>NC_141694.1:83666216-85044549 GCF_964263255.1 Lissotriton vulgaris
CGAACAGTGGGAGGCCATTACCACGTTACAAAAGGATAAGAATATCATCATTAAACCCTCTCATACGGGTGGGAACATTGCGATCCTAGATAGAGAGAAATATATTCAGGAAGCAAATAAACAGTTACACAACAAGGCGTGTTATGAAACGGAAGACAAATCTTACCTGATCAACCTGCAACAGAGGTATTATGTCCTGTTAAAAAGTTGGTTTAATAACCAACTAATCAATTGGGATGAGAAACCGTTCTTACAGAATGAAACAGACTACATCGACCTTTTATCTCCTAACCAAGGTACATAAAAACAGTACCAATCCCTCAAAGTGCCTGATCGTGTCCTAGAACAGTTTATTAGAGAACACGTCCATCTACGTGGACCATTTTCTGTTTCCGTATGTCAAAGATCTGAACTCATACGTGAGGGACACAAAGATACAAAAAAAAATGTACATTGGGAGAGGAACATTAGATGGTGTGCCTTGACGTAGAGAGATTATACACGAGCATTCAACACAAAGATGGGTTGAGGGTGTGTCAGGATTTCCTTAAGACTTGTAATATACACCTCCTAGGTCACACATGCATGCTTCTCCAAATGATTGACCTGTGTCTCACTGAAAATGTATTCATGTTTAATGGCATGTGGTTCAAACAAATACTAGGGACTTCCATGGCCACCTGCTTTGCCCCCCGCTATGCCAACCTAACGGTAGGCTGGTGGCAGAAGCAGGTGCTTTGGAATGAATACATAGAACCTTGGACAAGAAATTTTAATATTTGGCTATGCTACATGGATGATATTTTCTTTGAGGGGGATGAGTGTGATGTGATTAACTTTGTAGCCAAACTCAACATTAACAAAATTAACTTGAGGTTACCATGCAGCACAGCCAGGAAACGATTTAAAACTGACAGTTGATGGAGGAAACCTTTCTATTGACCTCCATAGAAAAAAGACAGACGGGAATTCTATATTCCACGTGGCATGTTGCCACCCACCCAATTATAGATGTTGTAACTCGTATGGAGAACTACTCAAAGCAAAAGCAACTGGAGCTCTGAGGATTCCTATCAAAAGATTAAGAAAGACATGGTAGGGAGATTTAAGGAAAGGGGGTACTCCACTAAGATGCTGCGTAAAGGAATAATCAAAGCAGACCGCATTGAGAGAAACGAGGCCCTTTATCAAATGCCCAAGAAGAAGGAAGAAACAGACATCAACACAACCCCCCATAAGGTTCATCACCACATTTAACACACAAGCTGTTAATTTCAAACAGATCCTGAACAAAAAGGCGGTTACTCCATCGGTGTCCTACAGAAAAAAACTGTCCCTCAGAGACTTCTTTGCGATAGCCATCTAAAACCATGCAAAACAAACTGGTCAGATCAGAGTGGCGGATTCCATCGATGCAGGACTTGTAAACTGTGCAGCCACAGTGAAAACGTCAAGGAAGTGAAACAAGAGATAACAGGAAAACTCTGGAGAATCCCGAGAAGTATAAATTGTGGCACAGATTACGTAGTCTACGCAATTACCTGTCCATATAACAAGTGGTACATTGGGTCCACCACATTCAGAGTAAAAAGCATATTTAGGATACTGTAGAGCCATAATAAATCAAGATCTGAGTTACAGCACGGTCAAACATTTACATGATGTCCAGAACCCTGATTGGACACTTGGAAAAAACGGACTAGACACGGTACCCAAACACCCCAGAAGGGGGGAACAGAGTACAAGCATTGTGTAGACTAGAGTCACACTTCATCATACAAGCAGGCAGCCTGTTTCCAATGGGGATGAACAATGATGAAGAGTTGCATTCACATCTGTAAAGTGTCGAACCATACCCGGTACAAACAATAGGAGTTCAGGATTTACTTAGCAACCCCATGTTTTAACAGGTTTTTCTCATTACCTAGTACAGACTGTACTAGTTTCCTTGGTTGTTTTCGGTGAAGTGTTTTTTTCTTTTGATATAACTGCCTACGAGATATATATATATTGAACGTTGGGTACTTCGGAGCTTGAATATATATATATATATATATATATATATATATATATATATATATATATATATATATATATATAATCGAAAATGTACGAATGATGATGTATTCCTTTCTTCATGTGTTTTCCATGTTTTTTACCGAATTCCGGGTATATTACTGTACTGAGGAATAGCCACCTGTATTGTTAAGAGCACATGAGGCGGAAGTCAGTTCTCGGAGTCGAGTCAACACATTTGTTAGTCGCACAGGATGTGGTTTGTGAAAAAGGGGTACTATAGCTTCACTCAGTCTAATGTAGGTGACTACACTTAAAGGAGTAGTCCATACTATGGGTACTGTACCCTACACCCTCATACACTTAGTTATAACTGCATTGTTCGTTCTGTTGTCCGAGCACAACATACTGTTACAGCTACTTTCAAATGTGTTGTACTATGTTGTAATTTGCTAGCACTTTAAACCTCAATAATTACTCATTGTTTATAACGTGTCTCCTAAACTGTGGCAGTAACATTTAGCATTTTTTACAATGAATGAATTGTGAACCAGGATTATTTATTTTACAACAATAGGTTAAATCATGCTTATAAAAACAAAGAACAGACTTTTTACCTTGTTTACGAAGTATGCTGTGTCGTGCATACTGTAACCTCTATTTCAACTTCCTGGACACAAACTGGTCAAATGCTCAAGATCCTGAGAGAGATTGAAACAAGTCTGTTTTTTGTGCCATTAAATCTTTAACGTGTTTACTGCAGCAATTGGAGTGGCTTGTTTCCCCCGCAGAAGCCTTGTGGTTGGGAATTCCGTTGTGATGCACACATGTACACGTACACACACGCACCCGCGTGCACACACGCACCCGCGAACACACAGCACCTGCGTACCCACGTAGCCACATACACACACACCCACATGTACCCACACATACACACACACACATACACACACACACACTCACATACACACACACTCACATACACTCACATACACACACACTCACATACAAACACACGTACATACACACCCACGTACATACACACCCACGTACATACACACCCACGTACATACACACCCACGTACATACACACCCACGTACATACACACCCAAGTACACACACACACACACACTTGTGTACACACACGTGTGCACACACACACATGTACACACACACGTGTACACAATGTACACACACACGTACAAAGACACACACAGTCGAGATAAGAGCCGGTGACGATGGAATGGGCGTTGACCTCTGCGCAGAGAAATGCCAAGACGGCGTCGCTGGCATAAAAGGCATAAACGGCACAGGTGCATATGACTGAGGGACGCCCAGATAGAGCCATTGGACTCATGGGACCAGATGGTGCTCCAGAGGGGTACATGGCTCTCGAAAAGACCCCATACATTACATTCTGATAATGTGTCGGGTCTTGACCCGGGCCTGGACAGGGTGGATAAGGCCCTAGACTCTGCTCCTGTCGAGGAACAGCCGGAATCGGGTCAATCGGATCCGATGGATGACGTGCTGGAGTCAAAGACTCTTCAGGCAATGAAGGTTCTTCCTCCTCTCGAGGTGGCGAGTGTGTCGGCGTACGGGATGGATTCGAGGCCGGAGATTGCTCCGGAGACTCCACAGGAGAAGGCTCACTTTCCGGATTCGGTGCAATAGGCAAGGAGACACGTAGTCCTTCTGATGTCGACGTTTGAGACTTCGACTCTCTCCCGCAATGACGTTGAGACCTGTGCTGCTTCTTCTTATGCTTCTTCTTGGATCGAGAAGCATGCCCCAAAGAATACCTCGAAGCTGACCTCGAGCGGGACCTCGAACGTCGCCTACCTTTCTTCCCCTTCAACTTTGCAACAAGCAGCTTTGCCTCTCTCTCGAAGTGCCTTTGGATTCATCTTCTTACAGCAGGGGCATCTTTGGACGTCGTGGTCCGACGACAAACACAACACGCAGTCTTCGTGCGGGTCCGCAATGGACATCAACTTTCTGCACTCCCCACAAGGCTTGAACCCAGGTTTCCTCGAATACATTTCGACAGTAAACAAGATTTAACTCGAAAAAAACAACAGTAACAAAGTAACAAACGAGCTACTGAGGATCCAAAGAAAAACCGTTCTCGTCGACAACGCGGAAAAAAGGGAACGGATGTCATCATGCCGACGGAGTCCTATTATGGAGTCAGTTCCGCCAGCGGAGCCGCGCTTCTGTGACATCGTCCACGTCGGCGTGAAGAGCTACAAAATAATTTTACGAATGTTGCGGACGCAGGGGGATATTCACAAGGTGAGGAATCCACTCGCAGATGTATCCATCAGAAGGCCCTATGCAGCAAGGGTGGATGGCTGCAACAGGTGTGATGCAAGGTATGGCTAGAGAAGAGGCCCAGTCCTACTGCGCCCATCTGAATTTGATGCACATTGTCAGCCACTTGCAAAGAATGCAGAGAGGCTGGCTGGCCATCAACTGCTGCACATGCATATAGTCCATGAACATCGAGGATTTTCACCTGTGGTGCACTGCATGCACAGCTCTGGTGCAAACCAAATCCCTTGGGGCAATACTAATAGTACAATCCCTCGCAACTACAAAGTTTCAGGCATTCTGTTACTAATGCACCTCACTCATTCATACTCACTGAAATACAAATCAAAGTACATATATTTAGCTATTTGTATGCCATAAAGGTTGGTTCTAAAAATAACTATTTAAAAAAATATATATTTTGACATTTTCAATATGTTGGGGATAAAAAAGAAAAATGCAACTGGAACATCAACTTTTTGCACATCTGTTGAAGTGTTAGAAATTGATTTTTCGGTGCTTGCGACTGTTCTTCACTGAACATAACCATCTCACAGACGAAGTAGTGCAACTCAATAGTGATCAAGCATGTGTCATTTTAGTATCTCCGCTGTTGCAATCAGTTCTATGACAACCTGTACCTATGAGGGTTGTCATGCTGTAATGTTGCAGCCAACGTCAATTGCTGCCTCTTCAGGTTCTCTTATACTCCTGCAGAAATGGTCTCTGATATCAAGTGCTTAAAATCGTATGCATTAATTATGTACCAAAGAAATACTTCTCCCCAAATTCCCTAGCTGACTTTCTTGTCATACAGATTACATGTAACAAAGTTCACCAACAGTATCTTCTCTGCAATAGAGACAAACAATTGCCGCACAAGACTAAGAAGCAGATTTGGTTTCTTCAACCTGCTCTAAACTGCTATATCATGAGCAGCATCCTGAGGTTTTTCCCTCTGTTGGTCATCTATACAGACCCTATGATGGAACTGTGAAAACTTTTAAATCCCCTACAAAAACAACAGGCAGGAAAGTCTTCAGACTCTTTCCAATGGTGCCCAAGTATCTGCAAATTCTCCATGACTGCAAGGGAAATTTTGAGACTGCAAACAGACTTAAAATGTGGAAATGGGAACGTTTACTACTAGAAACCAGAGTTGCAAGTTGCTACTAACAAATCCCTAGAGACAAACAATGGAATTAGTGGATTTTCTTAGCAAAGGCAATTCTGTAAAAAGTTACAGGATTCATGGCTCTAAATTCCGCCGTTACTGGTCAAGCAAAGGAAGCCCCGCCTTCACAATCTTGCTAGACTGTTTTGACTTTGCAGCACTGTTTCACCTAGCAGGAGAAGATAAGTAGAACCCACAGGACCACAACAAATTGAAGTAGTAATTGGATTCGCTATTAAGAGTATTATTTTAATAACAAGCCCAGGGTCCTGAGATAAAAAAAACATTTTGAAAGATACCAACTAGCATTTGTTTTTTCAGAGATGGACTCAAATCGTGCATCATGCACAATCATCCCAAGAATCTGATACACCACCAGACCATCAATCTTCTACTGAACCTCTGCAGGACGATGTTGTGGAGGTTTCCATTACATCTAGGGCTGCTGCTGTTCTTGCGGTACCTCATCCAGACAAAGAGTCTTTGGCACAGCAAGTTTTTACCCCTCCTGCAGGGGCAGAAAGTTAATGCCCATATGGTCACATGTTCATTGTGTGGCCAAGTCCTGCAGAGAGGACATCCTGGAACATACCCAATGGGTACAAGAAGCACGATTAAAAATCTCTATGCCAAGTACTCAACTGAATTTTCGCAGTCAAAAATGGAACAGCAGTCTTGTGACGAGGGACAAAGAGAAATCATGCCCTCAGAAATGTAACAAGCAGCTACATGAAAGTAATTTGTTCAAGGGAGATTAACACAACTTAACGCCTGGAATTGGAAGTCCATAGTAATTTGCACCATAAAAATGTGTATCACTATATGAACAACTAAAGAGATAAAAAGAAAAAAGTTTTAAAGTATATAACTAAAAGTAAGTTTCGCAAAAATAAAAGCAAAAAAGTCCTAAATAAGGCAGGAAAAAGTTTCAAATTAAGCCAAATTTACTAAAAAAAAAAAAAAAGGGGGGGGGGAGTGGGGCTGTGGTTGCTTGGCAGCAGGAGAGGCCTTGCAGCTGCTCCTCGCTGCGTAAGAATGATGGGTGTTCGAATGCCTGCAGGCGGTGTAGGGAAGGAACTGGCTATAGGAAAGGCCCTGTAGCCCACCCCATTACGCACGATCAAAGGCCATGTGCTGCTTAAGTCAGCCAGCTTTTCATGGATTTCAAGGCCTTGGGTTTCACTCCAACTGCACATAGCAAAAGGTTGGGCGCAGCAGGGTCAGACATCAGCAGAGGGTGGAGCAGCACAAGGTTTGACTGTAAGCTAAGCACAGAAGCCCTCCGCTTCTGTGCGTATCCAATCCAAAGAACATTTTTATTTATGAACTTTATTCGGATAAAAACAACATATCCATAAAAATACAAGTTAAAAAACATACATCAAAATAAATATGGGCCTCCATTAATATAGTACACAGTTCATAGTCAGACAATTATTAAAATGACAAGCTAAAAACATACAATAAAGTGCATAGATTTCAACAGGGTTGCATGGAATTACGAGTACGCACTGCAGCTTACAAAAAACGATCCAACCCGGAAGGTTAATTCATCATCGTTCAAGCCTAACACCGTTCCATAAGCAGCTTTATAATCAATTATTTCTAAGGCTTTAAAATATGGGATCAAAAATCTTTTGGTGAGAAATGAGTAATAAAAAAAAAAAAGAACATATGCAGCAGTCCCAAGTCAAAAAGGAAGATCATCCTGGAGTGATTCTGAAGTCATTCGATGACTTCAGCCAGGCTATTCCTGCAATTAACTGGGGAAGTCATCCGAAGCCATCCTGAAGTCTGCCCACAGGCAAAAATATTTAAATGGGATGACTTTATCTAGAGTCATCAGAGAAACTACTCCAGGATTAAGGCCCGATTACTTCAGTGGAAAAGAGGTCATGAGCTTGAACTACTGCCGGATGATCCCATGCTGATTACAGGATTAGGGTGGATTACTCCAGGATGGGTCCCTGATTACTTCAGTGGAAAATATGTGATGATCTTGTACTACTCCAGAATGATCCCACGATGATTTCGGATTAGGGTGGATTACTCCAGGATGATCTTTTGAGTATTTCAGGCTGGGGCTGTATTATTACAGAATCATTTTGTGATGACTTCAGAATGAGGCTCCATTACTCATGGATGATCCAAGGATAACTTTATAATGTGACTGGAACCGTACTATTTGATTTATTAATAATGGGGATGTATTACCGCAGGATGGGTACTGGCTGTATTACTGCATGGCGGTGTCAATATGTAGAAGTATTATTCTAGGATGATTTCCAGTAGTAATACTTGTTTGCCATTCACAAGATGTTAAGAAATACAGTTTTATTACTTTGTTGGCAGAGCAAATAATGGTTACAAAAACGAGCATTGGCAAAGCCAATAGGTTTCGCCTTTTTGACCATGTGATTTGCAATGTCTTTTGTCGATGGTCTGTAGTATCGGTTAAAATGAACAAGCATTGGCAAAGCCAAATGATCTTGCCTTTGCAAGAGCTATTGTCTTTGCCAATATGTTTTAGCCATATTGTACACAAGTGTGGCTGTTCAGCATGGCTAAAAGTTAGTGGGATAAAGAAGAGAAAGTTAGTGGGGTAAAGAAGAGTTGCATGTTGAAAAGTGCAATGTGATGAAGTAGCATAGATTCTAGCGACAGAGTGCCATGGAGTGGTGTAGAACAGAGTGACGTTAAGTGTTGCGTAGACTAGATTGCTGAGGAGTGGCATAAAGTGGAGTCGTGTAGGAAAGTGGAATGGCAGAGTGGAGTAAAGTGTTGTAGAATCAAGTGGAGTGGCATGGATTAGAGCGGAGTAGTATGTTGTAGAATAGAGTGGACTAAAGTGGCATGGAAGGGGTTAGGTAGAGCGTTGTTGAGTAGTGTTGGAGAGTGCCATAGCATGTAATAGTGTTGTAGAGTGGAGTGGCAAAGAGTTGAGTAGAGGTTTATGGAGTAGAGCATCACCGAGTGGAGTATCAAAGCTTATAATGTGTTAAAGTGCAGTAGCCTAGATTGAAGCAGTGTAAAAAACAGTGGTGCAGAGTAGACTGGCGTAGAGTGCACTGGTTGAGTAGAGTGGTGTAGAGTGCATTGGCGCAGAGTAAAGCGATGTAGGGTGCAGAGTAGATTGCAGTGGTGTAAAGTAGATTGTTTCAGAGAAGAGTGGCATAGAGTGGAGTGGTGCATGGTAGATAGGTGCAGGGTAGATTGCAGAGGTGTGGAGCATAGTACAGTGACCGAGTAGTGTAGAGTGCAATGGTACAGAATAGATTAGAGTGGCGTAGAGCAATGCAGATTGCAGCGTGAGTGACTTAGATTCCAGTCGTGCAGAGTAGCATTGCATTGAGTTCAGTTTCAGAGAAGGCAGTCTTGTAGAGCTGAGAATCAGGAGTGCAGGGGTGCAGAGTAAAATAGTGGTGCAGCTTAGAGTGCAGTGGAGTTCAGTGGCAGAGAGTGAAGTGTGGCAGAGTAGACTGTCATAGAGTGAAGTGGTATATGGTAGAGTGGTGTAAAATACATTGGCAAAAAGTCCAGGAGCCTTGAGGGACGTTGAGAGTAGTGGTAGCAGAGTGGTGGTGTCAAGTGGTGACACAAAGTGGTGTTATTGAGTATAGTGGCAAAATGTAGAGTGAGATGGAGTGGCATAGAGTTGTAGAGAACTTAGTTTACCATCCTTCTGAGACTGGTAAATGGAGAAATAGGAAAGAGTGTAATAGCAACAACTGTAAGATATAACGCTTAAAAGATGGAGGTATAGTATAAAAAATTAATCCTAGTTTGGTGATAGCAGACCTTTAATGTAGGAAAAATCACCATATGGTACCCTAACTTCACTGTAGATTCATGTGCAATGAGAACAGCACCCTTGACACTAATAGGAATGTGGGAGTATAGGCAAATGGGCAGTACCTAGGCTGAGCAATGAGGGACGGGCAGGCGACAGAGCAGAGTGGGATGAGGAGGTAGTGTGGTAGAACAAATCCAAATGCATGTTGAAAGACACAAATGTAGAGGGCTGTGAATTGGCTTAGTAAAGAAATGTGACATGACTGCGGATATGTTGCTATGCCGCAATTACCAGAAGGGCTGGGAAGATTAGGTTGGTAGAGAGGAACGAGCACCAGGAAAAGAAAGGGCAGTGTCTTATCATGTATTTTGTAATCATAGAGGAACAGAAATTAGCGGAGTAGAGGGTAATATGATTTGAATGGGCAGATGTCATATAGGTAGATATATAAAAGTGCCAGTTTGACACTGGGGGGGGACACAAGGTTGAGAGACAATGTAACTGCAGGAGAGGTAGTAATAGAGGGAGGGTGGGCAGACTAGGGCTGGGTGAAACTGGACATAGGGGCACCAGAGTCAGCTAGGCAGAATGTGTCTGGGAGTATGATGCCGGAGAGGTACAACAGTCAGCTAAGCAGAGTGGACAGGTAGCTGAAGCAAAATTTATTTTAAACAAGAAGAGTGGGCAGGGTGGCAGGAAGAGATTGAACGCGGGACCAGAGCCGCCGGGGTAGATCAGGGCTGTGCAGAGGGGAGCTGTGTACATGAGGAGGGTAAGCACTGGGCGCCTCAGGCTAACTGCAAAGTGGCACCCTCTGGCAAAGTATTAGTGTTCACTGCAGAGAAACAGGATGGAGATGTAGCTATGAAGAGACAGGCATGGTGTAACATTATGGACACAAGGGTAGTAGCGTGTATGCCGCCCAGGTAAAAGAAAACAAAACTGAAATGTGTCTAAAATGACACACAGCTTGGCTTAAAACCACAAAGACAGCTAAGAAATACTGCCCACCCACTCGCTTTTCCCTTCCTCCTCCACCGCAGGTTCCCCAGCATATTATCGACTTCCCCTGCAGCGACAGAGTCACAACAGCAGCGCAGGCCCAGACCTCATTCTTAAGTTCTTACCGCAGCCAGCAAACCAGATGTGGTCTGGGCAAATGACACTGGTGCTACTCTCAAGGTGTGCTCACCAGCAGTGCCCTCAGAGTGGGCGTGGAGGGCAGCCGATGCCTGGCTTAGTGGAGCAAGAGACGGCTCCAGCAACACAGCCTTAGCACTGCGGCAGCGACTGCGTCTGACACAGGAGCAGCCCTTGCCCCCTGCCCCAGCACCCAGCCAGCACCGCCACCAGCAGTGGAGTAAAGGGTCACGGAGTGGAGTGTTGTATAGTGGAGGGGCATAGAGTTACAGAGCAGAGTAGTGCGTCAGAGTAAAGTGGCATAGAGGGCGTTTAACAGAGAGGCAGTGTCGTGGAGTGGCATAAAGCGTCTTGGAGTGCTGTACCGTATAGTGAGGTGTCATTGATTGGAGTATCAAAGTAGAGAGTTGTTGCAAAAAATGTAGGAGCATAGAGTGGAGGGGTGTATCATGGAGTGGTATGTTGTATAGTGTCAGAGTAGAGTGACAGTGTATTGGCATGTTGTAAAGTAGAAGAGAGTGGAGTGTGGGAGAGGGGCATGTGGTAGAGGGGAGGGGCATGGTGTGGTAGAGAGCAGAGTGGTGTGGCGTGGAGTATGCCTGGTGTGATGGTGCACTGCCTGTCCAGTCAACACATTTCCAATTGAAATGACTATTACATTTGCTCAGGCATACAGTTTTACTGATTTAAAGTAAACAGTGCACAAAACAATGTGTGGAAGTGTCATATCTTAGTGTACTGATTTGTTCTAAATTATATTGAAATATTTGTTTCCACGTCACCTCAAAGAATTACAAAAAATGTGCTTCATTTGTGCTTTCCCTATTCTGATATATAGAGATGTGTGCAGAGGGAAGTGAGCAAGAGCACGGTTGAGAGAAAAACTATAGTGTAAAGAGTAGATAAATAGGGTGGTACTTGCTTGTAGAGGGTGGAGAGCTCATGTGCAGTATAAAGATGACTGATGTGGACAACAATGTGCACAGTAGAGATCGGATTTGTGAGTGGAGATAGCGGATAAAAGGTTAGAAAGTGGAATTACACAGAGTATAGGCAAGGGACTAGCCAGAAAATGTAAATACCCACCACTTTGACCAAAACTCGTATGACACCAAGCAAGTGAAGCAAGTCATCAGGACCATCCCAGATAGGCTTGCTTTTCTCTTACATCCAACCATCTATCCATTCATTCTACCATCCACTTACTGATAACCATCATTTCACCTTTACATTCTATCGTCCATCCAATATTCAGTCCTTCACCATTCCATCCATCCATATACCCATCTACATGCAAACCTATTCATCCATCTTCAAACCGATCCCCAAAACATATCTATCCTTTCACTCAGTCATCCATCATTTCACTTGTCCATCTCCACTTTAATCCATCGATCCTTTCACTCATCCATCCACTCTTTGCTCATGTATCCATCCTTTTACTCCATCCATCCATCCTCCCTTTCACTCATTCATTGACTGATCCACCCTTTTACCCATCTATCCTCTCATCCATCCATATACCCTTTCAATCACTCATCCACCCCTCCTTTCACCCATTTATCCATCCATCAGCCTTTCACTCATCTGTCTACCATTTAAAACAGCCAGCCATCTACCCTTCCTCTCACATATCCATGCATACATTCACCCTTTCATTTAGCCCATCCATTTATCGACCCAGTCCTTCTATTTACTCTTTCCCTCATCCATCCACCCTTCCTCTCAACTATCCATCCATCCTTTTACTCATCCATCTATTTTTCCTTTACTCATCCATCCTTGCCTCCATTCTTTCACTCCTTTATCCATGCACCTATCCATCCATCATCCATTTACCTTTTCACTCATTCATCAATCCACCCGTCCCTTCACTCATCCATTCACCCTTCAACACATTGATCCACTCATCCATTTACTCTTTTACTCATCCATTCTCACTTTTACTCCTCCATTCTCACCTTCACTCATCCATCCACCCTTTCATCCAGCTATCCATATATTCTCCCTTTCACTCATCCATACATCCACTAATCCACCCTTTCACTCCGTCAATTTACACATCCACTCACTGATCCATCTATTTATCTTTAGACTCATTGATGCATCCTTTTACTCACTCATCCATTCTCCCATCATCAATCCAGCCTCTCTCTCATCTATCCTTACATGTGTTTCACTCATTCATTCATGCATCTATCCATCCACCTTTTCACTCACACATCCATGCTTTGGCTCAACCATCAATCCTTTCCCTCACTCATCCACATTTCACCCTACCTTTCATCTATCCTCCCTTTTACTGATTCATCCACCCTTCCAACCTAGCCATCCATCCAGCCTTTCACTCCATCCATCCTTTCATTCAGCCATCCTTTCGCTTACTCGTACATACATCCTTTCACACATCCATGCATCCTTTCTTTCACTACTCCATTCTTACATCCATCCTTTCACTATTTCAACTATCCATGCATCCCTTCACTCACCCACCCCTCCACCAGTTCACTCATCCGCTCACCTTCCGACCTTTCCTGTGCCGAGTTGCAGACAAAAGAGCCCCACAGTCGCTGTATTTGTAAAGCAGTGTTGACAATTAACACCTCTGAGTATAGGGAACATAATGCGGATGGACAGTCTATGTGGTGAGAAGAGAGCACGTGCAGAGGATGGAGACCAAGTGTCTGGAGTATGTAGTTGTAGAGCAGACGCATGGACGGGCTTGAAGAGAAAAAAAAGACCCAGGCAGTAAAATTAAAGAGGCCCGGTAAATCATCTAGTTAAATAGTGGCCCACAGTTGTATTCAGGCAGTTTTGACCTTGTATAGCCATTTGTATATGTTATTTACACGGTATGGGACCTGCATTCTTTGACCTTGCAGCAAGCAATGTTTGTGGTACTAACTGGGAAAGCAACAGTTAAAAGTGGCCCACCAGAACCATGAAACTAGTCCACAAACAGCCCAAATAATGCCCCACATACTGCCCTATCAGGTCAGCCGTTGCGGCACTACCAGGCCAGTCCGACCAGGAGCAAACTTAAAAGAGAAGTAATGTAAAGGACGAGTAGCAGGAAAATGGAGCAGGGGTTCAGGAGGAAGAACGCAAGCTGCACCGGGACAGAGGGAAGTGTCGAACCTGGGAGAAGAGATGAAGAAAGATGCGTAGAACTAAGATTTTTTTTTAAAGCGTATTTATGGCTCGAGTGTGGTGTGCAGAATGAAGAAAAAGATTAGTAATCAGAACGAATGAAACAAGCCTTAAAAAACGCAAGACCGAGAGAGAAGTCCTCGACCCCTACTTAAAAGTGCAAACCTGGTCAATCTCTCACCTTGGGGGAGGGGAATTCAGTGCCTTATTTGCCTTTGTTTCTCCCTGCAATCGTGACTACACTCACTCCCTTCCTGCCAGAGCGCTGCACTTGTTTTAAAACCAAGCCCCATCCTCCGTTTGCATCTGAAAGTTCAAAAAAAGCGCCCTTTCTTGTGCTGCAGGTAAGCGCAGCTCGGAAGGACCGGCATTTCCCTTTGTTTCAGCAGCAGCGCAGAGCACACACCACGACGAGCGACGAGCCGGGGTCGAGTAGCCCGATTGCAGGTCAACAATCCTCTTGCTGATTGGCCGAAATGGCCTGTGGGCGGGCAAAGGTCACAAAGGTCGGTTGCAGGAAAGGCCGTTTCCATTGGTCACCCAACTTTATTGAAAGCTCAAGAAAGGCTAAAAGACAGAGTTGCAGTTCTAATGCTGTGAGAAGAATGCCAAACATTTGCAATGCAATAGCTCTCGCATTTACGCGAGTTTGAGATATTGACATTGCAAATAACAGTGCCTTTTATTCTTGTTTTTGTTTTAAAAACATAAATAAAAGGCATTGTTATCTACAATGCCAATAGCTGAAACTCTTGTAACTGCAAGGCCTATTGTATTGCAAATGCTTGTTTATATGTGTAACTAGTCATGTGGAGATCAGCGAGGACCTATGAAGAAAGAGGCAACTGTGATACACTAAAACGTGCTCTAGAACACGAGGTCTATAAACTTCTGAAGTGGCCCCCTTACTTCATGTGTGTGTTACAAAAATCAACTCTTTAACATACTCACACACCAATGTCAAAAACACCATGATTTGAGCTTTATTTTTTTGCAAAACATTTTTATTAGCCATATATGAATTTGTAATTGAGCTTGGTAACGACTGAAAGTGGCAACAGTTATGAACAGATGCGTGAAACGTATTAAAATACATTTAGAAACTGCTTTAAAGAATAAATAAACAGTGCCCTGAGTGCTTTTTGTTCTTAAAGAGTTAGCTATTTGCTTGTAATGGGTTTAATTTGCATTTTCTTGTCCTATAATTCGATCAATCTAGCTGCATACTTTGGTCTTCCATTGCCACATAATTCCAGTGGCTCTGACGTAGATCGTGGTTCAAGACTTTAACAATACACCACTCCATAAGTAGGGCCCATAATGCTATTACGACTCTAAACCCTTCCTGGTTTGTTTATAATTTTTAAAAGCTACATATATTTTGTCCCCCATCCACCTAATTGGTTACTTGACCTGATTAAGATTCCGTCCCCTCTGTCTTCTTCAATCCTAAACTTTCCTTTGACAACCGCACCTATGCATTCTGGGAGCTGTAGTTCTAGCTCACTTGGAGGAACAAGATGGACCTTTAGATAACATGAGTTGTAGCAAAAAAATATTCAACCCAATCAAAAACGGAGAGAACAACCGCTGACGAATCAGAACGCAGCCTCCCGTCCAAGCACACACACACACAGACACCATGATTTTCTTTAAAGGGGTGATGCATCGCCATATGCAATATGTGCGGAGCTGGAGAGTCTCGCCCTTTCTAGCACAAAAGTAATTACTCTAAACCTAACGCTGAAAAACATGCGATCGCTAATGGTAGTTAAAAGCATAAACACAAACCTATTTTTTCATTATAACTCATTTCCAGCCTATACATGTCTATATAACTTAGCAGTGTTTTCTGGTAGGTGTTCACACATAGAATAAGTTAATTTTTTGCGCGCACTAATATTTCGCTCATCCGGTTAGGTGTGCTGTCCCCGCCCACGGCAGTTTCTAAAATAAAGCCTCTTAAAGTTACACGGATTTTGTCCGTTAAAAGGTAGAGTGATGCTTGCACTGTCAAGCCAGATCTAAAAACTCTTGACGGGTTCCTCTAAAGCAATGAAATAGCCCAACAGGTTTATGCATCTGCTGCTGAAATCCTTATACAGCCTTCACGTGTGAAACCGGAGCAGGTCAAATCAGGGACTCATCCTTCCGAAGTCGATAAAATGTGCAACGCTGTGTTGTAGTTAAATAGCGTCTACGAATCACTGAGCTGTGAAGCCGCAAGACCAGGGCAGAAATAACTTTATAAAATGAGTTGTTTTTAGTACCCTGTAACACTTCACATTAGCTAGTTGCAAAACTACACATTAACCCGATATTAAGTAGGCCAATTGCAGAGGTTTGCACAATACCAGCACGAGGAGTGTCCCAGGGGGTTGAACTCATGGAAAAGGTCAAAAGGAACTGCAGTAAAACACTTCCCTGCGAAGCCACTGTACTTGGGGTAGATTTAAACTAGAGGATAGCTGAAAGGGTTCGGGCGCTGCTGCAGAGAACAGCCTGCTGCCAGAAGCTTCTGAGTTTTAACTGCTAAAGAGCAGAGGCCGCTGAATTAAGCAGTCCCGAGTAAGGTAGTAATATAAGACCCCCAACTAAACGTGGCAAAAATAATTAAGTGTTAGGTTTTCATAGCTCTCAAATTGCACATCAAACGTGGGAGTAGTACACCGAGTTGTAGTGTTCACTTTATTCTGGTACTCTTATTTTTTTAAGCCGGAAAGAATGTTCAGTGAGTTGAACATTCGCAGCTGAAACGTGCAATGATGTGAAGGTACCTAGGCTCTTTTAAACTGGGTAACAATAACACATTGCATTTACAGGTATTTGGAAATGGCACGTGCGGCATTCAGCACTAGATAAAAAAGTTATTATTAATGACAGTTTTATTGTATTTAAAGCAAAATCATGAGTACAAGTCCTGGAGGCAAGACAAGAGGAATGGGTTAAGTGCTTCTGTGGTTGGCGAGTTTTCCAGATGTATCTGCTGCATAAACTTCAGCTTTCAAAAAAAAATCACACTGTTTCTAGCTCAAACATATCAAAAGTCACTGAAGAGACGGCTTAGCTCCACACAGTGACAGATCCTGCGCAAAGGTTAACGGGATACCTTTCATTTGCAGATCACTAATTGCACGTGGTAAACTGGTACAAGTTTGTTAAACTTTGCCCAAACAGGACCCAAAGCTGTTAAAACAACCATACAACACTGCTGCAGATTGTGCAATGTTATGCCTCATAATTTGCATTTTCTTGTCCTATAATTCGTTCAATCTAGCTGCATACTTCGGTCTTCCATTGCCACATAATTCCAGTGGCTCTGACGTAGATCGTGGTTCAAGACTTTAACAATACACCACTCCATAAGTAGGGCCCATAATGCTATTATGACTCTAAACCCTTCCTGGTTTGTTTATAATTTTAAAAAGCTACATATATTTTGTCCCCCATCCACCTAATTGGTTAATTGACTTGATTAAGATTCTGTCCGTTCTATGTCTTCTTCAATCCTAAACTTTCCTTTGACAACCGAACCTATGCATTCTGGGAGCTGTAGTTTTAGCTCACTTGGAGGAACAAGATGGACCTTTAGATAACAATAGTTGTAGCAAAAAAAAATCAATCCAATCAAAAACGTTTTATAGAGCGCGAACCAGCCCCATGAGGGTATCAGAACGCTTTACAGGAAGGTGGTAAAAAAATTCTTAGGACAGGGGTATTCAATTGGGATAGGAACATGTATTAGGATAGGAACAAGTAATTGGGATAGGAACCGGTAATTGGGATAGGAACCGGTACTCCTTCATCAGGATTAGTCACACCATGTGAAGTCATCAGATACTCATTCTCAAATCCTTCTGAAATCATCAGGAATATAACACCTTGTGAAGTCATTAGATGCTCATTCTCAAGTAATCCTCAAATCATCAGCAATAGTCACACCTTGTGAAGTAATCAGATACTCATTGTCAAGTCATTCGCAAGTCATCAAGCTCAAGTTTCTAAACTCTGCTGATGACTTCAAGAGCTTGATGATGTCTGAGAATGTGAAAATGACTTCTAGAGTAGTTGGATAATCATCCAATGACTCTAGGATGGCTTCTAAAGTAATCCTGTTTGACCTGGGGTGTTCGGACACGCATGGAGCGTGTGAAGAGAATGGCCCGAGGCTAAGCCATCCACACATCACTGTCTACAGCCGAAAACCTTAGGCAACGGGGTCAGATATCCATGAACAACAGATTACACAGCCTGGTCCAAGGCCCAGCCTGTGGCCCACTCCGCTCTGTACGGCAGAGAGCCATGTGCAGCTAGTACTCAACATCTGCAGATATTGAGGATCAGGGCAATGCCTGCCAAGCTGCTTTACCTGGAAGAAGGGTGTGCACAGTGGAGTTAGCCATCGGTTTGGGAACAGGGACTGTATAAACAACCTCTGGTGTAGTGAGTGTACTTGGCCTGATCATAAGACTTGATTTGCAGTTTACTCCTTCTTCATATGGCTAAAAGCCCAACAAACACCTAAAATATCCATGCAGGCATTTGCTGTACGCAAAGGTTGAGGTGCAAAAAAACACAAAAAACAGGTATATGCGGAACATCACATGGACACATCCATATAAACTATCATGGTCTGGAATCGCTCACGTGAGCAGTGCTTACCACTACAAATGAAGATGGCCTAGAGGACAAACAGGTCACCCTGTTCAAGATCCGTTCAAGAATTGGGTTATGCAGTTGAATACCACTAATTAAACAATTAACTAAAATCTTTGGTATAGTAATCATAGTGGAGTACAATAAAATCAGATGTGTGAGACAGACCTCAAAAATAAAATGAAAATAAAGCTACATTAAAACAACATTATGAATAAGTACTACAGATGAAACATTTATTATACCTTCACAGTTCAACTCTAAGGGGAAAAAAATGGGAGTGGGGGGACTTAGGAAGAGGAATTGTTACAGTGACTACCATAATTGTAATGTACATTCACAGATTCGTTTCCCCCAGAATAGGTGTATTTAATGTTTCTGTGCATCCTTTCATACATACATACATGCAGAATCAATTACTGATCATGAGTTAAAATGTCATGACTGAGAAACGTTACTTAACTTTAATCGTAGTACTGGATCATAGGTATATTCTCTGAATTGACATGTGTAACCTTTTTATAGTATAAATTGGATAAAAACAAAGACTACAGGAATATAGGGGGTAACCTTTTCTAAATTGGTTTTGGTTTTAAAAAGATTTGATTACCCAAATCAGTCAAAGTAATGAAAAACAATATTCGAACTAAAAAAAAACCACAAGAAATCAATATCCTTTACTTTAATCTGTATTCAGGGTGCAAAACTAGCAGTACATTTTAAATGATTCCCATAGCAGCAGCAGCATTTCTTTAAAATCACACCCGACAGTCAATTCATTTTTAGGTCAAAGCCTACCAGACATTGCAGCCTTCTGGCTTGCTAAAGAAATCTTAGTGGGATTCAGAAAGCTTCCCAGGGAATGCATTCCAGCAAATCCTTAAAATTGGCTTTGTGGTTAGTAACTCACATTTGCTTGCCTTCCATTTTTGAGCTTTATTCGTTTTAGGCTGTCCAGCTCGAATATAATTCCAAACAAGGAGCATATATTGTTTACTGTTTTTTCCACAGTGCTCACTTTCTGTTACCAGTCCTTTAAAGGTCACATTTGCGGTGCATACAAAGACAGCGGTCAAATGTGAGGCTCTGTCTTTCAATGTACTGTTCATTTAATTTGAAAACGTGTCCTGTAAAGGCAGTGCACTATCACACCATTCAATCTCTACCTTTCATCACTGCACTCTAATCTGTGCCACTCCACTCGGCACCACTCCAATCTCGGTTACTGCACTCTACGCCACTTCACTTCACTTTGGAACAATCTACTCTATGCCACTCCAATCTACACTGCACCACACCACTCACCACTTAATTCTATCCCATTCTACTGTAAACCACTGCACTCTAACTCACTATTCTACTCTGCACCACTTTAATCCACGTCACTGGTCTTCATGCCACCCATCTATGCCACTGCACTCTTGTTAGAAGGCGACCTCAGGGGAGGGCAGGAAGTGTACCTGACCACCCTGGGACCCACCTGCCTAGGTACGAAGACAAGCACTGGAGAGAGACTTCTCAGGGGGAGAGTCTCAATTCTAGGATCGTACACACTACACAAGCACCACACGACAAAGAGACACCACACCGTAGCTTCTTAAGAACGTTTCTTTATCTCGTAGTTCAAGGGATCTTTATGATCAGAAAAGCTGGTACTTACAAGTAGAGCAGAGCTTCAAGAGTCTTGGTCAGGGTAGGGGTAGCGGGACAGTCTTTAGGATCAGTGTCACTTTCGTTGCGTATCCGGCGCACAGCTCTCAATCCTCGATACGGGGCGATCTTTCAGGGTCCAGCCGGACCAGGAGAGTCAGGGAGCCGCGAGTCACTCAGCGGGGCTCGAGCAAGATGTCGGAGGTCTTACGATCTTAAGGGGAGCCGCGAGTCACTCAGCAGGGCTCAGATGGTTCAAGGTTGCAGGGGAGCCGCGAGTCACTCAGCAGGGCTCAAGCAACGATGTCTGAGTTCTTACGATCTTCAGGGGAGCCGCGTGTCACTCAGCAGGGCTCAGGTGTTTCGAAGTTGCAAGAGAGCCGCGAGTCACTCAGCAGGGCTCAGATGGTTCAAGGTTGCAGGGGAGCCGCGAGTCACTCAGCAGGGCTCAGGTGTTTCGAAGTTGCAAGAGAGCCGCGAGTCACTCAGCAGGGCTCAGGTGGATCCAGCAGAAGTCCTTCTCTGCCAAACGAGCCGCGATCACGTCAGCAGGCTCTCGATGTTCCAGAGTCGAATCTGCCGATAGTCCCGGAGCACCCCCAGTTATAGGACTGCTCCTCTTTGATCTCTGGAGTCTGGTCGGCAGGGGACTTGGCACCTGTGGGCCGCTTGTTGTGGTTTCCTGCCACGCGGCCCTTTGATCCATTCAGGTTGGTTTCGGGAGGAGCCCCAGACACACAGCAGGCGTGGAGCCAGCCCTCCGGGCGACCGGAGAGGCGATCGAAACCCACTTCTCGAGGAGAGGTCGGAGGTGTGAAGGATACTGCTCCTCCCTTTCTCACTCGCTGGGAGCGCTCTGTCCTCCCGCCAGGGTGGCGCCTCTCGACCTAGGCCGCGCTGGCTCGGGCGGCCATCTTAGGTGCCGAAAAGTGGGCACACTGGGCCTGCAGGCCGGGAAGATGGAGGCCCGGGCTGGGAAGTCCGGGAAGGGTTAGGACTTAACGTGGAGGGAAGGGTTGGCTAAGCCGGGGGACTCAGGGTTCTGTTGTGGTGGAAGCTCGGACGGGAGTTGCTACGGGTCAGGGAGGACCACGCCACGAGGCCGGGTCTAACAACTCTGCTCTAGGACACACTACTCTTCGCAACTGCACTCTACAGCAGTCTACCCTACACCAGTGCACGCTACTCTACTACATGGCACTGCACTCTGCAACACTACTACTGTGCTCCATTATACAGCACTGTACTCGGCACCATGGCACTTTACACCATTGCCCTCTACATCACTTCAAACCACTATTCCACTGTACTCCACACCACTGCTCTGTACGACACTAAAAGGCAGGGGTAGTAAGTGCTATATAAGGAATATGTTACTTATAGTGTAAGTGTAAGCATCTGTTCATGGCATGCAGTGCTGTAGATGCACATGCTCTGTATACTCCTGCCATTTACTGTTGGGTCCGGAGTTGTGCACGGTTTTTACTTTGAAAAAGTCTTGAGAGTCATGAGGTCTCTTGACTCATCTTCCCAGCGATAATATGCATGAGCATCGACTCCATTGTTAAATAGTTTTCCCACAGGCAGGAGAGAAAGGAGAGTAAAGTAGTTGTTAGTATTGTGATGATCATGCTAAATGTATAAATAGTGAAAACTAGTAAGGAAGATGCTACTTACCAGTATGCATCTGTTCTTGGCATACAGGGCTGCACAGTGGTACATTATGAATAGATCGCCATCTGGTGTTGGGCTCGGATGATTGCACTTGTTTTTCTCTTGGAGAAGTCTTTTGTCGTCACGAGACTGGGGACTCCTCCTTTGGGTGCTAGTGCGCATGGGCTTCGGCTCCATCCTTAGATTGTTTTGCCATAGTAGGGTTAGATGGAGTAGTATGATAGAATACAGATAGAAATGCCCATGTAAGTGTATCTAAATAAGATAGTGTTGGAAATGACACAGGTTTCCGGGTAGGCTGGGAGGGCATGTACCACTCTGCAGCCCTCTATGCCAAGAACAGATGCATACTGGTAAGTAGCATATTCCGTTTGAGGCATATGGGCTGCAGATGGTACATTATGAATAGACTATACAGCAGTTATCTCCCTAGCGGTGGCCACCAGTGTCTGTTGCAACAGTCTGAAATAAAGTCTTTAGTACAGCTTGTCCCACTCTAGCCTGTTGTGTTGTCTGCACATCTACACAGTAGTGTTTTGTGAAGGTATGCGGTGTAACCCAGGTAGCTGCTCTGCATATGTCATCTAGGGGAATGTTTCCTAAGAATGCCATAGATGCTCCTAGTTTACGTGTAGAGTGACCTCTAGGAGGAACAGTTAATGTCCTCTTTGCTTTTAAGTAGCATATTTGTATACATTTTACAATCCACCTGGCAATGCCTGCTTTAGAGATAGGATTGCCCTTATGTGTAGGAGAAAACGCTACAAATAGTTGTTTTGTCTTTCTGAAAGTTTGTGTTCTTTCTATGTAGTACAATATTGCCCTTCTGACATCTAATGTATGTACGGCTCTTTCTGCTACAGTCTGTGATTTTGGAAAGAAGACTGGTAGTTCCACTGGCTGATTGATGTGGAATGCTGAAATTACTTCAGGAAAGAATTTTGGGTTTGTTCTAAGAACCACTTTATTTTGGTGTAGCTGCATAAATGGGTCTTGTATTGTAAATGATTGCAACTCACTCACTCTTCTGAGTGAGGTAATAGCTATAAGAAAGGCCACCTTCCATGTGAGGAATTTTATTTCACACCTATGCATAGGTTCGAAAGGTGGTCCCATTAGTCTGGTAAGTACTATGTTGAGATTCCAGACTGGGGCAGGCAGTAGTCTTGGTGGAATGACTCTTTTGAGGCCTTCCATGAAAGCTTTTATTGCTGGTACTTTAAACAGGGAAAGATGTTGTCTGTTTTGTAGGTACGCCGCTATAGCTGCAAGATGTACTCTAATAGAGGTGTAGGCAAGGTTACATTGCTGCAAGTGTAGTAAATAGCAAATAATCTGTTTAGTGGATGCGACCAGAGGGTTGATGTTGTTACTGTTACAGTATACAGCAAACCTTTTCCACTTTGCTGCATAGCATGCTCTGGTGGTAGGACGTCTTGCTTGCTTAATGATTTCCATACAGTCTGGAGGTAAATCCAAGTATCCAAGTTCTATGACCTCAGGAGCCAGATCGCTAGGTTCAATTGTTTGGGATCTGGGTGCATTATTTCTCCATGGTTCTGTGTAAGGTGCATGGGTAATAATCTCAGCTTTTGATGTGGCACCTGTGAGAGTTGCAGTAGCGTGGTGAACCACGGCTGTCTTGCCCATGTGGGTGCTACTAGTATCATTGTCATTGAATGTTGTTGCAGTTTCCGAACCACTAATGGAATTAGTGGGAGAGGGGGAAAAGCGTAATCAAATTTGTTGGACCAATTTATCCATAGCGCATTGTCCTGGGACAGGTGGTGTGGGTACCTGCTTGCGAGGTTTTGGCATTTTGCGTTCTGATGAGTGGCAAAGAGATCTATCTCTGGTTGTCCCCATCTTTGGAAGAGTGGCTGCAGTATTTGGTTGTGCAGTTCCCATTCGTGTATTTGTTCTGACTCTCTGCTTAGGATGTCTGCTATATGATTTTGAATTCCTGGTAGGTGTTCGGCTAACAGATAGATCTTCTGAGGAATGGCCCATCTCCAAATGTCCTGTTCTAGTCTGGATAGTTGGAGAGAGTGTGCCCCCCACTGTTTTTGAATATAATACATTGCAGTCATGTTGTCTGTTCTGATCAGGACTGCTTTGTTGAGGATTTGCATTTGGAAAGCTTTTAATGCTAGAAACACTGCTAGTAGTGGTGGAAGAGGTGTGGCGCCACGGCTAGGGCGACTGACTCCGGAATCTGGGGATCACGGTTCGATACCTGGCACCGGTGGCAGATTAGCCCAGCACTCTGGGCAATCGCTTGTTAATCTTCCCGACGGCCCCCAGCGCCTAGAGACCCTTACGGGCGAGTGTGCGCTTCACAAATGTGGATTATTATTATTATTATTATTAGTAGTAGTAGTAGTAGTTCCAGATAATTGATGTGCAGTCTTTTTTGCTGTACACTCCATTTTCCCTGTACTGTGTATTTCTCCATATGCGCTCCCCATCCGGTGAGCGATGCATCCGCTGTCAGTATCACTTGTGGAATCGGTTCTAGGAACGACCGTTCCTTGGAAATGTTTGTTGTGTTCCACCACTTCAGAGAGCGATGTGTGCGGTCGTCTACCAACACCAGATCTGTAATCTGACCTTGAGCCGGATTCCACTGTGTCGCTAAACACTCCTGCAGTGGACGCATTTGTAGTCTGGCATATGGTATGAGCAGTATGCAGGAGGACATCATCCCTAACAGCTGCATGAACACTCGAGCTGTTAGTGATTGTTGTGGTTGAAATTTTTAGATCAACGTGACCATTGTTTGGACCCTGACTGGATTGGGGTATACTTTGGCTTTTTCTGTGTCTATAGTAGCCCCTAGGTATTGTTGAATCTTGTTTGGTTGTAGGTGGGATTTTGTGTAGTTCACCGTAAACCCTAGCTGGTGCAGCAATTGAATGGTTTTTTGTGTGTTTTGAAGTCATTCTTCCTGTGACTTGGCTTTTATTAGCCAATCGTCCAAGTAAGGGAAGACATGTATTTCTTGTCTTCTTAGGTGTGCTGCAACTACTGCTAGGCATTTTGTGAACACCCTTGGTGCTGTTGTGACCCCAAATGGTAGGACTTTGAACTGATAATGTTGTCCTTCTACTACAAACCGGAGGTATTTTCTGTGGGCTTTGTGAATTGGGATGTGAAAGTAAGCGTCTTTTAGATCCAGTGTAGAAAGAAAGTCCCCTTTCTTCAGTAAAGGAAGTACTTGTTGGAGCGTGACCATGTGGAAATGTTCCGAGTTTATGTATGCATTGAGAGGTCTGAGGTCTAAGATTGGTCTTAGAGACCCGTCTTTTTTGGGGATTAGGAAGTATAGAGAGTATACTCCTGTCCCTTGCTGATGTTTTGGAACCTTCTCTATTGCATGCTTTTGTAGCAGTGATAGTACTTCTTGTTTTAACAATGTTAGATCTTGACTCATTGGACGCTGTCTGGGGGGGATGTTTGGTGGGGTAGCTCTGAGTTCCAGGCAATAACCATGTTGGATAATCTGTCTCACCCACCTGTCTGATGTGATGTTTTCCCAGACAGGTAGGAACTGTGATAAACGTCCCCCGACCGGTGTTACATGGTCTGGGGGAGTTGTATTAAGTCACTGTTTTGGGGTTGGGGAGTTGCGGTTGTTATTATTTCCGCGACCTCTACCCTTGTTGTTGTTACCTCTGTAACGGCCTCTTGAATTACCTCTGGGTGATGTTGGTGTAAAAGAGGTAGATTGTTGGCTTGTGCCTGTATTTTTTGACCCCCCTCTATAGGTGGACCTATGAAAGGAACCTCTTTGAGTTGGCTGTTGTAATGCTCCCATTGATTTAGCTGTTTGTGTCTTTTTTCATCTTTTCTAAAGTCTCATCTGTACCTGAGCCGAAAAGTGTTTTTTGATCAAAAGGCTGGTTCAATAAAGATGTTTGTACTTCTTGTTTGAACCCTGAGACCCTAAGCCATGCATGTCTTCTTAGTTTGATACTAGTGTTGATGGATCTTGCTGCAGTGTCTGCTGCGTCTAAAGCGCACTTAATGGAAGTGTTAGTTATTAGCTTACCTTCCTGTATAAGCTGGTCTGCCCTTTTTTGATGTTCCTTAGGAAGATGTGTGAGGAGTTTTTCGAACTCATCATAATGCGCTCTATCATAACGTGCCAGTAGCGCTTGTGTATTAGCTATGCGCCAGCTGTTTGCTGCTTGGGATGCTACCCTTTTGCCTGATGCATCTATTAGCTTGGACTCCTTATCAGGAGGAGGAGCTTCTCCTGTAGATAATGAATTTGCTCTTTTACGAGCGTTTGTAACTACAAGCGAGTCCAGAGGTACTTGTCCTTTGATAAATATTGGGTCCTTTGGGGCTGCCTTATATTTTTTATCAATTCTTGGGTTTAATACCCTAGCCCTCACAGGGTCTTTGAATATATCGGCTGTGTGATTAAGAAGACCCTTTATCATAGGTAGTGGGCCTGATGTTCTTTGTGCAGCAGGTAGCGTTTCTAAAAGGAAATCCTCTATTTGAGGTTCTGTATGTAAATCTA
Source organism: Lissotriton vulgaris (assembly GCF_964263255.1). Taxonomy (NCBI): domain Eukaryota; kingdom Metazoa; phylum Chordata; class Amphibia; order Caudata; family Salamandridae; genus Lissotriton; species Lissotriton vulgaris. Next base: position 83,692,318 of record NC_141694.1, read on the forward strand.
CCTTATGGTATTTAGCTGCCTCGGGAGTGAACAAATGCTTTTTGTCCAAAGGCATGTTCAAAACATCCTGCTGAACTTCAGATTTGGACCCACAGATCCTGAGAAAGGCATGATGCCTTAACAGAATACCGGTGTTATTCTGCCTTGCTGCAGTGTCTGCCACATCTAGTGGACACCATATATAGGTGTTTGAGATGGTTTGCCCCTACACTGCAAACTGGTGATCCCATTTTTTAATCTATGTCATACATGTCCCATGGATCGTCCCCTTGTGCCCGCAGGTACCTAGCAGTGTCTGAAGTTGATCACCCCTGAGGTGACATGTGTAAGGTGTCTTGAGGTGGAGATCGTGGTGAAGCAGAATGAGGTAATGGTGGTGTGAAAGGACATGGAAGAAAAGTAGGGGTGGGGGCCTTGTCTATCGTTTTCCTCAAAGGAGGAGGGGGCACTTTCAGCACTTCTTCAAAAGTCAGCTTCCTCTTGAGTCGTGGAGGAGAGGAAGGCTTTGTAAGCATGAGACCAGTCCCCACCTGTCTGTGGATTTTCTTCTGTTGAATGTCCAGTTTATCCTAAATGGGTTTGACTGGTGAAATAAAGGCTTAGGAAATCTTTGCAGTTTTCAGCTCAGAAGGTTTTGGGTCCAAAGCTTTGGAGTTGGCGGAGTGTGGCGCTGTTGGCGTCAAGTTGGTGGAAGTCGACTGCCAGGCCAGTACTGAAGGTTGACTCGAGCCAAAATTGGTCTCGGTCAGGAGAAACTATGCCGTAGGTTTTAGCTTGGCATGTACATCCAGATCCGGGCTTGGGAGTCCATAACAGGTTTTCGGATGACCATGGCCAGATAGTAGGTGTGGACCGTGGACCTCGGAGTCTATGATAGTAGAAGCCTAAGGTCTTTTGGTCGGCTTGGGTTGTAGGGGAGGGACAAGGGCTGCAGCACTAACAGATCGAGCAGATGGAAGCCGGATCTTTCGGTAAAAGCTGGCAGGTTGCTCCTGGGACTGCTCCTCGCTGAAAACTTCAGAAGTGTTGTCTGTGGCTCTGTGAGACATCGAGGTGACAAGCCCTGTGGTCCTTAAGTGTTTTCTCGGACCTGAAGGATTTGCAAGAGTCTCAGTCAGGTACCCTGTGGTCTGAAGACCGGCACAAGTTGCACACTGACTACTGGCCTGTGTGCAAGTGATTCACATTGCAACGTGGACAAAACCAAAAAGGCGTGCGTTCCATGACCAGTGAAGCATTTTTAGGAAAGCTGGTAATAATAATGAAGGTAGGCCTCGAAGGGCAGTGCCCTGAAGAGGTTTCGGTCGAACTGGCTGGGTTTTCTAGGAAGGCGCATATGTAGAAGCACAAACAATAATACCTTCGAAGGAGATAGGAAAAAAAAGCGAAAGTTAAACTGAAACGAAGTTGAAACACGAAGAGGAGGCACACACGTCCGAACTGAATGGCAGAGAGGAAAACCAATGGAACAGATGCCCATGCACATTACCACTGAGAGGAGGAGTCACTTGACCTCGAAAGGCTTTCTAACAAAAACAACTAGCACAATTCTAGACTCAACACTAGATGGGAGGAGTATGCAGAGCATGTGTAGCTACAGCTACACAAGCCATTGAAGATACAATTATAACTACTCTGCATCAGCAAAGCCAACAGCTCTTGCATTGCTTTCTGCAGTACCACATAGCAGTTGTCTTGTCTACCTGTCCTAGCTGTCCCTTCATGGTTGGTAAAGCTTTTGTTGACAACCAGATCACCCGAAGTACCAAAAGGTTAATGAGAAACTGAAGCTCTGCAAGAGACCAGACATGGTTTGTGCACCCTATTACAGATGAGCTGCTCCCAGGACAGCGACAAATGCATGCCTGCCCTGGTGGCAGCACAACACTGCTTTTTGAAGCATCAACACAAGCCTTTCGCAGTGCAGGCAGATCCCAATCTAATTTTGAAAGCTAGGCCGAGATCCCTACACAGGTGGGCTCAGTGCGAGATGGAACCCTCTTGTAGGTAGATTGATGAATGGGTCCAAAGCACTCATTTCACCCTTGCAAAGGGCACACGTGCTATATGCCACCACTTTGTAATGCACAGTTAGTGCACCTCCCAGTGGTTTCTTTGTGGCTGCGCCCACACACATAATATAGTGCAGGTACAGAGACTAAGTACTATCCTTATTAGCCTGTGTGTGTTCTCGGCTGATCTGCATTAAAGAAGGAACAGTGCAAGCATCAATAACACCTAAGTGTCCCAGGGATGCAGAAAGTGGGCAAACATGCTTGTCGCGTCCCCGAGGCAGAATATGGCCACAGAGGCCTCTGATCACAACCTCTCCCAGATGATTTCAACAGTAAACCATCAGTGACAACGGTGAAGTCTGGGTGTTGAAGGCGCCTGGCTTGTCTGCCACCACATGAGGTCCTGAGCTGTCTCTTGCGAGATCTGGAAACTGAAATAATCCAAGTACTGGGCCCATTTAAATATTTGGTTACCTTGCAGGGACCGTATACAGCATCTGGCCTAAGGCATGAGGAGGAAGCACAAGGCCAAGAAGACTGAGAACTATTAAAACAGAGACCCACGACAGAGCCCAATAAAGTCAGGATCATAATGTGAATGTCTGATTGGCTGTGGGAAGGCCTTAAATGCCACTATGTTCACAGTGCCAAGGAGATCAGGCGTTCAGCCATCATCCAGACATGATTTGTAGTGTACTGCGGCAAGCCGGCCTTAAGCAGTCCGTGATCAAGGTATGAAGATAAACGCATCCCTGTTCTCTAAAGATGAGCTGTGACCAATGCCATGTCAAACAACGAGTTCCACAACCATTGTGAACCACAGAACCCAACTGAAGGACTGCAGGACAAAAATATACTAGCTATATGAAAATAAGAGTCCTGCAGGGTCAAGGATACCATCCACTTCCCTGGATCCAGAACAGAGAGGATTTGAGCCAGAATAGGCATTTTACACTTGTTCTTCTTCAGAAATGCTTCAATGTCTGGAGGTTCAATAAACCCCAGAGGTCTCCATTTTTCAGCACAAAGAAGTGGTGTAATAGCACCCTTGCTCTTTTCTGAGTTCACCCACTATACGGCACCTCTGAGGTGATGAAATTCTTGTATCAAGATAAAGGTATGGTCTGCCAAAAATCACAGGGGCGTTTTATTTTGGGGGGGGGGGGGGGGGGGCAGGGGGATGGAGGAACAAATGAAGGGACAAATGGAAGCAGGAGATAATCTTGTTGGCAAAAAGTAAAACCTACTGCTTTAACATGATACATTTCCAGCCAGGCAGCACATATATCCAGAGTCTCACAGGCAGGTTGTGGCCCTGAAAAGGCAAATCAAAAGCTTTGTAGTCCTGGGGAGGCAAATCATCCCATCTAGGGACCAGCTGCAACAAGGAAGGATGAGCCGGAGGATTGATGTCCCTACTGGATTGAATAGCCTCAGTCACCACCACACACCCGGAAATACAAGCATTTGCAATGCAATAGGTCTCGCATTTAACAAGTTTGAGCTATTGACAATGTGAATGACAATGCTTTTTATTTATGTTTTAAAAGCCAAAACATAAATAAAGCAGTAATTTGCAACGCTAATAGTTTAAACTTTTGAGAATGCGAGACCTATTGCATTGCAAATGCTTGTTTTAATTGGTTAAGCACTCAATAAGATTGTATGTGTTTTCCAACTCTCTTCCTTGTGTGATTTTGTTGCCGCGCTCAGTGTTGCTGTCTATTGGGTGCGGCTCTCATGTGCTTCTGGAATCTGCCCTGTCATACTCCTCAAGCCCTGTGTTGTTCTCTCCCTTGTGTGCTTCCCCCTTACCTTATGTTGCTCTCTCCCTCAGGCGCTATTTGTCCCCACTCACTCCATGTTTCTTCCCCTCATCCGATCCGTTGCGGTATTCCAAGCCATGCGGTCCTTCAAATGATTTTATTTACTTTTTTACTTTTATCGAGCAACTGAGAGCTCCTAATAGCTCTGATTTAAGAAATGTGCTTTAGTGCAAATTTTTTTTTTTTTATTTACCCATCCAAGTGGCGTCCCCCATCTAGAAGCAATGAAAAATAAAATGAATATGTCCACTGCGTCATTCTGTAGGCACACACATGCGTGCACGCCTAGGGAATGGCACATCTGTGTCAGCGTGCCTTTTTCTTTTCGTTTGCTCATGCTGCGCAGCTTCAGCAGAAGCATGTTGCTTTTGTCAATGCTACACAGCATCGGTAAAAAAACATTGGCAAAACCCGTAGGTTAATAGTGCATGGACCATTGACTTGGCCAAGGCTTGGTTTTCTTGTCTCGTGTCCTGATCTGTCATGTAAACGGGCCAAATGCAGTGTTTTACTCTCTTTCCAACAGTACTTGCCCATTCCCCGGCTTGACGGGTTGTTTTGTAGCTGCACTTAATTCTATTGTGCCCCTGGGAGATGTAAACACTGCGCCCACGACTACCTGATTGTCTTGCACCTGCGGCGCTGCTATCGCACAATACTGCTATATATTGGTTACTGCTATCGCGGCCGCCCCTCATTATCTTTCTGCACTTTACACGCAGACTCCTAAATCAATATGGCCCAATCTCTGAATCCCCCCTATTATGTCTGAGAACTCTTAATAAATTTGACTGTCAGTCCTTTTTAAAAGTATCAGCTTCTGTAGCCTTGATATGCGTCTGTTGTCTGATTGCGACATCCGTTAAGAACAAACCACAATTGGAGGAGGAGCTTTGTGCGCAACCAAGATGGCCGCGTGCACACAGGGCTCCCGAGACCCTCACAACCTCCGCCTTTATCCTGAAAATTATCCTGATCACAATGATGGGTAATCGAAGACGAGCCATAGCTGAGGCAGGCACCGTTGTCCAAATTTGAATCGGACTTCGGGAACCGGAATAACAACGATTTGAATATTGCGGCCTGCCCCTCGGAGATGCCCGGAGCTCCAGTTGGTATGGTGCCCGGGCAGTAGTTGAACAACAGCGGCCTGAGGAGAAACTGACTTGTACTTTTACTTTCGTTTTCGAGGCTCCAGTCTGATCCTATCTGAGAGAGATCCTGGGACTAGCGGTAGCTATCTGACGGCTTAGCGATCATAAGGTGAAAGCCTGATTGCGTATACTGGGCCCGGACTGATTGTGCCCTCTGGTCGCCGCTGATGCTTTGATCGCAGCTCCTGGTGCGGCCACTTTCTCTCGAGCTCCGCCATTTTGGAAGGCCTCCTTGTCGGTGATGGCGACTAAACCGGATAGCGACAAGCAAAAATTCAAGACTACTCGGCGAGGTGGATACACCCAAGCAAACAATATAGATCGATATGCCCAATCTAAAGGATCCCCTGGTGGACCGAGCAGATCACTGGATGGTACTAAAGAGGACCCGGCCTCATCGGCAGAATTGACTTTACTAGACGTCATGGGCGCCCTTGATGGGATGAAGGCATCCATCGGCCAACAACTTGAGACTCTCGCCCACAAGCTAGACAATGTTTCGACCAATGTTAATTTGATCCGTACGGATTTATCAAAAACAAATGATAAGGTCAAATCTTTAGATCTGAAAACTTCCAGCCTAATGGGTGATGTGTCCGACTTGCAAACAGAGGTCCGCAACTTGCGGACCTCTAATGATCTTTTTGCGCGCCGGTTGGAGGACTTTGAAGGTAGGGCCCGGCGTAATAACGTACGCATTATCGGGGTCCCGGAAAAGTCAGAGGATCCGGCAGCTGATCTGTTTGTGGAAGATCTGATCACCAAACACCTCGCTCCTAAGGGTTTGAGCAAGTTCTTTGCGGTTGAACGAGCCCACAGAGTACCGGGTGGTAAGCCGAAGTTGGGTGCCCCGCCGAGACCTCTCATCGCTAGAATCTTTAACTTCCGGGATAGAGACACTATCCTGCAGGCCTCACGGATGGGTGGACCCCCCGAAATACGAAAAACCACTTGGATTTCTGGGCATAAAAAAACGACGACTCAGGGCGATGGAACTGAAATACGCAATGCTATTTCCAGCCAGGTTGATCGTCCAGAGATGGCTGGAGACTGGCGACACTTTGCCACACCAACGTGGCCGGGAGGAACATTCTGGAGGAGCGAAAGGCGGCCAGATGGAGCAGGAGTAGGAGCATGGTTTCCGGCCCCTGAACTTTACTGATAACCCTGACTATGGTTGGATGACTTTTACTGTACGAGTTGATGTGTCGCACCCCGGAGTAGCGGGGCGATGGATGGACTCTTTCCTCCTCTGGGGTTTCTTTTTGTAGACTAGTTTGATATTAGGGCGACAGGCACACTGCAAGTTGGGGTGGATATTTAGTCTTACGCAGGGGTGCAGGGTGGGGGGATTTGTAACAGGCTTCTGGTTCAAGGGTGGGGTGGGTGTTCAAGTGGGTGTGTTTTGGTTCAATGCAAGGCAACGTATTGTTTTATCATTTGATTTGGATGTTGAGTTCCGAGGAGGGATGGATCTGCTTTCATTTTTGGGATGGGGGTAGGGGATTGAGACTAATGAGCTGGAATGTGAATGGATTGGGGGACAAGATAAAACGAGGGGTTGTGTTACAATTGTTGAAGCGACTTTCCCCTGATGTGGTGTTGTTGCAGGAAACACATTTGATCGGTAACACTTGCCATGCCATGAACCGGAGAGGGTATCACCTGGTTGCCCATGCGGGGTTCTCCTCTGGATCCAGAGGGGTGGGTATCCTAGTTAAGAATTCTCTCTCCTTAGAAATAGATGCAACGTCCTGGACGATAGGGGGCGCTACGTAATTCTTACTGGACAATGGGAGGGTAGAACTATATCCTTGATCTCTGTTTACGTCCCCCCGGGTCTACTGTTGACAACTTTTGCTGACCTGGGGCGAAAAGTATTGGGACTTCCTGAGGGGACTCTGGTCATGGGTGGAGATTTTACCTCGGTTGTCTCTGGCAGGGAGGATCGGCACCCACCCAGGGATCTTACAGGGTCACAGAATTGGCTTGGTGGCTTTATGGACACACTGGGGTTAGTGGACTGTTGGGAGACTGCTACACCCAGCTCAGAATCAATACTATTTCCACTCGGGTGCACACAGTAGCCTTTCCAGGATTGATTACATTTTGATGCCAGCTGCACAGGCCCCCTTCGTAACTGAGGTTCGACATCTAGCTCGTGGAATATCTGACCACTCTTCTCTGTGGCTGCGGATAGACTCGCGTTTGGGTTCGGAGGGACGGGTAGCCCCAATTAATCCGTGGTATATCCGTAACCCTAAGACCCGCGCAGCGTTGGTCAAATCTCTTGACAAGTATTTTGTTGAGAATTTGGGATCAGTGTCTTCTGCAGTATCACTCTGGGAAGCTTTTAAGACGGTCATCCGGGGTCAGATGTTGTCATTGATTGCTGGTGCGAAGAAGAGTAGAAATGAGGATGTAGTTAGACTCGAGACAGAGATCGCCGAGCTGGAGCGTGATCTGGAATTGGGCGTCACCCGTGAGAAAATGCATGTTTTGCGTCTTAAACAACTTGATTACAGGGCAATGGTTACGGATGCCGCGAAAGTTATGGGCAGGGAGCAACAGGGTCGATTGTATGATGTCGGGGATAAAGCTGGCAAACTGATAGCATGGTTAGATAAAAAAAGAGAGGGCTAGTCGTGTGGTTCCTGTGATTGAGAGAGTGAATGGTACGCGTCTGACGGAACCAGAAGAGATCGTCCAGGAAGTGTATTCCCCCGTATCTGATAAGCCGGAGGAAGACTCCCATTTATTGTTGCGCGACATTGCATTGCCCAGCTTATCGGATTCTGATAGAGAGTTGCTGGATTCCGTAATAACCGCGGACGAGGTGGCTCTCGCTATTCGCTCTATTTGTTCGGGGAAGGCGATGGGCCCTAATGGTCTCCCCATTGAACTTTATAAACTGCGCCCGATAAAATTGCGCCATATCTTCGTGACTTGTTCTTGGAATCGCAAAATAGTGGCTCCCTTCCCCGAGATCAGCGTCTTGCGACCATAGTGGTGATTCATAAGGAAGGGAAGCCAAGGGACCGCTGCGCCTCTTATAGGCCTATATCACTCCTTAATGCGGAACCCAAGATTCTTGCTAAGTTATTGGCCAATCGTGTAATAAAGGTGATTAGTGACTTGATTCATCCCGTATCTGAATACGTCCTTGAATCTGCGACGTTTGCATGGTGTTCTCGCGAGGACTTCGTCATTGCGTGAGCCGGCCATTTTGGCCTCCTTGGATGCCACGATGGCTGTTGATACGGTGGAATGGCCGTATTTGTGGGCTGTACTTGCCAAGTTTGGTTTCGGTCCTGGCTTCGTTAGCTGGGTCAGGCTCCTCTATGAGGACCCATTGGCGCAGGTTGTGGTGAATGGTCGGGTTTCTGAGCCCTTTGTGCTCGGAAGGGGTACAAGACAGGGTTGTCCATTATCTCCGCTCTTATTTGCTCTTGAGACCCTTGCTGCCTGGATTAGATGGGAACCGTCAATGAAGGGTATTCAGTGGGCCCCAGACCTCGAAGATCGTATTTCGCTCTACGCGGACGATATATTGTTATACCTGGCTTCGCCCCGGAAGTCGGTAATTGTTTTGTTTGATGTCCTCACCTCCTTTGGTAGGAACTCAGGTCTAGTCATTAATTGGACTAAATCTTACTTATACGTCCTCTCGGGAGATGTCCCTCTTTTGCCGCAAGATTGTCCCATCCAGGTTACACAGACGGGTTCTAAGTATCTTGGGATTTATGTATCGTTGAACCTGGCTGCCCGATTTGCACAGAATTTGCTCCCGCCGCTAACCCGGTTGAAGCTGGACGTGGTGGGTTGGCGCAAGCTGCAGCTTTCACCGCTCAGCCGTGCGGCGCTCTTCAAGATGATGTCGTTGCCACGCTTTCTGTATGCTCTTCAGAACACCTTTGATGTAATTCCCGCGAGCTATTTTCGGACTATTGAGGATCTCCAGAGGAAGTTGATCTGGGATGGGCGTTCGCGTATCGCCCTTGCGAAGCGGACGCTTCCATGGTATGATGGTGGTATCGCTCTCCCTGATATCAAACGGTATTACTGGGCGTCTCAATTGGGGGCCATTAATCACAATATGTATGGTCCCGGATTGAACCCTGCGTTTGCCATGGACAGGTAGCTGTTGCCAGGGGGCGATTATTATAGAGCACTTTATTTGAGATTAGATGGAGGGAAGCTCTCCGGGCCCACAAAGATTGCTGTGCGGGTTTGGCACTATGCAAATAATGCTATGGGTTGGAAGGATCGACTGACCCGAGCGACCCCACTTTTTGCTTCAGAGAAGCTAGGTAAATTGTGGAAAACTAAAGGATTTGAGAAATGGGATATGATCGGTATCAGTAAGCAGGGTGACCTCTGGGTAAAAGGCAAGTTTAAAATTTTTGAGGAATTGAAGGCCGAGTTCCAACTTAGTGACAGGGAATATTTTCGAAATGCTCAGGTCCGCCATGCCTTGCATTCGGTTTTTGCTGAGAGTACGGATATTCCAGAGTCCTCACTGCTTGAGGATAGTACTATCTGGCACATGACCATCCAGTATTCTATCTCTTTGATCTATAAAAAACTGATCAATAGTAGGACTGACCTGTTGGTGCTTCTCCGGGACGTATGGACCTGAGACGGTCTTGAATTAGACTATGAGGATTGGCAGTCTGCGATCTCTTCTCCGAAAGAAGGTCGCGATTCCGGCCCGTCTTCGGTTTGTGCAACTTAAAATTCTGCATAGAGTCTATGTGACTGGCCCACGCTTGATTAGAATGGGTTATCCAGAAGATGGTCTTTGTAAGCGTGGTTGTGGGCTGCTCAGGACGTTTCTGCATATACTTTGGGAATGTCCTGCAGTAGCTGCTTTTTGGACTGGGATACACAATAAGATGGAGGAGGCTACAGGTATTGATCTGCTGCCCGAGGCTAGACGTCTTCTCCTGAATGTTTAAGAACCAACCGAGTATAATGTTGCACAGACGCAGTGGGCAACCCTGGGAAATATGGTGGCTAAGAGAGACATAGCGCAGTTGTGGGGTTCCCAGAGGCCACCCACAGTCAAGGCTTGGATGGAAAACATGGATTGGTGTATGTTTAGGGAGAAGACTGTCTATGTGGCACGGGGTGACCCAGGAAATGGGGTAAGATATGGGGTCATTGGAACACTTACCGTGGAGATATTTGCACTCCTCCTCTTATGGATGTCCCTGAAGTTCCACTTTCTCCCTGACCTGCCATTCCTCGTAATGTAATATATATATAACCGGTTTTGAACTCGTCTCTCCCCTGCTCCCATCCCCTAATATGATTTGTACACCTGACTGTATGGTATTCTTTATTCCTCCTTCCGCATTCGGACTGCTATGCTATTGCATTGTGTGTTATTATTTTCAATAAAAAAAGATTTACAAAAAAAAAAAAAGAACAAACCACAATTTCTTGGCCTCCCCTTTTTCAATATTTCAAAATAAAGACCCAATCCAATTGCGTGCTAATATGATAGTGACAACAAGGGGGGTTTATAATGGAAACCTGCTCCCCACTACACTCTCATAAACTTTATAAGGAGGTACTGCACTATTGCTACGCTCAAATTAAAACACCTGTTCTCCCGGGCAAAACCTCAGAACATCCACTCACAATGAGCCAACAGAAGGTTGGTCACACACGTCCACTACAAAAATTAGACGTTCCTCATAATCTTGAGAAAATATGTGCGAGAAGCAAATGACCCCTCACGGAAACACCACCATCGGGGTAACTGGTATGAAATTTCCAGACAGGCCCGTCTCATCATCGGTGATCACTTGCTTCTCAAAGAAACGTGAGAGGAAAGAAAATAAGTGTCCAAAACAAACAACATATAAAGTGACAAATGGTGAAGTGCAGAAAATTCTGCTGGTGACAAACAAACACAAATAACAGAGTGCTTAAAAACACACACTGCACACCAGTCCCTTAACCTGTGTGCGCTCGTGTCTTCCCTGAACCAGTGCCAGACGGAGACAGTACAGACCTCGCTGCCTTCTGCTGTAGGGGTGGGCCATCATGTGCCTGCAGCCTGCACAAGAGGAGGGCAGAGGAAGGATTAGTTACTTACCTGTAATCCTAGTTCTCTTCCAGGGGTATACTCATTAAAGTCATAAGCACTGAATTATCTCCGCCCATGAGCGGGGACCTGGAACACATAAACAATATACATATATATGTGTAAATATAACCAAAAGTACAAAGTACTAAGTAATTATACACATATACATGTATAATAACCATCATATGCAGCCTAACCTTAACACATAGGCTAATCAAACCAAACCTTACACGTTCTGAAGCATGAAAATATGCTGTCTATAAATGCAATAAACAGGCATGAGCCTAAAATGCATTTCATAGCCATGAAAAACCTTTTATTTTCATCAAAGAACCTGTAGTAAACAGTTATTAGCCTAAAAGGGCTGCATATGAAAAAATGTCTGTGTACAGAAAATCAGACTGGCACCCTGCCTTTAAGGCCCCAGAGAATCTGCACACTTTGCCTTTAAGGCCTCCAGGAGAACTCTGTTCCCATCATGCCCCACAGGTGACAGTTAGGTCAGTTCTTTTGTACGGTACAGTAAACTTTAGCAGGAATCTGCACTTAAACATATTGAAAACTTTAAGCCTTAATGCTACTGCTCGCCCGGGGAGGCGGGAGGGTGCTTATGACTTTAATGAGTATACCCCTGGAAGAGAACTAGGATTACAGGTAAGTAACTAATCCTTCTCTTCCAGGGGATACTCATTAATAGTCATAAGCACTGAATAGAGTAGCAAGCTCATACCCACAGAAGCGGGCGAACAGATAAAAGCATAGTCATACTTTAAAATCACAGTGTTTAACTAGTATTAGCAAACAAATTTCTGAGTGATGCTTGTCCCACTTGTGCATCAGTCTGAGCATCAGAATCTAAACAGTAATGGCGTGTAAACGTATGCACTGAACGCCAAGTAGCTGCTTTACATATCTCTGACATAGCCACATTTCTAAGGAGAGCTGTGGTAGAAGCTTTTCCCCTCGTAGAATGAGCCCTAGGTCTACCTGGTAAAGACTTGTGGGCTAGCTGATAAGCCAGTAAGATGCATGACACTATCCACCTAGAAATGGATCTCTTGGATGCTGCCAACCCAGTATTTGTAGGACCATAGTTCACAAACAGACGGTCCGTCTGTCTCAAAGACTTAGTCTTATCTAAGTAAAATTTCAAAACCCTTTTTAGATCTAATGAATGTAAAGTCCGTTCTGCCGGACTCGAAGGGTTCGGAAAGAAAGTAGGCAATGTTATGGATTGGTTAATATGAAAATCCGACACCACCTTAGGTAGGAAAGCAGGATGAGTCCTGAGCACCACTCTGTTTCCATGAAAAACTGTGTATGGTTCATTGCAACACAAAGCCTGGATTTCGCTCACTCTACGAGCAGAAGTGATGGCCACCAGGAACGCTACTTTCCACGTCAGGTGTTGCAAAGAAGCTTTATGTATCGGCTCAAATGGGGGACCCATTAATTTAGTCAATACCACATTAAGCTCCCAAGGTGGAGACGGAGACCTGACTGGAGGATAAACCTTTCTTAATCCCTCTAGAAAATCCTTCACCACAGGCATTCGAAAGAAAGATATCTGTGTTGGCGATTTTCTATAAGCAGTTATTGCAGCAAGATGGAATTAAACTGCAAACCAGATTCAGCAAGGTAAAGAAGATAAGGCAAGACCACCTGCTCTTGACCATGAATAGGGTCCAGACCCTTACTCTGACACCAAAGGTAAAAGCGTTTCCACTTAAATCCGTAGGATTGTCTCGTAGAAGGCCGCTTTGCTTCCTTAAGGATGTTCATACACTCCGGATTCAGCTGTAAGTGCCCGTACTGGATGACTTCAGGAGCCATGCTGCCAAGCGCAGGGAGGGCAGATTGGGATGAAACACTTGCCCCTTCTGCTTGGACAGAAGATCCGGGCGACACGGCAATCTCCTGTGCGGTGTTATTGACAACTGGAGGAGATCTGGGAACCACCACTGGCGTGGCCACTCTGGGCAAATCAGTATCATTCTGGAGTGAGTCTTGTACAGCCGATTGATCACTGCTGGTATCAACGGTGTCGGTGGGAAGGCGTACAGCAAATTTTGACACCAATCTATCAAAAGGGCATTCCCTTGAGACCCTTTCTGGTAGAACCTGGACGCGAAGACGGGGCATTTTGCGTTTGCCGCGTCTGCGAACAGATCTATGTCTGGTGTTCCCCAATCCTGGAAAATGCTGTGCGCGACGTCTTCGTTGAGAACCCAGTCGTGCGCTTCGACGAAGTCTCTGCTGAGGTCGTCCGCCTGTGTGTTGAGACTCCCCGGCAGGTGAATTGCTGTTATGGACAGGTCTCGCGCCAGTAACCAATGCCAGATGGTCTGGGCTTCTATGGAAAGAGTCCTGGATCTGGTACCCCCCTGCTTGTTTAAGTAATACATTGTAGTTGTATTGTCTGTTTGTACCAGGAGGGACCGAGTCTGTAGCGATGGCGCCAGGGACTTGAGAGCAAGATGGACCGCTCTGAGCTCGAGAAGATTGATGTGATATCCTTTCTCGAAGTCTGACCATTGCCCTTGTACCTGCAGAGGGCCCATATGCGCCCCCCAGCCTTGGAGAGAAGCATCTGTTACCAGAGTCTGCGTTGGTGGGTCCTGATGAAAAGGGACTCCCTTCATCACGTGTACCTTCTTCATCCACAACCGGATGGAATCTTTTGCAGACTGTTGGAGATAAATCCGGTCCTCCCAGCATCCCGTCCTCTGTTGCCATTGATCTTCCAGACACTGTTGTAGAGGACGCATCTGCAAACGTGCGTTTGGCACGATGAAAATGCACGACGCCATTGAGCCCAGGAGAGAGGACACTTGCCGAACTGTCGGACGTGCAGTTTGAAGGAGAAGCAGACACTTCGCTCTGATGGATGACCACCTCTCCTCCGAAGGACACACGTTTTCTACTTCTGTATCCAGCTGAGCACCCAGGTAGTGGATCTTCTGGGTGGGGTTCATTATCGACTTCTTGTAGTTGACTTGCAGACCCAACTTGTACATGAGCTGAAGACAAATCGAAAGATGTTCCTCTAGAAGCGATGGGGATGAACTCTTCAGAAGCCAGTCGTCTAAGTACGGATATATGAATATCCGACTCTTTCGAAGACAAGCCGCCACTACAGCCATACATTTTGAAAATGTTCTGGGGGCTGATCTCAGGCCAAAAGGGAGCACTGCATACTGATAATGACGAGCCGCCACTTGAAACCTGAGAAATTTGCGATGTTTTCTGGATACCTGAATATGAAAATACGCGTCCTTTAGATCGATGGAGCACATCCAATCCCCTTGGTGTAATTGAGGGAAGATCTGGTGAAGAGCCAGCATTCGGAATCTCACCTTCCGAATGAATTTGTTCAGTCGCCTCAAATCCAGAATGGGTCTGAACTCTGTGACTGGACCTTTTTTCTGCACAAGAAAGAATCGAGAGTACAGGCCTTGACCTCTCTGCTGGAAAGGGACTGGTTCTATGGCCTTCTTCTTCAGGAGAACGTTCGCCTCCTGTTGCAAGCGCTTTATATTCCACTGTACCATCTTTAGAGGGCGCATGCCAGTGGGTGCCTTCTTGAACCTCAAAAGGTACCCGTTCTGAACGACATCCAACACCCATCTGTCCTTCGTGATCTGTTTCCACTAGTCCAGATAACGCACAATACTTCCTCCAACCGGAGTGGGACACGGTTGAAGAGGAAGCATCCATTCATTGTTTCTGAGGCTGCTTGGCAGCTGATGACTGCTGCCTATTTCCATTGCCTCTGCCTCGTCCAGGCCGCCTCTGCTGGAATTGCGATCTTTGTTGATTCTGGCCTTGATTTTGCGAAGACCAATTCGTTTGTTGACTCCTTTGCTGAAAAGATCTCGTCATAGGGACGAAAAGTACCCCGACGTTTAAATTCTTTTTTCTTCTCAAGGCCTACGGCCTTAAGAGTGTCCAACTCCACCTTCATCTTAGACATCTCGTCATCTGCATGGGATCCAAACAGAGTTGATCCATTAAAAGGTAAATTGACCATTTTCCTCTGTGCCTCCGGCTTCAGCCCCGTAAGGCGAAGCCAGGCTGTACGTCTTGCGCAAACACCGTGTGCATAGCCATGAGCCGACAAGTCCGCAGCATCAGCCGCCGCGCTAATGCTCTGGTAAGCCACCAAACCACCTTCCTCCACTATTTCCAGGAAGTCTTTCTGATCCTCTTTAGGGAGTTTATCTGCAAAACGAGCTACTGAGTCCCAGAGCAGACGGTCATAGCGGCCCAATAGAGCAGACGCACTGGCCACTCGCATGACCAATCCTGAGGTATTGCACATCCTTCGCCCCAGGGAATCCATACTCTTACTGTCCTTTTCAGGTGGAGCAGAAGAGGTAGATGCTGCCGAATGCGCCTTTCTGACTGCCGCTACAATCAAGGAGTCTGGTGGTGGGTCAGACCGCAAAAACATTGGGTCTTCCTCTGGAGCCTTGTATTTTTTCGCAATCCTAGAAGGACCTGAGCCCACCGTGGCCGGAGTTAGGAATGTCCTCATTGCTGGTTCAATCAATCCGGGCACTAACGGTAGGAGAGGCCTGCCAGTCGTCTTGTGATGTAAGGTTTCGAAGATGACTGAGGTTGCTATCTGGGGAACTGCCATTTTGATGCTGAATTTACTCGCTCCACGACATAACACATCATTAAATGTGCTTAGATCGTCTACTGGAGACACCCTGGAAGGAGGAGTAGAAGATATAGTCGGAGAATAGTCCCTATACGAAGATCTTGACGAGGACGAAGATGATGTAGAAGATGGAGTAGGAGTTCTACGTCTTCTTTGAGGAGTTGCCGATCGTTGCCTCCTACGCTCCCTTGAACGAGATTTCTCTCTCACTAAGGATCTTGAGCGTGATCTTCTATGCAGTTCCTTCCGAGGGACTGGAGTTCTCTCCCCCATTATCGGACGCATCTTCCAGTGCCTTAAACTTTCCAACCACCTCGGTGACAAGTTAATAGGCCGCTCTGTATGCTCAGGTGAAGCTTCAGGTGACACCTGCACAATATTCAGCTCTGCGGAGGACTTCGAAGCTCTCGACGCTGCACTGTGTTCAGAGACCAATGAACCAGACGGGGTCCGCTGTCTGGGCACCAACTGTGTCATCTGGCACCTGCCCTGAGGACGAGCCCGAATGAGCCACCACAGAAGAGTCCTGGTGCACTATCCCTTGCCCCACTGCAGATCCGTTGTCTTGCTGACCATGCGGGGAACCTTCCACTCCAGGTTCGGGACTTATTTCTGACCTCGACAAAGACCTAATTGAGGTCCGAGAGGCTGGTCTTGATAGTCTCGACTCCGACCTATGCACAGGTGGGGGAGACCTAGACACTCCATGCTTCGAGCCCGAAGCATGCTTCGACGTCGACTTACGTCGCGATGGAGACCTTGACCTTCTCTTTTTAGGTCTCGACGTCGAATCTCTCGACGTCATCTCTCTCGACGTCGATCTTTTCCTCGACGACGTATGTCTCCCTCTCGACGTCGACCGATGACTCTTCCTCGACGTCGACCCTTTATCCTTCGACGTCGACCCTTTATCCTTCGACGTCGAACCTTTTTCCTTCGACGGCGAACCTTTTTCCTTCGACGTCGACACACGATCCTTCGACGTCGGACATCTCCTGTCCCTCGACGTCGACCTCATACGATCCTTCGACGTCGAGCGCTGCACACCCGAGGTCGTCCTCACTGCAATCGACACCAATTGCCTCGACGTCGACAAGGATTTCGACGGCGACTGCCTCACCGGCGATGTCCTCGACGTCGATGGAGCTCTCTTCGACGTCGACGGTGATCTTCTCGACGTCGAGCACACCTTTTTTGACGGTGACGCTCCCTGGAGTCGATGCTTCTTAGTTCTACCTTCAGGAGACGCTGATCTTCGACGTTTGGGCTGAGAAGAAGGCCTGGCAGATGATAATAGGCCTTTAGAACTCTTCTCACCACTGTTTTCTCTCTCCAGAAGGCCCAGCAACCTCATTTTCTCTCTTTCCTTTAAAGTTCTATTTGAAAGATTGAGGCAGTGATAACATTCTTCCACCTTATGAGAAGCTGGAAGACACACCACACAAACAGAGTGTGGGTCAGTTTTCGACATCTTCTTCCCACAGGAAGGACATTTGTAAAATAAAGGTGGCATTCTGACTAAAAAACACCAACAGCTTAGTCAGGAAAGGGTAACAACCCACCACCAAAGATATATTTTGTCAAGAAAAGGCAAGAAAAAACCAATTTCTGACAGAAAATACTTCAAAAGAGCAGAGCTCAAGTTCCAGGTTCCTCACAGAACAAGCCAGAAAAAAGAACTGACCTAACTGTCACCTGTGGGGCATGATGGGAACAGAGTTCTCCTGGAGGCCTTAAAGGCAAAGTGTGCAGATTCTCTGGGGCCTTAAAGGCAGGGTGCCAGTCTGATTTTCTGTACACAGACATTTTTTCATATGCAGCCCTTTTAGGCTAATAACTGTTTACTACAGGTTCTTTGATGAAAATAAAAGGTTTTTCATGGCTATGAAATGCATTTTAGGCTCATGCCTGTTTATTGCATTTATATACAGCATATTTTCATGCTTCAGAACGTGTAAGGTTTGGTTTGATTAGCCTATGTGTTAAGGTTAGGCTGCATATGATGGTTATTATACATGTATATGTGTATAATTACTTAGTACTTTGTACTTTTGGTTATATTTACACATATATATGTATATTGTTTATGTGTTCCGGGTCCCCGCTCATGGGCGGAGATAATTCAGTGCTTATGACTATTAATGAGTATCCCCTGGAAGAAAAGATTCCGACGCGCGCCTTGGGATTGGGTCGCGCGCATGAGCGGTCTACGTTACAAGCTCACGAGCGCATCCCAATTCGAAGGCGCGCGTCGGAATCGGACGCTGCCATAGACAATGCTGCACGTGTGGCCAGCTCTGGTCTCCCCTCGTTGTCGGCTGAGCCGACAGCTATAGCTCTTGCGGTAAGAGCGCGCTTTCGCCAGGACGAGACCTAAAAAGGGCAGAGTTTGCTGCTGCAACAGTCAGGAAGGCTGCCTATAAGGTAGGCCTCTGGAATAGCCCCTAAACTTTCTACATTGCTGGTGGAATTTTCCTACTGGGTAAGATAGCTACAGGGATTGAGCCGAGTCTCAAATTATTGTTTAAGCACAGTCAGCCCTTTCTCTGAACAGTCTAGATTCATCAAGGGAAATGCCAGCAAGGGTTGCTTGGACATATTTTTAAAACATCACCGATTACACCTAGGTGTGCACTCTAAGCACTATAATTGCATCAATAGCACGAACTCTAAAAAGTCTGTGGTTCACAGGCACCGCAATTTGCTGCAACGTGTCTGTCTTTTATCGTATGTGCCAGTCTAGCCAAGGAAATCATTTTCCTATAAAAGACAATACATTTCAACTCCCAAACTTGGGGGTTGCGGGGTGGGTTTCATCTAAAAAGGCCCTGGGGTTGACTTGGCTTGTGTATTCCTGTGCCACTAAGCTTTCAGTGTTTTGTTAGAAATTAATCTTCGAAAGAGACTTTCCGGATGCAGTTGAGCCACAGGTTGACTGACCAGAGAATGAAAATGGCTTAAGCCAAGTAGCCATGAGACTGTACATAAAGGTCTTCTTAAATGGTTGTAGTGGCTCAGATTAAGTCAGACTCAGCTGAAGAATTTCCTTAATAAATTGCCTTAATTTCCAGATTAGGTAACTGTTAATCTCGCACTTCTACTGCCCTACGCACCACTACAGCAAAAGAGGCACCTACTTCCGCTGGTGGACCAGGTGGTGTGTCCAGCTTGGTCTCTGGTGAATTATCTAGCACACTGACATTTTGCTAGTCGAAATTACAGCCATTCAGTAGTAAAACGAGAGGGGGAATAGATTGTTTGCTTCTTTGTCATCATCATATTGTGAGGAAATTAAGTATACCTTGAACCCCATTGTAGTCAGAGCCTAAGGAGATCTTCTAGTCTATGATAATGCAAATCTTGAAGGAATGCCCAGGTCTGAAGGACTGGCTGTAAAACCACAGGTTTCACCTTTGTTATTTCATAGTTTAATATAGGCCTGGCACAGGTCAGCAGTTGTTCAGGGTCGGATCCGGTACCAGCAGAGGCAGAGTTGGTATCTGAGCTAGTAGAGTGTAAAGGTGTGTACCCTGGGGCCAGAGTGGAAGTCGGAATTATCTTCGGTACGTGCCTTGCTAACTGAGCCCGAGGTGACAGTCCTATCTGGCAAGGCTCACCAGTTGCAGTCCTACTGGAGGCCCCCTGTGGTTCCTTAGGGCCCAAAGGCACACAAGAGGGAGCTGGTAGAGACTGGAAAGTGTATAATACGCTGTTAATGGGTGCCATAATTGGATGCTGCTTCAACAATGCCCACAATATTCAGGGCCCGCCATGATCAAACGAGGGACCAGTCAGAAGATGCCTGACACTTATAGTGTCATAAATGTGACTTCTCGCTCTACTTCGAGCGGTAGGATGGGACTTGTCCCACTTGGCTTTCTTGCTCTTGTAGCATGTTTTCAACCAGCAGAAGACTTCAAGCAGGAACCGGATTTCAAACAGGACTGATCACATGACGAAGAACAGGCCTGTGACTGTTTTAAACGTGACTTCATATTATGCTTTGCCCTCTAATCCCTGACTGCCCTCAGGTGCATAAGAGAGCACTTATCACATGAAAGAGTTCTGACCAGAGCTTAAGCATTGTAGGCACATATTGTGTGGTACTGTGACAGACAGCTGTTAAGTGTAGTACCGGCATTTCTGGAATCGGGGGGGGGGCATCTTCTCTGGCAAACTGTTTGCATTATTTTGTAGTTAGCAGAAAACCAACAAAGTTGGGAGTGGAGCTCCAGATCCGCATCATAGGGATCAGGAACAAAGAACTGACTTTAGTGTGCAGGGGTGGAAATTATAAGCAGCTCTGCTTAGTCACTTCCAGGTCAGTGTGAAATCACCACCAAGCAATACAGTGCCCCCTACTGGGACGTGGGGAGCATTTCAGGAATAATGTTGAGCTCCAGTCCGGCACCTGGGAACATTCCTAAGGTTGAGGGAATGAGTGGTTAGTTGTATTCGTTCCAATAACTTATGACTAAATACATTCTAGTGAGAGGAATTTTGCCTTATGCTTTATGGTAAAGGGATTTCAGACCAAGAAACAAAATACTGTAAACTTAAGTCAATAACACTAAAAATATTCGAGAAGCAGAGCTAGTAACAGCAAAAAAGTTTAATTCAGATTTGCATGCTTACCATTGACTGGTCAAAGTTCATACCATATTAAATTGTATAACAGCTTGATGACAAGTGTACGTGCCCACATACACAACGGGAAGGGAAGGAAAGTGAAGGAAGTGTCAAGGACAGGGTGGGGTCAAAGGATAATCAGATTCATGGTAGATAAAGAAATACTTACCTATACAGAAGACTATATAGAGAAACTACTACATGATCCCACTAACAACTTCTTGTCAGTTGGCACACCCATTATTGACATCACCCTCAATGACAAGATCTCCCAGCTAGAGAGTTTAGAAAAGAAATTGATCCGTACAAAATAACACGGTCATTTCCTCGCACAGTGTCTCCAAAATAACATCATACCCACAGGCCTGCAAGTTAGGGTTGAACCTGCCATCTTCATAGACATCCCAAAATTCCGTGAGGGTTTTAGTTTTGTTGCAAATAATTGTTCCAGACACTGGATGGTGTTGGGGATAGAAACCGCGGCAGAACAGGTAGTGGCCCTTAATAAACAGATATCGGAGTTAAAAGCAAGCATCTCAGGTGACAGTACTCTCACCAATTCCAAAGAGGCACTAGCCAACCTCGTCGCTACCCTCCAAGATTTCGAAACCACAACCATCAAGAAAAAACTGGACAAATTAGCGAGAGATCTCAAATTCTACGATAAAAAGAAAACGTATCCCTACCTATCCGACGAATATTTCCGACAGGATTCACAGGGACGTTTCACAAACCATGGTTTTAGAGGTGGCAGAGCAAGAAGGAGATTCACCACATTCTCAGATTCCTCTTACAGTTCCGGAGAAGACTCTGAACAAGCGGGCACCAGCAACGCCTACGGTTACCAAGACACATACCGTCCCCAATACCAACCCAACTCTTTTTTAGAACAGGGTACATGGAGACCGCCCCGTGGACGCAGCAACAACTGGAACCGAGGGACAGGTCGGGGTCAGCAAGGCCCTCCCATGCAGTGGGACAACGATGGGGGCAGAGGCCGCGGGATGAAACAGGTCCGCTTCCAACCAGAGGAACATGGGGAACGCTCAACCAGGCGGAAGAACTACAGATGGTGAAGACATCTGACACACCTGTCATCAATCTGTCAACTCAGCAATTCAACCAAGATGAAATACGGGTGTTGTGTAAGGGCCTGTCATTTGTACCAACAACTCCTCCAAATTGTTTCAACACCTTAATGGAACTTTCTAAATTCTTCTGGAAAATACGATTGCGATTTTTCTTCAAGAACAGGCCACCACCCAAGAATACATCAGTAACAGGACTCAGGGTACCATCTACCTTCACACCTCCTACCAGTACAATGAGCCACCGTATACTGGCTTATGAAAACACCATTACTGGAGAAGTAAAAAAGATCCTGAATGATAAGACCTATGTGAAATACAACATTTGCAAGACTGAAAGAAAGGCCCTGGAAACTCTCAAATCCAACAATAATGTCGTGGTTAAGCCTGCTGACAAGGGTGGGGCCATTGTGATTCAGGATATATCGAAATATAAAGAAGAGATCTGGCGCCAACTAACAGATGGCGTCAGTTACAAAAAACTGACATCCGACCCCACAAAAGACCTGGCAGCGGAAATTCAGAGGAGAACGCAGGAAGGTGTGCAACAAGGTTTCCTAACGGAACATGAATACGAGTACCTGAACCAGAAGCACCCCCGTATACCGACTATTTATACCTTACCTAAGGTACATAAAGACCTACACAACCCCCCTGGACGACCCATCGTATCTGGGTGTGGATCGATTCTGGAGCCCTTATGCCGGTATGTGGACTTCTTTCTCAAACCCCTAGCGGAGGCTACCTCTACCTACTTGAGAGATACTACACACACCATAACGTTGGTAGATGGGAAAACATTCAATCAAGATGAAGAACTACTAGTGACCTGCGACATTGTTTCGCTATACACAAGTATTCCCCAAGAGGAGGCCCTAATGGTGGCAACAGTAGCTTTGGACAGTTGAGAAGCCCCGGTACAAGTTCCCACTTCATTCATAATCTTATTATTAAAGATCGCCATGATGAGGAATTTCTTTATGTTTCAAAATGTATTCTACCTACAGACGAAGGGCGTGGCAATGGGGGCAGCCTTTGCCCCGGACCTGGCGATTTTATTCATGGCCTATGAAAATACATTTGTCACCTGTGATTACAACCCTTTCCGCCACCATATAAAACTCAGGGTGCGCTACATCGATGATGTGCTGATGATCTGGAAGGGCAATAACATCGAACTGGAGAACTTTCATTCCTGGTTGAACCGGCAATCTCCAGATATCCAATTCACCATGCAAGCTAGCAACAAAAAGATTGACTTCCTAGATATCACGATTGCGGTAGAAGACGGCACATTATTCACCACCTTGTTCAGAAAGCCTGCAGAACGAAATTCTCTATTACAATACTCAAGTCATCACCCCCGCAGCCTTCGAGACAACTTACCCTATGGTCAGTTCCTTCGAGTCCGAAGGAACTGCAGCAGAAAAGAAGACTATATGCAACAGTCAAACATAATGATGGAACGTCTAATAGAAAGAGGTTACCCCACGCGGCTGATTAAGCGCTCCAGGAAGAGGGCGTGGTTTTGCCATCGTGAAACCCTTTTGGAACCGACCCTACGTACATGCCAATCAGATCAACGCATGATTTGCGTCACAGCCTTTTCAACCAAGAGCCATGCCATAAAGAAGACCATTAACAAGCACTGGGGCCTCATTACTGTTGAATTGGAGATCACAAATGTACCAATGCACGCTTTCAAAAAAGCAAGGAATGTCAAAGACTATGTAGTCTCATCCTTTCTAGAGTGCCCTCCTGAGCCGACCATAGCCTCGTGCTGGAAACAACCACCAGTTATTGGACATTTTAGATGTGGAAAGTGTAAAGCTTGTCCTTCAACCATTCAATCTAAGGACTTTGTTTTCGAAAACCATCAGCACACTCACAAAAGCCACACTAATTGCAACACCAAGAATGTGATCTATGGCATAATTTGCATGTGTGATCTCATTTATCTGGGACAGACACAACAACGTGTCAAAGCTAGATTTTTATCACACTGTAGCAGAATTAGATGTAAGGTACCGGGGGCACCCCTTGTCGAGCATTGTGTAAAACAGAATCATCTGCCAGAAACATTGAAATGGGTAGTTCTAGAACATATAACACTAGGCCCAAGGGGAGGCGATTTATCCAGTATTTTGAACCTAAGAGAGATGAAGTGGATTCATATTTTCAACTCTGTAGCAGATGGTTTGAACGAATCTGAAAGTAGTTTCACACAATTAGCCAACCTCTGATTCTGTGTCCTTATTCACCACCTATGTGACAATCAAGGTTATCCATGTTCTGAGAAGCTTCTGCGTATAGCTAATTATTGACTCTGTGTCCGGAGGTGATCATCAAAGTTATCCTTAATCCAGGGAAGATTTTACACATAGCTGGCTGAGCTGTAATTACCTTAATGTAATATGTCTCGGAAAATGTCTTGAATTGCCAGTTACCTACTCCTCTCCCAGACGCATAATGACATTAATAACTTTTTATGGATCGGGATAGAGTCTCACTGTCCTACGAGATAAGTGCACCCTACTCCCTAGATATGATACACTAATGAAATCTATTAAAAATGTTTTACATCTAAATTACAATTGTATGAGTTACACTATCCTATGAGATAAGTGCACTCTACCTCTTGGAACGACTTAAATGTAATAACTTCTACATGTTTAGATGTTGTACAATGTTTAATTTGTATATGTTGGTTTTTGGGCTCTTTGTGTTTTGAAATTAAGTCTCTCTGCATGCACAACAGAATCAGGGACCAGGA
Organism: Lissotriton vulgaris; assembly: GCF_964263255.1. Classification (NCBI taxonomy): domain Eukaryota; kingdom Metazoa; phylum Chordata; class Amphibia; order Caudata; family Salamandridae; genus Lissotriton; species Lissotriton vulgaris. The sequence goes on from NC_141694.1 coordinate 83,716,566, forward strand.
TCCTTATTTTAATGAGCGCCACCCTATACAATTGGTTAGAGACTCCAAATTTGAATGTAGCCGGCAATAATTATATGACGGTCTGTCCTAGCGGAAATACTGAAAAACATAGATTTTCAATACATCCCCACAAACATGATGCACTAGGTGTAGTTTATTGACTCAACTCAATACGGCCGTTCAGCATGAACAATTCTGATCGGGCCAGGCAAGTCTTTCGTCGTTCTCTACTATGTTTTGGAACGAAGCTCCGCCCCCGATAAACTAACTAGGAAGTAAACGCGGTCACACAGTCTTTTGGACCAGCGCGGTGTGTTTCAACTTCACGGACTCTTTCGGGCCATCGGCTATACGAATAGAGGTAAAGCGTTTCGCGATACCACCTTAGATAGAGGTCAATGGGACATGGGGCACCGGGCAATTTTAACGTAGTGCTTCTATTGTTTCTTTCCAGTTGCCTCGGGTAAAACACGATCGGGACACCCTCCCGACATGGGCGGTAAGCCTTTTGTAACATATTGTTCCACGGGAAGTCCGGCATAAAAATCAGGACATTTCTTAATAATGCCTCTCTCTCGTTTCCCCAGTAAATAAATGCCAGATAGTACTCCAGTAAGATTAGTGTTGGACGCCAGCATAATTCTAGAATGATCGGAGAGCTGTTTCCCTAGAATCAGGTCCTGTCCTGTATTTTGGTAATACTGAGATCTATCAGGTACCTCAAGATATTTCCTCGTTTTTTTACATAAACCCCTTTTCCGACTTTGTGTCCCTTTTACACAGATTGCAAATGAATATTTGAAATGTACTGTGGTAGCCCAGCACCAAAACGAGCGTGTAAGAAACAGGTCCAATCCTTTTGCTTAAGAATTAAGTGCACAGTGGTAAGGCTTCTAAATTTTGTGCTCTATTAAAACCTGGGCCACCGGACTCGTGCCTATAAATAATACATTTATTTTTTCCCTGTTTCCAAAGCACAAACGTATCTGATTTGTCAATTGATTACTATCAGTTGTTGGAGAATTTGAACCACAGATCTGTTCAGTACCAAAACGAGCGCACAAGAAACAGGTCCAATCCTTTTGCCTAAGAATTAAGTGCACAGTGGTAAGCCTTCTATAATTTGTGCTCTATTTAAACCTGGGCCACCGGACCCGTGCCTTTTAATAATATATTTATGTTTTCCCTGTTTACGAAGCACAAACATATCTGATTGGTCAACTGATTACTATCAGTTGTTGGAGAATTTGAACCACAGATCCGTTCTGTATACAACAGAATTAAGACTAGTGGTAAGCTTGACAACGTTTTCTACTTTATATAATCCTGACCATTTGTTTTGGTGCATTAATGGGCAATGCCCTTTCTTAAATTCAAAGGAGTCCGGATGAAAGACTGCTCAGGATCCTGGTCCCCTTCTATCAGAAGCTCTGAGGAAATTCAATAAAACTATAGGTATGACTTATTCAAAAGTTGTGCAAATATTGGCCTTCCAATAGTTATTTAGGGTCGATTTAATATTAGTAGTAGTATGCACTGAGATGAGTCTAATCTTCTAAAGCTCTTATAGACACCATGTAGTGTCCTAGACCTACACTTTTCCCTAGAATGTTTAAAACTTTTTCGTCTTTCTGTATGTCCTGATATTTGTCTCACATTAGATAAACTTGGTTTACGATCAGACCTTTTGACAGCACGTTTTTAATTATAACTTGTATTCCTATATTCCGCCCTCCTTGTAGTAATCAACAGGATGGCCGTGTGCTAATTAATTTCTTTTTAACTACTCCCCAGGAGATTGCCCACCCACAACTTTTGTCCTGAGGAAGACGCGCACCGCAAGGACTATTTTCCTACCCCTAAGCCGGGTCGAAACGTTGACCACACAACTACGACCAATTTCCTACCCCAAACAAGACCCTAACGGCCGAAGCGGAGTTTGGTTCTGTGCATCAGTCATATTTTGGACTCTTTATGAGCCTTATGTTGTGGCCCTTTGGCTAAAGGGACCACATGTACTTAATGATCAAATTGAGATTAACACTTGTCACAGAATGAATCTGATTATCCTTTGACCCCACCCTGTCCTTGACACTTCCTTCACTTTCCTTCCCTTCCCGTTGTGTATGTGGGCCCGTACACTTGTCATCAAGCTGTTATACAATTTAATATGGTATGAACTTTGACCAGTCAATGGTAAGCATGCAAATCTGAATTAAACTTTTTTGCTGTTACTAGCTTTGCTTCTCGAATATTTTTAGTGTAATTGACTTAAGTTTACAGTATTTTGTTTCTTGGTCTGGGACCCCTTCCCTTTATAACGTCTATTACCCAGGTCCCTTTGACTTTATTGGGTTTAACCCTGTTTTCCAAAATATTATGGTAAAGGGAGGTTCTTCCTTCCCAACCAAAGTACAGAGTTAGCAGAAAAAGATGTCCTACGAGTCAAGCCTCTTTGTGAGTCTCCGCTTTGGTTTGGCCTAAGACTCACTTCCTAGTGTTCCTAAAACATTGTCCCCATTTATTCTGATTGGGTAAGTGGTTTCTTATATATAAAATAATAATTCTTTGCCTGACCTTGGTTTAGTTCATGTTGCTCCTCAAATGCATAGTTCTTTCTTTGATATAAGTTGCCCACATTTTTCAGTTTCTGCTCGGTTTTTATGGGCTAGAAGATGTTGCTGGTTTTCACAGTCACTAGGATATCCCACACATTCACTTCAGCTAGAACTTATTAGCACTGAACCAGACTCATACTCAACTGCTCTTTGTCCGGTGGACAGCATAGCAGGGTCATGATTTGACTTTATTAAGAGGCAGAGCATAAAGGTCAATATACCTCTATTTACGTTCCTCTGCCATTCTCGTGGAAAAAATGATATATATAGCTACAGGACAGGCCTGTGGGAAACATGAATTTGCTACATGCTGCTTCCCTGGTCAATGAGCTCTTAGTCAAAAATCTTGTTAAATCACTCATTGCCAAATTAATAGCTGAAAACAGAAATCAACTGTGGTGCTTGGACCACAGTCCGTGCTTTCATTGAAGGCCTTCGGACTCACAACAGCACCACAAAAACAAGTGACACTAACAAGGTGAATATGGTATCGCTTTCAATGACCAAAACAACATTTATTCAGGAGCTAATAACTGGGCCCAGCGTAATAGTTTTCCATGGGCATGTAGAACATTTAACAAAGAACTATACATTTGTTTCTTTTTTCGGGAGAGAGTCAAACCTGCCCTTTCACCTGAAAGAATTTTAGCTTTGCAAAGCTCCATGGAATGGCAAACTATTGGGTATGTCATCCGATGAGTCTCTCTCTCTCATTCAGGGAGAACTCTACACTTATCTGTCCATCATTTTGAGTTTTTCAGAGAAACCCTGCAAAATGGCCATTAATTTGAAAAGAACTAAAGATGAAGAAAACAAATATATTCAGATTGCGAGTGAGACACAAAAACAGTACCTGTGTTACAAGTCTCGAATTCACAAACCTAACCTTGTTGGTTCTGTAAAGACATGACGGCATCAATGGAATCTAAATCAAGGTTCTCACTTCAGATTCCTAAAGCTTTCCCCTATAACAGCAGATAACCAGGCACATAGTGTAACTCAGAGGCTGACTGAGAAAAAAGCTTCATGAATGAAACAACAATATTTAAATATATATCAGCAGTACGATGCATTCACTACTTTGCAGCAACTTGAGGAACATCTTTAGCTTTACGGTTGTAATAAGGGAGGAAAGTAAGACTTTCAGAAAGACACCACCCTGGTCACACAAGTGCTAAGAATTTGAATACAGCCTATGGGGCGGGGTGGTAGTATATTCAATTCATTCGCCATAAAAATGGCTAAAACAAGGAGGTGGATAGGTTTCTATATTGAATGCACCATATTGCCATTGCTATATTGACGGTGGTCCAAGATTAACAGACTGCAAACAGGAAATCATACAAAACTATGAAAAATGGAAGGCTGGGGACACAAGAATAAAAACGCTAAACCATGTAACCAGTGGACATAATTCTAGCTTGAGTTGAAAGATTTCCTAATCTAGAAAAAGCGGGTATAAAACTGATGACCCAGATTTCTGACACAGTGGATAATGGCCCAAAAATCAGTTTACAGATGCCAATATATGGCATGACTGCTGATGACCGATAAAGTACAGTTGTATACTCCTTTAGTAAACAAAAAAATCACCAGTAAAGGAAAATTCGAATGTTTACATCTGTGTGTGGTACAAGCTGTCAGACACAGCATATAAAATATCAGTATAGTTGAAATGATTTCAAGTTGAGATTTATCAACAAAAACACCTTGCGTTTTGGGGCTATCTTTATGCAAACAATGTCTATTTTACTTTAACCTCATAGCTGCTATTACACATTCCTCCCCAGTGCTGCGCTGTCCATTAGAACTAGTGCTGAATGGACGTTCAATGGTCGTGCGCAGCACTGGGGAGGTAGCGCTGCTGACGACCATTGGCCGTCAGCAGCACTTAAGGGGCTATGAATAGAAGTGTTGATTTCTTCTAGGAAATCAGAACGGATTCCGTGCACTCATTTTAACATGCATCACTAGCACAATTTTACATGAAGCCATCCAGCTCACTAAAGTTACAGGAAAAATCAGATTACAAATGCATGAACCAAACCTGATTGGTCAAGGCAGGCTCTGGCACCTGTTCCACACGCTTCTTCAGAATGGACCGAGGCATTGGAGACGGCTCTTCTGGTTGTTGTAGTGTGTACACAGCATTAGCAGATAGTGGGGGGTTTGATGAAACTGGGATATCGAAAGCTGGATTTCTACTCTGGTCACCCAGTACTTGCATAAGCTGGGAACTGTCATGCCCCACAGACACCTGTCGGCTGTATGGGGAAGGACTCCTGCTCCTTCTGTATTTCGGTGCTACTGATGAATAGAGCTCTTCTACTTCATAGCGCGGACGTTTCAGATCGCGGTCCAATGGGTGCAAAGACTCGTTCAATCGTCCATCAATGTTCCTGTCTGGTTGAAGACTAGACGGAGGAGGACTGTAAGATGGAGGAGGCTTATAAAGATCACTATCCAGCAGGTCATCCCCATACCTCATGACATACGGTATGGAGGGCTCTTCGTCACTCAGACTCCTCTCGTATCGATCAGGATTAGGGCCAAGGTTTGCACTCCTCCTGGTACAAAAAAAAAAAAAAGAAGAAATGGTCTGGTTAAAACTACTTTATACAAATAAATCCATGCAACACAACACACAAGAGGTATTTTAGACAAGGAGATAAACCATTATTTGTCACCTGTGCAACAAAGAAAATAAGGTAGTTCGAGCTCTCAGGAGCCTGTTATGCATCAGAAAGGTGGCTTTACACCTCAGCTGTTTCTGTTCCCTGAGAAAGGCAGCAATTCAAGATCTCTGGGTAGAGCTCCCCCAGGTTCATCAAGAAATGTTTGTCAAACCCGCATATCGTTATGAGCTCTTCTCTCTGGCACACTATATATTCCAGCTGTGCCAGAATGGTCTAGGAGCCTTACCTGTGTGCAGGACGTGGTGACAGGAGTTTGTGTATTTTTCTGCGCCAGCCACTCTTCACTTCTTTAATTCTTAACAAGTATACATGGACGGGTCTTCATTTGCGCTTGCAGTCAGGGTTTTGGCTGGGCAGATTCCCAGAGAAATTATGGGAATCTCAACAGTACAAGGAGGCTTCCCCACGAAATTCGGCCCCACTGATCATCACAAAGGGACTTTGGTCTACTCAGGTAAGCCATCCTGTGCCCATTGTTTAGGCATATGAAAAGCATAGCTAGGTTTGTTTAGTACAAATCATTTACAGGCAATAAATATTAGCATTTTTTCCGCGATCCCAAGCATGCAAGTGATTTTTTTTGATTTTTTTTTAATGAGCGCATTCCATAGAAATAACTTTTACAGAGACATCTTCACTATATCCAACAAACTTAAATAATAGACTTTGAAAACTTAAGCAAGAATCATGCAACAATGTGTTATGGGGTACCAATTGCAATAAATCCTGCATATCTTAATCCTAGAATTACATTATGTGCACTCTGACTACATTTCACAAAATATTTTTTAATATAAACAACCACAGCCTCTAGGGGTTGTAGGAGGATGACGAAGGTTGAATCCACCGGATATGCAGCTGAACATGAAGGGGAGACGGGACACGCTGCCCTGGCACACGATCAGTAGCGAGGTACTGCTTGAACTCCCAGCAACATTCCAATAAGCCGCACACACCATCCTCTTGGAGATGAGAGTTGGCAGGATGAGAGCCTGTTCATTCTTGTAGTGCTGAATCCAGAAGGTCACTAGAAAAGACGTCAGAGAAACTTCTCCTAGTATCTCCCAGATCATGCATCGAGACTGAGGAAGCCATCCAGTCATTTCTCCTTTAAAGCAAGCATTTCTAATTGACCAATGATTTCTTCAAATCTCTAGTTCAGCAACATCATTCCTAAGTGGATTAAGCAAAGAAAGGACTACAATTGGTTGCTAAACCAATACAAAGACAACAAAATGGTTCTCACAGCTATTTACTCCCTCCAGTGCCCTCAAGCCCATAAACTGAAATCTTTGATGGCCCAAAGGCATGTTACCAGACTTTCTGGCCGTGTCCCTGGTTAATTGTTCCCTATGACCTCTAAAGTTCCCCACATCTGAAGCTCAGGTTGGTAAAGAATAGACGCTGGCTACAGCGTCCAGCTTCACACACTAAGGTTCATGTAGAGCGCCAGAACCTAGCTCTTTATGCAGAGTGTGATAAGTGAGGTAAAGTTAGAAGGAATACCCTTCTTCTTGAGCCAAGAGGTGTTTACGTAAATAAAACAAAATCCCAATAGGCAACATCAGGTTCAAGTTTAATTATTCTACATCTGAAGTACAATGGAAAAAAGTATAACATTGCTATGAACCAAACAGTACAACTGAAGCACGGTATATAAAAACAAATCTTGGCAGCCTTCTCTGCTTGTTTGGATAGGCTATACACGGTGCTGCAGCCCACTGCAAGCAGAGCTAGCCCCAGTGCTGTAGGGATGGAGAACGGTGGCTTGGCCTGTTATTCTCGTTTCTGTATTGCTTTGACTTCCAATCCTTTTGCCGTGCTGCATGGGACACACTGACCCTGTTCACCATGAATCCACTGTCCATTCTAGACTCTGCTGTGTCTCAGTAACTACGTCCATGTTCAAACACCCAGCAGTTCATGCCACTGAAGCACCCTTCTCTGGTACATGAGGAACCTGCAGCACATCCCCTAATCTCTACTAAAGGCGAGCAACTCCCCTCCTACATCCAACCTCACCAGAACCACCTTGCTTCTTCAATGAAAGCAGCCTCTACATTTTGCATAATCTCTAGCGCCCTTGCCCCCTCACCCCCAATGCAAGCAGTCTGAGCAGCCAGCATGCCCTCCTCCTTCCTCCTAATCCACTCAACTTTCACCTCCCAGAACCCAGTAAAGTAGAAGCCACTGGCACATGTGCTTCTACTGTTCATGCCTTCAGGATCTGTGCATGGGGAAGACAGCTGCGTGGGTTTGTGACCCTGAACATGCATGTATGAGCGTTATGAAGGGGGCTCTTTTTCCCCAAAATCCCCAGCAGAAAGAAAACTTTGTTTTTCAATTTGTGCATAAAGCTACGCACTGCTTCCTCTCTTTCTCCCCTTATGTTTTCTCCTTTGCCTCCAGAACTCTCTCTTAAATCATGGATGAATTAATTAGTCACGACTATTCCATGAATAACACTATTGTAATAATGACTTTTATTTGTCCTGCTCCTGGCTCAACCTAAGCTGCTGCTTCTCTCCTTTTATTTTTTTTTTTGTACTTTTTGTTGTTGTTTACCGAAAAAATCAATAAAGATTTTTTGAAATTAAAGCTAGGCGCTGCAACAATTAAAAGGAATGGGTCATTCAACAGCACAGAGTACTTCACACTTGCATGAAGTAAGCACATCGAGAAGAATGCAAGACCAGGAGTCTGGACCACAACACAAGTGCAGTCCAATGAAATGCTTACACTTTCGGCAGGCAGCACAAGTCTCAGAAAAGATGTCTCGGTGGAAGACCATGCATTCCAAATAATGCCATTTGCTAATGAAGTTCCAAGCTCTAATCAGACTGTACTCCACACGAAAAGGAACATGGTACTCTGCGTAATCCAAAAAGTAGAAAATCCAGAGCTGGTCAATATGCGTCTTCCTGCGTCAGCACTCGGCGAATGGGCCGGTATCGGATTTGCAGCTGAGGCCCGCTTTTTGGGCGAGAGTGGAGGCCGATTTAGGCTGCGTCAGTGCTGGTATGATGCTGCAGTGAGAGCCTGAGCGGCCTTTCCGAGGGAGATGGGCCTCTATAACCTTCCTTTTACCAAAGGGAAGTGTCATTCCCAGTCTCTCGCTGGGTGCCAACTGCAAAGCAGAGAGAACTACACCAGAATTTGGAGTAGTGCACTACCTAGGTGGTCAGATCAATAAGGAAGTTCACTTGTAAAGTTATATCAAAAAACAGTTCTTTATTGTCAAAGTCACCTGAAAAAACGGAGTTCCAGCCAACGTGTTTCATTCATTTCACAATGAAATTCTTCAGGGCGTTTGTTGTTCGGTTGGACGGCGGGAGAGAAGTTCTTTCTAAAGCAGTGTCCTGTGGTCACATGGAGCGATTGCGCTCCGTTGAGCTTGTCTGGAATTGCTAGAAGCCCAGCTTAAGTGCTGCCGGTTGTTCGCGGTTGTGGATGGTTTATGGCCTCCTTGATAAGGGTCAAGGTCCGTGGGATCTGTAAGGGCAGTACTCCTGGGAATGTCCAGATCCGGTCTTACCTTGAAAATAAAGAACTGTTTTTTGATATAGCTTTACAAGTGAACTTACTTATTGAACTGACCACCTGGGTAGTGCACCACTCCAAATTCTGGTTGTGTGTAACTCATTAGACATTTTACAAAATGCCCTCTGAATCGCATGCTAGTATGGGTACCCATAAATTCGAGGATGTAAAACAGCCACTGTTCCTTAGGATCTGGTGTACATTTCCGAAATACAGTGTTTCCCTTCATACCCTTTTTCCATTCTTTATAATTTACCATATGAATGGCTGTATAGTTGGTACACAAACAAAAACCATTGTACGGTGCAGCACGGTTGTCGACTCTGGGTACCTCAGGTTCGTGAAGAACCTTCAAACCCCATATATATCCCGGCAACCAAAATGGTCCAGCGGATGTAATGGTGTATTGCTTTCGAAGATCTGCCATAGTAAGAAGAAGTTACAGATGAAAACAGATACAAATGGTTGTTTCTTCCAACTCAATTTCAATATTTTTTGGTCTCGCGACCTGCACTTTTGTCCAGGGTTCAGAAATGAACCCTGGAATTGCAGACGCTCGTGCATGTGTTTTTCCTATGATCCTCTGTGTTTGGGCTTTCTGTGTGTCTTTTTTTGTAACAGACCACGCAATAGGTCATAGGCGGTTGCGTTGCTCCGGACGTGGCCTATTTGTGTTTGTTACGCACACCAAAGCCCATATGTTTTCAATTATCGTGCCCAGACAAGGGCGCGATAAATGAAAACGTGTCTCGCAGTGGCGCGCGCACCACTCACGGGCGTCCCTGTGTATGGTTTACTGCTCAGCGTGGAGTCACTATGCAGCAGTGTGATGAGGAAAAGCTGGCAGTTACAGAGGAAGGAGTCGGAACCTTCGCGCCCGAGGCCCGGGCTTGTCTTGTTTTGGAATGGATTGTCTGTGTATGAGGTATGTTGTCTGTTTAGGAGATGTGTGTTTCATCCTTGAGGCTGTGCCAGAGTTTGGCTTGTGTTTTCTTGTGCGGTTCTATGTACGAACTGCGAGCGTCTCTTTGCACGGGCTGCATGTTTGTTTTCATGTTGAAGGGTGTGCCTGTGTGTGTATGGGTGTGCATGCACCTATATATGGGCAGAGCAGTGCTGTGTCTCACAGGAAGCCCTTGTTCCTAACTATTGGGTGTGGCTTGCATTTGTCCTCTTGTTCAAATACATTTTTTCTTGGCATGAGAGCACATCTTCGGCTCCCAGCCGCTTGTGTCTGTGCGAGCCCAGAAGGGCTTACCCTGTCTTATCACCTCAGTTTAGAAATTCCTACCAACCTCCACCCAATTTCGGATCGGTTCCCACGACGGTCCCACTGAGGACCCCGGTCCGTTGCTCCGTGGAAGGCCGCGTCCATGGCAGCGGAGGCTGTAGGAAGTCAAGGCGAGCCTAGTGCCAAGGCAGCGGGGGACCTTGTGAGACAACCGTGGCCCCGTGCCATGGAGCACCGAGCAGACACAAGCAAACAGGCCCAGCCCTGTGCCTCGGGCCGCAACACCCACTGAGGTCGAGATTACTCACAGCATGTACTTTAAATGTTAGTACAGCGCCAGCTGTCTTGGGAAGGAAAATCCGCCCGCCATGTTGAGGCAATCCAACTTCATCGCCCTCACAAACACAGGCAATAGCTCTGCCGTGGAAAGCCCAAACAGTTTACTTTTGGCACGTTACCTAGAAAGAAAGATCTTAAGTCATAAGTCAGATGCTTTTGTAAAGTGCACAATTCACCGTTGGGTCTCAGGGCGCTATGCAGTATAGAACAACAACCTTGACTGCAGCTAGGGACTGATGTAGCAGCTGTTATTTTGGGAAAAGCCAGGTTTTTAGGTTTTTTCGAAACAACTGGTAGTTGGTAATTGACAAAAGATGAGGGGGGTAATTGAGGCCACGTGCCCTGGCCTCATTCAGGTAGAACACGAACCGCTCAGAAAATACTGTAATCAGAGACGTTTTAAGGCATAGGCAAAGTGAGCTCTGGCCCAGGGCCTCTACCTTCCTAGGGGCCCCTAAAGGTTTGGGGGCCAATGAAGAAGGTTGCCAATAATCAGACAATAGTTGCCGAGGGTGCAAATGAGCTAAAATTTATAAAAAATTCAGACCTATTCCAAGCAGGGGGCCGCAAATTATGTTTGGCCCCGGGCCCCCAAAATATTTAAGATGTACCTTACAGTAAACTTCTCAAACCTCGGCTCCCAATGAAACACGCAACATATCTCGAACACATTTTTTTTTTATTTTTTACAACAAGTCATGGACTAAACTTCCTGATACCCACCTACCAACTCAAATGCCTGCTCCTAACTTCTGCACCCTTTGAAATGTACATCATTGGCCACGACCACCCAGTCCTGCTACCCCAAACTGTGCCACTGTGTCCCACCAGGGCATTTTTAATGGATAAAGACCCAAAACGCATGTACACGTAAATATTCTCACAAATTCTACAAAATGGGCAAATCGAAAGAGCAACAGTAAAATGCGCTCATTGAACCAAAGCCATCAAATTTCAATGTACTCATTGCCCACCTCCATATGCTCCTAATTTGTTGAAAAAAGCCGCACCTTTAAGTCATCCCAGCATTCATGTATTCCATGGGCAATAAATGTGCAAAGGGGCCTTGACTGTCTCTGAAATAGGCAATTTCTTACTCTGGCCAAATTCACCTGGTGATGCTCTGTATCTGGACTTAAACCCGGTACTCCTATTAATCCAGCAGTCTCAAGCTAAGATCATCTCCTCTGCCTACAAAATATCCCCTGGCAAGGCAAGATCTCTACTTTCACAAGGCCCTCTCCACTGGGAAGTACAGAGGAAGCCCTGCACTCACAGCATCAGGAGCAAGGGAATTCTACTCAATTGATTTCTTTTGATCACTAGAATCTTGCATCAGCACACCCAAAGGAAAGCTCTTCCTCCCATAGCAGCACAGCATAAATATTTTGATGTAACATGTGCAGAAGGCAATGCTTTAACCCCTTCGGTGCTCATGACGGAACGGTTCCGTTATGAGCGTCCGTTGGCCTGTGCTCATGACGGAACCGTTCCGTCATGAGTCCATAGGTTCTTTAGAACCTTCAGCACCGCAGTGGAATTCGCGCAGCACTGAAGGGGTTAATAATATAAAGGGAAGTCCTGTCTGCTTGGACCAAAACAGCCGTTCAGGAGTGTCTTAGTTTATGAAATCTTGTAACAGTTTGAAAATTTTTTGAATAGCCTAAAATCACCTACCTACAGTATCCACCCATCCGCAAAAGTGTGTGTAGCAAAGAGATGGTGAAAGGTCGAGGAAACATATGGAGAGCTTTGATGAAATTTGCAGATAAGTATAGTTCTCCAGCAGTGACACTGTGCCCAAGAAATCAAACAGGGGGCTACAACTACAGCTTCTCTTTGAAATCATTATGCCTTTCTTAGCTAATTCAGCGAGTAGATACTAGGAAAAATTCTAGCGTTGGTCCAGGGAGTCGAGAGCAACTAACAGATCATAAAGATATGAAACCATAGTAGACCCTACCAGGAAGATCCATAGTTCAGATCTTCCTTCAGGGCTTTTGAAAAGATGAAATGAGAGTTTGTATACCCCCCGGGTAACCGGACTACGTTAACTGGCACCCAGAAAGTGTGAACAAGGAAGAAATTTAAACAATCTGCCCTGGATCAAAGAAGGTTGATCACGCTGAAATCCGACCCTTATTCGTAACACCCTCCCCTGCTTCAAAATCAGCAACTTTGAGCTCAAGGCCCTGTTCCGTCCCCCTTGGTCCTCAATATTGCCTACTGTTGACTCCCGTAATCACCTTGTGCTCCTAAGCCCCATTTACTAATCTGCCACTCTTAAACCGAGCATCCAGCAGCCCAAGCAACCGTCCCCCTTCACAAGCGCTATCCCTGCACCCAAGCCTTTTGTACCCAGACTTCTCTACACCCCACCTGCTGTCCATTGAACATTACTGTTGTACACCTAATCTGTCGCAAAATATAACATGTTAGTGGCCTAAGCCCCGCAACCCTCCATCGCCTCTGCAATAGTATAGGGCACCCAGACAGTTTCAGAACTACACGTACAAAGATCAGATTAACCGCCCCTTCGCCACACCCACCAGTACCTTTAACTTTGGACAGATGTAACAAAGAACTACTGTAAATGGTTATATTTTCCAATAAGAATTTCGTGCAGGGAGTGTCACAAAGTAACAATAAAAGAAAAAGTAATACAGAGGGCAGGGTTTTCAGTACAATGAAAAATGTGGGTGTTAGGGTTCTCTAAAGAGCTGTGGCCGAAAAGCGTGTCTTTTACAAGTAGCTGTAAAATATTAACTAAAAACACGTTTGAGACAACATATAACCACACTGGTGTTTGGGTGCCTCTGTATTTTCGTTAATCCTTCCAAAGATATGGCATACAAGGATATCATGCCACTGTTTGCTTTACCAGTGCTTGTTGGCACTGAATTGTGTTCAATACCGTGGTCTTCCCCTTCATTTCCTTCTGCTAGTCTCTCTCTGTCATCTACGCCCTTTTTTGTCCAACACAATGGTGTAAAATAAACAGTTGCACCCTCAGAACCCATAGAATGTGATGGGACCCCAGAGTTTTCCCTACCTCACAAATATCCATTGGCCTTGGGCTGAGTGAAGACTCTGAAAGGTTGGGCGCTTACTCCAAGGCAACCCACCCCCACCCGCAAGGGCTTGTATTATGCTACTGTTCCACACATCTTTTCCTGCATTTCTTCTATCTACACAGCTCATCCTTCATCTCTTCCTCTATCACAGTATCACTTTTCTGGACATACTTTCTTTTATCTACTCCACTTCGCCATCCTCTCTCATTCCTTCTCACACATATCCAAAAAAGCTGCACAGTCTGTTCCTTTGGCCCTGTCAATATTTTGAGAGCTGTTTTCCTACTTCATACACTTTTGGACATAATCTTAATTACCAGTACCCTGTGCTCTCTGAAGAGGCGCAGGACTGGATGAAAAGTTGTCTGAACATTTTGACTAGGGCTCCAGGATTTATGGGATTTTTTTTTCTTTTACATTTCCGTCTGTATTTATCCATATTTATTTGGGGTTTCCTCTAGAAATGAAGCTGAAATTAGTATATTTCCACATTTATTTAACCGATAAATATGCACTCATGCTTGAATGCCTGCCAAGTATTAATGCTGTGAACATCCGTAGTAGATAACTCAATGCACTTATACAACAAGCATTTGCAATGCAATAGGTCTCGCATTTGCGAGAGTTTAAGCTATTGGCATTGTAAACGACAATGCCTTTTATTTATGTTTTAAAAACCAACATGTAAATAAAAGGCATTGTCATTTACAATGCCAACAACTCAAACTCTCGCAAATGCGAGACCTATTGCATTGAAAATGCTTGTTTTTATATTTCAACTGTTACTTTTTATAGGAAAACCTTGGAGGATCTTTTTTAAATGACCCCTCGCTGACTTCAGATAGTCTAATTTTCAGAAATGTATAGCTTTCTGGGTCCAGCATGGGTTACATACCCTTTTCCAACACAAACTGGAAGTAGGTTGAAAGCACAAAAAATAGGAAATAAGGGCTTTCTCCTACTGAATTGCCAAAACTTATAAATAGTTGGTTTTCTGGAACCTCTGCTAGTTACTGAAAGCTGGGAATATAGTGATTTTAGCACCACAAACCCTTCGTTAACGCTATTTGCAGGAATAAACGGACACTTTATTCTGCAGCACTTTGTACCATTCCCTCACTCATTCCGTCCCCCCCCCCCCCCACACCCGTTCCCCCAAAAAAATCAAAATGCGGCGGCATCTTGGCTCATTTCTCAGTCCCTTTCAGGAGAGTCCACAAACCCCAGGAACCTTTGACTCCCCATGATGTTGGAAAGAACAACGAAAATTGGGTGTGGATAGTGTATGTGGACAAAACATAATGAAGGCCTATTATATCATAACTATGTATCTACAATTGCTTCACTATTGAATTACAAAATACAATAATAAAATAAAGAAAATTAATTTGAAGTACAACATTTGAAAGCAGGAGTTAATTTAAAGCATCGTTAATCTGCATATACTACCTTCCTTTATGCACCTACATACCTACCATGTACTTATGGATCTATATATTTATTACTTTTCTTCGAATTCATAATATCCAATGCACTACCCTTTTTCTCAACCTATACCACTCTCAATATCCTCTACCTCAACTCTGACTCATCTCAAACCCTTTTCTACTACTCTTTCCAATGTACAACCCTATACCTCTATCAATATATCCTCTACCTCCACACGCTCATTCATTCCAAACACCATACCGCTACTATGATCCCCAAAATAACCCTTTATAGACTCTTCCCTACTCTGCCCCTCCTTGCATCATCTTTTACTATTGCAATCTCCCTAAACTAGCCTTTCTAAACGCTTCCCTCCGAATCTTCCCCCTCCACCTCCCTTTTACTCATGCCAAGCTTCCTCCTACTGCTATGAGCTCCAAAACAAACAAACAAAAAAGTTCCAAATCATTCCCTCTTCTATCCTTCCAATATAATTTTCAATAATAATAACAGGCACGTCCACCACTAAAATTAGTTTAATATTTCACTACACTTCTTCACCAATAATCCTTTATGGGTTCCGAAATAGCAGGCTACTCGCCGAAAAGTGCTTCAACACCTCATCAGTTGTAGCAAGCACTATATAAATGCGAACCTTTTTCCCTCTTCTATCCATCCACTATCCTTCTCAATCCAAATAACTGACTAACATATCCACTGTAATGGAACTACAATACAATAATGGGACAAACCGTTCTAGGCACATTATTTCAGGTAAATGCACCATCTGATGCCCAGAGCCACCGCAAAAGGAGTACTGCTTTACAGTCTATGCATAGCAGGCGTATCTGTCGAACTACACACTATGAATAGATGCTTCCAGGGGTGCGGGGGTGGAACACAGACTCAGAAAATGCTTCGTATCCAGTGGTTTCCTGCTTGTGGATTGCGGTGCAACAGCAATCCAAAAGCTAGAAACTGAGGAATGCATTGATGTAAAAAGGAGGCTCTTCCCCTTTTAAGGCTGTTTCACTCAGCCCTGGGGAGGCCTTTTTTGGGCTAAAATCCCCAGCGGAGCGCAAGAGAGCACTCGGCTGCTGTTCCTTGCTAACCAGGCCGGGAATCTGTGACGTCAGCAGGTCACGCGGTGCACTGACTTACCAGGTGGCAGAAAGGGTGCTCGGGCTAAAAAGCAGGAGTCCGCGTTGCTCTCGCCCACTTAAATAAAAAATAAAAATACATTTTAAAAAGGTAATACTCTGGTGCAAAAGACCCTCCCCAGCACAGGCCAGGGAGTGTTGGCGTTGGCTGACGCGTACACTATAGGGGTTAGTTTGTCTTTATGTACACTTCTGAACCCTATTTTCACAAGAGCACTGGGCCACCACAGTCTTAACTCAATTATTTTATGAATTAATTTGGAAATCAATTGCTTATTAGGACTTTCAATTTGTTTACGGTTTCCCCTTCTTTACCTGGTAGCTCACCGGCATATTATACAGGTATTTTTGTTTCTAGGTGCGTCGCTTAGTTTTGTTTTATGTTGGAAAGCAAGCTAATGGTGGTCTGACCATGTGACCTGAATAATTGCTTGAAAGGTAACCAGTTCTGTATTTGCAAAAATGACATTCAGGATCTCTCCAGGAATGTGTGTGGGTTTATGGACAATCAGATGGAGGATCAGTGCGTCTAGACCAGTGATGATTGTTTTTGGGTGCAGCATATTGAGTTTGTCAAACCAAATGTTGACGTCACTCAGAATGCATAGGATGGAGTGTAGTGTTATCAGGTTTGAAACTGTATCTAGAAATGTCTCTGGGAATGCTGCATTGCTAGGTGGAGGTCTGTAAAGGAGCACAAAGTTACAGGAGGAAGATGGTGTAGGATTGCATCTGGTGAAAAGGGCCTCACAAGCTTGTATGGAGACGTTGCCAGCTTTAGGGATATGTAATGTTTGCTTAACAGCTATGCCACCTCCTCTTTTGCCCATACAATTTTGCGTGATATTTTAATAGCCTAAAGGAAAGACTTAATGCATAACTGGAGCCATATCATCTCCCAACCATGATTCAGTTAGGAGGAGAATGTCAGGTCTTGTGTCAGTGAGAAGGTCGTAGATGAAATGTTTGTTGTTAGAGAGTGACCGGCATTTATTAGCGGACAGTTTAGAGAATAATTTTGCGGATAGTGTGACTTTGTTTTCAACAAGGGTGAGCAGTATTTTATGAGCTTGTAACAGGTGTGTCCTTAGTGTTGGTATTAGCTCTATGAGGATGGCTATTGTGTAGCTGTTCTGTACAGTGTTACGGCATAATAAGAAGGCATTTTGATGGGTCCGCGTGTGTAGGTGGTGGAGATGGTGGTCAAGAGTGAGCTGTGTTTTTGTAGTGTCACCTTGTTGTGCAGTAGACATGGAGAAGCAAAATTGTGATGAGTGGCATGTTGCCTATTTGTTATGCGTCTGTTTAGTGGAAGGTGTAGGAGTTAAGGGTGGTGGTGCAGCATGTGGGTCATGTAGTAAGATTCTAAATTGTCCAATGGATGGGAGGCGGTTAAAAGACAGTTGCTGTATGTGTGTTAGGTGTGGGGGAAGAGAGAAAGCTTGGCAATAGAGTTTCCTCATGGTGTGTATCATTTGTGTAGCCTGGAAGTTGATGGTAGGTGTATGTTTGTAGTTTGTAATGGAAAGTATTATGAGATGTTGTACGTGAGATTTTGTTGTGCTGGTGTGTGTTGAGGGGATGAACTAGAGTTAAGAGTGTTTGTGTTAGATTGGATTGCTGAAAGAGGTACTGTGTATGGTGCAGTAGAGTGTAAGTGTTGGGTGGTTGTGTAATTGTGGTAGAACGAAGAGGAGGGTGTTGGTGGCTTAAAAGATGGAAGGCTCAGTATCGGTTGGTTAGTGACAAAAAGGGGTCTGTTAGGAGTAATTAGAGTAGGGAATGTGTCTCTGGATGGGATATAATAAAGTGTGGAATGGGGTTGTGCTAGTAATGAGTGGATTGGTTAGTGGTATAGGATAGAGTGGTGTATTGTTTGCAAGTGATGGTGCACATGTGTGGTAGATGGGGTAGAAGGGTGTAGAGGTGTGTTTTCTGGGGTTTTGTAGTGGGTGACTAGACATTGTACTTTGTCTAGGGTTAGTTTGTAGTAAATGAGTAGTAACATTTGTAGTAAATGCTCACTTTGCCACTGGATTCAAGCTAGCCTGGCTGATGAGGGGTGTAAACCCGAAACCGGTCCCAGGGTACTCGTTTCCAGTCCAGGAAAGACCTGGCTCAGCATTTGGGGCTGGACTAATCCCATGAGGTACAGGATAAGACTGATTTGCATAAAGCTGGGTCTGAACTGGAGTGGCAAAGTGAGCTAAATAACAATTATGGATTCAACCCAGATCTATGACTGGGGTGAGTGTCTGAAACGTTTAAGCGCACAGTCCATCTCCTTGTGTTTGTAAATTAATAAAATACGTGTGCTGTGACTGTGTTAATCTGGTTGTGGATGGGGTAGGGTGGGTGCTGGTGCATGTAAAATTGGGCAGCATTTCTAGCCCTAGGACCGACCAGGCTCAAACAGGGTCAAGCGGGCAACTTCCCTAGTCTTCGACACCGGTACTGAGACGCCCTGAACCCGGACCTCTAATAGCCCTAGTAATAAGGTATCCCCTTTGGGCAATGCGAACCTTAGCCCTAACCCCATCCAATCACATAACTAGCCCACAGCCCTACGACCAATAGGAGTGCAGGCCCTTACAGCCAATCACAGCCTTAGTTCCAGCAGCCAATCAGAAACCAAATTCTAAGCCCTAGGTCCAATAAAAACCATACAACCAGGAACCAATCCGAACGCCTAAACCTATCCACCAATCAGATCACTAACCCTAAGCCCTAATATCGAATAGAATCGCGGACCCAGGAACCCTCGAATTATCAGCCAATAAGAACACTAACCTGTGAGAAGCTGGGTTTCTTATGGAATAACCCCCCCCCCCTTTTTGCCAGACTACTGATGCACTTTGACTTGATGTGCCCTTGTTCCCAGTCAATCAGGTTCCCAGGGTCGGTGTTCTTTCCCGAAAACTGTACCTTATACCCCCAATTAGCACCTCTCTGGCCACATGTCAATCCCTTGTAAAAGGTACCATGGGTACCAAGGGCACTGTGGCCAGGGAAGGCCCCTAAGGGCTGCAGCACCTACTATGCCACCCTTAGGGGCCCTGTACGTTTACACACATACACTACCATTGCAGGCTGCGTATTTAGGTGCAGAACAAAGTGAAGAGTCAACATGGCACACTGTGTGCCATGTCCAGAACCCACTGCCCAGGCATAGGTCAGCCACCCCTCTAGCTGGGTGCAATATACCATTGGTGAGGGTACAGGTGCATGAGCCCTGTATCTACAGTGTCTAGACAAATTCTTAGTCATCGTAAGTGCAGTGCTGCAATGAGTATATGGTGCTGGGAGTTTGTCATTACGAACTCCACAGTACCATAACAGCTGCACTGAAAACTAAGTTATCAAACTTCTCAGCACATTAAACCCACACTGATGCCAGTGTGGTATTTAATGAAAAAGACACTCCGATGGCATCTTAGAGGTTCCCCCTGAAAAACGACCAGCCTCTGGTGGGTTCCCTGACTGGTACCCACCAGCCTGCCACCAGGAGACATGGTTCTGGACTGCTAGGGTGGGAGCCTTCACTCCCTGAGCCCAGAAACAAAACCTTTCCTAGGCGAGGTGTTCACACCTCCCCTAGGCCATGAAGAGCCATCTGTGCAGGGTACTTCAAGGCCTTGCAGCCTTAGTAATGCGACCCCCCAGCCTCTCCTGCTATCAGGAGCAGGCCCCCTTCCTCTCTCCCCTCCTTTTTGGCAGTAAGACAGGCGGGAAGAATTAGCCAGCCCAGGAGGTGTGCCCACCTCTGCCAACTCCACCCCTCAGGTGGGGAAGGCGGGGTGAAGCCCAAACTTCAGTGCCCTCCATCTTGCAGATGGCAGCCACTCACACCCCCGCGTGGGATGAGCACACCAAGGGTGTAGTCACCCTAAGGTCAGTAGCCCAGAGGCTATTGACCTCGAGACCCCTTAAACACCCCCCTAAATACAGTATTTAAGGGGCAGCCATGAACTAAGAACGCAGACAAGAAACCAGAAGAAAAGAAGAAGAAATACTGATCAGCTGTGCCATAGCTAACAAGGAGGACGCACACTGACTTGGCCCCAAGCCCTACTGGACTGTCCCCACCTCAAACCTGCTCCAGCGAAATCGTGTATGTACTGCAGTCAGCAACCTCAAGAAACCCAGAGGACATGCCTGCCTTCAATCCCAAAGACTTGGTCTCCTGTGAACACCGGATTTGTCCACCCAAAGTATCCATCTCCGCGAGTCTGCACCACTCTGCACCGGATGACCCAAGTTCGAGTGGCCCAACACCAGGGCGAGGTCTCCCCAGCAATCCTGACCCAAGATCCAGTGATCCCTGACCTGCCTCAAGTCTCCAGCCAACGCCTGCAGCCTAAATCCGGAAGGTCCCCCCAACCGCGATCAGGAGCTTTTAAGATCCAACCCTAACCTGCACCAGACGCCCCACGGCCTTGGGTGGCCCAACGGATGGTGCCTAACCAATCCCCAGAATCCCAACTTACCGCTCCAAGTCGTGGTCGCACCCAGAATACCTTCGTCCCCGAGCCTGCAGTGGTTTTACAAACCGGAGAAACCGAGAGAGACCGACGCCAAAAGAGCACTCTGCACCCGGCCGCCACTGTGCAGATGAAGTGCATATTCTGTGCTGGCCTAAACCTCCATTTGTTCAGAGCTTAATCCCAGGAGCTTTGCTCTCACAACCCAGTGGCCTGCTCGCAAGCAGCCACCAACCGGGGGCGCCCTATCCCCCGTTGGATAACATTGGGCATCAGCACTCTGTACCCGGCTGCCCTTAATGTACCTCCGAGGGTGTAACAAGAGCGCATCCTTGACCCTGGGGGACCCAAAGTCTAACCCCAGAATACCAACTCCCACAACAAAGTACTTGTATGTTAACCGATAACACTATTTTGCTCCATAGAATAACATTGGCTGTTTTTCGAAGAAATCATTTTAAAATTGTACTCCATAACAAAAACACTTACCTGTTTACAGGAAGTGTCCCAGTGCAGTTTCCAGGCATACTGCACTGTGTAAGAAAAGTAATCTGCAAAGTAAGTAACTGGTCATTTTACTAAAAAGCCTTTACAAAGTCATTGTACTGTATTTCCAAAGCATTGCATTCTCAATAACAGTACTGTAATCAAAACAAAGAGCATATACAATTGCAATCAAAACTGTGTTTCCTACAGTAAGGTATTTATAGCTTACCTGTGCCAGGCTTGCTTGGTTCTAGTAAATAACATTACTAAAAGAACATTTTTATACAAAAACTATTGGTCTGAAGTTCAGTCTTTGAGTGTGCGAAATCATTTGCTGAGTGTGTAAGACTGTCGACTGATACAGCCTTACTGCTCTACCACAAATGGAGTAAGGTGCTATCCACGTTTCCTCTGCCTACCTTTGGGATTCCACTGGACTCACTTTTGGTATAGTATATACAGAGCCAGCTTCCTACATAACCCTAATCCAATAGAAACACCAGATACATCCACAAATCAGTGCACAGATGTTGCATTCAATAGCAGCTTACACAAGGTGCCTGTGACCTCAGGCACAGGGGGGCTGGAAGCTACCCCTCAATGCAGAATCTCCTAGGAGACAGATTGACTCAATCCACACAGTAGTTCTGCAGTTAAGGGTCCAAAACGTTGCCCTCTAACAATACTGCTTTTCCAACACTTAAACAACTCATTCTCCTAGGCCAAAAAGAGTGTGCAACCCTTTTCCAAACACAGCTTAACCCCTTTGGTGCTTCTGTCGGCCAATGGCCGACAGAAGCACTACCTTCCTGGTGCTGCGCACGTTCATTGGACGTCACCAGGGAGGGTTGCAATTAAAGGTCCGGTGCATTGCACCGGTGTTTTTTTTTTATTATTATTTTTACTGGGGGAGACGTGGAAGGCTTTCCGCGTCTTCCCCTGACCCCCTCCCGCCCATCTGTGACGTCAGCGCGTCGCGAGGTTTTTTTTTTTCTCTCTCTCTCTCTCTCTCTCTCTCTCTCTCTCTCTCTCTCGTCCCTCAGAAGAGTGGCGAGAGCGCACGCTCAGCTTCAGATCCAGGTATACCGGCGGCGGCAACAGTTGTGCGGGTAGGAAGGAGCTCGCCCTCCTTTCAAGAATGCCACCATAGTCACCAAGGAATACGCAGGTGCACCACCCATGGCAGAAGGTGTGGCAACTGCTGGAGTAAATGGATATCTGCATGAAGAACCATGCTGCGACTTGATTGCTTAACAGCAAAGACAATTAGACTTAAAAAGGAAAGATATGTAGAGAATACCCATTCACGATGAACTGGAAGCACAGTACCGGAAACTCTTGATGCACGGATATACTAATCCCATTCACGTTGAGACTCAAACTGCTACTAACAACAGGTGACTTATTGTTTACCAATGGACCTGCCGTGCGTGGCACAGTAGTGGCGTCGTAGCCAGCATATTTTATATTTTAGTCACTGGGACTTGCAGTTGCTCTGTCTTACGGCTTTTTTCTGGGACCTGGATCTGATAGAGGTCCGTAATCAATATCTGTGGTGGTTTAGGTACTCTTTGCCACAGGTGTCTCAGCCACATTGCACACAATCACTCTGGAACACCACAGCATCATTATGCGCCACCACAGCATCACTATGCGCCACCACAGCATCACTCAGGGCCTCCACAGCATCACTCAGGGCCTCCACAGCATCACTCAGGGCCTCCACAGCATCACTCAGGGCCTCCACAGCATCACTCAGGGCCTCCACAGCATCACTCAGGGCCTCCACAGCATCACTCAGGGCCTCCACAGCATCACTCAGGGCCTCCACAGCATCACTCAGGGCCTCCACAGCATCACTCAGGGCCTCCACAGCATCACTCAGGGCCTCCACAGCATCACTCAGGGCCTCCACAGCATCACTCAGGGCCTCCACAGCATCACTCAGGGCCTCCACAGCATCACTCAGGGCCTTCACAGCATCACTAAGGGGCACCACAACATCACTATGCGCTACCACAGCATCACTGAACGCCACGGCAACACTCGTCGCCACCACAACATTACTCCGCGCCATCACAGCATCAATCTGTGCAACCATTCAACAACAACTGGTTCAAATATGTTCTCTCAATGTTTCAAGCTTTATTACAAATCTCACAAAAAGATGTTAATATTTCACATCTGTTCTTGGATTTTAGTCACAATAAAATACACTGAACATAATCTTCACAAAAGTTATTTACAAAAGTTTAAGCTATTGGCATTATAAATTACAATCACTTTTATTTAAGTATTAATTATTTTAAAAAATTTAAAGCATTGTTATTTGTAATATCAATACATCTAAGTCACGTAAATACAAAACATGTTGCATTGCAAATGCTATAGGTGTCACATTTGCAAGTTATAACTATTGGCATTGTAAATGACAAAGCTATTAATTTTGCTATTTTCAAATCCAACACATACATAAAAAAATTGTCATTTACAAGACCAATAGCTCAAACTTTCCTAATGCGAGACCTATTGCATTGCAAATGCTTGTTGCTTTTGCAGCGCATGCTGCATTTCAATGACAATTCTGCTGCATTGCCCCAGGACCATCCAGACCATGACAGGTTGTTAAAAATTCGGCCTGTCGTGGATCATTTGTCTGCCAGGTTTCCAGAGGTTATACTCCTGGAAAGAATATAGCCATCGATGAGTCCTTGATCTTGTATAAAGGGCGGCTGCTGTTTAGGCAGTACATTCCGAGCAAACGCGCTCGCTATGGCATCAAGCTGTACATGCTGTGCGAGAGCTCGACTGGCTATGTGTACAGCTTGAGAGTGTATACAGGGAAGGACACAAGCCTTAACCCTGTAGGTTGCCCTCCCATGCTAGGGGTCAGGGGAAAGATCGTATGGGAGCTTGTCCAGCCACTTCTTTACAATGGTTATAACCTTAATGTGGACAATTTCTATACAGGAGTGGAGCTGTTCAGTGAGCTCTATAAAGCTGGCACCGTGGCTTGCGGTACAATTCGTTGTCGCCGCAAAGGATTTCCGCAGGAGCTTGTTTGCAAGAAGCTCCAGAAATGCCAGAGCCTTGCATTGCATTCCAACGAACTGCTCGCAGTCAAGTTCTCAGATAGGCGTGACGTGTATGTGCTCACTATAATTCATGCTGAGAGCACTTCCCCTGTCACAGTTTGGGGTCAGATGGCCGAAGTCTACAAGCCCACCTGTATACTTGATTACAAGTACATGGGCGGAGTGGACAAGAACGACCAGACTTCAGCCATACAGTCCTAAAACTCACACTTGGTGTAAGAAACTGTTTACGCACCTGATGCAGATGGCAACATACAATGCGTATGTTTATCGTGAGACCACCACAGTCTCATGTCTTTCCTTGACTTTCAGTTCTCTGTGATTGAAAGTCTTACTGCTACAGAAGCAGAAGCCTCCACTTCATGTGTTCTGGAGGAAGTGGCAAGGCTGCAGGAGCGACACTTTGCCGATAAAATTCCTGCAACAGGCAAAAAGGAGCGACCATGTTGTCGTTGTAAAGTGTGCTCGATGCAGGGAAAGAGGCAGGAGAGTCGTGTTTACTGTCCTCAGTGCCCAAATAAGCCCGCCTTATGTTTTCCTACTTGCTTTATGCTGTATTACACTAAAGCAAAATACTGGGAAATTGACTGAGGTGGAGCTGCCAATAGGTTAGCCGTTCAGTCGGTGTGAATGGATACCTACTGTCTGTGGGCCACACCTTTATCTGTTTTCAGAACTTTGTAGTTGTTCTGTTCGCCAATTGACAAGTGCATTATAGTCCCCATGCTGCACATACTGGTGGACAGAACATATGCCACGTTGTCATGGAGTACCCACGTTTCCCATTCAAATGTTCATCGTAGTTTATGATGTTCTCTTTAGGAAGTTTTTGAAAATTCCAGCATGTTTGCCTTAGTTTCAAAGGTAGATATGCTTGCTCAGCTCAAGATATGGCCTTGCGGAATACTCGGGCACCCCCCCAACTTGCATCCACAAACTGGAAGGAGTTGGATAGAGCATTGTGATAGCATTGATAGCTCGTGACAGAAATGTCCAGTCAAGCTTCAAGTTGCTAGAGATGGAAGGCATTATTATAGGGTTTCTTAACAATTTGACAGGGTTAGTGAGGACTCCGAGGACAGACACACGAACAGGTTTTAACAGCTTACGGTAGGTATGCTTTCCGATGGATATTGCAAAGGTAGAAGGCAGATAGTAAAGTTAGTATAGATACACGTTCTGGCTTCTTCTTCCCCATGGATCGAAATCCATTGCTGCCACACTCAAACTGAATTTCCTGTAGCACTTATGGGTCAATGCTGCTTGCCATGTTCATCCTCCGTTAGAACTTAGTAGATGGTCAGTTTGCTGTATGATAAGTGCATTACAGGCGCTGCACATAACGGTTTATTGGACATATGCTACGTTGTTACGGACTTCCCTTGTTTCACATTCCTCCGTTCATAGTTTGAGAAGTTATCTTTTGAACATTTCCAGCATGTTTGCCTTAGTTTGAAAGGTAGATATGCTTGCTTAGCTCGAGACATGGCTTTGCAGCATACTCGAGCACCCCCCCAACTAGCATCCACAAACTGGAAGGAGTTGGATTTAGCATATTGAGTGCACTAAAGGTGCATGAAAGACATGTCTTCCTGAGCCCCATGTGGCTGTCATGGAAGCCATTAGTATAGGTTCACTGGGCATGCGTTTGGTAACGTTCTGGAAGAAGGAGGTGGAGACTTGACAGGTTGGTAAAATATAGTCAAAGTCATTATGTCTTGTGGCATATGAATTATGATATGTTTTGAACATTTCCAGCATGTTTGCCTTAGTTTCAAAGGTAGATATGCTTGCTCGGCTCGAGACATGGCTTAGCGGCATACTCAAGCACCCTCCAACTTGCATCCACAAACTGGAAGGAGTTGGATTTAGCATAGTGAATGCACTAAAGGTGCATGAAAGACATGTCTTCCTGAGCCTTGTGTGGGTGTCATGGGAGCCATTAGTATAGGTTCACAGGGCATGCGTTCGGGAACATTTTTGAATAAGGATGTTGAGACTGGACAGGTGGTAAAATACAGTCAAAGTCATTATGTCTTGTGGCATATGAATGTGATGGGCCCTTGCATGGCGGCAGTATATTTGTGTGAGTGCAAGGGATATGGTTGTTTGGGCCCGTGGCTGGTGGTATGGAAGTCTTGTGTGTGGTGTGTGAATGGACCATAAACTGGTTGGTGCCGTGACGTGGCTTTATGGCTCCCCTTCAGAAGGCTTGGCTTTAATATTTTTATACTTTACGTATTTGTGCTTTGAAGCCAGCGTTTCTGGAGGTGCTAAAACCAATCTGTGCAAGTGGTGGATTTGCTTTATCAAATTAGTGTTAGATTTATATTTGTGTTGGTTTAATGGTCTTTTGTGGGATTTTTTTTAATCTCAAAATAGGTAGCAGGGGACTTTCCGCCCTACCTCAATCCTCACCTAGGCAAACCTTTACATTTTTGAGTAGTAGACAAAGGAGGAAGTACAAGGGTGAATGACTTGTGTGGCTCTTACTGCTTTTTTTTTTACCTAACAGGCCCTGCTAGCCTCATATTTAGTTTAAAAAAATAACTTTTTCCACACATGTTTGTGTGGGAAAGTTGTGGCATCGTCAGGCAGACATGCATTTCCTACCAACCAGTGTTCCCCAAGGTCTCCCAATAAAAATGGTGCCTCACTTGTGTGGGAGGCCCAAGTACCCACGACAGGCAAGGGCCCCAAACGTAGGGAGGCGACATCAAATTTGCCTATCTCAAAACCACCTGCTTTTGCAAGGGGGGGGGGGGGGGGGGGGGGTCAGCGGGGTTTTTGGCCCAGTGCTCGATGGCCATCTAGGGAAACCTACCAAACCCACACATTGTTAGGTCGAGGACCGGAAATGCTGGCTTGCCAGCTTCCGGTAGGAGATCTTATGTTTCTTAGTAGTGTGGTTTAACCCGCCTCTCTCCTCCATTGGCTGGCTTCCTAAACGGAGGCCAGACATTAGAGGAGAGAGCCGTCACTCCAATTTAGCCCCGCCTCTTTCGGATTCGGGGGCGTTTTTTTAAGCTACTTTCTATTTACTTTCTCTCCTCTTCCCATTGGCTGGAATTTTACCTTCCAGTCAATGGGAAGAGGAGAGAAAGAAAACACGCCCCCGAATGCGAAAATGAGGCTGCGTTTCTCCAAGGCATTTCTGCCTCGCCTCGGAGAAACTTGGTCGCCTCTCTTAATTCCATATCTGCCTACATCCATGTCCTAGCTCGTGTCTGCCCTAAGGTTCTAACTAACTGCGCACAGCTGTGTCTTCAGCGGTCGTTCTTCGAAGCCTTGTCTTTCCCTCTCCAGATCAGCCTCCTTTCAATTTCCGGTCTTCCTTCTTTCCGTCTGACACGCCGCCTTAGGGATGTTTCGTTGTTGTGCAGCCTCGGACCTCGTGACAAGCCGCTGGCATCGTTGGCCATCGGTCGCGGGGCAAGCCGTTGTTTGCGAGGTGAGTGTTGTAACCCCACCACCTCGCTCCTAGCTGTGGCGCTGGTGCGTCCTGAGCCCTGCTGGGTGAGGCCGCCTGGAGAAGCTGCTGTGGTGGGGTAGCTTGGCCCGAGCAGTGAAGGGTTTGGGCTGCATACGAGCCGCATATGCAATGGCCTAATGTGGGCAACACACGCTTGGCACCCACGCCTGCCTCGGCGGGTGAGGAAAGCCCGTTCAAATCAATACTTCGCGCAGGCCACCCTGAGGCATTAACACTTAGCGAGCCTTTTGGGGATCTGGCCGGGGTCGTCCGCCCTGGGAGCCCTTTGCTTTTGCTTCCCTGGGTCCCATCAGCGAAATTAGGCCCTGGCACCTTCCTTCACCCGGGCCAGGCAGCCCCGGAGGTTTCTCTTCCGCGCTTTTCCTACCAGCCCTACTGGGTCCTCTTGGCTGGGATCGCAGTGTGTGGGTTCCTTCGGGTGGGTGCTGCATCTGGCGCCACACGGGTGGCGAGATGGCGGGATCCAGTAGGTGCAGGTATGGTGCAATGTTTGCAAGGTTGTTTCCTGGATTGTGCAGGAATCTCGAGACTTGTGCACTTAACTTTTTGACTCAGAGTAGCGCTGCCCCCGATGAACGTAAGCCTGTTCCCTTGCACAAGTAGTAGGGAGGTACACCTCGAGATATGCTGCCGGGACGTGGTTTCAACAGTGGGAGGTCGGTTGGGGCCGCACTGCTTTTGGCCTCCCTTTTGCTTTAGGCACGGGCCCTACCACCCACTAAGGTGTGCTGAAAGGTTGTCTTTCCCAGCCGCACGTTGCGGCGGCTAAACCCGTAATTTGGGGGTGTTGGCGGTGTTAGGTTTTGAAGTTGTAGCCAATTCATCTTGTTGTTGTGTTTCCTTACGCACCACCTTGTAACCAAAGGGAGGACGTGGCTTTGTAGCATAGCTGCCGTCTTTGGGTCTGAAAAACCACGGTTCGAGTCCATACTGTGACTCAACGTGCGAGTCTGGGAAAAACTCACATTAGCTTGTGCCCTTTAAAAATGCATTTCAGTTCCCATGCGGAGAAGGGGAGCGGGCCATTTCTATAAATAGAGAATGTCTCTGCAAGTAAAATTTTACAGAATAACAGTGGCAAAGGTACCGCTAGTTGCAGCATTTCACTCTAGGCAGCAGCCTGCTACAATCTCAAGGGTACTGTTTCTGTGGGCTCCGAATCCAATCACTTGGCGGGTAAACTTACCTACAGGGTTTGGGGCATGACGAGTACTGGCCCGGTACCCTCATCTGCAGAAACCCTTGCTGCAACCAGCCGAGCGTGAGGAGGGCTTACTTAGAGCCATCTCGCCATCGGGGCTCCTAGAGTCTGGGCTGTTGCTTGAAGTCCCTCGTTCTGTCCAACGCGCGCTCCTGCCTCCTCTTCTGCCCCCCCTGTTTTCTTCCCCCCCTGTTTTCTTCCTCCCTCCCAGTTTTCTTCC
The DNA here is from genome assembly GCF_964263255.1 of Lissotriton vulgaris. Classification (NCBI taxonomy): domain Eukaryota; kingdom Metazoa; phylum Chordata; class Amphibia; order Caudata; family Salamandridae; genus Lissotriton; species Lissotriton vulgaris. The sequence continues at coordinate 83,745,628 of NC_141694.1, forward strand.
TCCCTCCCCGTTTTCTTCCTCCCTCCCCGTTTTCTTCCTCCCCCCCCAGTTATCTTCCTCCCCCCCCAGTTATCTTCCTCCCCCCCCAGTTATCTTCCTCCCCCCCCCTGTTATCTTCCTCCCTCCCTGTTATCTTCCTCCCCCCGTTTTCTTCCTCCCCCCCGGTTTTCTTCCTCTCCGCCGGTTATCTTCCTCTCCGCCGGTTATCTTCCTCTCCCCCGGTTATCTTCCTCTCCCCCGGTTATCTTCCTCCCCCCCCCGGTTATCTTCCTCCTCCCCCCCCCCCCTGTTATCTTCCTCCCCCCCCCCTGTTATCTTCCTCCTCCCCCCCCCTGTTATCTTCCTCCCCCCCTGTTATCTTCCCCCCCCCCTGTTATCTTCCTCCCCCCCTGTTATCTTCCTCCCCCCCTGTTTTCTACCCCCCCCCCTGTTTTCTACCCCCCCCCCTGTTTTCTACCCCCCCCGTTTTCTTCCTCCTACCCCCCGTTTTCTTCCCCCCCTCCCACCCCCCGTTTCCTTCCTCCCATGTGCCTGTCTCCCACAGGCAGCAGAGCAGCTGCACCTTATGGCTGCAAGGCGTTGATGCGGTTACTTGTTGCTAATAGGAAGGAGGGGCAGGTGGAGGCAGGCTCTGACTTTTCGTCCGGATTACACTTGCCAAGGACACACTCATTCCAGCTTTCATGTACCTGGGCCCTCTTCCCCGGTGTTGGGGTTAAACAATTGCTTGCTGCTGCCATGTAAATGTAAATGTAAATGTATTTGAGCTTATATAGCGCACAGCTACCCACAAAGGGTTTCCCGGCGCTTGCTTAGGGAACCCGTCTTGGTATTCCTCTGTGAGATAACCCCGGCAGGGTATCCACAAGGTGAAAGCCAGGCATCCCGCCGCGAGGGGCCGTTGTGGAGATAAAGCAAGCTATTGCCCAGAGTCGCAGAGTGTGAACCCGTGAGTTGAGAAGGCACCGGAGCGAGAATTATCGAGTCCGTGGAATTTTTGAGCCCAAGACCCGCCGAGGCGGGGAATTGAACCCTGGTCCAGGGCCGATCTCAGCTTCCGGGTCTGCCGCCTCTAACCCCTGAGCCACACTTCTCCAGCGCAGGTGCACATTCCTTACTCCAGTCACCGGACCCTCCCACAATAAAACGCATCAGAGGGTGCCTGCACGTTGAGTTGAGAAACAGGAGTGCAGGTACCCTCTGTCAGAGGAGGCACATCAGGGATGCACAGTAAAAGACAAGAGTCTTGATAGAGAATATTATGCAATCTCATCAAAATAATTAGAAAGTCATTTTGAGAGCTGCTGGTTGCTACCAGCACTAGGCTGGCAAGTTCTGATATCACAGTGTCTTGTGTGTATGTTTTCTAATGCTGGTCATTTCAGAACAAATTTGTCTTTTTCTCTACAAATTGTGTATGTTCTGTAAATGTGTGCCCTCCCAGCACACACCACTAACTACTCACGCTACTACTCTACAAATATCTACTACTCTATACTCACTGTACTACTCAATATCAACTACTCACTCTACTACTCTACTACTTACTCTACAACTCTCTAATACTCCCTTACTCACTTTAGGACACAAAAACACTACTCTGCAGTACTCACAATAACACTATTACACACTCTACTAGACGCCATTTACTACACTCACAAATACTCACTCAAATACTCACTCTTTACTACTCACTCAAATATTCTCACTACTCGCTTAACTACTTACTCTACAACTCCTTACCACTGTCTAACAACTGTAATACTCACTATCAACTACTCGCTACTACTCACTGTAGTAAATGGCATCTAATGTATAGTACTTACTGTAATACTGTACTACACACTGCTAAACTACTACTCAACATTACTCACTCATAATTACACTCTATACTACTCACTCTTTACTAATAAAACTAAAAATACACTTTGGATATGTAATGGTGTGGCTGTGCATGTAAATGTGTGTGGCTCTAGGACTCTTTACTACTAACTCTCTCACTCTTTAATACTCACTCTTTCACTTTTTACAACTCGATCTCTAATACTCTCAACTTATAACTCCCCTGCCCATTACCAACTACTCACTGTACTACTCTACAACTTACTCTGTGTGTGGGTGCAAATGCAATAGGTCTGGCATATGCAAACGATTAAGCTATTCTATTGGCAATGTAAATGACAATGCCATTTACTTATGATAAAAAAAAAAAAGAGGTCATGAGCAATGCCAATATCTCTACCTTTAATAATGCCGAGACCATTGCATTGTAAATGCTTGTTTGAAAGTAGACACCCGGGGGCTTCCAAGGAGGTATGGCTTGCGTGGATCCCCCAAAGTTCCCTTAATTAGAAGGCCTTGCAAACTTCAATTTTAGCTGAAAAAAATCAATTTTTTCAAACATTTTCGGGTGGGAAAGTGTTGCTTCACCGGGCTCACCCAAATTACCTACCACCCAGCGACCCCCCCAGGTCTCCCGTTAAAAATGGTGCCTCACTTGTGTGGGAGGCCCAAGTACCCGCGACAGGCAAGGGCCCCAAATGTAGGGAGGCGACATCAAATTTGCCTATCTCAAAACCACCTGCTTTTGCAAGGGGGGTCAGCTGGGTTTTTGGCCCCGTGCTCGACAGCCATCTAGGGAAACCTACCAAACCCACACATTTTTGAAAAGTAGTTTTGAGGGGTTAAACAACTAACAGCAGATTACTGCAGTCTCAAAACACACACTGCTCTGAGGTATAATATTTCCGTTTCTTGGCTGGGGAGGAGTTTAACTGGTTTCACTCACTTGCCAAGGCAAACAAGCATTTGCAATGCAATAGGTCTCGCATTTATGAGTGTTTGAGTTATTGGCATTGTAAATGACCATGCCTCTTATTTAGGTGTTGTTTTTAAAACAGATAAATAAAAGGCATTGTCATTTACAATGCCATTGGCTTAAACTCTTGCAAATGTGACCTATTGCATTGCAAAAGCGTGCTATACACATTTTTTAAAAGTGGTGGTAGAGAACCTTATTAGAGAAAATGGTGCTTGGAGGCTGTAATTAAAGCCTACCGAACAACAACACACTTAACATGGGGTGTCGCCATGGGAGGTTACAAAATGAGGTTCATCGTCGGGGTCCGGTAGAGGCAGTACTAGGTGTACAAGCGGGCTGAGAGTGCTGAGGGCGATGTGCCAGGGACACTCCATCCCCCCTCCTGAGACCCATGGTGCAGATAGCGCCAAGCTTTAAAGTGCTGAGACACTCCAAATTAGGAGTGATTTTTGGGAATGAGCATTTGCTCTTCCGATTTTTATGCACTTTAAACACTTTTATTTTTTCACTTTCACGTCCCCAGGTTAGGGTGGGTGATTAGAGAGCCCATACCGCCGGGGTTTATCATTGTCCTGACGAATGCCTAGGTAAAATCAAACCAACACTAAGGCTGAAACATGTTGACATACTAATTTAATACTATATCTGAATTAAACCAACCATTACCTTGGCTTTTACAATTCAGACACATAGTACCTCTGTATCTGTGTCCTAGGGATCACTAATAAAAAATTTTTTAGATACCCTTTAGACACTTTTAAGTTTAAGTTTATTTATCCTCACAACACTCCCGTTACACAATACCAGCTCCGCAGTCTTCTGGCGTCGTAGCACACCGAAGAGGCACTAGGTCTCTTCGGTGGGGCCCGATGATGAAGCACGACACTGACTAGGTCAGTGTGTGAGGGCTTTCCTTCAAACCCGAATAGGGTGCGAGTTTCTTGAATCTGGTGGCTCCATCCAAATGGCTTTTGAGAGACATGAACCTCTCTTTTTTTGTTTATTGAGGTTACAAAATGAGACAAGGCGGTACTGAAGAGGGACTACTAAGCCTTTTGACCAATGAACAGTCACAGTTTACAGTGGACAATGACAAGCAAATTAGAAATGTGGGCTGGGAGTGGGTGGGGCTTCAAGTCGCTACCTCAATATGGCATATCTCGCAGAGCAGCGCGTGCGCTGCCCAGGCTCGACCTAAAAATGTAAAATAATGTTTAGAAAAAGCACATGGGGAGCATCAGTTTTGGGCCATATTCTTATTAGCATCACCATGGGGTTTATAAACTTTAAATCCTGGGATTTCCCTGCAGTTGCGTTAAAGGAGTTAAACACAAAACTTGTCTTCTTGATACTCGCCAAGGTGTTGTGGTGTATATGCCACCCACATCCCTTCCACCTGCGCCCTCCTCAGCTCCGGTCACAGATTATAAGTGTAAGGGGTGAAAACATTTCCATTTTCACTGTTTAAATTTGCAGAATCAAGGTCCCATCAATCTAAGGAATCTACTCACTCACACAACTTTTGTATGTTTCTGAGTAGCCCTAGGCAAGGCAGTGAAACGTCGTCATTTTAATTTTCACAGTGGGAATTCGAATTTGACTCAGAGTTTCATTTCAGTAAGCATTGGGATCTCTTGCATAAGGAGCAAAAAGCACCCAACACAGTTCAGACAGGGAGAGATCAAGGAGGCAGTTTGAGGACAAGGATAGCCACACAGGTAGGTTCTATGAAGATGTCATATGCCATTATAAATCAGATTCACACTAAAGAAGAGCAGGTCGGGATGCCGGATATGTGCAACAGCTCTACCTTTGGTAATCCTGTGAGGCGTTTTCTAATTTGTTCATATTTTTAATATTTCTGCATAGTCTACTCTCTTGGGAATGTTTTAGTGAACCAACACTTTAGCAATGTTACACTAGGAGTAAGAGGACATTTACCATTGTTTAATTCATCCCAGTTCTAAATGGTAATTAAGGGTATATATGGTTAAATGGATAAGTTACTTACCTGTAATCCTAGTTCTCTTCCAGGGGTATCTTCATCAAAGTCATAAGCACTGAAAATTCCCGCCCATGTGCGGGACCCCGGAAACAATATAAAAATATATATGTAAAAACACATATGTCGCTCCACATATATGTACGTACATATATTATTTTTCTCACACCAATGCAGCTCCAAAACTGAGGCTAAAACAATGTAAACACATGTACATGTACTGCAATTAGTAAGGAAACAAAAACAAGCATTGGAAATGCAATAGGTCTCGCATTAGGAAAGTTTGAGCTATTGGTATTGTAAATGACACTTTATTTATGTGTTGGTTTTGAAAGTAGCAAAATTAATAGCTTTGTCAGTTACAATGTCAATAGTGTTAACTTTTGCAAATGTGACACCTATAGCATTTGTAATGCAATGTGTGTTGTATGTACGTGACTTGGATGTCTTGATATTACACATAACAATGGCTTTTAATTTTGTAAATAATACTTAAATAAAAGTTATTGTAATTTAGAATGGCATTAGCTTAAACATTAGTAAATAACTTTTGTAAAGATTATGTTCAGTGTATTTTATTGTGACAAAAATCCAAGAACATTGCATTTGCACCTACACACACACAGAGCCACACACACACACACACACATATAGATGTGGTAGTGGTGGATCTGGGGGATATGGTGGATGTGGTGGTGGTGGTGATGGTGGATGTGGTGGTGGATGTGGTGGTGGTGATGTGGTGGATGTGGATGTGGTGGTTGTGGATGTGGTGAAAGTGGTGGTGGAAGAGGTGGTGGATGCGGTGGTGGATGCGGTGGTGGATGCGGTGGTGGATGCGGTGGTGGATGAGGTGGTGGATTCGGTGGTGGTGGATTCGGTGGTGGTGGATTCGGTGGTGGTGGATTCGGTGGTGGTGGATTCGGTGGTGGTGGATTCGGTGGTGGTGGATTCGGTGGTGGTGGATTCGGTGGTGGTGGATTCGGTGGTGGTGGATTCGGTGGTGGTGGATGCGGTGGTGGGTGTGGCGGTGGTGGATGTGGCGGTGGTGGATGTGGCGGTGGTGGATGTGGCGGTGGTGGATGTGGCGGTGGTGGATGTGGCGGTGGTGGATGTGGCGGTGGTGGATGTGGCGGTCATGGTGGATGTGGCGGTCATGGTGGATGTGGCGGTCATGGTGGATGTGGCGGTCATGGTGGATGTGGCGGTCATGGTGGATGTGGCGGTCATGGTGGATGTGGCGGTCATGGTGGATGTGGCGGTCATGGTGGATGTGGCGGTCATGGTGGATGTGGCGGTCATGGTGGATGTGGCGGTCATGGTGGATGTGGCGGTCATGGTGGATGTGGCGGTCATGGTGGATGTGGCGGTCATGGTGGATGTGGCGGTCATGGTGGATGTGGCGGTCATGGTGGATGTGGCGGTCATGGTGGATGTGGCGGTCATGGTGGATGTGGCGGTCATGGTGGATGTGGCGGTCATGGTGGATGTGGCGGTCATGGTGGATGTGGCGGTCATGGTGGATGTGGCGGTCATGGTGGATGTGGCGGTCATGGTGGATGTGGCGGTCATGGTGGATGTGGCGGTCATGGTGGATGTGGCGGTCATGGTGGATGTGGCGGTCATGGTGGATGTGGCGGTCATGGTGGATGTGGCGGTCATGGTGGATGTGGCGGTCATGGTGGATGTGGCGGTCATGGTGGATGTGGCGGTCATGGTGGATGTGGCGGTCATGGTGGATGTGGCGGTCATGGTGGATGTGGTGGTGGATGTGGTGGTGATGGTAGTGGTTGATGGGGTGGTGGTTGTAGTGGATGTGGTGGTGGATGTGGTGGTGGCGGATGCGGTGGTGGTGGATGCGGTGGTGGTGGATGTGGTGGTGGTGGATGTGGCAGGGGATGTCATGGTGGATGTGGATGTGGTGGTGGATGTGGTGGTGGTGATGGTGGATGTGGTGGTGGTGATGGTGAATGCGGTGGTGGTGGATGGGGTGGTGGTGGTGGTGGATGTTATGGTGGATGTGGATGTGGTGGTGGAGGTGATGGTGGAGGTGGTGGTGGATGTGGTGGTGGATGTGGTGGTGATGGATGTGGTGGTGGTGATGGATGTGGTGGTGGTGATGGATGTGGTGGTGGTGTTGGATGTGGTGGTGGTGATGGATGTGGTGGTGGTGATGGATGTGGTGGTGGTGATGGATGTGGTGGTGATGGATGTGGTGGTGGTGGTGGTGGATGTTATGGTGGATGTGGAGGTGATGGTGGATGTGGTGGTGGAGGTGATGGTGGATGTGGTGGTGGTGGATGTGGTGGTGGATGTGGTGGTGATGGATGTGGTGGTGGTGATGGATGTGGTGGATGTGGAGGTGATGGTGGATATGACGGTGGTGGATGTGGTGGTCATGGTGGATGTGGTGGTCATGGTGGATGTGGTGGTGGATGTGGTGGTGATGGTAGTGGTTGATGGGGTGGTGGTTATAGTGGATGTGGTGGTGGATGTGGTGGCGGATGCGGTGGTGGTGGATGCGGTGGTGGTGGATGCGGTGGTGGTGGATGTGGTGGTGGTGGATGTGGCAGGGGATGTCATGGTGGATGGGGTGGTGATGGTGGATGTGGAGGTGATGGTGGATGTGGTGGTGGATATGGATGTGGTGGTGGTGGTGGATGTGGTGGTGATGGATGTCATGGTGGATGTGGAGGTGATGGTGGATGTGGAGGTGATGGTGGATGTGGAGGTGATGGTGGATGTGGAGGTGATGGTGGATGTGGAGGTGATGGTGGATGTGGAGGTGATGGTGGATGTGGAGGTGATGGTGGATGTGGAGGTGATGGTGGATGTGGAGGTGATGGTGGATGTGGAGGTGATGGTGGATGTGGAGGTGATGGTGGATGTGGAGGTGATGGTGGATGTGGAGGTGATGGTGGATGTGGAGGTGATGGTGGATGTGGAGGTGATGGTGGATGTGGAGGTGATGGTGGATGTGGAGGTGATGGTGGATGTGGAGGTGATGGTGGATGTGGAGGTGATGGTGGATGTGGAGGTGATGGTGGATGTGGAGGTGATGGTGGATGTGGAGGTGATGGTGGTTGTGATAGTGGATGTGGTGGTGGATGTGATGATGGTGGATGCGGTGGTGGTGGTGGATGCGGTGGTGGTGGTGGATGCGGTGGTAGTGGTGGATGCGGTGGTAGTGGTGGATGGGGTGGTAGTGGTGGATGGGGTGGTAGTTGTAGTGGATGTGGTGGTGGATGTAGTGGTGGGTGTGGTGGTGGTGGTGGATGCGGTGGTGGTGGATGCGGTGGTGATGTATGTGGTGGATGTGGTGGTGGATGTGGCGGTGGATGTCATGGTGGATGTGGTGGTGGTGGTGGATGTGATGGTGGCTGTGGTGGTGATGGTGGATGTGGTGGTGGATGCGGTGGTGGTGGATGCGGTGGATGTGGTGTGGATGCCGTGGTGGTGGTGGATGCCGTGGTGGTGGTAGTGGTTGATGGGGTGGTGGTTGTAGTGGATGTGGTGGTGGATGTAATGGTGGCGGATGCGGTGGTGGTGGATGTGGTGGTGGTGGATGCGATGGATGTGGTGGTGGTGGATGTGGCGGTGGATGTAGTGGTGGCGGATGCGGTGGTGGCGGATGCGGTGGTGGCGGATGCGGTGGTGGTGGATGTGGTGGTGGTGGATGTGGCAGGGGATGTGGAGGTCATGGTGGATGTGGAGGTGATGGTGGATGTGGTGGTGGATGTGGTGGTGGTGGTGGTGGATGTGATGGTGGTGATGGATGTGGGGGTGGTGATGGATGTGGTGGTGGTGATGGATGTGGTGGTGGTGATGGATGTGGTGGTGGTGATGGATGTGGTGGTGGTGATGGATGTGGTGGTAGTGGTGGATGTGGTGGTAGTGGTGGATGTGGTGCTGGTGGATGCGGTGGTGATGTATGTGGTGGATGTGGTGGTGGATGTGGTGGATGTCATGGTGGCTGTGGTGGTGATGGTGGATGTGGTGGTGGATGTGGTGGATGTCATGGTGGCTGTGGTGGTGATGGTGGATGTGGTGGTGGATGTGGTGGTGGATGCGGTGGATGTGGTGGTGGATGCGGTGGATGTGGTGGTGGTGGATGTGGTGGTGGTGGATGCGGTGGTGGTTGTGGTGGTGGATGCGGTGGATGTGGTGGTGGTGGATGCGGTGATGGTGGATGTGGTGGTGGATGTGGTGGTGGTGGTAGTGGTGGTGGTAGTGGTGGTTGTAGTGGATGTGGTGGTAGATGTAGTGGTGGTGGGTGTGGTGGTGGTGGGTGTGGTGGTGGTGGTGGATGCGGTGGTGGTGGTGGATGCGGTGGTGGTGGTGGATGCGGTGGTGGTGGATGCAGTGGTGGTGGATGCAGTGGTGGTGGATGCGGTGGTGGTGGATGCGGTGGTGGTGGATGTGATGGTGGTGGATGCGATGGATGTGGTGGTGGTGGATGTGGCGGTGGATGTAGTGGTGGTGGATGCGGTGGTGGTGGATGCGGTGGTGGTGATGGATGTGGTGGTAGTGGTGGATGGGGTGGTAGTGGTGGATGTGGTGCTGGTGGATGCGGTGGTGATGTATGTGGTGGTGGTGGATGTGGTGGTGGATGTAGTGGTGGCGGATGCGGTGGTGGTGGATGTGGTGGTGGTGGATGTGGCGGTGGATGTAGTGGTGGCGGATGCGGTGGTGGTGGATGCGGTGGTGGTGGATGCGGTGGTGGTGGATGTGGCAGGGGATGTCATGGTGGATGTGGAGGTCATGGTGGATGTGGAGGTCATGGTGGATGTGGAGGTCATGGTGGATGTGGAGGTCATGGTGGATGTGGAGGTCATGGTGGATGTGGAGGTCATGGTGGATGTGGAGGTGATGGTGGATGTGGAGGTGATGGTGGATGTGATGGTGGATGTGATGGTGGATGTGATGGTGGATGTGATGGTGGATGTGATGGTGGATGTGATGGTGGATGTGATGGTGGATGTGATGGTTGATGTGATGGTGGATGTGATGGTGGATGTGATGGTGGATGTGATGGTGGATGTGATGGTGGATGTGATGGTGGATGTGATGGTGGATGTGATGGTGGATGTGATGGTGGATGTGATGGTGGATGTGATGGTGGATGTGATGATGGTGGATGTGGTGGTGGATGTGATGGTGGTGATGGTGGATGCAGTGGTGGTGGATGCGGTGGATGCGGTGGTGGTGGATGCGGTGGATGTGGTGGTGGATGTGGAGGTGATAGTGGATGTGGTGGTGGATGTGGTGGTGGTGGATGTGGTGGTGGTGATGGATGTGGTGGTGATGGATGTGGTGGTGGATGTGGCGGTGATGGATGTGGTGGTGGATGTGGCGGTGGTGGATGTCATGTTGGATGTGGAGGTGATGGTGGATGTGGAGGTGATGGTGGATGTGGAGGTGATGGTGGATGTGGAGGTGATGGTGGATGTGGAGGTGATGGTGGATGTGGAGGTGATGGTGGATGTGGAGGTGATGGTGGATGTGGAGGTGATGGTGGATGTGGAGGTGATGGTGGATGTGGAGGTGATGGTGGATGTGGAGGTGATGGTGGATGTGGAGGTGATGGTGGATGTGGAGGTGATGGTGGATGTGGAGGTGATGGTGGATGTGGAGGTGATGGTGGATGTGGAGGTGATGGTGGATGTGGAGGTGATGGTGGATGTGGAGGTGGAGGTGATGGTGGATGTGGAGGTGATGGTGGTTGTGGTGGTGGATGTGGTGGTGGTGGATGTGGCGGTGGATGTGGCAGTGGATGTGGATGTGGTGGTGGTGGATGTGGCGGTGGATGTGGCAGTGGATGTGGATGTGGTGGTGGTGGATGTGGCGGTGGATGTGGCAGTGGATGTGGATGTGGTGGTGGTGGATGTGGCGGTGGATGTGGCAGTGGATGTGGATGTGGAGGTGATGGTGGATGTGGAGGTGAAGGTGGATGTGGAGGTGAAGGTGGATGTGGAGGTGAAGGTGATGGTGGATGTGGAGGTGATGGTGGATGTGGAGGTGATGGTGGATGTGGAGGTGATGGTGGATGTGGAGGTGATGGTGGATGTGGAGGTGATGGTGGATGTGGAGGTGATGGTGGATGTGGAGGTGATGGTGGATGTAGTGGTGGTGGGTGTGGTGGTGGTGGATGCGGTGATGGTGGATGCGGTGGTGGTGGATGTGGAGGTGATGGTGGATGTGGTGGTGGATGTGGAGGTGGATGTGGAGGTGATGGTGGATGTGATGGATGTGGTGTGGATGCCGTGGTAGTGGTGGATGCGGTGTGGATGCCGTGGTAGTGGTGGATGGGGTGGTGGTTGTAGTGGATGTGGTGGTGGTTGTAGTGGATGTGGTGGTGGATGTAGTGGTGGCGGATGCGGTGGTGGCGGATGCGGTGGTGGCGGATGCGGTGGTGGCGGATGCGGTGGTGATGGATGTGGTGGTAGTGGTGGATGGGGTGGTGGTAGTGGTGGATGGGGTGGTGGTAGTGGTGGATGGGGTGGTGGTGGTGGATGTGGTGGTGATGTGGCGGTGGTGGAGGTGATGTTGGATGTGGATGTCATGTTGGATGTGGAGGTGATGTTGGATGTGGAGGTGATGTTGGATGTGGAGGTGATGTTGGATGTGGAGGTGATGTTGGATGTGGAGGTGATGTTGGATGTGGAGGTGATGGTGGATGTGGAGGTGATGGTGGATGTGGAGGTGGTGGTGGGTGTGGTGGTGGTGGGTGTGGTGGTGGTGGATGCGGTGATGGTGGATGCGGTGGTGGTGGATGTGGAGGTGATGGTGGATGTGGTGGTGGATGTGGAGGTGGATGTGGAGGTGATGGTGGATGTGATGGATGTGGTGTGGATGCCGTGGTAGTGGTGGATGCGGTGTGGATGCCGTGGTAGTGGTGGATGCGGTGGTGGTGGTAGTGGTGGATGGGGTGGTGGTTGTAGTGGATGTGGTGGTGGTTGTAGTGGATGTGGTGGTGGATGTAGTGGTGGCGGATGCGGTGGTGGCGGATGCGGTGGTGGCGGATGCGGTGGTGGTGATGGATGTGGTGGTAGTGGTGGATGGGGTGGTGGTAGTGGTGGATGGGGTGGTGGTGGCGGATGCGGTGGTGGTGATGGATGTGGTGGTAGTGGTGGATGGGGTGGTGGTAGTGGTGGATGGGGTGGTGGTGGTGGATGTGGTGGTGATGTGGCGGTGGTGGATGTCATGTTGGATGTGGATGTCATGTTGGATGTGGAGGTGATGTTGGATGTGGAGGTGATGTTGGATGTGGAGGTGATGTTGGATGTGGAGGTGATGGTGGATGTGGAGGTGATGGTGGATGTGGAGGTGATGGTGGATGTGGAGGTGATGGTGGATGTGGAGGTGATGGTGGATGTGGAGGTGATGGTGGATGTGGAGGTGATGGTGGATGTGGAGGTGATGGTGGATGTGGAGGTGATGGTGGATGTGGAGGTGATGGTGGATGTGGAGGTGATGGTGGATGTGGAGGTGATGGTGGATGTGGAGGTGATGGTGGATGTGGAGGTGATGGTGGATGTGGAGGTGATGGTGGATGTGGAGGTGATGGTGGATGTGGAGGTGATGGTGGATGTGGAGGTGATGGTGGATGTGGAGGTGATGGTGGATGTGGAGGTGATGGTGGATGTGGAGGTGATGGTGGATGTGGAGGTGATGGTGGATGTGGAGGTGATGGTGGATGTGGAGGTGATGGTGGAGGTGATGGTGGATGTGGAGGTGATGGTGGATGTGGAGGTGATGGTGGATGTGGAGGTGATGGTGGATGTGGAGGTGATGGTGGATGTGGAGGTGATGGTGGATGTGGAGGTGATGGTGGATGTGGAGGTGATGGTGGATGTGGAGGTGATGGTGGATGTGGAGGTGATGGTGGATGTGGAGGTGATGGTGGATGTGGAGGTGATGGTGGATGTGGAGGTGATGGTGGATGTGGAGGTGATGGTGGATGTGGAGGTGATGGTGGATGTGGAGGTGATGGTGGATGTGGAGGTGATGGTGGATGTGGAGGTGATGGTGGATGTGGAGGTGATGGTGGATGTGGAGGTGATGGTGGATGTGGAGGTGATGGTGGATGTGGAGGTGATGGTGGATGTGGAGGTGATGGTGGATGTGGAGGTGATGGTGGATGTGGAGGTGATGGTGGATGTGGAGGTGATGGTGGATGTGGAGGTGATGGTGGATGTGGAGGTGATGGTGGATGTGGAGGTGATGGTGGATGTGGAGGTGATGGTGGATGTGGAGGTGATGGTGGATGTGGAGGTGATGGTGGATGTGGAGGTGATGGTGGATGTGGAGGTGATGGTGGATGTGGAGGTGATGGTGGATGTGGAGGTGATGGTGGATGTGGAGGTGATGGTGGATGTGGAGGTGGATGTGGAGGTGGATGTGGAGGTGGATGTGGAGGTGGATGTGGAGGTGGATGTGGAGGTGATGGTGGATGTGGAGGTGATGGTGGATGTGGAGGTGATAGTGGATGTGGTGGTGGATGTGGTGGTGGATGTGGTGGTGGTGGATGCCGTGGATGTGATGATGGTGGATGCGGTGGTGGTGGTGGATGCGGTGGTAGTGGTGGATGGGGTGGATGTGGTGATGGTGGATGCGGTGGTGGTGGTGGTGGTGGTGGTAGTGGTAGTGGTGGTGGTTAGTGGTGGTTGTAGTGGATGTGGTGGTAGATGTAGTGGTGGTGGGTGTGGTGGTGGTGGATGCGGTGGTGGTGGGTGTGGTGGTGGTGGTGGATGCGGTGGTGGTGGTGGATGCGGTGGTGGTGGATGTGGAGGTGGATGTGGAGGTGGATGTGGAGGTGATGGTGGATGTGGAGGTGATGGTGGATGTGGTGCTGGATGCGGTGGTGGTGGATGCGGTGGTCGTGGTGGATGGGGTGCTGGATGCGGTGGTGGTGGATGCGGTGGTCGTGGTGGATGGGGTGCTGGATGCGGTGGTGGTGGCTGTGGTGGTGATGGTGGATGTGGTGGTGGATGCGGTGGATGTGGTGGTGGATGCGGTGGTGGTGGATGCGGTGGTGGTTGTGGTGGTGGATGCGGTGGTGGTTGTGGTGGTGGATGCGGTGGATGTGGTGGTGGTGGATGCGGTGGTGGTGGATGCGGTGATGGTGGATGTGGTGGTGGTGGTAGTGGTGGTGGTAGTGGTGGTGGTAGTGGTGGTGGTAGTGGAAGTGGTGGTAGATGTAGTGGTGGTGGGTGTGGTGGTGGTGGGTGTGGTGGTGGTGGTGGATGCGGTGGTGGTGGTGGATGCAGTGGTGGTGGATGCAGTGGTGGTGGATGCAGTGGTGGTGGATGCAGTGGTGGTGGATGCAGTGGTGGTGGATGCAGTGGTGGTGGATGCAGTGGTGGTGGATGCAGTGGTGGTGGATGTGGAGGTGATGATGGTGGATGTGGAGGTGATGGTGGATGTGGAGGTGATGGTGAATGTGGAGGTGATGGTGAATGTGGAGGTGATGGTGGATGTGGAGGTGATGGTGGATGTGGAGGTGATGGTGAATGTGGAGGTGATGGTGGATGTGGAGGTGATGGTGGATGTGGAGGTGATGGTGGATGTGGAGGTGATGGTGGATGTGGAGGTGATGGTGGATGTGGAGGTGATGGTGGATGTGGAGGTGATGGTGGATGTGGAGGTGATGGTGGATGTGGTGCTGGATGCGGTGGTGGTGGATGCAGTGGTCGTGGTGGATGGGGTGGTGGTTGTGGTGGATGTGGTGGTGGATGTAGTTGTGGTGGATGTGGTGGTGGATGTAGTGGTGGTGGATGCGGTGGTGGTGGATGCGGTGGTGGTGGATGCGGTGGTGGTGGATGCGGTGTTGGTGGATGCGGTGGTGGTGGATGTGGTGGTGGTGGATGTGGAGGTGATGGTGGATGTGGTGGTGGATGTGGTGGTGGATGTGGAGGTGGATGTGGAGGTGGATGTGGAGGTGGATGTGGAGGTGATGGTGGATGTGGTGGTGGATGTGGTGGTGGATGTAGTGGTGGTGGGTGCGGTGGTGGTGGATGTGGTGGTGGTGGATGTGGAGGTGGATGTGGTGGTGGTGGTGGATGTGGAGGTGGATGTGGTGGTGGTGGTGGATGTGGAGGTGGTGGTGGATGTGGAGGTGATGTGTTGGATGTGGTGGTGGTGGTGGATGTGGTGGTTGTGGATGTGGTGAAAGTGGTGGTGGAAGTGATTGTGGTGGGTGTGGTGGATGTGGTGGTGGATGCGATAGGTCTCGCCTTTGATTAAGTTAAAGCCAATTACTTTGCTATACAATACCATTAGCAAAGCAAATGGCTTTAACTTAATCAAAGGCGAGACCTATTGCATTTTCAATGCTTGTTTGGAAGAAGGTGCCATGAAGCTTTCAGTTGGCTGGCTCGTAGATTACCCAACCACATAAAATAGCCTTGTTTTTGTCCATACACATTTACCACAGTTTTCCAAGATTTAAAGTGTAAGGGAAAAACACACCGTATTCTACGTTTTGCACCGTGATACTGGGTTGAACGTGAGCAATTACCAAGTTATTCCGATTCTGACCCACGGAGATCGTAAAGGAGGTAATACCACACAGCAGGGCTACCGGAGGTCTCCAGGCGGTATTAGCTTCCGGTGTTCCAATGCATCCTGTGTGATGCATATTTGTTATAAAGCGAAGTATCGCATGGTATAGGCCCAAAAATACAAAAGTATTTTGCAAATGTAATGAAATATCCAATTACAGCTCGCCACACAGCTAATTGTGCTGTGTTGTGATTTATAGAGAAAAAAAGAATGCATTGTGCTACACAGTAACATGCTACCCTCCCACACGTGCAAACTCTGATATCTTTTAATTCAATGTTCATTGGCCCTTAATGGCAACCATCTCGGGTATTGTTATGAGTTTACATTCATATAGTGCTTTATACCCAGAAAAAGCGCCAAAGCGACCTGTTGCATGTCACTTTGTGGAATTGCGTTGTCTGATAGGAAATACCATGGGGGGGGTGTTTCAGTACATTGCTCAATGCTCCGTGAGAAGAGTTGTTCTCGTGCTGTGCTAAGTGCCTGCGCCTCAGCGTGTCAGTATGTGAGGAAGTGAAAATGAGTGGCAGTTATGGTTAAGCTTAGAATGTATCAAGGATTGCCTTACAAGTAAAGGGACATGATAAAAACAAAAACAAGCCAGCGCTGGAAGGAAGGAGAAATGCGAGTCATGGCCGGAGGCCGGCCGTGAAAACAATGAATGATAACGGCATGCTTTGAAGTGAAGCTTCACTTGTCTGCATAGGAGCTCCTCGGAGGGATCACAAGTACAGAGTTTGCCATCACACTAATCCCTGTTTGATATTTCAAAGGCTTCAGTTGGGACCTTTGAGATATCGGATTACGTTTTTTCCATACCTACTATCAGGCAAAATAAAATATACATACGTCTATCAATACCATACAAATGTTGACTATTAAAAGCAGAACAGCCCTGGCCATCTTGATGATTGAGGGAGCCACAATTGGTCTTTAGCCTCAAAGCAAAAATCTTATTTTCGTGCCAGCGCTGGAAGGAAGGAGAAATGCGAGTCACGGCCGGAGGCCGGCCGTGAAAACAATGAATGAAAACAATGAATGATAACGGCATGCTTTGAAGTGAAGCTTCACTTGTGGGTGAGAGGTGTGGGAGGAGTGCGGCTCGGCTAAGCCAGAGCGCACGCTGGGGGAAGCTTGTGGGGCGGAGCTGCTGGGGAACAGATGGCAGATGGCTGGCGATTTGATGCTGTGCACGAGCATTTCACGGGCACAGCACCAAATCGCCAGCTAGTTAAACCTCTGTTTAAACCCCTTTATATCGAGCTCCCGCTCTCAATGCGCATGCGCATTGAGATAGGTCGCTCGACCTAAAAACACATTAGGTCAAATATCCCTTGAACTTTGTGTTTTAATGAGTAAAACCACTCATAAATCCTGAAAATTGCTTATAAATAGACATTGTTAGCCCTCCGGCTGCATTGTAAAACAAAAATGAAACCATGTTGCCTTTAAGGCAGCCATGACCCCAGGCTTCCCATCATGCCTCAGGGGTGACAGTTAGGTCAGTTGTTCTTTGCATAACCCTGAAGACAGGGCTCAACCATAAGATTGTAATAGTACCGAATCTCATTTACCTGGGGAGGCGGGTGGGTTGCTTATGACTTTGATGAGGATACCCCTGGAAGAGTACTAGGATTACAGGTAAGTAACTTATCCTTCTCTTCCAGGGGATCCTCATCAATAGTCATAAGCACTGAATAGAATAGCAAGCCCATCAACCACCTGCAGGTAAATGAGAAGTACATGACCCAACCAAATCATAACAGCCAGTAACTCAGCTGTTAAACAGATTCTTCAGGGAGGCCTGGCCCACCTGGGTATCTGCTCTCGTGTCAGAATCTAGACAGTAATGTCTGGTAAATGCATGGACAGACCTCCAGGTCGCCGCTTTACAAATCTCAGACATTGGCACATTATGCAGGTAAGCTGCTGTGGCAGCTCTACCTCTAGTGGAATGCGCTTTAGGGGTAAACCCCAGAGGTGTTTGCGCCAATTGGTAAGCAAGTTTGATACATGAAACAATCCATCTGGAAATGGAACGTTTCGATGCTGCATGACTAGTTCTGATCGATCCATAGTTAATAAATAACTGATCAGAATGCCGAATAGACTTGGACCTGTCCAGATAGAACTTTAAAACCCTTTTCAGGTCCAAAGAGTGTAAAGCCCTCAGCTGGAGTAGAGGGATTGGGAAAGAAAGTGGGCAGTGAGATCGACTGATTGACATGAAAATCTGACACCACTTTTGGCAGGAAAGAAGGGTGCGTTCTCAGCACTAGTCTATTCAAATGAAACACTGTATATGGTTCCTTGGTACAGAGAGCCTGAATCTCGCTCACCCTACGGGCTGACGTAATCGCTACCAAAAAAGCCGCTTTCCAGGAAATATGCTGTAAAGTAGCTTTATGAATGGGCTCAAAAGGAGGGCCCATCAACTTTGATAGTACTAGGTTCAGCTCCCAGGGAGGAGAAGAAGGACGTACAGGAGGGTACACCTTTTTCAGACCCTGCAGGAAATCTTTTACCGCTGGCAACTGGAAACAAGCATTTACAATGCAATGGTCTCGGCATTATTAAAGGTAGAGCTATTGGCATTGCTCATGACATTTTTTTTCATTTTTTTTTAACCTAAATAAATGGTATTGTCATTTACAATGGCAATAGGTGAGCATTAGAGAGTATTCGAGGACACAGAGCACACACAGAGCCGCGCACACACACACACACACAAATACACAGAGCCACGCACACACACACACAGACAGAGCCACGCACACACACACACAGACAGAGCCACGCACACACACACAGAGCCACGCACACACAGACAGGCAGAGCCACGCACACACAGACAGGCAGAGCCACGCACACACAGACAGGCAGAGCCACGCACACACAGACAGGCAGAGCCACGCACACACAGACAGACAGAGCCACGCACACACAGACAGAGCCACACACAGACAGAGCCACACACAGACAGAGCCACACACAGACAGAGCCACACACAGACAGAGCCACACACACAGACAGAGCCACACACACACACAGACAGAGCCACACACACACACACAGACAGAGCCACACACACACAGACAGAGCCACACACACACACAGACAGAGCCACACGCACACACAGACAGAGCCACACACACAGACAGAGCCACACACACACACACACACACAGGCACACACGCACACAGGCACGCGCACACAGGCACACACACACAGCCACGCACACACAGACAGAGCCCCGCACACACACAGACAGAGCCCCCCCACACACAGAGCCACACACACACAGAGCCACCCCCACACACAGACACACACAGAGTCCCACACACACACAGAGCACCTGCTTCCCATGACCATAAAACAAGCAGGTGTTGCACACCGCACCTTTTGTTTTTATTAAAATAAAAATCTGTTATTTGAATAGCACTTTCACAAAAGTGCTTTACGTCAAATGCGGAAAGGAACATGAGTGGTGCCAATGCACTCGCAACCATGGAACATATGCAACAGGGAGGAGAAGTCTAAGGGGGCGTAAAATGCAAGTTTGAGAGCAGCGTGATCTGCGTTACATAAATTACTCTCTTACAAGGGGGCTAGATAAACCCACAAGATAATCCTCTCCACGTGCTTAGTGAATTTTCTTTGAAAACACAGACATTTGTAGCCTATAATTACATAAAACATCCAAGGTTAAAAACCCGGACTGCCCCGGCTAATCTCAGACGCCTGGCCACCCTGCAGTGATAAAATTAACACAGCCCACGAGACTTGTAAAGCAGATTTGGGAAACCTTTTGTCTGCAGGACGACGCACACATCGACGCAGAGAGCGTGGCACTGCCAGCCAGCCGGGTGCAGCCAGGGTAACTTCCATGCCAGCACATGAGACGCCGATGTCAGGAGGTGGGCGGTGCCCTACTGCTAGGAGAGTAGAAGGGGACTAGCATAGGAGGGAGGGAGTCAGAGAGGGTGGGCAGTGCCCAGCGGGATCAGAGGTAAGGAGATTTGCAGAAGCACGCTGGCACAGGGCGTGTGGCAGAGACTACCAGCGGTGGCACAGAGGGCGAAAAGAGGCAAACTGCTGCGTGGGGGAACAGGGTCTGCGGGTCTGGATGAAACGGCGTGATGAAATGACAGGAGAAAATGGTCAGGAGCAGGGTGTGCTTGGTGGCACGGGCGGGATCAGGGCAGGGAGGAGCATGGTGACAAAGTGGACAGGTGGCATGTGGCAGGCAGCGAGGCTGGGCAGTGTTACGAAGGGACAGCATGCAGCAAGCGCTGTGTCAAGGTGGCACAGAGGAAACATTGATCAAATAAGGTGTAGTGAAGGCCTATGAAGAAGCAAGAGAGTGCTATTTTTTTTTAACCTAAATAAATGGTATTGTCATTTACAATGGCAATAGGTGAGCATTAGAGAGTATTCGAGGACACAGAGCACACACAGAGCCGCGCACACACACACACACACAAACACACAGAGCCACGCACACACACACACAGACAGAGCCACGCACACACACACACAGACAGAGCCACGCACACACACACACAGACAGAGCCACGCACACACACACAGAGCCACGCACACACAGACAGGCAGAGCCACGCACACACAGACAGGCAGAGCCACGCACACACAGACAGGCAGAGCCACGCACACACAGACAGGCAGAGCCACGCACACACAGACAGACAGAGCCACGCGCACACACAGACAGAGCCACACACACAGACAGAGCCACACACACACACACAGACAGAGCCACACACACACACACAGACAGAGCCACACACACACACAGACAGAGCCACACGCACACACAGACAGAGCCACACACACAGACAGAGCCACACACACACACACACACAGGCACACACGCACACAGGCACGCGCACACAGGCACACACACACAGCCACGCACACACAGACAGAGCCCCGCACACACACACAGACAGAGCCCCCCCACACACAGAGCCACACACAGAGCCACACACACACACAGAGCCACCCCCACACACAGACACACACAGAGTCCCACACACACACAGAGCACCTGCTTCCCATGACCATAAAACAAGCAGGTGTTGCACACCGCACCTTTTGTTTTTATTAAAATAAAAATCTGTTATTTGAATAGCACTTTCACAAAAGTGCTTTACGTCAAATGCGGAAAGGAACATGAGTGGTGCCAATGCACTCGCAACCATGGAACATATGCAACAGGGAGGAGAAGTCTAAGGGGGCGTAAAATGCAAGTTTGAGAGCAGCGTGATCTGCGTTACATAAATTACTCTCTTACAAGGGGGCTAGATAAACCCACAAGATAATCCTCTCCACGTGCTTAGTGAATTTTCTTTGAAAACAGACATTTGTAGCCGATAATTACATAAAACATCCAAGGTTAAAAACCCGGACTGCCCCGGCTAATCTCAGACGCCTGGCCACCCTGCAGTGATAAAATTAACACAGCCCACGAGACTTGTAAAGCAGATTTGAGAAACCTTTTGTCTGCAGGACGACGCACACATCGACGCAGAGAGCGTGGCACTGCCAGCCAGCCGGGTGCAGCCAGGGTAACTTCCATGCCAGCACATGAGACGCCGATGTCAGGAGGTGGGCGGTGCCCTACTGCTAGGAGAGTAGAAGGGGACTAGCATAGGAGGGAGGGAGTCAGAGAGGGTGGGCAGTGCCCAGCGGGATCAGAGGTAAGGAGATTTGCAGAAGCACGCTGGCACAGGGCGTGTGGCAGAGACTACCAGCGGTGGCACAGAGGGCGAAAAGAGGCAGACTGCTGCGTGGGGGAACAGGGTCTGCGGGTCTGGATGAAACGGCGTGATGAAATGACAGGAGAAAATGGTCAGGAGCAGGGTGTGCTTGGTGGCACGGGCGGGATCAGGGCAGGGAGGAGCATGGTGACAAAGTGGACAGGTGGCATGTGGCAGGCAGCGAGGCTGGGCAGTGTTACGAAGGGACAGCAGGCAGCAAGCGCTGTGTCAAGGTGGCACAGAGGAAACATTGATCAAATAAGGTGTAGTGAAGGCCTATGAAGAAGCAAGAGAGTGCAGGGCCATGGTGGCATAGAGGGTATAGGAGGCATAGAGGATGGGCAGTGCCATGGTGACAGTAAATTTGGGACATAAGTGGGTGTACAGTAGCATGGTGGCAGAGGCGCCAGAGAGAAGCATGTAGCACAGGGCACACCAGCCAGGGGCAAACATATGCAGGGGCACAGATCAGAATGGGCTGATAGTAGGCATGGGCAGGAATGTACTGTGGCAAGTAAGAAGAAAGGTCATTCTTCTATGCCCTGACTAGGGATATGATAAAGACAGAAGACAGAGTTACTTCCCAGCTTCTCCACCTCATAACAGAGCTGTACATACTAAGGTTGCATTTCATTGCCCAAGAAATATGGCAAAGACCAGGGTTGGACTGGCCTAGAGGGTAACCAGGCAGTGTCCAAATGGGTTGGTCTGACATTAGTTTGTGGGCCGGTTTTCTAGAAGTTAGTGGCCCTGTTTTATGGCTGGATGGGTTGGTTTTTACTGTTCATTTTCCTGATATTACCACAAGCCTTGTCTGGAGCAAACTAAAATGTATGCAGTCTCTCAAACCTTGCAAAACATGTATACAGTTTGTCTTTACAAGAACAATAATTTACTGATTTGCACAAGTGGGTCACTTTTTAACGATCTGGTTCGCTAATGGGGGACACTTATCTTGGTGCCCAGGCTTATTTTGTATCCCAGTCCGACCCTGGCAAAGATGGCAGGACATTTTTCCTTAGTGGTAGCCAGGTTTGTTTGGAAATTAGCTGTCCCCAATTTTAGTGTGAGACACAGACTAAATTTATTTTGATATATTCTTGCAGACGGAGCTTACTGGGAGGTTCGGGCGCTCTAGTTTGTAAAAATAAATTACAAAAATTGTACTGTAACTAGGACAGCATAAATGAGAAAATAAAGATGTCAAGTGTCAAATCATGTTTTTTATCCGAGGGACTAAGGAGTGTGGCTCAGTTAAATCAACCAGAGGTAGTGTCTAAGGACTAGCAACGAAAAACAAAGGTTGCAGACCTGCAGAGTAAAATTCTCGTTTCAAGCAGTGGGATGTAGTCAGTGTATGAAGAGTAGAAAGGCAGCTGGAGCCGGCGTTAAAGAGGATTCTGTGCACGTGGAAATGCCTGCAG
The DNA here is from genome assembly GCF_964263255.1 of Lissotriton vulgaris. Classification (NCBI taxonomy): domain Eukaryota; kingdom Metazoa; phylum Chordata; class Amphibia; order Caudata; family Salamandridae; genus Lissotriton; species Lissotriton vulgaris. The sequence goes on from NC_141694.1 coordinate 83,768,221, forward strand.
ATTGCTCTGGGAATTTAAATAAATGATGACCGAGCGTGCATTAAAATGGGGACGGAAAAAGTTGGGAGAGAGCTAAGAATATTTATCTGGTGAGTGACACCTCACATGGAGTACAAAGGCGAATATAGAGCTCTCTATAGCATGAATCAGATGTTTACCTGGTGATTAACATCCTGTCCCCGTAGCTGCACAACCTATTGTAATGAATTTAATGAATCAAATTCGTAATCAGTTCATCATTTATCCAATGTTTGTCTTTTCATCTTGTCATATTATTGCTCCGTTTTTTTTCTTCAATCCATTCTATCCATTTCCATAATGCTTTCACTTTTCAAAAAACACAGGAGTCATTATTTCCTCATGCCACGTTTTTAATGCAAGTTACCCAATGCATTTCGGGAATAATCCCTTCTTCGGGGGTTTCTAGAGTATAAAAAGAATTGATCTACATCAGTTCATTGGTGAACATTATTTACAATCATTTCATATGTAGCGACAAACTTTCTTCTATTCCCTTACTCTGTAATTAAACATGTGCACTTAAGATTACTGATGTTTTCATTAACGTGCATTTTTTCCAAGCTCTTCACTTCTAAGCACACCGCAATCTCTTCTACCAGCTTAACTATTCACTTATGCGATACCAAAGTATTCCATTCTCCCCTAAATCAATGCGCTCAACACAGTGCTGCTGGTGATATTAGCGTGCTTACCGTGGCTATTGTTGAAACTAAAATCCAATTGCTGTTGGCACTATCCCATCAACATTCCCTCGTTTGCCCTTCCATGCCGCCGCAAAATTCCATGTTGTTACCCGTCTTCTAGTTGATAACAGTTTGGATAGCTAGTTTTAAACGTCCGTCTCACACCCTGCGCTCATCAGCTGTGTTCACTTAATCTCGCAGGCCACGTGGTCAACTGCGTGAATTCAAGCTGCACAATCCCTGTTCTCCTGCTGCCTCTACTGCAAAGACTCCATAACCCATAATCCCTCTCTGCCCATACTTCGATAACCCACCCTCATTATTACCATCTAAGTGAACGTCAGTTATATTGTAAACATCATCATGAACAGTACAACATATTCAAAACATATTTCTTCTGTTACGTTATTACAGAGCAATATTCGCCGCCTTTGCAATGAACACCTCATTAGGAAAATGTTAAAAAACTCATTATTCAGTTTAAAAATACTCAAGTCCGGCAGGGAAACGTGACTGCTGTGTTCACAATCTTAATCACTCTGTACTTTGTCTTAATAATACTCTCCATGTCATCCTGGGTGCAACTACTCCATTTTGGGCGGTGAAATTCATGAAATGTAAGTGTTATTGGAGAAATGCGCGGAGCGCTGAACAGTTAGCACGCCGATAACGATTAATATTAGACTTCTTGAAGGATTAATGAAAAAATGGAAAGAAACGTTTGAAGAAAAGGTGTGCATTTCTCCAATAACACTTACATACCTGGTGATTAAAACATAGCCGCTGCGTATCGGTAAGTGCTTATCTTATTAATTTTCCTGTTAGATCTACAACTTTATTGCGGGGCATATGGAGGGCTCGATACTAGCCGGGAATTTGAGATGTTGGTGATAACAAAGGTCTGCAAGAGGAAAAGGAAACAGAACGCATATAAAGTACGGAGCAGACGGCTTGAATGAAACTCCGACTAATGGGGAGAACAGGAGAAATGTAATTACCTGCGGGGTAATGGATGCCTTGTAATAATTATAACGTCGCACAGCTGAGGTGGGGCCGTGGAATATCAGCGGCGGTGGTAGTGCCTTAGTTCTGTGAGAACGAAAAAATGTATAACACTGTAAACTAGCTGCCGCCAATAGGCATTGAAAACCGGCGTGGAAGCGCTAAATGGCCGGGTTATTACCTGGGGCTGTAAATACCTCCTAGAGAACTCAAACTTCGTGGTGGTGCTGCAGTCTGCTCGATAGAACAAGCAAAACAAACAAGCGGGGAGTAAGTTAGAGGGGGTGAGGTAATGTTTGGGGATATATGGAGCATCGCAGGACCGGCAACGAACGCCTCCAGAGCTTTAAAGGGAGGTCACGGTGAACGGGTGGCGGGAGAACTACGCAGCACGTACCGGCGGAGAGGGCCCTGCTGACGGCGCTGAGCTAGCCCTCCGGGGCTTCGGGCAGCATGCTGGCGGTATGTATGTGCGGGCTGCGACGGGTACTGCAGCTGCCTCCTCTCCGACCGGTGTGTGCAGCCGCAGGTCACTTTTTGACGCTACTGCTGCTGCCGCTGGGCCCGGTGTCATAGCGTCAGAGGTCCGGGCGGGGCCAGCGGTTGCTGCACTCAGGGCCTGCCTGTCTTCCGCGCACACAGCCCATAGAGCTGTATGCCGGCACGACAGGCGCCATCTCCCAGTGACAAGCACACAGAAACGGCTCGTGCATTTCTCCTCCTGAAATAGATGTAAATCAAGCCTATAACGAATGCAGTTATAAAACGCCCGGAATGGCATGACGAAAAAAAGGGGCGGGACTTAAAAAAAGAGACAGAAACGCCCACAGATCGCATCTAGGCGGGGAAAATAGTAATTGACACACCTCTCTTCCAATGGCTAGCCTCCATTTACGAAGCTAGCCAATGGAAGAGAGAGGCAGAATAAAGCACACTATTGAAGTCAATAAATCTCGGGCTCCGCCCACACTGCTTGCAGTGTGACCTAGGCCCGAGACCTAAAAAGAGGTTTGTGAAGGTGATCGCCTATAAGCAGTTATAGCGACTAAATGCACCTTAATGGAATTAAATTTCAACCCTGCTTTAGCCAGGTACAACAAGTAGGGAAGAACCGCTACTTCCTGACCCTTCACCGGATTATGACCATTCTGCATGCACCACATATAGAGCCTCTTCCACTTGCATGGGTAAGAGTGTCTTGTGGAAGGACGTCGTGCTTCTCTCAGAATGGACATGCAGTCTTGTGGCAGTCCTAGATGGCCGTATTGAATGACCTCACGAACCATTCTACCAAGTTCAGTGACGGAAGGTTGGGATGGTGAATCCTCCCGTTCATCTTCGATAACAAGTCCGGCCTGCATGGAAGCCTCTTGTGAGGAGACACTGACAGGTGAAGTAGGTCTTTGTACCACCATTGTCTCGGCCAGTCGGGGGCAATCAGGATCATTGTTGTGCACGAGTGGTTCAGCTTGCTCACCACCTTCGGGATCAGCGGAAGGGGTGGAAAAGTGCACACAAATTCCCCTGACCAGTCGATCAAAAGAGCATTGCCTCTCGTTCCTGGTCGGTAGAACCTTGAGGCGAAGCTTGGGCATTTGCTGTTTACGTCGTCCGCGAAGAAATCTATGGAAGGACGACCCCAAGACTGGAAAATGTCTTCTAACACTTCGTCGTTGAGAACCCAGTCCTCTCTGTCTTCGAAGTGCCGACGTAGTGCATCCGCCCTCACGTTCTGCTCTCCTGGGAGGTGGACTGCTTAAACAGACATCTTGCGAGCCAGAAGCCAATGCCAGATGCGCTGAGCTTCCAGTGATAGAGTCCTAGAGTCCTTGAGCATGTTCCTCCCTGCCTGTTCAAATAGTACATCGTGGTGGTGTTGTCAGTTTGTACTAGAACCATTTCCTCCTGAAGCGAGGGAAGGAACGCTTTGAGAGCCAGGTGGGCTGCTCTCAATTCCAGCAAGTTGATGTGGTATGTGCTTTCTTTGGATGACCACAGACCCTGTACTTGGAGAGGACCCATGTGCGCCCCCCAGCCTTGTAAAGACGCGTCTGTGATGATCGTTTGTGCAGGAGGAGGTTGATGGAAGAGAACTCCCTGCATGTTCTGCTTCTTTGTCCACCACGGGATGGAAGTTCGAGCCACCTCTGACAAAGTGATCTGATCGTCCCAGCGGTCTGATTGCTGGTCCCATTTGTCCTCCAGATCCTGTGAAGAGGACGCATCCGAAGTCTGGCGTTCGGTACTAAGAAGATGCATGAAGCCATCGCCCCTAAGAGGGAGGCTATCTTTCGCACTTTGAGTCCTGGTGCGAAGAACTTGCTGGCACTTGAGCGTTATTAAAAACTGACTCTCCTCCGAAGGAAACACTTTTCCTACCTCGGAGTCTAGCAGGGCTCCTAGGAAGTGAATCTTCTGAGTGGGTTGGGAGACAGACTTGCTGTAGTTGACATGCAGGCCTAGACGCTGACAAAGTTCTATGCATGTCTGGAATTGATTCCTTACGTTGTCTGGAGAAGGACCTTTCAACAGCCAATCGTCTAGGTATGGGTATACGAAGACCCCCCTGCGGCATAGAGCTGCCGCCAGCACTGGGACACCCTGGGGGCCGACTTCAACCCAAACTGTAGGACTTTGAACTGGTAGTGGGAGGTCTCCACCCGGAATCGAAGGAATCTCCTGTGATCGGGCCGTATCGGGACATGAAAGTACCCATCTTGAAGGTCCAGCGAACACATCCAACCCCACTTCCTGAGATGTGGATATATTTGGTGAAGCACCAACATGCGAAACTTTTCTTTTCTGACATATACATTGAGTGCTCTCAAGTCCAGAATGGGCCTGTATTCCGTCTCTTGGCCCTTTTTTCTGACCAGAAAATACATTGAATAGACTCCTTTCCCCCTTTGAGCCACCGGCACCCTCTCGAGGGCTGATTATTCGAGGAGTTTCGCTACTTCCTTCTTTAGCATTTGTAGCTGGTGGCATGACGTTGGCATCGGAGGAACGAGTGGAGGTAGACGATGAAAACGAAGACAGTACCCATTCTGCAGCGTAGACAACACCCAATGATCTTTTGTAATGGCCTGCCACTCTGTCCTGTGATGTGCAATGCTTCCCCCCACTGGAGTGGACAACGGCGCTGGGGGAAGTGAAGACTCATTGCTTCTGCTGAGGCTTATTGAAGCTGTTGCCTTGGCGCTGATTCCCGTTTCCTTTAGAATTGCGCTTGCCTTTATATTGCGATTTTTGTTGGCCTTGCTGGTTCTGGCCCTTCTGCCAGTGAGGGGTTTGAACCCTCTGCTTCGAAGAGCTCTTGTTGTCAGAACGGAACTTCTTCCGGAATTCCTTTTTCTTTTCAAGCCCCACGGCTTTAAGGGTGTCTAACTCAGTTTTCATCCGTTGCATCTCCTCATCAGCACTCGCCCCAAAGACAGATGTGCCCGAAAAAGGAAGGTTTAGTATTCTGACTTGAGCCTCGGGTTTCAATGCTGTTAGGCGCAACCACGAGGATCTCCTCGCTGTGGTTCCATGCGCATAACCATGCGCAGCCAGAGTAGCTCCATCTGCCGCCGCCCCTATAATCTGATTGGAGACTTGACTGCCCTCCATCAGAATCTCCTCAAAGTCCTTTTTATCCTCCCGGGGCAGTTTTGTAGAAAACCTCTTAAGCGAGTCCCACAGAGATATATCTGCCCAGTAGAGCTTCCGCATTGGAGACCTTGAAGAAAGAGGCTGAGGTGTTACACACTCTTCTCCCCCACGAGTCTAGTAACTTGCTGTCCTTATCCAGCGGTACCGTGGATGAGGAGGCTACCGCATTGGAGTTTTTAGCCGCCGCAATGATTACCGAATCTGGATGTGGGTCGGACTTGAGGAACAGAGGATCCTCTTCAGGAGAACAATAATTCTTGAGAATCCTCGCTGGGACTGACTTGCGGAGCTGTCATAGGCACTCCTAGCTTCAGGGCTCCCCTGCCCAAGGTGTCTTGGAACGAGAAAATATCCTCAGTTGGAGATATTCTCGAGTGTGGGCTGTCTGTTAGAGTCGGAGAGTAATTCCTGTGAGATTGGGTCCTTGATGAACTTAAAGAGCTATGAGTCCGCCTGGACCTAGATCTTCTCCTACTTGAGTGCGTTCTAGAAAGAGATCGCTCCCTGTGGCTAGATCTTCTCTTGCTTGAGTGCACTCTAGAGCGAGACCGTTCTTTGCGGCGGGAGGTTTGATCTCGATACGCCCTCAACCGATCCGCCGTCTCCTTGTCCTTGGCCCAGTGTGAAGAGGTCTATACCACCTTGGGGAAAGACGAACAGGAGGAGATTTCTGGGTGCGATCCTTTACTGGTGAACGTGGAGGAGGTTGATCCACTTGATCCTGCTGCAACCTTGCAGGGGACTTGGACCTCTCCCTATCCAAAGAGCTGATTTCCCCATCCAAGGATCTGTCATTTCGAGATGCCGAGGAGGAGGAGGAGGACAGGCTCAACAGAGACCGTCTAGAGGAAGACCTCGACCGACCTCTCTCATCAGAGACCCTTCTCCTTTTGACGGGAGGATCCTGTATCGGTGATTGTTCCACCTCCGCAGCCGATGCTGATCCTGGGGAACCCAGTTGAGACCTTAGGGCTTGAGGCTGGTCAAATGACTCACTCTCCATCTCTTGCACCACCTGCCTCAAGGGCGACCTCTCCTGTGTTCTTGTAGGAGAGACATTCGCTGAATTAGAGTCGCTTCGCTCCCTGGATCTCCGCAGACCCGTCAACGGTGGCTGCTTCGACGACGAACGCCGAGCAGTTAGACGCTCTCTCGACGTCGACCGTGATCTCCTAGACGCCGATCTTCTCGACCTAGAGTGTCGTTGACTGTCCTTCGACAGAACGTCTCACCGTTGAAGGGTGTCTGCTCGATGACGACGGAGGCTGCTTCGACGTTGACCGCCGATGCTCTGGCGGTGACAGAGTGCCTCGACGCCGAATGTCGCTGGACTGGCTGCGACGGAGGCTGCCTCGACGTCGAACGCCATTGACTAGGCGTCGACGTGGGCTGCTTCGACGTCGATCGACTGTGTCGGCAGAGGCTCCCTCGACGCCGAACTACCACGACTAGACGTCGACGGAGGTTGTCTCGACGCCGAACGCCGGTGGTCAGGCGTCGACGGAGAATGCCTCAACGTCACAGCATGACGATGCTGCTTCGCCGCCGGTTGGCTCGCCGTCGAGCTCTTATGCTTCAACGGCGACATACCCATCGACGCTGCCTGTAGCGGAGGTACCTTGCTATTCGACACTGAAGACGTCTTCTTCCTCTCCGTAGACTGCTTCTTCACCGTCGACTGCTTCTTCGACGCCGATCCCGACGCCTAAGGTGAACAAGTCGGGACTTCTTTCGACGGCGACAGCGCCCTCCAACATGTCTGCTTCTTGGGAGATCTTCCTCTCTCAGAAAGTCCATAAACGTGAATTCTCTCACGGTCTTTGAGAGTTCTGGATGTTAAAACCTGGCAGTGTTTACAGGTTTTCGAAGAATGAGAGTCTGGTAGGCACAGGATACACACTGAATGAGTGTCAGTCTTGGCCATCTTCCTTCCACATGAAGGGCATTTGTCAAAGAGGGAAGGCATTTTGACAGAAAAATCACCTTTTTTAAGCCTAAAAAAGGTAGCAGTAACACCCTAGGTCTAAAAGACGTCGAGTGAAAGCAAAAATTGTAGATTAATAGGAATATTTTTTTACAGACAGTCAAAAAGAAAGGGAGCTGTTTCACCAGGTTCCTGACTGAAGGAGCCAGAAAGAACAACTGACCTAACTGTCACCCCTGAGTCATGATGGGACGCCTGGAGTCATGGCTGCCTTAAAGGCACAGTGCCAGTTTTTGTTGAAAATGGTTTCATTTTCTATGCTATTGTTTTACAATGCAGCCCGAGGGTTAACAATGTCTATTTATAAGCAATTTTCAGGATTTATGAGTTGTTTTACTCATTAAAACACACACAAAGTTCAAGGGATATTTGACCTAATGTGTTTGTTTCCTTACTAATTGCAGTACATGTACATGTGTTTACATTGTTTTAGCCTCAGTTTTGAAGCTGCATTGGTGTGAGAAAAATAATATATGTACGTACATATATGTGGAGCGAGATATGTGTTTTTACATATATATTTTTATATTGTTTCCAGGGTCCCGCACATGGGCGGGAATATTCAGTGCTTATGACTATTGATGAGGATCCCCTGGAAGAGAATAATTTATTACAAATTTGAAAACATTACATTGCTTCCTGCGGAGGCAATTTTTTTAAGATGGATTGTTAAGCATATTTTAGTTCTTTAACTCTGTCGATTAGTAGCAAAATGAAGAGTGCAAAGTAGCTGTAGTTGAGTCTAAACCTCCTACTTCACTCACTTCCAATCTGTTTTTTTGACCCAGACACTTCAAAAGACTGAACACAGGTCATTGCCATTTGGGCTTTTCACAGTTTATAGTTTTGATGTATTTTTTCCAAGGTGATGTACCGAATCCCAGCTTTTTGCTCTGGTCCAGAGACACTTTAGTGCTCTTACCAGCCTCATGCCATCAAAGCAATCGATATATAAATGTACATATATATTGGACTTGTGGGTCAGCCTTTTTCAGTCACTGGTCTTTTCAACTTGAAATCACAATTTTATTCCACCGACCAGAGCATACAAAATGGGGTAATGGTTCAGCCCACTCAGCCACTGGATTTCTTGCACTGTTAGTGATGGCATTTGTCCTGATCTCATGTGCAAATCCACCTATAAAGATGTACACATCAGTGCCAGAGCAGGTTTTTTTTAAATCACCCTTGCATGTTTAAAATAGGTCTTCAAGTTCCATAAATTCAAAGCCAGTAGTAACTTTTCATTGTGCTAAAAAGAATCATATTTCTAGGTCATGTCTGTTGAAACAAAAAAGGATTCTGGACTTCCCTACAAGGAAGTACACAAATTGTTCTACTAAAATTATACATGATTTTTTTAAAGTTATTATATACATGGTATTGCAAGGATGAGGTTACCACATTCAGGTGGCGGCATGTATTTTCTTCTTGTTATTGTATTCGTTTTTGCGTTATATGCTATTAAAAAAAAATAATAACCTCTGCCTGAACTTTCTAAGGTCAGACATACTGGCTTTGCAAAGCTTATTATATTTTTATCTATTTTTCTTTGTGTGGTGTACTTGGCGTGCTCGGTTTGAATTATATACAATATTGAAATTGATAAATCGATGAGATTTCACAATGCGAACACAGAGCGCTTACAGAGGTCTCCGTGGGTTTATTGAATTAAATGTAGCTCCACTCTGCCTGGTGCAGAGCCTAGAGCTGTTTACAGCAGGCTGCCCAAGTATGGAAAATTAATTCCATGAAAATTCCACTCTAAATATACTATGTAACTTATGCATTTACCTTAGAATAAGTCAGTGTCAAACATATAGATATTACAGGAAGTAGCAATTATTTTTCATGCACATAAGTTGTGCTATAATTAGCTAACTGAACAAATATTGTTCTTTTTATTCTATGTACTTGGCTTTATGAAAGTCTAAAAGGCATGTTCAATGGCTGCACTACCAAATTTTCTCCACACTAATGGGCCCGCAAGGCAAGGTTTGGAATTGTGGTGGAAGCAAAACTTTTATTGCAGAAGTGAACTCAGCAAAATACAAAGATGTGTCAATAGGAATTATCAGCACACACAATACAACATTGTGTACTTAAAACGCCCGCTTAGGCAATAACTAGGATGTAAAATGCTATATAATTTAGTACACAAACACACCCCCAAATATCGATATGAATATAAAATCAGTCAGGGCCCTAAATCAAATATCAGATATAGTAGCGCCGAGCGAACAACAATTTCTGACAATGCTGGGATCCTTTTGTTGCCAGGCAGGCAAGGAATTATCTTGCCACAGGGCAGAGAAGGGACCTCCAGGAAAGATTCCCCAAGGGGCCTCTTTTTGGGCATTGCAGTGCACGCCCAACGAGGAGCAGACCCGATGGCGAAGAATGCAATTTCGGTTGCGTGAGGGTCTAAATAGCCGACTGATGATCTGCCGGGTAACCAGGATTTGGTCCTAGTAACCAGCATTTGGATTCAAGGACCCACACGCCGGAACTGCACACTTATTTTGTGGAGACATTGTCAACTTTGTGCTGGAGCGTGACAATTCCTCTCATTCCCCTTTCTTGCTTCTCACTGTCCACCACGCCTCTTCCTGTGCTACTCTGTTCCATCGCCTATCAGCCTTAATTCTACACCCATTTATTTGCTTAGCTTTATTCTCGAATGCAATAAGTCTCCAATACTGCTTCAAAGCGTGTTCCATGGTGCAAGTCGATTAAGTGAGTAGCATAACTTTCCTCCCTCCCCCAACCGGTCTCATCACACTACTCAGACAGGCCTAATATCCTAAACCGATTCAGAAAAGGGGGTGGTGATGAACAGAGTGTCTGAATTAAGCAGACCACTTTTACCCAGTCCAAAGATCAGGGCTTGATCCATCACCGTTATTTATCTCACGGCACCATCCCAGCTCAGAACCTGGCTATATGCAAATCAGTCTGTCCCTGGCCCAGTGCATCATGGGAACTGATCTTTGGACTGGGAAGAATTGGCTTGGTAGTTTGGTTTTCCCTGTTCCCATCATGCACTGGGACAGGAACAGACTAATTTGCATGTAGCCAGGTTCTGAGCTGGGATGGTGCAGTGAGCTAAAAAACGGTGATGGATCAAGCCCTGATCTTTGGACTGGGTAAGAGTGGTCTGCTTAATTCAGACACTCTGTTCATCACCACCCCCTTTTCTGAATCAATATCCTCAACCAACTTTCAACTCAGCCAGCAAATAGCACAAACACTCAGTTTAATCAGCCTTCGACTGAACCTCAACTAACTCAGTTTAATTAGCCCATCACTGAACCTCAACTAACACTCCCTTTAATCACACTACGACTGAACTGACGTGGGATGAAGTGTTATTAAGAGCCATAACTCAAGATCAAGACTGGATTGACACATTCTGAACTCATTAGGCGTTGTCATACATTCCTAGCTGATTTCATTAACATGTGTCTGTGCCTCAGGTAGTTCAAGAAACAAAAAACTGAATTATCAGCATTCTTCCTGCAACAGGTGAGAAAAGCCTTCAGTAGCCCTTGACTATTGACCATAAATATTGGTCATCTGTCAGTCATATCTTTCATGCAAAGTTTCCATTATGAGCTGCAATGAAAGCCCTTAGAAAATAGGAGTATTGGTTCTGCAAATAGACAAGCACTGGAGTGCTTTACCACATTACTTTATACCACAACATTTAATTACACAACATTTAATAACTTTACTGATAAGAAACGGTAGACTAGGCAATGACTGGTGCACCTATTTTGGCCAACTCAATACATAATGTAGATGTAGGAGAAATAGTTCTTGCAATATTTTTATAGTGCGAAACATTGACCTCGGAAAAGGTGCCACAAAACCATTGTAAGGTCAGATAGAACCACATATCTGTTGCATCCCTCAATCCTATTTCCTGCCTTCTTATACTGTTGCTGTTTCTCTTCCCTCCCAGTTTCCTTTGTCAGAAAGCACCAATGAGGATTCACATGTCTCAGGGTGTGCAAGTTATCAACACTTTGTGTGAGGTCCAGCTCATTTAGCAATATCAAACCATGTATAGCATGACATTAGAATGTGGATGAAATGCTTGTTTTTTCACAACATTGATTTATGTCAAGAATTATTTAAAGGCCGTCATTAATAGGCCATCAATATGTCCATGATGTAAATTTATTTAGTTCTTCCCGTTTTGTATTACTTTCACTTAAACAAAAGAAAAGGAGGGCACAAAAAGGGGTTATAAAGTTAATATAAACCAGCAGGTCAACAGCAAGTTATTGATTTTATTGACCCTTGAGACAACTAACCTGGGCATCTCGTAGTCCTTCAAACACAATAGTACTGACAACCATCATAATATTATAAATTTATAATATAAAATTCCTGTTGGTAAAACGCAAACATATACCCCCCCCCCCCTTTAAAGGTTTCAAGGCGCTGGAGGCCGTCGGGGAGATTAACCGTGAGGTTCACGGTTCGATCCCTGGCGCCGGCGGCAGGGCAGCTCAGCATCAGGTGACTCTGGGCAGTAGCTCACAATCTCCTCAATGGCCGCATTGCCTTGAAACCCTTAAGGAGACGATATGCAAGCTGCATAATAATAAAACTGCTAATAATACGGTTGAATAATATTAATTACACTGTATACATATAAACGTGCATTTGATACACGTACATTTAAGCACAAAAGATATCCCTGAGAAAACTTAAAGCAACAAGAACATAATGCAAAGCACGTGCCACGAGTAGATGAAATGCACTGACGGCGAGAGATGAACAGGGCACCCGAGTTCTAGGAAGCGATCCCAGAGAGGGGAAGCGCCTGCTCTCGAGGAATGCTGTTTGACAGTCGAGCCATGTCCGCGCGCCATGCCCGCGCGCCATGCCCTTCGCATCCCCGGGATTGTGCTGTGGAGCACCTGTCTGCATCTGCAGCCAGGGGAGGATGGGGTGATAGCGGGAGAAACGCTGCAGCGAGGACCCTGAACAACGACTGGTCCCACCCGTCTGCCTACCTGGGAGCTCCCAAGCACGGGGGGGCTTAAAAGTCCTTGGTCGTTCAACCCATCCATTCAGGTTTCTTTCTGCCTGTGATCTGCTGAGGACCAGCCATCATTGAAGGAGCTCCTGTCATAGATGGATGGACATCTCTCTGTTGCTGCAGGGGATTGCACCCGGCTCTGTCTCACGCAGCTCGGCTCGCCTACCTGCATGCACCACCAACTTCAAACTTGGAAATCGGTTTTTGGAAATGCAGGCTTTAGGTGAGGGAAACTTTTCAGCGCTTTTTAAGCACAGATAAAATTGGGCGAATGGCGAGGAGCCACTCGATCTGAGCCTGCTACAGTTGTCCAACCTTCCTTTCTATCCCTTAATGCCTCTTTGTCATGGTAACAGTGCATTATAAGTTTTTCCTACCACATCTTTTATACACAAAAATAAACAAGGGTCAGGGAAAGCGTTCGATTTCACTTCCGCTTCAAAAACAAATAAGCCACTGCGAGCCATGTGCTTTCAATTATTGCGCCAGTGTCTGGGCACGATAATTGAAACCACATGGCCTATTGGTGTTTATTAAATCCACCAAGCGCGTAATAGACACCAATAGGCCGTGGGCAGAGCAAGGAGTCTGCCTTTGGCCAATTGTGTGCAAAAGGAAAAGCACACGCACAAGCATGTGCGATTCCTAGGTCAGTGCTAAAACCCCGTTTTTCACCTACTAAATGTCTCGCGCTGCTCGAGCACTGCTGAGCAGTGCAACGCTAGGCGCGAGACCTGAAAAAGGGAGCAGGGGGTGGATTGCTTAACACACAGGTCTGAGCAGATTAACCCCTTGTATGCTTGTGACGGAACCGCTCCGTCACAAGCCACGGGTGAGCTGTGCTTGTGACGGAACGGTTCCGCCACGGCCCGCTCGGCGCGCCTGCACGGCGCGTTCCATTGAGCGGGCGCGTTCGTGACGGAACCGTTCCGTCACAAGCACAGCTCACCTGCGAGCCGTGACGGAGCGGTTCCGTCTCAAGCACGTGACCACCGCGCGGCCGCCCTACCCCCTTAGCGCTGCGGCGAAATAGCCGCTGCAGCGAAGGGGTTAAGGGAAAAACTGAGAGAAAAACAAATAGTTACGGGTAATTGCAAAACAGATTTTGGACTACAAAGCCCACAACGCAACAAGTAAAATAAGGCAGTAACCGACTGGTAAAAACTTCACATTTTAAACTGTAACAACCACAAACAAAACAGGTGAAAATTATGCAGTCGCAGGCAGACGTAAATCACTTTAAATTTCAGGAAAGAAACAGCACATACTTGGCCTTCTTACCACTTCCTGGTCCTTGGTTCACTGCAATCTTGGGCACAAGGAAGTCCACAGTAGGATGTCCACTTATATATATATTGTGTCTGATGGAGAAGACCTGTATTTTCGTTTGATTCCGGAGGTAAGTACCCTGCATTTGACAGGATCTTTCAAAATATCTTTGGAAACCTTTAGCATTGATCCTATCGTAGGCAAGTATTGTACTGCCCACTCTGTTTTTGAAAGTGTTTACACTAAGAAATCTGTGTCCTCTTGTGTGAATTATTGTTTTTTAGTTATAAAGTTTTATATAGCGCAAACTTGACCCTAGATGGGTATCAGAGCGCTTTACAGATTAGTTCAATAAGTAGAAAATAGATAACCAAGAAACAATCACCGACAATGTCCGTTGCAAATCAGGAGTGGGACAGTGAGTTATAAACCAGTACTCAGACGGCATGCAAGCCTGGTTGGAGAAGAGTGTCAGATCAGCATCCAGAGAATGAGTTTGTGGGTTCAGGGTAAAGATTTGTTCATTAAAAGCAGTCAACTTCTTTTTTGAATAAAGTGATTGAAGGCTCAGTCTGATTTCAGGGGCAGGGAGTTCTAGATTCTAGGGGCCAATCCCGAGAAGGCTTGGTTGTAGGTTTCCTTTTTCCAACATTTTAGAGGTTTCAACAGTAAGGTGCTGGTGCTTCTAGATGAACTGATACCCACAGACAGTTCCAGTTTCTCAGCTAGGTACTTCGGTGTATTGAAGTATAGGGTTTTGTGTGTCATGAAACCAATTTCCATCTCAAAACTTGCCTCATAAGGGAGCCAGTTTAGTGCCTTCAGATCTGGAGTGATGTGGCTGTACCTTTTGGATCTAGTGATCAGCCTTGAAGCAGAGTTAAGGATGCCCTTAGTGGAGCCAACTTGGATCTCGGCAGACCACATAGGGTAGCACTTCCATAGTCTAATCTGGGGATAACTAGCGCTTGCACCACTGATTTTAGGTCTTCGAAGGGGAAGAAAGATTTTCTTTTTCTTAGAATGCTCATTTGATAGTTTGCTCCTCTGGTGGCAGAGCTTATGTTTTCTTGTATATTGAGATTCTTGTCAAGTGTAATTCCTAGTGATCTAGTAGAATCTATAATGTGTGGACGGCAGTTGAAGACGGTCAAGTGTTTCATCCAATCTTCGATGTCGAGAGATCTTTTTTGGTGGGGCAATTAAGAGAAGAAAAATGCTACTTACCAGTATGCATCTGTTCTTAATAATAGGGTAGATGTGGCCCATGCTGGCATCAGACCCCATTCTTACCCAATAAACCTCCACAGTCCCTTATGGACTAAAACATCCCACACTACTTACAAGCGAAAGGACATCAGATACTTTTGGGTGCCGTTTTTACATATGGGCCAGGAGAGTGGGGCTAAATCTCAAAATTGGCCCACTTGCCATTGTGAAGCTCCACTTGTTGGGCTTGGGTAGGGTGCCACCCATGGAATTTGTGAATTCCAGATGTTTTCATCACAGAAATATAAGGAAAATGTGTAATTTTTGGCATGTTTGCAGGGTAAGAAAACACTATGGATTCCACTTAAGGCACTTGACCCTGAAATCTCCGGGGTATCTAGTGTACAACAAGCATTTGCAATGCAATAGGTCTCGCATTAGGAAAGTTTGAGCTATTGGTATTGTAAATGACATTTTTTTTATTTATGTGTTGGTTTTGAAAAAAGCGAAATTAATAGCTTTGTCAGTTACAATGCCAATAGTTTTAACTTTCGCAAATGTGACACCTATAGCATTTGTAATGCAATACGTGTTGTATTTACGTGACTTAGATGTATTAATATTACAAATAACAATTGCTTTTAATTTTTTTAATAATTAATACTTCAATAAAAGTTATTGTAATTTATAATGGCAATAGCTTAAAGTTTTGTCAATAACTTTTGTGAAGATTATGTTCAGTGTATTTTATTGTGACGAAAATCCAAGAACAGAAGTGAAATATTAACATCTTTTTGGACATATGTAATGAAGCTTGAAACATTGAGAGACCATATTTGAACCAGTTGTTGTTAAATGGTTGCACAGATTGATGCTGTGGTGGTGCTGAGTGATGTTGTGGTTGCGACGAGTGATGCAGTGGCGTTCAGTGATGCTGTGGTAGCGCATAGTGATGTTGTGGTGCCCCGGAGTGATGCTGTGGTGGTGCGGAGTGATGCAGTGGTGGTGCGATAGATATATGGAGTGTAATTATGTGGCGTGTAACTATGTGGTACTGAGTGGTATTTGGAGTGTATGTTGCATTGAGTGCAGTGTAATTATGTGGTGTGTAATTATGTGGCACTGAGTGGTATTTGGAGTGTATGTTGCATTGAGTGCAGTGTAATTATGTGGCACTGAATGGTATTTGGAGTGTATGTTGCATTGAGTGCAGTGTAATTATGTGGCACTGAGTGGTATTTGGAGTGTATGTTGCGTTGAGCACAGTGTAAATATGTAGCATATAAATATGTGGAACTCAGTGGTATTGTCTGGAGTGTATGTTGTATTCAGTAGAATGTAAATATGTGGCGTGTAATTATGTGGCACTGAGTGGTATTGTTTGGAGTGTATGTTGCATTGAGTGCAGTGTAATTGTGTAGCATATAATTATGTGGCACTGCGTGGCATTGTGTGGAGTGTGTGTTGCATTCAGTAGAGTAATTATGTGGCGTGTAATTATGTGGCACTGAGTTGTATTTGGAGTGTATGTTGCATTGAGTGCAGTGTAATTATGTGGCGTGTAATTATGTGGCACGGAGTGGTATTTGGAGTGCATGTTGCATTGAGCGCAGTGTCATTACGTAGCATATAATTATGTGGCACTGAGTGGTATTGTGTGGAGTGTATGTTGTATTCAGTAGAGTGTAATTGTGTGTGAGGGCGCAGAGTGTGTGAAGGCGCAGAGTGTGTGAGGGCGCAGAGTGTGTGAGGGCGCAGAGTGTGTGAGGGCGCAGAGTGTGTGAGGGCGCAGAGTGTGTGAGGGCGCAGAGTGTGTGAGGGCGCAGAGTGTGTGAGGGCGCAGAGTGTGTGAGGGCGCAGAGTGTGCGAGGGCGCAGAGTGTGCGAGGGCGCAGAGTGTGCGAGGGCGCAGAGTGTGCGAGGGCGCAGAGTGTGCGAGGGCGCAGAGTGTGTGAGGGCGCAGAGTGTGTGAGGGCGCAGAGTGTGTGAGGGCGCAGTGTGTGTGAGGGCGCAGTGTGTGTGAGGGTGCAGTGTGTGGACTAAAGTAGTGTCACGCATACACACATTCAAATACACATACACATACACTGGTGAAGGCTCGCAGGCACACAGAAACAATATGTACATGCTCTCAGACATACACATCAGGTGAAACTTCCCCGAGGCAGTCCTCGACATGCCCTTGTGTGTGAGGTGTTGTTGGGGTTTGGTTGCACCTAGTTCCGTGATGTAGTTGTAGAACAGTGTACAGAATAGGGGCGTTCGGGGAGAATGAAGAGGCAGGACAAAATGGATGGGGTGAAAGTGAAGAGAGAGCAAAGAAGGGAGAATGGATTGAGATGCAGATCGGGAACAGAATAAGGAGGGGGGAAAGAAGGAGAGAAGTAATCGGAATAGATAGAGGGGAAGAATAAGAGAAAGATAGGATGGGTGGAGGAGATTCAATAGAAAACTCGGGAGAACAAAGAGGGCAGAGTTAGGGGAGAAGGCAACATTGAAAGAGAAGAGGACAGGAAGCGTGACAGAATGGGAGAAGAAATAAGGTTACTAAAACTCAAATTATTCCCATTGCGATTTCCAAGATATGTTTCTATCTATCTTTTTTTAAGAATAATAAATAAGACTGCAGTTCACTTGGGAATCTTGATTTTCTTGGAAGCCAGTCGAGCGGCTGGAAAGCGACAAAACAAATGGTAGGATAAGAGTAGTGGGGAAAATGTGTTGTGGCTGCCTGGAGAGTGACTGTATTATTCCATCTGCAGTCATAGCCTGGCTGGTGACCTGTGCTGGGTGAGGTCACCACACACTGCTCTTCGCACGGATGATCTATTCGGGGGTGGTAGACACAAGGTACATACATGTCTACATCGCTGCAGCTAGTGTCATCAGCATCTCTGCAGTATGACTGGGCGCCAACCATTATAACACCTTCAGTCCAGCCCGCGACGCATGCGCAGCTGTGATGTCATTCATGATGCCAAGTTAAGCACTTCAACTTTGTAATCGGCCCACTTGAGAGGTCATTTTATGAATTTAAAATAATTTCACTAAATGCATCAAAGTAATGCCTTTGAGTTTCCAAGCGGTAACATAAAATTATAAATGAAGGGAATGCCCTGCATAATAAAATAAAATTGTACTCACAAACAAACTTAGGCACCAAATGGCTTCTTGGGACAAAACAGTATAGCAACAATACTTACATTAAATGATTCGCAGCACAGTCAAAACCGCTCCATTCAGGCAGCTCTATTAAGCCAATGTGGCTACACCCACATGGTAGGATAGCCATTTACTGGCTTCTTGCTTCTCTGAGGCTTGCCACGGACGCACCCCACCTATGCAGCTGGCCCCGGAGTCGTTCCCTGCAGTACCCAGCTCCCAGAAGACCCCAAACTAACAGCTCAGATTTCTTATGTTATTACGGGGTTCTTCCAGTTATCGTTTTTATTTTTTATGTACCCATGTTAAAGTCAAGCACAGTACAAGAAAGGAGGCGATTCTTTAGTCTGTTTGCATTCATTATTTATTTAGCTAGTAATACAATCAGTTCTGCCTCTAGGCGCTATGAGAATTCGAGCAGGAGACAAGCCCCGGTATGGAGAGTGCCCCACAGCTGTTCCGAAGAGCTGGGTCCAAGGTGCTGGGGGTGGAGGGTGCAACCAACCACAGCCGATTGCACCCTGTGCAGTTTTGAGCATGGATTTTCAGAAGAACAGTTTGTTGGTTGACCTGTTTGGACTTTAAATTAAGCGAGGCCAGGGTGCAACGCGAAATGAACTTATTCAGCGCAGAAGAGGCACCGTGAGCTATGCTGGAGACATGGAAGAACACACAAGCTTTCAGTACGAGCCCCCTCCGAGGAGACATGGTCCCTTCACTGTAAAGGAGGCAGGACTCGTGCAATAGAAACAAACTAGAGAACATATCAAACATATCCACCATTGATAAATGAGCACGCATCAGGAGATCGTCTTACATTTGTACATTAGAAGAAAAAAACACAAATCTCAGCAGCTCACCTAAAACTGCATTGCTATCAGGAGGGAAATATTTGGCGAATTAACAGAGCAGCGCTCTGAAGCTGCCTAGGAACAGATGGAGCTGAATAAAAGAACCAGAGAAATAAATGGATATTTATAACTTGAAACTGTGCGTTTATAATGTGCGAGCCTGGCGTTACATTGCGCACGGTTCAGGGCAGTGAAAGTGTCTTTTTTCAATAAAATACCAAAAACAGTGTTTATGCTTGACATTGGAGTTGCTTCTCTGTTGGGGGGCTAGCCTCGGACGCCGTCCTTAAGCAGAGTAGCAGGCAAGGAAGCCACCCAACAAAACAAAAGTATTACAAACTGAACAAGCTCTTGGCATTGCTGTGGGGAGGGGGAAGGAGAAATGCGAGTCACGGCCGCCAGGCCGTGAAGTGTGAAGCAGTGGGCGGGGAAGCAGATCCCTTTGAAGCTGCTGAGCAGAAATGCGAATTGCAAAAAACACAGTTGATGGACAGAATGCAGAACAATGTCTTACATTCACCCCAGTACAAAGATCTAGGCCTAAATCCATCGTTTTTTTGCACTCCACACCACCCTAGGTCAGACACTGGCTATATGCAAATCAGCCTTGACCCTGTGCCTCATGGGAACAGTCCAGCCCGAACTACCAAGCCATGTCTTTCCTAGGCCGGAATCAAGCATCCAAGGACCGGTTTCTGGCTATCAGCCTTGTTCAGCCTGGATACCTTGACTCCAGTGATGTGGAGAGCCTGGGACTCACGTCTGAGCATACCCAGCCCACTCGGGGTGAAAATTGCAAAAAACACAGTTGATGGACAGAATGCAGAACAATGTCTTACATTCACTCCAGTACAATAGCCATATAGCCATGTCTGAACTGGGGTGGCAGAGTGGGCTAAAGAACGGTGATGGATTAAACCCAGATCATTTGACTGGGTGTGAGTGTTTGATTGATTCAGATGCTCCGTCCATCACCACCCCCTTTTGGGAAGAAATGCGAGTCACGGCCTGGCGACCGTGAAGTGTGTAGCAGTGGGCGGGGAGGCAGGAGCAAATGGTAAGGGGAACCTTTTTTAGAGCAAGGCAGGGGGATAGAAGCGCGTTCACGAGCACGTGCACTTCTACAAATCCTCAGCTTTCTGGTTTGACTGCAATAGGTCTCTCTACGAGACCTAAAAAGGTCTATGGTTGACAGGTTTCCATGAGTGGCTGATGAGCACAGCCCCAAATACCACAGATTCCCCTATCACTGAGCTCCACACATAGCGATTTAGGGACTTGTGTCGAAGTATCTTGGCCCACCCATAAAATTAAGTACCGTTATTATTGTAAGACATATGTGATCTCTGGGTGGAATGAAAAATGTGGGTCTCCACAGACAGCAAAACTGCCCCACAGAGATATGCAAGTAAAACGTGTTTTTTTCAAAGTTTGAGGTGTTCAAAAGCTTCTGGGTAGAAAAACATGGTGAGGACCATGTGAGCTACCTCACCATGCATTTACCAGAGTATCTAGTCTTCTACAAACATTGGCAAAGCCAACAGGTTTTGCTTATGCAAGATCCATTGGTGTGGTCAATGCTGTTTAAAGATGTTGAATAGCAGCATGGGCTGCTGTGCAACATGGCTCAAAGAAAATAAAAACAAATACAATGGCACAGCCATAGTTGATCACGTCATAGAACTTTGTTTTTATTTATTTTAAGATATGTTGCAAAGAAGCTTATGCTGTTGTGCAATATGCCTTAACACAGCCCGGAGTTGGAGGTGGCAAGTAGCCCTCTCCTCTGGGGAGAGGATGTGTTGTTACTGCCAGAGCTTCCAGGAGGGGAACCAGGTTCAAGTCTCGGCATCTGCTCAACATTCGATTATTCTGTGCAAATCTCTTAACCGCCCTATGACTAAAAATCTTATGTAAAGGGCTCCAATTCCTTCGTGTCAGGCTTGCGCTATATAAAAGGTTGAAAAATTAAAAACCAAAAAGAAGCTGGTCTTGAATGAGTTCTCTCGCCTGGCATCTTACGCAGCTCATTACAGGTGTAAGAACAATTGTTACTTACCTGTAAACAGGTGGTTCTCCAGTATTGGTGTCTTTCACAGATTCACATGCTTGAATATTCCCCGTCGTCGAAGTGGGAGTCCCACGGTAAATAAAATAGCAATAATGCTAAAATATATATATATATAATATCATAATACATAATAAAACAGAGGGGGCGTGGCTTGGACGCCGAGGAAGATGGCGGCTTAAAGCGTCTCTCCTCCCGTCACGAGCGTCTTAAATTTAATTTGGAGCACCCTTGAACGCTTGCAGGCGGGACGTGACCGAAGGATCTAACGTCGGATCACTCCCTGACTGCAATGAGCCGTTCCTCGTGCCCGTGGCTGCAGCGGATCGGGTGCTGCGCCGAGTGAGGCGTCCAGAGCGGCAGCGCGATCGGAGAAGGGAAACGGAGCATGAAGTGAGCTCCTGAGAAGTGCAGCGGTGGGTCCGAGGTCGCGAGAGGAGCGGATGTGGGTGAACACGTCTACGGAGAAAAGTGCAAACCGGGTCGGCTACATCGTGTGAGTAAAACCTGATCGGCCATATCGAGGCTTCATATACCTTTACAAAGATGGCGGCCGCCACTCGGCAGTGCATGAAAAAACGAGGCAGTGCATGAAAAACGGGGCAAACTGTCTCTCTGCGCTAATTCGGCCCACTCAGCCGGTTTTTGATGCCAATTGAGCATTGTGGAGAACTACCCTGCTATGGGGGGAAGATAATAGACACACATTCTTGCACTGGTCTGAGGAGCTGGTTGCTGCTACGCAGTGTGCTGGAATGCTTGCCTTTAGCCCACAATGCCCACAATGCATTCTCTACAGTCACAATACACTCATGAGGACTTAAATCGGATGATTTTGAGCGCCTGGATTGCCTAACATCAACTCACAGTGGGCTCCCTAATGTTCCGGTCTCAGTTAGCGCCACGTACACACAGTGAATGAATGAATGGGACGCCCTGCTCCTCAAGTGCCTTTTGCAAAGTGTTATCAACAGTGAGCTGTGTGCTGAGTTCTGAGTTCTGAGCTGAGTTCTGGCTGACCAATCTCCTAGGTAGGCTGGTGCTGGCTATTTCGCCCCGCGTGAGTGCCAAGGAGAGCTTTCAGGTCACTATTCTACAATTCTAAGCGGCCCGGAGAAGGAGCCAATGACCACAATGGATACCAAGGACCAGGGAACCTTTAAGAGACTTAAATCTGATCACTCGAACCCGGGATCGCCAAACAAGCCGAAGAAAGTTACCCCGGACGCACTTGACATGATACTGAACAGGCTCGATGAGGTGAAGGACCTAGCCAAGGTCACTAAGGAGGAAGTGGTGGCAATCCGTCAAGATATCCGAGATACTAATGCGCGCCTGACAGAAACAGAATCCCGGATCAGTCGCCTGGAGGACATAGAGGTTAAAACCTCAAAGGCCTTGAAACACCTCCACATCTCCTCTGACCAGACAACAAGACGACTAGCCGAGTTGGAGGACAGGAACAGGAGAGGGAACCTACGCATCTTTGGAATTCCGGAAGGATCAGAAGATTCGGATGGTTCTTGCATCAAGTTCTTGGAATCCTGGTTCACTAAAGCCACGAACATGACCTTCGCAAATCCTCTGGAATTTGATAGGGCGCATAGAGTCCCAGGAAGGATCACTAAAACACAGAAAGGACCAAGACCCATCGTATGTAAGCCCTTACGCTACCAACATGTGGAGCAAATCCTAGCCTTCGTGAGAAAACACAATCATATTCTATGGAAGGACACCAAAGTCTACATCTCTCAAGACTACAGTAAGGAGACCGTCGAAACAAGGAAGGCTTTCCTCGCCCTTCGTCCGCATCTGTCAGTGAAGGGATACCAATTTGGCTTTGCGGGCCCAGCTAAATACCGGGTGATGATACGTGGTTCGGCTCACTACTTCACAGACCCAATGAAGCTCAAACGCATGCTTGAGGAGGTGGAAGAACGAGATATGGAACGCGACATGGAAACTAATAACCCGGATGGTCTATCAGCCTCGGCTTCTGCTTCAGGATACAAGTGACCACAATAGGTCTTATCAAAAATTTTCTGTGCTCTCTGCTCGGTTGTCACTGAAATCCTGATTGGCGTATTTGTTGCTGGGTTCCTACTGGATAGACCTCAAGTCTGCGGATGCACTGGACTGTTCCTTAATTTACCTCTCTGGTTCACGCTGGAGTGGCCCAGCTGTCTTGGTCTTGATCGGATCCTCTTGTTTAAAGTTGGCTCGCCTGGTTGGCTCCAATGAGATGATGGCCGGTAATGTATAGATTGTAAAATGTTGTCTAACTCCAGACTCTGGTACACTGTCAGGCTACCCGGAGTAGACCGGACTCGTTCTGTCAAAACTATGTCTATTTGACTATTGATTACTGATGTTCTACTGTTCTCTACTGTTCTCTGTTCAGGTTCTTCGCCACTGATGCGATGTCTTAAATTCTACTAGCCACTAGCTACTTGGTGCCTTGATGTGCGACATGTTGTCATAAGATCTTCTAAGAGGTCATGTTGGTATCTTCTGAATTTTCTGCTCGATATTCATAGCTCAGTGTGCACTCAGAAATTATTCTGCCTTACCAGGAAGTTATAATGAGTGGGTGTGCTGTTGAACACATGTCGGTTTTGCTACATTAACTCAACGTTCCACTGCTGGCATTGTCTTATATATGCATTTCCTGTTATGTATTGCTGTTCCAATGTCTTTAAATGACTAAGTTTAGACGGGGGGGCTGCTGCAGTTTTCCTCGCGTCGCCATGCTTCTGTATTGCAAATGGGGTGGGTGGGGTGGGGGGTTGCGTGGGTTTGGGAGGGGTGGGTGCTGTGTTCTGTGTTTTGTGTTATTTTTCCTTATTTCTCCTCCATTCTCCTCCTCTCTTTTTCCTCTCCTTCTCGTACCCTCTCTTTCCTCTCTTACCTGTCTCTTTGCTCTTGACTGGACATGTTGTATCATGCATATGATGTGTTTATATATTTATACTCAGACTAAGCATGCTATATCTTCAGGTATCCAGTTATCTGGTGGTGGCTTCAGACTGTATCTCATCTTGAGTGGCAGAACAATGTGCCCTTTACATGATGCGCCGAATAGCATGTGTTCCCTTGGGTCTCTTGTTACAACCATGACACATACACCATTATAAATGTCACATAGAACGCTGTCCACTCCACTTGGTACAACCTCTCTTGACCGATTGAAAGTTTTATCCATGAATGTTAAGGGTCTGAATCAACCCGTTAAAAAGCAAAAGATATTGGATTATTTGCGGAGACAAAAGGGGGACATTGTTCTGCTACAAGAAACCAAACTGGATGCTAAACAATTCTATACTCTGCGCAACAAGTGTTATACAGAGGTTGTAGGATCAGGTGCACTCGGTAAAAAGAATGGGGTCCTGGTACTATTGTCAAAGAAGTCCAAGGTGGAGCTACTATCCTCCTCCTCAGATGAAAAAGGTCGCTGGGTTACGGTGAAACTCACTAAGGATAACACGGAATTCTTTGTCACTAATGTCTACGCACCTAACACTAATGATTTAGAATTCTGGCAGGATTTAGTCAAACAGATTGCGACGGTTCCTGACACGGCGATACACATAATTGGGGGGGACTTTAATCTTCCGTTTGACCCGGCCTTAGATAGGGACTCTAGGTGTACATTCAAGCCAAACAAATCACATGGTGCCTTCATCAAACTATGCCAACAATTCCACTTAGTTGATGCATGGAGGATACAAAACCCCACTGATAGAGACTACACATTCTACTCCTCCCCTCACGACTCGTTCTCCCGTATTGACTACATTTTCATTACACAAAATGGCGTAGCAAGGATAGAGGATACTTCAATTGAGCCAAGGGTACTGTCGGACCACTCATGTATATCCCTGTCCATCAGTAACACTAAACCATCCCCTAAACAAACGGCCTGGAGACTTAACGACGAAATCCTACACAAAGACCAGAATAGGACTAAAATCTTGGAGGCTATTAGATCTTATCTGGAGACTAATGTGAGGGGGGACACTTCAGAACTAGTGCGATGGGAGGCCCTAAAAAGCACAATAAGGGGAGTGTGCATCAAAATCCGTTCAGCAATGAACAGGGATTGTAATGCGAAGTTAGAAGGGTTGGAAGCTGAGATAGCTACTTTAGAGAACAAACACCAAATGACAAGAGACCAGGGAACGTTCAATATCATGACCCATAGAAAATACGAATATAACAAGCTAGTGAGCGAAAGGGCGGGAGTGTGGCTGGATAGGAAGCGAAGGTTTAAGCTATGTGAATCTAACAAAGCCGGTAAGAGCCTGGCAGCATACCTAAAATTTAAAGTGCAAAGGAATGCTATTAATGTTATCAGGGACTCAGCGGGGGTTGCTCATTCGGACCCTCAAAAGATATCCGAGGTCTTTAAAGACTTTTATGAGGACCTATACGCTAAAAACGACTTGGTGATGGGGGACAAAATTCAAGAATATCTACAAGAATGTGCTCTACCAAAGTTAAAGCCTGAGGAACAACTCAGTCTGAATGGGCCGATCCTAGCTAATGAGGTAGAAAAAGCGATCAAGGGGTTAAAATGTGGGAAAGCACCAGGACCAGATGGCTTCACGGCCAAATTTTATAAAAGTTTTGCATCGGACTTGGTTGATCCTCTTCTAAACCTCTTTCACGAATTTACGGAGTCAGGGGAAGTCAAAGGCACGTTGGCGGAGGCAACTATTGCAGTCCTGCCAAAAGACGGTAAAGACCCATCACTTCCAAAGAACTACAGGCCGATTTCCCTGATTAACCTTGATTGTAAATTACTAGCCATGATCCTGTCAGCCCGTCTGCAAAAAGTCCTCCCCACCCTAGTACATCCGTCTCAAGCGGGTTTCTTAAAACATAGACTATCTAGTGATAACACCAGAGTACTGGCCCATGCTCTAGAAAAAGCGAAGCTTCTGACGACCCCCACGGTGGCAGTCACACTGGATGCAGAAAAAGCCTTCGACAAGGTAGATTGGTCCTACCTTGAGGCAGTTTTACGCAACTTCAACCTAGGAGAGACGTTTACTAAACTCGTAATGGCTTTGTATGCAGGTCCCACTGCTAAGGTCAGGGCGGGCGGCTCCTTCTCTTCCTCTTTCTGCCTAAAACAAGGGACGAGACAAGGCTGCCCACTATCACCTTCTCTGTTCTTATTGGCAATAGAACCCTTCCTGTGGCACATCAGATACAATGAAGCCATTGCTGGGATTCCATTTGGCGATTGCACTGTAAAATTGACTGCATACGCCGACGATGTCCTGATCTTGTCGGAAAAAGCTGATGAGGCTATCCCGGCCTTGATGGACACAATTGAGGGGTTCTCTAGAGTCTCTGGATATAAATTAAACAAGGATAAAACAGAGGTTAAGTTACTAAACAACATCGGGGATAAAGGAATTCTGGGAGCATCTGGCCTTACCTGGCAAACGAAAGCTTTTAAATATTTGGGCCTAGACTTTGAGAAGGACTTGATTACGACTCTGAAATTAAATGAGGACTCGACATTAAAAAAGATATCCACTTTGCTAGACAGTTGGTCACCAAAATTCTTGTCCTGGTGGGGCAGGGCTGAGACTTTAAAAATGATGTGCACGCCTCTAGTTAACTACCTGGCTAGCATGCTCCCCATGACTTTCTCAGACGACTTTATTAAGAAGGTGGACAAGCTGTTCGGAGAGTTCCTATGGCGAGGGAAAAAAGCCAGGATATCACTTAAAAAGCTGCAGCTAGCAAAAGATAAGGGCGGCCTGGGCCTGCCCTCGTTTAGGAACTACCAAACGGCTTTCCTCTGTAAGCAAGGGGCTCTTTGGCTGGTTGAGGATACATCCTACACTCCAGTATGGCTAACTATTGAACGGTCGTTAATAGCAGATGCACCCCTCTCGTCTCTCCTCACCATGGACCTGGCCCATATACCTCACTCCAAATACATCCTTCTAAATACCAGAAGAGCACTTCTCCGACTTGACCAGTATCATAAGACTGCCCTGGTGATTAAGAGATCCACCCTAGTCTCACTATGGCATAACCCTAAGATCAGGATAGAAGGGAAAACCCTTTACTGGGAAGTGTGGGCCGGAAAAGGTATACACATAGTGAATGACCTCTATGATAATGGCAGACCCCTGCCCTTCTCGACATTGCAAGAAAGGTTTAGCTTACCACCCATAGAATTTTACCAATTCCTAAAACTGAAGGCCGCTATCTCCAAATGCCCCCTCAACACAGACTTACCTTGGCTTGTGTCCCGGCTACGAATACTATACCATGCTGACCATTTTGTATCAAGAATATATAAATTACTCCTACCCCTACCCAAGACGCCGCATAGGCTGACCGAAATTAAGTGGGAAGCGGAACCTAATTCCACAGGCATTACATTAGACTGGGAGGTGATACACAACACCGCACTGACTAACAAGATATCCCCGATCCTATGTCAAACGAAATATATGCTGTTAAATAGAGTGTTCTGGACCCCCCAGAGATTGTTTAAATGTAAATTGAGGGATACGCCTACCTGTTGGAATTGCCATAAAGCTCCTGGTGACTTGGCACACATGTTTTTTCACTGTTCCCTATTACGAACATTTTGGAATAAAATATTTACATACATTCAACAAGTGCTTGGAATCACGCCTGTCCAAGATTTCATATATGTCATTTTAGGTCCTCTGGAAACACAATTGCCGGACATTCATGACAGGCAACTGCTTGATATTATGCTGACATTGGCGTGCAAGGTCATTCTTTACAAATGGAAAAATTTTGATGAAGTCAACTTCAAAATGTGGCTGGAATGGCTCTCATTTTTAAGAGGGGCAGATAATCCTGCACTACAGTCAGCTACTTGGAAGCCCTCGAACAAAAAACTCTGGACATCCCTGGATACGTCATCCTCCCACTTTGAGCCACCATGATTACATCTCAACAATTGACTTCTCCAAACAGTATCTAGGCGGAATTTGAGGTGTTTGCTTGTGGTTTTATATACTTACTGTTTGCTTGTGGTTTTATATACTTACTGTATATTCTCTGCTATGCACACAGTGTACCGAGTCTGAGTAAATCAACTACTATTGCCCTATGGATACACCTGTCCTCTCTCTTCTCACCTCTCTCCTCTCTTCTTCTCTATCTTTTCCCTTCTCTACCTCTCTTTCTCTCTCTTCCTCCTCTTATCTTCTTCCCTTGATTTGCTTTTTGATTATTGTAAGTGTCATGATACCAAGAATTTGTTCATTTGTACCTTCAAAGATTTATTGTATTGTCTTTATTTTTGTCCTTATTCTTCAATAAAAAAAGATTTGAAATAAAAAAAAAGAGAGAAAAAAACTCATTTGCAACATATCAGTGTCATTATGTTAGTCCAAACTGCAGCCAATCAGGCTCAAGCACCCTCTAGAACCTTCTCCTCAGAAGCTCAAGCCCTCAGATTTTCGTAGCACAAGTAATAAGAGCGTATGAGGAGAACAAGAGCCTCTGAGGGGAGGAGGGAGGGTCGCATGTGAATCTATGAAAGACACCAATACTGGAGAACCACCTGTTTACAGGTAAGTAACAATTGTTCTTCTCCAGTATTAGGGGTGTCTTTCATAGATTCACATGCTTGAATAGAATAGATAGCAGTAACCTCCTAGAACTGAGATTGCAATAATTCTTAACATTTGAAAAGAACAATAAATATAGCTTAAAAGCAAAGGCAATCTCAAAGAAATGGAGGAGGGAACAGAGGCTCACCTTATTTGAAAAGATGACGAAGCACTGCTTGCCCAACTGCGGTATCCGCTTCGTTGACAGCTTCCAAACAATAATGTCTGGTAAAGGTGTGCCTGCTGGACCATGTCGCTGCTCGACAAATCTGGTGTAGAGGCACCCCCGCAAACAACGCGGTGGACGATGCCATCGCTCTTGTTGAATGTGCCTTCACTGGATTCGGTAAAGGCCTGCCAGCTTGCTGGTGACAAAAGGATATGGCTGAAGAGAGCCATCGTGCAACTGTTTGTTTAGTCACTGAATGCCCTTTTCGCAGCAGTCCATATGCTATAAATAGCTGATCGGATTTACGGAAAGGGGCTGTTCTGGAAATGTAGAATTTTAGACAACGTTTTATGTCTAAAGAATGTAGTCATTGTTCTGCTGGAGATTTAGGATCCGGGAAAAAAGTCTTTAAGAAGACAGGTTCGTTCAAATGGAAGTCAGTAGGTACTTTTGGTAGAAAAGAAGGATTGGTACGAAGTGACACTCCATCGGGCTTAAACTGTAAATACGGAGGCTTGATGGTAAAAGCGTGTAGGTCACTTACACGATGAGACGATGTAAAGTAAAGCAACCTTCCAGGTAAGAAACTTGATTTGTGCTCGGTGAATCGGCTCAAATCGAGGCTTCATAAGTTGTGATAACACCACGTTGAGGTGCCATGCTGGAGGAGGGCGCCTTAACGGAGGAAACTTCCTGAAAAGACCTTTAAAGAACTTTCGGATGATTCTGGATGAACAGAGAGACGTAGAGCCATCATGGCGGTAGCGGGAAATGGCTGCCAGAAAGACTCTCAATGTGGCATGTGAGAGACCAGACTGAGCGAGGCTCAGAAAGAATGGTAAAAGTTGCTCCGGAGTGGAATGAATTGGATGAATGTTGGATGCAGCGCACCAATGACAGAAACGCTTCCACTTTAACTTATATGTTTTGATGGTTGATGGAGCTCTAGCAGACGCTAGAATGTCTCTACATTCTTGGGGCATAGTTAAGGAGGCAAATTCAACATATTCAGATTCCATGCCGACAATTGAAGCGTTGACGGGTCTGGATGGCAAATTTGCCCGCCGTCCATCGTCAGAAGGTCCGAACGTGGATGTAGATGAATGGGCTTGCATTGTGACATTAGAAGGAGTTCCGAAAACCAAGCCTGCCTGGGCCAACGTGGGGCGATTAGAATCAAGCGGCACGGTTGCCTGCGCATCTTCCACAACGTTCTTGGCACCAATGGGATCGGTGGAAACGCATAAGCAAACAGTCCGCTCCAATCCATGAGTAGGGCATTGCCGCTGGATTCTGGATGAGGATGCCAACTTGCGAAAGTCTGGCACTTCCGATTCACTGGGGTTGCAAAGAGGTCTGTCTTGGGATGACCCCATGAGTGGATGACGCAGACCTGCTCAGGGAATCTGCCAGTATGTTGGATGCTCCCGGCAGATGGACTGCCGTCAAAGAAATGTTGTGACGAAGTGCCCATTCCCAAATTCTTTGAGCTAGACGAGACAGAGGCTGAGATTTCGTGCCGCCCTGTTTGTTCATGTAGTGCATGCTGGTGGTGTTGTCTGTTTGAACCAGCACCGATTCCCCTTGCACCACGGGCAAGAATGCCTTGAGCGCCAGGAAGATTGCCAGCAACTCCAGTCGGTTGATATGCCAGGTTCGCTGAATCGCCGTCCATTTTCCCTTGATGGAAAGGTCCAGGAGATGGGCACCCCAACCTTCCATGGACGCATCCGTGGTCAATGTCAGATCCGGAGGCTGGGCAAGGAAAGAAACCCCTTCGTCCAGATTGGTTCGTTGTTCCCACCAGAGCAGACTGGTCTTCATGCGGGGTGTGACTGTCACCTGGTCGTTGAACGACCCGGACACTGGTCGCCATTGCAGGTCCAATTCCTCCTGTATAGGACGGGTACGTAACCTGCAATTTGGGATCAGTGCGATACAAGATGATGCCATCCCCAGAAATGATTTTAACATTCACACTGAAACTGACTTTTTTGACCTGATGGTTGAGACCAGACGAACTATCTTCTGTCGCCGTTCGATGGAGACGAACGCTTTTGACACGTCCGTGTCTAGGATAGCTCTGAGGAAGTTCCTGTTCCGCAGAGGTGTGAAGTGTGACTTTTCCACATTGATGGTCAACCCTAGAGACTTGAACAGGGTTTGGCACATACGTGTGTCGTGAGCCAACTGGAGCGAGGATTGGGATTTCAGAAGACAATCGTCCAGGTAAGGAAATATCTGGACTCCCTGAAGACGCAGATGAGCCATGAACGGAGCCAGAACCTTCGTGAAAACACGAGGAGCTGATCGGAGGCCAAAAGGCAGGACTTTGAACTGATAGTGAACGTGACCCACCTTGAACCTCAAGTATTGCCGATGTCGATGGATAATTGGCACATGAAAATAGGCGTCTTGCAGGTCTATTGTCGTCAAAAAATCTCCGCTGCAGAGAAGTCGCAAGACTTCCGACAACGTCAACATGCGGAAAGATTGTTTCTTTAGGAATAGATTGAGAGCTCTCAAGTCCATAATGGGACGCCACTCCCCCGTCTTCTTTAGAATGAGGAAAAACCTTGAATAGAAACCTTTCCCTCGCTGAGATACAGGAACCACTTTGACTGCACTCTTTGTTAACAAAAGTAGAACTTGATGTTGTAGTTCTTCTAGATGGGGAGGTGGCGGACCCGAAGGCGTAGAATGAGGAGGAATCTCTGTGAACTCCAAGGCGTGACCCTTGCGCACAATGTCCAAAACCCATTGGTCTGATGTTATTTGAGACCACTGGGAGTAAAACTGCGAGATTCGCCCTCCAACATTCTGCTGAACTCGAAAGTCATTGACGTTTGTTGTTGTTGTTGGAACCTCTATAATTAGACTTTCCTCTATAGGACTTGGAGTGTTGTTGACGAGAAGATTGCTGATTTGAGTAACGTTGGTTTCCCTGATTGTACTGGCGGTACTGTGATTGTCCTCCTCGTGAAAAATTGGACGAGGTGCCCCGTCCACGCGCTCCACGAAAAGGCTGCTTTTTGAACTGTAAGGACCCAAGCGACTTTGCTGTGTCGGTATCTTTCTTTATGGTCGCCAATGATTCATCGATGTGAGAACCAAACAAAGATTCACCATCATACGGCATGTCAAGTATTTTTGACTGGACCTCTTGCCTGAACGACGTGGATTTCAACCATCCCTGGCGTTGCAGCGCCGCAGCACTGGCAAGAATACGGAAGGCAGTACTTGCCACGTCCACAGCACAGTCAATCATTTCCTCCGAAGCTCTTTGTCCATCCTGAAGGATCTGGAGCGCTTCCGCTTTGGATGTTTCCGGAAGTTGTGCAAGCAGCACGGAAATGTCTGACCACATTTGACGGTCGAAACGACCTAAAATGGCTAGAGCATTTGCAGCTCGGGCTGAAGTAGACGCCATGGACGAAAACTTCTTTCCAATTGCATCTAACCGTCGACCCTCTCTATCGGGAGGGGAAGTGATAGGTGCTGCTGGGTTGCGTGCACGACATTGCGCTGCCTGAGTCACTACGGAGTCTGGCTTAGGATGCGAGAGTAAACATGCAGGCGAGCCCGTTGGGGCCTTATATTTCTTCTCTAATCGAGGTATTTGAGCAGGCAAGGAGTTAGGAGCCTGCATGATCTTTAGCCCCTCTTTCCAAACAAATTCTATGATTGGTATGGTATGGACTTGTTTATAAGGCTGGTTCTTAAAAATCATAAAGGAAACAGTCGTCCTCTCGCTACACCCTAGATAACTTGAAGCGGTCCGCCAATTTATGGAAGCTAGCGATGTCAACCAGAGGTGAATCACTGGAAGCGCCCTGTCTGAACTCGATAGTCATCGAATTCGCCATATATGGATCTTGTTCATCATCTGTATCCTAATTAACCTCACCTTCCTCTCTTTCCGGCTCTGATTCATCATCCACATCTTGTTGTGAATTAGTGGGGAGAGTTGCACGCGGTTTCTGAAGGAGCAGATTGCCTAGGATGTGTTTGCTGAGGCTGAAAAGACATTGCTGCGTCAGAGGTAACATGTCCCGGAGTACCCTGAGGGGTAGGCGGAAATCTTCTATTATAATCATCCAACATATGTTGGAGGTTGGAAAATAGC
Organism: Lissotriton vulgaris; assembly: GCF_964263255.1. Lineage (NCBI taxonomy): Eukaryota > Metazoa > Chordata > Amphibia > Caudata > Salamandridae > Lissotriton > Lissotriton vulgaris. The sequence continues at coordinate 83,801,090 of NC_141694.1, forward strand.
GATACTGGAATAGCCGCCATAGGAACCTGCACGCATTGTTCCTCGTGCTGGTCAACAGTCTCATCCTCATCTTCTTCAGAACTAGTGTCCTGAGATTTGATTATTAAATCCGATGGACTCTGAGCATCACCATAAACAGTTTCATCTGGAACGGATTCCGTCTCATGGTCCGATATGAACAACGGAGAAGGTGGCTGTAGAGTAGGTGTTTGCAGTTGGAGAGCAGAATCCTCAACAATGCTGATAGAAGACTCCATTGCAGGGACTGAAGTGTCCAAGGGCACTAAGGGCATATTGGCGAAGGACAGAGAACTTGAAGCTGTCGTCGACACAGCCGTTGACGTAGACCCTTGCGTCGATGACGATGTCTTGGATGTATTCGTCGACACAGGAGGCTTTGATATTACCGTCGACGTTGTTTTTGTCGACGGGATCGTCGTCGAATCCTTGGATGAAAACTTCGCCGCCGACGAAGTTGTCGTCGACGAGCTGGCCGACGCGGTCCTCGACGTTGACGGTGTTTTCGACGTCGACTGGGTCGTCGACGGTGTCTTCGTCGACGGAGTCTTCGACGTCGACGGGAGCTTAGCCGTCGACGGGAGCTTAGCCGTCGACGGAACCGTCGACGATGATTTCTTCGTCGACGTTGGCTTCTTCGTCGACGATATAATAGGGACCGTCGACGAGACTGAAGAGGTAGAGGCTTTCGTAGACGTGAAAGCCGTCGACGAGAATTTCGCCGACGACGCCGACGTCGTTGTGACAGTAGTCGTCGACGAAGCCACAGTAGCCAATCTCGTCGATGGAATGGTCGTCGACGAGCCCGTCGACGACCGTGCTGTCATAAGTGTAACCACACTTATAGAGGCTGGAAAAGACGCCTGAGAGCCAGGTCTCGTGGGCGTAGACACAGCAGTCATAGAAGCAGTAGGTGGTACTGTAGCTACAGTCAAAGCCAGCTTTTTCTTCTTTAGAAAAGGAGATGGCAACTCCTGAACACTGCCACGCTTGGACGCCACAGAAGAAGGGCCTGACTGGAAACTTTCTGCGTCTGATAAAACTGCGTCCTTATCTTGAAGGCGCTTCAACCATAAAAGGAGACGACCCTCCCGGTCTCTGAGGGTTTTAGGAGGGAAAGTTCTACAGAACCTACAGTCAGCCACCTTGTGTTCTGGATACAAGCAGTAAATACACTTTTGGTGGGGGTCCTTCTCAAACAAACGCAGTTTCCCACAGGAAGAGCAAGGTCTAAATAAAGACTTCTTACTTGACATTTTGAGAAAACACTGAGTAGAAGAGTAGATATGAAGAAAAACTGAGCAGAGCTCAGGGAGACTCCCTTCACACGACGTGCGGTAGAAAATCTGAGGGCTTGAGCTTCTGAGGAGAAGGTTCTAGAGGGTGCTTGAGCCTGATTGGCTGCAGTTTGGACTAACATAATGACACTGATATGTTGCAAATGAGTTTTTTCTCTCTAATGCATTCCTATGTAGGAACCTTTGTTGAGGTTTTTCAGTATATATTTTATCTGTTTTATTATGTATTATGATATATATATATATGTATATATATATATATGTATATATATATATATGTATATATATATATATATATATATATATATATATATATATATATATATATATATATATATATATATATATATATTTTAGCATTATTGCTATTTTATTTACCGTGGGACTCCCACTTCGACGACGGGGAATATTCAAGCATGTGAATCTATGAAAGACACCCCTAATACTGGAGAAACAATGTTTAAAACTTTTTTTTAGCTGCTTCACAATGGAGACAATCTCAAAACGGCTTTTTACCTCAGTAAAGTTTTTTATTATCAAGGAGGGCTCTATGAAAAACACACAGCATGTGATTGAAGCGTATGCCGAATTTGGAAATGAGACAAGTCGTGGTTTTCTGCTGGACGTTTAGCTTCATCTAGCTGACCATATGTGTGAGAAGCAGCAGAAATTCTTATTTTCTGTCCAGTGGATAGAAGGAAGAAATCATTAAGTTGTTTTCAGAAATACTTTGCGGGTGGGGGGGGGGGTGGGGGGGGGGGGTCATGTTTTATATGGCGTGAACTAGATCCAACAGATCAGGTATCAGAGCGCGTTACCTGAGCACCAGTTTCGTTACATGAGGACACATTCACGGGGAGATTAAGTGATTAGCCTAAAACCACAGGATGTTGAGCTTCGCTGCCGAGACTCTAACCCAGTTCCCCAGCTTCGAGGTCGGCCGCTCTAGCCGTAAGGCTACATCCTCTCCCCAATTTCAATTAACATCAAATTATAAAGGAGAATCACAAGCACCAACAAGTTGAACTGTGTATGGTTTCAGAATCCAACCCATAAAAAAGCACAAAAAAAGAACACTTGAATGAGAAATGACGAGACATGTGACGCGATTTGCTTTTGTTTCTCACATAGACATTTATTTGGGGGAAGGTGACACCGCATGGGGGTGGGAGGGTGTAAGAAAAAAAGAAAAGTGTACCTGCAGGCCAGTGGAGGGACACTGGCCACAGAAGTACTTGGTCCATGCTCCATGACATAGACAAAGACTCCAAAGCCCAGGAGGTTCTACTGACCAACAGGAAACAATGAGACAGTGACATGGTAGCCAACCATGTGTAAGTGAAAGGAAGTAATGGATGGGCTCCAGGCCCCTTTTAAGATGTATATATTTTTTTATGTATAAGATTTCACAAGTGCAGTGCAGGCGAAACCTAAAAACATGCACGTTTGCTAGGTTTCCCTGGGTGCCGGCTCAGTTAGAGCACGAAATCCACAGCTATCCACTTTGCAAAAAAAAAAAAAAAAAAAAGGTCAGTTGTCAGTGAAAGAATGTCATGTTTTCATGTGGCTTTTTGGGCCCTTTCCTGTTGCTGCCACTAGGTCTATCGTCACAAGTGAGGTACATTTTTTCTTGGAGGCGCGAGGGAACACAGAATAGATGAACATTTGTTATTGCCGATTGGATTGCGCTGCATTTGTGCCTTTCAAATGTAAGCCAACGTGCAAGAAAGAAGACATTTTGAAAAATGCCTTCTGAATCACATACTAGTATGGGTAGTCACAAATTCAGAGCTATACAAATAACCACTACTCCTAAACTCAGTATCTGGTGTACATTTCAGAAATGCATAAGCTTTTTCCAGACAGATTTTTCACTCTTTTACCATATAAATTGCTCTATACTTGGTAACAATGAAAACCCGCTGTAAGGTGCACATCAGTATTTGGCTCTGGGTACCTCGGGTTCTTGGACAACCTACAAACAAACCCTATATATCCCCACAAACAGAAGAGTCCAGCAAAAGTAAATGTTATATTGCTTTTGTAAATCAGCCATCATGACAAGATGTTACAAATGAAAATGCTGTTACAAATTGCCATTTTGTCCTACCAATTTTCAATATTTTTTTTTTTCATTTAAACAATTAAAGTGTATTTGTTAACACCTTAAGGGAACTACATAAAGCAACCCTTGCTGAATTCAGAATTCTGTCTTCCTTTCTCAAATCTACAGCTTAACGCTACAAACTGGAAGCAGGTTGAAAGTACAAACATGTGGAGAAAATAGCTACTTCTGAGGAAAATGACAAACCTGATTTAAAACATGGTTTACCACCATACAGCTCTGCCAGTTATGGAGGCCTAAGCATGAAGTAACCCAAATATCTAAAAATGAAAAGGACTCTGCACTGGGGTGTAAAAGCCTCAGGGGTTAAGTAGCAACTTGCTCAGAACTGGTTTTGAACCATGAACATTCCAGGTATTAAGAGTTGTTGGCTGAGAGCGTGATCTTGTGTTATTGCTTTCTTTCTGAATGATGATCAATTTTACAATAAAGGATCTATCTTTACACTTTGTGAATTTCAAGGAGTTTTAAAGTCTGGTGCCATAGACATGCAGTCTAACTTTTTGGGTTTGCAACATCAACAGATTTCAACGAATACAACTTTAAATTTAATTTAATTTATCTACTGTTATTTTAGTGAAATTCAAAGGTTGTGTACAAACACATCAATGTTCAATCCCTTTAAGAGCACAGGGCACAGCCCCTGGCCATATCAAGAGAGTGCACTGTTACTAAGGCAAACTTTAAATTCAACCTCTGCTCTGGGAGCTTGAAACAGAACTCTATCCCAATCCATCAAAAACATTCTTATGTTGTGGCTATGGCAAGTCATTACAACAAAGAGCATCCTTCGGTTGCGGGCTCTGTGTGCAGGACATAGGTTTCTGATATGCCATACTGAAGGCTATGGGCACCAGGTATGTGAAGCCCAGGCTTTTGTGTGCAATCAGGTGACTCGGGCACAGGACAGACCTGGACCACATCATGCTCTTATTCCCCAGAGCCCTCCTGGCATAGCCTTTGTGCAGGGTATGGACTCTGGCTGTACATTCCACCAGAAAGACGGCAATACTTTGGGCCTTGCCAAGATGTTAGCAGCCCAGAGTGACACTTGGGCACCCTGTGCAGACATACATTTTTACCCCTGGGCCCAGTGGGTAGACACTGCCATGACCAGTGCCCAAAGGAAGTGTCCTTTGGGTGTGCCCAGTAGACTCAGGCCATTTCATGTTTATGAGGAGATTATCATACTTTTAATGTAATTGCCACATTACAGCCATCACATGCATGGGAAACCACAACATTGATGGAGAACACTGAAGAGGCCACATTAAAAGATACAATAGTTAACATTTGGACTACAAGTTTGAACCGCAGTACAAGGTTTGCCGTGTTTTCCATAAGCTTAAATTGGACGGTGTCATGTGCCTTGTTAAATGTTCACATTCATTATTATGCTACCACTGTGGGAGTGGTTTTACAGTCATTGTAAATTAATTACCCCAACATGATGATTGTAAAGTGTACTAAGTAATGCAAAATGACTGCAAAACTATGATTAAGAGTGAAAAGACCACATTAAATTACAGCACTTGTTACTCACACTTGTCCACACTGGAGTGGCAGCATAAGATGTGGCATGTTTCCTACATCATGGTAAAATGACTAAAGCTGATCACACATGTTTACCATAAGCAAAACTGGAAGAAATGAGAGTCCTGTCGGCAGCATCCATCCACCTTAATATGCTTTCAAAATATGTTGCTTGCAATCTTGGTTTCATGACAGTCAACCAATTTTGCCATTCTCATTTAGATGGTTTTCTGCTCCCCCTCGATATTTTAATGGAAATTTGAACAAGGTCCACACATCAACTGTTTTTGCTTTTTTGGGAGGGGGGGGGGGGCGGGGGGGGGGGGGAAGAGAGGGGGGAGGAAAAATGTTAACTTAAAATGGCTGGACACAAATTCAGATGAAGAGCAAAATTCATCCACTACAAAGTTGCTCTCCCATTTCTAAAATTTCATAACCACTTTGCAGATTTAGCAGACACTCCTGTGGTGGACTTAATCGTGTTTTGAGAAAGGTTGGTCCATACTCAACAGGAAATGTGGCCTGTCAGTACAGTGATTAAAACATTTTTTTTTAAATTGCTTCTCTAAAGGAACTCGAGCCTTAACCGCAACTTAAAGGCTGCCTGTAATATTTACATGTACAATGTGTTTAATAAAAAGTAAAAACGCAAGAGTCTTTGAAACACGTTTTTTTTATTGTTGTCACAAATACACCTGTAATCACCGACTTAAATAGCTATACCTGATAGCTAATAAAATATACCAAGTCATTCTCCAAGCTGGAAGTTCACAGCAGCTATCACACTTGCGATATCAAGTGTGACAACTGCCAACAGGAACGTGGAAAGATCAACTTTATAAAGGGCCATGGTGGTGGAAAAAGGCTTCAGGTTCTTGGATTTTTAACAAGAATAATTTATTCTGCCTAGGGGATGCAACCAATTTACAAATCAGAGACCGGCCAGTGATTGAAGTTTCACTCCTCAGCACAACACGATTTCAAAATAGCTTTTCAGAGACCAGTCGTCATGTAAACATGGACAAGCTAGAGAAGGACCATCATTTCAGTAGTAATGTTGAACAATGAATTTGTGGCGAACAAATCAACCAGGAAGGGGTTTCTTTTTCAGTGTACGCCAACCCTCTTACCCACAATAATCTGTAACAATGGAAGATAAGTTCATTGATAAAATGTAAGTTGAAGCAATAAAGGCAGAGAAGCTTTGAACTACAACAATATTAACAGACCCAACACCAGATGTGATATAGCAGCAAAGCCAGTTTTCCGTTTGACATCCAAAATAATTTCCACCTTGACTTTTTCTAGCCTCGTTAAGCACTGTATCCAAATTCTTGACGTGCGGACCACTGCAGAATGTTATATAGCCATATCTAACAACAATGGTGTTGACAAGGCCTGAAAAGCTGGACAGTCCAAAATTATAGCAAGGTTTCAATTCTGGAGACATACACTATATGCACCTAGAGCATCAAACAAAGACAATTCTCTCCACCTCTAAATGCTTTAGCATCCTACCTGTCAAGATCAGAGAACACATCCGTCTGCATGTTACGTGGTTCTAGCTGGGGACCACGGTACCAATCATTCCCAATGGAAACACGTAGGCTTTGCTCTGTCTCTCCAAGTCGAGTGGGGGACCATCTCTGCAAAATAATGGAGAGAAATTAAGTAAGTCCAGGTTCTTGATCAGCGGTCTCATTAGACAGGAGGGCACAGTAGATAAAATTGGACATTTAGGAATTAAAAGCAGGCCATAACCCCACTCAGCAATAAGAGTGTGCAACATTCTATATTCAGTTCTAATTTAATTTGAAAAAAAAGAGATCAAAGTAGTAAAATCCAGAATACCCCTATACATCAGGTGAAGTGCAAGATAGGTAAGAACTTATTTACCCTATTTCTTGCTGCTGGCTTTTCTGAACCAGCAAAGTCTACTCACTTACAAGTGTTAATGGTGAAGCGTAAACAGCAACTTTGTCAGATTACTAATAAATTAAAAAAATAAAAATCAAACAACAATATTGTGAATGTTCACTAGAGAGTAACATAAAATGCATTTGAACAATGACATTTATTTATCTTTTGTCAAAACCATATTCAGAAGCACACAGGGCATGCAGGGCCCAACCATAGTGGTGGAGGCCTTTTACTTCTGATGTCCCGGGGCTCGATCTACTATGGAACATGAGCATCTAGGTCAAGTACCTCTTCTGTACTGGACTCTAACTGGTAGCTGTGGACAAGCAGCCAAAGGCTACCTGTTGGGGGAGAAGTGTAGATACAAGTGAGTGAACACAACTAATAACTCAAAGAACACACATTCTAACAACAAATTAATGCCCAGTCAAATACATACTTTTTTTAAAATCTCAACACTTTCAAAGTAAATCAACATTCATGAGCAACAACAAAATCCCCCGGAGGTTGAACTCTGGTAGATGCTGGCAGATCACTGTCCCACCCTCTTCCTTATGCCTCCCTGGGAATATTCAGCCATTCTCAAGAGTTCTCCTTTTGAATCTTTGCTATTTAGTCAAAAGTTCTATGGTACTTTAGCACCATCAGCAGCCAGTCACCTAAGGCTACACAGGCGCAATTCTAGCTTTGCAGACTCTGGCAGTATAGAATCTTTCAGCAGCACTGGCAGCATGTCTTAGCAATCGGAGCTGCTCCAGGTCTGCAAAGAAGAGTAAAGTCACTCATCCCTCACCTGGGGAGATTCGATCCTCCAGCTCCCAATAGAGCCTAATGAGGGTACACACTCCAGCGGCATCCTTCAGGTCATTAGGGGTATCAGTCTGGTGCAGGTCTTGGTGTGCTGGCTTAACCTGACCTGTCACACCTGCAATCTTCTGTCCGGGGAACGACCCACATTTCTGGCAATGTTGGTGCCAACAAACCCTTGTGGCATACCTGGTTGCCACACTACTTTCTAGGCCAACACAGACTCCTCCAGTGAACTCGTTCACACCATAGCAATCCCTCCTGGCATTAGGGGACGCCGTTAAGGGGGACACGTCTCAGTGTAAATTCAACTGTGGCTCCCTCTGGCATATTGGTTCACAGCAGAGGCAAAGCGGGCACAGTGCGACTCACGACGGCCCTCTCCTGGAATATGATGGGGAGGGGGGAAGAGGAGGGGGAAGAGGAGGGGGGGGGGGGGGGGGGAAGAGGGGGGGGGAAGAGGTGGGGGGAAACATAGTGAGTGACTGGATCGCTGCACAGCTGTTCTCACAACCCTCCCTCAGGGAATCCTCTTAGTAGCGCTCCCCACTGGACCTCGCTTCCTCCAATGCTCTCCTCTTCCTCACAGGGCACACTGGCCTTAGCAAGCAGGCAGGAGCTGGTGCTCTAGGGTCCAGAACAGGGGATCTTGGTTATTCTGGGAGATGTCCCCTCACCCAGCAGGGAGACTAACAGGCCTTTGTCCCCAGTCCTGGTCACAGGCGGAAGTCTTGCAGAGCTTCCCCTTATCACACAACCTGTCTGGCTGCTTGACAATTGACAAGTTTTACAGTCTCAACCTCTCCTTATTATTTCCATTTTCAGACACCAAATGTAATTTAGGGCATGAGTTCTACATCGAGATTCTGCTTTTTTCCCAGTGCACATATTAATTTCTTCTTCCCACTTGAAAGGCTGTCTGCCACAGCAGGAAAGACACTGATGTTAGTAACCCCACAAAACACTTCATGGAAGTGACCTGGGCTCACACCAGGATGTCAGCCACAGTGATATGTGACCCAAAAGATAAATTCTGGGCTCCCATCCTTCACCGTAGGATTCCCTAAGCAGCCCCATCTCCTTTCTGAGATTTGCCCAGACCCCCCCACTTTCCTTGTAATCCATCACTGAATCAAAGAGCCCCCTATTGATGAGTAAAGGTAGAGTCTCTTCCTCCAGTATGTGTCCCAGCAAGCTCAAAGGAATGCAGCAATAATATATGTATGGGGGTGGGGGGTTCCTCTATTCCTCATGTCTTCATCAGGCAGGCATGAGCTGCACAAAATGGAACACAGGGTCCCGTCATACGTGCCACTTAGGCTCGGAGGTAAACAATGCCATTTTATATATAACACAGGTCTTTCAATACAAGGGTAATGGCATTGGCCAAACGAGAGTGGGAAGAACAACACTGGAAGGATCTTAACTCCGCAGTTAGTAAGAGGAATTCAATGTTGTTTTGGGAGCTTATTAATAAAGCTAGGCAGAAGAGCTTTCAACCACTAGCTACCCACATAAGCCAACAATGGTTCTCCCACTTTTCAGCACTGTACGGTGGAGCTGAAGAACACTCTCGTCCCCCTCTGGACCCGGCTAGAAGGGACCAACTCCCACTAGTGTTTGAGGATCCATTTCTACCCTCGGAGCTAGTAGTGGCAATTAGGCATTTGACCCCGGGGAAGGCGGCTGACCCGGATGGGATCCCAGGGGACCTCCTGTTAGAAGATCCTACTGCTTGGGCCAAACTTATTGCCCTTATAATGAACCTGATTGCCAAGGGACAACCTGTGCCTGACTCTTGAAAGGGGGCAGAGGTCGTCACCGTGTTTAAAAAGGGGGCTAGAGAGGACCCTGCCAACTACAGACCCATCAGTCTGATAGATGTGATTCAGAAGGTGGTTGGCAGGGTCATTATCTCTAGGGTGGGAACCTGGATGGAAGAGGAACATGTCCTCTCCCATTTTCAAGCAGGATTCCGCCAAAAGGTAGGCACGATGGACCAGGTCTTTCGTTTTTTTGCCATCTATTGGAAATCTGTGACCATTAATAAGGGTAGTCTCTACCTTGCCTTCATAGATCTCAAGACGGCATTTGACCTGGTCCCTCGAGCAAGGCTGTGGGATACGCTAGAGAAGATGGGATTTCCTGGGCCTCTTTTGGGTTTGATTGTAAGGCTTCACGAGGGGAACTATGCGAGGATTAGATGGGGCACCCATGGACAACTGACAGGGTGCCCGTGAGGAGTGGAGTCCGCCAGGGTTGTGTCATGGCGCCGACCCTCTTTTCTCTCTTTGTGAACGGTGTGGTGGACCATCTGAGAGAGGAAGACGCAGACGCGCCAACCCTGTCGGGGGAAAAAACAACCACTCTACTCTTCACGGATGACACCATACTGATCTCCAAATCCCCCGTGGGACTTGGAAAGCTTTTGCACCGTTTTAGTACCTTTTGTACGGATAGAGGCCTTACCATTAATACCTCTAAAACTGAGCTTATGGCCCTCTCTCCCTCTAAAAGATTTAGGAACAACTTCACGCTCAACTGGACACCTCCTTCGACTATTTGGGGGTTCGGGTTAATAGTCGGATGAATTGGAAGGACCACCTGGCCAAAATGTTACTGAGCCACAAAAGAGTGTCATGGGTGACCTTGAGAGAACATCGGGAGTCGATGAGCAAACCTGTGGCACTCGCTCTGGCAATCTATGAGGGACAGATTTTACCGGCCGCCCAATACGGCTCCGAGCTGTGGGGGTTTGAGAATGTCTCGGAGTTAGTCTCAGCTGAAAATAAATTCTTGAGGGACCTGGTGGCTCTCCCAGTCTCTACTCCGCTAATCCCTTTACGGCTAGATTTAGGCAGCCGCTCCTTTAAAGACTTAGTGCGACTGCGCCCACTATTATTTTGGGTACGGCTGAGAAGGACCAGGGAGCTTACAAACTATGCTGCTGTTTTAGATGAACTCATTTTGCTCAATACCAATGCTAAGATCAGATGGTTGAGCAACCTGAGGCAGCTGGTTGTGCATCTGGGCTTGAGCGAAGCATGGACTAGTCAAATGCCACCCCCCAAACTAGTGATGAAGAAACTCTACTGGGATTCGGTTCAGGCAGAGGCAATGCTTAGTGGCGCAGGGGGCTTGCTCACGGAGCGGTTCTTAGAGTTTAAATGGTCAAGAAAATTGGAATCCTTCCTAGACCTTATATCAAAGCCTCTGGATAGAGCACTTTACTTAAAACTTAGGTATGGGACCCTCCCGGTGCATGACTTCACCTCGGGGTGGACCAACGTCGGCGCTTTGTTGAACCCTTGCCCTTGTTGTGCTGCCCCGAATGAGTCTGTGGCGCATTTCCTCTTTGCTTGCCCCGCATATAAAGTTGCCAGGAAGGTTTGGCTAAAACCCTTATGCGGGGGTTGGGTCTTAGATGCCACAAAATGGCCCTACGAGTACTTTGCACAGATATGTCCTCCACCCTTATGGTATGCGGGGTAGCTAAATATCTGGGTAGTGCATGGCTGACCCGTATGAGGAGGATGAAGTCCCGTCCCACCCCGCTTAACACCTAGCCGGCCCTCTTGTAGGATACTTGATGGTATCTTTGTATTGGTTAAAATGTACCCTACCAGTATGCATGGGGACAGTTATGTGAGATCACAGGCATATTTGGCTGTTGGGTCTTACCACACTATGTGTACTGTACAATATGCACACTCTCGATGGAATTTTATTGAATGAAGTATGTATTTTCAATTTTAAAAATGTATGGTATAAATTTGTATACTTTTATGGTGAAATTTTTACCGAATAAAGTTATTTCACACATATACACAGGTCTTTCCTAAAGTTGCTTCACTTTTTTCACGATGACTTGTCACACATTTGTGTCCATGACAGTTTGGATTAGTTTCGTGTAAACTATACTTGCTTACAGAATTAATTTCGCAAGAGCACTATCATGCTACCTTGACAACATGCACAAAGCTTATACACACTGTGCAAATGTGCTTGCTGTTTTCATACATATGGTGACATAGCTATCTAAACAATAAAACAGTGGCAGCCCGATTAAGATCTTGGCCCCAAGACAAGGATGCCTTTTATTATAAAAAGCAACAAGGGGTTTGGCCCTAAGCGGCTGGATGGGGCCGTATTAAACCAAGGGCAAGAAGTGTCCTAGCCGTCGTCTTTCAAAAACAACTCAATTATTATTGGCATGAGGCATTTATTTGCTGCTCGTTTCTAAGTACTTTACTCCACATTTAAATCATGGGTCAGATAAGTTAGAGAAGTTTCAGTCTAGAACAAATTACACTTAGTTATGCCACAGATTGCTCGGTGTAGCGTGATAACGAAGGAGACTCCTCCATGCTAACTAGTTACGCGACCCCCAGCGATCTGTTGCATAAATAAGTGTCAATTGTATACGGTGAAGCTTCGGCCCCGCTGCTTGCTGTTCGCTACGAGGGATGTCGAGCTTGTGACCACAACAGGGAATTACATTCTTTTGATCAGGTAACTAAACTAGGTTAGATCATCCAGTAAGGGGATTCTTGTCAGAAAACACACACACACGAACACGAACACACACTAACACACGCACACCCATCTACCCCCCATCTGAGTACACCTGATTTTAATATTGTTTTATATGTTGGCACATAAATATAGTTTCAGTACGATGGTGGAACTTTTTATTCTGGTCAGCGTCCTGATACTTTCATTTGCTTCTGTCTATTGATCATGCAGCACATATGTTCAGTGGTCGCCAGAACCATTTGCTACCTGTCTAGGTTTAGAGGTGTTTATGGTGGCACTGTGTGCTAGCTGGTCTATAGGGGAACATATCCTGAGGGGACACACTGAATCAGTCTGGCACCAACCCAACAGTTTTGTTGTCCACAAATGCGCAGTTCCTAATTGTTAGACCGGTCAACCTAGGGTGGTATTTTTTGCCCTTGCCTCATTTTTCCCACCTACTTTTTGTTGGCTTTAGGACTCTGGGCACCCTCCCATTGATAATCAATGCCAGGGTGCAGGTGCTCTCTTCCCCCAACATGGCTGCCACTGACCCCGGCTACTGCAGAGTGGTCTGTATAGGTGCACTCTAGTAGCCAGGAGCTGGCTGGAACCCTTAAACAATGTTGCCATACCAGCCTGCCAGCCTGCCCATAGCTAGAATGAGGGAAGCTCCTGGAACCTTCCTGAACAGGGGAGGTGACACCAACTGCCACTGCCAACTGCCGCTATATAAGGAAAAGGAGAGAAACGTTCTAGTCAGTTGGGGCATCACTGACCTGGGGAACCCACGCAGGAGTTTTAGGCGGGAGGGCCTAGTGAGGAACCTATGCTACTGGGAGTGACAGGATTTAGGTGCTGCCTCTTAAGCTGGGTGAGGTGTCCTAAGCTAGCCCCCTGATCTGGCCCAGTGGTAGGGAACCCCGGGGTCCATCTGCAGTGACTGAGGAAAAATTCATCCAGCCTCCAACTCAACCCCCCCACTCTTCAACTTCAAGAAACAAGTAACTAAGGGCGCAGAACCATCCAAGCGCCAAGAAAACTGCTTTCCTGTGACCAGAGACTGCTGGGGGAGCGACAAGGTACTGGACTGTGCTGCCCTGCGCATCCCCTGCCTTCAGCTGGGCCTACCTGTCTCCCCCTGACTGAACTGTGTGAAGAGCGCTGTAATCGGTTCCCCTCCTCAAGCGCTGTGTCAGAGACTGCCTGCCTGTCCAGTCTGGCTGTGAAAGTGCCCCTGAAGCCCCCGCGTGAGCGCTGACTGAAACTGCCCCCATTGCGCTTCTCTGCATCGGCGCTAGTGCTGTACCTTAGCGCCTTGAGGCACTTGAGGAGATTTGCCCCTGTGTCAACGGCGCCGCCCACGCAACGCTTTGGAGGCGCTGCTGGCCTGCCCTGTTGCCGCCTGTCCCCGCGTTGCAATTGGCGCCGATGTTGACCCTCCCCCCCTCGGCGGCCCCCGGTGCCAGGAGAGAGCCGCCGCACCGAGAAAGTCAGGCCGCGTTAGGCCTGAAGCCTGCCTGGGCCCTGGTCATGTGTGCGGGAGCGCTGCCGCATCATCGGCCGTGCCCCCGCCCCAGCCTTCAGCCATTGGTGGACCCCGCCGAGCCCCGTAGAGTAGGCCCGGCACCCCGAGCAGGCTGAGACTCCCCGCGGAGGGGCCAGGAGCCTTAGAAGCCCCTCCTCCTTGCCCCGCAGCGAGTGTCCTTGTCCCCGGCAGCGGTGCGCTGAGTCAGCGCCCTGCACCGCGCGGGGGAGCAGGAAGGCCCGGAACAGCCCGGAAACATCACAGAGGGGGCCGTGGAGCCTAAGTGCCTCCTCCTTTCAACCCCACATATCGGCCTTGCTCCGGCCCCGGCGCTGGTGCCCAGAAGCAGCCCCTGCATCGCGCCAGGCCGAGGGAGGCCCCAGGGAGGGTAGCGGACCCCTCCCCAGCGCAAAGCCTTGGCAGGGCCCTGATCAGGCCGAAGACATTAAGGTAACCCCCGGGGAGGAGGGCGGTAGGCCAGGAGAGGCCCGAGGTCGCCTCTCCCCTGGGGTGAACTGAGACTGGGCCCCGTTGGCCCCTTTATGTGCCTCGAGAATAACTGGGCCTGCCTGAAGCTAGGCATACTTCGAATTAACCATACATGCCTGCCAATGGTTGTGGGGATTTGTGCCTGGTACTGATCTTTCTTGCAGGGGCGGGCTTCATTAATTCCCGGAGGGAGTAAACCCTGACGCTACATTGGTGGTTGGTGTTTAGTGGCAGTCTACGCCACCGGTTTGGTTTATGCTTAATTAACTGTACACAGGGCTGCTTAGGGGACGCTCTTTTCCCTGTACTGAATTTCTTGCAGGGGTGGGCTTCTACAGTTTCCTGAAGGGATCCAACTGCGACATTGATTGATTAATTCTAATGGTATTCTGATGATTTGCTGCTGGGTCGCAAAACGATCAGTATTCACAAGAAGAAAGGCTTGTGGCTGTGTTCTTTGAAGTTATCTGTTGTACTGGAAGTACTTGCTGAAATATTTTATCACTATGAAGTGTAATTTAGAAGGCGTCCATAAGAGGTTTAATGTGTTACTTTAATGCAATGCTATGGTCGCTTCTCCAGGTTTATGGAAGTACCCTCTGTGCCTGCTGAAGAGTATGATGCGGCAGGCTATGTTATTTAATGTTTCACTGCTTAGATGAGCTGGTTTTATTATTTTAATGACAAGTCTTACTGCAACTGCCTAATGAAATGCTTGAATGAAATACTAATGATTATTTAAATGCATTACTTGCTTGGTATAAAGTCTATATAAAAGATCTTGATTTTCAAATACAACTACTGGTGTGTTCTCCAGTATTGCGCCCACTGTGTGTCTCATTGGATGAGTGTGTTAGGTAGCTGCTTTACACGCAAGCCCCTGGCTGCCTTCCTGCTCGAGCCATGCTACCCCATGGAGAGCTGGTGGCCCCAGTTCCTACACTAATGTACTGCACGACATGACATTGCCAATGTTGGTTGGGTTCTTATTTTTATGGATCGCCCGAGTGGTTCTATCAAGTTTTCTCAGAGATCCCTACTCAATTCTAACAATAGATGTCCGTGGTGGTAGGGACTATCCTCCTCAGCTGAGTAGGTGACCAAAGGATCCATTTCCCAATGTGTTACCCTCTCCGATACCATATTAATATGTCTGACACAGAAGACTTAACAGTACTTAATATCTCTGAGAACTGCAGACATGCAAGTTACTCAGAAACTACCACAACATGGTCTCACAACTAGAGGTGGAGACTTCACCTTCATGGTGCATATAGGACTGAGGTATTCTATTCTTGGGTTACATTCCCGGCTGCAGACAACATAACTATTTGACATCTACAAACAGTAAGAAATACCAGAAAATGATGCACCATACAAGGAAATAGAGATACCTCTAACATACCAAGACTACAAATTGGGCTAATGGCGCCCTCACACATACAACAGAAGAAGTAAGACTCGGTCCACTCAGCAATGAGGCAGCTACTTGGCCAGTCTTAGCATGATAAACACTGCATCTGAATGGTGATAATGCATCGCCAGCCCAGATGCAGTCATTATACAAACATTTAGTAACAAAATACGGATGTTTGACAGTTCGTAATACAAACATTAACACTACACCCTGCAAAGACTGCTCAGGCTGCACAGCCACATTGGCTACACCGGGCATTTGCCCACAGACACAATGCAATAAGGGGTAAGGTTGCCACCAGACAGGAGTAGATTCCGTTCTGGATTGCACAAAAAACAAGCCAGCTTGAAGTGGTGTTCCCCATACTGACCTGCAGGAAAAATACACAATAGTAACAACTTGCTTGCTGCTGGTAATGGCTCCCCTGGTGGAATACTACACAACTTGGGGTACAGTTTTCGTTGCACTATATACCAGAACACATGGTACCCCTTAACCCTTTCGATGCTGATGACGAGCTCAGCTCGTCATCACCCACGGGTGTCGTGTGCTGATGACGAGCTGAGCTCGTCATGGTGCCACTAAAATGGCATTTTCCAGCACAGGGGGGGGAAAACGGCCAGCAGCCATGTGGTTAACTGCCTGAAGTGCTGAAACGGCTCCAGAATTAATATGAGGACTTGGGGATGAAACTGAACGGGCAGTTTTGTCGCTGTATCCGTCACTATGTTAAGTAACATAAAAGGGGAAGCAACTGTGTTTGGCTATACGCCAACACCTAAGGCATTTTGGCACATGCACAGCAGGTGTGCAAATTACCTAAAATCATCGACAAAACCTATGCTACGCTAGGTAGCGATAATTTGGGGGCCAGACCTGTTAAACCACAACTGTACAGAAATTCTGAAACTTATAACTAAGCAAGCACCAGACTGTTTGAGTTAGAAGAAGTGGGATAACAAGAAAAATAAAGACAAAATTAAATCACAGGGTAGGTCTCCTCAATGGGAAGCCATTAAAAAATGCTATGACCTGCAAACGTCAAAATATTAGACTACCCGACGGGTATCAGGATTATGATACACGTTCCTACTGAGGAGTTATCTGATAAACGTTCGGAGATAGGTGGACGGTTACAG
The DNA here is from genome assembly GCF_964263255.1 of Lissotriton vulgaris. Classification (NCBI taxonomy): domain Eukaryota; kingdom Metazoa; phylum Chordata; class Amphibia; order Caudata; family Salamandridae; genus Lissotriton; species Lissotriton vulgaris. The sequence continues at coordinate 83,817,879 of NC_141694.1, forward strand.
CACAGAACGGAGGAGCATGTCAAGTTCAAGTTCAAAATTTGTATAGCGCACTACTCACCCAGAGGGTCTCAAGGCGCTTGAGGGAGGGGGGGTGCTTTACTTATCGAATATCCAAGTTTTTAGTTGTTTTCTGAAGGAGAGGTGGTTCTGTGTAAGGCGGAGGTCGGAGGGGAGAGAATTCCAGGTCTTGGCCGCTAAGTAGGAGAAGGATCTTCCCCCCATGGTGGATCTTTAGATGCGTGGAATAGCGGCGAGGGCTGGATTGGACGATCGTAGTTGGCGGGTGGGGTGTAAAAGGACAGGCGCGTGTTGAGGCATTCGGGCCCTAGGTTGTATAGGGCTTTGTGTGCGTGGGTGAGGAGACGGAACGTTATTCTCTTGTTGACAGGGAGCTAGTGGAGGTCTTTTAGGTGACCGGAAATGTGAGCCTGGCAGGGGATGTCTAGGATGAGTCTGGCTGAGGCGTTCTGGATGCGTTGGAGTTTTTTCTGTAGTTTGTCTGTCGTTCCGGCGTAAAGGGTGTTTCCGTAGTCCAGTCGGCTTGTGACCAGTGCATGGGTGATCATCTTTCTTGTTTCGGTGGGGATCCAGCGGAAGATTTTTTTGAGCATACGTAGAATGTTGAAGCATGATGATGAGACGGCGGTGACTTGTCTTGTCATCGAGAGGGAGGAGTCCAGGATGAAGCCCAGGTTACGTGCGTGGTCCGTTGGTATGGGGCGTTTCCCAGGGCCGGTGGCCACCATGAGTCGTCCCAGGCGGAGGGGGATGATCCTAAGATGAGGACTTCCGTTTTGTCCGAGTTCAGTTTTAAGCGGCTGTTCTTCATCCAATCGGCTACCTCTTTCATCCCTTCGTGTACGTTGGTTTTGGCGGTGTTTGGGTCTTTGGTGAGGGAGAGGATCAGCTGGGTGTCGTCTGCGTAGGAGATGATGTTGAGGTTGTGTTGGCGTGCTATGGATGCGAGGGGACTCATGTATACGTTGAATAGGGTAGGACTGAGTGATGATCCTTGTGGTACGCCGCAGATGACTTTGGTGGCCTCTGATCTGAAAGGGTTGAGGCGGACTCTCTGGGTTCTTCCGGCGAGAAACGAGATGATCCAGTCCAGTGCTTTTCCTTGTAATCCGACATTGTTGAGGCGTTGTATAAGGGTGCTATGACAGACTATGTCAAAGGCTGCGGAGAGGTCAAGTAGGATGAGGGCAGCTGTTTCTCCGTTGTCCAGTAGAGTTCTAATGTCGTCTGTTGCTGCGATGAGGGCGGTCTAGGTAATGTGTTTGGCTCGGAAGCCGGACTGTGAAGGGTCGAGGGATTTGTTGGATTCGAGGAAGGTGGCAAGCGGATTGTTGACGGCTTTCTCAATGACTTTGGCAGGGAATGGGAGGAGCGAAATGGGGCGGTAGTTCTTAAGTTCAGTGGGGTCTGCTGTGGGTTTCTTCAGGAGGGCGCCGAGTTCGGCATGTTTCCAGCTTTCCGGGAAGGTAGTGGAGTTGAGGGAGCAGTTGATGACGTCTCGGAGATGGGGTGCGATAATGGAGTCTGCTTTGTTGAAAATGTGGTGAGGACAAGGGTCGGTTGGCGATTCTGAGTGGATGGAGTTCATCAGACGGATGGTGTCTTCAGTGGTGATTGGGTTCCAGGCGCAAAGGTTGTTGGAGGGGGGTTTTGGTTCGGAGGAGGGTGGGGTGGACTGGTCTCCAAAGCTGTTATGTATGTCAGCGATTTTGTTGTGGAAGAACGAGGCTAGAGAGTCGCAGAGGTTTTGGGAGGGAGTGATGTCGTTAGTGCCGGCGGTGGGGTTGGTAAAATCTTTGACGATGTTGAATAGTTCCTTGCTGTTGTGGGAGTTGTTGTCGAGTCGATCCTTGAAACCTGATTTCTTGGTGTATCGGATCAGTTGGTGGTGCTTGCGGGTGGCGTTCTTGAAGGTGGTCAGGTTGTCAGTGGTTGGGTTTTTTCGCCAGGCTTTCTCGAGGGTGCAGCAGATCTTCTTGGATTTCTTAAGGTCATCATTGAACCAGGGGGCTTTTTTGCTACCTTGCTTGATTTGATGGTTTTTCAAGGGTGCTAATTCGTCAGCGCTGTGGGTGATCCATTGTGTGAGGTTGGTGCCTGCTTGGTTTGGGTCCGATGATTTGGCAGGAGGGTTTTGGTGAAGTGATGTGAGGAGCTGGTCGGTGGTAATTTTGTTCCAGTTTCTGCGGGGAATTGGTTGAGGGTGGTTGTGGGTCGTGGTCTTATTGTAGTTTAAGTGAACGCAGCTGTGGTCCGTCCAGTGGAGAGCTGTGGTGTGATTGAAGGAGATGTGCTTGCTGGAGGTGAAGATTGGGTCGAGCGTGTGCCCGGCATAGTGGGTGGGGGTGTCAACGAGTTGTTTGAGTCCAAGGTTGGAGAGGTTGTCTAGAAGGGTGGTGGTGTTGTTGTCGTTGTTCTTTTCCAGGTGGAAGTTGAGGTCACCCAGTAGATTGTAGTCCTCGGAGGGGAGGGCGTGTGGGCTGATGAAGTCAGTGATGTCTTCGCTGAATTGTGTGCGGGGTCCTGGTGGCCTGTAGATGAGGGTGCCTCTGAGTGTGGTCTTGGGGTCGGTGTGGACCTGGAAGTGAAGGTGTTCGGCAGATGTGAGGTTATCGTCGGAACTGGTCGTGATGCGGATGGTGTTCTTATGGACGATGGCGATGCCTCCTCCCGTTTGGTTGGTGCGGTCCTTTTGGATGATCTTGTAGCCGTCGGGGATGGCTATGGCGATGTCGGGCGTTGAGGAGGCGTTCATCCAGGTTTCTGTAAGAAAGGCGACGTCCGGCGATGTGGTGTCGAGTAGGTTCCAGAGTTCAATGGCGTGTCTGTGGACCGAGCGGGTGTTGAGCAGGATGCACTTCAGGTGGTTAGTGTCGGAGCTTTGTGAGGAGTTAGTGGGTTTGGGTTTGGTGTGGGTCCTGGTGCAGTCAAGCTTACAGGAGTGCCAGGTGAAGGGTCCATGGGTGTGTCCTGGGGCGGCTTGGTAGCCGTCTGGGAGACGGCCGGGGTTGAGTGCGGAGAGGGTGACAGTGTCGTACGTTATGCGGGTGGATTGGATTTTGCGGGGGCAAGGGGGTCTGGCGCTGGGCGCGGTCCAGGCGCGGACGGGCGTAGACGGGCTACCTTTGGCGCGCCTTCGGCGCGCATAGGGCGCGACCACTGCGCGTGGGCGCTGCACGTTTGTGACTCTGCCATAAGTGGATAGTGGATGGGGGCGGGGCGAGGGAGGAGCAGCTGGGAGGCGGGAGCGGGATGGCGAGGTGCAGTAGAGGCTGGAGGGAGCGGGGATGGGGCCGCGGGGGAGCAGCGGCAGGGACGGGCTAAGGGCACAACAAAAATGGGCGAGAACAGGCTCAAATTGGAAGACACAGGCACAAAGGGGCTCGCGTGCACAGAAATAAACAGTGGCACAAATGGCTGGCAGTAATCAAATAATGCAGTAGGCGAGATCAATGGCACAAGCAATGCGCGATACCAGACAGCAACAGGATGGCACTAATCAAAACAATGCAGACTAATCAAGCTAATTAAACAAGGCGTTATCAATGGCACAAGCAATGCACAATACCAGTAAGGATGCAGGGGATACTACGATCGAAGGCAGGCAGGGAGGGATGAGCTGCGAGTGGAGCGACCGGTTCTGACCAGGTCAGGACGGTCACAGCTCCTGGACTTGCGGGACCAGCTTACAGTAGGTTTGTGGGAGGGAGGAGCAGCTGGGGAGCGGGGTGGCGAGGCTCAGTGGAAGCTGGAGGGAGCGGGGGTGGGGCCGCGGGGGAGCAGCGGCAGGGACGGGCTAAGGGCACAACAAAATCAATCAATCAAAGACATTTATAGAGCGCACTACTTACCCGTAGGGCCTCAAGGCGCAAAATGGGCGAGAACAGGCTCAAATTGGAAGATACAGGCACAAAGGGGGTCGCCTGCTCAGAAATAAACAGTGGCACAAATGGCTGGCAGTAATCAAACAATGCAGCAGGCGATATCAATGGCACAAGCAATGCGCGATACCAGAAAGCAACAGGATGGCACTAATCAAACAATGCAGACTAATCAAGCTAATTAAACAAGGCGTTATCAATGGCACAAGCAATGCACGATACCAGTCAGGATGCAGGGGATACTACGATCGAAGGCAGGGAGGGACGAGCTGCGAGTGGAGCGACCGGTTCTGACCGAAGGACTCACAACGCTCATCTGACTGAGTTATTAAACGTGAAGACCAACCTAAAACATAAAAACTTCAATTCAACAATAAGACGGTAGCCAGACTTAAGGTCAGGCGTGCCCCAGATTTGAGCAGGGAATGGGCACTGACAATGCTGGACAGCGCAGCAGAAGTCACAATAGTTCGTCAGAACCTGATGGACTGTCTGGTGGGAGTAGCAGAGTGAGTAGATTACGGTGGAAACACTGGATACAAGGGTGAATGTCCCACATCGGTTATACGAAATACAACTCCAATTGGTGGGAGACATACCCAGGTCATTAATGTTTTCTTTTGAGAGGATCTGACTCAAGGCTATAACATTATTTTGGCTGAAAAAGATTGGCCACCCGATTTCATAATGGACATCCAAACATGGAAAAGGTAATTTTCCCTGCTTTTTTCTGTTCTTTCCAGAATCAGTTAAACATTCATACATCAAGGAGTGGGTATTTGCACTAGCTAATGCGTTCTACTGAAACCATATAGGGTGGGATGATTATTCCCCTGATGATATATCATTGAGGACGACCCCACAACCTCAAAGACAATACCCAATTAAGCATGAAGCTAAATAACAAGTTAGGGAAATCCTAGAACAGCTTGAATACCAAGGTGTAATAGAGGGTTCCACCTCATCTATGAAGAATCCTTTGTTTCCCGTAATGAAACCAGACCATTCAGATCATCTAGTATTAGTCTGCAGACACTTAAACACAGTTACACGCACATTTGCAGTACAAAATGCACACAGTGCCTCACTAATAACACTGTGCAAAAGAAATACAAAACACTGGATACCTCAAATGTGTTTTTCTGCCAAAATATAGTGCCTGCAGATATCTGAATGCATTTGTGCGATAGTCTATCAGAGGCAATTTTGCTGTTTGCCTCAGAAATATAAAACAAGCATTGGCATAGGCAATAGGTCTCGCCTTTGGGACCTTATAAGTGTTAAGTTATCCAGCACAATATCCTTGGTGCAACAACATCAAACAACAGCCAACGCGTTTCGTTTTGCCGCAACAAGACTACTTCTATCCAGGGCTTCAATACTTGCCCTTATCATGGCGGCCCATATATCACCTAGGTGGCGCTACTGAGCGACACCACCTTGAATCCTTGGAACTACTTTTCCAGTGAAACTTTCACTTGACGCAACAAATGCCCTGACAAAGTTCTTTCAAGAACGAAACGCGTTGGCTGTTTAGTGTTCATGCATTTGGATTTATATGAATAAAGACTCTTTCTACGAAGGAACTGATCAAGCTTCATTATTAATTCCTGAATTTTTTGGTAGTGCACCACTCCATCTTCATTACACTTAAATTTAATGAAGGTGACAGTACCACCTGCAAATAAATCACATATTTACACTAATGCTGAGATCTGTTTTGCACCTACGGAAAAAATCCCGACAGCAGTACAGAATGCTGTGGTGAAATCAATCGATCACGACATTTGTATAGCGCGCTACTCACCCGGAAGGGTCTCAAGGCGCTGGGGGAGAGGGGTACGTTACTGCTCGAACAGCCAGGTCTTGAGCTGCTTCCTGAAGGAGAGATGGTCTTGGGTTAGCCGAAGGTGGATGGGGAGGGAGTTCCAAGTCTTGGCTGCCAGGTAGGAGAAGGATCTTCCTCCGGCGGTGGCTCTGTGGATGCGTGGTACGGTGGCGAGGGCGTGGCTGGTTGATCGTAGCTGGCGGGTGGGCGTGTAGAAGGTCATGCGGTCGTTGAGGTACTTGGGGCCCAGGTCGTGGAGAGCATTGTGTGCGTGGGTGAGGAGTCTGAACGGGATTCTTTTGCTGACGGGGAGCCAGTGCAGGTCTCTCAGGTGTCCGGTGATGTGGCTTTGTCGGGGGATGTCCAGGATGAGTCGTGCGGAGGCGTTCTGGATGCGTTGGAGTCTTTTTTGAAGTTTGGCTGTGGTTCCGGCGTAGAGGGTGTTCCGGTAGTCCAGTCGGCTGGTGACGAGTGCCTGGGTAACGGTCTTCCTGGTTTCTGTGGGGATCCATCTGAAGATCTTGCGGAGCATGCGTAGGGTGTTGAAGCATGATGAGGAGATGGCGTTGACTTGTCTGGTCATTGAGAGGGAGGAGTCCAGGATGAAGCCTAGGTTGCATGCGTGGTCCGTTGGTTTGGGAGTGGTGCCGGGGGCCACCAGGAATCGTCCCAGGCGGAGGAGGATGATTATCCAAGGATGAGGACTTCCGTCTTGTCGGAGTTCAGTTTCACGCAGCTGTTCTTCATCCACTCGGTGACGTTTTTCATCCCTTCGTGTAGGCTGGCTCTGGCGGTGGCGGGGTCATTGTTGAGGGAGAGGATCAGTTGGGTGTCGTCGGCGTAGGAGATGAGGTTGAGGTTGTGTTGGCGTGCGATGGCTGCGAGGGGGCTAATGTAGACGTTGAAGAGGGTAGGGCTGAGTGATGATCCTTGTGGTACGCCGCAGATGACTTCAGATCAGAGGCCACCGAACGGGGGGGAGGCGGACTCTCTGGGTTCTTCCAGCGAGGAACGAGATGATCCACTCCAGTGCCTGCTCTTGGATTCCGATGTTGCTGAGGTGCTGCACTAGAGTGCAGTGGCAGACAGTGTCGAACGCAGCGTAGAGGTCCAGGAGGATAAGGGCCGCTGTTTCCCCGTTGTCGATCAGGGATCTGATGTCATCAGTGGCTGCGATCAGGGCGGTCTCGGTGCTGTGGTTGGCCCGAAACCCGGACTGCAAGGGGTCGAGGGATCCGTTCGTCTCGAGGAAGGCGGCGAGCTGTCCGTTGGCGGTCTTCTCGATGACTTTGGCAGGAAAAGGAAGGAGCGAGATGGGACGTAGTTCTTGAGGTCGGTGGGGTCCGCCGTTGGTTTCTTCAGGAGGGCGCCAAGCTCGGCGTGCTTCCAGCTCTCCGGGAAGGTGATGATGTCCCGGAGATGGGGTGCGATGATGGCATCAGCCTTGTTGAAGACGTGGTGGGGGCAGGAGTCGGTGGGGGATCCGGAGTGGATGGTGTTCATCGTTCGGGTGGTGTCTTCGGTGCTGATCGGGGTCCAGTTGCAGAGGGTGGTGGTGGCGGGCGTTGGTTCGGTGGTAGGGTGCGTGGTCTGTGCGTCAAAGCTGTTGTGTATGTCGGCGATCTTGCGGTGGAAGAACGAGGCGAGTGAGTTGCAGAGGTCTTGCGAGGGAGTGATGTTGTTGTTTACGGCGCTGGAGTTGGAGAACTGTTTGACGATGCTGAAGAGTTCCTTGGTGTGGTGGGCGTTGTTGTCCAGTCGTTCTTTGAGTGCTGTCTTCTTGGTGGCGCGGATCAGCTGATGGTGTTTGGGGGGTGGCGTGCTTGAGGTCAGTCCTGTTGTCTGTGGTCTGGTCGAGCCGCCAAGCTTTCTCGAGGGTGCGGCAGTTCTTCTTGGAGTCCTTGAGTTCGTTGGTGAACCAGGGGGTTTTCTTGCTGCCGGGTCTGCTGGGGGGGTTCTTTAGTGGTGCGAGGTCATCGGCGCAGGCGGTCAGCCACTTCGTGAGGTTGCTGGATGCTTCGTTGGGGTCAGTTGTGCTGGTGGAAGGGTTCTGGCTGAGGGAGGCGGTGAGCTGCTCGGCGGTGATCTTGCTCCAGCTCCGGCGAGGAACCTGTTGCGGGTGGTGGTAGGTCGTGGTTGTTCTGAAGCTGAAGTGGACGCAGCTGTGGTCGGTCCAGTGGAGTCCGGTGGAGTGGCTGAAGGAGATGTGCTTGCTGGATGAGAAGACTGGGTCAAGCGTGTGGCCGGCGTAGTGGGTGGGGGTGTTCACCAGTTGCTTGAGTCCGAGGTTGGCAAGGTTGTCCAGCAGGGTGGTGGTGTTTCTGTCGTTGTTCTCCATGTGGAAGTTGAGGTCCCGTATGAGGATGTAGTCAACGGAGGGAAGGGCGTGCGGGCTGATGAAGTCTGCGATGTCTTCGCTGAATTGTGTGCGTGGTCCCGGGGGTCTGTAGATGAGGGTGCCTCTGAGGGTGGTCTGGGGGTCGGTGTGTATCTGGAAGTGGAGGTGTTCGGCGGCGGTTAAGGTTTCGTCGGGAGTTGGTCGAGATGCGGAGGGTGTTCTTGTGTACGATGGCGATGCCTCCTCCCGTCTGGTTGACGCGGTCCCTCCGGGTGATCTTGTATCCGTCCGGGATGGCTATGGGGATGTCGGGTGGTCGAGCAGGTTCCAGAGTTCGACGGTGTGCCTGTGGACGGAGCGGGTGTTGAGCAGGATGCACTTGAGGTGGTTGTTGCTGTTGTCTGGCTTGGCAGGAGCGGTGCAAGTCCGGAGGCAGGTGAATTTGCAGTGTTGGCAGGTGAAGGGTCCGTGGGTGCGTCTCGGGGTGGCTCGGTAGCAGGCGGGGTTCCGGCCGGCGTTGAGTGCGTTGAGGGTGGTGGGTCGTAAGTCCGTCGTGTTGGCTGACGTTCTCGGGGGCCAGGGGTCCTGGCGCTGGGCGCGGTCCAGGCGCAGACGGGCTTGCCTTTGGCGCACAATCGGCGCGCCCGTTGCGTGTGGGCGTCATAAGTAAGGAGCAGGGAAGGCGGGTCAGCTGGGTGGCGGGAGCGGTGAATGGGCTGGCGGGGGGCGGGCCGCAGGGAGGCAGCGGTGAGAAAGTCTGGGCAGGCGGGCGGCTCAGCGGCGGCTGGGTCGCTCAGGAAGCGGCAGGCAGGAAAAGGCTGCAAGCGGCGTCAGCAGGAGCAGGAGGGGGCGACCAGGCCTTGTTACAGGCAAAGTGGTCGCTCCCAAGTGGTGTCCGCGGTCCCCTTAAGTAAGGAGCCTGGAGGGCGGGTCAGCTGGGTGGCGGGAGCGGCGAATGGGCTGGCGGCACGGGCCGCAGGGAGGCAGCGGCGGGAAAGTCTGGGGCAGGCGGGTGGCTCAGCGGCGGCTGGGTCGCTCAGGAAGCGGCAGGCAGGCAGGAAAAGGCTGCAAGCTGAGTCAGCAGGAGGGGGCGACCAGGCCTTGTTACAGGCACAGCCCGGGCTCAGGGTAAACGCATAATGGTCAGGACCCCAGTGCCGACCTTAGAGGTGGTCACCAGATCAAGTGTTCCAAAAGCAAACGAACTACATCCACGATGGATTCAATGGGCTAACTCACCACAACACATGTAGAGTACAGATTTGATCCTACACTACAAACCCAAGCTTTTCTTCAGTACTAACAAGAACATCCTCTGCCTAATGAAATAGTGACACTAGATCGTTTGATTACAACATATACACAGATAATTCTGCCCAGCCTGTCACAGGGACCAAGCATCAGTACTCAGCAGTGTGCGCAATTGTGAAAGGGCGCATCCACGATGGAGAAATCCATCCTGAGAAAATCTGCAAGTGGTCACTAGGTGATTGCACAGTGCAGCTGGCAGAACTAAAAGGAACTAATTCTGGCACTTGAAAATACAGATCCCGGATTCCTCACACTTACAGTGTGTGACTTGTATTACTGTGTACAGTCATATAATTAATACCTACACTATTGGAGCCAGAATGGATTCAGAGAGTCAAAGGGTTGAACAATAAAGCACAAGATATTTTTGTAACAGGCGGCAAAGCTGAAAGATTGCTTGCCACCGAGTCAAGTAATACACACAGGAGTCATCAATGTGTTGGCGTACACGTTGCAGGTAATTCCATGGCAGATGAAGCCCCTAAAGCAACAGCTCACACTGCTGCACATACTCATTCTAGCACAAGGATAGACAGAGATCATTTTGGGAGTCAATGATGCTTGCAATGACACCCACCTGCTGACAGGCTTTCCAACCAAGTTAGATGCACAGAACATACCATATGCTCACATTCCTGGAGTGGGAGATCGAGTAATACCAACCACTGATCGCAGATACGGGTTAATACTAGCTGCACACGAGGGCGTGGCGAAGATAGCGGCCAAGACGGATATGTTGTTAAGGCCCAACAAAATCCTGCTGAAATATAAACCTCACAGCTCCTTGCACCACAGTGAGCTGCTATCCCTTCCCGGGATCCCCCAGTGGGGTCAGAGACTGACTCTGAGAACCAGGGGCACGGCGATCTGCTATTCGTGAAGAGAGGCTGCGAATACCATCACAAGCAGGCTGTTACAGTCAGGACCTGAACAATACACGCAACCCACGTAAGAGTAACCCTGCACGGAGATAAAGAGATGAGGCTTTGAGGTGAGGTCGGGTCAGACTGCCGGAGTTCTCCTGATACGCAGAGCCATGATAGAACCAACACTGGTGCCATGAAACTAGGGCCCTGAAAGGGGATGACCTTAACCCTAGATATCGGTTCGCAGAACGGGGAGGATGGGTGGGTCGGTAAGGAATCTATCACTAACTAATGTCTCTTACAGATATATCGTTACACAAGTAGTAACTTGTGCATCTGAAAGAGACACGTTAGTGATAGATTCCTTACCTTGGAATAGATACCCCAGCAATACCAACCCCGGTGGTGGGTCTGCGAACCAATATTCACACCAGAAAGTCCTGGAGGACGGAACGGCCAAAGAAGCCATCCCTCCGGACTGGACTGTCAGGCAGTAGTGTATTGCGAACGTGTGCAGCGAGGCCCAAGTAGCTGCCTGGCAAATGTCCTGTAAGGGGACTCCTCGGCCCAAGGCAGTTGTTGCTGCCGTGGCTATCGTGGAATGAGCCCGCAAACAAGCAGGGGGCTCCTTTTTGGCCATGGAGTAACATGCCTGAATACTCAAGATGATCCACCGTGAAATGGTCCTCTTGTGTACCGCATTTCCCTTCTTCGCGCCCACGTAACAAAGAGTTGGTCATCCACCCGGAACTGGCGTGTGCGATCTAGGTAATAAGAGTGCGCACGTTTTGGGTCCAGACGGTGGAGCCTCTCTTCCTCTTTCGAGGGATGCGGAGGCAGAAAGAAGGTGGGCAAGGTAATGGACTGCCCGATGTGGAAGGCCGTGACAACCTTGGGCAGAAAGGAAGGTCTTGTCCGCAACACAACCTTGTCCGGATGAACAGAGAGGAATGGTGGAGTAGAAGAAAGAGCCTGGAGCTCACTCACTCTCCTGGCAGAGGTGATGGCAACCAGGAAAGCAGTCTTCAGTGTAAGAAGACGGAGAGGACAGTTATGGAACAGCTCTAAGGGAGCACACAATAGATAAGTGAGTACAAGATTCAAGTCCCACTGGGGCATCACGAAGGGAACATGTGTGTGATGCCCTTCAGAAATCTATTTACAATGGGGGACTTGAATAAGGAAGGCTGATCAGGTAGCCGTAAGAAGGCGGAAAGAGCAGAAAGGTACCCCTTAAGAGTGCCCAGAGCAGAACCCTGCTGGGCAAGGGAAAGAAGGAAGAGTAGAACTTCAGAAAGGGGTGCAGAGAGAGGGACAACAGCCTTAGCTGTGCACCATGCCACAAATCTGTTCCACCTGCAGGCGTATACCGACTTTGTGGAGGGACGCCTGGCTGCCAAAATGATATCACAGACTTCGGGAGGCAAGTCAAATGGCCTCAACTGCCGCCGCTCAATCTCCAAGCTTGTAGGTGGAGACTGGACAGGTTCGGGTGCAGGACCGTCCCCTGCTGCTGCGACAGAAGGTCCTCCCGAGGAGGCAGACGAATCGGGGATCGACTGACATGCTGAGTAGCTCGGGATACCAGTATCTTCGTGCCCAGTCCGGAGCCACCAGGATAACCTGGGCCCGGTCGCGCCTGATCTTCTTCACCACTCTGGGCAGAAGAGGTATAGGCGGAAAGGCGTGCAATAGACCGCAACTCCACTCGCGACGAAAAGCGTTGCCGAGTGAGTGCCGCCTTGGAAATTCCAACGCGCAGAACTGATAACATTGCGCGTTCTCTTCTGTGGCGAAAAGCTCTAACCAAGGCCCTCCCCATTGCTGAAAGAGGCCTTGCGGCACGTCCGAGTTCAGACGCCATTTGTGATCCATCATGCACCGACGGCTGAGTTCGTACGCCCTGGCATTCAGAGAGCCTACCAGGTGTTGAACCACCAGGGTCACGCCCTGATGTTCCAGCCACTGCCAGGAGGCGCAAAGCCTCTTGGCATAGGGTCCACGATCCCACCCAGCCTTGTTTGTTGCAGTACCACATGGCGGTGGTGTTGTCCGTGAACACCTGCACTACACTCCCCTGAACAGAGGGGAGGAATGCCTTCAGTGCTAGACGAATCGCCCGCAGCTCCAAAAGGTTGATATGGAGCCGGGACTCCGCCGGAGACCAGAGGCCTCTGATCTCCGCCTCTCCCATGTGGCCTCCCCAGCCCTGGAGGGACGCGTCAGTCACAACCACGTGCTCCAGGTGGGGTAGGGAGAGGGATCTGCCACTGACCCAGTCGCGGTCCGTGAGCCACCACTGCAGTTGTTCTCGCAGTGCACTCCGAGATCAAGACATGATCGGACAGGTTGCCCTGATGCTGGGCCCACTGAAACTTCAGGTCCCACTGCAGAGCCCGCATCCGCCACCGGGCGTGATGCACCAGAAGGATGCAGAGGCCATCAGCCCCAGGAAGCCGCAGTGTCAACCTGAGTTTCGGGATAACGGCTGAAATATGGGAATCAGAGCCTGTATATCCCAAACCCGCTGTTCGGGAGGGTAAACCCGAAACTGCGCCGAGTTGAGAACCGCTCCGATGAAGAGGAGCTTCTGAGAGGGACACAGGTTCGAGTTCGGCACATTGATGGAGAACCCCAGCAAATGCAGGAGGTCGTCCGTAGTCTGGAGGTGGCGGACGACTGTCTGGGGCAAGCCCGCCTTCAACAACCAGTCATCTAGGTAGGGGAAGACTGACACCCCTAACCTGCGCAGAGGAGCTGTGACCACTGCCATCACCTTCGTGAACACCCATGGGGCGTTGGTAAGGCCGAAGGGGAACACGGTAAACTGAAAGTGCTCTTGGCCTACCGTGAACCACAGGTAACGCCGGGGGGGCGGCAGGACGGGGATGTGGAAATAAGCGTCCTGCAAGTCCAATGCTACCAGCCAGTCTTCTGGGTCCAGGGCAGCTAGGACCTGAGCCAAAGTCAGCATCTTGAACTTCTCCTTCCGGAGGAAGCCTTTGACGTTCCGCAGGTCCAAGATAGGGCGTAGGCCCCCTTTGCCCTTCTTGGGTACCAGAAAGTAATGGGAGTAACATCCACACCCTACTTCTGGCCCAGGAACGCGCTCGATGGCCCCCTTGGCCAAGAGGGCCGTGACTTCCTCTTGCAGAAGTTGCAAGTGATCCCCCGACACGCGGTGGCATTGCGGTGGCATGGATGGAGGGGGCGCCTCGAAAGGGAGGGAGCAGCCCCTTCGGACGATCTGCAGCACCCACCTGTCCGATGTGATAGTGCACCAGTGGGAGAGGTGATGGCAAGCCCTGCCTCCCACAGGCGACACATGGGCCTGAAAACTCAGACTAGGAAGGTTTTGAGGCGGGTGCTGTGGAGGGAGGTGTGGACTGGCCTCGCCGTTGTCCCCGTTGTCCCCGACCGCCGCCACAGCGGTTTCCACGCCCGCCACCGCTCTGTTGAACATTTTGCGGCGCGTGGCTGGCAGCACGTGTGGGGGCGCCCCTTCCGTGGCCACGAAAGGAGCGAAAGGCACCCGTTTGCTGGCGTGGGGCCGAGAGGCCCAAGGACTTGGCCGTAGCCCTGGAGTCCTTAAAACGTTCAAGCGCATGGTCTGCCTTGTCGCCGAAGAGGCGATGGCCATCGAACGGCATGTCCAGAAGTGTGGCCTGGACATCGGCCGAGAAGTTGGCGGACCTCAACCGCCACCGTCGTTGCCATTGCCCTGCCCAGTGAGTCAGTTGTATCCAGCCCACACCGGATGGAATAACGCGCTGCATCTCGGCCCTCCGCAAGGGTTTGGGCGAGTTCAGCCCGGACCTCCTCCGGTCATTGTGGCAGCACCTCCGCAACAGTGTCCCACAGAGTGTGGGTGTAGCGGCCCAAGAGACAGGCGGTATTTACAAACCGCAGCCCTAAGCTTACAGACGAGAACACCTTCTTCCCGAACTGTTCTTATCTCTTGGATTCCCGGTCGGGCGGGGCCGACGGGAATGCGCTCTGGGAATTGGAGGCCTGGATGACCAGGCTCTCGGGGGTGGGATGGGTGGACAAAAAGCATGGGTCGTCCGGGGCCGGGCGGTAGCGTCTGGCCACGTTCCTATCCACAGGCGGGCCTGTGGCGGGCTTGGATCAAGTGGCCACAAGAACGTCGCATAAGGCCTCATTGAACGGCAGCAGAGGCTCGTTGGAGCTTGACTGCTGTTTGAGGACCTCAGTGAGGAGGTTAGTCCTCACGGCCGCGACGGGGAGCTCAAGGTGTAAGGCCTTGGCTGTCTTCGTCAACACTACACTATATGTAGACCCCTCCCCTGAAGCCACAGTCGGAGGCGAGGTAAATCCAGTGGCTGGTGATGTGTTAAGACCACTGGCTTCCCCAAGCTCATATGTCCAGTCCTGTTGAGACTGGCGCTCCAGTGCCAGAGGGTCCTCAGGCCCCTCTCAATCCTCCTCGTCACCCGTTACCTGTGAAACAGGATTAGTAGACGGGGTCTCCTCGTGGAAATAAAAATCTCCATAGGCTGTCGGAAGCGGCGTCCAGCGGCGCCATTGCGGCGCTAGAGTCGGACTGTAGGAAACATTGGGGTCGGCGTCCACAGCGGGCGCCGGGGGCGACACCCGTGGGGCCAGCGCCGGCGAGGTCGACCGGCGACGACCCGGATCCGGAAGCGGATCCAGTGAGGTCATGCGGTGCCAGGACCGAAGTCGCCGGCGGCGCCGGGGCCGAAGTCGCCGGCGGCACGTGGGCCGAAGCACCCGGCGGCGCGTGGGCCGAAGCACCCGGCGGCGCGTGGGCCGAAGCACCCGGCGGCGCGTGGGCCGAAGCACCCGGCGGCGCGTGGGCCGAAGCACCCGGCGGCGTCGGGCCGAAGCACCCGACCCGCTAGGTCCTCCAGACAGGCCCGTTGGGCCCGAAGGCGCCACGGAACCCGACTGAGGAGGGAGGGACCTCATGGCCATGAGGTACCGCTCGATCTCCTCCAGCGTCACGCCGTGCCGTGCCCAGGGACCCGAAGGGGTGGGGCAGGCGGCGACGCTGCGACTCCCGCGTGTCGCCCGAGCCCCCGGCCGCATCATGCGAGCGTCGGGGTGGGTCGAAGGAACGATGATGTCTCTTACCTGAGGACTTGGGACCTGACGACCAGTGTCCACTCCCGGAGCTGCGATGACTCCGACCTCGCGACCTGTCCCTCGACCTCCCGTGGGACCGGGACTTGGAGTGGCACGGGGCCGACTGCCGGAGCTCGAGCCGCTTGCGGGACCGCTCCCGCCCCCGCCTAGCCTTCAACGTCAGGGCCCGGCAGTCGGAGCAGGTGCAGTCGTCGTGATCGAGGCCTAGGCACGTCAGGCACCGGCGATGGGGGTCCGTGACCGACATTATTCGGTGGCACTTCGAGCAGGGTTCGAACCCGGGCATCAATACCGGCACTGATAGAGTCGAAGACTCGAGAAAAAGAATGATCAAAGGTTTAGTCAAAAAATGACTAGGGGTAGAGCTTCTCCGGATCTGCGCTAGCTGGCGCGAAAAAAAGAAGAACTGACGTCAGCGCACATGGGCGTCGTCTAAGTACTCCGACGACGTCATTCCGGCGCTAACGATGCCGACGGACGCGGAGCCACAGACTATGCCTACCGACGCGCAGGGGTATTGCTACGCAAAAATTTCCGGATCCAGTCTGACGCCTGGGAATATTCTAAGGTAAGGAACCTGATCACTAACGGGTCTCTTTCAGATACAGCCTTACAGGCGTTTCTAGAGGACATTGCAATCCCACAGATACCGCTAGCACGGTACACTGATTTCAAATCCCCCATTAAGCTAAGTGAAATAGAAGATGCCATACAATAAATGGCAAGAGGGGAAAACGTCAGCAGCAGCTGGTTGGCCCAAAGATTTTATATGACACATCAAACCCAGCTAGCCCCGCGTTTGCGCCAAATGTATATGGACGCATACGATAAAGGCATCCTACCTGCCTCACTGTGAGAGGCGATACTGGTGGTACTACCTAAGCCAGGTAGAGATCCAAAACTTCAGTGTTTCCCAAGCTGCGGTCTGCGGACTCCCAGGGGTCCGTGACACATTCCCAGGGGGTCCGATGCAGCACTTTTAAAAGCACAGCAAAGTTTCTTGTTTAATTAGCGGCTTTCGAGCAACAATAAAAGTGTCAAGATAATGCCAGTGATTAATGTACCTGCTGGAGAGAGATGAGAGTTTTGTTCAGTGGCAGCTTTGACTTAACTAATGTAGCACAGTGTGGGAAACTCAACTTCAGAACTGGCACGAGGTGCAGATTTTCTTAGTCAACCGTGTTCTCTGTATGTTTATGTAATGTAGCACAGAGGGTTAATATGGGTACTGCAAAGAAGTGACAATCGTAATCTAGCAGAGGGACCTATGAAATGTAATTAAAGAGCTGCATGGTACCAGTTAGTAACTTATGTTTTTTTAAAGTCATTCATTATCCGGATGCTGCTAAAAAGGTTTATTTGGGTGGAAAATGCATTTTAATGTTAAAGTCAGTGCTAGCCACTGTGTTATGTTCTGAATCCGGAGTTTGTGCTTCTCTAGACCGACCACTCTTTAATGCATACCAGTATGAATACTACACCTTGTAGCCCAGTTTACCTTAAGTAACATTTTCTATACACTGATTGACATGTATGATTTATTGTCTCTATATGTGTGTGTGATGTAAAGTGCTGACATCAGGGCTCGAAAAATCCACTCGATCGCTCGCATATGCAAGCTAAATTTAACAAGGTCGAGCTGTTTTTAGGTTCTACTTGCCCTTTCTGGCGAGTAGGAAAACAAACTAACTTTTGTCCTCTGTCTGTGAAAACGGAGCAAATGTGACAAGATACGATTTAAATGCTTTTTTATTGCTCACAAAGTTAATGAGCAATAAAGATGCCATTAAATCTTGTTAGGTTGTCACATTTGCTCCGCTTTCAGAGACGGAGGTCAAGTAGGCTGCAGATAGGTCGAGGATATTTTTAAGGTACTAGTCCTGCAGGTCTAGTACCATTTTTTGGATTTTGCGAGCCCTGGATATGAGAGATGCTACAAAACAAAAAAAATATATGTGAGAGAGGGGCTATGGAGAGATGTGAGGCACTGTTGGAGGGTAATAATAAGGTAATCATTGAAGAACCCAACAAAGATTGGCGCATCCTGGTGCATAGTAAGGCCTTCATTTACTATTCTTTAAAAGTTAATACAATTCTATATATAATGATAAATGTGTTGTAGAATGCAGCATTGTTTCCTAAATATTTTGAGGGGGAGAGCCTCCCAAAGCTCCATTTGTAGTGGTCAGGCTCACTTCCCGCACTTGGGTGCACCGTGTGGGGACTGGTCAGTTCACGTGTACATGCACGCGCATCGCATGCAAGCCCAGCCTCTCGCCCCCATCCGGCATCAGACTTCTCCTCCCCTAGCAGCACTCCTCCCACACCAGCAACTCCCCCCTCCCACACCAGCACTTCCCCTCTCTCTCCACGCAATCACAGCCTTGCCGCACTGCCGAGCCTGTCCCAACAACACAACCCAGCTCCGTCACATGGCTTCTGCTTTGCTCTTCTTCCACCACCTCTCCTAACCACTGCTTCTTGGCGCTCGATACATCTCGCCACCGACCCCCTCTCCTACCATTCCTAGCTACCCCACTTTCGCTCTCCTCGCACACCCCACCACTTCTCCAACCCCTGCCCCAAAACCACCGCTCCCACTTTCCACTAACCCCGCTCTCGTCTTCTCCTGCCCCCAGCGTCTCCCCACCAAAGCCCGAGTTCTCCCCTCACCCTCCAACGCTACTACTCACAGCCTACCCACGACCACCACAGCCATCTCAACAGCGCCACAGTCTCTGCCCCCAATCTCCAAAGGTCCTCGCACCTCAACTCTCACCTCCACCCACGGCACGCGCCGGCGCCATGTCAAGTGCCATACTCATGCCCGATTTATCAAAAGTCTCGAATAGCCTTGCCGCACTGCCGAGCCTGTCCCAACAACACAACCCAGCTCCGTCACATGGCTTCTGCTTTGCTCTTCTTCCACCACCTCTCCTAACCACTGCTTCTTGGCGCTCGATACCACCACTTCTCCAACCCCTGCCCCAAAACCACCGCTCCCACTTTCCACTAACCCCGCTCTCGTCTTCTCCTGCCCCCAGCGTCTCCCCACCACCGAAGCCCAATTTCTCCCCTCACCCTCCAACGCTACTACTCACAGCCTACCCACGACCACCACAGCCATCTCAACAGCGCCACAGTCTCTGCCCCCAATCTCCAAAGGTCCTCGCACCTCAACTCGCACCTCCACCCACGGCATGCGCCGGCGCCATGTCAAGTGCCATACTCATGCCCGATTTATCAAAAGTCTCAAATAGCCTTGCCGCACTGCCGAGCCTGTCCCAACAACACAACCCAGCTCAGTCACATGGCTTCTGCTTTGCTCTTCTTCCACCACCTCTCCTAACCACTGCTTCTTGGCGCTCGATACATCTCGCCACCCGACCCCCTCTCCTACCATTCCTAGCTACCCCACTTTCGCTCTCCTCGCACACCCCACCACTTCTCCAACGCCTGCCCCAAAACCACCTCTCCCACTTTCCACTAACCCCGCTCTAGTCTTCTCCTGCCCCCAGCGTCTCCCCACCACTGAAGCCCAAGTTCTCCCCTCACCCTCCAACGCTACTACTCACAGCCTACCCACGACCACCACAGCCATCTCAACAGCGCCACAGTCTCTGCCCCCAATCTCCAAAAGGTCCTCGCACCTCCACCCATGCCGCCAGAATGTCTCTCGCCATCGCCACAGTGTTTGTCATCACAGCCTCCCTCGCAGACGCCCTACCTCCTCCACCCACAGTCTCTCGGGGTCACTTTCGAAAGCCTCTGTTCCACCAGCAATTTTGCAGCGCGATACAGCGCCCTGAATGGGACCTCTTGGTGCTATGGACCACAACTAAGAAACAGGAGGGCAAACAAGAGTTGATTTAAGGTTGTTCGAAAATCTGAATTTTCACTTTCCTTCTTACATTTTGACAACCTCTCACCTTTTCAAATCCCGAGAGCCCCTCCCCGTCTGTGGCTGCTTTCAGCTAGAGTGGCCATTTACTCCAGCGTCAGAGTCAGACATCACTCACACCATCCATCTTTTCAAAGGCCACGCCCTCTCCGCACCATGCCTACCCTCGCCCTCTTTTCTAGAAGAACTGCCGGATTCCCACGACCCTCATCACGATGCACCACTGCCCCTGCAGTCACAGGGCTGAACCGCACCAACTGTGGACAGACGCACCCTACCCAAACGCCCTCACGCCCCTTCCAAACCAGCTGTCTCCTTGCACAATCAGCAACCCGCAGAAAAAAACACAACCGGAGAAAAATCACACATTGCGTTCAAACGCGACTGTCCCCTTGAGATATAACACACTATACACACAAACATACACCATCTCTGCACTACAGTGGCGTATCAAAGGTGCTATGGACCCTGGTGCAAGGAGAGAAGGTATACAACTATCGCCATGGTTCAGCTAGGGTATAGCTATGGTTCAGTGGTCCCTTGGGTCCCGGTGCCACAGCACCTGCTGCACTATTTGTAGCTACAACCCTGCTTCCCTATGCACAATAAATCAGTCTGTTCAAAAGTGATTAGAATGAAAAAAGGTTACCAGATGGGTAATATCACCAGGGATGCCCGCTTCAAGTCCCGAGCCACCAGTAGTTTCAATTGGTTCAGTTGAAATTAACCAGCATTACAATGCCCAAAAACGCATTAGGTTGCTGGAGAAAAGCCCACACCCTGCAAATTGTGTCTTGATGACTAAGGACACACAACGCCACTCACACCCACGCAAGCCCACTCTCACACACGCAACGCCACTCTCACACACGCAACGCCACTCTCACACACGCAACGCCACTCTCACACACGCAACGCCACTCTCACACACGCAACGCCACTCTCACACACGCAACGCCACTCTCACACACGCAACGCCACTCTCACACACGCAACGCCACTCTCACACACGCAACGCCACTCTCACACACTCAACGCCACTCTCACACACTCAACGCCACTCACACGCGCAACGCCACTCACACACTCAACGCCACTCACACGCGCAACGCCACTCACACGCGCAACGCCACTCACACGCGCAACGCCACTCACTCAAAGCCACTCACACACACGCAGTGCCACTTTCACCCACACTGTGCAGTGCACAATAGGTCTCGCAGTAGGTAAGTTGGAGCTATTGGTTTTGTAAATGACAAAGGCCTTTATGTTTTTAAAATGAAAAAAAAAATAAAAGGCATTGTTATTTGCAATTGTAATAGCTCCAACTTTCCTACTGCAAGACCTATTGGCAACGCCAGTGCTTGTTATATGTGCCAACGAGTTCGCGAACCTGTTTGCGCATACAAAAAAACCTATTTGGCCATGTACATAGCCTATTTTGCGAGTCGCAATGTTTTTGCGACTTGCTAAATAGGTTTTGTGACTTGCTATTTGGAATATAAACTCCCTTCCAAATAGCGAGTCTCAAAACCATGTACAAATGTTTGGCAACCCCCAGGGCACCCCTTTCCCTTTGCAAATGCATGCAAAATTATTTTTTGCAGGCAGTGGTCCCAGGGACCACTGCCTGCCCTTAAAACTGCCGCTAGAGACCAGGCAGAAAGGGATACTGATGGCCGCACCACCAAGCTATACACATGTATTATTTTGAGAACATAAATTCACCATTGCCCACCTCTTTGGTCCACTGCCACAGGACTAAAACAATTAAACAATATATAACACATAGAGAGGCAACAGAATAGAGTTAGAGCATCAATGCACATGTATTAAAGAAAAAATCTGGGTTTCTTCTTCGTTGTTCTAATGCACGTCTTTTAATCTTTTCTTGTAGTCAAAGCGATGTTACAAGCCCAACAGCACAGACAGCCAACGCGTTTCGCCCCACATGGGGCTTCCTTAGGGCTGTAAACAATGTATTGATTGGTCATTCATGTAAACATTACATATATTAGTACATGACACAATACAATTGTTATTTTCAGACTTCTTGCGATTTTAAACACCTTCATAGACCATTAGATTCCAAGCATGTCAATGTGGTTATTATGAAACAGAGATCCAGATGAAGAAAGAAAACCCATAGACATCCCAATCTTAACTCCAAATCAATCAATACATTGTGTATAGCTGAGCAACTTGGGTCTAGTTTGTCTGAAAGCATATGTGAAAATGCCAATCTCGTTGTCAATTTATCAGATTGTGTTCTAAATGAGACTGAATTGTGCCTTTTAAATAAAGGTTTGGGTTTTTGTGCATCAACAAAAGGGTGTGTTTTCTGAGTTGCATGCTGATCTTTCCAAATTTACCAGGAAGGCCAAATTGAAATGTCATTTTAATATCAACCAGTTCCAAAAAATAGCACCGAGGCAATGTGATACTGAATCCTCAGATGTGACAGTTGAACACTTAAAACAAGTATCTCTACTAATGTCATTGGATGGTGAAATGAAAGTACCCTTGGAAGGGGTTGCTCAAGAGTTACACATATATCAAGATCTTACATTAGACAGCCATATGGGTCCAAAGAGTAAATTTATCCCACAAGCAACACATCTCTCTGGGATTGATGTGTTCTACAAACTAGTAACAAAAGACCTGTTTGATCTAGAAGATAAGATGCTAAAAGGAAAGCGGGTATGATATACAGATAATCGTACATCTCATGAGAAAGGAGCACTTGATAGTCTCAGAAAAGATTCCTCCATTGTCACACGTGAAGCTGACAAGGGGGAAATGTTCTAATGAATAGAGCAGACTATGAGCAGGAAGCCTTGAGACAACTTGGCAACATTGAGTGTTACAAAAAAATGAAGGGAAATCCACGTGTTGAAGCTATGATGAAGATTATTATTCGTCTTGCACATTGGAAAGAGGTTGGACTCTTATGAGATACTGAGTTTCACTTTCTTAAAATCCAACATCCCAGGGCTGCATGTCTATATCTTTTACCAAAGGTCCACAAAAAAGAGAATTTCCCTCCGGGCAGGCCTATCATCTCGGGAAATGGATTAATGACCGAGCACTTGGCTGAGTTTGTGGACCTTTTCTTAAAACCATTTGTTTTCAACCTCCCTTCGTTCATTCAGGATACAAAGGATTTCCTAAATAAAATTGATGACGTGCAATGGGACGACTCCATGTGGCATGTGACCATGGATGTCGAGTCCTTATCTACTTGTATTAAGAAAGAATTCGGCTTATTAGCCGTTGATTTTTTCGTTTCTACCAGACCGGCTAAGTTTCTGGAACATAATGGTACGATTATGGAAATGGTTCACCTGATCCTGTGCAACAATTTCTTTGTATTCAATCAGGACTGGTATCATCAACAACGTGGAACCGCGATGGGTTCAAAATTCGCACCATCCTATGCGAACATCTTCATGGGGTGGTTCGAAAAAATATTTGTACGGTCCCATCGTGCGAGTGACTGGACAGATGATGTGTTTTTTGGGGACATTACATGGATGATATTTTTATGATTTGGACCGGATCGGAACTTAAATTATTAAATTTTTTTTTTTATTTCCTTCATTCTAACTCTTTCAATATACGTCTAACCATGGACAGATCAACGGTGAGATTACACTTCCTTGATCTTGAAATATATGTTGGGGATGGCAAACTACAGACTTCAATTTACAGAAAAGAGACAGCTGTAAACAGTATTCTACATTTTGAAAGTGCACATTCTAACAGCACCAAGTGTGCGATCCCATTTGGAGAACTAATTCGGGTTCGTCGAAATTGTAGCAATGATAGACTGTTTGAGGAACAGGCTAATGCTACGGTACAACGATTGAAAAAAGAGGCTACAGGGATAATGATCTTAAACATGCATTAAATAAAGTAAGAAATGTCAAAAGATGTGATACATTGAAAACAAAATCAAAGATTGAGTCACCAGACAAAGAACGACTATCTTTCATCAACAAGTATTCTCTCTATAATCAAGAGATCTTTAAAATACTAAATAAACATTGGAACATCTTGAGGGGAATGCCCGGGGTGGGTACTCTGATTAGAGAGAAACCGTCCATTGTATATAAAAGATCTGGTACGCTTAGAAAAACTCTTTGCCCAAGCTACACGGCACTCAGACCAAGCAATAATATCAACTGGCTGACTTTCCCCAAAGGTTTCTACATTTGTGGAAGCTGTAATGTGTGTAGTTTGGGACTTAACAAAACGACCTGGTTCAAATACAACAGTGACTACACGCATGAGGTCAAACACCTCATGAATTGCCAGTCTACATTCGTAATTTATGTGATCATATGTAATTGCCAGAAAATTTATGTAGGCAACACAGTAAGACAGCTACGTGAACGTATACAAGAACACTGGCGAGCTTGCATTAAAAATGATGTAAACAATGCCCTTAGGGCACTTATCTGCGATTCTGCGATTCCCAAGAGTAATTTCAAATTCCATGCCATTGATCATGTCCCAGTGGATAGACGGGGTGGTAATTGGGAATTGCGCCTGAGGCAGCGTGAGACGTTCTGGATCTGTAAACTGAGAGCAGTACTGTATGGTTTGAACTCGGATAGTGAGATGCACTATTTGCTATGAATTCCCATAATTGGCGAATGATCAGTTCTGGTTAATAATATAGTCTCTCAGAGAACAATGGTTATTGTTGATGTGAATCAAATAAGGTTAAAAACAATGTTTTGGGTAGTCACAATGTTTAAGATCATGCATATACAAGATGAGGTATGCAACTATAAAAAAGTGGGGTGTTCGACTTATCTTAATGTTTCTCCTTCCATTTTTGCTAGTTCAAGTCTATCCCTATCTGTTAACCCTGTTAAAATGTGACCTATATAGTCTGCTGATATACAAAAAAATATCGACAATGTGTGACCAAAGGTGAGAAAGTCATGTCCTCAAAAAGTGAACCGTGTAAGTGTAAAAAAAGAGAGGGGCATGGATGAATTCGCTTAAGGTCTCATTTTAGTCGTTTTTAATTACTCTCTCACTGACAATTTGGCCAACATGTTATTGTACATGTTTGCAGTGTTCTTAGATAAGGTGTAATCATGTTACAGATTTGTTTTTTCGATTTATGAAAATAATGGTGGTGAAAGTTTCTCTTTCTGTTTTTTTACATAATACTAACAGGATACCTCGAGCATGGTATGTTACTACTGCAGATATCAGCTGTGAATGGATATGTCAAATGGGCATGAAGACTTAATTCTAAGGAATTTATGTTGATTACATATTGACATATAGTGCACTGTGTATTTACCTTTTCTGTTTTTTCTACTTTGATTTTATAATTGTAGGTATGTGGTCTTTCTCTTTGATCTCAACTCCTTGTGCATGCCCCTTGCACCTTCACTGGGCAATTTCTCTGTCAATTCTTTTGCGAAACGTGTGATTTTGCGGTGATTGCAGGGTGTACCTTTTGTGTGTGTGTGTCGGGCGGTGGTCCCGAACACAATTGAGGTGCTTTATGAATTGATTCCCAAAAATTGTTAGAGTGAAGGTGAGATTGTTAAATTCATGTGGGACTGTTGCCACACGTGTATACTTATATGTAACGTACTCCTGTTCGGCCTCAAAGTGTGGTCTTCTGTTTGTTTACATTCTTAAGGAGGTCTCTTTTTAGTATAGGGATTGGTAGAATATTGACCAATCGTATTTCTTCTCGCAAAAGGAGTTTGTGTGATCGCAGTAGGGTGCATAATTCCTGATGTGAGATAATCTATTATAGGTTGAGAATAGACCACATGATCAGTGACGTTTTTCTTACGCTGCACCTCGCACCCTCCCACTAGAGTTTTTTATGTACATGAAGAGGCGCGCCAAAAGGAACTTGGCGTCTTCTGATCGGTGTGGCCGGGAGTCGGGTCAGAGATAGTGCACATACGAAAGAACTCGCATCTGTAAGTATCTGTTTTCGTTTTCTGGATGACTAGCAGAAGGGCGGGTTGAATGACGGTTCCGTAAGCACGTTATGAGTGGATTGCTGCTCGTCTGTAGTAGCAGATTTAATTAACCATGGTAACTATCGTTGAGGAAGTGCATGTGTAGACATTTACTACACCAGATCCCTTATGTTTTAAATTCAGATCGACACTCACGGGGGAATATGTGTAATGAACAATTCCTAAACCCGATGATGCAGTATATGCTGCAAGCATACAACAAGTTTGTCTTCATGCCGTTTTCTATTCGTAAATGATTGAAAGTTATCATAACCAATGCTGAGTTAATAATAATATTTCATACCGTAGCTTTCTTCGGTTTTAAGTCCCGCCTGCCAATGCGCTTGCGCATTCGAGCTGGCGAGAGATATAGGGGCTTATCCGTAGTTTAACCAAACTGGCGATTTGATGCAGTGCCCGTGATAAGCGCGTGCACGCATCAAAGCCATCTGCTTCCCTCCCACAGCTTCCCCCACCCCCTCACCCTCACACCCCCTCAAACGCCCTCACCCTCACACCCCCTCACCCTCACACCCCCTCAACCCCTCACACCCCCCCTCACCCTCACACCCCCCTCACCCTCACACTCACACCCCCTCATCCTCAACCTCACACCCCCCCTCATCCTCAACCTCACACCCCCCCCCCATCCTCAACCTCACCCCCCCCCCATCCTCAACCTCACCCCCCCCTCATCCTCAACCTCACCCCCCCCTCATCCTCAACCTCACACCCCCCCTCATCCTCAACCTCACCCCCCCCTCATCCTCAACCTCACCCCCCCTCATCCTCAACCTCACCCCCTAACACACCCTCACCCCCCCTCATCCTCAACCTCACCCCCTAACACACCCTCACACCCCCTCACCCTCTCATACCCTCACCACACCCTCTCATACCCTCACCCCCACACCCTCTCATACCCTCACCCCCACACCCTCTCATACCCTCACCCCCACACCCTCTCATACCCTCACCCTCTCATACCCTCACCCCCACACCCTCTCATACCCTCACCCCCACACCCCCTCACCCTCACACACCCCTCACCCTCACACACCCTCACTCACCCTCACTCACTCACCCTCACTCACTCACCCTCACTCACTCACCCACCCTCACTCACTCACCCACCCTCACTCACTCACCCACCCTCACTCACCCTCACTCACCCTCACTCACCCTCACTCACCCTCACTCACCCTCACTCACCCTCACTCACCCTCACTCACCCTCACTCACCCTCACTCACCCTCACTCACACCAGCTCAGCGCAACCACAGCACCAGCACCAGCTCAGCGCAACCACAGCACCAGCACCAGCTCAGCGCAACCACAGCACCAGCACCAGCTCAGCGCAACCACAGCACCAGCACCAGCTCAGCGCAACCACAGCACCAGCACCAGCTCAGCGCAACCACAGCACCAGCACCGCGCAACCACAGCACCAGCACCGCGCAACCACAGCACCAGCTCAGCGCAACCACAGCACCAGCTCAGCGCAACCACAGCACCAGCTCAGCGCAACCACAGCACCAGCTCAGCGCAACCACAGCACCAGCTCAGCGCAACCACAGCACCAGCTCAGCGCAACCACAGCACCAGCTCAGCGCAACCACAGCACCAGCTCAGCGCAACCACAGCACCAGCGCAACCACAGCACCAGCACCAGCTCAGCGCAACCACAGCACCAGCTCAGCGCAACCACAGCACCAGCTCAGCGCAACCACAGCACCAGCTCAGCGCAACCACAGCACCAGCTCAGCGCAACCACAGCACCAGCTCAGCGCAACCACAGCACCAGCACCAGCGCAACCACAGCACCAGCACCAGCTCAGCGCAACCACAGCACCAGCACCAGCCGCAACCACAGCACCAGCACCAGCTCAGCTCAGCGCAACCGCAGCACCAGCTCAGCGCAACCGCAGCACCAGCTCAGCGCAACCGCAGCACCAGCTCAGCGCAACCGCAGCACCAGCTCAGCGCAACCGCAGCACCAGCTCAGCGCAACCGCAGCACCAGCTCAGCGCAACCGCAGCACCAGCTCAGCGCAACCGCAGCATCACTCAGCGCAACCGCAGCATCACTCAGCGCAACCGCAGCATCACTCAGCGCAACCGCAGCATCACTCAGCGCAACCGCAGCATCACTCAGCGCAACCGCAGCATCACTCAGCGCAACCGCAGCATCACTCAGCGCAACCGCAGCATCACTCAGCGCAACCGCAGCATCACTCAGCACCACCACAGCATCACTCAGCACCACCACAGCATCACTCAGCACCACCACAGCATCACTCAGCACCACCACAGCATCACTCAGCACCACCACAGCATCACTCAGCACCACCACAGCATCACTCAGCACCACCACAGCATCACTCAGCACCACCACAGCATCACTCAGCACCACCACAGCATCACTCAGCACCACCACAGCATCACTCAGCACCACCACAGCATCACTCAGCACCACCACAGCATCACTCAGCACCACCACAGCATCACTCAGCACCACCACAGCATCACTCGCCACCACCACAGCATCACTGGTTCAAATATGTTCTTTCAATGTTTCAAGCAGCTTTCAAGCTTTATTACAAATCACAAAAAGATGTTAATTTTTCCCTTCTGTTCTTGGATTTTCTAAACAATAAAAAACACTGAACATTATCTTCACAAAAGTTATTTCCAAAACTTAAAGCTATTGACATTACAAATTAAATAAATTATTTAAGTATTATTTAAAAAAATTAAAAGCCATTGTTATTTGTAATATCAATACATCCAAGTCACGTAAATACAAAACATGTTGCATTACAAATGCTATAGGTGTCACATTTGCGAAAGTTATAACTATTGGCATTGAAAATGACAAAGCTATTATTTTAGCTATTTTAAAAAACACAAATTTATAAAAAAAGTCATTTATAAGACCAATCGCTCAAACTTTCCTAATGCGAGACCTATTGCATTTCCAATGCTTGTTCACAATGGCTCCTTTTGCCAGCAAGCCTTTAACGCGTTTTCTCTCGCTCGTTATTTGGTTTACATGTTCATGCTACCTGAATTTCAGATGCATAAGACATATACCGCATCTGGGTATGATGATTGTAATTTTATATGACAATAATCGTTCGGGTATATGACGTTTCGTCATTTTTATTAATTTTAGGGAGTCAACTACTATATTGACCAGGCATCCTACCATGGATTATTTAAATACTCACGTTCATCTGTGTACGTCAACTTCATACATATAAAGGTATAAGGATTTTGTTTCAAGACTACAGGTCTTCTACTTTGACAATAGTGTGGGAGACAGTAGGGTGCTTATAGCTTCCCCGTTTTTTCTCCCATTTCGTTGTAGTGTATCAGATAAGTGAAAGCGCTACCCAACAAACGAGAACCATCATACTACTAGCGAAGCACTAAACCATAGGGTGCGAATTGCGGAGGTATCTATCAAGAGCTAGTGTTAATTTGCTTAACGCCCTTGTTTTTTAACAATATATTTTTTAACCAGCGGCTTGCGGCACATTTCTTGAGTTCTTATTACATTGATATGTTATTTTGTTGCAGAACTAATAAATAAATCGTGAGGGGGACTAGAATTATTCCATCCTCTGAATTTGAATTTTATTAAGTCTGGTAAGGTCCGACTCTTACATATACTTTAATTATGTTTAAAAATTACACACTTGGGGTGTGAAGTGGGATTTCTGTTCTTTTCTTTTCTGGCTGAAGTCATTATTATTGGCTGCTGGTGGAGTAATCTTTTATTTCATCGCAGTATATTTCACTGTCGTTTTTAAGATATGAATTTGGCATATAATAAACTTCAAGACTGGGTTTTACGTGTTTTTGGTTCTGACTAGAGCGCACAATTTCGGTGGCTTTCGTTTTTTTCACGTTCTCTCTTTGGAGTTAAGATTGGGATGTCTATGGGTTATCTTTCTTCATCTGCATCTCTGTTTCATAATAACCACATTGACATGCTTGGAATCTAATGATCTATGAAGGTGTTTAAAATCGCAAGAAGTCTGAAAATAGCAATTGTATTGTGTCATGTACTAATAGATGTAATGTTTACATGAATGACCAATCAATACATTGTGTTTACAGCCCTGAGGGGCGAAACGCGTTGGCTGTCTGTGCTGTTGGGCTTGTAACATCGCTTTGACTACAAGAAAAGATTAAAAGAAGTGCATTAGAAAAACGAAGAAGAAACCCAGATTTTTTCTTTAATACATGTGCATTGATGCTCTATAACTCTATTCTGTTGCCTCTCTATGTGTTATATATTGCCCTTAAAACTGCTTTATTTAAAAGCAGTCCCAGACATGGTGGTCTGCTGAGCCCAGCAGGCCACCATCACTGGGAGGGCTGGCATTCTCAATGGGCTCGCAAATTGCGAGAGGCTCATTAATATTAATGAAACTCGCATCTGCAACTGCAATCTCCTGTGCATCCAAAGAATTCACAGGGTTAAGATGGGGCCTTAATATTTGGCCTATTAATATTTGGTGTATTAATATTTGGCCTAAGACAAATATTAATACACCAAGACCAGATTGGCGTTATACCAAATAGATGTTTTACAAAAAACAAGGGAACCCTAAAGGTATGTCGCAGGGACCTTGGGCAGTATCATATTATACAAAACATTGGTCCCTACATGTGGACAGGATAAATTGCAAAACAATAATCAAAACACCTATTAAGTGTAATGTCTTTTGTCCAGCCGGACAATAAATTTTTATTTTAGCGTTCTAGTCAGTAAAACGAAAATGCAAAGACACTAAAATAACAAGTGGGCACAGCCGTGACCCACAACATGTAAGACAAAACAACGAAAGGAATGGCCAAAAGGGCAAAGCTTCAATAAGTGTGTACTTTGATTCAGTGTTACAGACGCGAATTTTCATAACCACAACTTTGCATTTTTACAATATTTCAATATCATATTGCATAAGGGGTTTTAAAAGTCGACGACGTTTCGATGCCTTATTTAATTATGGGCATCATCATCAGGACAAAGAAATAATCATTGTTGTCTTATTTCAAACATTATTTTCACTATGCCTTTCCGCATTACTGCGTGCATTGTGGAACCGGGTCCAAAGATTTATTGAGGGAGTGAAATCCGCTCGTGATAATATCCAAAACAGCCTGGTCCCGAGTATAGCTCGTCTGGATCCAAGGGCTGGGTTGAGCGCGATAGCTCGAGTTGTGAAGCTGCAATCCCAATAAAAATGTTAAAATATGGAAAAAACAAATTAACTTAAATAGCGTATATCTTGGTTTTTTTTACACGTGACAGAGGACCCAAAACTAAAATATGCATTCAGTTGAAGGGGCATTCTTTTAGACATTTCTATTTTGAGAACCCCTCTGTTTAGAATCAAGATCCAAGGTGCTCCCTTGAGTGAAGAAGTACAGCCTGTCTGGATATATCTACATTCTGGTCAAGGACACAACGATGAAGTCTACTACGAAGTTGTAGTGAGTGCGTCATTCTAAAACAAGACTAAAGTCTATTCTGATGAGGTGCAGAGTTAAGAGTGGGATTCCTCTCAATTTCAATATTTAGTTCCTTGCTAGAAGTGGAGCTAACCTACAACTAAATACGATCCACATGCCCCAAATAGTTAGAGCTTATTCAAAATATATACTTTTTTTAATCCACATATGGACAGACAGCTTTCTGGAATAGAAATGGGGAGGGGGTGAGTAAGGGCATGCAGAATATTTAGCAGTCAGGACTTAAATAATTCATTAAAAGATTATGACCCTCACAAATAATGATTGCAGAAAAGCTCTTCGAGAGGCCACCAGCGCAACATCTGTTGCAGAATAAGAGCCCAATAAGAATGCAGGTCACCTTGTATGAGTGAGGGATTACCAATGAGGAATAAGGCAGAATGAGCAACTTTTCTTGCACATGAGCTAGAATGTTGTCCACCACTACTAAAATATACGTTTCCTTCACACGCTAGGGGCAGTAACTGGTGTGAAAAAAATAAAGAAGTCTTACAACTTACAAAAAGTTCAGCAATAGCAGAATAATATGCCATCAGCCATGCAGGGGTTTCAAAATCTGTACTAGCAGCCATAGCACTGTACATAGAGACAGCCTTATACAGTCTCATGGCAATTCCTAAAGCCAACGAAAGCATGCTTGAATCGTGGGTGTTATTAATTGGGACTGATTTCTGTATTATTTTGTTATGTAAGTTTCATGCTCTGTTGGCTTTGGGGACACCCCTACACGAAGTACACAACATTCAGACACAGAGAGGCAGGGGGAGGAGGGGAGAGAGGGTGGTGGGGGAGGAGGGGAGAGAGGGTGGTGGGGCAGGAGGGAGGGTTAAAGTTTATCCCAGTTCAGATATAGCATCACAAGCTGCAAATTGAAGGTCTTGACATGGAACGTCAATGGCTTAGGCAATAAAATCAAGTGCACCATGGTCCTACAGTAGTTACGTAGACAGTCCCCTGACTTGGTATACTGCAGGAGACACATCTGCGTGGTAAGCATTACTCAGACCCCCTCCGGATTTAGCTGCTTTGAGTAGCAAATTTCGTGGCAGCACAGATCGATAAAGGGAGGGTGAACAACAGTTTTTTTTAACTTTTTGCGGGCACTTTAGTAAAAATGCAGCGTTTTTTTTTTTTTTTTTTTACAAAAGTGCCGATTTCATTTTTTTTTTTTTGGCAAATCGCGAAATGCAGGGAGGGCTGATTACTTAGCATGCAATAGATTTGGTTACACTCTACTGGCCCACATGCAATTCACATCATGCTCCAGAGGAGTGGAGATTTTAGCTAAAAATATGATACCCTTTCTGCCAGCCCGCACTTGGCGAGACCCCCCCACGCAGATGTGTGGCGCAACTGGACATGGGAGTGCCAAGCTCTTAACCAATGAGCTATCTTTGTACTGCCGAAGTTGCATGCAGCGGTACAAAAGGGGGTGGTGATGGACGGAGCATCTGAACCAATCAAACACTCACACCCAGTCTGTTAACTGGGTGTGAGTGTTTGATTGGTTCAGATGCTCCGTCCATCACCACCCCCTTTTGTACCGCTTTGTTCGCTATAAGTTGGCAGGGTATGCTCAGACATGAGTCCCTTGCTCACTTTGCCACTGGATTCAAGCAAGCCTGGCTGAAGATGGCTGAAATGCCAGAAACCGGTCCTAGGAAGCTTGATTCCGGTCCAGGGAAGCTTGATTCCGGTCCAGGGAAGGCATGGCTTGGCAGGTCGGGCTGGACTGTTCCCATGAGGCACAGGGTCAGACTGATTTGTATATGGCCATGTCTGACCCAGGATGGCAGAGTGGGCTAAAGAACAGTGATGGATTAAACCAAGATCTGTTGACTGGGTGTGAGTGTTTGATTGGTTCAGATGCTCCGTCAATCACCACCCCCTTTTGTAACGAAGTTGCATGCGGCGACCCTTCCGGAGCTTAACAAAATACTTATTGATATGCCCCCAGGAGTTTTAATTATGGTTGGGGACATGAATACCATGATGTCCCCAAACGTGGATAGAACTACAATTTCTCCTAGAGCCACTGGGTCGGAGCCTCTGCGCTATACTGACATTTCCGCGTAGCATGGTAGTGGGTCTCGCCTACATTACATTTTTACACAATTTATGCATGCAGTACTGTTCCGCGAGGCTCGAAATAGAGCAAGGGGCATATCAGACCACTCACGAGTAGATTTATTACTCCGGGGCCCCCCACAGGATCATACTCTCCAACCATGAATGGAACCCTGGCACTTTAAGGACAGTGAGTTTAAGGTTAAGAACAGGGAACGGACGGAACAATACTTTGATGGCAACACCGGCTTGGTTAGTTTCGAGTGTATCCTGTTGGAGGCTTATAAAGTGGTCGCCAGGGGCCACATACAGGTGTTGCCTGGTGGTAAGGGGAAATAACGATGCACTCGATGCGAAGAACTACAATAGGAAATTTCAGATAGGGCGAGAGGGGACACCTGACCCTTCCCTGGGGCATAGGCTACAGCACTGGCAGATGGAGCTCAGGGAATTGGAGGAAAATGCGGCCCGTTCCCATGTGATTGCCACGCAGAGGTGGCTCTGACAAGGGCGATACGGTTAACAAACTAATTGCTTGGCTAGAGGGAGAGACGGGGACCGGAAATGGGTCTTATAATTGCAGCAGCCTGACTGCTCAAGATGTAGGTCCGGAATGGCCATAGCCAAGACTTTTGCACCTTATTATGTGACACTATACCAGTCGGGTACTGGGAAAATCGAAGATGACTGTGCCGAACTTAAGTACCTCTTCTTGCCGGAGCTTTTGACAGAAGATAGGAAAGAACTAGATTGAGATCCGACAGGGCTATTCGTGATTTGCAGTCAGGAAAGGTGGCAGGTCCAAATGGGTTGCCTGCTGAACTCTATAAATGCGTGGCAGATAAAGTGGCTCAGCCAAAGCTAAATATGATCCAAACAGCATTGGATGACTGACAATTAAAAGAAGACCCAAGATTGCCTACCGTAGATGTCATTCCCAAACAGGGCAAACCTCCGGAACTGTGCAGCTCCTACAGACCCATCTCCCTACTTAATTTTGAAACCCAGGTCCTGGCAAAGGTATCGGCGAATTGGCTACATCAGATACTCTCCACAGTAACTCACCCCGACATAGGAGCACCAGGCTGAATCTCCGATGTTTATATGGAGTTATGTATGCGGCAGTGGCCCGCCCATCGGAAGCCGCACATGGTACTCTCACTGGATGCCCATAAGGTATTCAATAGTACTGAATGGTCATACCGGTTTGCGGTTCTATCTAGGCTGGGCTTTGGACCGAAGTTTTGTATCTGGGTTGGTCTCTTGTATTGCGACCCGCTGGCAAGAGTGTGTGAATGGGACAGTATCCAAGCCATTCATATTATGTAGGGGTACGCAATGGGGACGCCCACTTTCCCCTATGATTTTTGCAATTGCACTTGAGCCGCTCACATGCGTGGTGACTCTTTATATAAGTTCACTCTCTGGTCCATGGCATTGATGTTGGGGGTGGCTGGGAAGAGCATATATCTCTTGACACGGATGGCATTTTGCTTGCTCTATGCTCACAGGCCCCGCCAGACGTTTCACGGACTCATCCACATATTTAAACTTTTTAGAGTTATTCTGGCTTCCCGGATACATTGGAACAAGTCTCTGGTGTTCCCCATAGCCAACATGATCCCAACCCTCACATCCGCTTGTGCGGCATTGTGTAATGCACGCATTCTTATAAAGGAATCTACCATCAATAGGGAGCCAGTTGAGATCTTTGAGGACAGGTGAGATGTGAGCATACCTCTTGCAATCAGAGATAAGCCTAGCTGTTGTAAATCAACAGCGATTAGGTTAAGCATTAGCAGAAGACATGCTGTGTTTGACCATTATCGTAACAAATGTACCGACTATTTTGTATTGGCAACGGCCATTTTGTATTCCATACATCGCCATGTGCTAGTCATGTGCTTTGTCCTACCTCCTTGTTAACTGCGCCTGAAGTCTGCCCGGCAACAGGTTATATTTAGCATCCTCCGCTTCCAGCATGTCCAGACATGCGCAGTAGGGTCTATGACCGTTACTAATTAGTTCCAGATAGGAATATGTTTACTAGTTTCCGAAGACTGTTAACTCCGCCCACTTATCGATTGTGCCTTCCAATATGTCCTTGTATGGTCATGAAACTGCTCTTGTCTTCTGTACCGCCTTCTTTGAGCCCCCTCATGGTGTATAAAAGGGGCCATGTGCTTTAGTTCGGTGTGCTACTCGATACAATACTGAAGGTTGTTGTGTGGACTGTAGTACCACCTTTAAAGGTTTAATAAACCTGCTTTTGTATTTCCAGGTCCATTGCCAACTTCTTCCTAAGGTCTGAGGACTCCGTGCAGAGAAGGGCGAACCCCTTGCACTAAGTAGGCCTAGCTGAGGTTTGCTTACAACATAGCCGCGAGATTGAGGAGCAACTTGATTGGGGCTAGGTGGACTTTACGAGTTCCGGCGAGAATGGCGTTTCCATAGTCCAATCTGGAGAGTACTAATGATTGGACAACCGATTTAAAGTCCTCAACAGGAATGAAGGGTTTGATTTTCTTGAGGTGATGAAGAGAAAAGAGCGCCTTTCGCTGCGTTTTTGATGTGGTGAGAGAGGCTGTTTTGATCAATACTTATTTCTGAAAGATTTAACTTAGCTGGAGGTGGACAAAGAGCAGTTAAGGGCTTTAAGGTAAGAGATCCAAAGATGTATTGGAAGTCGATTACTTTTAGGAGCAAAGAGGATGACTTCTGTTGTTGGGGGTTGAGTTTAAGGTGATTGAGATGGAACCCTTGTTGAATGTTAGTCAGGGCATCGTTGAGGTGAAGAATGTCTGAATGGGAGATTATTTTATAGTAGACCTGGGTATCATCAACATAGAGGTGATAGTTGATTCCAGCTTGCTTGAGAAGGAGTGTGGGGGGGTTCCATGAAGTTGCTTGAGAAGGAGTGTGGGGGGTTCCATGAAGAGGTTAATTAAAGAAGGAGAGATGATAGAGCCCTGGGGGACACCCAAGGAGACTGGTTTCGGTTTAGAAAGACAATTGCTGATTTTATTCTGTTGGGTTCTGAACTGGAAGAAGGAGGTAAACCAGTTGAGAACAGGGCCATTGAAGCCAAAACGATCCTTGAGGGGATTGAGTAAGGTAGAGTGGTTTACAGTATCTAAAGCAGCCGAGAGGTCAGGAAGAATGAGAAAGGAGGCCTTCACCCTTGTCGAGGGAGTAGTGGATATCATCAACAATTTTGAACATCGCAGTTTCCGTACTGCAGCCTTTTCGGAAGCCAGACTGTAAGGTGTCCAGAAGGTTAAATGAGTCAATGTGTTTGTCCAGGTGTAACAAGGCGCATTTTTCAAGGGCCTTGGAAAGAAGAGGTGGATTAGAGATAGGACTCAAGTTGTTACGGTCGTCTGGATCAGCAGTGGGATTTTTGAGGATGGGAGAGATTTGGCCTAGTTGGAGGGAAACCGGAATAGACCCGGAGGTCAAGGAGGAGTTAATGATAAAAGTCCAATAAGGGGCAATTATATGTTTTAATTCTTGGACAAGGTTGGCGGGGAGAGGGTCACAGGTATGAGAGGAGGGCTTTAGCTTAGAGATGATAAGAACATCACACTCAGGGACTGGGTTAAAATAATGCCAAGATGCATTATTTTTTAACTGTTGACTGGTGAGGGAATGATTAAGTGGGGTGGTGGTGTGGGGGAAACGGACAGAGTTAGGAGGGGCGATGATGTAACAGGAGACTTGGATGGAAGGACAGTAAGGGTAGATGAGCTCGGTGGGGAGGAAGAAGTGACAAAGGAAAGATCAATCTTAGCGATTTTATCATTCAAGAAGGTCGCAATTTCTTCGCAACTTCGGTCGAGGCCGTCAATTTGGGAGGGGCAGAGGCCGTTTGATTTTTGATGATGCTAAACAGTTCTCTAGGTCTATTCCTAGCTCGGTCGGGTTGCGTGCGGAAGAAGGAGGCCTTTTCATTGAGGATGTTCTTTTAATAAATTAACCCTAGCAGCTCTGAGGAGGGCACGGCTTGAGAGGGATGGATGTTGTCTCCACGTGCATTCGGTCATCCTAAGAGCGCGCCTCATTATTGAGGTCAGCATTGAACCACAATTTGGCGAGGATGTTTTTTTGTGATTTTAATTTGTCTGGAGCAATTAAGTCAAGAACCTCAATGATGGATTTGTTGTAGTGTTCGGTCAGATCATTAACATTTTGCGAGGGAGGTGGAAGTTGAAGTTTAGCTCTGATCTTATTCTCCAATTCGCCACTAGGAATAAGATTAAGATTTCTGGTTAATCTCTTATGTTTGATTTTTTGGGGGGGGAAGGGAGAGGAGCAGTGCTGTTAATTGTAAAGAGGATATGATGATGGTCCAACCAGTCTATAGGGACAATGTGAGTAAGGGAAGCCAGATCTTTACTAGCAATTATAGCGTCATGGGTAGCCCCTTGGGAATGTGTTGGTGAATGGCACAGTTGAGTGAAGTCAGTGACCACGAGGAGGTCATTGAGGATGTTAATTGAGGAATCAGTCTTATTGTTCCAGTGAATAATGAAGTCTCCAAGGAAAATGTTTTGGGAATTTGAAATCAAGGATTGTGAGAGTAGGTCAGACAATTCCTCAACAAATGGAAAAGGGTCACCAGGGGGATGGTAAATATTATGTAGTCGAATAGGGGGGTGGGGGGGCCTGCACTTTAAGTTCAGCTCGCATGAATTCAAAAGTTAGTTGGTCAGAATTCTTAACCAGGGAGAGTTGGAGTTAGTCTTTAAAAATAATGGCTAGGCCTTCCCCAATTTTGTCATGCCTATCTTTTCGGAGGATAGAGTAACCTGGGGGGGGGTGCGGGAGAGCAAGTCAAGAATCGATGCAGAGTGGGCCTTGACCCAGGATTCCGTAACAAAAGCTATGTCAATGGCTTCGCCATGGATAGTTTCCGCGATTTCTGATGCATGTCGGGAAGCCGACCGACAGTTGACCAGCATGCACTTGAGGGGTTTATGGTTGGGTTCAGGAGAGGTTCAGAATGGATGGTAGTGCGTTGCGGGGGAGATATGGGGGATCCAGGGGAGGTAGGGGTACTGCTAATCCCAAGGATCACCGGAATAGAGGAATGCAGTGAAAGAGGATCAGGAGTGGCAGTGAATTGCGGAGGCAGCCTGAGCAAGCCAGTGAAGGCAGGGATGTGGTTTCTACCCAGGATCACCGGAATAGTGGCGTGAGGCATAAGGGAGTCGTATGTCATGGGGCTAGGAGGGAAGGTGATATGCAAGTCCCCGGGGATCGGAGGGGAGCGAGGGGTTGGGGCTTGGGATGGGGAAAGGGGACTGTTCCCTGGAAGTCCATCAACTGAGGTGCCATAAGGCGAGGTACATCCATATAGAGGGAAGGAGGGGTTTGTATGTCCGCCGCCCATTGTGACTGGATTCTTGGCAGGTTTCGAGTCAGAGAGGGATTTAAAGTCTTTCCTGAGAGAAGAAAGTTCTAACGTCAAGATAGAGAGGTGGAGTCCAATGTTAAGAAGTGATTGGGTTAAAAGCATGGACGGTAAGGAGGAAATGAGGTGGCTAGGGAGAGGGGCAGGTTCCACGTTGGCAAGAGGGGGAGGGAAAGGAAGTAGACAAGGAGGAAAAACAGGCGGCTGGATGAGAAGAGTGTTCCGGATGAGAGACTGAGGATGCATTGCTGAGTGAGTGCCCCTAGAGCCAGGGGTCTGATGGGTGCTGTGGGAAGACGCAGAGGACGAGGTGAGGAGCGGTGCTATAAAGTCTATGGGAGAGGGAATCAACTGGATTAGAAGGGATTGGAGTCAATCGTGGAGAATTAGGGAGGATAATGGGAGGGGTCTCAGAGTGTAGGGGGATCGAAGTTCGGGGCACAATCTGAGTGAGCAGAGGGGCATGGGTGTTAAGAAGGGAGTGATTGGAATAAAGTGGTAGCACGGAGATCAGAGTCCTGAATGTGTTTTCTCAGGCAACTGAAGGAGAGCTACATAGCCTACTGTGGGAGGAAGGTAACTCGCACATAGCATTGTGTAAATTGCAATGAGGGGTCTATGCGGGCGTATTGGTGGTTCCTGACATCAGGAGTTACTATCTGGCATCCCAGCTCATTACTATTAATGACTGGGTCTTTACATTCCTTACCTAACCAGCATATTGGGTAGACCGACACATTATGGGGAACGGTGGCTTCCCAGCCGCACTGTATTGCAGGCGCTGCAAGAAATCTCTTCCAACACACACACGCGGACGGTAGTGCAGGCATGGTGAGCGGCCACAAAACTATTAGGGGCGTGAGGCTAATTTGACCGAACAAACCCCGCTCTGGGAATGTGACCTGTTTAGTTGAGAGGGATGCCTGCAGGGCTTTAGCAGGTGGAACCTCATTGGAATAGATCTCCTTGGATATATCTGGCGAAATGGGGCAATTATCAAATTTGAGGATCTACAAACAGAATATCAGATGGCTGATACGGAGCGATTCTGCTATCTACAGTGAAGACATGCCCTGTGATGTCATCTATCAGAGGGGGAAGTGCTACCTGAATACTTCCTGCAAGAGGACCGACTATTACTTGATTCAATGGTGTCTCTCACCCACTGCAAACTCATGAATACTTTCCTCGACCCCCCCCGGCCCTTTAAGGAAGGCATGGGAGAAAGACTTGGGGGTCTTGGAAGATGAGGATTGGAGGGAGGCCATTCCAAGCCCCAGGGAGATTGCATTAGGAGCAAGATTTAGACGTATGCAGCTCTGGATCTTACATAGGCCGTATGCCCCCAGGACAGTTCAACAATGACATTCACCCCTTTACCCTGTACTGTAGTTCTAAACTATCCACAATCCAAAATTGCAGCGCACCTGTTGCCCAAACGTAACCATCACTATGCACTGAGGTCGGCTAGCACTGCCACCTCTGTTCAGATGGCAGCCCTCCCACGACTCCAGCAGTTAACGTATGCCCAGTCTTGTGTCCCAGTGAGGATCATCACTTATGTGGCTCGTATATGGAAAGAAGACCAGATTTCAAACCTCAGTCCATTGCGACCCAGGATCCATCAGGGCCAGTGTCCAACGTAGTTTCAATTCACCGTTCACCATACTTTCTTTCAGGGTTCGAGACCCCCACTCCTTACTTATTCACAACAGCAGGCTCAGAGGGAGACCCCCAGGGGAGGATCTACCATGCGAAGCAGCTTCTTGCAATTCTAGCGGAGAGCAGTCACTCTAATCCCTGCGCCATCACCGGTCATGCACCTGGCGTCGCCATTTGGTTGCATATCTTTCTTCAAGCAGCCAATCTCGCACCACTTCCGGTGTTGTGGAGTACGACCATTTGCCACTGTCCAGCACTCGGAGCTTAGCCAGGAACAACATCATGTACTTAAAATGTTCCACCCGCAATGCAGATATAATTATTTAAACAATTAAAAATCCAGCTAAAAATGGTCTCCACTGTGAATAACTTCGTGGGGACATTTGTTGTTTGATAAAAATGCCCCTAAATTCTTTAGTCAACTAAATGTGCTGCATGGTGCAACAGAAACTTCAAATTCTTCTTCAATACTATAAACAAACAAATTCATAGGATATTAATAAAAAATAAAAACAAAAAACATACACACCTTAACTTGCCATGAACAAATTAAGTCTTCACCAAACACAACGTAGATTAGTAACCGCATTAGCATAATAAATCTCTTTCGTGATGTAAAATGGAATAAATGGTTAACCATAAGAAACGTAACCGGTATGAATGTTTGCAGAAAAAGTTCCTAGCATACTTTAATTCCAGAGAACACCCTAAAACAAATAGACAAAAATGATTCTAAGCACTTCAGACGCATTATAGTCCTTAACCCCTTCCGTGCTTCGAACGTCCAACGGTCGTCGCGCGCGCTACCTCGCTGGTGCTGCTCACGACCGTTGGACGTCTGAATCCCGTTAGCGCGATCGAACGTCCGCACTGGGGCGGAATGTTCGACGCGCTAAAGGGGTTAAAGTTAAATGAAAATAGGTAACAATATTTTGCCTATATGAAACAAAAAAATTAAACTGTTAACCCCTTCGACGCTGATGACGAGCTGGGCTCGTCATGGCGTAGCCTCCTCGCACGCTGATGACGAGCCCAGCTCGTCACGTAAAGTGCGTTTTCGCAAACCCCAGCGTGTAAGCGGAATTCTGCTAGCGCGCATGGTGTTAACTGGACAATATAGAGTACTGATGAAGCATGAGACCAAACTTCCCTTCAAAATTACGTCTAAATAATGTGCACTTTTAAATCTTCCTTAAAATCAAAAGGCACTGCCTCAGTATTAAATTGCACAATGTCAGATCTATACCTAAAAACGGGTTGTAACCAAATGGCACTATACTCGAGCAATTTACAAACTTTTAGGTAAAACTCCAAAACTTGATTTTGAAAAAGCAATTAAACCAGACAGGCTAAGGTAATAAGCTCCATACTAAATACAATGCAAGAGGTAACCCGTTATATTAAAATGAACCCTCAAGAGCAAAATCCAATATATTCTCACCAACAAGGTATCACCTCAAATCAGTGGCGGCTCCTCCGTTAAGGCGGGGAAGCGCGGCTCTACTGCTTTGATGCAAGTGTAAATAAAAGGAAAAATAAAATTATAGTAACTCCATGCTATCATTTACTTTTTCCTGCTACGGCAGCTTTACAGGCAGGGTTGCACTGCTGACAAGAGGAGCAGAGGGAGAAGTGGTGGGCACTCTGTTAGTGCGCAAGACTGTTTGGCTAGTCTTCTCGGGCTGGCCAAACAGTCATGCGCACTGTGCATGCTCTCCACCCTGGGTGGAGAACACGCCCAGGCCCCAGATCAGCAGTCCACGTCTGAGCGCTGAACCATGGCGCTCAGACCAATCACACTGCTACATTGCAGCGTTGTGATTGGCTTTGGGGAGCCTGGGTGTGCTTCCTGTTCCGGCCGGAGCAAAGGGACTACAGAGGAGAGGCGCAGCAAGAAGGTAAGTTTAATTTTCTTTACCACCCCTCACCTTCCACCCCTGATCTGTGCCGGCCGCCACTGCCTCATATACAGGCCCCCTTAAATCCCAAGGGTGCCTTATAAAATACTGAATGATGCAGGCAATGCAGTGGGAGTTATCAGTTTACTAATCAAAATGATTTTAAACTGGCAAT
Organism: Lissotriton vulgaris; assembly: GCF_964263255.1. Classification (NCBI taxonomy): domain Eukaryota; kingdom Metazoa; phylum Chordata; class Amphibia; order Caudata; family Salamandridae; genus Lissotriton; species Lissotriton vulgaris. The sequence goes on from NC_141694.1 coordinate 83,859,912, forward strand.
GGTTGACTCTGTTTGAGCATTAGTTCACTCAAAAAGAACAAAAAGCACAATCTTGCTTGTAAGAATTTGCAGACAGATCAAAAATACAATTACTATAAAGAAGTATAGTGGTTGCATCCAAAACTACAAGGTGTAATGGGAAGAACAATTTTACAGTACACGCATCGTGGGTTTGGATCTGCCAAGTTAGCAGAATTGATAACCTCATGTCAAACATGACGGGGGACGCGAAATGATCAACTGTGTACAAAGAAAAAAACACCCTAGCTCAACAAAAGGCATTGTGTGTAATGTCCCTAACCTAAATAATCAAGTAGGGGGGAAAGTAAATGAATGTAAAAGAAATCTCAACGTCAAACCCATTAATATCCACTGTGATTATTAAAGTCCATGAGGCTGTTTGTTCCCTCTCATCCATCCTGTAAACACCCTTCTCTAGCCGACTATACTTCCTTACAGCTTCATTCGCTGTCAATTTTAGTCCATTATTCTGCAGCTCTGATTAAGGAAAAGAGCTCTTCTAAAGTGAACAGTTATAGCTTAACAGAGAACAAGCTGACTTTCAAATGTAAATTGATCAATATTAGAACTTGGCTAGATGAGTGGCAAACCTGTACACAAAAGTAATTTAGGAATCTTCTGCTTTCATACGAGAGCCACAGGGTTTGTCTACAGCAATTTAACCTTGTATCGAAATTATTATACAAATGTCACATGAATGATTGTCAAACACCACTGTGCAACTTGGCTACATCCTTAAACCTGCTAATTTGATGTTGTTTTATTGATACCTTTATGTTTGCTGTCCTTTTGAATAATTCTAAACTGAAAATTTGAATGTAAAAAAGGAGTGCAAGTGTTGCATCACCACATTATAAAGAATTCAAGCTAGCTAGTAAATTGGAGCAATAGCTAGTTACATCAAAATTCGTTTTTTTACCAAAAAGATGAGCGTAGATTTCGCTTATTTTTCAGCCATCACCCCAATAGTGAGAAAAAAGGGTTACCACTTCAGTGGTGAACTGTCAAAATCTTTCTGTACAGCTCTGGACGACAAAAGCAAGTAAAGCATCCTCCAAACAACATGTGTGTTTGTAAATAGAACATGGAAAATAAACATTACTATCTCTTGAAGCAATGTAAAGGAGAACCAATTTGCAAGATTGTGAGTGCACTGAACAAGAGAAACCTAGACAACACTGGCATTGGGAATAATCCAGTCCCAACTGTTCCTCACCTTTTGGACAAAAGTGATTAAAAGTCTCACAGTTATCCTTAGAAACATTTATACTCGAGATAAGATATGAAGGTTCAATGAAATTTAAATAACACCAAACAAATTATTGCGGATTACCCACAACTAGTGGTTTAGGACTTAAAACAAATCCTCTGGCGTTAACAAATATTTATCAGAAAAGGGCTCATCAATATGCAGCTAGCTCTGCTCGCATATTTTATTCATTTAATGTGTTATCTTCACTAGTCGCGTTTCAAAATAGCAAGAGCAGCAGTAACTAGAGAAGTCCTCGGTGGTGCTATATTACCATAAATAACAATAAAACTGTTTGATGAGCTTGAAATAAATCCTTTACGTTATTGTCAGCCTTTAATCCGATCACGTCTGATGACATCCCGGAATAGACCCAATGGCAATTTCTACAACTTAATACAATGCGGTCTGTCCTGCCTACTGCAGTAGCATAAACGCATCAAATGATAACGTCCACGTAAATTCGCTCAAACTGTATTAAATATAAATAATGTTATTTTGTCTGATTTACCTTCGTCTCTAAACAGTGACAAGCCAGGTGACGGGTGAGTCCAGCTAATCAAAATGTTCGAGACGAACTTTTTCTTAGTACATTAGTAATGGTCCACTGGCTTCCAGTGACACTTGTCGAACCAGGAAAACCGTGTACGCCTTTGTGACAATGAATCACGAGTTCGGTAAATATCACTTTGCAACCCCCACATATAAAAGGTCATTGCCCTACACTTCAATCAAATTGATGTCTCCCTCAAGACCCAAAAGTGAACTCTGGATGCAAACCAAACTACAGTTCAAGGGTTCAGAAATGCGCTGAAGAAGTCGGTAAACTGGCGAGCGCAAAAGACAAGAGTATCTAATACACAGCACGACAAAGGCCTTTTTAGCACGGATGTGTGCGGAGCTGTCAAGGGAATAGTGGCGTGGAAGGCGTTAAAAATTAGCATTTCTTTAAGAGGAGCCAACTTTTTAGCACATTGTTGACTGATCCAATCTCTAAATCAAAACATTCAAACTACTACTTGTTTTACAAACAAACAGATGCCAGAGACAGAAATATTTCAGATTCAAACTATTACATTCACTGAATGCCCTTCATTTGTTAACAGTGCAACTAGCGTTTAGGCAGCCTAGTAACCCACGACTTCAAAGTATGCACCTTGCTGTCGAAACATTAATCCCAACCCGCAGCTATTTGCAAGGATTGGACCTGAAATCCATAAAAAAAAAAAAATCTCGTATCTGGGGAGCAATTTTCAAGTCAAGGCATTAGACTCTTTTACGTTACTTTACTAATGACAAGAGCAGTATAGTGCCTAGATATAACGTGGCGTGCTACAGAAGTGGCTGGTTTGTCGAGTATGTCTGCACAGGACACTCCTCTTTCTAATAGGGCTCCATTTCCACATTATCCAACACTAGCAATACTGTTTCCAGCACTTCCGCTGCTGCAAGATGACCCTACCTCCTACAACTGCCAACATCAACCCTAACTCTGCACCGGCCCCACTGTTTTCCATTTTCCCTATAATGAGGTCTCGAAATCCAATGTTGTTTAACTTGTAAATAGTAGAGAGGCAGCTGGTTTAGCGACGCCCCATACAAAAAAATGACAAACTTGACCCCATACACTCACTCATCATGTCTCCCTGCACATCCCCTATCGGTGCTTGTCATGCAGCCCCCCGTATCTCCTCCCGTGCCCTCCATCATCTCTCTCAGGCTCCTCTTCATACCCTGCAGTACCATCACTCCCATGATCTCTGACAGTCCCCTCTCCGGGGCACCTCACAGTGCTCGCCCCTTATCACTCACCCTTCCCGGGAGGTCGGACGACATCTCTCTCCGGTAGGATGGCAGCGAGGCCGACGAGGTCAGCGATCCCACAGATCCGAGCGGCCCCAAAGGAGGCAGCGGTGTCAAAGGCGGCAGGAGCGGCATGGGGGGAATCGGAGGCAGGCTCGGGAGGGGAGGCAAGGGAGGCAGCGGAGGAAGCAGGCCGCGGCTGACTTCAGGGCTCAACGGGCGCGGACGGTACATTGCGCCGCTGGTAGGGCAAGGGCCCCAGGATAGGAACGAAGCGTCGGGTCCACGGCCTCTGAAGAGAATCAACGATCGATGGCGACGCCTGACAGAACAACGAACACTCCGGGGTCGCCTACTGGCTGTACCAGGGCGCGCGCGAGGCACGGGGGCAACGGGCACGAGCGCGCTGCAACGGGAGAGACCAAACTGCGCATGTCGAATTACGCGCGGGCACTGACGCGAACGATCTGTCGTCGTTCCCACGTATCGTCACCTGCGCACTCTACCAAACAAACCAGCCATCTTAAGGTCAGGATCAAAGTGTTGCCATTGCATAGCACACAGAAAATGGATCCTTGCCTTTTAGAAATTATTTACATAATTGCCTGTTCCTAACATGGCTCCCGACGTTTAATGTATTCCCTGAGGAGAAGTGCTCGACGTGAAACCAGTTCAAGTTAGCTGTCACAGGTATAAATGCAGACGTGGATAATTAAGGAAAAGAAAAGTGTGTTTTTGGATTGTTTCCTCTGTTTAATACAGCGCGAAGTTGGCTGTCGAGAAATAGAGCGAGTTTTTTCTTTTATGCCTGACGATATTAATGTGCAAAAACAACAGGCGATGGACCGAATGTGGATCAATGTCACACACTCACCCCAGTCCTAAGATCTGGGCCCAAATCCATCGTTTTTTTGCACTCCACACCACCCTGGGTAGACAATGGCGATATGCAAATCAGCTCTGACCCTGTGCCCCATGGGAACAGTCCAGTCCGAACTACAAAAGCCATGTGTGGTATCTTCCACACCTCAACTCCCCCCGGCGCCTCGCATGTAATGGAGCTGCTCGCGGTGACATCACTTAGAATGTCACAGCGACCAGCATTCCAAGGCGAGCGCCGGGGACTGTGTAGAGCGGCTGACTGAAGCGAGGCTGTGGCTGAGGTCGCAGTGATGGAGCTGGGATTCGCGTGCAAGCGCCCTGCTCTCATGCAAAACCCTTGTCTAAATTGCATAATCGTATTAATACTGTTGTTCGTCATTTATAAAGTGGTTTTCCCAACACGCGGGTGTCCCCAGGATGCTTGCTTGTATGTCTTTTCTCATACTAACGAAGCTTGCACTAAAAGCGGCTGCTTCGCTGAAATTCAGTCTGCGCATGCGTCGGTCATACCCATGTGATGTGACGCACTCGCATTCTGGAGGGAGTTTTGTGCTCATGCGCACTGTTGCAAATATGGCTGCTTGACTCTCACCACGCTCTCCGCTTGTTGCTGCTGCTTTTGCTTATCTGTCCTTTCGCACTAAACAATAATGCTATAGTCATTATAAAGTAAGGGTTGGTTAATATCTCATCATGGTATACAGTGTGATCATTTTATATATGATTTTAATTTGTTCTCGCTTACTTTTCATGTACCGCGTCTTTGTGGGCTGGGGCATACGTGAGCAACGCCATACTGAGGCTCCTCTGAACCCTGTCAGCTGACCAGGGAAAGTCCTAACTGCGCAGAAGCTAAAACTAGCCAGCTGGCTCCTGAAGCCCGATGCGCCTGGGAACCCTTCCCGAAGATGCAAGATTGTACCTTGAACTGTCATACACTGTTGATATATGCTGTACTCTTGTATTGTATTCTGTATTCCTATGCCTGGGAACGTGAACCCGGGGGGCGGGTGTGCAAACCTGAATATTAAATATGGGAAAGCTGAATTTTAGGAGGTGGTAATGACCGCACCACCTCTCCTGACCAATCATAATATGGGAAACTGTCACTTGCAACATTAGTGGGTGGTCTGAGGGTCCCCAAAACTGTATAATTGCCCTAGTTTAGCTTAGGAAAATTGTCCGACTTGTCCGAGTAGCAGACCTGTCACTGACCCTACGAACTCTATAGGTGCTCAATCTGAAGTGCTGCGGAGCACTCTGTCCATACTTTCCACAAACTCCTAAGGGGTGGAAAATCCTAAGTGCTGGCGAAGCACTTTGCTGGGGAATTCGAAACCCAAATCGGGGTTATTGGCGGATTACTTGCAGAGAGGAGTAACGCTGGCGTTGCTTCTAAAGCTGTGGGAGTTGGTCGTACCTTGGTGAGCCCAGTCCTGATCCCAAAGCCTGAGGGGTATCCTGTCCTTACTGTCCGTGAGCTGTACCTGCTCGCATTCTGGTATTCCTTCCTGAGGGTCCTTGTCCCCGTCTTCCCATCTGACCCGTGGCCAGGGTTAGACTTCAATCTGAATTTAGGTAATTATCAGACCGAGGGTTTACATCTCTCTCTCTCTCTCTCTCACTCTCTCTCTCTCTCAAAATTCTTCCGGAACGCATTACTTGCCAATGATATTGCTCTATTCTCTTTTAGGCGAACTATATGTGATTTGTTTAATAGGCTTGTTCCACTTCTCTCCCCACCCTTAGCAAATTGTCAATCCGTTATATTAATAGTATGTTCCCGTTTTTCCCTTACCTTTAGTTGGTTGCCGTGAATTTAGTAAAGAATAGTTGAGGATAAGTACATGTTTTAGGTCCCAACCCTAAACTCGTGTCCTAGTATAAAGTTGCAGTGATTAGTTCTGTTTCTAAAATTCCTACCCTTAGTCTTCCCATATATTCTAATGGTTATAATTCTAATCCAAAGTTACATATTGGTGTTGATGTTGATGTTTGATATATTATTCTGCATATCGCTTATTGTCTTGGCATCTTCTCTTTGAATCTTTATATAAAGTTTAAAAACTTCATCAGGTGTCTGTGGTCATTTTACAGAAATTGTGGATAAGTATGGTAATAATGTTAGAGAGTATTTGATCTAGACCTGTCTGCTCTTTTCCCTGCTAAGCTCCAGATCTGTCGTAGGAATTGTGCCTGTGGTAAGTCAGGTACATGGTAAGCAGAGGTGAAACCAACCTTAATTACTCATAAGAGCGTGTAGCAGAAGCCAAATCACCCAGTTCACCCCGAAAGTAAATGGTGTATTAAAATCTTGTGCACGCCGGGGCCCAGTGCGTGTAAGAAATAGGTGAACTCGGTGACCCGGGTGAACTGCGCGCTCTATCAGTAATTTTCTGGCAGCCAGAGGATGGTTTGGACTAGTTAGATTAGGTAGACAGGATAAGTCATAAACAAACCGTAAAAGTAAAATGTGCTGCTGATTTGCTACTGTATTAGGTTTAAATATTTTGAAATGTTTTAAGGATTTATATGTAAATGTATATGATTTTTCCATTGCTGATATAAATGTTATATTAACCCGAAAATTGTTTGTCAATGTTCAGTGTAGTCCGAATCCCCGGGGAAGTATTTTAGCTAACGGTGAGCAGAATCCGGTTAGCTGTTGAAGTCACTAGGGTTTGAATCATTAGTGCAGGGTTAGGATAACTGGAAGCACTAATTAGGACCTTTGTTTCTAGAGTGAATGATAGCTACGAGTCCTTTATAAAACTTTCATTGCGATATCACCTAGTAAGGGTCGCATACGGGAGGAGTAGTAGGGTCTCCGAGGCTTGTCTGGTAAGTAAGATAGTTCGCTGGTGAAATCCTGGCTCAGTACATATCCCCGACTAAGGTGGATGAGTCAGAAGAATAACGGGTTCTATGTTACTAGTGTGAAGGGACAGGCAAAGAAGTCTATCCAGAGTGAATGAGAAGTAGACAGAAGTGGTTTACTTGTAGCGAGAGAAAGTTTTTCTATCTTTTTAGAACACTCAGACATTGTGGCAAACGTTGCGTGTTGGTAAATAAACTCTGTATTCGCACTTTAGGGAGAGTAAAAAGTTTCCGTTACCTTGTGAAGGAGGGAGTCAGTCGGAGAGCTGCTCTGACGTCACTCCGTGCCGCGCTGGTATTGGTCAAAACAGCGGGTGTGTAGCGGAGCTGAATTTGTGAAGGAGGGGTGAGTGCCGAAGCGTGAGACTCTGTCTCGCGAAAAGGCCGCGCACCCATTGGACAAGGGAATTTGTAATCACTGACCTGATTGGGTATTGTGAAATAAAAGTCGCGCTAGCATTGGAAGCACAAAGGTAAACAAAATTGATCAAGTCGAGTTAGAAGAGAGTCTGGAAAATTATATGTGGTATCCAGATTTTATACCGAATCCAAAGCACCTAGGATTTTACAAGGATCAGCTTATACGAGGTAGACCGCACATGATGTATGGAGTAAAGAGGAAAATGTCTCTTTCCGATAAAATCAAGAATTTTTTCAAGTCCGACAAGCCCATTAGAACAAGGGAAGGCGTGCTCATTCCCCCGCCGAATACCCCTGCTTCTTTCATGTTGTTTGATAAAGGGTATCACACTTGTGTCTGGTTAGAAAATTGGGCAAAGTATACTGTAGATGACGGAGTCCTAGCATTCCCTGTTGAAGGTACATTTAATGGTCGGATCCTGTTTAACCTAAGGACCCGCATGAATGAATTACACCCCAGACCTAGGTTGACCCAGTACGAAGCTTTGGAGGAATGGGAGATTGAGGCTGCAGAGCGAGATAAACCCAGGATGGATAAGGGAGTGAGTAAATGGTATCCCAGGCTTCCTACACCAACCAAAGAGCAGAAAATGAAACAGTGGAGGCAATCCATGTTGACGGAAGGATTGTTTCCCATGATGGGGGTATTAGAAGAAAAAGGAGGTAAATGTAAAGAAAAGACCCATCACCTAATGGCTGTAGGGGACTCAGAAGATGAGCACCTGGAAGATTTGTTAATGAAAAATCCACCTCCCTATGTTGCAGAGTCAGAACCTGTGCATTCTCCAAATCCCTTTTCAAAATATCCCAGATGTAGGAGGGATAGTGATACAGACGGAACAGGTACAGACAGTAAAACCAGTGACGGGGATGGGTTTTGCAGACCTAAATCTGCGGTCCCAAATTATCAGCCGTTCGGAGAAGGTCCACCTCGAGGGGTCACTCCGACTGCCCCGAGTATTTATCCGTCCTTAGTACCACAGGTATTGCATGACAATTCTGCCGAAAAAGCATTACGGGAAAAAGAGAAAGAAGCCCTGGCTAGACAGCGGGAAGATTTAGTTCGAACTATTGCCCAAATACATCCCCATCCTGATTCTCTGACTATTCCAGTAACTATTGGCCCAGCTATTCCACTGTATAGAAATGACCTGACTAGTCCCCATCCTCCTGTTGTCCCCCCTATGCCGCCTACTCCTAGTGTCCCTTCCTCGAAGAAAGAAGTATTCATAGATGAGGACCAGGAAAGTGAATGTGAGTCTGTGGTGCTGATGGATTTGCCCATTAGAGAACCTAGGACTAGCACAGTAGGGGCAAGAAGTCAGCCTAGAATAAGAGAGGTGTCGATTGAAGGCGCAACTGGAATTAGGAGTGCTACTGTAGTAACCCCAGAAGAATTAGACAGATGGTCAAAGGAGCTGGAGAAGGAGACTACCCCCCAACCCAAAGCATTAGAGATATATAAATTAAGAATAGAAATAGAAGAAATGATGGCTGGAAATGTAGGAGTTGAACGCCTAAGCTCGTACAATGAAGAAGAGTTACTGTTCATCAGCAAAAATCTTACCCGGAGTGCTAGGTTGCTCCATGAAAGGATAATGGATACAGCCACAGAAATGGGAATTGATGTCAGTCGCTCCAAAATTCTTCAGAAACCCTACAGAGTAGACTTTTCAGACAAGGATCTAGAAAGCCTGAATGTGATAGGAAAACAGATCCAAGTAAAAGAGTTGTTGAAGCTCCTGCAAAAGTGGGGAGAGGTGGGAAAATGGAGAACCCGGTGGGCAAAGAAAAAGGAAGACAGCAGGGCGAAGTCTCAGGCTTCAGAATTCTTGTTAAAGGAAGTAACACCAACAGAAAAATTGTGCCCCATGAGAGAGGTCCCGGGAGGGAAATATGTCCATGTCCCTTGGTCCCGACAGGATATTGTGTCATTTACAAATGACTTCCCGAAATTACGAGAGAAGCCAGTTGACTGGTACAGGCAGGTAGAACGCTTCATAAAAGTTCAGAAATGCCTTTTGAAAGACCTGGATGGGTTTTTCGACATTGTTGTCCCTGTAGACCTATGGACTGAATGTAAAATAGAAATTGATTGGCCTAATGATGAATATCCCAGAGATGAGAAAACGGGAGCCCCTTCACCTGATGTAATGAGGAAATATGACCAGGTCATACAGTACCTTAAGAAAAAAGTGCCAGCAAAGGAGACAGATTGGACCCGAATAGATAGAACCACACAGGAACGTGATGAAACGGTGCATTCATTTTATGAAAGGCTGTTGCAGGTATTTAAAACTTACAGTGGTATTGATAACGTAGACATGAAAGACATGACTCACTTTAGCTACAGATTCGTGCTAGGATTGAGACCTGAAATCTCACAATGGATTCGAGATAACAAAATCAGTTGGCAGGGAAAGCCCATAGATGATGTCCTGAAATATGCTAAGTACTGCGAAGATGAAATCGAAAATAAAAAGAAGGCCCTCAAGGAAAAGGTCATGTGGGCACAGGTAAAATTAGCTGAACAACAAGAAAAACAGTTAAGTCAATTGACCTCTGGAAATAATGCTCAAAATGCCACTGCTGGGGGAGGAGGGAAGCCCCGCACTAAAATGAGTAGGGAAGAGGCCATGAAGAAATTTCCGTGCCACGGGTGCGGCCAGATGGGGCATTGGCGAGACGAGTGTCCACACCTGCAGGCCGGTAATGCCCCTGTAAATGGTTTAAATCCACAGGTGCCGAAAGAGGGGACGAGAAAGAACCAGCAACAGGTAAAACTACCTCCAGTACCTCGCGCTCCCAGACAGAATTTTAAGAATCAGGGTCAGCAGAATGAGAGGGCGGAAGTATGGGAAGTCGAGAGTGAAAGAAACGCAGTCATTCCACAGTATTTGTTAAATGATACCTTCCTCTGTGAAGATCAAGATTGACGGGGCCTGAGGGGGGAGGATGAGGAGTGCGTGCTTGGCGCCTCCTTACCGGTAGACCAGACTGGACCATACATTGAAGGAAAGGTTGAAGGAAAAGATGTCACCTTTCTGTTGGACACTGGTGCTACCAGATCTACTGTAAGAACAGTGGATGTTCCTAACCTACCCCTCTCGGGAGAAGCGATCCAAGTAGTGGGCGTCTCAAATCAAATAATAAGTACTCCAGTAACTGAACCAATGGAAATTTCTATAGGAAATTTCAAAGAAATGCACAGATTTGTGGTCTGTGATTCCAGTCCTGTAAACCTGCTAGGACGTGATTTGTTGTGCAAGATGCGTTGTACCATTTTCTGCACACCAAATGGCGTCGAAATTCAGACCCCTGATGAAGATGGCCTGTACAAACTGATGTTAGTCAGACAAGATTCTGATATTAAGCCTTTGACAATTGAGGATTTACCTGAAGAGCTCCAAGTAAGAGTAGTTCCAGAAGTATGGGATTTCACAGGAAAAGATGTAGGCTTAATGGCAAATGTGGACCCAGTTAAAATAGCAATAAAAACAAATGCTATATACCCGAAAACCAGACAGTACAAAATGAGTGCAGAAGTAAAAGCTGGAGTGGCGACTGAAATTACCAGGCTGCTCGAAGCAGAAATAATAGAGGAAGTGATGAGCAGTCCCTGTAATTCACCAATCATTGGGATCAAAAAGCCTAGTGGAAAGTACAGGGTAGTGCAAGATTTGCGCAAGGTAAACCAAATTGTTGTGCCTTGCTGTCCTGTTGTGCCCAACCCTGCAGTGATTCTATATCAGATTCCCTGGAACGCAGAATGGTTCACTGTCATCGACCTGTGCCATGCGTTCTTTTCCATCCCATTGCATCCAGAAAGCAAATTCCTTTTCAGTTTTGAATTTGACAGCCATATCTATGTCTGGAATCGTGTCCCCCAGGGGTACACCGAAAGTCCATCGATTTTCAATCAGATACTAAAAAAGTGCCTTGAATCCCTAGTGCTGCCAAGAGAGTCTGTCTTAGTGCAGTACATAGATGACCTGTTGGTGGCGTCTAAAACCCAGACTGACTGTGTCACTGACACAATTGCCTTGCTGAATCATTTAGGAAAGGGAGGACATAAAGTGTCGCCTGACAAGTTACAATTCTGTAAAAACTCAGTAAAATATCTGGGGCACCAGATAGAAAAAGGAATCAGGAAAGTCACTTCCGAAAGAATTAAAATAATTAAAGCAATGGAACTGCCCAGAACTCAGAAAGAAGTGAGAATGTTCTTGGGAGTCGTGGGTTACTGCAGACAATGGATCGTAGGATTTGCAGCTCTAGCAAGACCCCTGATAAAAATGACAAAGAAAGGAGTAGAAGACCCCGTCAGCTGGGATAACGAAAGCATGAATGCTTGGGTAACTTTGAGAAACTGTCTATGTACCGCTCCTGCATTGGGTATGCCTGATTACACCAAGCCTTTTGAACTATTCTGTGACACAAGAGAGAATTGCGCTCTTTCAGTCCTGACCCAGGAGCACGGGCTGGTTAGAAGGCCAGTGGCCTATTTTTCAGCCACTCTAGATCCGGTGGCTGCTGGATTACCTGGATGCTTGAAGGCAGTGGCTGCTACTTGCGTCAGCCTGGAACAGAGTGAGAACATTGTCATGGGACATCACGTCACTGTATATGTTCCTCATTCTGTTGTAATTCTACTGACCAGAACTAAGACCCAGTACCTCACTCCTAGTCGGCTGACTAGGTATGAGAGAATTTTAATTGGCGCCGAAAATATAACTATTTCTCGGTGCAACGTCCTGAACCCTGCAACCCTGTTACCGGTCCCTCTGGATGTAGAAATCGAAGAGGGAGGGGAACATAATTGCATCGATTTAACTGAGTACAGTACAAAGCCCCGTCCGGATATCCGTGAAATAGCATTACTTGATGGGGATAAAACAATGTTCGTGGATGGCTCGTGTTTAAGACATGAGAGTGGAAGTCTGAGTGCTGCCTATGCTGTGGTTACATTGACAGAAACGATAGAAGCATCTTACCTGAGCGAGGTGAAATCTGCACAAGTGGCGGAGCTCATCGCGTTAACTCGAGCATGTAAGAGGGGAAAGAACAAAAGAATTACTGTTTACACAGACAGTCAGTACTGTTTCGGGGTTGTTCATGACTTCGGCCAATTGTGGCTGCAAAGAGAATTCATGACTTCCTCAGGCACTCCTATCAGAAACGGAAAGGTGGTGCATAACTTACTGGAAGCTATTCAATTGCCCAAAGAATTGGCTGTGGTCAAGTGTGCGGCTCACAGATCTGGAAATGATGATGTGACTGCCGGTAATAGGTACGCTGACCAAATTGCACAATTTTGTGCCCGACACCAGATGTCACTCCAAGTTGCCTTGTGGAGTGGAACCAGCTGCCAACTTATGTTGTTTGAGAATGTGTCAACGTGGGAAGAATTGAAAGAGTTGCAACAGGCTACAGACAGACAAGAGAAGGGAAAATGGGCAGAAGAAGGATGCAAATTGAGGGATGATGGTGTGGTGGTAAGCTCGACTGGTGTGCCCGTACTGCCTGATAGCTTGATTGACCCCATGATCAGAATGATACATGAACCCACACATATGGGAAGGGACGCAATGTGCCGAGTGTTTGACAAAGTGTTCTGTAACTCAAAGTTCAGGAACCAGGCGGAAAGGCTGTGCCAGAGGTGCCTAGTGTGTCAGCAATTCAATGCAGGAAAGAGGACTGTAGTAGAGCAAAGTACTGTTGGAAAGGCAGTAGGTCCCTTTGTTAGAATGCAGGCAGACTTTGTAACCATGCCCAAATGCAAAGGATATAGATATATCCTAGTCATAGTTTGCCTGTTCTCCAGGTGGGTGGAGGCTTACCCAGCAAAGAAAAATGATGCCCTAACTACTGCCAAGCTATTGCTCAGGGAGTTGATACCTAGGTATGGAATCCCAGAGACTATCGAAACGGACCAAGGTGGGCATTTTGCCAACGATGTCCTAGAAGAACTCTGTAAAGCATTCAAATTGAAGCAAAGACTGCATTGTGCCTACCGTCCAGAGGCTTCTGGGGTAGTGGAACAAATAAATGGCACCCTGAAATCCAGATTGGGAAAAATGTGTGATTCCACAAAGATGAACTGGATAGAGGCTTTACCCCTTGTGCTGATGAGTCTGAGGAGTATCCCGAACAGAAAAACTGGCCTAAGTCCCCATGAAGTGTTGATGGGAAGAGTGATGCGACAGGCATGGGTACCCGGACACAAACTGCTAAGCATTTCTGATGATATGGTATTAGAATACTGCAAGCAGCTGGGTGACCAAGTGCGTTCTCTCTCTCAGCAGATTGGAGAGACAGAAGACGAGTGGCCAAAGACTCCAGCACATAAACTGCAACCCGGAGATTGGGTGGCGTTAAAGAAACACACCCGGAGCAGTTGCCTGAAGCCAAGGTGGGGAAAGCCACGACAAGTGATCCTCGTCACTACTACTGCTGTAAAGTGTGCTGGTGTACCGAAGTGGATCCACGCCAGCCACACGAAGCGGGTATCTGGAGAAAACGCGACTGGAGCTGAAGGCAGCACAGCTGAAGAAGCTTCTGAGGAAGAGAGTCCGGAGCTAGCTGACATTGAACTGCCGAGCACAAGTCGAGACGTTGAATGGTACCCCGCCGACGAACAGGTTCATGATCCAATACGAACCAGGAAATATTCCTACTTAGACAGTGAGTGGGATAGTCCAGGTGAGCTAGAACTAGAAGAAGAAGGTCAGGTCAACGAGAATCACATCACACCTGATCAGGAAGTAGGCCAAGTAGGGTCAGATCGAGACCTCGAGAACTCTCCTGAGACTCCAGAAAGTGGAGAGGGACAGTTAGAAATTAGAGCTGACGTTCATGCAGAAGAAAGCGAAGAGATCGAAGAGCATGAACAGGAACAGATAGAACTAGATCAAAGTGCTCAGACAACGGAAACAACAGTAACCAAAAATAAAAAGAAAGTGCGATTTGAATCTGAGCAAGGTCAGAATAGGGACCGGGCAGAAGAAGTAGATGAAAGACCTGGAACTAGTCAGACAGGCAGGAAAACAGAGGTGCCACAACAAAAAGTGAAAAGAGTGCACGAAGAAGGCCAAGTCTCCTCAACCACTGGGAGGCACGGAGGAAGAAGTGCACCCCGATACGTAAAGAGACTAAGGCTCAGACTAAAGACAGTCGAAGAAAACGATAAAGACCGAAAAAGGGCTCAAAGTGAAAGAAATGCAGCCCAAGGCAAATCGCTAAGAAAAAGTGACAGACTAAAGAAACAGAACAGACTGTATCGGAGCCCTGAGTGGACTTACTTTGTGTTGGAAGAAATAGACGAACCACACCACAGTGGCAACAGTGACGAAGAGTCCATTGCTGATCGGAGCTCTGACGAAGACCCTCCTTGAAAAAGCCCAGAAGTGAGCCTTTGGTGCAAAGAAACGAAGAGGGGTAGCGAAAGCCACCTGTAAGCTAAAAATGTCTGATCCGAGTGTCTCTGGGAGATCCCGGTGTGGGTGTCTCAAAACCTGTTGTAAAATATGCTTGTGTAGTATAGCCATGCTAATAGTAATGTGGATAGGACTAACAGTTTTTCTACCTTTTATGATAAGTAAAAATCCTAACTTGTCCCCCACTGAACCCGAAGCAGTAGACGTAGGAGATGTACAGACTGCAGAAACACCATGAAGCTTAGAAAGACGCGACAACCAAATCGGACTGACACACACACGACCTAAATTAGAAGCATCAGATGAGGATGGACTACATTTTCACAAAATGAGAAACAGGACGCATCTAAATGTTTTTGCTAACTTATTAGTGCATTACGTAGAAGCTATGGAAATAGAGGACTGTTATGTCTGCATGAAGCTGCCAACTTCAGTGGCTGAAGGCGTGACATACCACCAGCTACCTTTAACCTATGGAATCTCCTGTAGTATATTAGCTAGCTTGTTCTATAGAAGCACCTTGCAGTACTATTATTCAAATGATGACGTAGTATTTTCTGAACTGCCTATTAGAGGACACTTGAACCGTGTACATACTACAAGTGACGTGACCCGTTATATGGGAGAATATTTTCTGACTATAGGTAACATAGATTTAAATGAAGCTAGAGAATCTAATCTGACCTGTTCTCTGCAAGAGCAGGAAAAGATGTTCATTAAGATGGCAGACAGAAGGAGAGAAAAGTTTCAGAAGAAGGCGAATGACGAAAAGGATAGAGTCCCTAGGTGGGCTGAGCACATGGATAACACCTCGCAAGGCGAAGCTAATCCTGCCTTGTTGCTGGATTTTGAACGAAAGGGGAAACTTTGTATCCATAGGGAAAAGACAGAGTACTATAACAATGTATTCATCGGTTCCAGCGAGTGTGAACATAATTACAAGGTAATTGGGGGTTGGGGTTTCAAAAATGGGTCAGAACCTGTGTTTCCCGGAATATATTATATATGTGGGAACAAGGCTTATTTCAAATTGCCGGATCACTGGTATGGAAGCTGCTACTTTGGCATTGTTTTCCCGAAAATATACCATGTGAATAATGCAGCTGGAAGCGATGAAGATACTAATGGCTTAGTGCGTAGTAGACGTGAAAGTGTAGGTGAAATTATAGGTGATATTTTTAGTGCACTGATACCTGGAATGGGGGTAGTTTTGAACACTCATAGAATCTGCAAATTGTCTACAGTAGTGGACCGGTTATCAACGGACACTGCTGCAGGATTCCTGATGGTCAATACCGAAATGGTTGCGATCAGATCAATGGTTTTACAAAACCGTCTTGCCCTTGACACCCTATTAGCAAAAGAGGGCGGAGTCTGTAGAATGCTGAAAGCGCAACATTGTTGCACTTACATTCCAGATAAAAGTATCGAATTAAAACAATATGTGAAGAACATAACTAATTTGGAAAAAGAACTCAAACCATTGGAGGTTGACAGTGCCTGGACGAGACTGACTGGAGGTCTCTCCTCAATAGGTAGTTGGTTTGCTAACCTAGGTAGAAATCTTTTGTGGAAAATATTGATGCCAATAGTTGTAATAGGTGTAATTGTATTGATCATTTTTATCTGCTGCAAATGCCAGAAGTGTAAAAAGAAATATACAGTAAATAAAAGGGGGGTGAAAAGAAATATTGATGATTTAGAATTGGAAGAATTAAAGAGTGAAATTTACAAGAAGGTGAAAAATCACCACTCTCATAGAGAAGCTGCAAGGAAACTCAACGATAAATTTGTTGAGATCCCGATGAGTGATATGGATGAGTGAGAAAAGTTGGCATCTGTTTCCTTCTGTGTGGTGATGATAGTAAATATCATCAAAGAGGGGATTGATGGAGCTGGGATTCGCGTGCAAGCGCCCTGCTCTCATGCAAAACCCTTGTCTAAATTGCATAATCGTATTAACACTGTTGTTCGTCATTTATAAAGTGGTTTTCCCAACACACGGGTGTCCCCAGGATGCTTGCTTGTATGTCTTTTCTCATACTAACGAAGCTTGCACTAAAAGCGGCTGCTTCGCTGAAATTCAGTCTGCGCATGCGTCGGTCATACCCATGTGATGTGACGCACTCGCATTCTGGAGGGAGTTTTGTGCTCATGCGCACTGTTGCAAATATGGCTGCTTGACTCTCACCACGCTCTCCGCTTGTTGCTGCTGCTTTTGCTTATCTGTCCTTTCGCACTAAACAATAATGCTATAGTCATTATAAAGTAAGGGTTGGTTAATATCTATCATGGTATACAGTGTGATCATTTTATATATGATTTTAATTTGTTCTCGCTTACTTTTCATGTACCGCGTCTTTGTGGGCTGGGGCATACGTGAGCAACGCCATACTGAGGCTCCTCTGAACCCTGTCAGCTGACCAGGGAAAGTCCTAACTGCGCAGAAGCTAAAACTAGCCAGCTGGCTCCTGAAGCCCGACGCGCCTGGGAACCCTTCCCGAAGATGCAAGATTGTACCTTGAACTGTCATACACTGTTGCTATATGCTGTACTCTTGTATTGTATTCTGTATTCCTATGCCTGGGAACGTGAACCCGGGGGGCGGGTGTGCAAACCTGAATATTAAATATGGGAAAGCTGAATTTTAGGAGGTGGTAATGACCGCACCACCTCTCCTGACCAATCATAATATGGGAAACTGTCACTTGCAACATTAGTGGGTGGTCTGAGGGTCCCCAAAACTGTATAATTGCCCTAGTTTAGCTTAGGAAAATTGTCCGACTTGTCCGAGTAGCAGACCTGTCACTGACCCTACGAACTCTATAGGTGCTCAATCTGAAGTGCTGCGGAGCACTCTGTCCATACTTTCCACAAACTCCTAAGGGGTGGAAAATCCTAAGTGCTGGCAAAGCACTTTGCTGGGGAATTCGAAACCCAAATCGGGGTTATTGGCGGATTACTTGCAGAGAGGAGTAACGCTGGCGTTGCTTCTAAAGCTGTGGGAGTTGGTCGTACCTTGGTGAGCCCAGTCCTGATCCCAAAGCCTGAGGGGTATCCTGTCCTTACTGTCCGTGAGCTGTACCTGCTCGCATTCTGGTATTCCTTCCTGAGGGTCCTTGTCCCCGTCTTCCCATCTGACCCGTGGCCAGGGTTAGACTTCAATCTGAATTTAGGTAATTATCAGACCGAGGGTTTACATCTCTCTCTCTCTCTCTCTCACTCTCTCTCTCTCTCAAAATTCTTCCGGAAAAGCATTACTTGCCAATGATATTGCTCTATTCTCTTTTAGGCGAACTATATGTGATTTGTTTAATAGGCTTGTTCCACTTCTCTCCCCACCCTTAGCAAATTGTCAATCCGTTATATTAATAGTATGTTCCCGTTTTTCCCTTACCTTTAGTTGGTTGCCGTGAATTTAGTAAAGAATAGTTGAGGATAAGTACATGTTTTAGGTCCCAACCCTAAACTCGTGTCCTAGTATAAAGTTGCAGTGATTAGTTCTGTTTCTAAAATTCCTACCCTTAGTCTTCCCATATATTCTAATGGTTATAATTCTAATCCAAAGTTACATATTGGTGTTGATGTTGATGTTTGATATATTATTCTGCATATCGCTTATTGTCTTGGCATCTTCTCTTTGAATCTTTATATAAAGTTTAAAAACTTCATCAGGTGTCTGTGGTCATTTTACAGAAATTGTGGATAAGTATGGTAATAATGTTAGAGAGTATTTGATCTAGACCTGTCTGCTCTTTTCCCTGCTAAGCTCCAGATCTGTCGTAGGAATTGTGCCTGTGGTAAGTCAGGTACATGGTAAGCAGAGGTGAAACCAACCTTAATTACTCATAAGAGCGTGTAGCAGAAGCCAAATCACCCAGTTCACCCCGAAAGTAAATGGTGTATTAAAATCTTGTGCACGCCGGGGCCCAGTGCGTGTAAGAAATAGGTGAACTCGGTGACCCGGGTGAACTGCGCGCTCTATCAGCAGTGATCCTATCTTGTCATTAAAGACTTTCCTGTTATCACCACCTGGAGTCTGTATCATCTTTTGGTGGTTTTCACACTGGCGACGAGGGAAAAACCTTCCTGCGACCTCAACACGCCCGCGGAACGAGGTGAAGTCACAGCTGAATGAACATCGAGGAAGCGGGCGCCAGCTGACAGCCTTCGTTTTCCCCGCATCAAGAATTGCTGGAAGTCCTGAGGTAACCAGGCGAGTCGAACGGAAACTGCCCTGCTCCTGACCTGAAGTAAGGTGACCTCTGCCTGCGCGCTTTATTATTCTGGCCATGCGGAGTACACAAATCAAAAATTAGAAATAAAAAGAACGCTGGCATCTAAGACTTGTGTTTGCGCATCAGCCCGGCAAGCAGGGGAAACTTTGAAAAGAGGAAAAGTGTAACGTGGGCGCGAGCTCTGCCCGAGCTCAATCACTGCCACTATTTAAGACCGTACTGTCAAGGCCGGACTCCGCAGGAAACGATTGTAGCAATATGGGTCCACCTCCTGATCTCACCAACACCCCTTTTGTATATACAGGGTGTTCGAGTGATCAAGCGAGGGATTATAAAAGAACAAAACAAGAACCAGGAGGGGAAGGAAGGGGTCAGCAGGGAAGGGATAGCTGAAATGAGAAATATCCACAGGTTAATACACCAATCTTAATCCTACTCTCATTTCATTCTCGCTACCCTCCCTTGATCCTATATTCACCTGAATAACAGAATCCCACAACTCCATTCAGTGAGTAGCACCTCGTACTATCTCGTATAAAAACAGCCCCTACATGAAACAAAGACACAGGTTAATGTTCTGGCCAACAATATTCATACCAAACAATATGGAGATCACACCACAGCACACACCTACCCTCCTGGTTTGTTAGAAATGTGTTATCGTGAAGTATTCCCAATTAGTATTATTTCCACTCCTTCAGAAGTAGATTCAAGCGTAAATCATAAGTGCTTAGTTCCCAAAAAACGTGCTCCAAAGTAAAGTATTCAATACATGATGCCAAAACCAGCACACGGTATGATGTAGCTTCCTACTACCATCATCCGCGAGACAGTCAAACAGGAAGTTCAACTCCACCTCCGTTTACTATCAGACAAAGTTCCAAGGACGCCAAGAAACGGTAGAATGTAGGGCGCTACCCCACTATCCTCCGCTCTAGGGGAAACAGATGAAAATTCCTTCCTGTAACCCCGGATCGCCACCACACTGCTATCTTCTTACCTAGGCACACCGTGCTAGTAATGAAGAGATCGAGCAACAATCACAGCGAGCCCGCTGAGATTTTCTTTAGAGTCCCCTCCGTTCTTCCAGCTCCGGAAAACACAAGACACCGGCAAGGAAAGTAACTGTTTAGGCACAGTCCGCCCTTAGATACCTGACGTCGCTGTATGAACAACGTTCACACAGCCGAGGGAACTTCCCTTTATCCAAGTTACCAAGGTCCACAGAAGTCGCTTCGGATACACCGCGACACAGCCTTCTTCCAGGAACACTCTGGCAATAATAACAAATTACGTGCAACGTCTCTATGCCACGCCCCCTCTTTTATTCCCCTCTGTTACACCGGGAATTCTGGGAGATGTAGTTTTAAACGCTAGGCAGGCGCGCTGATGATCGTAAAACCTGACAGTATGTCCCCGTCCCTAGCGCCTCCTAGGACCAGGCTTATCCGGACACCGCTGATGGAAAGATCTCACTGCCCTGGGGGCGTGGACATTCGACCAGGGCTCCCAGGAGTCATCCTCTGCAGTGTACCCCTTCCAGGAAACCAGGTACCACAGAACTCCTCTGCGCAACTTCGAATCTCTGATACTCCTGACCTCATACTCCACACTCCCCTTGCTCATCACCGGCGGAGGAACCGCCCTTTTAGATGCCAAAGCTGGTTTCAACAATTGGACATGGAACACGGGGTGTATCCGCAGCGATCCGGGCAACTTGAGTTTATAAGCCACAGGGTTGATTCGTTTAACTATTGGATAGGGGCCGATGTAGCGGGGATGAAAAACACTACGCAACTTAAATCGAATATTTCTTGTTGACAGCCAGACCTTATCGCCCACAGCATACTGATGACCTTCCACCCTGTGTTTGTCCTCCCATTTCTTATAGGTTTCTTTAGCCTTGATCAAATGAGCTTGCACCCCCTTATGCACCCTCCTCAATAGTCTCATCTGCTCTCTCACAGCAGGCTGATTTTGAACCTCCTCTGGAATGTCCACTGGTAGTGTGTGTGCATCAAACCCATAATTAGCTCTAAAGGGAGACATACCCGTCGAGCTATGCCATGCATTATTATACGCCAGCTCAGCCATCCACAGCAGTTCTACCCAGGATTCATGGGCTTCCTTAGAATAGCACCTCAGATATTTTTTCAAAGTTTGATTGAGTCTCTCCGTTTGCCCATCTGTTTGGGGATGAAAGCTGGTAGAAAGAGACACATCAATGTTTAACGCATGACACCACATGCGCCAGAAGCGTGCTACAAACTGAGGCCCTCTGTCGCTGACTATCACCTTAGGTAGGCCATGCAATCTGATCACATGACTGGCCAACAATTGCACCGTTTGACCAGCTGTAGGCAAGTTTTTACAAGGGATGAAATGTCCCATCTTGGTAAGGCTGTCCACCACCACCAGAATGGCATTATATCCTTGATCCATAGGCAGACCCGTCACATAATCTAAGCTGATGTTCAGCCAAGGACGACTAGGAGTGGGCATTGGGATCAGTTTACCCGCCTTTCCTGTAGTAACCCCTTTTGCTCGGGCACATACATCACACTGCCCTACCCACAAGGTAACGTCTTTAACCAGGGATTCCCACCAGAAATGTCGTTGGACGGTGACGATCGTCTTACGTATGCCCGGATGTCCAGCCATAGGCCCTTCATGACACCATCGGAATACCTTCTTTTGCAAATGGAGTTCAGGAACGTACAAGCGATCATGTTGAAACGGTAATCCCTGCTTCACCTTCCTGGCTGGATTACCATCTGCCCATGCTGACCAACCCCCAGGATGTTTATGTGTTTTTATCTCCTCCAAAAAGGTCTCAGCTCTCACCACACACACCACCTTCTCTGCTGGGATTATTGCCTGTCTTTCCTCTTCCTGAGCCAACACTGGTAAGGTCTGTCTAGATAAAGCATCAGCTTTGCGGTTTTCAGAACCCGGCCTGAAGGTCACCACAAAATTGTATTCCGCGAAGAAGAGCATCCAACGCATTTGTCTCTGCGTCAGATGTCTCGCGGAGGACATATATTGTAGGTTCCTATGATCGGAATATACCGTGATGACATGACGGGCTCCCCACAAATACTGTCTCCACTCCTGAAATGCCCTTTTGATAGACAGAAGTTCCTTTTCGGCTATTGTATAGTTGAGTTCAGCCGAACTCAACTTCTTGGACAGATAGGCCACCGAGTGCAACTGTCCCGTTTGTTTGTCTCTCTGGGACAACACCGCACCGATGGCCTCATCAGAAGCATCCGCTTCTACCACGAATGGATGTTCCAAGTCCGGATGGGCTAAGACTGGTGCAGTAATGAATGCAGTTTTCAACTTCTCAAAAGCCTCCCCCGCCTCACTTGTCCAGGTAAAGGTAACCCCTTTTCTCAGTAGTCTGGTAATGGGAACAGCCACCTGCGAGAACTGTACAATGAATCTACGATAGTAGTTGGCGAAGCCCAAGAAACTCTGGACTTCTCTAACATTCTTAGGAATAGGCCAATCCTGGACTGCTTGTACCTTACGCTCTGACATCTGCAGCCCTCTAGGGCTAAGCATCACCCCTAAGAACTCTACATTGTACACGCTAAACTCGCATTTACTGAGTTTAACATATAGACAGTGTTCTCTCAACTTTTCCAACACCATACACACATGTTCAGAATGACTGGATGTTTCCATGGAGTACACCAAGATGTCGTCTATGTATACCACCACGAACAGATCAATATACTCTTTCAGCACGTCATTGATAAAAAATTGGAAAGCCGCGGGGGCATTGCATAAACCGAACGGCATGACCAAATACTCATACAACCCGTACCGCGTCTTGAAAGCCGTTTTCCACTCATCCCCCTCACGAACTCTGACCAAGTGGTAAGCACCCCGCAAGTCCAATCGGGTATAAATTCTTGCTTCCCTCACTTGGTCGATCAATACAGTAATGAGGGGGAGAGGGTATCGGTTGCGTATTGTGTTTTTATTCAGGACGCGGTAGTCCACACATGCCCGGAGATCCCCATTGGCCTTCGCTATAAAAAAAAGGGGGGAGGCTGCAGGAGATCTAGATGGTCTAATGAACCCCAATTGCACATAATGGTCCAGATACTCTTTCAAATGGTTAGTCTCCGGGACTGACAGTGCATAGACTCGACAGGACGGTATAGTAGCCCCGTCTATCAGGTCAATGCGACAGTCGTATTCCCTATGTGGGGGTAACACCTCAGCTTTACTTTCACTGAATACGTCCTCGTAGGCTGTATATTCCACCGGAAGTTTCACGTCCTTCTCAGCAGCAGTAGCTACAAGAAACGGACTGGCCAACACTGCTACATGAGAGACTTCACTAGCTATCAAATGCTCTTGACAAAACTCCGGGAGAAAATGTATGGTTCTGGATTTCCAGTCTATCCTGGGATTATGATACGTCAACCAGGGCATGCCCAAGATAATTTCGTACTGTGGGGCTTCTATGATGTTCAATTCCAACATTTCTGAGTGCCTCCCTTCCTCCACCTCGATAGACACCAACATTTCTGCTGTTTTTTCTGTAATGAGTCCTGATTTAATCGGTTGCCCATCAACCGCCAACACCTCCTCTGGGCTATCCCTTGGAACCCTGGATAGCTCCAACCGAGAGACCAGACCATTATCTATAAAGTTGCCGGTGGCTCCAGAGTCTAACATCACTAGAACCTTATGGGTTCTGTTATCACTTTCGACCAGCATAGTCAGTACCAAATGGGCTTCAGTCTCTGTTATCACATTAGTAGATAAAGATGTCAGTTTCCACTGAAGGGTTCCGTCCTCCCCCATCTGCGGGATTTCCCTACCCTCCACTGCCTTTACGGTGGATGACGCCACAGCCTTCTTGTTTTTATCCCAACTGTTAGCTCCCTTGTTTTTTACTGGGCACTCCCGGACATAATGGCCTTTCCTGCCACAATACATACACAACCCTTGGACCCTTCTACTCTCCCTTTCTTCTCTAGACAGGGGTGCTCTTATAGCTCCTATTTCCATGGGTTCTGTTCCTGGTTCTGCTACACTCACCGTTTTGCGTGGAAATCTATCATACCGATAACTCCCTTTTTCCCATCTTTTCCTATCCCCACTTCTTTCTGCCATTCTGCAGTCCAGTCTTAGAGCCAAGTTGATCATGTCGATACATGTGGTGGGCTGGGGATCTATTTGAGCTATCACATCCTTAATCTCATCCCTGAGCCCTTGATAAAAAAGAGACATTCTCTTCCCTTCAGGCCACTCAGATTCTGCCACCAATCGATTAAAGGAGGTCAGATACGTGATTAACTCGCCTCTTCCCTGTTTCAACTCCATCAATTCCTTATCCGCACTTAAGGTATTAGCCCGTCTGTCAAACACCTTCTCAAATGCCTTCCTGAACTCATTCCAATCCGAGAGTATAGCATCGTCGTTCCTAACCAGAGGAACGGCCCAATTAGCTGCCTCCCCCACAAAATACGAAATGGCAAACGCCACCCTGGAATGGTTATTGGGAAAAGCTGCTGGTTTGCAGGAGAAATGAAGCAGCACCTGGGTGAGGAACACCTGAATCTTGCGAAGATCCCCTGAAAAACGCTCTGGGTTGGCCAAAGGGATAGGAGGAGGAACCGTAACCTGGACTTGAGCTGGACCAGACGAAAAAGGATTTTTAGATAGTTGTTCCACCCTCTCTTTCAATGCTACGGCCTCAGCCTTAGATGCTACCAATTCCTGTTGCACCAATACTAACGCCCGCAGTACATCATCTAAGGTGGCCATATCTACCACAATCGAACCCTGCGGAGTATAATTCGTGGGCACGTAATTCTGTCAAGGCCGGACTCCGCAGGAAACGATTGTAGCAATATGGGTCCACCTCCTGATCTCACCAACACCCCTTTTGTATATACAGGGTGTTCGAGTGATCAAGCGAGGGATTATAAAAGAACAAAACAAGAACCAGGAGGGGAAGGAAGGGGTCAGCAGGGAAGGGATAGCTGAAATGAGAAATATCCACAGGTTAATACACCAATCTTAATCCTACTCTCATTTCATTCTCGCTACCCTCCCTTGATCCTATATTCACCTGAATAACAGAATCCCACAACTCCATTCAGTGAGTAGCACCTCGTACTATCTCGTATAAAAACAGCCCCTACATGAAACAAAGACACAGGTTAATGTTCTGGCCAACAATATTCATACCAAACAATATGGAGATCACACCACAGCACACACCTACCCTCCTGGTTTGTTAGAAATGTGTTATCGTGAAGTATTCCCAATTAGTATTATTTCCACTCCTTCAGAAGTAGATTCAAGCGTAAATCATAAGTGCTTAGTTCCCAAAAAACGTGCTCCAAAGTAAAGTATTCAATACATGATGCCAAAACCAGCACACGGTATGATGTAGCTTCCTACTACCATCATCCGCGAGACAGTCAAACAGGAAGTTCAACTCCACCTCCGTTTACTATCAGACAAAGTTCCAAGGACGCCAAGAAACGGTAGAATGTAGGGCGCTACCCCACTATCCTCCGCTCTAGGGGAAACAGATGAAAATTCCTTCCTGTAACCCCGGATCGCCACCACACTGCTATCTTCTTACCTAGGCACGCCGTGCTAGTAATGAAGAGATCGAGCAACAATCACAGCGAGCCCGCTGAGATTTTCTTTAGAGTCCCCTCCGTTCTTCCAGCTCCGGAAAACACAAGACACCGGCAAGGAGAGTAACTGTTTAGGCACAGTCCGCCCTTAGATACCTGACGTCGCTGTATGAACAACGTTCACACAGCCGAGGGAACTTCCCTTTATCCAAGTTACCAAGGTCCACAGAAGTCGCTTCGGATACATCGCGACACAGCCTTCTTCCAGGAACACTCTGGCAATAATAACAAATTACGTGCAACGTCTCTATGCCACGCCCCCTCTTTTATTCCCCTCTGTTACACCGGGAATTCTGGGAGATGTAGTTTTAAACGCTAGGCAGGCGCGCTGATGATCGTAAAACCTGACACGTATTACCTCTAATGCGTGTCTCCTCAGCGCGTAACGGGGCAGCTATTTTAATTGGAATCAGCGTGTGAAATCTCATGTCACCGCCCCCCTCACAGACTCTTTATTTCTTCGGTGGTATTGCGTGTCAGTTTCCACGCCCAGTATCCAGGGTGTGCGCACAAGGCAGCGAGGGAGATGTTTTAATTGAAATGTGAAGGGACGACCTCCAACTGTATTGGATGCCGGAGTTAGGCTGACCAGGCTGCTGCGAGGTGTGACTGAACTTGTGTGCTCCGTCTGGGAAGTCTCTTCTGCATCGGAAGCCCACGCAGCAGGCGAGCGCACGTTTGGCAGCTCCTCAATCACCTCTGACAGTGTGTGTAAACCAGCACGGCAGGCCAGGCAAACTATTACCACACGTGATTTATGCACTGCATGCCTTGACAGAGACTATAGAAGATATCATCAAGAACTGTGGGCGGTTTCAGCTGTAGGCAGTGGATGTGAATGAAGGAGTTTTTGCCACCTCTTTTAGAACTGTGCTGGCAGTAGGGAGATAACCTCGTGTCTTCACACCCTGAACTAGTGGTGACTTTTTACTTCTCTGCCTACAGTTGGTCATGTGCTGAATACTCTCAGTCCTATGGTGCAAGGGCCGTGCAAGAGAATATATACAATTTGTGTTATTATATTGCTGTTTTGATATTTTCTATGCCAGTTTAATGTCCCTTTCACCTATTCATGTGGATGTAGACTCACAAGTACCTCTGTAGTTTGTTTATTAGCCAATTGTGAGTTCAGTATCCTTAGATCCAGAGGGTTACATTGCCATAGTAAGCAGGTGGCCTTTTGGTAGTATTCCCTGACATACCCTCTCAGTACAGGCTTATTGTGTTCACCAATCACTCCTTAAGTCTAAAGAGGGGGTTGGTGCAGGCTTCCAGGTTCTAAAGACCACTCTTAGACCGTTGTGGTTTTAACATGCAAAGTGTAACCCCTCCACCCTTTTTCTTAACCAACCCAGGTGACCCCACCATCCTATGGAAAAAATGGAAGAAAGTTTTTTTAAATTACGCAACTGTGTGTGGGCCTAACTTAGGGTTAGAAAGGAAAGTTGCTTTGTTGGCCTATTACCTAGGCGCAGAAGGGGAGGAAGTTCTAGACCATCTCCCAGATTTAGGGGCACAGGAGGCAAGAGGTCTGAATGAGTTTGAAATTAGCCTTAAGAAGTTAGATCTGCACTACCTCCCTAAGACAAGCACAATCATGGAGAGGTACCACTTTGGGAAGAGAGCACAGAAGGAAGGAGAGTCTATAGAAGACTTTGTGTCTGAGTTGAGGAAATTAGCCGCCGCGTGCAAGTTTGGTGGAGCGAGTGAGGAGAGAATTAGGGACCAGTTTGTTTTGACCTGCAGGATGGAGCGAGTGCGTGAAGAGCTATGGCTCAAAGATGACCCGCCGTTGAGAGAAGTTCTCATCATAGCCAAGCA
This sequence comes from Lissotriton vulgaris, assembly GCF_964263255.1. Taxonomy (NCBI): domain Eukaryota; kingdom Metazoa; phylum Chordata; class Amphibia; order Caudata; family Salamandridae; genus Lissotriton; species Lissotriton vulgaris. Next base: position 83,887,336 of record NC_141694.1, read on the forward strand.
GGTAGAGCACATGTTGCAGTGTGTAAAGGAGATTAAGCAAGATGCAGGGGAGAAGAAGAATGATGACAAGATTAATGTCAGTGAGGTGGTGTCCGAATGCGAGACTGTCTCTGTAGTTAAAGGTCAGAAGGCAGTGGGCAAGGAACAGAAGGAAGGCAGGCCAGGAGGATTATTCAAAGGTACCTGCTACAGGTGTGGCAAACAAGGGCACTTAGCCAACGATAAGGAGTGTCCCGCTCTCAGATTCACATGCAACAAGTGTGGTAAGAAAGGCCATTTCAGGCAATATTGCAAGAGTGGGCAGGGGGCCAGTAGACAGAGTAGAGACAGAACGAATGTGGTGTGCGACGAGTTTGTTGTGCAAGTCAAAGAGTTGAAGGCGCCTGGTCCCGGAAACCCCATGTGTGCAGAAGTTACAGCACAGGTAGATGAAGATCAAGTCGATAGTCCTAAAGACACCATCAGAGTAGGAGAGACTGACCTAGAAGCATTGTTTGACTCCTGTTCTAGAATAACAATTATCAATGCCAAGGAGTTCTCACGTGTGTCTAAAGGAAAGATAATCTTGAAGAGGTTAGACCTGAGGCCAGGAGGGTATGCGGGGCGCCCCATCTCCATGAAGGGGTACTTTCTGAGCAGAATTGAGTACAGAAACAGGACTACTGTGTCTAAAGTATATGTATCCACAGTAGGAGACAACATTTTGGGGTGGCGAGCTCAGAAGGGTTTGGGCGTGTATCTCAATCCAAACAGCAATCCCCAGATTTTGATACAGGAGATACGAGAGTGTGAATCTGACATCACTAAGGAGTTTGCAGAGGTGTTTAGGGAAGGGCTTGGATGTTTGAAGAACTACTGTCACAAAATAAAATTGAAGATGAATGCCAAGCCCGTGGTGGCAAAAGTTAGAAGACTTCCCATAGCCATTCAAGAAGAGGTCAGGTCCGAATTAGAGAAACTGTGTAAGGCTGGAGTCATCGAACCTGTGGAAGCGACCAAATGGTTGGCACCCATCGTGGCAGCGAAGAAGAAGGATGGGTCAGTCCGGCTCTGCATTGATTTGAGGGCCCTCAATAAAGAGGTCATCGTTGACCGATACCCTTTGCCGAACATCACCCAGATGATGAGCATGCTAGAGGGTGCCAAGGTGTTCTCCACCCTTGATCTCACCTCGGCCTATTTCCAGATAAAACTTCACGAGGAATCTCAGGAACTCACTGCTTTTGTGACACCCATGGGCGCTTACAAGTTCAAAAGGATGCCGTTCGGTTTGGTCTCGGCGGCCGCCGTGTTCCAAAGAATCATGGGCAACATCCTGAAAGGTATCCCAGGCGTCATGTGTTACCAAAATGACGTGCTTGTTTTCGCTAAGAACGAAGTTGAGCATGATGAGAGACTGAGATGTGTGCTGAGGAGGTTTTTGTCCCAAGGCCTAACCGTAAAGAAGGACAAATGTGTATTCAGTTGTGCCGAGTTGGATTTCCTGGGTCACAAGATAACGACAGAAGGCATACGTCCCAAGGCCGAACTGCAAAACACCATTGTGAACCTGTCGCCTCCCAAAAGCAAAGACGAGATCAAATCGTTCATGGGGATGTTGGAGTTCTATGGAAAGTTCATAAGGAACTTGGCAGGCAGGACTTACGCCATCAGGCTATTGCTAAAAAAGGAAAACGAATTCGAATGGAGCCAGGAATGCCAGAGCGAGTTCGAGGATGTAAGAAGAGCTCTTGCAGAAGCACCTAGTTTGAAGTCATACCTGCCCGGCCGGGCAACGATCCTCACCACCGATGCAAGTGCTAAAGGGTTGGGAGCTGTCCTCACCCAGAAAGGCGTGGAAGGAGAAGAGACCGTAGCCTTTGCCTCAAGGTCACTCCAGAAGTCTGAGAATAACTACTCAGTCATCGAAAAGGAAGCATTGGCGGTATCATGGGCTGTTGGAAAATTCAGAGACTTCCTGTGGGGTACGCAGTTCACCCTCCGAACCGACCACAAACCGTTGGTAGAAGTGTTCAGCAAAAAGGGTTTGGATGCCATCTCCAGCAGGATAAGGCGTTGGGTGGTCAGTCTCCAAGAGTACACATTCCATGTCGAGTACGTCCCAGGAACGCAAAACCTTGCAGCTGACTGCCTGTCCAGACTCGTCAGCGGTGTAGGAGCAAGTGAAATACGAGACAAAACGGATGAAGAAGAAGAGGGATACATGGTTGAGAATGTCTGCACCATTCAGAAGGCGTTGGGTGAGGAAACGTGGAGAAAGGCACAGGAAGAGGACAAGACTATGGAGGAAATTTGCAGAAGAGTGAGGGATGGATGGAAGCACGGTGACAAACGAGACAAAGACCTACGGCCTTTCCAGGCCGTCAAGGACGAGTTAACTATTGTTGACGGATGCCTGTTCAGGGGAACAAGGCTCGTGCCACCAGCAACCGTGAGGGACGACCTGATCGAGATAGCTCACGAAGGGCATTTGGGTATCACTAAAACCAAGCAAAGACTCAGGGAGAGCTATTGGTGGCCGAACATGGACCTGGCCACCGAAAGGAGAATCAGGGAGTGCATCCCGTGCTGCAATAGTGACAAGGTCTTGAAGCAACAGACACCACCCATGGTGTGTAGGCCACCCCCGTCAGGACCATGGGATGAGTTGGCTTTGGACATCGTGGGCCCGATGACTGGGGATCTGCGGACACCTTACATTTTGGTGCTCATGGACTTGTATTCTCGGTGGCCAGAGATAAAACTCGTCAGTGAAGTCACGACCAAGACTGTCATCGGATTCCTACAGGAGGTATTTATCCGAGAGGGGCTCCCCAGCAACATCCTCACTGACAACGGAGTGCAACTATGCTCGAAAGAGATGGAAGACTTTCTAGAAGAAAGAGGCATCAGACACAAGCGATGCGCATTATACCACCCAGAAACCAATGGCATGGTCGAACGTTTTAACAAAACCATCAAGGAGAGCATCCAGCTGGCCAAAGCCAGTGGCATAAATTGGAAAGAAGAGGTGTGGAGGCGTCTGGAAGCGTACAGGTTCACGCCGCATCAGACGACGGGCGTCACCCCGTTCGAATTGCTCCGCGCAAGGACACCCAACACTAAGCTTACCCCGGGGTGGATGGAATGGCACAAGGGGTGGTCGGACCGAACCAAAGAAAAAGATAGTCTGAGGAAACATGAACAAGCCATGAAGGTGAGGAAAGAAGGTTACGACCTACGCAAGGCCACACGGGAGGTTGAGTTCAAAGTAGGTGACGATATCAAGATCAAAGCTCCCACAGGGAAGGCAAGCTGGTCAGAGTACAGCAGTCCCACTAAAATCACAAAACCTTTCAAGAATGCAGTTAAAACTCAAGAAGGGAAAATATGGAACCTAGGGAGAGTTGTAAAGTACCACCCTCCTGTAGAAGTCCCTGAAAGTGAAAGAGAGGGAGAGTGTGGTCCTAGTCTGGATAGTGGTTTCACCATTAGGAGGCCGTCAGGTGTCTCTCACCCGGGCCACAGGCCCAACAGGAGAGTGATCAGACCTCCCAGGCGTTTCGACCAATATGTAATGATGTAACTATTGCCATTCCGCGTTGAACAATATGTCATGTTGTACTAGTACCAGGCAGGACCGTAGCTCCACACCAGGCCTATAATATTGATTATGTTACACACCTCTGTTGGGTGTCTCTGTACCACCTGGTGCGTTCTACAGTTCTTGTGATGTTATGTTTTCCTTTCCGCAGGGAAGGGGGATGTGTGGTATCTTCCACACCTCAACTCCCCCCGGCGCCTCGCATGTAATGGAGCTGCTCGCGGTGACATCACTTAGAATGTCACCGCGACCAGCATTCCAAGGCGAGCGCCGGGGACTGTGTAGAGCGGCTGACTGAAGCGAGGCTGTGGCTGAGGTCGCAGTGATCCTATCTTGTCATTAAAGACTTTCCTGTTATCACCACCTGGAGTCTGTATCATCTTTTGGTGGTTTTCACACCATGTCCTTCCCAGAACGGAATCAAGCATCCGAGGACCGGACCGGTTTCGAGGTAACACCTCTCATCAGCCCGGCTAGCTTGACTCCAGTGGTGTGGAGTGCCTGGGACCCACGTCTGGGCATCCCCAGCGCACTTAGGGCGGAATATGCAAAAACAACAGGTGATGGACCGAATGTGGATCAATGTCACACACTCACCCCAGTCCAAAGATCTGGGCCCAAATCCATCGTTTTTTTGCACTCCACACCACCCTGGGTTAGACAATGGCGATATGCAAATCAGCTCTGACCCTGTGCCCCATGGGAACAGTCCAGTCCGAACTACAAAAGCCATGTCCTTCCCAGAACGGAATCAAGCATCCGAGGACCGGACCGGTTTCGAGGTAACACCTCTCATCAGCCCGGCTAGCTTGACTCCAGTGGTGTGGAGTGCCTGGGACCCACGTCTGGGCATCCCCAGCGCACTTAGGGCGGAATATGCAAAAACAACAGGTGATGGACCGAATGTGGATCAATGTCACACACTCACCCCAGTCCAAAGATCTGGGCCCAAATCCATCGATTTTTTGCACTCCACACCACCCTGGGTTAGACAATGGCGATATGCAAATCAGCTCTGACCCTGTGCCCCATGGGAACAGTCCAGTCCGAACTACAAAAACCATGTCCTTCCCAGAACGGAATCAAGCATCCGAGGACCGGACCGGTTTCGAGGTAACACCTCTCATCAGCCCGGCTAGCTTGACTCCAGTGGTGTGGAGTGCCTGGGACCCACGTCTGGGCATCCCCAGCGCACTTAGGGCGGAATATGCAAAAACAACAGGTGATGGACCGAATGTAGATCAATGTCACACACTCACCCCAGTCCAAAGATCTGGGCCCAAATCCATCGTGTTCTTGCACTCCACACCACCCTGGGTTAGACAATGGCGATATGCAAATCAGCTCTGACCCTGTGCCCCATGGGAACAGTCCAGTCCGAACTACAAAAGCCATGTCCTTCCCAGAACGGAATCAAGCATCCGAGGACCGGACCGGTTTCGAGGTAACACCTCTCATCAGCCCGGCTAGCTTGACTCCAGTGGTGTGGAGTGCCTGGGACCCACGTCTGGGCATCCCCAGCGCACTTAGGGCGGAATATGCAAAAACAACAGGTGATGGACCGAATGTGGATCAATGTCACACACTCACCCCAGTCCAAAGATCAGGGCCCAAATCCATCGTTTTTGTGCACTCCACACCACCCTGGGTTAGACAATGGCGATATGCAAATCAGCTCTGACCCTGTGCCCCATGGGAACAGTCCAGTCCGAACTACAAAAGCCATGTCCTTCCCAGAACGGAATCAAGCATCCGAGGACCGGACCGGTTTCGAGGTAACACCTCTCATCAGCCCGGCTAGCTTGACTCCAGTGGTGTGGAGTGCCTGGGACCCACGTCTGGGCATCCCCAGCGCACTTAGGGCGGAATATGCAAAAACAACAGGTGATGGACGGAATGTGGATCAATGTCACACACTCACCCCAGTCCAAAGATCTGGGCCCAAATCCATCGTTTTTTTGCACTCCACACCACCCTGGGTTAGACAATGGCGATATGCAAATCAGCTCTGACCCTGGGCCCCATGGGAACAGTCCAGTCCGAACTACAAAAGCCATGTCCTTCCCAGAACGGAATCAAGCATCCGAGGACCGGACCGGTTTCGAGGTAACACCTCTCATCAGCCCGGCTAGCTTGACTCCAGTGGTGTGGAGTGCCTGGGACCCACGTCTGGGCATCCCCAGCGCACTTAGGGCGGAATATGCAAAAACAACAGGTGATGGACCGAATGTGGATCAATGTCACACACTCACCCCAGTCCAAAGATCTGGGCCCAAATCCATCGTTTTTTTGCACTCCACACCACCCTGGGTTAGACAATGGCGATATGCAAATCAGCTCTGACCCTGTGCCCCATGGGAACAGTCCAGTCCGAACTACAAAAGCCATGTCCTTCCCAGAACGGAATCAAGCATCCGAGGACCGGACCGGTTTCGAGGTAACACCTCTCATCAGCCCGGCTAGCTTGACTCCAGTGGTGTGGAGTGCCTGGGACCCACGTCTGGGCATCCCCAGCGCACTTAGGGCGGAATATGCAAAAACAACAGGTGATGGACCGAATGTAGATCAATGTCACACACTCACCCCAGTCCAAAGATCTGGGCCCAAATCCATCGTGTTCTTGCACTCCACACCACCCTGGGTTAGACAATGGCGATATGCAAATCAGCTCTGACCCTGTGCCCCATGGGAACAGTCCAGTCCGAACTACAAAAGCCATGTCCTTCCCAGAACGGAATCAAGCATCCGAGGACCGGACCGGTTTCGAGGTAACACCTCTCATCAGCCCGGCTAGCTTGACTCCAGTGGTGTGGAGTGCCTGGGACCCACGTCTGGGCATCCCCAGCGCACTTAGGGCGGAATATGCAAAAACAACAGGTGATGGACCGAATGTGGATCAATGTCACACACTCACCCCAGTCCAAAGATCAGGGCCCAAATCCATCGTTTTTGTGCACTCCACACCACCCTGGGTTAGACAATGGCGATATGCAAATCAGCTCTGACCCTGTGCCCCATGGGAACAGTCCAGTCCGAACTACAAAAGCCATGTCCTTCCCAGAACGGAATCAAGCATCCGAGGACCGGACCGGTTTCGAGGTAACACCTCTCATCAACCCGGCTAGCTTGACTCCAGTGGTGTGGAGTGCCTGGGACCCACGTCTGGGCATCCCCAGCGCACTTAGGGCGGAATATGCAAAAACAACAGGTGATGGACGGAATGTGGATCAATGTCACACACTCACCCCAGTCCAAAGATCTGGGCCCAAATCCATCGTTTTTTTGCACTCCACACCACCCTGGGTTAGACAATGGCGATATGCAAATCAGCTCTGACCCTGGGCCCCATGGGAACAGTCCAGTCCGAACTACAAAAGCCATGTCCTTCCCAGAACGGAATCAAGCATCCGAGGACCGGACCGGTTTCGAGGTAACACCTCTCATCAGCCCGGCTAGCTTGACTCCAGTGGTGTGGAGTGCCTGGGACCCACGTCTGGGCATCCCCAGCGCACTTAGGGCGGAATATGCAAAAACAACAGGTGATGGACCGAATGTGGATCAATGTCACACACTCACCCCAGTCCAAAGATCTGGGCCCAAATCCATCGTTTTTTTGCACTCCACACCACCCTGGGTTAGACAATGGCGATATGCAAATCAGCTCTGACCCTGTGCCCCATGGGAACAGTCCAGTCCGAACTACAAAAGCCATGTCCTTCCCAGAACGGAATCAAGCATCCGAGGACCGGACCGGTTTCGAGGTAACACCTCTCATCAGCCCGGCTAGCTTGACTCCAGTGGTGTGGAGTGCCTGGGACCCACGTCTGGGCATCCCCAGCGCACTTAGGGCGGAATATGCAAAAACAACAGGTGATGGACCGAATGTGGATCAATGTCACACACTCACCCCAGTCCAAAGATCTGGGCCCAAATCCATCGATTTTTTCCACTCCACACCACCCTGGGTTAGACAATGGCAATATGCAAATCAGCTCTGACCCTGTGCCGCATGGGAACAGTCCAGTCCGAACTACAAAAGCCATGTCCTTCCCAGAACGGAATCAAGCATCCGAGGACCGGACCGGTTTCGAGGTAACACCTCTCATCAGCCCGGCTAGCTTGACTCCAGTGGTGTGGAGTGCCTGGGACCCACGTCTGGGCATCCCCAGCGCTCTTAGGGCGGAATATGCAAAAACAACAGGTGATGGACCGAATGTGGATCAATGTAACACACTCACCCCAGTCCAAAGATCTGGGCCCAAATCCATTGTGTTTTTGCACTCCACACCACCCTGGGTTAGACAATGGCGATATGCAAATCAGCTCTGACCCTGTGCCCCATGGGAACAGTCCAGTCCGAACTACAAAAGCCATGTCCTTCCCAGAACGGAATCAAGCATCCGAGGACCGGACCGGTTTCGAGGTAACACCTCTCATCAGCCCGGCTAGCTTGACTCCAGTGGTGTGGAGTGCCTGGGACCCACGTCTGGGCATCCCCAGCGTACTTAGGCCGTAATATGCAAAAACAACAGGTGATGGACCGAATGTGGATCAATGTCACACACTCACCCCAGTCCAAAGATCTGGGCCCAAATCCATCGTTTTTTTGCACTCCACACCACCCTGGGTTAGACAATGGCGATATGCAAATCAGCTCTGACCCTGTGCCCCATGGGAACAGTCCAGTCCGAACTACAAAAGCCATGTCCTTCCCAGAACGGAATCAAGCATCCGAGGACCGGACCGGTTTCGAGGTAACACCTCTCATCAGCCCGGCTAGCTTGACTCCAGTGGTGTGGAGTGCCTGGGACCCACGTCTGGGCATCCCCAGCGCACTTAGGGCGGAATATGCAAAAACAACAGGTGATGGACCGAATGTGGATCAATGTCACACACTCACCCCAGTCCAAAGATCTGGGCCCAATACCATCGTTTTTTTGCACTCCACACCACCCTGGGTTAGACAATGGTGATATGCAAATCAGCTCTGACCCTGTGCCCCATGGGAACAGTCCAGTCCGAACTACAAAAGCCATGTCCTTCCCAGAACGGAATCAAGCATCCGAGGACCGGACCGGTTTCGAGGTAACACCTCTCATCAGCCCGGCTAGCTTGACTCCAGTGGTGTGGAGTGCCTGGGACCCACGTCTGGGCATCCCCAGCGCACTTAGGGCGGAATATGCAAAAACAACAGGTGATGGACCGAATGTGGATCAATGTCACACACTCACCCCAGTCCAAAGATCTGGGCCCAAATCCATCGTTTTTTTGCACTCCACACCACCCTGGGTTAGACAATGGCGATATGCAAATCAGCTCTGACCCTGTGCCCCATGGGAACAGTCCAGTCCGAACTACAAAAGCCATGTCCTTCCCAGAACGGAATCAAGCATCCGAGGACCGGACCGGTTTCGAGGTAACACCTCTCATCAGCCCGGCTAGCTTGACTCCAGTGGTGTGGAGTGCCTGGGACCCACGACTGGGCATCCCCGGCGCACTTAGGGCGGAATATGCAAAAACAACAGGTGATGGACCGAATGTGGATCAATGTAACACACTCACCCCAGTCCAAAGATCTGGGCCCAAATCCATCGTGTTTTTGCACTCCACACCACCCTGGGTTAGACAATGGCGATATGCAAATCAGCTCTGACCTTGTGCCCCATGGGAACAGTCCAGTCCGAACTACAAAAGCCATGTCCTTCCCAGAACGGAATCAAGCATCCGAGGACCGGACCGGTTTCGAGGTAACACCTCTCATCAGCCCGGCTAGCTTGACTCCAGTGGTGTGGAGTGCCTGGGACCCACGTCTGGGCATCCCCAGCGTACTTAGGCCGTAATATGCAAAAACAACAGGTGATGGACCGAATGTGGATCAATGTCACACACTCACCCCAGTCCAAAGATCTGGGCCCAAATCCATCGTTTTTTTGCACTCCACACCACCCTGGGTTAGACAATGGCGATATGCAAATCAGCTCTGACCCTGTGCCCCATGGGAACAGTCCAGTCCGAACTACAAAAGCCATGTCCTTCCCAGAACGGAATCAAGCATCCGAGGACCGGACCGGTTTCGAGGTAACACCTCTCATCAGCCCGGCTAGCTTGACTCCAGTGGTGTGGAGTGCCTGGGACCCACGTCTGGGCATCCCCAGCGCACTTAGGGCGGAATATGCAAAAACAACAGGTGATGGACCGAATGTGGATCAATGTCACACACTCACCCCAGTCCAAAGATCTGGGCCCAAATCCATCGTTTTTTTGCACTCCACACCACCCTGGGTTAGACAATGGCGATATGCAAATCAGCTCTGACCCTGTGCCCCATGGGAACAGTCCAGTCCGAACTACAAAAGCCATGTCCTTCCCAGAACGGAATCAAGCATCCGAGGACCGGACCGGTTTCGAGGTAACACCTCTCATCAGCCCGGCTAGCTTGACTCCAGTGGTGTGGAGTGCCTGGGACCCACGTCTGGGCATCCCCAGCGCACTTAGGGCGGAATATGCAAAAACAACAGGTGATGGACCGAATGTGGATCAATGTCACACACTCACCCCAGTCCAAAGATCTGGGCCCAAATCCATCGTTTTTTTGCACTCCACACCACCCTGGGTTAGACAATGGCGATATGCAAATCAGCTCTGACCCTGTGCCCCATGGGAACAGTCCAGTCCGAACTACAAAAGCCATGTCCTTTCCAGAACGGAATCAAGCATCCGAGGACCGGACCGGTTTCGAGGTAACACCTCTCATCAGCCCGGCTAGCTTGACTCCAGTGGTGTGGAGTGCCTGGGACCCACGTCTGGGCATCCCCAGCGCACTTAGGGCGGAATATGCAAAAACAACAGGTGATGGACCGAATGTGGATCAATGTCACACACTCACCCCAGTCCAAAGATCTGGGCCCAAATCCATCGTTTTTTTGCACTCCACACCACCCTGGGTTAGACAATGGCGATATGCAAATCAGCTCTGACCCTGTGCCCCATGGGAACAGTCCAGTCCGAACTACAAAAGCCATGTCCTTCCCAGAACGGAATCAAGCATCCGAGGACCGGACCGGTTTCGAGGTAACACCTCTCATCAGCCCGGCTAGCTTGACTCCAGTGGTGTGGAGTGCCTGGGACCCATGTCTGGGCATCCCCAGCGCACTTAGGGCGGAATATGCAAAAACAACAGGTGATGGACCGAATGTGGATCAATGTCTCACACTCAACCCAGTCCAAAGATCTGGGCCCAAATCCATCGTTTTTTTGCACTCTACACCACCCTGGGTTAGACAATGGCGATATGGAAATCAGCTCTGACCCTGTGCCCCATGGGAACAGTCCAGTCCGAACTACAAAAGCCATGTCCTTCCCAGAACGGAATCAAGCATCCGAGGACCGGACCGGTTTCGAGGTAACACCTCTCATCAGCCCGGCTAGCTTGACTCCAGTGGTGTGGAGTGCCTGGGACCCACGTCTGGGCATCCCCAGCGCACTTAGGGCGGAATATGCAAAAACAACAGGTGATGGACCGAATGTGGATCAATGTCACACACTCACCCCAGTCCAAAGATCTGGGCCCAAATCCATCGTTTTTTTGCACTCCACACCACCCTGGGTTAGACAATGGCGATATGCAAATCAGCTCTGACCCTGTGCCCCATGGGAACAGTCCAGTCCGAACTACAAAAGCCATGTCCTTCCCAGAACGGAATCAAGCATCCGAGGACCGGACCGGTTTCGAGGTAACACCTCTCATCAGCCCGGCTAGCTTGACTCCAGTGGTGTGGAGTGCCTGGGACCCATGTCTGGGCATCCCCAGCGCACTTAGGGCGGAATATGCAAAAACAACAGGTGATGGACCGAATGTGGATCAATGTCACACACTCAACCCAGTCCAAAGATCTGGGCCCAAATCCATCGTTTTTTTGCACTCTACACCACCCTGGGTTAGACAATGGCGATATGGAAATCAGCTCTGACCCTGTGCCCCATGGGAACAGTCCAGTCCGAACTACAAAAGCCATGTCCTTCCCAGAACGGAATCAAGCATCCGAGGACCGGACCGGTTTCGAGGTAACACCTCTCATCAGCCCGGCTAGCTTGACTCCAGTGGTGTGGAGTGCCTGGGACCCACGTCTGGGCATCCCCAGCGCACTTAGGGCGGAATATGCAAAAACAACAGGTGATGGACCGAATGTGGATCAATGTCACACACTCACCCCAGTCCAAAGATCTGGGCCCAAATCCATCGTTTTTTTGCACTCCACACCACCCTGGGTTAGACAATGGCGATATGCAAATCAGCTCTGACCCTGTGCCCCATGGGAACAGTCCAGTCCGAACTACAAAAGCCATGTCCTTTCCAGAACGGAATCAAGCATCCGAGGACCGGACCGGTTTCGAGGTAACACCTCTCATCAGCCCGGCTAGCTTGACTCCAGTGGTGTGGAGTGCCTGGGACCCACGTCTGGGCATCCCCAGCGCACTTAGGGCGGAATATGCAAAAACAACAGGTGATGGACCGAATGTGGATCAATGTCACACACTCACCCCAGTCCAAAGATCTGGGCCCAAATCCATCGTTTTTTTGCACTCCACACCACCCTGGGTTAGACAATGGCGATATGCAAATCAGCTCTGACCCTGTGCCCCATGGGAACAGTCCAGTCCGAACTACAAAAGCCATGTCCTTCCCAGAACGGAATCAAGCATCCGAGGACCGGACCGGTTTCGAGGTAACACCTCTCATCAGCCCGGCTAGCTTGACTCCAGTGGTGTGGAGTGCCTGGGACCCATGTCTGGGCATCCCCAGCGCACTTAGGGCGGAATATGCAAAAACAACAGGTGATGGACCGAATGTGGATCAATGTCACACACTCAACCCAGTCCAAAGATCTGGGCCCAAATCCATCGTTTTTTTGCACTCTACACCACCCTGGGTTAGACAATGGCGATATGGAAATCAGCTCTGACCCTGTGCCCCATGGGAACAGTCCAGTCCGAACTACAAAAGCCATGTCCTTCCCAGAACGGAATCAAGCATCCGAGGACCGGACCGGTTTCGAGGTAACACCTCTCATCAGCCCGGCTAGCTTGACTCCAATGGTGTGGAGTTCCTGGGACCCACGTCTGGGCATCCCCAGCGCACTTAGGGCGGAATATGCAAAAACAACAGGTGATGGACGGAATGTGGATCAATGTCACACACTCACCCCAGTCCAAAGATCTGGGCACAAATCCATCGTTTTTTTGCACTCCACACCACCCTGGGTTAGACAATGGCGATATGCAAATCAGCTCTGACCCTGTGCCCCATGGGAACAGTCCAGTCCGAACTACAAAAGCCATGTCCTTCCCAGAACGGAATCAAGCATCCGAGGACCGGACCGGTTTCGAGGTAACACCTCTCATCAGCCCGGCTAGCTTGACTCCAGTGGTGTGGAGTGCCTGGGACCCACGTCTGGGCATCCCCAGCGCACTTAGGGCGGAATATGCAAAAACAACAGGTGATGGACCGAATGTGGATCAATGTCACACACTCACCCCAGTCCAAAGATCTGGGCCCAAATCCATCGTTTTTTTGCACTCCACACCACCCTGGGTTAGACAATGGCGATATGCAAATCAGCTCTGACCCTGTGCCCCATGGGAACAGTCCAGTCCGAACTACAAAAGCCATGTCCTTCCCAGAACGGAATCAAGCATCCGAGGACCGGACCGGTTTCGAGGTAACACCTCTCATCAGCCCGGCTAGCTTGACTCCAGTGGTGTGGAGTGCCTGGGACCCACGTCTGGGCATCCCCAGCGCACTTAGGGCGGAATATGCAAAAACAACAGGTGATGGACCGAATGTGGATCAATGTCACACACTCACCCCAGTCCAAAGATCTGGGCCCAAATCCATCATTTTTTTGCACTCCACACCACCCTGGGTTAGACAATGGCGATATGCAAATCAGCTCTGACCCTGTGCCCCATGGGAACAGTCCAGTCCGAACTACAAAAGCCATGTCCTTCCCAGAACGGAATCAAGCATCCGAGGACCGGACCGGTTTCGAGGTAACACCTCTCATCAGCCCGGTTAGCTTGACTCCAGTGGTGTGGAGTGCCTGGGACCCACGTCTGGGCATCCCCAGCGCACTTAGGGCGGAATATGCAAAAACAACAGGTGATGGACCGAATGTGGATCAATGTCACACACTCACCCCAGTCCAAAGATCTGGGCCCAAATCCATCGTTTTTTTGCATTCCACACCACCCTGGGTTAGACAATGGCGATATGCAAATCAGCTCTGACCCTGTGCCCCATGGGAACAGTCCAGTCCGAACTACAAAAGCCATGTCCTTCCCAGAACGGAATCAAGCATCCGAGGACCGGACCGGTTTCGAGGTAACACCTCTCATCAGCCCGGCTAGCTTGACTCCAGTGGTGTGGAGTGCCTGGGACCCACGTCTGGGCATCCCCAGCACACTTAGGGCGGAATATGCAAAAACAACAGGTGATGGACCGAATGTGGATCAATGTCACACACTCACCCCAGTCCAAAGATCTGGGCCCAAATCCATCGTTTTTTTGCACTCCACACCACCCTGGGTTAGACAATGGCGATATGCAAATCAGCTCTGACCCTGTGCCCCATGGGAACAGTCCAGTCCGAACTACAAAAGCCATGTCCTTCCCAGAACGGAATCAAGCATCCGAGGACCGGACCGGTTTCGAGGTAACACCTCTCATCAGCCCGGCTAGCTTGACTCCAGTGGTGTGGAGTGCCTGGGACCCACGTCTGGGCATCCCCAGCGCACTTAGGGCGGAATATGCAAAAACAACAGGTGATGGACCGAATGTGGATCAATGTCACACACTCACCCCAGTCCAAAGATCTGGGCCCAAATCCATCGTTTTTTTGCACTCCACACCACCCTGGGTTAGACAATGGCGATATGCAAATCAGCTCTGACCCTGTGCCCCATGGGAACAGTCCAGTCCGAACTACAAAAGCCATGTCCTTCCCAGAACGGAATCAAGCATCCGAGGACCGGACCGGTTTCGAGGTAACACCTCTCATCAGCCCGGCTAGCTTGACTCCAGTGGTGTGGAGTGCCTGGGACCCACGTCTGGGCATCCCCGGCGCACTTAGGGCGGAATATGCAAAAACAACAGGTGATGGACCGAATGTGGATCAATGTAACACACTCACCCCAGTCCAAAGATCTGGGCCCAAATCCATCGTGTTTTTGCACTCCACACCACCCTGGGTTAGACAATGGCGATATGCAAATCAGCTCTGACCCTGTGCCCCATGGGAACAGTCCAGTCCGAACTACAAAAGCCATGTCCTTCCCAGAACGGAATCAAGCATCCGAGGACCGGAACGGTTTCGAGGTAACACCTCTCATCAGCCCGGCTAGCTTGACTCCAGTGGTGTGGAGTGCCTGGGACCCACGTCTGGGCATCCCCAGCGTACTTAGGCCGTAATATGCAAAAACAACAGGTGATGGACCGAATGTGGATCAATGTCACACACTCACCCCAGTCCAAAGATCTGGGCCCAAATCCATCGTTTTTTTGCACTCCACACCACCCTGGGTTAGACAATGGCGATATGCAAATCAGCTCTGACCCTGTGCCCCATGGGAACAGTCCAGTCCGAACTACAAAAGCCATGTCCTTCCCAGAACGGAATCAAGCATCCGAGGACCGGACCGGTTTCGAGGTAACACCTCTCATCAGCCCGGCTAGCTTGACTCCAGTGGTGTGGAGTGCCTGGGACCCACGTCTGGGCATCCCCAGCGCACTTAGGGCGGAATATGCAAAAACAACAGGTGATGGACGGAATGTGGATCAATGTCACACACTCACCCCAGTCCAAAGATCTGGGCACAAATCCATTGTTTTTTTGCACTCCACACCACCCTGGGTTAGACAATGGCGATATGCAAATCAGCTCTGACCCTGTGCCCCATGGGAACAGTCCAGTCCGAACTACAAAAGCCATGTCCTTCCCAGAACGGAATCAAGCATCCGAGGACCGGACCGGTTTCGAGGTAACACCTCTCATCAGCCCGGCTAGCTTGACTCCAGTGGTGTGGAGTGCCTGGGACCCACGTCTGGGCATCCCCAGCGCACTTAGGGCGGAATATGCAAAAACAACAGGTGATGGACCGAATGTGGATCAATGTCACACACTCACCCCAGTCCAAAGATCTGGGCCCAAATCCATCGTTTTTTTGCACTCCACACCACCCTGGGTTAGACAATGGCGATATGCAAATCAGCTCTGACCCTGTGCCCCATGGGAACAGTCCAGTCCGAACTACAAAAGCCATGTCCTTCCCAGAACGGAATCAAGCATCCGAGGACCGGACCGGTTTCGAGGTAACACCTCTCATCAGCCCGGCTAGCTTGACTCCAGTGGTGTGGAGTGCCTGGGACCCACGTCTGGGCATCCCCAGCGCACTTAGGGCGGAATATGCAAAAACAACAGGTGATGGACCGAATGTGGATCAATGTCACACACTCACCCCAGTCCAAAGATCTGGGCCCAAATCCATCATTTTTTTGCACTCCACACCACCCTGGGTTAGACAATGGCGATATGCAAATCAGCTCTGACCCTGTGCCCCATGGGAACAGTCCAGTCCGAACTACAAAAGCCATGTCCTTCCCAGAACGGAATCAAGCATCCGAGGACCGGACCGGTTTCGAGGTAACACCTCTCATCAGCCCGGTTAGCTTGACTCCAGTGGTGTGGAGTGCCTGGGACCCACGTCTGGGCATCCCCAGCGCACTTAGGGCGGAATATGCAAAAACAACAGGTGATGGACCGAATGTGGATCAATGTCACACACTCACCCCAGTCCAAAGATCTGGGCCCAAATCCATCGTTTTTTTGCATTCCACACCACCCTGGGTTAGACAATGGCGATATGCAAATCAGCTCTGACCCTGTGCCCCATGGGAACAGTCCAGTCCGAACTACAAAAGCCATGTCCTTCTCAGAACGGAATCAAGCATCCGAGGACCGGACCGGTTTCGAGGTAACACCTCTCATCAGCCCGGCTAGCTTGACTCCAGTGGTGTGGAGTGCCTGGGACCCACGTCTGGGCATCCCCAGCACACTTAGGGCGGAATATGCAAAAACAACAGGTGATGGACCGAATGTGGATCAATGTCACACACTCACCCCAGTCCAAAGATCTGGGCCCAAATCCATCGTTTTTTTGCACTCCACACCACCCTGGGTTAGACAATGGCGATATGCAAATCAGCTCTGACCCTGTGCCCCATGGGAACAGTCCAGTCCGAACTACAAAAGCCATGTCCTTCCCAGAACGGAATCAAGCATCCGAGGACCGGACCGGTTTCGAGGTAACACCTCTCATCAGCCCGGCTAGCTTGACTCCAGTGGTGTGGAGTGCCTGGGACCCACGTCTGGGCATCCCCAGCGCACTTAGGGCGGAATATGCAAAAACAACAGGTGATGGACCGAATGTGGATCAATGTCACACACTCACCCCAGTCCAAAGATCTGGGCCCAAATCCATCGTTTTTTTGCACTCCACACCACCCCGGTTAGACAATGGCGATATGCAAATCAGCTCTGACCCTGTGCCCCATGGGAACAGTCCAGTCCGAACTACAAAAGCCATGTCCTTCCCAGAACGGAATCAAGCATCCGAGGACCGGACCGGTTTCGAGGTAACACCTCTCATCAGCCCGGCTAGCTTGACTCCAGTGGTGTGGAGTGCCTGGGACCCACGTCTGGGCATCCCCGGCGCACTTAGGGCGGAATATGCAAAAACAACAGGTGATGGACCGAATGTGGATCAATGTAACACACTCACCCCAGTCCAAAGATCTGGGCCCAAATCCATCGTGTTTTTGCACTCCACACCACCCTGGGTTAGACAATGGCGATATGCAAATCAGCTCTGACCCTGTGCCCCATGGGAACAATCCAGTCCGAACTACAAAAGCCATGTCCTTCCCAGAACGGAATCAAGCATCCGAGGACCGGACCGGTTTCGAGGTAACACCTCTCATCAGCCCGGCTAGCTTGACTCCAGTGGTGTGGAGTGCCTGGGACCCACGTCTGGGCATCCCCAGCGTACTTAGGCCGTAATATGCAAAAACAACAGGTGATGGACCGAATGTGGATCAATGTCACACACTCACCCCAGTCCAAAGATCTGGGCCCAAATCCATCGTTTTTTTGCACTCCACACCACCCTGGGTTAGACAATGGCGATATGCAAATCAGCTCTGACCCTGTGCCCCATGGGAACAGTCCAGTCCGAACTACAAAAGCCATGTCCTTCCCAGAACGGAATCAAGCATCCGAGGACCGGACCGGTTTCGAGGTAACACCTCTCATCAGCCCGGCTAGCTTGACTCCAGTGGTGTGGAGTGCCTGGGACCCACGTCTGGGCATCCCCAGCGCACTTAGGGCGGAATATGCAAAAACAACAGGTGATGGACGGAATGTGGATCAATGTCACACACTCACCCCAGTCCAAAGATCTGGGCACAAATCCATCGTTTTTTTGCACTCCACACCACCCTGGGTTAGACAATGGCGATATGCAAATCAGCTCTGACCCTGTGCCCCATGGGAACAGTCCAGTCCGAACTACAAAAGCCATGTCCTTCCCAGAACGGAATCAAGCATCCGAGGACCGGACCGGTTTCGAGGTAACACCTCTCATCAGCCCTGCTAGCTTGACTCCAGTGGTGTGGAGTGCCTGGGACCCACGTCTGGGCATCCCCAGCGCACTTAGGGCGGAATATGCAAAAACAACAGGTGATGGACCGAATGTGGATCAATGTCACACACTCACCCCAGTCCAAAGATCTGGGCCCAAATCCATCGTTTTTTTGCACTCCACACCACCCTGGGTTAGACAATGGCGATATGCAAATCAGCTCTGACCCTGTGCCCCATGGGAACAGTCCAGTCCGAACTACAAAAGCCATGTCCTTCCCAGAACGGAATCAAGCATCCGAGGACCGGACCGGTTTCGAGGTAACACCTCTCATCAGCCCGGCTAGCTTGACTCCAGTGGTGTGGAGTGCCTGGGACCCACGTCTGGGCATCCCCAGCGCACTTAGGGCGGAATATGCAAAAACAACAGGTGATGGACCGAATGTGGATCAATGTCACACACTCACCCCAGTCCAAAGATCTGGGCCCAAATCCATCATTTTTTTGCACTCCACACCACCCTGGGTTAGACAATGGCGATATGCAAATCAGCTCTGACCCTGTGCCCCATGGGAACAGTCCAGTCCGAACTACAAAAGCCATGTCCTTCCCAGAACGGAATCAAGCATCCGAGGACCGGACCGGTTTCGAGGTAACACCTCTCATCAGCCCGGTTAGCTTGACTCCAGTGGTGTGGAGTGCCTGGGACCCACGTCTGGGCATCCCCAGCGCACTTAGGGCGGAATATGCAAAAACAACAGGTGATGGACCGAATGTGGATCAATGTCACACACTCACCCCAGTCCAAAGATCTGGGCCCAAATCCATCGTTTTTTTGCACTCCACACCACCCTGGGTTAGACAATGGCGATATGCAAATCAGCTCTGACCCTGTGCCCCATGGGAACAGTCCAGTCCGAACTACAAAAGCCATGTCCTTCCCAGAACGGAATCAAGCATCCGAGGACCGGACCGGTTTCGAGGTAACACCTCTCATCAGCCCGGCTAGCTTGACTCCAGTGGTGTGGAGTGCCTGGGACCCACGTCTGGGCATCCCCAGCGCACTTAGGGCGGAATATGCAAAAACAACAGGTGATGGACCGAATGTGGATCAATGTCACACACTCACCCCAGTCCAAAGATCTGGGCCCAAATCCATAGTTTTTTTGCACTCCACACCACCCTGGGTTAGACAATGGCGATATGCAAATCAGCTCTGACCCTGTGCCCCATGGGAACAGTCCAGTCCGAACTACAAAAGCCATGTCCTTCCCAGAACGGAATCAAGCATCCGAGGACCGGACCGGTTTCGAGGTAACACCTCTCATCAGCCCGGCTAGCTTGACTCCAGTGGTGTGGAGTGCCTGGGACCCACGTCTGGGCATCCCCGGCGCACTTAGGGCGGAATATGCAAAAACAACAGGTGATGGACCGAATGTGGATCAATGTAACACACTCACCCCAGTCCAAAGATCTGGGCCCAAATCCATCGTGTTTTTGCACTCCACACCACCCTGGGTTAGACAATGGCGATATGCAAATCAGCTCTGACCCTGTGCCCCATGGGAACAGTCCAGTCCGAACTACAAAAGCCATGTCCTTCCCAGAACGGAATCAAGCATCCGAGGACCGGAACGGTTTCGAGGTAACACCTCTCATCAGCCCGGCTAGCTTGACTCCAGTGGTGTGGAGTGCCTGGGACTCACGTCTGGGCATCCCCAGCGTACTTAGGCCGTAATATGCAAAAACAACAGGTGATGGACCGAATGTGGATCAATGTCACACACTCACCCCAGTCCAAAGATCTGGGCCCAAATCCATTGTTTTTTTGCACTCCACACCACCCTGGGTTAGACAATGGCGATATGCAAATCAGCTCTGACCCTGTGCCCCATGGGAACAGTCCAGTCCGAACTACAAAAGCCATGTCCTTCCCAGAACGGAATCAAGCATCCGAGGACCGGACCGGTTTCGAGGTAACACCTCTCATCAGCCCGGCTAGCTTGACTCCAGTGGTGTGGAGTGCCTGGGACCCACGTCTGGGCATCCCCAGCGCACTTAGGGCGGAATATGCAAAAACAACAGGTGATGGACGGAATGTGGATCAATGTCACACACTCACCCCAGTCCAAAGATCTGGGCACAAATCCATCGTTTTTTTGCACTCCACACCACCCTGGGTTAGACAATGGCGATATGCAAATCAGCTCTGACCCTGTGCCCCATGGGAACAGTCCAGTCCGAACTACAAAAGCCATGTCCTTCCCAGAACGGAATCAAGCATCCGAGGACCGGACCGGTTTCGAGGTAACACCTCTCATCAGCCCGGCTAGCTTGACTCCAGTGGTGTGGAGTGCCTGGGACCCACGTCTGGGCATCCCCAGCGCACTTAGGGCGGAATATGCAAAAACAACAGGTGATGGACCGAATGTGGATCAATGTCACACACTCACCCCAGTCCAAAGATCTGGGCCCAAATCCATCGTTTTTTTGCACTCCACACCACCCTGGGTTAGACAATGGCGATATGCAAATCAGCTCTGACCCTGTGCCCCATGGGAACAGTCCAGTCCGAACTACAAAAGCCATGTCCTTCCCAGAACGGAATCAAGCATCCGAGGACCGGACCGGTTTCGAGGTAACACCTCTCATCAGCCCGGCTAGCTTGACTCCAGTGGTGTGGAGTGCCTGGGACCCACGTCTGGGCATCCCCAGCGCACTTAGGGCGGAATATGCAAAAACAACAGGTGATGGACCGAATGTGGATCAATGTCACACACTCACCCCAGTCCAAAGATCTGGGCCCAAATCCATCATTTTTTTGCACTCCACACCACCCTGGGTTAGACAATGGCGATATGCAAATCAGCTCTGACCCTGTGCCCCATGGGAACAGTCCAGTCCGAACTACAAAAGCCATGTCCTTCCCAGAACGGAATCAAGCATCCGAGGACCGGACCGGTTTCGAGGTAACACCTCTCATCAGCCCGGTTAGCTTGACTCCAGTGGTGTGGAGTGCCTGGGACCCACGTCTGGGCATCCCCAGCGCACTTAGGGCGGAATATGCAAAAACAACAGGTGATGGACCGAATGTGGATCAATGTCACACACTCACCCCAGTCCAAAGATCTGGGCCCAAATCCATCGTTTTTTTGCATTCCACACCACCCTGGGTTAGACAATGGCGATATGCAAATCAGCTCTGACCCTGTGACCCATGGGAACAGTCCAGTCCGAACTACAAAAGCCATGTCCTTCCCAGAACGGAATCAAGCATCCGAGGACCGGACCGGTTTCGAGGTAACACCTCTCATCAGCCCGGCTAGCTTGACTCCAGTGGTGTGGAGTGCCTGGGACCCACGTCTGGGCATCCCCAGCGTACTTAGGCCGTAATATGCAAAAACAACAGGTGATGGACCGAATGTGGATCAATGTCACACACTCACCCCAGTCCAAAGATCTGGGTCCAAATCCATCGTTTTTTTGCACTCCACACCACCCTGGGTTAGACAATGGCGATATGCAAATCAGCTCTGACCCTGTGCCCCATGGGAACAGTCCAGTCCGAACTACAAAAGCCATGTCCTTCCCAGAACGGAATCAAGCATCCGAGGACCGGACCGGTTTCGAGGTAACACCTCTCATCAGCCCGGCTAGCTTGACTCCAGTGGTGTGGAGTGCCTGGGACCCACGTCTGGGCATCCCCAGCGCACTTAGGGCGGAATATGCAAAAACAACAGGTGATGGACGGAATGTGGATCAATGTCACACACTCACCCCAGTCCAAAGATCTGGGCACAAATCCATCGTTTTTTTGCACTCCACACCACCCTGGGTTAGACAATGGCGATATGCAAATCAGCTCTGACCCTGTGCCCCATGGGAACAGTCCAGTCCGAACTACAAAAGCCATGTCCTTCCCAGAACGGAATCAAGCATCCGAGGACCGGACCGGTTTCGAGGTAACACCTCTCATCAGCCCGGCTAGCTTGACTCCAGTGGTGTGGAGTGCCTGGGACCCACGTCTGGGCATCCCCAGCGTACTTAGGCCGTAATATGCAAAAACAACAGGTGATGGACCGAATGTGGATCAATGTCACACACTCACCCCAGTCCAAAGATCTGGGCCCAAATCCATCGTTTTTTTGCACTCCACACCACCCTGGGTTAGACAATGGCGATATGCAAATCAGCTCTGACCCTGTGCCCCATGGGAACAGTCCAGTCCGAACTACAAAAGCCATGTCCTTCCCAGAACGGAATCAAGCATCCGAGGACCGGACCGGTTTCGAGGTAACACCTCTCATCAGCCCGGCTAGCTTGACTCCAGTGGTGTGGAGTGCCTGGGACCCACGTCTGGGCATCCCCAGCGCACTTAGGGCGGAATATGCAAAAACAACAGGTGATGGACGGAATGTGGATCAATGTCACACACTCACCCCAGTCCAAAGATCTGGGCACAAATCCATCGTTTTTTTGCACTCCACACCACCCTGGGTTAGACAATGGCGATATGCAAATCAGCTCTGACCCTGTGCCCCATGGGAACAGTCCAGTCCGAACTACAAAAGCCATGTCCTTCCCAGAACGGAATCAAGCATCCGAGGACCGGACCGGTTTCGAGGTAACACCTCTCATCAGCCCGGCTAGCTTGACTCCAGTGGTGTGGAGTGCCTGGGACCCACGTCTGGGCATCCCCAGCGCACTTAGGGCGGAATATGCAAAAACAACAGGTGATGGACCGAATGTGGATCAATGTCACACACTCACCCCAGTCCAAAGATCTGGGCCCAAATCCATCGTTTTTTTGCACTCCACACCACCCTGGGTTAGACAATGGCGATATGCAAATCAGCTCTGACCCTGTGCCCCATGGGAACAGTCCAGTCCGAACTACAAAAGCCATGTCCTTCCCAGAACGGAATCAAGCATCCGAGGACCGGACCGGTTTCGAGGTAACACCTCTCATCAGCCCGGCTAGCTTGACTCCAGTGGTGTGGAGTGCCTGGGACCCACGTCTGGGCATCCCCAGCGCACTTAGGGCGGAATATGCAAAAACAACAGGTGATGGACCGAATGTGGATCAATGTCACACACTCACCCCAGTCCAAAGATCTGGGCCCAAATCCATCATTTTTTTGCACTCCACACCACCCTGGGTTAGACAATGGCGAAATGCAAATCAGCTCTGACCCTGTGCCCCATGGGAACAGTCCAGTCCGAACTACAAAAGCCATGTCCTTCCCAGAACGGAATCAAGCATCCGAGGACCGGACCGGTTTCGAGGTAACACCTCTCATCAGCCCGGTTAGCTTGACTCCAGTGGTGTGGAGTGCCTGGGACCCACGTCTGGGCATCCCCAGCGCACTTAGGGCGGAATATGCAAAAACAACAGGTGATGGACCGAATGTGGATCAATGTCACACACTCACCCCAGTCCAAAGATCTGGGCCCAAATCCATCGTTTTTTTGCATTCCACACCACCCTGGGTTAGACAATGGCGATATGCAAATCAGCTCTGACCCTGTGCCCCATGGGAACAGTCCAGTCCGAACTACAAAAGCCATGTCCTTCCCAGAACGGAATCAAGCATCCGAGGACCGGACCGGTTTCGAGGTAACACCTCTCATCAGCCCGGCTAGCTTGACTCCAGTGGTGTGGAGTGCCTGGGACCCACGTCTGGGCATCCCCAGCACACTTAGGGCGGAATATGCAAAAACAACAGGTGATGGACCGAATGTGGATCAATGTCACACACTCACCCCAGTCCAAAGATCTGGGCCCAAATCCATCGTTTTTTTGCACTCCACACCACCCTGGGTTAGACAATGGCGATATGCAAATCAGCTCTGACCCTGTGCCCCATGGGAACAGTCCAGTCCGAACTACAAAAGCCATGTCCTTCCCAGAACGGAATCAAGCATCCGAGGACCGGACCGGTTTCGAGGTAACACCTCTCATCAGCCCGGCTAGCTTGACTCCAGTGGTGTGGAGTGCCTGGGACCCACGTCTGGGCATCCCCAGCGCACTTAGGGCGGAATATGCAAAAACAACAGGTGATGGACCGAATGTGGATCAATGTCACACACTCACCCCAGTCCAAAGATCTGGGCCCAAATCCATCGTTTTTTTGCACTCCACACCACCCTGGGTTAGACAATGGCGATATGCAAATCAGCTCTGACCCTGTGCCCCATGGGAACAGTCCAGTCCGAACTACAAAAGCCATGTCCTTCCCAGAACGGAATCAAGCATCCGAGGACCGGACCGGTTTCGAGGTAACACCTCTCATCAGCCCGGCTAGCTTGACTCCAGTGGTGTGGAGTGCCTGGGACCCACGTCTGGGCATCCCCGGCGCACTTAGGGCGGAATATGCAAAAACAACAGGTGATGGACCGAATGTGGATCAATGTAACACACTCACCCCAGTCCAAAGATCTGGGCCCAAATCCATCGTGTTTTTGCACTCCACACCACCCTGGGTTAGACAATGGCGATATGCAAATCAGCTCTGACCCTGTGCCCCATGGGAACAGTCCAGTCCGAACTACAAAAGCCATGTCCTTCCCAGAACGGAATCAAGCATCCGAGGACCGGACCGGTTTCGAGGTAACACCTCTCATCAGCCCGGCTAGCTTGACTCCAGTGGTGTGGAGTGCCTGGGACCCACGTCTGGGCATCCCCAGCGTACTTAGGCCGTAATATGCAAAAACAACAGGTGATGGACCGAATGTGGATCAATGTCACACACTCACCCCAGTCCAAAGATCTGGGCCCAAATCCATCGTTTTTTTGCACTCCACACCACCCTGGGTTAGACAATGGCGATATGCAAATCAGCTCTGACCCTGTGCCCCATGGGAACAGTCCAGTCCGAACTACAAAAGCCATGTCCTTCCCAGAACGGAATCAAGCATCCGAGGACCGGACCGGTTTCGAGGTAACACCTCTCATCAGCCCGGCTAGCTTGACTCCAGTGGTGTGGAGTGCCTGGGACCCACGTCTGGGCATCCCCAGCGCACTTAGGGCGGAATATGCAAAAACAACAGGTGATGGACGGAATGTGGATCAATGTCACACACTCACCCCAGTCCAAAGATCTGGGCACAAATCCATCGTTTTTTTGCACTCCACACCACCCTGGGTTAGACAATGGCGATATGCAAATCAGCTCTGACCCTGTGCCCCATGGGAACAGTCCAGTCCGAACTACAAAAGCCATGTCCTTCCCAGAACGGAATCAAGCATCCGAGGACCGGACCGGTTTCGAGGTAACACCTCTCATCAGCCCGGCTAGCTTGACTCCAGTGGTGTGGAGTGCTTGGGACCCACGTCTGGGCATCCCCAGCGCACTTAGGGCGGAATATGCAAAAACAACAGGTGATGGACCGAATGTGGATCAATGTCACACACTCACCCCAGTCCAAAGATCTGGGCCCAAATCCATCGTTTTTTTGCACTCCACACCACCCTGGGTTAGACAATGGCGATATGCAAATCAGCTCTGACCCTGTGCCCCATGGGAACAGTCCAGTCCGAACTACAAAAGCCATGTCCTTCCCAGAACGGAATCAAGCATCCGAGGACCGGACCGGTTTCGAGGTAACACCTCTCATCAGCCCGGCTAGCTTGACTCCAGTGGTGTGGAGTGCCTGGGACCCACGTCTGGGCATCCCCAGCGCACTTAGGGCGGAATATGCAAAAACAACAGGTGATGGACCGAATGTGGATCAATGTCACACACTCACCCCAGTCCAAAGATCTGGGCCCAAATCCATCATTTTTTTGCACTCCACACCACCCTGGGTTAGACAATGGCGATATGCAAATCAGCTCTGACCCTGTGCCCCATGGGAACAGTCCAGTCCGAACTACAAAAGCCATGTCCTTCCCAGAACGGAATCAAGCATCCGAGGACCGGACCGGTTTCGAGGTAACACCTCTCATCAGCCCGGTTAGCTTGACTCCAGTGGTGTGGAGTGCCTGGGACCCACGTCTGGGCATCCCCAGCGCACTTAGGGCGGAATATGCAAAAACAACAGGTGATGGACCGAATGTGGATCAATGTCACACACTCACCCCAGTCCAAAGATCTGGGCCCAAATCCATCGTTTTTTTGCATTCCACACCACCCTGGGTTAGACAATGGCGATATGCAAATCAGCTCTGACCCTGTGCCCCATGGGAACAGTCCAGTCCGAACTACAAAAGCCATGTCCTTCCCAGAACGGAATCAAGCATCCGAGGACCGGACCGGTTTCGAGGTAACACCTCTCATCAGCCCGGCTAGCTTGACTCCAGTGGTGTGGAGTGCCTGGGACCCACGTCTGGGCATCCCCAGCGTACTTAGGCCGTAATATGCAAAAACAACAGGTGATGGACCGAATGTGGATCAATGTCACACACTCACCCCAGTCCAAAGATCTGGGCCCAAATCCATCGTTTTTTTGCACTCCACACCACCCTGGGTTAGACAATGGCGATATGCAAATCAGCTCTGACCCTGTGCCCCATGGGAACAGTCCAGTCCGAACTACAAAAGCCATGTCCTTCCCAGAACGGAATCAAGCATCCGAGGACCGGACCGGTTTCGAGGTAACACCTCTCATCAGCCCGGCTAGCTTGACTCCAGTGGTGTGGAGTGCCTGGGACCCACGTCTGGGCATCCCCAGCGCACTTAGGGCGGAATATGCAAAAACAACAGGTGATGGACGGAATGTGGATCAATGTCACACACTCACCCCAGTCCAAAGATCTGGGCACAAATCCATCGTTTTTTTGCACTCCACACCACCCTGGGTTAGACAATGGCGATATGCAAATCAGCTCTGACCCTGTGCCCCATGGGAACAGTCCAGTCCGAACTACAAAAGCCATGTCCTTCCCAGAACGGAATCAAGCATCCGAGGACCGGACCGGTTTCGAGGTAACACCTCTCATCAGCCCGGCTAGCTTGACTCCAGTGGTGTGGAGTGCCTGGGACCCACGTCTGGGCATCCCCAGCGCACTTAGGGCGGAATATGCAAAAACAACAGGTGATGGACCGAATGTGGATCAATGTCACACACTCACCCCAGTCCAAAGATCTGGGCCCAAATCCATCGTTTTTTTGCACTCCACACCACCCTGGGTTAGACAATGGCGATATGCAAATCAGCTCTGACCCTGTGCCCCATGGGAACAGTCCAGTCCGAACTACAAAAGCCATGTCCTTCCCAGAACGGAATCAAGCATCCGAGGACCGGACCGGTTTCGAGGTAACACCTCTCATCAGCCCGGCTAGCTTGACTCCAGTGGTGTGGAGTGCCTGGGACCCACGTCTGGGCATCCCCAGCGCACTTAGGGCGGAATATGCAAAAACAACAGGTGATGGACCGAATGTGGATCAATGTCACACACTCACCCCAGTCCAAAGATCTGGGCCCAAATCCATCATTTTTTTGCACTCCACACCACCCTGGGTTAGACAATGGCGATATGCAAATCAGCTCTGACCCTGTGCCCCATGGGAACAGTCCAGTCCGAACTACAAAAGCCATGTCCTTCCCAGAACGGAATCAAGCATCCGAGGACCGGACCGGTTTCGAGGTAACACCTCTCATCAGCCCGGTTAGCTTGACTCCAGTGGTGTGGAGTGCCTGGGACCCACGTCTGGGCATCCCCAGCGCACTTAGGGCGGAATATGCAAAAACAACAGGTGATGGACCGAATGTGGATCAATGTCACACACTCACCCCAGTCCAAAGATCTGGGCCCAAATCCATCGTTTTTTTGCACTCCACACCACCCTGGGTTAGACAATGGCGATATGCAAATCAGCTCTGACCCTGTGCCCCATGGGAACAGTCCAGTCCGAACTACAAAAGCCATGTCCTTCCCAGAACGGAATCAAGCATCCGAGGACCGGACCGGTTTCGAGGTAACACCTCTCATCAGCCCGGCTAGCTTGACTCCAGTGGTGTGGAGTGCCTGGGACCCACGTCTGGGCATCCCCAGCGCACTTAGGGCGGAATATGCAAAAACAACAGGTGATGGACCGAATGTGGATCAATGTCACACACTCACCCCAGTCCAAAGATCTGGGCCCAAATCCATCGTTTTTTTGCACTCCACACCACCCTGGGTTAGACAATGGCGATATGCAAATCAGCTCTGACCCTGTGCCCCATGGGAACAGTCCAGTCCGAACTACAAAAGCCATGTCCTTCCCAGAACGGAATCAAGCATCCGAGGACCGGACCGGTTTCGAGGTAACACCTCTCATCAGCCCGGCTAGCTTGACTCCAGTGGTGTGGAGTGCCTGGGACCCACGTCTGGGCATCCCCAGCGCACTTAGGGCGGAATATGCAAAAACAACAGATGATGGACCGAATGTGGATCAATGTCACACACTCACCACAGTCCAAAGATCTGGGCCCAAATCCATCGTTTTTTTGCACTCCACACCACCCTGGGTTAGACAATGGCGATATGCAAATCAGCTCTGACCCTGTGCCCCATGGGAACAGTCCAGTCCGAACTACAAAAGCCATTTCCTTCCCAGAACGGAATCAAGCATCCGAGGACCGGACCGGTTTCGAGGTAACACCTCTCATCAGCCCGGCTAGCTTGACTCCAGTGGTGTGGAGTGCCGGGACCCACGTCTGGGCATCCCCAGCGCACTTAGGGCGGAATATGCAAAAACAACAGGTGATGGACCGAATGTGGATCAATGTCACACACTCACCCCAGTCCAAAGATCTGGGCCCAAATCCATCGTTTTCTTGCACTCCACACCACCCTGGGTTAGACAATGGCGATATGCAAATCAGCTCTGACCCTGTGCCCCATGGGAACAGTCCAGCCCGAACTACAAAAGCCATGTCCTTCCCAGAACGGAATCAAGCATCCGAGGACCGGACCGGTTTCGAGGTAACACCTCTCATCAGCCCGGCTAGCTTGACTCCAGTGGTGTGGAGTGCCTGGGACCCACGTCTGGGCATCCCCAGCGCACTTAGGGCGGAATATGCAAAAACAACAGGTGATGGACCGAATGTGGATCAATGTCACACACTCACCCCAGTCCAAAGATCTGGGCCCAAATCCATCGTTTTTTTGCACTCCACACCACCCTGGGTTAGACAATGGCGATATGCAAATCAGCTCTGACCCTGTGCCCCATGGGAACAGTCCAGTCCGAACTACAAAAGCCATGTCCTTCCCAGAACGGAATCAAGCATCCGAGGACCGGACCGGTTTCGAGGTAACACCTCTCATCAGCCCGGCTAGCTTGACTCCAGTGGTGTGGAGTGCCTGGGACCCACGTCTGGGCATCCCCAGCGCACTTAGGGCGGAATATGCAAAAACAACAGGTGATGGACGGAATGTGGATCAATGTCACACACTCACCCCAGTCCAAAGATCTGGGCACAAATCCATCGTTTTTTTGCACTCCACACCACCCTGGGTTAGACAATGGCGATATGCAAATCAGCTCTGACCCTGTGCCCCATGGGAACAGTCCAGTCCGAACTACAAAAGCCATGTCCTTCCCAGAACGGAATCAAGCATCCGAGGACCGGACCGGTTTCGAGGTAACACCTCTCATCAGCCCGGCTAGCTTGACTCCAGTGGTGTGGAGTGCCTGGGACCCACGTCTGGGCATCCCCAGCGCACTTAGGGCGGAATATGCAAAAACAACAGGTGATGGACCGAATGTGGATCAATGTCACACACTCACCCCAGTCCAAAGATCTGGGCCCAAATCCATCGTTTTTTTGCACTCCACACCACCCTGGGTTAGACAATGGCGATATGCAAATCAGCTCTGACCCTGTGCCCCATGGGAACAGTCCAGTCCGAACTACAAAAGCCATGTCCTTCCCAGAACGGAATCAAGCATCCGAGGACCGGACCGGTTTCGAGGTAACACCTCTCATCAGCCCGGCTAGCTTGACTCCAGTGGTGTGGAGTGCCTGGGACCCACGTCTGGGCATCCCCAGCGCACTTAGGGCGGAATATGCAAAAACAACAGGTGATGGACCGAATGTGGATCAATGTCACACACTCACCCCAGTCCAAAGATCTGGGCCCAAATCCATCATTTTTTTGCTCTCCACACCACCCTGGGTTAGACAATGGCGATATGCAAATCAGCTCTGACCCTGTGCCCCATGGGAACAGTCCAGTCCGAACTACAAAAGCCATGTCCTTCCCAGAACGGAATCAAGCATCCGAGGACCGGACCGGTTTCGAGGTAACACCTCTCATCAGCCCGGTTAGCTTGACTCCAGTGGTGTGGAGTGCCTGGGACCCACGTCTGGGCATCCCCAGCGCACTTAGGGCGGAATATGCAAAAACAACAGGTGATGGACCGAATGTGGATCAATGTCACACACTCACCCCAGTCCAAAGATCTGGGCCCAAATCCATCGTTTTTTTGCATTCCACACCACCCTGGGTTAGACAATGGCGATATGCAAATCAGCTCTGACCCTGTGCCCCATGGGAACAGTCCAGTCCGAACTACAAAAGCCATGTCCTTCCCAGAACGGAATCAAGCATCCGAGGACCGGACCGGTTTCGAGGTAACACCTCTCATCAGCCCGGCTAGCTTGACTCCAGTGGTGTGGAGTGCCTGGGACCCACGTCTGGGCATCCCCAGCGTACTTAGGCCGTAATATGCAAAAACAACAGGTGATGGACCGAATGTGGATCAATGTCACACACTCACCCCAGTCCAAAGATCTGGGCCCAAATCCATCGTTTTTTTGCACTCCACACCACCCTGGGTTAGACAATGGCGATATGCAAATCAGCTCTGACCCTGTGCCCCATGGGAACAGTCCAGTCCGAACTACAAAAGCCATGTCCTTCCCAGAACGGAATCAAGCATCCGAGGACCGGACCGGTTTCGAGGTAACACCTCTCATCAGCCCGGCTAGCTTGACTCCAGTGGTGTGGAGTGCCTGGGACCCACGTCTGGGCATCCCCAGCGCACTTAGGGCGGAATATGCAAAAACAACAGGTGATGGACGGAATGTGGATCAATGTCACACACTCACCCCAGTCCAAAGATCTGGGCACAAATCCATCGTTTTTTTGCACTCCACACCACCCTGGGTTAGACAATGGCGATATGCAAATCAGCTCTGACCCTGTGCCCCATGGGAACAGTCCAGTCCGAACTACAAAAGCCATGTCCTTCCCAGAACGGAATCAAGCATCCGAGGACCGGACCGGTTTCGAGGTAACACCTCTCATCAGCCCGGCTAGCTTGACTCCAGTGGTGTGGAGTGCCTGGGACCCACGTCTGGGCATCCCCAGCGCACTTAGGGCGGAATATGCAAAAACAACAGGTGATGGACCGAATGTGGATCAATGTCACACACTCACCCCAGTCCAAAGATCTGGGCCCAAATCCATCGTTTTTTTGCACTCCACACCACCCTGGGTTAGACAATGGCGATATGCAAATCAGCTCTGACCCTGTGCCCCATGGGAACAGTCCAGTCCGAACTACAAAAGCCATGTCCTTCCCAGAACGGAATCAAGCATCCGAGGACCGGACCGGTTTCGAGGTAACACCTCTCATCAGCCCGGCTAGCTTGACTCCAGTGGTGTGGAGTGCCTGGGACCCACGTCTGGGCATCCCCAGCGCACTTAGGGCGGAATATGCAAAAACAACAGGTGATGGACCGAATGTGGATCAATGTCACACACTCACCCCAGTCCAAAGATCTGGGCCCAAATCCATCATTTTTTTGCACTCCACACCACCCTGGGTTAGACAATGGCGATATGCAAATCAGCTCTGACCCTGTGCCCCATGGGAACAGTCCAGTCCGAACTACAAAAGCCATGTCCTTCCCAGAACGGAATCAAGCATCCGAGGACCGGACCGGTTTTGAGGTAACACCTCTCATCAGCCCGGTTAGCTTGACTCCAGTGGTGTGGAGTGCCTGGGACCCACGTCTGGGCATCCCCAGCGCACTTAGGGCGGAATATGCAAAAACAACAGGTGATGGACCGAATGTGGATCAATGTCACACACTCACCCCAGTCCAAAGATCTGGGCCCAAATCCATCGTTTTTTTGCACTCCACACCACCCTGGGTTAGACAATGGCGATATGCAAATCAGCTCTGACCCTGTGCCCCATGGGAACAGTCCAGTCCGAACTACAAAAGCCATGTCCTTCCCAGAACGGAATCAAGCATCTGAGGACCGGACCGGTTTCGAGGTAACACCTCTCATCAGCCCGGCTAGCTTGACTCCAGTGGTGTGGAGTGCCTGGGACCCACGTCTGGGCATCCCCAGCGCACTTAGGGCGGAATATGCAAAAACAACAGGTGATGGACCGAATGTGGATCAATGTCACACACTCACCCCAGTCCAAAGATCTGGGCCCAAATCCATCGTTTTTTTGCACTCCACACCACCCTGGGTTAGACAATGGCGATATGCAAATCAGCTCTGACCCTGTGCCCCATGGGAACAGTCCAGTCCGAACTACAAAAGCCATGTCCTTCCCAGAACGGAATCAAGCATCCGAGGACCGGACCGGTTTCGAGGTAACACCTCTCATCAGCCCGGCTAGCTTGACTCCAGTGGTGTGGAGTGCCTGGGACCCACGTCTGGGCATCCCCAGCGCACTTAGGGCGGAATATGCAAAAACAACAGATGATGGACCGAATGTGGATCAATGTCACACACTCACCACAGTCCAAAGATCTGGGCCCAAATCCATCGTTTTTTTGCACTCCACACCACCCTGGGTTAGACAATGGCGATATGCAAATCAGCTCTGACCCTGTGCCCCATGGGAACAGTCCAGTCCGAACTACAAAAGCCATTTCCTTCCCAGAACGGAATCAAGCATCCGAGGACCGGACCGGTTTCGAGGTAACACCTCTCATCAGCCCGGCTAGCTTGACTCCAGTGGTGTGGAGTGCCGGGACCCACGTCTGGGCATCCCCAGCGCACTTAGGGCGGAATATGCAAAAACAACAGGTGATGGACCGAATGTGGATCAATGTCACACACTCACCCCAGTCCAAAGATCTGGGCCCAAATCCATCGTTTTCTTGCACTCCACACCACCCTGGGTTAGACAATGGCGATATGCAAATCAGCTCTGACCCTGTGCCCCATGGGAACAGTCCAGCCCGAACTACAAAAGCCATGTCCTTCCCAGAACGGAATCAAGCATCCGAGGACCGGACCGGTTTCGAGGTAACACCTCTCATCAGCCCGGCTAGCTTGACTCCAGTGGTGTGGAGTGCCTGGGACCCACGTCTGGGCATCCCCAGCGCACTTAGGGCGGAATATGCAAAAACAACAGGTGATGGACCGAATGTGGATCAATGTCACACACTCACCCCAGTCCAAAGATCTGGGCCCAAATCCATCGTTTTTTTGCACTCCACACCACCCTGGGTTAGACAATGGCGATATGCAAATCAGCTCTGACCCTGTGCCCCATGGGAACAGTCCAGTCCGAACTACAAAAGCCATCTCCTTCCCAGATCGGAATCAAGCATCCGAGGACCGGACCGGTTTCGAGGTAACACCTCTCATCAGCCCGGCTAGCTTGACTCCAGTGGTGTGGAGTGCCTGGGACCCACGTCTGGGCATCCCCAGCGCACTTAGGGCGGAATATGCAAAAACAACAGGTGATGGACCGAATGTGGATCAATGTCACACACTCACCCCAGTCCAAAGATCTGGGCCCAAATCCATCGTTTTTTTGCACTCCACGCCACCCTGGGTTAGACAAGGGCGATATGCAAATCAGCTCTGACCCTGTGCCCCATGGGAACAGTCCAGTCCGAACTACAAAAGCCATGTCCTTCCCAGAACGGAATCAAGCATCCGAGGACCGGACCGGTTTCGAGGTAACACCTCTCATCAGCCCGGCTAGCTTGACTCCAGTGGTGTGGAGTGCCTGGGACCCACGTCTGGGCATCCCCAGCGCACTTAGGGCGGAATATGCTAAAACAACAGGTGATGGACCGAATGTGGATCAATGTCACACACTCACCCCAGTGGAGTGCAAAAAAACGATGGATTTGGGCCCAGATCTTTGGACTGGGATGAATGTGTGACATTGATCCACATTCGGTCCATCACCTGTTTTGTTTGCAATTGCCACCATAAGTGCGCTGGGGATGCCCAGACGTGGGTCCCAGGCACTCCACACCACTGGAGTCAAGATAGCCGGGCTGATGAGAGGTGTTACCTCGAAACCGGTCCGGTCCTCGGATGCTTGATTCTGTTCTGGGAAGGACATGGCTTTTGTAGTTCGGACTGGACTGTTCCCATGGGGCACAGGGTCAGAGCTGATTTGCATATCGCCATTGTCTAACCCAGGGTGGTGTGGAGTGCAAAAAAACGATGGATTTTGGCCCAGATCTTTGGACTGGGATGAATGTGTGACATTGATCCACATTCGGTCCATCACCTGTTTTGTTTGCAATTGACGATATTAATGTAGCATCTTCCTTCCCCATCCCTGGAGCATTCACAAAGATTACACGGCACCACACGGGAACTCCCGTTCAGCATTATTTTATTCTCAGGAGCGGCCCATGCAGGTAATAGCGGTAGAGAGGGAGTGGACAGATGATGACGAGTGAAAATGAAATAAAAAGAAAACCACTTGCCTTGCGCTGTCGATGGTGCGAGTGTAAGGTAAGTGTTTTTTAATTTATTTTATTTCCCCTCTTTGTAGTCTCTCGACTCCCTCGTCTCCCTGCCTCATTGCTCCTTCCTGCCGCTCCTGTTTAATTTCCAACATTCACTTGTACACTGCATGTTTTGTCCAGCCGTGGCCTGTGCAGGTAAGAGCAATGGGGTGGTGAGGCCGGGTGGGGCACAAGGGAAAATTATACATTTATTTTATTTTCCCTCGTGGTCGCATGTTGAATCCCCCACACTGCTCTTACCAGCATGGGCCGCTCCTGACTACATCATACTTCAAAGAACCAAACCTTAAAACCCTTCCCCCATAGTTCCATTTCAGGGAACTCCCCAGAACCACGAGGTTCCTAGTGCATATAACATCAAT
The DNA here is from genome assembly GCF_964263255.1 of Lissotriton vulgaris. Lineage (NCBI taxonomy): Eukaryota > Metazoa > Chordata > Amphibia > Caudata > Salamandridae > Lissotriton > Lissotriton vulgaris. Next base: position 83,922,660 of record NC_141694.1, read on the forward strand.
ATGCTACATCTCCTCCTTTGTTAAATAAAATGTGACATACCTCATTCATTGCCCTTACATCTGAGGATATTACCGAACAGATCAATTTTCAGGAAGGAAAATAAAACATGGCTCTTTTCCCAGCATTAAACATGTCAGTTGGCTGTTTGTCATCTATCTCCAGCGCCAAGACGCCTCAGCAGTAGTGCGCTCTATAAATCCCTTCAGTTAGTCAGTCATTAAAAATCACATCTCAATTAACCGCATCGCTGCTGCAGCGATTTTTGCGCTGTGCGGCTGTTTTCCCTTTTCCGCGTTACATGACGAGCTCAGCTCGTCATCAGCACACGCCACCCGTGGCTGATGACGAGCTGAGCTCGTCATCAGCAGCGAAGGGGTTAATACAAAAGCACAGGGAAAGGTCAAAGCACTAAGAGCCTGCACCAGTCAGTGTAGTATAATGGCAGTTGGATAGAAGGCGTGGTGCAATGAGCCAGTGACGTGACCCTCCTGCGTCCCCAATAACGAGGAAGAAATCCCCAAAATACAAAAACGGCTCTGCACTCAAATGTTAAGGTAAATTACTAATTAGTGGAGATAAGTGTCCAAAGTCAATCCCAGATTATTAGAATATACAGTGCCGAGTGTAAATGTAAATGAAAAATATTCTCCTTTTATTCTTTTTTCAAATTTTCTATCATAAAATCACAGCGCAGGATTGATAGCCGACGCAGGGCATTTCGTCCCACATAGAACTTCTTCAAGGCTTAGCGTATTTAAGATAAAACACACAGGTGCTTCGTATCAGGCCTACTGTGGCACAGAAATTATTTAAAAGGTAAACAGGATATGTATCTGCCAATGTCACAGTGTGATGTCTGGTTCCAAAAGTAATCTCCACTAATTAGTAATTTACCTTAACATTTGAGTGCAGAGAAGTTTTTGTGGTTTCACATCTCAATTAGTTGACGAGGCGCTTGCACTGGTCTTCCTGCTTGTGTGATCTGAGTTGATCAAGGTCTACCCTGGTTGGGCAATGTCACGCCTGCCAGCTCGCCGGCATGTTCGCGCTATCCTACAATGATGACCGCCCGATAATGCGCATGTGCGAGAGAGGTCAGGCAGAGTCTAAAGCGTGACTTCCCCATTGCGTGGTGCTTCGGCCTCTAGTGTCTCGTTGTTGTTGCGTTGCGTCACTTTTGCCGAGCCGTCCGTTGCTGCACACTTCTGCTATCTGGCATCCGGACTCGCGCGCCTGTATCCAAATTATTGGACTTATCTGTTCCCTGCAACTCCTTTTGGGTTTCGTCGCTCTATTTTCTGAGTGAGGCTGTTTACCCCCACTCCGCATCCGTCCTTAGTTTTATTGACGGACCCGAAATTACCCAGAATCCTGATTCTCCCCTTGCTGGCTTTCCTCTCTCCTTCCCCCTGGTGCCTCAGCCTGCATCTCTCGGTTCCGCCCACCGGCCGGACTAATGTTCCGTCGGTTGGCCGGACTTGTGTAGAGCAGGTTTGGGAATCTCCTGGGAGTTGGTGTTCGGGGTGGTCCGCTTGGAGGATACCATTTTTGTTTCCCTCTATTTATTTTACTTTGGACTCCTTGGTATTCACGGAGGCTGGCATTCGTCACAGTGCTTGAGAAGAGAAGAACGGGTAAAGCGCTTTTGGCGCTCCTTATTATAAGTACATATCTGACTGTGATATATATCTGCTTATGCTTGTGTTGTTGTGTTTCAGATATCAGTAGACCAAAGAACTTGTTAATAAGACTAGTTTACTTCCCCAGTTTAAACCTTGCACCACAGGGTAAGAGAAGACAAAGCCTAAAAATCATTTACCCATCTTAGTGAAACCTGGAGAATTATCTACATCTCTTTCTAACCAGGCAAGGGGCAGTTCTTTCGCTGTTGGCGTAGAGGGCAGAGATACACTTATGATCGATTAAATCAATGTACATAAAACCTCTTACAAGCATTTAGGTAAATATACAAAGTATTGTGAATTGGTTTCGTTTATTGTTTAATAACCTGCACTCATTCCTTCTAGCACCTGCTTCCTGCTATAGGGTACCAGTTCGTGGAGTCTTGTTTTCTTCCCTGCCTTCCCTTGTTTTGTTCCCTCCTTTCCCTCCATACCACCGTTGTGTTCTAGGGTTTGATAGATACAAGAGGTGCAGGTGGGACGGGTTGGACCTGTCTTCGGTTCCTGGCACTCCTGCGGAAACTCTCCTGGATCCTTACAGGCAACAGTTAAACAGGCTCAGGGTTTTGACCCAGACCTGTGAGCGGAGTCGCCTCAATCGTAGTTTCAGGAGTCGACAAGTCTTGAGGTAGGTGTTTAAAATGTGATGTGTCCTGAGTGATGGATTTTCCTGGGCGATGTGCTGTCAAAATGTGTCCCTTGCACGTCATAACCTGCAGAGGGTCAACTGCAAAAGGAGTGCCCATTTTCTGTTTTTGTCTCTCTCTGATTGACCAGTACCCGATCTCCATTTTCAAAGATTGTTCTCTTGGCATGGTGGCGCTGATATGCATACATTAAAATGTTTCTGTTCCAAGTCATGTCAGTGTCTCAAACATTGTCAGTATTCGCTGATCGATTTGGAGTCCATTGAGGTAGTGTTGTTCTGATGGCTCTCCCAAAAAGCAAGGTGGCTAGACTCTCACCAGTTGTGGAGTGAGGAGTTGACCTCAGGCCTGGCACATGGCTTGATTCAGATTGATTCCCTCCATGGATGTTCATAGAATGACCCCATTTAGGTGCCCATGAAACCTTTAACTACACCATTGGCATGGGGCCTGAGGAGTGTACTCTTTTGGTGTTTGACACTGAGTTGGACAAGAAATTCTGTGAACTCTTTGCTATTAACGGGAGGGCCATTATTCATTTTGAGGATGTCAGGGATATTACAGGTTGCAAGATGTCATCAAGCCGTTCTTTGACTTTGCCATGGCATGTCGAAGACAGGGTTTCCCGCCAATGGAAAACAAATATTGGATGATGACTATTGTCGTCTCTTGTGTTTGTGTGTACGAGACATCTAGTGGTCCTCCGCAAATTCTTTACAAGTATTATGTAATCTGTTGGGTGTGGCTGGGTTTGGTTAATAAAGCTTGTGATGCAGTGCGTCCAGTTAACGGTTGCATGCTGAAGAATAAAGATGCGCAAACTAGAGCTCCGTGTGTGCTGTGGTCTATTACATGCTCCTAATCCCCGAAATATGCAAGACTGTTCACCCTCAGAGTTTTCCGTTGTTCCATGCTGTGGTTGAAATAACACCCAAGAATCAGGAATAGTTTCCAATAAATAGAAGTTTATTTTTCAGAAGGACCCATGATCTTTCTCTAGCCAGTAGAATCATCAAATTACACTAATCACATCTTAACATTCCATGAAACCATGTCACAAGCCAGTCATGCTTACATTCCATACCCCCAGCATTACAGAATAAACAAACATTGTTATACACCTATATAACACCATCTCCCCTTTCACAACAAGCAAAACAAATAGAAATAACACAAACGTAAGCAAATTCTAACAGATAAACTATATGAACTTAATGTAATTTCTAGAAAATAATAAAAAGAAATTACATGACATAGTCTCTGAATCTGACAGGGATTGAATGAACTCTAGTACTTCAATTGCATTCCCACCATCACCACTATCATCTGTCGAGAACACCACACTTCCATCCTGCACCAATATGTCGCTCAGTTTTCTTGTATCACGAACACCATTATTTAACACACCCAAATGAAATCACTCACTCTGACCTTCTTCTCACACATGTTCACCATTGTCCTTAAGAGTCTAATAATAATTGCTTGTTCCTCACTCAGAGTAACAATAGCATTCTTGCTATATTTTCCAACAGCACAGCACGTCTGTTCACTCTTTCTACTTTCGTAGGTTTGGAAAATCTGGACTCCCCTTTCTCTACCCTTTCTCTTTCCCTTTCTCCACCTTCATGGGCATTTTAACTAATAGCCACTTCGAACAGGAGCGTGTGGGGCACTGACAGCGGAAAGCAAGTGACAGCAAGGCGGTTCTGGGCGTGAGGCTCGGCGGGGCTGCGAGTGTGCGGGGACTCCAACAACCAGGAGTCCCTGCAAGACCGGTGACCAGCATCCGGTCCGCTCTCCCTGCTGGCCCGCCCCCGGCCCTACCTGAGGTCAACAAAAAGGCGCCTTCCACCCTGCCTAATTGGGACACCAGTCTTTTCAAACTTACGGAGGCATTTTCCGAGGCAGTGTTTCTCCAGCGGACTCTCTCCACTCCTCGCCGCATCCGCTTCGCGGGTGCCGCTTTGAACAGGAGCGTGTGGGGCACTGACAGCGGAAAGCAAGTGACAGCAAGGCGGTTCTGGGCGTGAGGCTCGGCGGGGCTGCGAGTGTGCGGGGACTCCAACAACCAGGAGTCCCTGCAAGACCGGTGACCAGCATCCGGTCCGCTCTCCCTGCTGGCCCGCCCCCCGCCCTACCTGAGGTCAACAAAAAGGCGCCTTCCACCCTGCCTAATTGGGACACCAGTCTTTTCAAACTTACGGAGGCATTTCCAGAGGCAGCGTTTTTCCAGCGGACTCTCTCCACTCCTCGCCGCACCCGCTTCGCGGGTGCCGCTTCGAACAGGAGCGTGTGGGGCACTGACAGCGGAAAGCAAGTGACAGCAAGGCGGTTCTGGGCGTGAGGCTCGGCGGGGCTGCGAGTGTGCGGGGACTCCAACAACCAGGAGTCCCTGCAAGACCGGTGACCAGCATCCGGTCCGCTCTCCCTGCTGGCCCGCCCCCCACCCTACACGCCTCCCATATTACAGCTACAGTCTCCCGCAGCGCGGGACGCAGCTCGGGGCGAAGACCGGGCTAAGAGCGGGCCGTTTGAGGCCGTTCGAGGTCTGCGAGGACTGGACTGGGCCACCCTCTTTCGCCCTTTGCCTGGCTCTTGGTCAATTAGGTTCAACATCCTATTTTCCTTATTGAAGTGCCAGCCTAGGCGGTCTGTCCTTCCCGCCAGCTATGTGCACCAGGACAACTCGGAGTAGGGCCGTTAAGGGTGGCCCACTAACTAACGGCCCCATGGATGATTTTATTACTCGCACCAATCTAGCCATAGACAAAGAAATTTCTAAACTACAGACTCGTGTCTCTCTGGATTTGGCAGCCGCAAGAAGATTGTCCCAGGACATTGCAAACTCAAAAAAATCCTCCCTGGGCCACATAGCAACTGCGGTTACCCCGGAGCGTCCGGCAATTCCCCATTGTGTAATTACGCAGGCAGACGTCCATCAGACCCCGATCCTACCTTCATTTTCCCTAGCCTCGTGTCCTTTAATTCAGCCAGGTGACCTGAACCTACCTGTGGTTATTCCCAAGCAGGGAGCTAGTTTTACTTCCACTACCCTGGTAATCCCGAACACACCAAAGTGCAATAATACTAATGGGAAACCACCCAAAAGGAAACGCAATTCTCGGTCCGCTTACTCTCGTAAGAAGGCTAAAATTGCGGTGGCACATCAGCTAAACTTGGGCAGGGTACCTGTGCCCAATGAAATAGGAGGGTGTTCCACCTGGGCACAGCCACATCGAGAGGGAGCCAAAGAGGGGACAGCCTCTGCTTCCATTTCCACAACAGCAGAGGACGAGGGCTTACACGTAGAGGCCCAGGATGGGAAGGACGGGGAATTCATAGGTTTAGTCTGGGAAACCCTTAAGAAACTTCTCTCTCCCCTGGACCTCAGACTCTCACGTATCGAAAATAACTTGCTAGAGATGGAAAAGAGCATCATTGCCTTGGCCACTCTTGGCCTGAGAAGTCTAGAAAATCAAGGCCTCCTTGCAGAAGACCCAACACCACAAGCCCCACAACTCCCCCCTCCAGCACCTGCTTTAGTACGGCCGGTTCCCAAACCACGGACCGTGGGTGTGGACCAAAATATTGCCGCTCCCAAAACTAGGGCTCCCAAGCGCCCCATTTCTCAATCATCAGCAAATCCTAATGCTGGTGTTTCTCTAAGACCGTCTCCTAGTGAAGCTGCTCACCAACCAACCCAGGGTCCACCCATTAAAAATAATTTTAGAGGGGGCTATATTGATCTTCCTCCAGAGGCCAATGACTACGTGGTTGTATTGACGGGCGTCCCCCAGATCGGAAATGGTCACCACGAGAACCACTGGTCTCTGAAGAACAAGATAATGCACTGGCTTAATGTGAACAGACCTATCCCAAATGGTCGGAGAAGTAGAGTCCTGATGGTCCGTCGAGTTCCCTGGGTGGGCCCCTCAAGGAAAACCAGTCCCGGGGACTGTATAGTGGTGACTTTTGAGGACCCACATACGGCACACCACATTTACTCTTGGCCCACTGGTGAAGGTTCCCCCATTATACCTAGGCCGCTGTCCTTTTTCTATCCGCCACGCCCCAGACATACCCAGGAAGGTGACTGGACAGTGGTATGTCATCACACATGGAGGAGCCACCCGAACAACCACCAAGATTTCGCTAGACGTTGGAATGGGCTCCCAACCTCGAATAGGTTTGGCGGTCTCGAATATGTAGACTGACTCCCAAGGCAAGCTGTTTTTCGAACAGCGAAAGGGGCCCCTTCACCCATGGCCCGGGGACCTCATAATCCTTATCCTTGGCGATAGAATCCACTGTCACTATCCCCCCAGCTCCAGAAGAAATGCTACATGCTCTGTCAAAAGAGGGGGGATTGAATATCTTAAGCACTCTAGAAACTCAAGAAGTAGCGCAGCAGCTGGACACACCCCTTATGACTCCCTTGTCACCCTTTCAGAATGCTCCAGCAGATGGGAAGCGGACCGCTGTAGCAAGGGCTCTTAATCAACATCAGAATGAACCCCAGCAAAGGTTTAATAGAGCGGCTGCCGTGGTGGCAGGTCCCGAGTCTATCCCGGCTGTATCTGTCAATCCAGCAAGGCGGATCACCCCAGGCAATCCTCTTATAAAGATTCTAAGTTGGAATGTGGCAGGGCTTGCCCGCAACTTTGACATCCCAGAGTGGAACGCTTTTGTGGACCCTTTTAACATCTGTCTCTTGCAAGAAACCTGGTGCCTAGAACCCAGGCACAGAGTAGGCTTTATGGCTTACTTCGTTCCAGCTTCACAACAACATGGTTGCAAAGGTCGCCCGTCTGGCGGCCTTCTTATATGGGTTAGCATTGCACTGGGTTTAACTGTAAGCCAAAAGACCACTCAATCGCCCGACCTTCAGAGGATAACCATACACTGTCAGGGGGGTAGGAAGCTAGAAGTGTTTAACCTCTATTTAAGGGGGGCCAGGGGAGGGGTATCATCGCTATCCTCCACAGGACTAAACAGCGAACTAGACGCTTGCAGTATTGACTCCTATGTTCTCCTCGCAGGTGATTGTAATTGTTGCTTCGAGCCTCTGGCTAGGGAGGACATTTTGGACACTTGGGATGATGATTCAAGGAGAGGCATCCCCACCCTGACCCTGGATCCGATTAAAAAATGGACGCAGAGTGCAATAGACATCAACGCGCTCTGTATGGAACACGACCTGAGAGCAACTAATGGTCGTTCCAAATCAGACCTTAACTCCTTCCATGCTCATGACGAGCTCAGCTCGTCATGAGGCACACTGGAGCTGTGCTTATGACGAGCTGAGCTCTTCATGAAACCATAGAATTCAATGAATTTCAGCACAGGAGGGGAAAATGCACAGCAGCCATGGTGTTAAGGGTGCGCACACTTATAACAGGGTGGGTCACACCTCCAGAATAGACTATATCATGTTGAACCACAACCTCTGGCCATTTCATCAAGACATGGAAGTCATATTGTCTTGCGACAGCGACCATAATTCTCTATCCTTATCCCTCATTCCGCCTTGGCACGATAGAAACCCAGTCAAGGCCGTCCACACGTGGAAAACATCCCATGAACTTGTACCCTCAAACTGTGGCAGGCGGCTAAAATGGGCTAAAGTAGCAGCGGATGAGGGAAGGATGGCGCAAGCAAGGACTATAATGACAGCGGTGGGGCCGCGCCTCGACGCCCTGGGCATCTCCAGTCAAACTATTTTAACAACATTCACAGAAACTATTGCGGCACTAAGTGAATTGTTTATCATTCCCCAAAACAGGGTGAGGGCTGCAACGAAAGGTGCTTCCAAGGCAAGAGACAAGTGGTATTCCTCTAAATGTCGGGTTGCTAAAAGGGAACTCATTTCTGCAGTGAAGTCCAAGGACCCAGGCAATATCAGACTTGCGAGGAAATCATACAAAAAAACTGTAGCCATGGCTAAGGAGGCTCATGATTACAGTTTCTGGAGCGAGTTAATGGAGGCGAGTACTAGAAAAGACTCTAAGGGGTTTTGGGATCTGTTGAGAGCCAGGGACAAGCCCCTTGATGTACAACTCACCTGCAACATTCCTGGTGAGGTTTGGTTTGCCCACTTTTCCAAGCTTTACTCTGTCCCACTAGGTGTATCACAACCAAACATGGGTTTTCTGGCCAGATCTCCAGTTGCTATCACAATTAATGATTACCCCTTCAGCATTAAGGAAGTAGAAGGGGCAATCAGGTGCATTGTTACCAACAAAGCTGCCGGCCCAGATGGGATTCCTGGTGATCTGTTGAAGGAAAGTCCATGTTTGTGGAGTAGACTAATCTCATCGCTCCTGAACGAGGCTGTGTTGGGAGGTTCTCTTCCTGATTCCTGGAGGGGCGCTGAGGTCGTCCCCATTTTTAAGAAAGGCTGTCGGGACGACCCAGCGAATTATCACCCAATTAGCCTGCTTGACTCGACACAAAAGGTTGCGGGCAAAGTGGTACTGGGTAGGATCTTGCAATGGGCCGAAGAAAACCAGGTTCTGTCAGATTTCCAGGCAGGATTTAGAACAGGAATAGGCACCATCGAGCAGACATTTCGCCTTCTAATGCTGTACTGGAAAGTGGTCGTATTGGGTGGGGGCAGTTTATATTTAGTCTTTATAGACTTGCGAACTGCCTTCGACCTGGTCCCACGAGCCCAACTGTGGAATGACCTAGATGGGTTGGGTATCCCCCCTTATTTGTTGGCTTTGGTTATTAAGTTCCATGAAAGCAACTTTGCCCAGATTAGATGGGGTGACCAGGGGGAAAAAACATCTCGAATCCCTGTAGATAGGGGCGTCCGTCAGGGTTGTGTGCTAGCCCCCACTCTGTTCTCACTTTATGTTAACGGAGTGGTGGAGCATCTCCTGCAACATCCATCAGACGCACCTTCCCTGGCTGGCAGAAAAATACCTACGCTCCTATTTGCGGACGACACCCTTCTAATCTCAAAATCACCAGTAGGCATTCAAAAGTTGCTTTCTAGCTTTAAGGCCTTCTGTGACACCAAGGGCCTGTCTATAAATATAGGCAAAACCAAATTCCTTGTTCTTAAATCCCCCAGGAAATCTGTTATCCCTCCCGCTTTAGACTCAGTCCCACTTGAAAGAGTCAAAGAGTTTGACTATCTGGGCATTCGACTCTGTGACAACATGAGTTGGAAGGCTCATCACCAAAAGGTCTTTCTGACCCATAAGAGGGTCACAGGGGCCCTGCTTAAAGAACAACGTGCCTCATCTCTTAAACCTATTGGGGCACTATTAGATATCTACAGGGCAAGGGTGGTGAGTGCAGCACTGTATGGTGCGGAACTGTGGGGCGTACAGAGAGTCGACACCCTAACCCACCTCGAAAATAACTTCCATAATGATCTCATGAAGTTACCCCACAGTACCCCTATACTCCCCCTCTTACTCGATGCAGGTACACGCCCAATATGTGAGCAAGCTAGGCTACGCCCCCTCTTACTATGGGCCAGGATATGGAACACACCAGAACTGTGCAGCTATGCCGATGCCCTAAGAGAACTCTTATCCCTACCGGGCTGGCATAAAGTCCGCTGGCTCAGGAAGGTCAAGCGACTTCTCCACGAATTGGGTTTAGGAGACGCTTGGGCCAATAGAACAGCACCTTCCAAACAGATGCTCAAGAAGACTTACTGGTTATGGGTGGCTAATGAGAGAATGTGCAATTCTAAGCATTGTAAATCTGTTGTTGAGTTTCTTTTAATTAAGGAACTCCCCTTTAGAGAACCTTACCTGGACTTAATTCATAACCCGGGCGACAGATCATTGTACTTCAAATTTAGGGTAGGAGTACTTCCCTTAGGGCTGTTAACTTCTACTTGGAAACCACCATTACAAACCGTTCCATATTGCCCCTTCTGTGACTTAAGGGTTGAGTCCATTGCCCATCTGTTGTTTGAGTGTTGTGCATATGCAGCGCCCAGGTCGAGATGGCTGAAGCCACTATGTAGGAGCCTGGGCACTAGATCACACCTGGAAGCTTTACGCATATTACGTTCAGATGCTCGTCCCTTCTTTGCCTGTTGCATGGCAAAATGTTTGGGCTGGGCTTGGCGGATAAGATCTGCAAAGAAACTGCTGCTCCAGTAATGTATTTTCTGTTTAAACCTGTCCTTATGACTGGGCTAATAATCCACTCCCTTGATATCTCTGTTGATTTTGTAGGCTTTTATACTGTGTATTGTCAAACTGTTTTTATCAATTTGCTGTAATGTAATGCTTTTATGATATGCTTTTATATCGAAATAAAGCTATTCAAACAAAAAAAAACTAATAGCCAGTCACATGGCACAATCTCCTTTCCTTAACATGATTCACCTTATCAAAACTTTTAACCTTGTTCTTACTCCTGGCACATTAACGCACTTCTTTCTGACCCAAATCACAACCACCCGATCCAAGCGCCTTTCCGGCACACAAAGCGGGTTAAGACTATAAATAGGCTTCTTCCCTCTCAACAACACAAAAGGATCCACTCCTGTCGTACTATGTGGCATGAACAGCCTTCCCAACACCCTAAGGCTTTGCACAGAATACCTTCCCTTCAGGAAGATGCTAAAGACTCTCCTTTTCAGCTCCTAGATAGCATACGTTCTCCCATTCGTACTGTGGCAGATGTCAGAAGCGCGGAGATGCTCCCTAGGGAGTCGACACCAGCGCTATACAAGCCAGTAAAATAAAATAAATAAATAAATATTATAACTTCATATCTTCTGCTGCAAATGCTTAAAAACATTCAGTTTGTTTGCCAGCACTGTCTGCATACATTCTTTTAGTAAATGGTTCACCCTCTCAACAAGTCCATTGGAAGAAGGACTATACAAAGGCACTCTGAAATGTTTTACAGCATGTTTCTTGAAAAACACTGGCATTTCTTCTGACACAAAGTATACCATTGTCTGTGAAAATTTCCTTGGGCGTTCCCTCCACTTGAAACAACCGCTCCAAAAACTCAACAGCCAAAGAATTATTAGACTTATAAAATGCAAAATATAACAACTTAGAAAAGTAGTACACTGCGCCAATAAAATACTTGTTCTCATTTCTTAAAATATTAAATGGTCCAGCAAAATCTATGCCTATTCTCTCCCACAATACATTTGGCCATTGAAGAGTTGGCACTACTGAGTACAGGACAAAACAGCATAGTACCAACTCTCCAATGTTTATCAGAACATAAAACTTGGCCATCGATGCTACGCCATCAGTAATGTCGCTTGATTTGCTTGGTAGTGGCACTAATACCTAGCTAACTAATTATTTTATCACGCAAACCAAAAGGAGGGACAAACACTCGGATGAGTGGTTCTTGGAGTGGCGTGGAGGTGCTGGGTGTGGCAGGAGGCAGTTCTGTGCCAATGGAGGTCCTGGAGAGTTGTGGGCTCTGGTGGCGGCAACGCAGGAGACAAGGAGAGTTTGTCGTTTAACTCCCAGGATCACTGGGAGGCGTTGGAGTGGCAGCACGCTGTGCAGAGCGGAATTCCACAGAGCGTCATATCCCGCAGACTTGCCCAAGTGGCCAGTGCATTGCGTAAGTGCTGGTTTTGAACAGGCTAGCCCAAGACCAAGGAGACTAGAACAACTGAGGTCTGTCAACCGGTTGCAGCTGCCAACAGGAAGGTGAAAATTGCTCCTCAAGCTGGCTTCTTTCCAGGTAGGGATGAGACAGGGGTGCAGCCAATGAGGAGGAAGGGACAGGAGGCTCAGAAGCCTAACAGATATATGCTCAGGAGTAGATTTTTTGTTGTTGCAAGGGGGCCCTTAATCTGGAGAAACTACCCCTTTAGGAAAGAAAGGTGGCAATAACTCTAACACAAGTGAAGGAATCAAACCAAAACAACCATTTACAATGCAATGGTCTCGGCAGCATTAAAGGTAGAGCTATTGGCATTGCTCGTGATTTTTTTTTTTTAAATCATAAATAAATGGCATTGTCATTTACATTGCCAATAGCTTCATCGCTTGCATATGCGAGACCTATTGCATTAGCACCCACACACAGAGTAAGTAGTAGAGTGAGAAGTTGATACTGAGTAGGAGAGAGTTATTAGTAAAGAGTATTAGAGAGCGCATCAGAGCTGTGTGAATAATAACAGCTGTGAGCCCGTGCCTGAGGTGCATCATCAGAGCTGTGTGAATAATAACAGCTGTGAGCCCGTGCCTGAGGTGCATCATCAGAGCTGTGTGAATAACAACTGCGCCAGCCCGTGCCTGAGGTGCATCATCAGAACTGTGTGAATAATAACAGCTGTGAGCCCGTGCCTGAGGTGCATCATAAGAGCTGTGTGAATAATAACAGCTGTGAGCCCGTGCCTGAGGTGCATCATCAGAGCTGTATGAATAATAACAGCTGTGAGCCCGTGCCTGAGGTGCATCATCAGAGCTGTGTGAATAATAACTGCGTTAGCCCGTGCCTGAGGTGCATCATCAGAGCTGTGTGAATAATAACAGCAGGCAGCCCCGTGCCTGAGGTGCATCATCAGAGCTGTGTGAATAATAACTGCGTCAGCCCGTGCCTGAGGTGCATCATCAGAGCTGTGTGAATAACTGCGTCAGCCCCGTGCCTGAGGTGCATCATCAGAGCTGTGTGAATAATAACAGCAGACAGCCACTGCCTGAGGTGCATCATCAGAGATGTGTGAATAATAACAGCGTCAGCCCGTGCCTGAGGTGCATCATCAGAGCTGTGGGAATAATAACTGCGTCAGCCCGTGTCTGAGGTGCATCATCAGAGCTGTGTGAATTATAACTGTGTCAGCCTGTGCCTCAGGTGCATCATCAGAGCTGTGTGAATAATAACAGCGTCAGCCCCGTGCCTGAGGTGCATCCTCAGAGCTGTGTGAATAATAACAGCGGCAGCCCCATGCCTGAGGTGCATCATCAGAGCTGTGTGAATAACTGCGTCAGCCCCGTGCCTGAGGTGCATCATCACAGCTGTGTGAATAATAACTGCGTCAACCCGTGCCTGAGGTGCATCATCAGAGCTTTGTGAATAATAACAGCTGTGAGCCCGTGCCTGAGGTGCATCATCAGAGCTGTGTGAGTAATACCAGCTGTGAGCCCCTGCCTGAGGTGCATCATCAGAGCTGTGTGAATAATAACAGCTGTGAACCCGTGCCTGAGGAACGCGCGCAGGTCAAGGCACGCACAAGCCCAGATGAGAAACACTTCGTACCACTTTTATTAAAACCATACCAAGTTTTCCAAAATACTTCACCAAGCACGTCTGTATTCTTAAGACACTCGCAGGGGTGATTAATGTCGCAGCCCACCGTGAAAAAAAAAGAGCTGGGGGATGATAACAAGTCTGCCGGGATCCCTCTGTACTCCCAGTGAACCCCTGCACCTGTGAGCTCCATGCCTGGCCGACATTCCGACGCGCGCCTTGGGTCGCGCGAGTGAACTGTCTACGTTACAAGCTCACGCGCTTGACCCAATCCCAAGGCGCGCGTCGGAATCCGCTTCTGCCATAGACAGTGCTGCGCGCGTGGCCAGCTCTTGTCTCCACTCCTTGTCGGCTGAGCCGACGACTATGGTTCTCTGGCGAGAACGCGCTTCTAGCCAAAACCCAAAAAGGATACTCTTCGCCTCAGGGGGAAGCGGGGAATAAATCCCCCAAAAAAGAGGCACTAACGCTATCTAGGTCTCTCTGTTACATGTGTCTGCTTCGAGTGCGCTGCGTTAGCTGGATGCCTAACTCTCAGCTAGACGCTAACGGCACTCAGAACTACATTTCCCAGGATTCTGGCGCGCACGTCACGTTGCAGAGACTTCCATATAGGCAGAAGTAATTGCAAGCAATGTGTCGGAAATTCTCGTGCGACCTTCGTGAGTGGATTCGTTGCTCCGTGTTCCAGAGAGGTCCGTATATATATATATATATATATGAAACAGAACTCGTTCCGGCACAGGCCTGTGCCACCAATTATTCAAATCAATCGGCCAGAAAGAACGAAGAGCTGAACCCAACTTCAGTGCTAACAACAGGGTGCTTTATTAAAGTATGTTGCTGAGCCTGTCCGCCATTACGCGTTTCGACTGTTCCTACAGTCTTGATCACATGGAGTTATTGTCGAAACACGTAGCGTGTTAACTGGATAATAAATCCTTTATGCTGCAATATTCCTGAGTGCGTCTTTTGCTTGCAAGAAACCTGTGGAAATATATATATATATATATATATATATATATATATATATATATATATATATATATATATATATATATTACAAGCAAATGTCCCAAAAATGAGAGGAGCGTCAGTAGCTGGTGCCGGCGGCAAGGTTCAGGACACCCTCGCATTAAATACTTTCAGCAAAAACGTTTCAAGAGAGAAACACGCCGCACACTGCTCCGTTTGTTGAATTATTGGTTTATTTTCTGTAGGTTCCCCACCATTATGGGGAACCTACAGAAAATAAACCAATAATTCAACAAACGGAGCAGTGTGCGGCGTGTTTCTCTCTTGAAACGTTTTTGCTGAAAAAAATAATATATATATATATATATATATATATTCTTTCTTACCATGCTTCACGATTAAAGACGGCGCTGACTCCGTGAATCTTAATCCAAACTTTTATTCTTGATCAGTTTCTGCTTACGTTTCGGCGTTACCGCCTTGTTCACTATATATTCTGGATTCAAGGTGATTTAACCTTGTTATACTGTCAAGGTTACTTTGGTCTTCACTTGTTTTGATTTCATATTAATCCGTGAAAGTAAAGATTCTCTGTTTTTGTGTTCTTATGGCTCTATTTCAACAGGGGTACTCTGGAGTGGTATAGGATTATGCTCTATTCATGTGAGACATAGTGGAGTCTAATAAGGGTAAGTTATGGATAGAGCAGCTGATTTCAATGTACAATGCACTGTTGATAGCATTGTGCTGCTGTTGATGATTTATGTGTTTTGCTCTATGAATGTTTTTGTTTTCTTATATGTTTCCCACAATACAGCCAAAACACAGCAAGGAATATTTTCCACACTCTTGGCAGGTGGTAGACATGTCTTGATCTACAGGTGTCATTATTTTGTTTTTCAGGTACAGAGATTGTACTAGTTAATCATTGTCTCTACAATTCTAAGGTAGAATGGAAGCGTGACATGGACTGGTGCATGCTACAAGAAAGAACTGTTTATATATCCCGGGGATGCCCCCAAAAATGGGGGGAGGTTTGGAACAAATGGAATGAGTATAGAGGTGTCATATGTGATCCCCCCCCTAGCCTAACCGATCAGCGCTCGAGGTAGATATTTAACTGTCAAACCTTGTCAGGACCTACCGCTAGCACATGAATGAACCTGATAGTCCCACTGTGCTCTACTGTGCGCCTTTGTAGCTTGCTTATGTGACCACTGTATGTTTTGTTTGTTCAAACTGTAATAAAAAAGATTTATAAAAAAAAAAAATGGAGTCCTCCTGGTCGGTTTGTGAGGGATGGCCACTCTTGATGATGTTTTAGCGGTTCTAGCAAATGTACATGCGGAACTAGGCGCCTCACGTCAGGAAACGGACGATCTGAAGGCTAGGGTAGAGGGAATGCAACAAAACCCTTTTAACATAGGGGGTTTGGCAGCAGCTCCCACCAATGCTGTGCTTGTTGAGCTCACCAGAAAGGTTTCATGCGGAGTCAAGAAAGGTCCAAGTGTTTTTAACACCGGTTATGCTTCACTTCTCTTGTAAACAGAAATCATTCCCCACCAATCAAGCCAGAGTAGCATTTCTGATCTCGTATTTAGCAGGTGATGCAGCACAATGGGCTGTGCCGTTGGTCACTTAAGACGATCCCCTTCTTTACGATTGGGACGAATTCTGTACTGAATTTTTGAAAGTCTTCAACAGGAGGTCTGAGTCCTATACTGCTGATAGAGAATTATTCCAGTGGTGTCTCGTAGCTCTTTGATTGGGTCCTGGAATTTAGCCGGGCTGGGGACGTAGCTGCATAACCTAGAGTGGGGAAAGCTGATGGACGGATAGGATCTCTGTCTGTTTCAAGAGACCTGGCTCCTGTCTGCTTCTGTTAGGGTTGGATTTGCGTCCTATCATACACCGGCTGTGCAGGGACCTAGGGTAAGACCTTCGGGGGTTGAGTACTTGGGTGGCAGTGCACCTGGGGTGCTCGGTCAAGGTAATTGACTCCCTCTGCCCGGACATCCTCTGTATTATACTCAAATTCAAGGATGGTATGGTACTGGCAGTGATTAACGTCTATCTACGCCCCTACCCCCATCAGCAGGGTTTATCCATCCTAGAGGCTCTGGAGGCGCTCCTCCTTTCTTTCCCCCTGTCTTATCACAAAATTATTGGTGCGGACCTTAATTGCCACTTTGAACCACCTATGGGGATTCCCTCCATAACCACAGAAGAGGACGACATCTGGCCTATTCCGGAATGTTCTATATACACGTTGGTTGTAAGTCACTCCCTTAGGGCCAGCAATGGCAGACTCCTCCCAGACATCCGGGTTCATGTACCTTCAATAGACCAGGGAAAAGTACGACTATTGATTATATCCTGGTTAATGTGGAACTCTGAGCCCGAGTGAGAGCCTTTTCTGTAATCCCAAGTGTAGATAGTGACCATAATTTACTGTCACTAGAATTATCTAATACTTTGGCCCACCAAAAAGAACTGGGTGGGGAGGAGTTCACCACTAATCCCAACCTGGTTCAAGCGGTGGGCGGCAGACGCATTAGGTGGGTGAAGGTCCCACTTGCGCCCGATAAGTTAGCTGAGATATACAATCATGTAGTATGTGCCTTAGCAGAGGCTAGTGACCTCTTGAGTTACAATCGCGATTTTTCGCACCCCCAGGAATTGCAGCGTATCCACAACACGCTTCTCAGTTCATTGACCGACTATTTCTACACCACTAAGACTGGCAGGCCAAGGGTATTCAAGCATGACCATTGGTTCAACAAAAGCTGTAGGGCGGCTAAAAATACCTTGATAAAGGAGGTGAAATCGGGGTCCCAGGCAAGCATGAGAAATGCTAGACAAATTTATAAAAGACTGACTAGGGAGGCCAGGTCCGAGTGGGAGGCTGATAGATGGGAAAGTTTCAGAGTGGCATTGGATGCCCGAGATTATAGGTGCTTTTGGAACTTGGTTCGTGAGGGGTCGGCTGTAGGGACGCACCAGCTCACCTGGAGGGTTTGGATTTTGACTGCCACCCCTGCTCTCTCCTTGAAGTCCAGGCGGCTCTTGGAAGCTTGACCCCGGGGAAAGCACCGGGCCTAGATAGGATCCCTGGCGATCTATACCTGGGCGAGCAGAGGGTTTGGGCCCCTTATATCTGTGTCTATTTCAACGGCATACTATCGGGTTTGGACATACCCACAACTTGGCTGGGCGCAGAAATCATACCCATACACAAAAAAGCTTCTCCCCTGGACCCGGCCAACTACCGCCCCATTTGATCGACGTCCTCCAGAAAGTATTTGCCCGTGTCTTCTTAACTAGGTTGCAGAGTTGGATGGACGACCACCACATCCTGACTTCCCTTCAAGCAGGCTTTCGTGCAAAGGTGTCTACGATCGACCAACTGTTTAGATTACAGTTCGTATACTGGAAGACAGTCACTTTGGGGGCAGGTAGTCTGTACTTGATCTTTGTGGACCTTCGGTCCGCATTTGACCTGGTCCAGAGGGATAAGCTTTGGACAATTTTACTTGAGATGGGTGCCCCGGTCTATCTGTGCGATTTATTTAAACGTTTGCATCAGGGCACGTACGCAAGGGTGAGGTACGGGAGGGGTGGGGAATTGTCGGCTCCGTTCCCGGTGGAAAAGGGAGTGAGGCAGGGGTGCGTGCTTGACCCCATGCTCTTCTCCCTCTTCCATAATGGGTTGATTGCACACTAATTGGGAGCGCGAGATCTGGACTCCCCTAGCCTAGCTGGGCGCAAAATACCAGCCCTAATGTTCGCCGATGATACCCTCTTATTGTCAAAATCATCTGGGGGTATCCAGCGCACATTAGAGGCTTTCTGCCGCTTTTGTAGTCTTAGGAGTGTAGAGATTAACCTCTCTAAAACCAAGTACATGGTCTATAACACCAAACAACCTAATTGCCCTCATCCCCACCTGGATGGAATGGCGCTGGATCGAGTGTCCACTTTGATTATTTGGGGGTTACCCTAAATGATAGAATGGATTTGGCCCAATCCACTGGCGGTATCTTAAAGGTTTTTAACGAGACCTCTCTTAAATTGTTGAGTCCGCCCGTGGAAATCTACAAAGCCCAGGCGAGAGGGGGCACACTGTATGATGCGGACTTATGGGGTCATGTCAGTGCTGCATCGCTATCCCTTACTGAGAATAGCTTCATCAGGCGCCTTTTGAAACTTCCCCGGAGTACCCCCCTAAGGCTGGATCTAGGTTTGGTGCTGTCACGGGTCCAACAAGCAAGAGTCTGTTACCCCTGAAGACTGGTGGTCCGCCACCCCCCTTTCACCCTGCACATTCTCCCCACAGCCCCAAACCTGTACTTGGTACGAGGACCCCGAGGACTTCGAGAAGGACTGGCCAGATGAGGTTAACGCGTTCGGCTCCTTTAGGGCAAAGGATCGGGGTTATTGACTCCGCCCATGGTGACGACAAAAGCAGGAAGTTCCAGGAAGACTACGGACGGCGATTCCCCGGCGGCGGACAACGAGGAGGAAGCAGGACGAGAACCAGGACGCGAAGAGAACGTGAACGACAAGCCAGGAGGCCAACGGTTGGACGCTTCGCCCCGCCACGCGCCCACGGGAGGAGCGTGGCTTCGAGAGGTACGGGGCCCGGTCGCGGGTTGGGTTGGGAGGCGGAGGCAGCCACCAATGTAAACCCAGTAAGAGAAACCCTTCCCTGAGCACAAGCACTCCTAGGCACGTCCGTTTAACTAAGTTTGAGCACTTCACACTGGTTGTGTTCCCTCACTCCCGGCCCTTGTCACCATCCCCCGAGTACTGGATGTGACTCGTGTTTTCTTTTCATTTTTCTTCTATGGTATTCAACGCGAGAACCTCTGTGCAGAGACGCCCCTTGGGAGAAAACCACCAAGACCACAAGGCATCGCAAAGGAACCCCTTTAAACAGAGACAAAAGACTCCTTTTTGAGTTACATGAAAAAGACGTATATTCCAATAAAGCCTTCATTGAAACCCTTATTGAAGGCACCTGTGTCTCTATTTGACCCACCAGCCCCGCCTCAGGTGGTCGACACCCCTGCTAACCCGGCACCCCCGGGACAACTGGTGTCAGAAGTGGGATCCCCTACACCATCCATCTGTCAGGACAAGATGGAGACCCTTATCGACCATCTCATTAAGGGGCAAGAAAACCTTGAATGGGTCGTGGAAAACCAGCTGACAATAGCCCAGGCGGACAGGGAAATGTTCACGAAAACTATAACTGCACACGTCGAAGGCATCAATTCCCTTCCTACAGTTTCCCAGTCCTCTACCGGCGAGGTTCGTGTACACAGCCCCCACCCCCCAGGGATGGCCCTCCAGAAATATGTGCCCGGTGAAGACCCTGATGCATTTCTTTTGAACTTTGAGAGGGCAGCTCGGGCCATGAGCTGGCCCGAAGAAAAATGTCCGTGCTTTCTGGCTCCCCTTCTTACAGCTGACTAATCCCCTAGGAACAACCCCCTATGCGACCATTAAAATGGTTATTTTGGATCACTTAGGCCTGGACCAGGAGGCCTACAGAGTACGCTTCCGAAAAGAAAGAGGGGTTCAAGGGGAAAATCCTAAGACCTTATTCTTTAGGTTGAAAATGGCGGCCGACAAGTGGCTATGCCCAGACGTTTGCACTAAAGAGGACATTCTGAATAAAATTTACCTAGAACAATTTATGGAGGCATTGCCTTATGCCACCCAACGATGGCTACGACAACATGTAGGAATTACGCTAGAACAAGCTATAGAAATGGCTTTGCAGTACGCCCAAGCCCAACCTAAGACTACTCCATGGGAGCCGGAAAAGTCCTCCAAGACGATACATCCCGCAAAAATGGACAAGAGACCGAAAGTAGTACCAGAGGTTCCCAGAATATTCAAATCTACAGGACGGATGGCTCCTATGACAAAAGGACCACAGTGCTTTGAGTGTGGGGAATGGGGCCACATAGCCAGACTGTGCCCCAAAAGAAAGAGCCAAGAGGAACCGATGGAAGTTGGTTATCCTCCCCAGACAGTGATGTACTCAGCGGAAATGGGCAGCACGTTCTATGTGAGTATGTGGATGAATGGTTGTAAACTAAAAGCCCTATTAGACTCAGGGTGCCGACAATCCGTCGTACAGACGCGGTTCGTCACTACTGAGCAGATGAATCCCCAGAATCCCGTATACATTAGATGCGTTCATGGGGACGTGAAGCCCTACCCAGTTGCTTCTATCACAATCACCCTACCAGACAGAGATCCCTGTACAGTGAGGGTGGGGGTGGTGGATTCCCTACCTGTAGATATGATCCTAGGAACAGACAATCCCGAGTTCCTGTCTCTTTTTAGGGAATACCTGTCTAGACCTGAGAATAGGGAGAACGTTCCATCCTATTTATCACCAGAACCCTGGGTTATAGACAGAAGCTTTCGCTTTGCTCAGGAAGAAGATAGAACCCTGTTTCACGCATGGGAGTCCGCCCACCACTCTGATGGTCTGGCCTCACAGACATACCCCTGGTTCCTGATTAGGAACGATTTATTGTACAGGCAAGCCAGATCCGAGGGAGACCTGCAACTGTTGGTGCCCCGGTCTTTTTGGGAACAGGTGCTATTTTTTGCGCATGCCCACTTATCGGCTGGCCATGCGGGCAAGGAGAAAACCACAGACAGCATCTTGAGGAATTTCTATTGGCCAGGAATCTATAAAGATGTACAAGAGTTCTGTGCTCAGTGCGAAGTTTGCCAAAGGCGAAACACCCACAGACCCCCGGCTGCTCCCTTACAAAGGATGCCCATCATAGGGGTACCGTTCGAGCGAGTCGGCATGGATCTAATTGGGCCCCTGCCAAAGACCGGGCGTGGATATTTGTATGCCTTGGTGATAGTCGAGTACGCGACCCGGTTT
Organism: Lissotriton vulgaris; assembly: GCF_964263255.1. Lineage (NCBI taxonomy): Eukaryota > Metazoa > Chordata > Amphibia > Caudata > Salamandridae > Lissotriton > Lissotriton vulgaris. The sequence goes on from NC_141694.1 coordinate 83,944,089, forward strand.
GTAGAAGCCTTTCCCTTGACAAACACCACCACAGCAGCTATTGCCGAAAAATTTGTGGAATTGTTTTCACGCGTTGGGTTTCCCAAAGAAGTGCTGACGGATCAGGGGACTCCGTTTACATCAAAACTCATGAAAGAGGTATGTGCCTCTTTGGATATCAAACACCTGAAAACATCAGTGTATCATCCACAAACTGATGGCTTAGTGGAGAGATACAACCAGACGCTTAAGCAAACACTGAAGAAAATGCTGACTGTCGAGGGACCCACCTGGGATCGACTCCTTCCCATTGCCCTGTACGTTATACGGGCTCAGAAGCAAAGCAGTTTGGGATGCTCTTCCTTCGAGCTTCTGTATGGAAGAATACCCAGGAGTCTCCTAGACATCACTAAAGAGATGTGGGAAAATGAGGTGTCCCAAGATCAGAAGAGCATGCTGGAATACACCACTCAGCTAAGAACCAGACTAGGCAAACTCAGAGAACTAGCCTATTCTTCTTTGGAGCATCAACAGGAGCGGTACAAAAAAACCTACGACAAGGGAAAGAGGTTGAGGACCTTAGATGTAGGAAAGTGGGCTCTCGTGTTGTTGCCGTCTCTCAATAACAAGAACAAAAACAAGTGGCAAGGCCCCTATCAGGTTATTGAGACAGTTGGAAAAACCACCTATTGACTACGTCTATCACCCACCAAATCCCAAACCTATCATATCAACCTATTGAAGGAGTGGTTGGGACCGGTACCCCGAGCAGACCGTTTCGTGGGACAGACCAGTGTCCCGAACACCTCCACACTGGAACAGCTGGTAGTGAACCCGGCGTTAAGTCCCAAAGAGAAGAAGGAATTAACAGAAGCATTGAAGCCGTATGCTGACGTGTTTTCAGACTTGCCTGGAAGAACTGATCTTGCAGAACATCGCATCGAAACAACTCCAGGAGAAGTAGTAAAACAGAGACCATACAGAATTCCTGCAGCACGGAAAGAAGCTGTACGTCAGGAAGTCCAGGACATGCTCAAATTGGGGTCATCCGGCCCTCCCAGAGCCATTGGTCCTCACCAATTGTCATGATTCCTAAACCGGTCGGAACTAAACGGTTCTGTATGGACTTTCGGGCCCTAAATGCAGTCTCACACTTTGATACGTACCCTATCCCTAGGGTCGATGATTTGATCGAGAAAATTGGCGATGCTAAATACATCACGACCATCGACCTCACGAAGGGGTATTGGCAGGTCCCGCTTCGTGAGGAAGAGAGGAAGAAAACAGCCTTCGTGACAGACGACGGGGCATTTGAATTCACAGTTCTCCCATTTGGCCTGCATGGAGCCCCCGCGACGTTTCAACGCCTGATGAACCGGGTTCTACAGCCCTACAACAGCTTTAGCTCGGCTTACTTAGATGACATTGTCATCTACAGTCAAGAGTAGGTGGAGCATCTCCTGCATTTGCAAACCATTCTTACAGCCCTTCGGAGAGCAGGACTCCATATCAACGCGAAGAAATCAGGAGCCGCTTTCCAGAGTGTGAACTACCTGGGTTATGTACTAGGCGAAGGAACCATTGCTCCACAGAGTGAGAAAGTAAGGGTGATAGCTGCAGTCCCGTTTCCCAGCTCCAAAAGAGACCTACGAGCTTTCCTTGGGTTGGTCGGATACTATCGTCGATTCATTCCCGGTTTTGCTGAGTTAGCTGCCCCCTTGACCAACATGCTCAGAAAAGATACCAAGAATCAGGAATTTAGCCACCCCTCCGCGGACACCTTGCAGGCGTTCCAAACCCTGAAAACCACCATGACTACTGCTCCCGTTCTGGTGTCACCCGATCATAGTAAACCCTTCTTGCTTGCCACCGACGCTTCCAATCAGGGGATAGGAGCAGTACTGTCCCAAATCAACAAAGACAGGGTTGAACATCCGATTCTATATGTGAGTAGGAAGCTCTTCCCCAGGGAGGGCAGATACTCTACCATAGAGAGGGAAGCCTTAGCTATAAAATGGGCCATTGAAAAATTAAGGTATTACTTGGAAGGCAAACCATTCATCCTACATACAGATCATGCCCCCCTGAAATGGATACATCAAAATAGCAGCCACAACCCCCGGGTTTTGAGGTGGTTTTTATCCTTGCAGCCATACTGCTTTACGATTCACCACCGAAAAGGAAAGGACAACGGTAATGCGGACTTCCTTTCCCGTGTGTTCCCTCTCCCGGAACGGGAGAAGCCAGGGGGGGAGGTGTGTCACGGGTCCAACAAGCAAGAGTCTGTTACCCCCGAAGACTGGTGGTCCGCCACCCCCCTTTCACCCTGCACATTCTCCCCACAGCCCCAAACCTGTACTTGGTACGAGGACCCCAAGGACATCGAGAAGGACTGGCCAGACGAGGTTAACGCGTTCAGCTCCTTTAAGGCAGAAGATCGGGGTTACGAGACTCCGCCCATGGTGACGACAAAAGCAGGAAGTTCCAGGAAGACGACGGACGGCGATTCCCCGGCGGCGGACAACGAGGAGGAAGCAGGACGAGAACCAGGACGCGAAGAGAACGTGAACGACAAGCCAGGAGGCCAACGGTTGGACGCTTCGCCCTGCCACGCGCCCACGGGAGGAGCGTGGCTTCGAGAGGTACGGGGCCGGGTCGCGGGTTGGGTTGGGAGGCGGAGGCAGCCACCAATGTAAACCCAGTAAGAGAAACCCTTCCCTGAGCACAAGCACTCCTACGCACGTCCGTTTAACTAAGTTTGAGCACTTCACACTGGTTGTGTTCCCTCACTCCCGGCCCTTGTCACCATCCCCCGAGTACTGGATGTGACTCGTGTTTTCTTTTCATTTTTCTTCTATGGTATTCAACGCGAGAACCTCTGTGCAGTGACGCCCCTTGGGAGAAAACCACCAAGACCACAAGGCATCGCGAAGGAACCCCTTTAAACAGAGACAAAAGACTCCTTTTTGAGTTACATGAAAAAGACGTATATTCCAATAAAGCCTTCATTGAAACCCTTATTGAAGGCACCTGTGTTTCTATTTGAGCCACCAGCCGCGCCTCAGGTGGTCGACACCCCTGCTAACCCGGCACCCCCGGTACAGGTGCCTATCCAGGAGATTATCTCGAATCGCCCGCTATTGTACTGGAGACGACTCTGGTCCACCCCCGAGCTTGCAAGCTATAGGGAGGATCTGGGGATCTTTTGTCCAGAGGGGGTGCGGGGAAGATCCCATGGTTAAAACATATCAAGCACCTCTCCCAGGCTCTCGGCATGGGGGACATGTGGTCGTCCCCCGAGAAGGCTTGTGTCTTGCTTCCCAAGAAATCTTTGAGTCTAATATTAAAGCGCCACCGCATGGATCTTATATTATCACATCCTTCCATGGGTAGGCTGACTAACTCCTTCCTTGATATCAAGGTCCATCACAACTTTGAGAAATTCTTGGATGATATCCAGCCCCCCTTAGCCAAGAAACTTTACATCCAGTTTAGACACGGCTCATTGCCCCTTGGGGGCGTTACACATAAGTGGTCAAATGCCCCACACTTAGCGAGTTCCTGTCCAGGGTGTGCAGGTAGCAGAGAGACAGATCTGCACATTCTGCTGTTCTACCCCTCGTACACAAGGGCAAGAGCCGAATGGATTATTCAATTCTGCAAGTCTAGAGGTCTAAGGGACTGTAGGCAGGTTTTTAGAATTCTTAAATATGATACCACCCCCCTGACAGTGTTTGCAACTTCAAGCTTTCTTCTGTCCATGTGGTTCTCAAGGTGTGCAATATTAAAAACTGCAAGACTATTATCCACCGCTCCTGTAGCTGTATGAACATCGTAGTTCATGATGTTCTTTTTTGTATCAAATTGTTTGGGATCTTCATCGCGAGTACGTACTGTATGTAGAGCTTTTTATCTCTGTATCTCCTTAATCTTTTTTAACTTTTGTATGAATTCAGTATCCTCCCAAGACTGTACTGTAATTTTTTTATACTCCCATTTTTACCTGCAAATGTGTAAATATGTCTTTTTATGGTTCTTAACCGATAATAAAAGCTTTTGATTGACTGACTGATAGAGAATTATTAGAGTTGAGGCAGGGCAATAAGGATTTGGTTACATATCTAATCGCTTTTAAAAGATTAGTGGCAGAAACAAACTGGCCAGAGGTTAAACAAGCTGTGCTATTCCACCAGGGCCTGAGGGAGGAGTTTAAGGACACCATTGCACAAATCGATTCTCAACCTGTTACATGCGAAGACCTGATTAGTCTTGTGCTACGCTTAGACCATCGACTAAGTGAGCGTAAAGGCGATCATAAGAGGAAAGAAGGAAACAACCCCCGTTTGAACGACAAAGAAACACTGACACCCAAGGTGCTCAAGCTACAGAGCCTATGGATATTGGTACCATATGCGCAGCGTTAACACAGACAGAAAAAGATGTCAGACGCAAACAGGGTCTGTGTCCTATTAATCCTAAGGGCAATCGATTTAGGAACAGATCGGCGAAGGCAGTCGTAGATACAGCTTCGGTAAACTAATTGACTCAAGAAAAGACAAAGGGGTTTCTTGGGGACAGTTTTATCTCCCTTCTTTACGTAATGGCAACCCCTCGGAGCAGGGACATTTGTTTATCACCTTGTTGCTCTTAGTGCAAACAAAATGGATACGAGCTGCAGGCATGATCGACTCCGGGGCTACAGGCATCTTCATGGACACGGGGGAAGCACGACGCAGAGGTATTCCTTTGGTGCCTAAAGACAGCCCTGAGGACATCTATGCTGTAGATGGAAGAAAACTGGACACCCGACCTATAGGATACAACTCTGAAGAAGTACAGGTCCGATATGGAGCCTCTCCCCGGGAAGGTTTAACCTTTAACATAATTCAAGCTCCCCAGTATGGGATCATATTGGGGATACCATGGTTGAGAGAACACAACCCTGAAATTGATTGGAAAACCAGAACTGTGCTAATGAACTCACTGTATTGTGTGGAACACTGTCACGGCGAACTAGATGGACCTGCAGCAGCACTAGCACCAGGTTTGACTATAGCAACAGCGGCTGAAAAAGATACCCACCTGCCAGCAGTGTATCAGGCATACACAGAGGTGTTCAATGACGTCCAGGCAGAAGAACTACAACTACACAAACAATATGATTGTCAAATAGATCTTGTTCCGGGAGTGGTAGTGCCTAGCGGGAGAATCTATGCCTTGACGGAACCCGAGAATCTCCATCTCCGGAAATACTTAGATAAGTATCTACGACGCTAGAGGTGCGCGTGACGTTCCTGTTGCTGCAGTAACGCTCCGCCCCCGCGCCGAGCGGACCAGGAAGCGCCAGTAACCTTCATTGCCGAGTTGGGGGGGAGCAATAGTGGGCAGCGGGAAGCAAGAGACCTGGGAAGGTAGAGCAGGTGCAGAACCGGGATATAGATAGGGTGAGCTGAGTATATTGGGGACCTACTTCTCTCACTTACCAAAGCGCGGGGACACACCGGTGTACGTAACCATGAGCTTTATAAACTTTCCTATTATTATTATTATTATTATTATTATTATAAAAGTATTTGGGACTGGGGTTCATTCGTCCTTCCCAGTCTCCTGCTGCTTCTCCGCTTTTCTTCATACCTAAGGCTAATGGCAAGCTACGCGCCTGTATCGACTTCACTGTGAAGAATAGATATCCATTGCCCCTGATACCGGTGTTGCTTGAACAAGTAAAGAGGGCTCAGATCTACACCAAGTAAGACCTCAAGGGCGCCTATCATCTTGTACGCATGAGGGGTGGAGATGAATGGAAGACAGCGTTTAAGACCCGCTATGGACTGTATGAATACATGGTGATGCCTTTCGGGTTATGCAACACCCCGGCGGCGTTCCAGTATTTCTTGAACAATGTATTACGTGAGATCTTGGACCACTATGTGGTGGTTTACATCGACGATATCCTCATCTATTCTGAAGACGTAAACACACACATTGTACATGTGAAAACCGTGCTACATATTCTGCAAAAGCACCACTTGTTCTGTAAACTGAGCAAGTGTGAGTTCCACGTGAGTACCGTGGAATTCCTTGGCGTCATGCTCACTCCATTGTTGCGTTCTAATCTAGGACCCTGATCGATACTGTGACCTTATGCCCCTATTCGGCTATAAATCCATTTATTCCCTATATTGGGATAACCGTTCAAGTGCAATATTCAGAAACTCGCCTCTGGCCTCACATGAACAGAGCCACATTTCAGAATAGCTTTCTCTGCCACTTCCTTTGCAACCAATTAGTGCAATGACATAGCAGAAGTTACTATCTGAGATTCCTAGATTAACACTCCGAGTTCTTCAGCAAGATAAAAACTCAGCGACCTGGAAATCCCCGCTTGCTGTGTTTTGATTAGTAATAGAACTCTAATGAGCACTGATAGACGATCACTTCCTAGTGACATCTTTATTGACGTCTTATGTCCAAAAACTTACGTCAAACAAGGCACCTTTCAGGTATAAATATTACCAACGTTGCCTTAAGCAAACGCTGTCTCGTTGCTGTGTTGCTGATGTTGCTGCTGTTTACGCTAATGCCATCGCTGAAGCTGATGCTGCCAGCTATCTCGCTGCTGCTGAAGAAGCTGTCATGCTGTTGATACCATAGCTGCTGTCGCTACTGCTATCGCTGCTAACTAGCGAACAATGGTGTGGTGAACTTAGGAGCTGAACAGCCGTCCCCTGCAAAGAGCCCAGCAGATGCAAGCTGCCCGCGGACGCTGCCCCTCCTCCTCCTGCTCGACGCTCTGAGAAGAGACGCTGTCTTTCTCCTGCAGAGAAATCCAGCTCCGGCGTTTCTAGTCTACCCTTGCGGGTGACTGGGATATCGAGTCCTGAAGGAGATACCAGACCTCCATCATTCTATTCCAGAGGTATGGTGTTGACTAAATCCTTAGAGAGAATTCTTGAAGCAAACCTTGGCAAAACCAACTCAAACTAAAGCTACTTACTTACTCCCCTCCCAAGTATTAGGCTTAGGTCAGGTACACTGGGGTAGGCGTAGTTAGAAGCACCAGTTGAGTATTTTAGCCTAATGTATATATGAATGTATATATGTTTTATTCCTTTTAAACCATTGTATGGCTAAGAAACCATATCAATGCTTTTACAGTATTATTTCGCAATACTTATCTTACTGTACGTACTTTTTATAATAACAAGTCTTGCAATTGTGGCAATTAATTTCTCTTGTACGAGAAGAAAGACTGTTCAATAAATGTTACCTTTTATTGACAACGCCCGTCTCTCTATTCTCTACATATTGTGAAAGTAAACTGCACAACCACTGACTGAGTAAAATAACTGTCTATTGTTTCACACGACCCTAGAGATTGACTCTTGATCTGAGGAGCAAAGTTGTCATGTTGCACGGTTGTTGGAAAACTGAATCCCTTCTTGGCTGTGCCAGGGAAGCTGATCACTTCCTATTCAGTCAAGAAAGTTTCCAGTGACCTCTGAGCTAGTTGGTAACAACCCCAATTAAGTTTAGCATAGTCAGTGGAGGCCTGGAAGATCCGCACTTCTACGTCGATACTACTGTTTATGTTATTCCAATGCGCAGGGCCTTTTGGGAAAATAGGAACTACACTACACCATATGGACAAGAAATGGCTGAACGAAAAATTGCAGCAGAAAAGAGTGGCCTGCTCCTCTAAATGAACGGGATGTGTAATGCTTCATTGGGTTTGCGAACTTCTACCGTTGTTTCATTAACCAGTTCTCCAATTTGGTAGCCCCCATAACACAACTACTGAGAAAAACACAGAAGTTTGCATGGAACGAAGAAATCCAAGAAGCATTTATAGCTCTGAAAACAGCTTTTGTCACAGCTCCTGTTCTGACTCATCCTGATCCTAAAAAGCCATATATCGTGGAGGCGGATGCTTCTGATGTGGCATTAGGGGCGGTGTTATCCCAAAGGCATTCTTCCACCGGACAGCTGCATCCTGTTACATTCATGTCGAAAAAGCTGAATGATGCGGAAAGGAATTACAATATTTCTGAAAAAGAACTCTTGGCAATAAAGAATGCGTTTCTGGAGTGGAGGCACTTTCTGATGGGGGCACAGCACTTGGTCACGGTTTATACTGACCACAGAAACCTACAGTTCATGGCTGTGGCTCGACATCTCACCCCTCGCCAGCTCCAATGGATGCTGTTTTTCTCCGAATATAATTTTATTATTACCTACAGACCAGGGTCGGAGAACAGAAAAGCAGATGCACTCACTAAACAGTCGTCTTCCAAAGACATGGATATAGAGCAGGAGCTTTTCATCATCAACCCCACGAAGGTTCTGTGTGTAATACAGCCAGATGTCTTCCTCAGGGACTTACTGAGGGGAGTGAAAACGTGTACCTGGAGGACTTGGCTAAAAAGTCATACAGAATGGCAAGTCAAGAATGGTTTCCCAATGAACCATGGCCGCTTGTTGGTACCTACTGAGAGACTTAGGTAACAAGTCTTCCTTTGGTGTCATGAATCACCCATTGCAGGACATTATGGGGTAGAAAAGACATTGGACCTTATCAATAGACAGTTTTGGTGGCCATCTATCAGGGTAGATGTTGGAAGTTGGATAAAGACTCGTGAAACATGTGCCAGGATGAAATCAGACCATCAAAGCCCTCAAGGGTTGCTGCAACCTCTTCCTACTCTCAGTAGTCCATGGGGGAACATATCATTATATTTCATTGTGGGGTTGCTAGTAGATAAAGTATGCACAATCATAATGGTTGTGGTGGATAACTTAACAAAGATGGGACCCTTTGTGGCATGCAAGACTATCCCTACGGCGGGTCAGTTAGCCCATCTGTTGTTGAGACATGTGGTACGCCAGAATCATCGTGTGGTAAGCCGAATTTGCTTTGGCCGGAGTGGTCGCTCCCAGTGCCCCTGGCGTCAATTGGTATCGTTGGGCAGCGCTTATTGTCGATTTTGCCTCATTATTATTGCCTACAGCTCTGCCTGGCTGCCGCTTTGCTTTTAATGCACTTTTGATTTTACATCGTAACTTTAACTGTGTTAGCGCGTTTTCCCCAAGCGCTCTGCTGTGCTCCCCCCTCCGCTGCCATTTTGTTTGTTGTTGTCGTCTTGTGCAGCCCGCCCCGCCTCCCAGCTGAGCCGCCCTCGCCCCTCCCCCTCCACTATCCATATATGACAGGAGTTCCCGCGCTCAGCGTTTACGCGCAGCGACCGCGCCCAACCCGCGCCGAAGGTGCGCCAAAGGTAAGCCCGTCTACGCCCGTCCGCGCCTGGACCGCGCCCAGCGCCATACCCCCTGGCCCTCGCACTTCCCAGCCCTCCCGCATTACCTACGATGCCACCACCCTCCTAGCCCTTAACCCCGGCCGTCCCCCCAACTGCGTCCAAGCCGCTCCTGGACACACCCATGGACCTTTCTCATGCCACTCCTGCAAATTCTTCTGCACCGTCAACCACTCCGCTACGATCACACCTCAGATTCCCGACACCAACCACCTACAATGCATCTTGCTCAACACCCGATCGGTCCACAGGCACGCCATTGACCTCTAGAATCTACTAGACACCATCTCTCCGGACGTCGCCTTCCTCACTGAAACATGGATGAACACCTCCTCCGCCCCAGATATCACCATTGCCATCCCAGAAGACTATAAGATCATTCGCAAGGACCGTACCGGCCACACAGGAGGAGGATTCGCTATCGTCCATAAGAAATCCATCCAAATCTCAACCAGCTCTGACATCAACCTCGCCAACTCTGAACACCTTCACTTCCAGATCCACATCGACCCCAAGACCACACTCAGAGGCACCCTCCTTTACAGGCCTCCAGGACCCCGCGCACAATTTAGTGAGGACATCACAGACTTCATCACTCCACACGCGCTCCCCTCCAAAGATTACATCCTCCTAGGAGACCTCAACTTTCACCTTGAAAAGAACAACGACCGCAACTCCACCACCCTGCTGGACAACCTCGCCAACCTCGGACTTAAACAACTGGTCACTTCCCCCACCCACATCGCAGGTCACACTCTCGACCCTATCTTCACCTCCAGCAATCATGTCTCCTTCAGCCACACCACAGCTCTTCTTTGGACTGACCACAGCTGCGTTCACTTTACCTACAACAAGCCCAAACCCAACAACCACCCCCACCCAACTCTGCAAAGAAACTGGAACAAAATCACCATCGACCAGATCTCCTCTTCGCTTCTTCTAAACCCCACAGCCCACTCCTCAAACCCCGACCAAGCCGCCACCAACCTTACCCTATGGCTATCCAACAGCGCCGACACCCTAGCACCACTGAAAAAACGACAAAGCAAACTTGGCAGCAAGAAGGCCTCATGGTTCAACGATGATCTTAAGAAATCCAAGAAACTCTGCCGCTCTCTTGAGGCCTGGAAAAAAGACCCAACCACCAGCACCAAGGACGCCTTCAAAAACGCCACCCGCATACACCATCAACTGATCCGAAAGGCCAAGAAAACCGCCTTCAAGGAACGACTAGATAACAACGCCCACAATAGCAAGGAACTTTTCAACATCGTCAAGGAATTTACCAATCCCTCGGCCAACTCTAACGACATCACCCCCTCTCAAGCCCTCTGCGACTCCCTAGCCTCATTCTTCCACAACAAAATTGCAGACATCCACAACAGCTTCGACAACCAACCCGGAGACCAACCCACCCAACCATCTACTGGACCTTCACCCCCCTTAAACATCCTTAATGAATGGAACACAATCTCCACTGAGGACACCAGCCGCCTGATGAACTCCATCCACTTGAAGGACTGGGTTATTTAGGACCCAGCGGTGCCAGGGCACAACACCTGAAACCTTCGTGGGTAACCTGCTCCGGCGTACGAATCACAGAGACACGGGACACTTCCTTCGGCGTCAAAGATTCAAGGTTTATTTACTGCAGGGAATACAGAAGTCACGACAAGCAACACACGTGCAACTTGGGGAGACTGCTTCAAATTGGTTCTGTGAATCGCTCCTTTTATACACAATTTCCCCATAGAGTTACATTGAACACAAAAGTTTATGACCCGGTTCCCACAATCATCCCCCAGAGGGGTCGCCTTGGTCACTTTGATACACATAAGGTCCGGAACATAAGTGCGGAAACATTTGGCGGTTTCCAACTGTAAAAACCCATCTTCCCAACATTAGTGCATTCCAATCGGTAATAAACAGATCGAAATAGGAACAGGAACAGGTGTAGAGGAAGACGGAGACAGTGGGGAGATCGGAAAGGGTGTAAAAAGGGGAGGCATCAAGAAACACGAGATACGGGCATCAAAGGGACGTGCCTAATGAGATGCACGGCTGAGACAATAAGTCCGCGCGGCAAGATGAGCCTCGAGCGGCGCCATCTGCTTTACAGTAACATCCCCCTCATCATAAAGACACTTACAAAGGACATGTGTCTTCCGCAAATATCTTGGGAGTCCCAGGGTCGCGAAGCGGACAACGTCCGTTCGCTGGCTACTTGAGGGCAAGAGACAAAATGGATGCCGTATCTAAGATGGAACCCGTGGGTACAGATAGAAATACCCACGTAACAGACGAACGGTTTAGGTTAGCACAGCGAAACTGCGCACACTTACTAAACTCGTCATTTGCGGTTCATAGATACCAGACTCGACCATATTCGTACGAGTCGAAAACACCACTTACAATTGTCACGGAACCTCAGACGCTCCTTTTGCCCTCATGTAGGCAAGCACTAGTCGGAACCATACTCGATATTCATCAGACCATCTAGATGTTGTTGTAGCATAGCTCTGTCCAACCGAGTTCCATTGGTAACAGGCGGCTGTCTCATACACGTTGTAGCACAGAGGCCACATAAGGCAGGACCGCACTGCACACAAAGGCAACACGTGAACAGGAACGCCACAATAACTCCAATAATCATCAGAATCTTCCAACCCCAAGTCGACATCAGGCCCCAAAACCATCCAAGCAGCGTCCAATCCCCTACATCCACGTGTATGGATTCAGAGATTTTATGCAACTTAGAGATGGCTTGATAAACAGTCGGAGCATTATCTGGGATGAAAATGCAGCAGCTCGAATGGATCACCTTACATACCCCACCTCGATCTGCTAAGATGACATCTAAAACCATACGGTTTTGTAATGTCATAAGTCTATCCGCCTGAAGTTCTGTGGTGATATTACCAAGGGCACTGGCAGTAATATTAGCTGTTGATTCTACCACTCGAGTCAACTGTCTCAGGTTCCTACTATTAACCATAGGTCCCCAAAACGGGAGGAAACCCTTGAAAAAGTCTCCTGCCTCTTGACCGGCAGTGTCCTCTTCGCTAATTACGCCTCTCACAACTCTAGTCTTGTGATAATCGGCATCTACAGTGAACGTCGGAGGCAGCAAATTTGCAATGAAACATGAGCCCATGAAGTCAGCGGGCAACCATGCATATGCACGATCATGACAGATGAAGTATGTACCCTTGGCAGCCAGAAACACAGGGGACGAGAACATCGGCAGAATGTAATTTTCAATGCAAGCACTCGCTCCAAGTCGGGCTTGCGATCTTCGGCCACGACCCATGAGACAATAATTACCAATGTGGGGTACGACCCATATCGGAGGTGAGCTTTTAAGCTGCTTGTCACTCGTGAACACACTATACTCGCCTCTACTCAGGACCCTGTAAGCTTGTACCTCTTCTTCGGGAATAAGCGAGGGATCATAGATATCGCTGTCTAAGTCCTCTATTGCTATTGACAAAGGTTTCTGATACGAGGTAGGACCAGAGTAGGGGGAACGTGGTTCTCGAATGGGGTGGAAACCCAGTGCGCTTCGAAACATTGTTTGAAATGCTCGAGCTGACCCTTGGGAACTATATGGTAACACCAGATATGGAATTCCCTTATCCGTAGTATGCGGCATCAACCCACACGCCCAACAGTTAGTAGTGTTAACCACCAACTGATGCTGATGAAGGAGCTGAATAAAGGAATTATTGCGGAATTCTGCACGTCTAGCCTGCTCGTGTTCGGGTAGGATGTGAAAAGAATGGGGGGATGCAGTGGAGATAAGTTTAGGGTCAGGTGTAGGAGTAGGTAACACAGGAGACAGAAAACCAGATATCATATAATACACCCCACCCGCCAGGAATGCAGAAACAGTCAAGAATAACATAAACACTTGAAATATAAAACATTTCGTACGGCTAAGTTGCTGCAGCTTGAATCTTCGAGCTTGAGCTTCTTCTAAGTCCATCAGCTTCGAAAATGCCATTCCCTACGACCGTCCGCAACGTTTCTTGACGCACTTCGTTCTGTGTAGCAATAGTCAATCCCTAGGAGTTCCCAGGAACCGACGGTCTTTAACCTAGTGTCGAGACCTACTATCCAGAAGGAAGTACGCGCGCGGCCCTACGGCCTTTAATTGCACAATATATATATATATGCAAAAACAATATCTCTCGGCTGTGGAAGCAAAAAGGTATAAGGAATGAAGCTCAATGTATATACACAGGGATAATTGCAATAATATGAACGTTCAAAACTGATCACGGAAAACGGGATAATGCAGTTGTCAATACAGCAAAGCAGGATCGTTTATTAGTCTTTAGTACGAGATCGGAAAAAGTATCGAGTTTTCCCAGGACGTGTCTGCTCGTCAAACAAAGGATCCGTTAGAGAGACAGCGTCCTGCTGATCAGTTGAGTGTTCTGGTCTTGAGTCTTTTGATGACAATTGTTCATCAGAGTCTTTCTGCTGCGCTGAGGATTCTCCGACAGGCTGTGCGTCGCTGAAAGGCACAAACGCCGGCAATGCTTCTGTTTCAGTTGATGCAATGCCTCTCCTCACCCACGGGTCTGCCGGCAAAGGGATAGGGACCTTTTTGGTATGGGTGGCATGCACCCAATTCTTACGCCCCTCGAGACGAACAGCAGTCCTCGTGGCAAGGAGAACCTGATAGGGTCCAGTAAACCTCGGATCCAAGTTTTTCTTGCGCGAAAAGTTCCGCGTCACCACCCAATCTCCAGGCTGGAGCTGGTGGCCTGGACCCTCCGTCTGCGTCGGCAGTGCGTCGTGAACCTGTTGGTGAATTAACCTCAGTTTAGCGGTCAAGTCATGAAGGTAATCGATCAACATTGGATACTCAAGATCACAGAACATACCTGGCCTAGGAACCCCCCACACATTCGCAGGACGACCGAACACTATTTCATAGGGACTAAGCCCTACTCGGGAGTGTACAGTCGCCCTAGTTGACAGTAATGCTAAAGGTAAAGCGTCAGGCCACGAAAGACCAGTCGTAGCCTGAATCTTCGCTAGTTTCAGTTTAAGGGTGCCGTTATACCCTTCAACCAAACCAGCTGACTGGGGATGATTGGCACTATGGAATTTCTGATTAATTCCAAGGCCCTTACACACACTCTTCATCACACTTCCCACAAACTCACTTCCGTTATCTGACCACACGACTCTAGGCATTCCGTACCGAGGAAAGTATTCCTTCAGTAGGATTTTCGCAGTAGACAAAGCAGTATTGTCTTTGAGAGGATAGGCCTCGATCCATCGGGAGAATGCGCAAACCACAACTAAAACGTATTTCAGATTATTGCATCGCTCCATATGGATGAAGTCCAATTGGATCACCTCAAAGGGACATGAAGGGGGAGCAAAACTGCCAGGAGGAGTTGGGGTTCCTTTGCCAGGATTGTACATCATACACACCATACAATTTTTCACCAAACGTTCAGCACATTTCGTGATACCATCATTCTTCCATACAGGAGACCACAACTTACAAATACCTTTCGCACTAATATGTGCTAACCCATGTGCCATTGTCACAACGGCCAGCACATACGCATCGGGCAACAACCATCTTTTCTGATCTGACAAATCAATCCAACAACCATTCGCATCCAATTTTCCCGTGCTTTCTTTCCACTTCATCTTTTCAGTCTCGGTGGCCTCATTCTGAATTTCTTTCACACTTTCGATAGTGTCCTCACACATGCTCGATTCTGTAGGCCACCTAACCGAACTCGTCACATACATCCGAGTGCTAAGGTTCCGGGCAGTCTCCTTAGCGATCTCGTCTGCAAACGCATTACCACGACCAACATCATCCGTCACCTTACGATGCGCACTACATTTAACAATCGCCACTTGCTTAGGCAACGTCAGTGCATCCAAAAGATCATTCACAAGTTGGCCATGCTGAATCTTCGTACCGTGCGACGTCAAGAAACCTCTCTCTCTCCACAATCGTCCAAAACTATGTGCGACGCCAAATGCATATTGGCTGTCGGTAAACACCTTCACACGCTTCCCTTTTGCTAACACACACGCTCTAGTGAGAGCGATCAACTCTGCAGCCTGGGCAGAATTCTGATTTAACCTTGCAGTCTCAACAACAGTATTCAGCGTTACAACAGCATAGGCAGTAGTCACATCGCCATTCGGCAACTTAAAACATGACCCATCCACATACAATGTACCATCTGGATCTTTTAATGGAGTGTTTTTAAGGTCCACTCGACCTTTTGTTTCTTCCTCTGTCCTCAAGTAGCAATCATGTTCTGCTACTTCATCTGACTCTGCGCTAATTGGTAACAAAGTTGCCGGGTTCAGAACATTACAACGTTTTATTTGGATATGACTTGCCAGCAACGTCAGCTCGTACCCAGACAATCTCGCACTCGTCAAGTGCTGGGTTTTCGTACGATTCAAAAGAGTATCGACTGCATGCGGAACCATCACCGTAAGCATATTATCCATGACCAGTCCTGCTGATTGTCGGATGGAGACCGCAGCTGCTGCTGTTGCTCTCAAGCAACTCGGCAATGCTCTAGCTACTGGGTCCAAGGTCGAGGAAAAATATGCACATGGACGCTGTTTGCCACCAAAAGGTTGCGTTAAGACACTCAAAGCACAACCTTCCCGCTCGTGAACATATAATGTAAACGGCTTACTGTAGTCGGGAGTACCCAACACAGGAGCCGAACACAATGAATCACGCAGTTCAGAAAAACTTTTCTGACATTCTTCCGTCCATGGTAAAGGAGTTGAAACATCCTTGCACGTAAGAGCCACCAATGGTTTCGCTAGCAATGAAAAATTAGGAATCCATTGCCTGCAGTACGACGTGATACCTAGAAAGGCACGCACATCTCTTTGGGTTTTTGGCACAGCCATTCGCGCAATTGCTGCAATCCTCTCTGGGGTCAACCTCCGTCCCTCCTTTGACAATAAGTGACCTAAGTAGGTCACTTCTTGACAACAATATTGGAGTTTAGAAGGGGACACCTTATGATTCAACTCACAGAGATGTTGCAGCAATGACACCGTAGCAATTTTGCAAATGTCCTGAGTATCAGCAGCCACCAATAAGTCATCGACGTATTGGATCAAGGCCGCACCGACCGGCAACCTAAACGCATCCAGTTGACCCTTCAAGGCTTGACTGTAAATCGATGGACTTTCACAGTAGCCCTGAGGAGCGCGCTTAAACCGGAAGCTGCGTCCACCGAGAGAGAAACCGAAAAGGTCTCTGCTCTCCTCGGCAATCGGGATGCTGAAAAACGCATTTTTCAAATCAATCACCGAAAACCACGATGCAGAAGCTGGAATCAGAGTCAGTAGCGCCGTGATGTCAGGCACAACAGGGAATTGAGGAACCACAATTTTATTCACCTCCCGTAAATCAATAACAAAACGATAAACGGGCGGTTTTGAAGGATCAGTACGTTTAAGGATGGGCAGTACAGGGCTGTTGCACACGTTTCCCCGAGTCTCTTCAATAACATCTTTCTCGATCAGATCATAAATGATCGCTAACAATGCTCGTTCACCATCAAGAGAGATACGATACTGGGGAATACGTGGCAATCGCACATTAGATTTCAACTGAACAACATAAGGGGAGATGTCAAGTAGGCCCACATCGTTGGGACCTGTTGCCCACAAAGACGCAGGAAGAGAATTCAATTCCAGTGGAAGCTTATCGAGAGACAAATACATAGGAGAGACAACCCTCTCTCCTAACATAAGCTTTACACCCGCAGGAGAACAATACAAAGTTGCACATAAACGTTTAAGCAAATCCAGGCCCAAAAGATTTTCACCACAACCAGTGGTCAAAATTAACGGAGCTTGAAGCTCACGTGGCCCAATTGTAAGGGGCAAAGGGCGCGAAACTGGATTGCTAACGGGGGCGCCAGAGAATCCAACTGAAACATTTGTTAAGCCAGACAAAGGTGCGCCAGGGAGTTTCGAATGCATAATAGAACTTTTCGCTGCACCAGTGTCCAACAGAAAAGGCTCAACGACGCCCAATGTAGCAACTGCGACGTAAGGCCCTCTCTGATCAACCGGAACTGATACCACTCCCTCTCCTTGTCTTTGGCTATCCTAGTAATTACTGTCGTCAGTTCCCTGATCGACGTAATAATCATCTACATTGTACTGCGCAGATCGTCCTTGCGATGATCCACGTTGATCAAAACAATTATTAGAATTAGAAGGGTTATCGGAACGATCATTCTGAGCACCACGACCCCTACCGCGTGACACCTGATGCGAACCACCACGACCTCCTTTAGACGAATTACCACTATTTCGATCGTTCAAAACAGGGCAATCGAATTTAATGTGTCCCTCCTGTCTACAATAAGCACATTGATTGTACCCTAACGATGATCTTTGGGAGGAGGAATCATTACGCGGCTGCGATCGATTCGATTGCGACTGCGATCTATTCTGTTGGGATGCATTCTGATTTGAACGCGGAGGATATGCTTGTTGAAGCAACACTTTAGTCTTAAGCTCTTTCGTCTTTTTATCAGCGCGGTCGTTCTCTTCTTTCTCTCTGTTCTCATAATATTGTGCTGTGGCCAATATCTGAGCTGAAGTAGAAACGGCCCACGCACTCTCTGAATTCTTTAATTTATTGCTCAAATCGGGCAATAAGTTAGAGACAAATTTGTCCACGAATAACCTTTGACCACCCTCAGTGCCCATATCCTGACCACTATGGTCGATGAATGCTTCCTCGAACCTCGTAAAGAAGTCGGAGACACTCTCATCCTTCTTTTGCTTACAAGCTGATAATTTGTCCCAATTTACCCTCATAGCTGGCATAAGAGTTTTCATTAACGTTATAATTCTTTGAGGAAGATCAACAATCAGCTGGTCGGGTTTAGCAGCAGCCGTTTGTCCGGCATCTGCCGCTACAATGGCAGCCCAAGCACCACCTAATTCATTCGGGTGGTTCTCGTGGCGAATCTTAGCCCATACCGGTTGCGGTACAACATTGCCGAACAACATATCGATGTCGGCAAGATTCATTACCGTAGCATCTACGAGCTGCGATAATTCTTTGTAATATCCTGTAGGATTTTTGCGAGGGTCAGGCAAAGATTGCTTCACCTGTAGCACTTCCGAGCGTTTCCATGGGAGATGTATCCATACTCTCTGGAAATGCGCCAATGTCGGAGGTTGAGCAGCAGGATTAGCTGGTATCCAAACCGGTGGCACTTCTCGCATAGGAAATTGACCAGACTCATCTGGCAGTCTTTCAACATCCTCAACAAACAAAGCTTGAGGTATAGGAGCGGGACGGAAAGATAACAACCGTTCAACAGCACGTCGAACATTAGTATCCACTATCAGTCCATTCGAGAACTGAAGCTGAAGATCAGACAAAGCGGCCAGCACCTCGTCAGGCGCATCAGCCGATATCTGATCGCGAAGGAACTTACACATTTCATCGAACACGTATCTTTGGGTTGGTATATTGAATTGACAAAACGTGTCTAGCACAACACGTGGCGGATTTCTAAGAGGGTTTACCATCCAACCCATCGCCATATTATATAGCGCAACACGTTCTCTGTTACCAGGAAGCTGACTACGTCTCTGAGGACCATCGGAACCAGCGGACCCAAGAACAGGTCCGAGCGAATGAAAGAAACTAGCCGCAAGAGGAGAATTACGAGAACGTGTAGAGGGAGAAGTATAGGACACAGGGCTAACAAGCGAAGGAGTAGAAACAGTAGCAACAGCAGGAGTTAACAGAACAGGAGCAGCAGCGGGAGCAGGAGTATGTGGAAGCGGTGGAGCAGTAGGGATAGCAGTAGGCAAAGGAGCAGGAACAGTCGGAAGAGCGAGTGCAGGTTGAGGAACAGGCACAGGAAGAATAGGCGGAGGAATAGGTGCAGCAGGAACCACGGGAGCTGCGGTACCCTGTACATACGGAGGTGGCGACTTCATAAGATAAGACATTAAAGGATCCTCAACTGGCTCTTCCTTCTTTTCCGACTCCGTAGGCAAAGCGGGATAGCATTTATCCACAGTCATACGCTGTAGTCTATCAAACACTTCCTTATCCTTAACCTCCTTATCACGCTGAAATTGCTCTGCTTTCTTCACTATAGTAGCAACATTATCTCGCTGATTTCGTTTAGTCTGTCTGATTTCTCTCTGTTTGGCTTCTTTACGCCATAACCGAAAGGCATCAAACATGGCCGGCCTTGACTTTCTTTCGAACAATTTAATCTCTAGATTATCTAAGATCGGGGCCTCGAAGCTACCATGAGGTGGCCAACGAAGGTCACCGTCCTTCTTCGTGTATTTAATCCAATAATCATTAAAAGTAATCGGGCCTAGCCCATGTTTACTGTACAGTTCATAAGTGGGAGTTCCAACCGGAGGTATCGGACACGAGTCCTCCAGTCGGGAATCCGTACCACAAGGTCTGAAGCAACTAAACAAAGTACTGCGACCAGGCATCTTGCACACTAGCCGAGTTTCACAAACTTCAAGGGTTACGGGATTTAACAAGTCCCAGCAAAGAACAAAACCCTCGGTTTTTGGCGGCTGCAGTCGTCAAACAACACAACAACAAAAACGCTAGCAAAGTGTCATCGACAAAAACACTCTCGCAGCATCAACAACAAAAAACACTCGCTAAAGTGTCAACAACCAAGGACTCTGGGAGCGACCCACAAATACTTAACTCAAAGATCAATGGCGTCACCAGGAAGGCCCGTCAATCGTCTCGCTCTACCAAGGTCTACGCCAGGCGCCAAAAACAGGTCTACAGTCAGGGCAGCAGTCCGTCGCAGCCGCCAGGAGGCGGGAATCTTCGCGGGAAAAGTCTTCGGGCCACTTATTTCGACAACAGGATCGATGAAGCGGGGTGCACCTTCCCTCGGAGATTTCACACGAAGTTCCTCACGATCGTCGGGCTTGGACCGGTACCACTGATGCAGCCCCACGTTGGGCGCCAACTGAAGGACTGGGTTATTTAGGACCCAGCGGTGCCAGGGCACAACACCTGAAACCTTCGTGGGTAACCTGCTCCGGCGTACGAATCACAGAGACACGGGACACTTCCTTCGGCGTCAAAGATTCAAGGTTTATTTACTGCAGGGAATACAGAAGTCACGACAAGCAACACACGTGCAACTTGGGGAGACTGCTTCAAATTGGTTCTGTGAATCGCTCCTTTTATACACAATTTCCCCATAGAGTTACATTGAACACAAAAGTTTATGACCCGGTTCCCACAATCATCCCCCAGAGGGGTCGCCTTGGTCACTTTGATACACATAAGGTCCGGAACATAAGTGCGGAAACATTTGGCGGTTTCCAACTGTAAAAACCCATCTTCCCAACATTAGTGCATTCCAATCGGTAATAAACAGATCGAAATAGGAACAGGAACAGGTGTAGAGGAAGACGGAGACAGTGGGGAGATCGGAAAGGGTGTAAAAAGGGGAGGCATCAAGAAACACGAGATACGGGCATCAAAGGGACGTGCCTAATGAGATGCACGGCTGAGACAATAAGTCCGCGCGGCAAGATGAGCCTCGAGCGGCGCCATCTGCTTTACAGTAACATCCCCCTCATCATAAAGACACTTACAAAGGACATGTGTCTTCCGCAAATATCTTGGGAGTCCCAGGGTCGCGAAGCGGACAACGTCCGTTCGCTGGCTACTTGAGGGCAAGAGACAAAATGGATGCCGTATCTAAGATGGAACCCGTGGGTACAGATAGAAATACCCACGTAACAGACGAACGGTTTAGGTTAGCACAGCGAAACTGCGCACACTTACTAAACTCGTCATTTGCGGTTCATAGATACCAGACTCGACCATATTCGTACGAGTCGAAAACACCACTTACAATTGTCACGGAACCTCACACTCAGGATCCCCCACAGACCCATGCCCTCACCACATCTTCAACAAAGCAGACTCCATCATAGCACCGCACCTCCGAGACGTCATCAACTGCTCCTTCAAATCCGCCACCTTCCCGGAAAGCTGGAAACACGCTGAACTCAGCGCCCTTCTGAAAAAACCCACAGCGGACCCCACCGAACTCAAAAATTACCGCCCCATCTCGCTCCTTCCATTCCCGGCCAAAGTCATCGAGAAAGCTGTCAACAACCAGCTCGCCGCCTTCCTCGAAGCCAACAAATCCCTCGACTCCTCACAGTCCGGCTTCCGAGCAAAACACAGCACTGAGACCGCCCTCATCGCAGCAACAGACGACATTCGAACTCTACTGGACAATGGAGACACAGTCGCCCTCATCCTCCTCGACCTCTCCGCAGCCTTTGACACAGTCTGCCATAGCACCCTTCTACAGCGCCTCAGAAACATCGGAATCCAAGGAAAAGCACTGGAATGGATCACCTCGTTCCTCACCGGAAGAACCCAGAAAGTCCGCCTCCCACCATTCAAGTCAGAGGCCACTGAAGTCATCTGCGGCGTACCACAAGGATCTTCACTCAGCCCCACCCTTTTCAACGTATACATGAGCCCCCTCGTGGCCATCGCCCGCCAACACAACCTAAACATCATCTCCTACGCGGATGACACTCAACTGATCCTATCACTCACCAATGACCCTAGCACCGCCAAAAGTAACCTACACGAAGGAATGAAAGAAGTAGCCGAATGGATGAAACACAGCCGTCTGAAACTGAACTCTGATAAAACAGAAGTCCTCATCCTAGGTACCTCCCCCTCCGCATGGGACGATTCTTGGTGGCCAGAAGCCCTTGGAAAAGCACCCATCCCGACAGACCACGCACGGAACCTGGGCGTCATTCTGGATTCCTCACTTTCAATGAACAGACAAGTCAACGTCGTCTCCTCATCCTGCTTCAACATTCTTCGCATGCTCAAAAAAACATTTCGTTGGATCCCCACCGAAACTAGGAAAACGGTCACCCACGCTCTGGTCACGAGCCGATTGGACTATGGAAACACCCTCTACGCCGGGACTACCGCTAAACTCCAGAAAAAACTCCAACAAATCCAAAACGCCTCAGCCAGGCTCATATTGGACATCCCGCGTAAAGAACATATCTCTGGTCACCTGAAAAACCTCCACTGGCTTCCCGTCAATAAGAGGATCACTTTCCGGCTCCTAACCCACGCACACAAAGCACTCTACGAAATCGGACCAGAATGCCTCAACACACGACTGTCCTTCTACACCCCCTCCTGCCAGCTTCGATCTTCCAACCAAGCCCTTGCCACTGTACCTCGCATCAACAAGACCACCATGGGAGGTAGATCCTTCTCCTACCTGGCAGCTAAAACCTGGAACTCACTTCCCACTTACCTTCGCCTTACCCAGAACCACCTAGCATTCAGAAAGCAACTTAAAACGTGGATATTTGACAAGTAATTCCCCACCCCTCCTTAAGCGCCTTGAGACCCTCTGGGTATGTAGTGCGCTATATAAATCCTTTGACTTGACTTGACTTGACAGGAGTACTCAGTTCACAGCCCACTTTTGGAAAGTGTGGCGTTTTTCGCTCCATATAACCACTGCCCTGTCTACGAGCTATCATCCACAAACAGATGGACAAACGGAACGCCTCAACCAAACGTTCAAACAGTACTTGTATCGTTATGTGGACAAGTGCACCGAAGAGTGGGTGGATCGTCTGTGGCTAGCTGAAATAGCCTACAATAATGCCACACACAGCTCCACTCCGGTTTCCCCATTTTATTGTACCTATGGACGACATCCTCGATTCCTTCCCTTCATCCATCCTACTGAGAACATCAACTTACCCGAAGTGTCAAAAAGGGTGGCTCATATTCGAGATATTCTGGTCAATACACAAAGGTACCTGAAGGCCACAAAATGCAGGTATAAAGCCACGGCAGACAAACACAGAAGACCTGAGCCGTTATACCAAGGAAGGGATACAGTATGG
The DNA here is from genome assembly GCF_964263255.1 of Lissotriton vulgaris. Lineage (NCBI taxonomy): Eukaryota > Metazoa > Chordata > Amphibia > Caudata > Salamandridae > Lissotriton > Lissotriton vulgaris. The sequence goes on from NC_141694.1 coordinate 83,967,353, forward strand.
CTGTCAACCCGAAACATTCTTTAAAAAAACACAGTGTGTTTAGCCCCAGATATATTGGCCCCTACACAATTGAGAAATGCATCAGCCCGGTGGCTAGGAAGCTGATACTGCCGTTTCATCTGCGTATCCATCCTGTTTATCATGTATCTCTGCTGAAACCTGCCTACAATCCGCCTAGCACACGGCCTCCTCCTCTATTGGTCAATGACATTCCTGAGTTGAGGGGTATCCTGGATTCCAAGATCCACAAACTCTGGTACTTGGTGGCCTGGAAAGGGTACAGTTTTGAAGAAGATTCTTAGGAAAAGGCCTCTGATGTACATGCGGCCCGACTGGTGGCCTCCTTTCACAAAAGAAACCCTCAGAAACCTGGACGCCTCGCGCACTCTTATTAGAGGAGGAATGTACTGTTACCATTGCCTGCTTCGAGTGCGCTGCGTTAGCTGGATGCCTAACTCTCAGCTAGACGCTAGCGACACTCAGAAGTACATTTCCCAGGATTCCGGCGCGCACGTCACGTTGCCGAGACTTCCATATAGGCGGAAGTAATTGCAGGTAATGCGTCGGAAATTCCAGTGCGACCTTCATGAGTGGATTCTTTGCTCCGTGTTCCAGGGAGGTCCGGTAACGTTGCTCAGTTCCTTCTGCATATTGGTAATCTGTTTCTTCCCTCTTTCCGTTGGTGAGCACAGACGAGAGACTGTCTTGAAGTCTTTTGTTTTGCTTTGATTCCTTTGAAGCTTGGCGGGCCAGTTCCTGATATTGACTGCTTGCCTGTTTTACGTTCGCCCCAGCTCTTTTTGACACATATGACATTGGCTCCACGGCTGTGGCACTATTTCTGGCTCAGTGTCTTTGACAATCTCACAGGATTGGAACCATTATTGTGCCCTGAATACAACAGTAGTGGTTTAAATAATTTATGAAATACATTCATCTGGGGATTTTAGAACTTGGTCTATTACTGTTGTCATATGTCTATCATATATATATATGTGAACAAGGGCTTGTAGCCCGAAGCGCGTTATGCATTTCCTGCAAAAAACATCTAACCTGTATTAAAGAACTGTTATCCAATCTGGTGGTCCGTCTCCTGCCTAGCACTTCGCCGATCTGTGTGGTTGGAAGTGGCGTTTTAGAGTTCCTCGTGAATATATATATATATATATATATATATATATATATATATATATATATATATATATATATCCACACAGGTTCTCACGAACAACGCCGTAGTCTTAATCTCACCGCAGCGCCGTCAAAGAACAGGAGACCCAGTTTTTCCGTGAGTAAAAGTTATTTTATTCTGCAACGAACGGACAGCATTTTTTTTTTTTTCCCGTGAGTAAAAGTTATTTTATTCTGCAACGAACGGACAGCATAACGTTTCGGCCTCCCAGAGGCCTTGGTCACATGGCACCCCGAAGGGGGATTGCAGAAATTTAAAGTGCTAGTGCAGTTGGCTAAGCCAATCACTGTGGGTGTGTAAATCACAGCGCAATGAAAATGGTAAACATACTATATATTCCAATGACACTTAGAATACAAATGCGCTGTGAAAACGAGAACACAAGTATTGGGATAAATCCCGTTAAGCATGGTGTTGCACATGATTCCATTTACATATAGATAAAAACATAAAAAAGCATAATGCTAATCATATATAATGCGCTGGTGTCAACGGGTTTGGACGTAATTATAGGATAAATCCATTTTGACTGTTGGAGAAACCCATCTCTAAACCCACCATTGAAGCATAGATGTTTAGAATACGTATTATTGTGCACAGTCCCAGTGTAATTCATAGGTATTCTGTTACAACTAGATATATACATATATACATACATCTAATAAAATAACACTCAACATGTATTTACAAATCATCTAAAAAATCCAATTTTCTATATGCATGAAAAGTGAATAACAATCAATACTGCACCAATGGTGGGCTCAGTCATATGTGCAAAAACCACACTAATATGTGTTCTAGAAATCACACACCCAACTGAATAAGTACGTGAAAAAGAATAATAAAGTGCTAGGTGTAGTGTGAACTAAACAAAATATATATTTAGTTGCTTAAGTTTTAGATGTTAAACAGCCTGAACCACGTCTGTCATCTTAACACAAACCGTGGCAGGTTATGCAAACTGATATATACTCTGAAGCACAATCTGAAAAAGCAAGTACAATGGCAAGCTGGAATTACATTGAAATGCCACAATGTGCACTTGTCAGATGGTCTGTCCCATGATCATATAGAGAAACCCCACAGGATGGGTCTGCTAAGGGGAATAACTTATTCAAAGACAGGTGTAAAAGTCCTCTGAAGCATTGAGCCCATTCGGTGCCTTACTATCCAACATTAAGATGTATCTAGTTTCCAATCTTCTAAGTGCAGCATCTCTATCCCCACCCCTTCTCAGGGGTGCTACTGAGTCAATGACAAAGTACTTCAGCAATGTACTATTGCTATTGTGATGTTCCCTGAAGTGCCTAGCCACTGGATATGCTGGGTCGTTGGTGTTAATTGCCCTGAGGTGTTGAAGGACCCTTTTATGTACCTGCAGCTTAGAGCTGCCCACATATGACAGACCGCATGGGCACTCCAACACGTACACTGCAAAATCGCTCTTGTAGGTAAGCTTCTTACTGATCTTACATGGGACATTGGAGAACGGGGTAAAGTACTCTGTTTTATTCACCCCATGTGTGCAAGCCTTACAAGAAACACACTTTCTGAACCCTTTACTTCCTGCCAGCCAATCTTTTCTTACTTCAAGTTCAGGGCTAGATTTAACCAATGCGTCTTGCAAAGAATAAGCCTTCCTGTAAGTGATGGCCGGTTTTTTGGGCATAGTTTTTCCTATGACTGGATCACATATCACTAAGTCCCAGTATTTGTTGATGATCACCATGTTAGCTGTTAAATGACCATATCAGTCTGACAGGTTGTTGCACAGATGTTGCGGTTGGAATTTGTGATTTTTTGTGAAGTAAGGCCACTTCACGCGGCATTGCATTGGCTTTGCGTATAGCCGCTGCAACTATGTTCTCACTATAGCCGCGGGCCAGAAACCTAAGCTTGCTGGCTTTCTGTGCTATACTACATTGGACCTCAGTGCTACATACTCTTCTTATCCTGAGCATCTCCCCGTAAGGGATGCTACGGATTAAATGTGGAGGATGGCGACTAAGGGCATGTAGTACTGTATTGCCCGCTGTGGGCTTCCTGAACAGAGATGTTTCCAAATGTCCATTGCTGACTTCAATTGCAACGTCAAGGAAGGTGGCATGTTGTGTACTGATATCTGATGTGAAAGCTAGGTTGTAGTTGTTAATATTCAACTGTACAATGAACTGTTCTGCCTGTGCTCGTGTCCCCTTCCAGATCATAAAAACATTGTCGATGTATCTGTACCACCGAACGATGTGATCTCTGCATATGGCAGTGTTCACCATAGAGGACCTGTCTCTCCCAGTACCCCATATGAATACAGGCATAACTGGGAGAGAAACAGGCCCCCATGGCTACACCCCTGACCTGCTGGTAATGTTGTTTATTGAACATGAAATAGTTGTTATTCAGGCAGAAATTGATCATGGACAGTAACATCTTATTATGCTCAACCAATTCAATCGGACGTTGACCCAAATAATGTGATACAGCCCTCAAACCATCCACATGAATGATGCTTGTGTATAGAGCCGTAACATCAAGCGTGATTAACAAGCAATCAGGATCCCATTGTAATTCCTGAGTTTCCTCAGAAAGTCACTGGAATCTTGGATGTAGGAGGGTAGTCCACACACAAAGTCCTGTAAAAATGAATCCACATAGATGGTAGTCTTTTCCAGAAGCCCCCCGCATGCAGAGATGATGGGCCTGCCAGGGGGTTTATTAGGATTTTTGTGGACCTTGGGGATCAAATAAAGGACAGGCATAATGGGATGGTCATTTTTGAGATACTTTAATTCATCCATGCTAATGAGGCCAGATGATCTCCACCCCATCAACATTGAATAAAAGGTAGTATGGGATTTCTTAATTGCTGACACATCGCAATGTCTATAACACGAGACATCATTCAGCTGTGATAGCGCCTCCTCCAAATAAAGATCTCTTGCCCATAAAACAATATTGCCTCCCGTGTCTGATTGACGTACAATTACATTTCCACATTTCTGTATTTTAGCCACCAAATCCGTGTATTTTCGGTTGCAATTGTTTTTGTACTTGTTACTTTTCAGTGTTTGTGCATACAGTGCCTTAATATCCTTGACTGCTGCCTCTTGAAAAATGTCAATGTTATCATGCAACATCTGAGGTGTGTATGTTGTCTTTGGTTTGAAATTCGTCAGGCCACCTGTAGTCACAGTTGGAGGGGTGCCAGGACTCTGTGAGAGAGATTGTTCAAGTCGCAAACCCTCTAAGTCTTGTGATAATGGTAAATCATTGGCTATAAGGGCTGGACTGTTCAGATCGCTCTTGTCAGTTCTCACTTCTGTTTTGCGCGATTTGTTACTCGCAAAATGTTTCCTTAGTTTGAGCTTTCGCATGAACCTGAATAAATCAATGCGTGTGTCAGTATAATTGAAGTTCCTTGGGGGACAAAAGGACAACCCCATGGAAAGAGTCTTTAATTCCGAAGGCGAAAGTTTCATCGGGGTGGAATTGATGACAGAGAAGTTTGTCGCAGCTGGCACCTCTATTGCTGTTTCTTTTTGCTCCACTGTCTTTTGTAGGTTTTGCGTTTGGGTATAGCGCCTTGCGTTTGCTTTGCGGCGCTCTCTCCGTTTTGCGTTGGGGCTTTTGTAGTTGCTTGAGGGTCCACCCTGGGCCGTAGTGTGTCCCGTCTGTCCTGACTCACAACCTCCAATTCTTGAGCCAGGGTGAACCGAGTAAACCCCAACCCCGACCGGGTTCTGCCTGCCTCATATTCCGAACCACTGTCGATGTTGGAACTCAGGTCTGCATTAGATGAACTGGCCGGTGAAACTGCTCTCTGGGCCCCATCATTGGTAGAAGCCCTGCGGGTCATGGGAAGCTGAGACAATTTCCTGGCGTCGTACTTGCGCGCAAGTGTAAAAATGCGCCCTTCAAGATAATCATTTTTATCGCGCTGGAATTTGTATTGTTTCCTTTTTATAATTGTATCTTCCTCCTTTTGCACTCGGACCATCATTTCCTCTCTTAGTTTTTGACATTCCGCCACTTTGTCAGCGCCCAAGCTTTCTATTTCTGAATTCAGCTCATCAATCTGTTTCTGTATTTTGATGCGATCTGATTCAGCATAGCGTACTAAGATTTGGACAAGTCTTTTGGAGGAATCCAAGTTACATTCAGCCCATTCTCTGAGCATTTCGGGGTCGGGTTGGTCATAACTTGGGGCCAGCATTACTCGTAGCCCCCTAGGTATGCAGTCGACCTCGAGATATCTACTCAGGGAGCGGTGCTCCCACCACTTTGCCTGTTCACGTTTAGTCAATTTTTCAAGTTTCTTAAAGATATCACGAAGATTTGGGGCACTGTCAGTTGTTTGCTCCGTGGAACCTGCCACATGCGACCCCCAGGCCGGGGAATCATCGAATACATCGAGGGCTGCCACCTCCCTCCCTCTTCTTGCGCCAGCTGCCATGTTGCTTGAGATAGAATATTACAAACGCACAATCATGCGTTACTCACTGTTCGTCGTCCGGTGGATGAATGCCGCTTGCCGGCGAATATGGAAAGATACTCCTTCACGGGATGTGTCCCAAAAAGACTCGCCACGTTCTCTAGATAGTTCAACAACACAAGCCTGAGACAGCCGTCCCAGAACCGCATCGGATCCGCTATCGAACCGGCAATGTAGGCGGGTATCCCGGGGCTCCTCACGGTCTCTCCCAAACAGGAGAAACAAACACCTCCGGGTCACCAGAGGTTACGGCTTCCTGCCGCAAAGCCACTACACGAAGGAGGGGTCTCACTGCGCCGGAGAAGCACTCACCCGGCTAACAAATCCACACAGGTTCTCATGAATAACGCCGTAGTCTTAATCTCACCGCAGCGCCGTCAAAGAACAGGAGACCCAGTTTTTCCGTGAGTAAAAGTTATTTTATTCTGCAACGAACGGACGGCAACCGAGTCAATTTTATTTCCAAAAAAAATGTACAAATAAGATTGAGAGAATATCACACACAGAAATCCTAATAAACAAAACCAGGAAACAAAAAGCAGAGGAAAAAACTCAACAAATTGCAAGACTGATATTAACATACAGTAAAGAGTCTCACAAAATACGTCAGCCAGTACAAAAATACTGGCCCATCCTCAAACAGGACACAGACATGGCTAAGTTAATGGGGCCGAATCCTCTGATTACTTTCAAAAAAGTACCATCTATAAAAGACACAATAGTTCAGAGCCACTTCAACCAAAGAAAACAACAAAAGAGCAAAAATCCAAACTGGCTGGAGAAACAACAAAACGGCTTTACCAAATGTCAAGTCTGCAAAGCATGCAAAATCGGCATTAATAAGAAAAACATCAGAGATCCAGAAGGAAGACTGATTGAAATCCGGAAAAAAATCACATGCTCGACGCAATTTGTGGTATATGCCATCCAGTGTAACTGCGGAATGCTCTACATAGGCAGTACAATCTGTAATTTGAAAAAACAGATCCTGGAGCACATCAGGGCAGTCAAAAATAAAGATATGGCATACGCCACAGCGAAACATCTTTCAACTTGCCAAGGAGGAGACTGGAGAAAAATGTCTTACTTTGCAATTGACTCTGTGGAGGAACACGAGAGGATGGGAGATTGGAAAAAGAAACTCCGAAAGTTGGAATCAAGGTACATTATAAGACTAAGAACCAAAATAGCTGGAGGCATGAACTTCGACGAGGAGCTCTATGTGCATTTGGAGTAACAAGCAGAGACAGGAGGCCCTAAAAATATCTACCTTCATAAGAGACAAAGGACATTAAGCATGGAAATATCATGTATAAGTAATCTGATATGGGTACTATACCATAATGTAGGACATATACATAGATATAAGTTGCAATGAGCTGGTCTCAGATACTCACAAAAAAATGCTTTGAAAATACGTAAATGCGACAATGCTACATGTATTCAACAGCATTGAAATACTAAAGTTTTTTGACATGCATGCTAAAATTTCTGACCTAATGCACACTTGTTTTTTTAAATGCATTGCGACAAAAATATCCCATGAAATCAATTTGAGAACAATGTCTAACAGAAAGTGTATTCTTGTATGTTAACATGGACTACGTATCCCAGAAGTCTATGGGAATAGTAGAAATCAAAAAAGAGTATAAACAGTTGCAAGAAAGTAGTTGCACTTACCGTGAGCAAGGCCGTCAGGCTGAAACGCGTTGGTGTTAGACTGGGCACTGAAATAAATCAGTAAAAAAGAAGTTGCTGTGTGCGGCGTCCTTTGTGCAAAAAATTGTCTTTTGGCCATTGGTCTGGCCCAACGCCAGCACCCGCTGTGGAGCGATCCTGTGAGCAGACCACATTGTGTGAAAAAAAATAAATATATATATATATATATATATATATATACAATCTGGATTCAAAGTGATTTAACCTTGTTATACTGTCAAGGTTACTTTGGTCTTCGCTTGTTTGGATTTCATATTATGCCTTGAAAGTAAAGATTCTCTGTTTTTGTGTTCTTATGGCTCTATTTCAACAGGGGTACGCTGGAGTGGTATAGGACTAGGCTCTAAACCTGTGAGGCATAGTGGAGCCTAATAAGGGTAGGTTATTGATAGAGCAGCTGATTTCAACATACATTGCACTGTTGATATCATTGTGCTGCTATTGATGATTTATGTGTTTTGCTCTATGAATGTTTTTGTTTTCTTATTTGTTTCCCACAATACAGCCAAAACACAGCAAGGAATACTTTCCACACTCTTGGCAGGTGGTAGACGTGTCTTGATCTACAGGTGTCATTATTTTGTTATACAGGTACAGAGATTGTACTAGGTAATCATTGTCTCTACAGTTCTAAGGTTAGTGGTATTAAATGAGCGTGCTTATATTGTTCTTTTCGTTTCAGGTCTCCCTCCCTGCTGTTCCCATCCTTTCCTTCCCCCGCTTGATCCTCCCACTGACCTGTACCATTACGGTTATTAAGGCTTGGGTATATCAGGATGTGGACCCCTTATTAGCAACCAACCGATCCCGAGGACTGAAGAGCTTGACACTCCCCATACAATGAGAGAGAGCAGAGGGACCAACCTTTTGAAATCTATTCTGGTTTGGGAAGGGCCCGACGAGACCCTACTGCAGGATATCCAAAGGATACATAGGGATCCTTTTACAAAAGATATAAGCAAGACAAAGCCATGCAGAATTATAGTGCATTTTCTTACATTTTCCATCAAGGACACACTTTTGAATACAGCTCTAAAAGCAGGAGCTTTATCTGGAGAGGGATTCTCCTTCAACATCAAATCAGTCATTGAGGTCCTGAAAATATTTGATAAGCGCTATACTGTGGTAGGGTATCATTACCCAAATAGAGATGATATAGAGCCACTACAATCTTTGGCTTTAGAATTGATTCAGTTCCAATTCCCTATCATATGGTCTGGTGATTTTAACATAGTAATGGATTATTGTCTGAACAGATCTAACAATAGTCGATCAAGATTCAATCCCAAAATGCAATCTTATATTAAATGTTTAATGAGATAGCTTGAACTGTTTGTCAAGATACGCGTAAGGATTAGCAGCAGTTTACTTTCCATAATCAAAAACATAAACATTACTTGAGAATTCGCTATTTTTTGATAGACAAAACCTTAAGAGCAGATGTTTGTAGTGTTAGACATTTTCCAGCTCATTTGTCTGATCATGCATCAGTTGTACTAGAGATAAAGGTGGGAATGGGAAGGCGAGATATAAGATGGACACTAGATTGATCTCTATTGAATGATCAGGCTAAAATAGATAAGTTAAAGGAAAAGACAATCGATTTAAAAATTAATAATACAACGGCACCCAAAGATGTTGTTTGGGATACATACAAGGCATTTATAAGAGGGATTATGATCAGTATCTCAGCTCAAAAGAGGAAGGAATATAGAAATAAGACTGCAGAGTTGGAGCAAAAGATAATGGCACTTGAGCTGAGCTGTAGAGAATTACTAGGAGCTGAAGATCTTATTGAGAAGTGACAGGAGGAAATGTCAGAGCATAAACATGCTCTTTTTGCCACACTAGATGGTAGGATCGTGCACGCTGGGAAGCCTGTAAATGAGCGCATTTTGAATATGGCGAGAGTGCCGGGAAACTCCTGGCCTGGAAAATGAAAACAGAGACCATAAAAAATTGCATAAATGAGATAATATGTAGGGATACAGAGAAGAATCTGAAGGCGAGACAGGAGATCAAGCAAGCTTTTGTGGAATTTTATGGGAAGTTATACACAGAGGTAGAAGCAAATAAAGTCCAAATATCAGTCCTTTATGTATTCTTCTTGTTTATTCCAAGATGTCAAGATATCTTTCAATGGTATCCATCTTCTTTAACAAAATGACTTTGAAGCACAGGGCATGGCTCGGGGGGACCTCGAAGCCACAGACCCAGGTGATTGTTGCCATGATTGTCTCCCAGTAGTGTGTTATGTTGGGACAATCCCACAGCGTGTGGTAAAATGTGCCCTTTTGCCCATATCCCCGCAGACACAAAGGTGTCTCAGCCCGTCCAATTTTGTGGAGCATCATTCTAGTGTAGTACGTCCTGTGCAGTATCTTCAGTTGCACAAGTTGCTAATGCCTCCTGCCAGTCCTGGTCATCCATGTCACCCAGTTCCGCCCGCCATTTTTCTCGCAAGGTGTGTGTGTGTGATCTTTCTGATTATTGATTAGTTTGCGATAAGTGAGAGAGATTGCTTTTTTGGTGAAGTGGTCTGTAAGGAGGCGGTCCTCGAGTGGTGATGATTCAGGGAGGGCGGTACCTCGGGGTATGGCTTTTGTGAGTGCATGTTTAATTTGGGAATAGCGAAACTGCTCTGAGTCAGCCATTTGATACGTTGTGTGCAGCTGGGCAAACATCACTATCTCTCCCTTCTTCCAAAGGTCTCCAACTCTAGAGATACCAAGAAGGTCCCATTGAGCAAAACCTTTACTGTTGCGGAGCATGCCTAGTTGTGTTGTGTCCCATAATGTTGTGAGTTGGGTGAGGGCTCCCTCTCAGCCGAGCGCTCGCTGCGCCGTGAACCATGTATATACTGTATGGGGAGTGGGGCCAGTCAACGCGTTTTTCTTGACCTTGTTGTATAGCGCCACCAGGGTCCGTCAGTACCAAGGGTGTGTTTGTCAAGCCAGAGGGCTGGTTCCTCCTGTGAGGCATGTAGCCATCGGTTTCCCACTATAAGTTTTGAGGCCCAGTAGTATAGTTACACATTGGGCAGGGCGAGTCCACCATTGTACCAACTCCTAGTGAGTTTGGATATGACTACGCAAGGGGGCTTTCTGTCCCAAAGGAGTAGTCCCACCTCAGCCTCGATGGCTTTGAAATAGGAGTTGGGGACAGGGGTTGGCGTGTTTTGTAGGGCATATAGGAACCGTGGGAGAGCCATCATTTTGAATAAGGCCGCTCGGCCCAGGAGGGTCAAAGGTAGTGCGTGTCAGTGTTTCACGTTGTTTTTAAGTCTCAGGAGAGGGGGCACTAGGTTGCGCTCATAGAATTGAGTATGGTCTGGTGTGATGTGGATGCCGAGGTACTTAAAACCATCTCTCGCGAGTTTTAGCATCACTCCCCTGGGCAAGCGCAGGGGGGGCCATGGAGAACAAATAGAACCGAGTTCGCCCAGTTAATCTTATAGCCTGAAAATCTGCTGTATGATGCACAGATATCTGATAGACAATTAATTGAACGGCTGGGAGAGGTCATGTATAATAATACATAATCTGCCTACAATGCTATACGGTCCTCCCACCTCTGTCCATCGCAATCCTCGTATCACTGAGTCTCTTCTTATCCAAGTCGCGAGGGGCTCAAGCACCAGGGTAAATAGAAGCAGGGACAAGGGAAAAAAGTTGGGGCGAAAGCCAAAATGTTGGAACACTGCAAACATGAAGGACCACTCCACCCGATCAAAGGCCATACTGGCGTCCAATGAAAGAATGACCGCCGGGCCATTACGCCATGGAGTCGTCTTAGGTTCATTGCTGTGTTACGGCCCGGCATAAAACCGGATTGATCGGGGTGTATAAGAGATGCAAGGTGCGGTTGGAGTCTGGATGGCAGTACTTTCACTAATATTTTTGCTTCTGCATTGAGGAGTGAAATTGGACGGTAGAAGGTGCAGTCCTGAGAGGGCTTGCCTGGTTTGGGGATCGTCACAAGAGTCACTATCCTCTGCTCTCTGGGGAGTATTCCCTTATCTAGGCTGTCTTTGTACATTTGTAATAAGTGAGGCCCTAGCCTATCTGCTTCTTTTTTGTAGAGTTCCACTGGAATACCGTTTGGACCTAGCGCTTTTCCCGGTTGCAGCCCCCTAATCGGCGCCGTGATTTCGTCAACTGTAAGTGGCTAATTCAGTGTGTCCGCCTCCTGGGTTGCCACAGTTGGCAGACGTATGTGTTTGAGAAAGGCCAAATTCTCTTCTACGGTGACGTCCGTAGTGGGTGTGTACACTGTCTCCTAGTGTCGCGTAAAGGCTACCACTATGTCCTGTGGGTCTGTTATTTCCTCCCCAGAATCCAAATGTAATTGGGCCACCCAGCGACTAGCTTGTTTTTTCTTATCTAGCTCGGCCTGCAACTTACTGGCTTTGTGTCCCACTTCATATATAGTATGCTGCGTTTTTGTAGCTCTCGCCCTGGCGTCTTCCCATGGATAGTCCCTGTAAGCTTGTTGAGCTAAGACTAGGTTATATGTTGTCTTGTCAGTCGGGTCTCGTGTGTGTTCGTTTTCTGCTAGACTAACTGCGCTTTCGAGCTCTTGTACCTGCCGGGCCTTGTCTTGTTTGTGTGAAGTAATTGCGGATATGGTCTAACCGCGTATCACTGTCTTGTATGCCTCCCATAGAGTACTAGGAGAAGCCACAGAGTGTTTGTTTTCTTGAAAGTAATGCTTTGTGGTTTTGTGTAATATTTTCCCAATAGCTGGGACCTTCAAATATCTTGGGTATATTGGATAAATGCGTCTCCGCCCAGTATGTTGCGATGTGTATGTTACCGATATAGGGGAGTGATCAGATATTCCTCTGAGAAGGTGCGTGATCTCGTGACTGTCGCTAGGCTTGTCAGGGAGGAAAAGATATAATCAATCTTGGACATACTATTGTGGGCTCCTGAGTGATATGTGTATTGGTGCATCATGGGATGACGTGTGCGCCGAATGTCCACCAGCCCAATCGCTTCCGTGAAATCTTGTATTTGTGTGAAGGGGTTCCCCTGGTCTCTCGGTGGCTATCTATCCCAGGAGGCATAGAGAACGGCATTAAAGTTTCCTCCTATGATCAGTTCTTCCAGGGGTAAAGTAAGTAGGAACTTACTGAGGGCTGGGAAGGCTAGACTGAGGAAACAGGGAAACAGGAGGCAGGGGAAACCTATACTGAAACCAGGTTGTAAGCTCGTCCTTCCCACTGACAAGAAAGTGTTGCAAAGCGCCCTTGGTCATCTGTCTGGGTGCTCTGTATTATCAACGGGCAACTCTTTCGTACCAGTATCCCCACCCCTCTAGATCCCGTAGTGAATTTGGAGTGCGCTGTCATTTTAAATCCCCATCTATCCAGTGCTTTGGTGGCTGTTCCCGCCAAATGGGTTTCCTGTAGGAAGGCCACTGATGGAGTTTGTCTCTTGAGATATTGTAGTACTAGCCCTCTTTTTATTTTGTTACCTAAGCCATTAACATTCCAGGATATGAGGGTAAGAGGAGGGCTAGGCTTATGAGTGCCGGGAACTATGTCTCCCGGGGCTATAAGGCGACTTTGTGACATTGGAGTCTTGCATGTAAGTCGGTGGGTTCCCTGTGTACTAACCCTAAAGTGTCTGACATCGGCATTAAACAATTAAACATACCTAAAGTAAAAATTACAAACTTAAACAGTACCTTAACCAAACCCCCCCCCTTCCACCCGCCTCCCTGCTAGACGGATTTCAAACTACCCGCCACCCCAACTCTGCAGAGTGCTTTAGCCCCATAAACAGTACTTGCGTAAGAAGGAGAGGACATCCGGAGCACTCTGAACATCCCTCTGCTCACAGACTTCGTAGAGGTCAAAGCGTTGCGGTAAGTATGGCATCGGAATTGGGAAACAAAGTTCAATAGTATGTCTCTAGTGGGCCGGTCCCAGACCATCCTGGGTGATCTGAGTTATGGGAGTGCATCATGGCGTGGGGGGATTGGACGTCTCTGTGACGAGGCTTCGTCGTTGCTAAGCCGTTGTTAGCCACCCTTGGTGGTTCATTGATCTGTATCCGTTTGAGGCTGGTCGTCTTCTCCTATGTGTCTCCGGCCCTGTGACTCTGCCTCCGCGGGGCGACGTTGGTGTTGTCCATTGGCTTTTCTAGATCCATTGATCCAACGCCAAGCCTCCAGCTAGTCGTGGGCGTCTTCTGGTGTTTCGAAAAACAAGATTTTACTGTCTGCTGCCATCCGGAGCCTTTCAGGAAAGAGCATGGAATAAACTAGCTCTCTGCGTCTAAGTTCCTTCTGGACCTCGAGGAAGCGCCTTCTCTGCTTGGTGACCGCCGCCGTGTAGTCTGGAAAGAACAAGAGTACTGGGTTTTCTATGCGCAGTGGCGGAGCCACTCTTGCTGGTTGGAGAATGGCGTCATGGTCCCTGAAGTTAAAAATCCTAGCCAGGATCGGTCGAGGGTCGCTCCGGGTTTTGGTTTACCGCTCGGTACTCAGTGGGCCCTCTCCACCAAGAAAAAACAGGAGAGTCCCCTTGGTTGAAGCTGGGTCTTGATGAGGTCCCCTTGTACTCCGGAACTCTTGTAATACGTACATTGTTGCGTCTAGACCTGCCTTCTTGGTCGTCCAGTTCAGCTGCCATCTGACGGTTTTGAGCTTCTAATTGTTGGACCTTTCGCTGCAGGCTGGCAGTGTCCTTCGTGAGTGACGCCATTGTGTGTTCGACCTCGGTCACTCTGGAAGCCATTTTCTGGAAGTCTGCTCAGAGGAACGACACATCCGCAAAAATAGATCCCACTGTTGTTTGAACGTTTGTCAAGGCGGACATTATATCTTGCAACGTGACTTCCTGCTGCCCTCGGGTGTGACACAGACTTCCAAGGGCGCTTGTGTCCGTGGCGTCTTTGGAAAACGCGCACTTGTCCAATTTGGCTTGCTGGGTTGCGCGTTGACCCCGGCCCCCCCATTGGATCCGCTCTGCGGGAAGTCTGCTGTTGCGCGGTACTCATCGCCGCTTGCCTTGCCTCGTGACTGCGGGTCACTTTGCGGCCTGTCGGGTTTCCTGCTTCACTACGTGGGGCCTACAATGGCCACTTGTCCCAAATCAGGCAGAGCGCTGTCTTGGTATGAAGGGGTGGTAGTCTGTGGCCAGTGGCCGGCCGACCAGTGCCCTTTTCAAGCTCCGCATTATGTTGTTATCTATGTGATATCGCCAGTGCTACAGGCTTCCACTAATGTCAGGTGTGGGCCCGAGGCAATGGGATCCTTGAAGTGCTCAGGCCGAGTGCCCCCAGCCCCCCTTCCACTTGCGGGGTGCCCCCGCCTGCAGGTCTTGGCGTTTTATTGCTGTGTGGTAGTTGGAAGCTTGGAATTGTTGGGGTGGGGGGTTTAATTCTTCCCACGTGTGTCTCTGTGCACCTTGTCCCGTGTGGTAACTGTGCATGTGGTGACGGCGCTGGGGTGCCAGGAGAACTTGTTTCTTAGGTGGAAGCCGCCCGTTTCACCAGGGTGACGTGGGGTCCCTACAATGCCATGGAGAACGCCAGGCTGCGCACTCACCTTTTGTCTGTGGTACTGGCGGGATGGCAAAGTCTTGTCCGACTGGCCCCTCTCATCTGCAACACCACAGGAGATCGGGTTTCAGGCCCTGGCTGGACTGAAAGGCGCCACAGGTTTTCGAGTGCCGCCGGCGTCCTCCCGAGGGATGGGATGGGGACCATTGGGCGCAGCAGGGCCTCTCTCACTTGCCTGGAGCTATCACACTTAGAGCGGGTCGTGTAGGGGCCTTCTCATTGCTAGGCTGTGTCGTGCGGTGCAGCCGATGGGGTACATTCTCTGTAGCGCGTTCAGCGCGCGTACCTTTCCCCGCTTTTCGAGTGTCTAGCCGGGCCGGATGGGGTCACGGGCTATCTGAGTATGGGAGTCCGCTGCTTCGTGCGTCACCTGCCCGCAGATCGATAAATCAGTGCTGTCTTCGCTCCAATCTTGGCCGGAACAAGCCCTCAGTGTTCCAATGCCGAGAAATCGCCTTGTGAGCCAGTTGTATCACAGATTAGTGACCGGATTAATAGGGGATGTTTTTGTGCTAGCCGGAGCTCAGTTAGGTTGCGGCCATTACACTTTGCTGCAAGCCACGCCCCCCAAATTCACTTTCTTGTTTAATATGAAACACTTACATTTTAAGATGCATGGCTTCAACAACTTCATAGTAGGGTAGATTAGTTTATATGGGCAGGTAAGGGAATAAGAATTGCAAGAAGGAAGCTACGGACAAAGTATGACAAGGGCGGTATTACACTACCAGACTTCCAATTATATGCTTGGGCTTTCCAGTTAAAATGTTTTAGATTTTTCCTTTCAGACAAAGGTGGGGCAGGTAGTGTGAAGCTTGGGAGACCCTGCTTAACCGCATCGCTGCTGCTGCTTTTCCCGCTGTGTGCGGCAATTTTGAAAAAGCCGCTTTACTTGACGAGCTCAGCTCCTCATCAGCACATGACCGCCGTAGCTGATGACGAGCTGAGCTGGTCATCAGCAGCGAAGAGGTTAATAAGGTGGGAAATGGTGGGTCTAAATTTATGTTTAAGTTTGGCCACCATAAATATTTTAAAAAGATCAAATTAGAGGTGTTGCAGGCAGCAGCACAGTTGTGGGCACATATAAGACGCATGACAAAGTTGCCATACTAAAGCAAGTACGCACCAATCTGGGACTCTCCTGGCTCTCCAGGATTTCTGGAAGATAGGTTGGCAGTGAGTCTCAGAGAAGCTGGAATCACTGAGTGGGTCCAGATCTTTCAAGAGGGACAATTATGTTTTTGGGACCTGTTTCAGCAAATGACTAAGATGTTGGTGTCCAAGTTTACATTTTTACAACTACAGAGCTGGGCCCAGTCAGTGGGAGAGTATAAAGATTGAACTAATGATCTGGAAGAGAACTTAATTACAAGCAAGCAACAAAAGAATGTGGTGGTAACTTGGTATGGACTGATCATGGACATTCAAGATGAAGGGGATAGTGTACCAACTCAGCTTTGGGGTGGAGTAGTCCCACCTATAAAAGCTGAATATCTTTGGCAAGTATCTTTTCAGTTACTATATAAATTGGTTATTTATTTATTTATTGAACTTGTATGGCGCAACAGCTACCCTGAGGGTTTCCCGGCGCCTTGTAAATGTAAATGTAAATGTATAGGCATTTATATAGCGCACTACTTACCCGTAGGGTCCCAAGGCGCTTCGACCGCTGCGAAACCCTTCCTGGCTTCCCTGAGAGATGGTCCCTTAATGGGTATCTCCAGGGTGAGACCAGGCATCCCCGGCGGTCTGGTGGGGCCGTTAGTGAAGATGAGGCAAGCTAATGCCCAGAGTTGCCGAGTGTGATCGCTGATCAGAGTGGGCACCGAGGTGAGAGAATTATCGAGTCCGCTGACCCTGGTCCAGAAACCTGCCGCGCCGGGAATCGAACCCTGGTCCCGGGCCGTCCTCTGCTCTCGGGTCTGCCGCCTCTAACCATTAAGGAGAATAAGCCTATGCAACATTATTGGTTAAAAAGCCAGGCCTTGATGCCTTTCCGAAATTTTCTGTAGCTTGGTTCTAGACGTACATGTAGTGGGAGTGAGTTCCATAGCGTAGGTGCTATGTAAGCGAATGAGCGGCCGCCCATTCACGCGCGTTTGAATCTAGGGACAATAAATCTCTCCTGCTTTAGAGAGCGAAGGTTACGGGAGGGGGTATATTTCCGAACCAGCTTACATAGGTAGTCTGGGGCTTCCCTCGTATTTATCCTGAACATAAAACACAGTGCTTTAAATTTACATCGACTTCACATCTTAAGCCAGTGTAGATTGTGTAGATGATCAGAGATATGTGCTCGCTTAAGGAGGCGTAAGAGAACTCTGGCTGCCACATTTTGAACGACCTGTAACCGACGTGTTATCTCTTTGTTGGTCCCTAGATAAAGAATATTTCCGTAGTCTAATCTAGAACCAATAAGGGCCTGGATCACTGTTTCTTTTACCCTTCAGGGACTTGCCAGATAATTTTCCTCAGCCATTTTAGAATGGCAAAGCAGATGGATGCCGTTTTGACTGCTTGTGGTCGCATCAACAGTTTTTCGTCAATTTCAAGACCCAAATTGCGAGCAGATTGAACTGGTGACGGGATAGGACCCATTTCCATAGGCCAATGAGCCGGTCCCCAGAGCTTTTTACGTTCTCCAAAGATAAGCAACTCAGTTTTCTCACCATTCAATTTCAATTTCTTGGCGAGCATCCATTCAGCCATTCTTTGCAACCCACTGAGTAGGGGAGATGTTTCAGATTGGTCTGCTGCCGATAGGGAGAAAATCAGCTGCGTATCATCCGCATAAGAAAATATTGTAAGGCCAGCTTCCTCTGCTATTTTTGCTAGTGGGCTTATGTAAATATTAAAGAGCAGCGGGCTCAATATTGAGCCCTGAGGCACTCCATAAGGGAAAGTCATAATATTGGAGGTGTTGTTTTTGGAAAAGACCTGGAATGATCTGTTCGATAGAAAATGTTTTAACCAATTCAGAGCTGTACTCCTCACTCCTATCCCTTCAAGAGTCTGAATTAATGTTTGGTGGGATATGGTGTCGAAGGCGGCACTCAGATCCAATAGGATGAGTGCCACCGTGCCACCCTTATCCATTGCTTGGCGGATGGTTTCCGTCACTCCTAATAAAGTGGATTCGGTGGAGTACCCAGTTCTAAAATCTGACTGAGATGGGTGTAATAGCCTGTTGGTATCAACAAATTCTGCTAATTGTCTGTTCACATGTTTTCCATGATTTTAGAGAAGATTGGAAGGAGTGAAACAGGGCGTAAATTTGAAAAGATCTCTGGATCTCCATTGGCTTTTTTGAACATGGCATGTTTCCATGTGTCTGGTACCACTGCTTCAGCCAGTGACGCATTTAAAAGCGTTCTAATTACATTTAGGATCCTTAGGTCAAGTTGTTTTATTATGTGTGCTGGCATGGGGTCATTCGGTGATCCGGATTTAATGCTGTTTAGAATCTCCGTAAAATAATTTAGATCTAGTGGATTCCAATCAGTAAGCAAATTCCTAGGTGGATCACCCAGTTCATTGGAATCACTCGGAGTTGGGGCCATAGTAACGGTTGGGTTTCAGTCATCCGATCCCCTAAAATCTGCAAGGAGGTTACATTGTGGGGTGGACAGTGTAGGTGGTTCTGGCTGATGAGCTTCCCCAGCTAGGTCCTCTATTACCTTAAAAAGTGTTCTCTGATTATTTTGTTTAAACCAGCTTCTCTGAAGCGAAATCATTTATTTTCTCTTCATAGAGCCTTCTGGATGCTAGCGAAACTGAAGGGAGCTAAGGAGATGTATTGTAAGAATTGCGGGCTCATAGATGCGGATGATATACACATGTTTGTCAGCTCCCCCTCTCTACACATACAAACGGAGGTAAGCTTTGAACTAATTATCTTTGGGTTGCCACCAGAGGCGGGAGATAAATATGATATTGGCAATAGGCTGACCTTTTATCTAATATTATTGGGAAGGACACTGATTTGCAAACTTTGGGTTTATGCAACATTACCATCGAAGGCAGAATTGCTGGATTCAGTTCTCTATTTTTTTAATTTTATTTTATTACCACTCACTTCTGGTATAAAGTACTAGGCCTACATCCTCAGGGGCCGGCCGCAATGTGTATTTAGCAGTTAACTAGTTAGCTTTTCTGTACACAGCCCTTCAGCCGACAACCCGGAGGTCCGGCGGCGTAGTTCTCCAGTGCCCTTGCGGAGACATCAGATTCGTTACAAAAAGCGCAATCAGATCTCAGTTTTGGTGCGTGCTTTCTTCTGTTCATCAACCTCCAGCTGTTCAGTCCCGCCCACCCCTCCCCTGCAGCTGCAGCCTAGATCAGCACCCATAGTGTTATCAACCAAAATTAACGTATGCTGAATTCCAACTCAACTACTAAACTTGTCCCCTCCCACCCCACATGTCCTCTCAGTGTGTGCTGAAAGTGTATGTGTCGCACTGGTGTTCCATCCTTCTTGCACTCTAAGACGCTCTATCTGCGTGCTAGCACTAACACTGCTACTCAACTGATCCTCCAAGTCTGGGTGCATGGTTCGGTTGCTATGTCCCTGCCAGCTAGGGGTAATCCAAAGCCTGCATAGTTATCCATCCATCTAGCCAGGTCCCTCGCTACCCTGTGTCGCCGTCTGGATTTGTGGTGTCCCGCCTGTGACTTGCTGCTCCGGGTTATCAGATTCCCCCTGCACCTCTCTGTCGAAGTAAGTGCAGTATAGCGTCCAAAAGTTCTATGGGCGGTTCCTAGGGGGCAGCAGTTCGCTATAGTGTTCCACCTGGGTGCTGCAGTACAGCATATCTCGCGCCCATCTAGCTTTGGTAGGGAGTGGGCCTCTCATCCAGCAGTGGGCCACAACTCTCTTTGCCATTAGCATTCCCATATCCGCCAGTCTGCGAATCGCGACGGGAAGTCGTTTGGAGTTTCCTATGAGCGCAAGTCCCAGTTCTGGGGGAATGTCCACCTCCAGGATCTTGCTCATTTCCGAGAAGATGTCACCCCAGTAGGACTGGACTCCCGGACAGTGCCACGCCATGTGCATGAAGTCCGCATTCGCGTAGTGACAACGTTCACACTCCGCCGTGTGTCATAGGCCGTATCTATGGAGTCTCTCCTGTGTATAATACACCCTCTGTAGGAACCGAAAGTGAATCAATCTGTGTCGGCCATTGAGCGATATCCGCTTCGTGCTCTCACAGCAATACCACCATGTAGCATCATCTAGCGTAGCGTCCAAGTCTGTTTGCCACGCAAGTCTCGCTTTCATAGGCTTGTGGTTACCATGCGCCGTGGCCATCTTATATAGATGTGAGTAGCTTCCGGGGCGCCTTGATAATGTGTGTCAGTTCGGGGACGTCTGGAGGCTCCGCCATGTCTGGGCCCAGTAGCTTCTGTAGTGCACTGCGCGTTCTGTGAAATTTAAAGCGTTGCAGCATAGGCGTCTGCTCTTTGCTCCCTTGCACCTGATCCCAGGTTTTGGTGACTCCGTCCTGAAACAAGTCGCTCGCTCTATGAAGCCCTAACTTCGCCAGATCTCTAGTGACTGCTTTTTCGCCCATAGGCGAGAGCCAGAGCATCCATTCCAGTGGCATGTCTGGTGAATACAGCAATACCCCTCCCTGTCGATGTAATAGCGAGTGCCATGCATGGTTGGTTGCAGTAATAGAATCCAGCACTCCCCCGTTCTCCGGTCTAGTGGCTTGCATATCGTGGCCGGTAGCGTATGTGGGAGCGCAAAGAGTCGCTCTATGCGGACATGCGGGATCATCTCGTCTCCGTGTATCCATGTGTGCAGGTGCGACGCCTGTGCTACTCTATAGTGGAGTTCAAGGTCGGGGGCCGCAAGACCTCCCATATTGTAGGGCAGGGTGAGTGTAGACCACTTGACTCTAGGTTGCTTACCCGCCCACGTCAAGCTGATCATTAGACTCGTCAGCCGTTGAAAAAAGGCTTTAGATAGGACCATTGGGAGGGCATTAAAGAGGAACAGGAACCGCGGCAGAACTATCATCTTCATAATGGATATGCGGCCCAGCAGGGAGAGAGGGAGTTTGCTCCAGAGCGCTATGTCATCTTCTAGCTTGCTGACCGCCCTCCCATAGTTCTGACTCATGAGCAAGTCCGGGTCCGTGTGGAGTTGGATCCCAAGGTACCTGATCGGGTCCTCGGACCACTGTAAAGGGTACTCCGTTTCCGTCCGCACCGTCACTGGCGTGAGGGGCAGCACCACAGATTTCGTCCAATTTACTTTAAGGCCGGAAAGCGCGCCAAAGCGGACCACTTCCCTTAACAGTGAGGGTAGGTTCGCGGCAGGGTCACGCACATAGAGCAGCGTGTCGTCAACGTACATTGACATCACTATTTTGTAGGTAGAAAATTGGATACCCTCATGTCCGTGGTACTCCCTCAGAGCACACGCCAGGGGCTCTGCAGCTAGGGCATATAGCAGTGGGGATATAGGGCACCCCTGTCGTGTCCCCCTACGATAGTTAGCGGTTGCGAGACTGCGTTACCGACGCGCACTCTTGCCCTTGGCCCTTTGTAGAGTGCCCCAATCATTTGCAGGAAAGGCTCCCCGAGCCCCATCCGTCTCAGCACCTGGAGTAGAAACAGCCACTCCAAGGAGTCAAAAGCCTTTTCCATATCCAGGAATATTGCCGCTGCTGTCACGTCTTGCCTCACGTCTTGCCTCACATGCTGGAAAGTGCCTAATACGGTACGTCAGGTTCCTGCTAGGGATAAACCCCGCCTGCTCCGGGGCCACTAATTCGGGGGCTAGCAGGGCTAGACTGTTCGCCAGTACTTTAGCATACAGCTTAGCATCTACGTTTAGTAATGACAGCGGTCGGTACGATGCGCATTCATCCTGTGGTTTATCAGGCTTAGGAATAGTGACTATCATAGCCTCCCTCATGGAGCACGGCATACTACCCTGGGTGCATATGTCGCTCAACAGTGTAGAAATGTGTGGGAGCAGTTGTTCCTGAAATGTTTTGTAAAACTCTACCGTTAAACCATCCACTCCGGGTGCGCTGCCCGAGCGCATGGTGGCCAGGGCTTCAGTGTTCTCATCTTGTTGTATGGGGCTCATGAGAAATTCCCTGTCCGAGTCAGGGAGGAACGGCAATTTTATGTGCTCTAGATAGTCCAGAATTTCCGCTGACATCTCCCCGCTTTTCGAGGAGTACAGCTCCAAGTAGTATTCTCTGAAAATGTCAGCTATTTCCGCCTCTTCAGTGGTGGTGCGTCCTTCAGCGCTTTTCATCTCGGCAACCAGCGGTTTGCCCCTTCTACCTTTGATTACATTTGCCAACACCGATCCCGGCCTTTCGCCTTCTCCATACGTGCGGGCAGCGGCGTACTTGCCCAAGTGTTTTATCTCCCTGTCTGCCTCGTCGTGATATTCCACAAGTAGTTGTTTAATTCTCTCTTCCGTAACGTCAGCCGGTCAGCGCAGCTGCTGTGCCTCCAGGCTACGTAGCTGCCCCTCAAGGTCCGTCAGGCGATTTCTGATCGTCTTTAGGATGCTAGAGTGTTTCGATATCGCTATGCCGCGAATATATACCTTGAACGCCTCCCACACCGTTTGGAAGTCTTCCACTGAACCCTCATTCTTCTCGAAGTATATATCGATTGCCTCTGCCAGTTCCCCGCGAAAGATTGGGTCCAAAAGCGAGTATGGTGGGAATCGCCACGTGTAGGGAGGGATTGTCCTAGCCGGGGTTTCCATCACCAACATTATGGGGGAGTGATCTGAAAGCGTGCGAGGCAGCACTTTGCATTGTCTGATGTGATGTGCATTCGATGTGGCGAACCAGTAATCTATTCTAATGTGCACCCCGTGGTAGGCAGAATAGTGTGTGTATCCTCCCGAGGTCGCATTTCTGCTCCTCCACACATCAGCCATGTCCAGCACGAGGAGTATGGCCGCAAGCACCTGAGCCGCTGCCGAAGGCTTGCGGGACGGACCGGCAGACCTGTCCAAATCTGGATTCAGTGTCAGGTTGAAGTCTCCACCCCAGATTGTATGTGTGAGTCGTATGTGTCAATTTTCGCAGCTAACGTTTCGTAGAACCCCGGGTCGTCATAATTGGGGCCGTAAACGTTGACAACCGTCAAGTCCAATCCCAAGCCCTTACAAGACGCTATGACATATCTCCCATCTGGGTCAGCGCTCAGAGTATGTAACTGGATGCGCGATCTCAGGTTTACCCAGGTAATGACCCCCCTGGCGTGAGTCGTGAACCCAGCTGTTGCCATGTTCCCCATTAGACCCCTGCTTCCCAGCATCCTGCTAGTGAGTGGCAAATGTGTTTCCTGAAGTAACGCTATGTCTATGTTATGTCGCCTCAGATAACCCAACACCTTCCTTAACTTTCTACAATCATTCAGTCCCCTGACGTTCCACGTGAGGGCGCGTATGGTGGCTGGCTGTGTTCTGCCCGGCTCCCCCGCTACATTAGACATCCTGTGCTACCTTTCTTAGCAAGTGGCTAGCAGTGTTTCAAGAACCCATCTAGACTTGTGAGCAAACCCCCGAGGTCAATCCCGCTGCATACACAGGCCACCGCGCAGTGAGCAATTCGTGAAGATAGGTGCAAGGAACTCAGTGCGCACGAACTCAGACAGTAATACATTCCCATTCCCTCAAATCTACCCCCCCTTCCCACATCAGACCATCCCCAACTCGGCCTAGCATGAAAAGACTTCCCCCCCACCCCTCAACCTTCCCCCGTTGAAGCAGGTTGGTTCCCTCGGGAACCAGAAGTGCACTCAGCACTGGGGCAGAGGTCGCCAAAAGAAAAACAGATGCCAATTGCTGGCTAACGCTTTACTCCATCTCGCTCCTGGCACCATCACCCCGGATGTGTCTTTCGACAGAAGCTCATGTTCGTATACCTCCATACAGCGTACACCGTACACTACCCAAATGCGTCTCTATTTCCCCACAATGTCCAATCGATATATCTGACGGTATATGACCGCCCAAATCTAGCAAAGGCCCGACCCCAGTGGAGAAATAATCATAAAAGAAGAATAACATGTTTCGGTGGCTTCGCGGGCGAAGATGGTGGACGCAGCCTTCTAGAGCTCCCACCAGCCCGACATTAATCCGACCATTTATCCTGGCTCCCGGACCTGAACTGCAGCCCACACGAGTAGACACAGTGGCGAACAGCGGGGGGTGCCTTCTGGAGCGTCGTGTGGAGCTCCCGGGCCCCCTGGAGTGGCGATAGCGGCGGCAGCGGCCTGCGGCCTAGTCCCGACGAGCACAGCCGGGGGCCTCGATTTTGGTGACTCCCAGACGGGAGATCCTGGCGCAGGCCTGCCGCCCCTACTTTTATTCCTGGCCCTGGGCCCCTGTTTGGCAGCGGAGGAGAGAGTAGGAGCCCAGCGGTGCCCTCTATTGCAGGTGTGGCGGCCCGCGCGGCGGAGGTGTCGGAGGAGGGCTGCGGCCTACACTGAGATCCGGAGACCGGGGCCTCGAGTTTGGAGGTCCCTGGCTGCAAGTGGTGGTGCCCGTCGGCGGCCTGGGTAGCGAGGCGGAGAAACCGGCGGCGCTGTGACCCCCGGGGCGCAGCCCTGCCCGATGTGCCTGGCATAGCGCTGCTGTGCTCCTTTGGACCCCTGACCGGTGGATGGCCTTAATCTCACGTGGGGGTAGCGCCCGAGCCCTGGGGTGTCCGGACACAGTGGTGGCAGCGGCGAGGAGAGAGAAGTGAGTGCTCCCGGGGCCCCCCATTGTGTGTGGACGAGGGGTTGGGGGGCCGAGGCCCACAGCTGGTGTGCCCGAGGACAACCCCAGACGATTGGGCAGTGGAGTGAAGGGGCCCCTGCAGTCCGTGGCCTGCGGCCGGTCGCTGAGGGGTCTGGAGTGGAACCACGAGGCCCCTTGTAGGGCCCAACGCGACCGCACACACACCTCGGCAATTGACAGGGGCGGTGGAACGGCGGTGCGGGGGTCTGACTGATCCGGGCAACCTGGGAGTGCCCTAGGGAAGTCCCCCCGCCGGAGCAGTGGTGTTCCTGGGAAGGGGCAGCGTCCTGACCAGTGGGCCATAGAGCGAGGAGACACAGCCCGGCCGGAACCACGCTATATTCTTTGGACAGGAGGGCAGAGCTGCATAGGGGCCTGGGGTGTCCCTGAACAACGGAGGACGACTGTGTGGGAGCCGTGCACCTGGGGGCAGGAGAGACTATAGTGTGGAGTAGCCCTTGTCAATATCGGTGGCGCGGGGAATCCGAGCTGAGGCGTCTTGCAAACGGACTACAGAGGGCAGCCTCCCTGTTTACTTCAGACATGACCAGAGGCGGAGGGGGCAGTGGGCCTGCCAAGTAGGGGCCCATTGATAAATTCACCGGGCCGAGTGGGGGTCCCGAGGCATTAGGAGGTGGCCAAGGGGCGGGGCAGGACAACGCAGCGCTCATGGCGGCGATAACTCAATCCAGGGACATGCTTGTCGCCAAAATAGGAGCGGTTGGGGCCGATGTGACCCTACTGCGTCAGGACCTTCGCAATGCAGTGACTCGCATCACAGAGGCGGAATCCAGAATATCAAGTGTGGAGGATGATGTGGGGACCTTAAAGCAGAAAGTGGCTGCGATGGAAAACATTCAAAAAGGCCTTGTGCTCCGAGTGGAGGATGCCGAAGGGCGGGCGCGCAGGAATAACCTTCGCTTTGTGGGTTTTCCTGAAGGATGTGAGAAGGGGAATATGGAACACTTCTTGTCCCAGTGACTGGAGAGCTGGCTCCCTCCGGATGTTCTGTCGCGTTGTTTTGTGATAGAGCGTGCACATAGAGCCCTGACGCAGAAGCCGCCTGCCGGGGAGCGGCCCCGGCCGGTGATAGCTAAGATTCTGAACTTCCATGACAGAGACACTATCTTACGAGAGGCGAGGGCAAGGGACTCTCTTATATTCGAGAACCAGAAGATCATGGTCTTTCCGGACTATACTAGGATGGTACAACAACAACAACACTCCTTCATAGCTGCCAAGGCGAAACTACGAGGCCTGAAGATCCAGTATTCCTTACTTTATCCGGCCCGCCTACGGGTAGTATTCCAGTCACGGACCCACTTCTTTGATACCCCAGAGGAGGTCTTCAAATGGACAGATGAGACGGTGAGGGTCCGGCCGCATGCCCAACCGGGCTTGAATCCGAGTCAGTCGAGGGGCTCATCACAGGAGCGGGGTGACCAGAGTGTCCGGAGCAAGAGGAACAGGAGATCTAGGTCGCGGAAGCGCTCCTCTTCTCGCAGTGGAAAACAGGACGGGGCGCCTGCGGACTCTGACCACTCCGGAAAGGATCATTGAAGGACTTCGGGGGGCGAGTTTGTCTGCTGATGTCGTGGGCTCCTGCCGGGAGTGATCGGATGGCTGTGCTTTGTGGATCAGACAGTTGAGGACTGAGTGTTTAGAGACTGTTCGCTCTGCATATTTGTGATTGTGTGGGGCTGCGGGTTGGGTTTCGGGGAGCTTGTATACAGGGGCTTCTTGCCTCTTACACAGGTGGGAGTTGAAGGGGGGGGGCCTTCTTGGTTGAGTTGGTAGTTGGTATCCATTGGTATGGTTGGCCTTGGGTGCTCTGTTTTGGGCCCGAGGTTGCCCATGCCGCGACAGATACTTCAGTGTTCTATGAGGTATAGGTGTGGGAGGCAGGGGAAGGGGGACAGGGAGTTGAGGGGGATGTTCTGGGGGGGTGTGGGTGGGAGGGTCAGGGGGGGTTGGTGGGGGGTGCACGTGATTTCTAATGCCTCGCTAATGACTGTGCTGTGTACACGGGCCTGCTGCTGGGTGCTATTGTTTTGTGTCCCCTGGGATCATGGCTGATACATCAACTCCGGGGTTCCCCAGGGCGTCCATGCGCATACTGAGTTGGAATGTTAGGGGGATGTTGGATAAAATTAAGAGGGGGGTGATTCTGTGATGGGGGAAGAGGGAAGCAGCGGATGTCTTACTGCTGCAAGAAACGCACATGATGGGGACGAAAGTGCTCAGTCTGCAACGATTTGGCTACCAACAGGTTTTTCATGCTGGGTTTTCTAGGGGCTCCAGGGGGGTCACCATTTTGGTCCATCGCAGGTTGGCTTACGTTCATGAGCGACAGTGAATAGACCCGCAGGGTCGGTACGTCTTTATGAAGGGAATGGTGGGTACGGAATCTGTTGTGTCTGGGAATATATACGCCCCTCCCCCGTTGCAGTGGTCCCTGGCCGAGAGGTTGTTTGCGGTGTGGGCGGAAATCCCGGAGTCCCTGGCAGTACTGGGAGGAGATTGGAATGATGTGATGGATGCGAGTATGGACCGTCGGAGACTGCAGGGGACACTGACTGCTGCTACCCCCACCCGGTTGAGTGCGATGGTGGAAGGGTTGGGCTGGGTGGATGTTTGGCGACACTTGCACGCTAAGGCCCGAGAGTATACCTATGTTTCAGCTGTGCATGGTTCCTTCTCACGACTGGACTGTGTCTTTGTGCCCTGTGTGTTTCTGAGTAGGGTGTGAGGGGCAGGTATCTTGCTTAGGGGGTTGTCTGACTATTCCCCAGTAGCTGTGGATGTTGAATTGCATAGGAGGAGACAACCGTTTCGGTGGAGGGTGTCCTCATGGCATCTTCTGCAGGCTGACTATGTACATCATATGCGGGGAGCGATTGCCCAATACTGGCAGGAGAACCTTGGGGAGGACGTGGATGTGACGGTGGTCTGGGAGGCCATGAAGCCCACATTGAGGGTAGTCGACATAGCGTGGTGTGTGGCGGCCCGTCGCCAACGTCGGGAGGCCATAGTTGCAGCCGCGGCGCGCGTGGAGGTTCTTGAGCGGCGGTGCCAGGGGGAGGGAAACGATGTGGCGGTGCGGCTACTCCTGCAGGCGCAACAGTCCTATGCGTCCGTGTTATTGGATGAGGCCCGACAGGCGTGGCTAGCCACGCGAAGTAGGATATATCAGTGGGGAGACAAGTCCTGTACTATGCTCCATAGGTTGTGTCAGCGTACCCTGCAGCCACTTGCGCTGCCGGGACTCACGGATGGAGACGGTGTCACGATGACGGATCCGGTGGAATTGGCGGCTATTTTTGCCCGATATTACGCGGGGCAATATGCGCCGCAGGATTGCCTTCCGGCCGATGCGGTCAATAAATTTATTGCTGACCTGCCCCCGAAGGCCGTCTCTAACGAGACACGAGCGGTATTGGACCTCCCTCTTACGGCGGAGGAGCTGGGTGATGCGCTGGGACAGCTCAACACAGGGAAAGCGTCCGGGCCGAGTGGCTTCCCGTATGAATTCTACAAGAAATTCCAACTCCAATTGGGTTCCCACTATAGGGCTGCGTTGGAGGCAGCGCGGGAGCTGGGTCGGCTGCCAGCTGACTGGCGCCACGCTGAAGTGGTGGTGTTTCAGAAACCGGGCACACCGCCTGACCAACATGACTCGTATCGCCCTATACCTTTGCTTAACATTGAAGCTAAGTTGCTGGCGAAGGCGTTGGCGAATCGCCTTCTCCCCTACGTGGCTGATCTGGTCCACCCAGACCAAGCTGGCTTTATGCCGCACAGGGCAACGCGGCACAACATTAGACGGGCGCAGACGGCAGTGGACGCGATGGGGGCCACGGGGAAGCGAGCAGCCCTACTGTTGGCAGACATTGATAGGGCATTTGATTCTGTGAGCTGGACCTACCTATTTGCGCTCCTGCCTCATCTTAACCTGGGCCCGGTGTTTATTTTGTATCTCCAGCTGCTATACACTGACATTACGGCGTCCATGCGAGTCTCCGGGGCGGTTTCCGAGAGGTTTCCAATTGGTCCGGGGACCCGTTAGGGTTTCCCGCTGTCCCCGTACTTATTTGCGCTGGCCATGGAGCCCCTGGCCTCTTGGGTGCGAATCGACGCACAGCTACGGGACTTCAGGTGGGACGGGG
Organism: Lissotriton vulgaris; assembly: GCF_964263255.1. NCBI lineage: Eukaryota > Metazoa > Chordata > Amphibia > Caudata > Salamandridae > Lissotriton > Lissotriton vulgaris. Next base: position 83,996,259 of record NC_141694.1, read on the forward strand.
GACTCACTGACAGGATCTCACTTTATGCGGACGACGTCCTCTTCTTCCTCACGGACTTGGATAGATTGGGCCCCTGGGTATTGGAAATTATGCGCATATTTGGCGAGGTATCGGGTCTTTATCTTAACCCGCGTAAATCCACCCTGTGGGTGCTGGGTGACGGGGCGTATGCGGGCTCTTGGGCGTCAGCCTTGCAGGTGGCGGCCGGAGGCATGCTGTATCTTGGCGTGTTCCTGTCTGAGTCAGCGGCGATCTCTTGGGAGCGCAATGGGATACCGGTATGGGAGAAGGTCCACTCGGACATTAAAACGTGGTCCCGGATGCCTCTTACTATATATGGTAGGTCTGCGATCTTTAAAATGGTTGCACTCCCGCGCCTCTTGTATCAGCTGCAGAACCATCCGCACTTGGTCGCACCTCAGTGGTTTCGGCAAGTCAATTCTGTCCTGGGTCGCTTCCTGTGGGCTGGGGGTGCCGCCAGAGTGGCGCTGCGTACCTGCTTCCTATCCACATATTGTGGTGGTCTTGCGGCGTCGGACATGCTGTCGTATTACCAGGCCTCCCACTTGTTAGTGTTGAATGAATGGTGGTACGGAGATAGAGGAGACCCGCTTACGCCTTAGAGCGCTCGTTGATGGGCGTTAACACACTGCACACGATCTTGTATTCGGCCAGACTACGGAAGCAGTTGCCCCGTGCCACGCAAGTGGTTTTTGAGATATGGCGACAGGCGCTGCGACACATGGGCTGGTGGGGCAGATTGACGGCGGAGACCCCTCTGTGGAACAACGGGCGACTCCCCGCATTGGCCTCGTTGCCGGGGTTTGGCAGATGGGACTCTATAGGGATCTCTTCGCTGGGAGATGCTGTGTCCGGAGTAGCCCTTAAGTCGTTCCAGGAGCTTAGAGACGAGTTCCATATGCCTCATACCCAATTCTTTAAATACCTGCAGTTCCTCCAAGCGCTCGAGCACAGTTTGGTGGGTCTGGAGTCGCTGCCGGAGTTCAGCCCTCTGGAGGCGAAAGTCTTCATGGGTGACCTGGGTGATAAGAAGGTGTCACGTATTTATCAAACCCTAGTCATTCATTGTTCCTCTTCTTTACTTACATCAAAGGAAGCCTGGAAAAGGGACGTTGGACCCCTCGATGAGGATGATTGGAGGGAGGCTTTGGAGTCCCCGCGTGGGACTGCTATTGCGGTGCGTCTCAGGTTAGTCCAATTTAAATATCTGCATAGGGCTTACTATACACGGGAGCGGCTGTGGAAAGCAGGTTTGATTGGATCCCCGGAGTGTTTGCGATGTGGAGCTGAGATGGGTACTCTGCTGCATACTGTATGGTCTTGTGCTGGCCTGACCAGGTTCTGGTGTATGGGGCTGTCTGTCGGAGGTGTTGGGATGGGATCTTCCCCATACTCATCGACTGGGCCTTCTCCATGTGCTGGAGGGCGTGGGGGGGAATACCTACAAGCGCTACCTCTTATTGCTGGGTCTTGTCGTGGCCAAACGGGATTCGGCACAAGCATGGAAGAGTGATCGAGCCCCCCCGCTGAACGTATGGAAGGCAGGGATGGATTATTTTATGGGGCTGGAGCGCCCAGTGTTTGAGGCCAGAGGATGCCCCCGAAAACATTACAAAATTTGGAAGAGGTGGGCGGAGTATAGGGGTTTAACGATGGACTCCAGGCCTGAGGAGGCGCATGTTTCCTAGCTTGATACAAACAGTTATTGGAGGCTCACTGTGATTACGTGCACTGGGTTAGGGAGGGATAAGGGGTGGGCAGGTGGGTCACTGGGTAGCCGAGGGAGGTGGGGGGGGATAGGTGGGGTTATTTTTGATTGGGTCTGTGAGATGCTAATACATGTGTTGATATTGGCATTGATCTCCTGACTGTGGAGAGCTGCGTATATGCCTTACCTGATCAATTAAAAAAAAAATTGTTGTGAAAAAAAAGAATAACATGTTTCAGTCTCACCATCTCTCTGGGGCGTATGCACTCACACAAGTGCCAGGAATTCGCTCTGCCTCTCGCTGTCCGTCCATCCACCAGTTCAGTTAGTCGGGTCTCATTCCTCGCATTTCACTCCGAGGTAACCTCAGCACGATCCGCGCCAAGATTGCAGACCTGGGTTTGTGCTGCTATTCTTGCTCATCCAGACGGCTGGGGGGTTCCTGTTCCTCCGCCTGGCTTCTGGGGCTGTTCCTTTGCTCCTTGGTCCACGTCTTGAGGGCCTTTTGGAGGTCTTTCGGGTCAGTGAAGAAGTGAGAGTGCCCTGACGGTTGATCCTTAGCTTCGCCGGGTACAGCATTGCGTAATCCAGGCCTAAATCCCGAAGTTGCTGTTTGTAAGGGGAAAAGTGTCGCCGTTCCTCCTGCACCTTTGCCGTAAAGTCTGGGTATAATGAGATGGTCTCCCCCTCAAAGTGCAGCTGGCCCTTCTCTCTCGCCACTCGCAACGCCGTGTCTCTGTCCCTGTAGTTTAGGAGTTTAGCAATAATCGGCCTCGGGGGGGGGGGGGGGGGGGGGCCCGGGCGCGGACCCAGTGTGCGGTGCGCCCTCTCCACAATGAACATGGGCGAGAAGACATTGTCCCCTAGTAAGGTGGTCAGGAGTTTCTCTACAAAAAGTTCCATCTTTCCTGTCTGCGTGGTCTCCAAAACTCCTGTGATCCGTATGTTGGAGTGCCTAGAGCGGGCTTCCAAGGCCTCAGACCTATCCTGGATAACCTGTAGGATCTTGCCGATTTGTTTACGGTCTTTGTCCAGCTCCATTTGGCCTTCTTCTACTTCGGTCAGGCGTCTTTCCGACATATCCAGCCGCTCCGCATGCTTGTCCACCCTCTCTGACATCCTGTCCATGCGGTAGGTAAGGGCGTCGAGCTTTGTTCCGATAGACGCCATACTGTCTTGCAGGCCCTTCTCCATAGTGACCAGCAGCTCCTTGATATCCGTGTATATCGAGTTGTCCTGACTCCTGTTTTGTATTGTCTTATCCGGCTCCTGCGACTCTGGGGCCTTCGTTCGGCGCTGTTGGAATGGGAGTTTGGTTTTAGTCTTGTCCCCTTTGCCCATGTTGCCGGGAAGTATCGCAGGGGTCCCACTCCTCACAATGCGTTTCAGGGGGGTCCGTCCGTCCATGTGATATCTTCGCCCAAGTCTCCCCCTGTCCCCTCAGCCGGACCATCCGCCAGCTCCCCGCCGTCCGCAAGCTGGGAAGGGTCTGTCCGGCCGCTATGTGGGGTGGTATTACGAGTCCGTTGGTTCGGTGGGTCTTCCACGTCTGAAGTTAGGGAGTGGTTCAGCGCCACGTAGACAGGAAGGGCCCGCAGGGGGTCGCCAGGCGTGCTGTCACCAATAAGGGCCTAGGCTTCTAGCTTTCTGTAGTCCGGGAGTGGCCGGCCTGCACTCTCCCCAGGATGTCCAGCCAACTCCACTGGCGTAAATCCAGACCAACCAGGGCCAGGGGGCCCCCAGAGCTCTACTCTGCAGTGCACCGCTCCAGTTATGTGGTGCTGCCACCGCTATATCCCTGTGCCTGTGTGGAGTGGGCAGTGGACCTGTTAAAGCCTGCCTCCCAAAGCTTCCTCAGGCCCCAGTGTGAGCCAGTAGCAGGAGTGACCGCCGCCTCAACCACAGCGTCTTTGCAGCTTGCCGCCCGGGGGAGGACCCACCCAGCCCGGCACCGCGCCAAGGAGAGAGCGCCTAGACCTCAGCAGCCCACCAGGTCATTTCAAGGTCGTCGAGGGTCTCGGCACTCGGAGCCTATCTGCCCTCTGCCGAGTGCCCACCCTAGCTCCAGTACTTCCAGAGTCAGTGCCCTCGGCCCGGGCCCGGTCTATATGGGCCGCATCTTGCAGCTCCCAGTCAAGGTGTCTCCTCCCCGGGGGGCACGCTCTCCGGCCCCGCAGCTAGCTTCTCTCACCTCCCCGGGCCTCGCGGGCATCAAATAAGGCTCCCTCGCAGCAGCTACTGTCTTTTGAGGAGCGCAGCGTCTCACCGCCTCAATCTCCGGGGTTCCAGGCGGCAGGGGTTCCAATAGTTCCTCCCAACCGCGGCGGCTCCGGGCTGAATCCCACACCTCCCGCCGCACGCAGGATGACCCAGGTCAGATGGCTCGGCACTCTAGCCCGAGGATTTGCGGCCTGCAGAGTCAGGCGCGAGGCAGCCTCTTCACTCGGTCTCCGGCTGTCGGATCTCGCCTGCACTTGCCCTTGACAGTACCAGCTGCTCCCGGGGGCCGTGCGTGTTTGATGTGGGTTCAAAGGCTTCGTTGATTGTAGGATTTTGGCTGGATATTTTGGGCGATGGTGCGGAGCTCTTTGCTCAAGCGTCCGCCATCGGCGCTGGCAAGCTCCGCCCCCCGGATTCAGTTCTCTATGTATATGATATGGAGATTAAAAAGATCGGCATCGAACAAGGTGTCTAAGCTGAAGTCCCCTGTAAAATCCTGGCAGGAAATCACTGGTAATTCTGCTGGAGTCCGATGATTGCGGCAACCTGGGGCATTGATGCAGCAGTCAATAATCCCCTTGCTTTGACCTGTGTGCTATTATTTCCGTCTCTTCCTAACAGTGCAGGAGAGTGCTACTCAAATAAACAGGAAGGCTCATAGCTCTCAGTAGGAACAAAGAAGGCATATGAGGACAAAATAAATACAAAATGTTGTACTGGTTTTCCTGACTCAGCACCCTCTGGAGAATGATCAACTAACAATACTGGGAGATCACCCTACACCACAGGCTCTTCATAATAAGCTCTCAAAACAATTCCCAACTTATCTCTGCGATGTATATCTAAGTAAATACCTCCCTGCCTTTGAATTTTAGGACATCTCAAAATAAAGTTTGTATTATGATATATTCCCCAAAGGCTGTCGGGTTTACATCTGTTTGTTTCAACACAAGTTTGGGTTATAACTTCTTGAATGAATGATCAGAAATTATTGTGATGAGAGAGCCAGAATTGGCTATTATTCTTAACTGAACAAATCATTACCTCACATCAGGGACCTTTACATTTTCTTTGTGGACTTCAACATGTCCATCGCAACCGTTAGTAATACATTGATAATATTGTCGCATAAGTGATCTTCTTCCACACACATCTGAATACATTTTGGTTTGGTTTTGCTAGAGCGACAGAGCCTGAAAATGACCGATTTTTTTTACCCTATGATGCACATGAAACATTATTTCCTAAATGGAACTTGGACTCACATCTAAAACATTTTCTTTCACTTTTTTCAGCAGCTTTCTTAACTTTATTTTTATTCATAATGGCAGCTATTTCAGCATCATCAACTTCAGATAGAACTGACACTTGTGCCTGTGCCTTACTCTTAAAATCCTGTGATAACATTTTTGAAGAAATTAGTGATCACCCTATACCTATAGTTATATCCATTACTTCATTAAGTTTTGGATTATTGCAAAGCAAAATAACATTCTTGAATGTTTTTGTTGAAACGGTTACAAATAAGTTAGTCACGCAAATAAATATCTAAATTCGAATCAAACTCGTATTTGACTGCTAGTACTCTCAACACTGGCAAATAATCTTCCACAGATTCCTCCAACATCTGTTTTCTTTTTTTTAAAATAATGCAATTCCAGCATATAAAGTATGGCTCAACTGCATATTTTTTGCTCATATGAGCAGTGCCTCAGTATAAAGATCCCGGATCTCCAGATATTACGGCTGCAGAAGGCAAATTATCGAAAACCTGTTGACCATTGTCACCCACATGGTTGAATAATAAAGCTGCATGACGTATAGGACTGTATTTAGAAGCGTCAATAACAACCAAAAAGTTTTCAAACACTCTTAACCATTTCTTCCATGTCATGGAAGGCCTCTCACGATTTTACAGAAATGGTGGTGGTTGCACCACATTGTTGAAAGAAGCCATAAGAATAAAGTCAACAAAATGAAAGACATATAAATAAAATATACACTGTTCGACCACAATAGTAATGTAGAACCTTGAATTTCAAATACCAGTTATTATGGAAGAGGCTATGCAGGGAAGTCGGCAATCAGGTTTGCTTATCACATGTTCCATGCATGCCCATTTCTGTTTTCCCTATGTTGGCATGTGTATGCTGCAGTCTTTACTTTGCTCTGCACACGTTACTATACATACATATTTTGCTTTGTGCAAACAGAACTTACTATTATTTTTGTGGTCAAACAACATGCCCCTTGTTATGCTGTTTTGGTCAGGCTCCAGCACATAGACAAAACACACACATGCAGCTGTTGTTTCAGAACACGTACTCTTTGTCATATAGGTATACACATGCAGGCAAATGCACAGACAAGATTGCGACTACACCTGAGATGTAGAACCTTCATCTGTGCATGCTAAGGTATGGGGTCTGCTGCAAACACCGAGAGATCTTTTGATATATAATCCCTTTGCTTCTGTAGAAGAGGAGGGGGTTCGTTTTCCTGTCTTATATAATGACAGCTCCTTTTATGATTTATGGATCACTTGCTATGCTGACTGTATTTATGTTACGCATTTTCTTGCTTATTGTAGCACGTATACTGCATACTAAAGGACAATAGTTAAAATAAGTATTTTAAACCTTTCTCGTGTCTCTGTCAGATCTTATTGTGGACACGTACGAGTGTGAGAGCAAAATAGTGTGTCCTGTCACCGCAATTCCTGAGAGGGTTGGAAGTGTACTGTTCTGGGGTGTCTAATTACTAGTTCCTTTGTGAGTGAGTAGGAGGGCATAAGAGAGACTCGAGCTAGTTGGTTCCGGGCTCATGGGTACTAAGGTGGTAGGATAACTCAGTCCCTGCCTACTAATTTTCTGTGGTTCCAAGCATAGTTCTGTGATTTCGTAGAATCCCTGCAACATGGTGCCACTAACGTTTGGTCTGGTACGATTTGCGGGACCCCTGAGTAGCACTTTAGCTCATCCACAATACCCTTGCACCGACGTCCAGAGACGTCTGTGGTGTGGGGGCTTTACCTCCTCAGTTTGTAGGTACTTCCTATTGCTGTAGGTTTTTCATGCTTGAATTTTAAAAGGTTACCACCCATTTTTGTGCTGCTGTTTGAATCCCTTAAGTTTCATATGGCTTAGCCAGTTGTGATCCTGGCTCATTGCAGAGTAGAGGTAACTCAACACTTGTTACAGAATAGTGTCCCCAATGCAGAGTCTCCCGTTACTTTTGTGGCCGAAGCGAACCCAGCATATCGCTTCAAGGTTTTTTACTCCTGGGTTACGTTCCCCACTGTTGATGCGAATGATAATATTTTTCATTCATATGCAGTAGCTAATGTTCCTGCGGCTTATCTCCCCTATGAGATTATTGAGCTTCCTCTTACGACCTGGAAGCACCATATTTGGTTTAATGGCGTCCTTCCCCATCCTCTTGCTTCTGTTCGTATGGGCCCCTTAAGTATTGACTGGGCCAGATTGTCTGTGCTGGCAGGTTGTACTCTGTATCCACATTATGCCACTGCCGCTGTGGCAGATGTGCATTTGTTATATGCTCATGTCATCCATTTTTATAGAACGTTTGATGCCTTTTTGGTGGCTTCACCCAGCAGGGGCTGCACCTCATGTGCAGACCCCACAGGGTGGAGGCTTTGAAATTAGCCCCATTATTATAAACTCTGTAATGCATTTGCCTACTGGTCTGGTCCCTCCCTTGGCCGACTGCAACACCTGGGGGACGGTGTTTGCTACACTGTATACACATTGTTATGGCATTCCCTTGATGGACGTACTCCTGTCGTGCTCAAACATGTACAGAATTAACATGGGGCAGGTCCTGCCCTAGTTTTGGGGATGAGGCTAGTGGGTAATTTTCACTTGCTCTCCGGAATGATTCTTTCTAATTTTAAAGGTGAAGCAGCGTCCTTGATTATACACCAGCGACTTACTGCTGTGGCCACAGCCGACCTTGTGTGTGAGTTGACTGTAATTATTTCTGATGTTTATACATCTTTGGGACGTAATAATTTGAAGTCCAGATTATCTGCGCATTTTTATCGGCAAAACTCCTGAAAAAGAAGGTCATCATGTCTTTCCTAAGAAATCTTGGGATAAATCTCGACAACAACAACAGAAGCCCAGGTCTCATGGCGGCTCACCGTCATCATATTCTTCTGAGCAATGATATGATTTGCAGGTTCGCACTAAAATTTAAACTCTGGAGCGTTTTCAGGTTTCTGCTCTTCGTTCTCCTTGTGCCTTTCAGGAATCGTCCAATCAACAGTACGACAGAGGCGGGCGAAGGATCGCAGGCAAGGAGAGTCCGTGCAGCCTAAATGGGACACGCAGTGCTCTTTTGACGCTAAAGTCAAGAGAGAGAAACTGCCTCCGTATAGAGCTCCTTTCAAAAAGAAGAAGGTTGCTGCTTTAACAGCAAAATATGGCCCAGACGTTGAAAACCCTTCTCTTGAACAGGAGTTTGGCGGTGACCCTTCTCAACAGCGCAGCGGAAGTCACCGTAGTGCGACAGACACTCCGCCACTTTCTGGAGGTGAAAGCAACTGAAACCTTTGTTACGGTTGAGACTGCAGATACCCGCGTTGCACCTCCTGATAGACTTTATCATTAAGATATTCAAATTGAAGATGATATTAAACACACCATCAATGCTATTCCTTGCGGGGAAGATATAATCCTACCTTCTTTTTCACATCTCTTGCCTGCGGAGACGCAGCATGCTTATGCTTCTTAGTGGGCCCTTGCGTTAGCTCCTTCCCTATATCGCAACCAGGTTGGTTGGGATCTGAACTCTCCGTAACATGTTATTCCAACTCGTTCCTCCCCCCCTCAGCCGCAGCATCAGTATCCTATAAAACGTGACACAAAGGTGTCCCTTAAAGACATTCTTAGTCAGTTGGAATATCAGGGTGTTCTTGAGCCCTGTGTATCTGTTATGAATAATTCTCTTTTCCCAGTTTTGAAACCTGACAGTTCTTATCGTATAGTCTTAGATTGTTGACATTTGAATAGTCATAAAGGCACTTTTGAAGTGCAGAACACTCACAGTACGGCCTTGATTAACAATATCGTCCATAAAGGATTTAAAACTATGGTAGACATTTCTAATGCGTTTTTTAGTCTCAACTTGGCTCCAGAGAGATGTGATTGGTCTGCATTTACTGCCCTCGGTTGTGATTGGTCTGCGTTTACTGCCCTCGGTTTCCAGAGACAATACACTCGTTTACCAATGGGATATCAGAAATACCCCAGTGATTTTGCAGCACCTAAAGTGTTCCTTTCACATAATATTGATCATGATGCTTTATCATATGTCGCTGACATATACCTTACAGATGAGGAATTGAATACGCGATTTGCTGAACTTGGCTACAGGTTCAATTTTGCAAAGTCTCACATTGCATTTCTTGCTGTCCTTTTTCTTGGTTATGAATTAACCCATGAGGGTAGATGTTTGGCTCCCCATTTTTTTTTAAAGTGTGCACAATTTCAACCACCTTTAACCGTAAAATTGCAGTCTCTGCTTGTTTTTTTTATTTAGGCAACACTTACATTCCTGAGTACGCTCAGCGAATCAAACCTCTTTATGCTTTAATACATCTGAGTTTTTATGCTTCCCTTGGCTTCCAGAACATTCTACGGTTTTACTCGACTTACAGTCCGATCTACTTGGTACGCAGTTCTTACAAACCACGCTTAACACCACTAATTTGGTCATCCGGATATTACCAGGTGCAATCAGTTTTACTTATGTCACATTCAATGAGGGTGACACTACGCCCATTGCTTATAAATTGTATCTTTGCACTCCTGCCGAGATGCGTTTTTTCATCTACTGATTTTTTTTTTTACTGCAGTAAAGGAATGGCCTCTTGCTCAGGGTAAACACATCTTTGTTGTTTCATCTATGCCTGCCCTGGAGGAGGTCACAAAAGCTAGCGTTCCTTATTCAAAAGCCCAACACCCGCTTTGGATTCAATGGGCTATGTCTTTGCATCTGTTGATGTTTCTTTTATTTTTGACTCTTTGCTACAAACACATGAGTTTTTTCAATAAGAGCATGTTTATCCTCTGCCTTCCAGGCTTCATCCTCTTACACAATATAACTGTATGATTTACACTGAGGGTTCAGAACAACCGGCCATTGGTTCTAAGCAGACCTAATCTGCAGCTTGCGATATAGTAATAGACTGTAACGGATTGGCAGTAAAGGATAACCCTGTATATATTAAAGAGACATTGCAGGACGTTTTTCCACCTTCAACACCCCTCTTCTACCCTTCACAGAACGTCGAGGCCAAAGCCAGCACACAGGAGAACGAGGAGAGACACTGGCCCTTTAACGAGGAGACAGCAGAGGAATGGGCGGGGCTGTATGATGAGGCGGAGACGTCTTATACGGAGGAACGCCAGCACCAGGTGTTCTTGTTCACCCGGAGAGAAGACGACGTGCGGAGAGAAGCTGACGAGGAGCGGAGGAGTACGGACGTGGAGGCAAAAAGGAAGGAAGAAGTGGAGTGCGACGAAGCTGTGGCATCAAGAACGGACGAGAAGCCAGGAGGCCAAAGACTTTACGAGTCACCCCGCCACACACCTAGGGGAGGTGTGTGGCTAACTCAGGTACGCAAAACTATCCGGAACTGGGTGGCACGTATGGGTGGTTCGCCTAATTAATCCTGATCCCTCCTTGTCCCGGTGTACCTTTCCCCGAGCACTACCTTGCACATTCAGTAGTCCGCCGCTAAGAGTGTTACACGGGTTATTGTGTCCTCACTCCTTTTCCCCTTCACGTATGTATATGTAAAGCACCCCTCTCACGAAAGATTATTTCTGTCTGTTTAATCCGAGAGTCAAAACGGACCCAGACGTGAAGCTCCGACGGAGTCCCGAAGGGTTTCGCCGACTCGATCCATCTGAACGTCATCACAGGCGGCCCAGTAGAAGTAGATCTCCACGACGGAATACATCTTTAAGAAAAATGTGTACTGATCATCTGTACAACACAATAAAACCTGGTAAAACTAAGACCCGCCTATTGCCGATTCCTCTTGACCCCGTCACATAGACACTATGACTCATTACGTTTTCCGCTCCACTTTGACACATACACATTCTCTAGGTGACAGTACAGCACAGTTGGCTGAGCTGAAAGCATTGCTTTTGGCACTTGAGCCCTCTGATCCTGGGTCGCTGAACCTTGTGGTGTGTGATTCTTTCTACTGTGTACAATCTCACAATGATAATTTACATTTTAGGGAACAAAATGACTTTTGTGATTCCAAAGGCAGCACAATAAAGCATAAAAAGCTTTGGGTGAAAGTGGCTGATATTAAAGATCGCCTTCCACTTACACATGTTGTACACACATTGGGCCATCAACGTGCCGTAGTGCACGCTCTTGGAAATTCAATGGTTGAAGAAGCAGCCAAATCTGCAGTAGCCACAACTAGATTAGCAGCGATTACACGTTCTATGACTAAAACTGATGATGACATCTTGGCTGCTATACTTCATGTCGGGAGGGAACTGCTTTTCCTCAAGGTTTTCTATCAAGTATACTTATCAGTTAACTACTGACAAGGTTCCTTTGTAGCAATTTCTGGGGTTGGTGATCGTCTTATACTTAACCTCGACCGAAGATACTCTTTAATAATGGCCGCTCATGAAGGCGTAGCATCTGCACAAGCAGGGGTTGCGGTCACTGTTTATTTCTTACAGCAACGTTACTAGTGGTGGGGTCTATACTGACAGACTTGCTATTATGTCTTATGTCGTGATTTTTGTCAACAAATAAAATGTTCTACTGTGTCCCGTCCACTCAGAAACACCTTTATATTTCGAATCAGCCATTTGGCTGTGTTAATCTTGTTAATTGTGGTCCCCTTGTTTTAGACAATAAATTCAAATATATTTTGGTTGCAGTTTATTCTTGCTCTAGTTTCCTCTGGGTCTGGCCACAGCGCTCAGCTGACGCTCAAACTGTTATTAAGGATTTGCAGGTCTTTGTCGGATCTTATGCCTGGTGTGCTTTCCATTCGGACCAGAGTTCGGCTTTTGCCTGTCAAGGCTACCGGCTTTCACCTCTAAGGCATACCATGATTCTATGACATCAATGGGAGTGCAGATGCATCTCCATATAGGCCAGAGGGCAACTCTGTTGTGGAGTGGATAAAGCAGTCTTTACCAGCGAGAGTGGGTATGGGACGTGGCTGGTTGACTCTTCTTTATGGGGTTCAGCGAGCGCTTAACTATCTCCCTAAAAGATCTCTGGGTGGGTGGACCCCGTACAAAATGATCTTTGGCATCAAGATGTATGTTCCCGACCTTGGTGGTCTAGATGTTGTAGCAGCAGCTGCAACTTTTGACATAGCTAACCACTGTACTGTCTTGGAGGATCTACAAAAAAATTGTAATACTTTGGCAAAAAGCAATTTGCCTTCTCTCCAATCATATGTTCAGAATTCATGTTACTGGCTAGCTTCATAAAGTTGGTTATGTTATGCTATGTTATGTTATGTTATGTATGTTATGTTATGTTATGTTATAACAATTTATTATGCGCACAGCGACTCCAGCGAAGAAGCGTCCCGGCGCAGAGACAAGGAGCAACATGACACAACAGGGAGATAGGGCCTCAGAGAGATGGCTAAAACAGGAAAGTCTTGATGGCTCTACGGAAAGACAACAGGTCCTCAAGCAGTCGGATTTCAACTGGGAGGGTGTTCCAGATTAACGCAGCTTTCACCCCGAAGGAACGACCCCCCATCCTGCTGAGCCTAAATCTGGGGACAACAGCAAGTGCCTGACCTTGAGATCGGAGGTTGCGGGTGGGGGCATAGAAGGAAATTGAGGTGGCCAAAATCTCAGGGCCTATACCTCTTAGGATTTTGAAGGTCAAGCAAAGGACCTTAAAAAGAATACGCTTCCTTACAGGGAGCCAATGCAGGGAGCGGAGGACATTAGCCACTGGGCAGAATCTAGGTAGGCCAACAATGGCTCTCGCCGCGGCGTTTTGCACCCGCTGCAGACGAGTTAACTCAGCCTGGTTAGCCCCAGCCAGCAAAGAGCTTGCGTAGTCCAGACGAGAGATGATGGTTGCCTGGACTACAAGCTGTCTGGTAGGGGCATTGAAGAATTTAAGAACTGGTCTTAAACCTCTTAGCAGTCCAAAGCAACAGGCTGCAATTTTTTTGGTGTGCCCTACGAATGTGAAACCAGCGTCTAACCAGACCCCTAGATTCTTCACCTCCGACACCGGGGTCGGAGTGGGGCCCAGCTCCGAAGGCCACCACTGATCGCCCCAGAGCTCCACTCCCTTCCCGACAACCATAACCTCTGTTTTTGTGGCATTAAGCTGGAGACAGTTACCTGTCAACCAGCTGGCCACCGCCTTCAGTCCAGACTGAAACCTGGGGGCATCCTGTTCCGCATCCCCGCTGAGAGTAACCGCCAGCTGTGTGTCATCGGCATATGAGACCAAAGTTAGGCCCCACTGCCTTGGGACATCAGCCAGCGGTCTCACGTAAAGGTTGAACAACGTGGGACTCAGCGAGGACCCCTGCGGAACCCCCATGGCCAGAGGCTGGAACCTGGACTTGAAGGGAGGGATGGCAACACAGAAGGAACGGTTGTCCAGGAAGGAGCGGAACCATTGCAGCGCCTGGCCACCGATACCGATCTCCTCGAGCCGCTGCAGGAGGATGCTGTGCGATACAGTATCGAAGGCGGCGCTGAGGTCTAACAAAATCAGCGCCGCCGTCTGACCAGCATCCAACCTCGCACGGAGATGTTCCACCATCACAAGAAGGGCAGTCTCCGTGCTGTGGCCAGCACGGAAGCCATTCTGTGTGGGATCGAGGGCATTGGACCGGGCTAGATGTTCAGACAGGGCCAGATTGACATGGGCCTCTGTCAGCTTAGCTGGCCAGGGTAGCAGCGAGATGGGATTGGTGATTTGGTTTGTGAAAAGGTGGCGATCAGGAAATAATTTGGTCCCTCCTATTGTGCTCCTGTTCCAGTCCTTATTCTTCAGGGTACCAGAACTGTGATTTTTATCTCCACTTCATGGATACACAGAAAATCGTTTTGTTTCAATTGAATATGTCAAGTTACACCATATGGCCATTCCTAAATAGTATGCCTCGAGGTATTCGTACATAGAATGTTGCTTTACAACCCGTGAACTCCATCCTTGCTGATTCTCCACGGCTTCAGAAGGGGGATATCGAGGCTTTAGGTGACCTGATACCTGTTACAACTTCTACACATTCAATAATGGACACTGTGTATTCTGATCTGCCAGTTGATGCGCCATCTGCGGTACAAGACCAACTGTCCATCCAGAATCACAGCCTCCTCCATTTCTGCTGAGTTATTCTGGTTATTATATTGATCAAGATAATTTTTCTTCAGACAGTTCTTCGTTGTCTTCTGTTTTGCCTTTACCACCAGCATGGATGTATGTTTTCATCTCCTGGTAAAACATACTTATCTGGTTACACCTTCGATATATATCTGGATCATATTTTTCATGGTATTCATGTTAATGTAGATTGGGTTCATGACTGTTTTGTTCCTTTTGATCAATGGCCATTACCTCCCAGAACATTCTGCTGTAGAACTGGTCGACGGGGTGTTGGCCCCACATTCTTCTTCGCATAAAATGAAAGGAGACCAGTCTCTTGTTAACATTTCAGTACTCTTAGTCACTGAGTGTTATGCTCACTGCTTGTTTGTTTAAAGACTACGGTCATAATAAACATAATTTTGACTTGACTTTTGACACTGATGGAATTGTTTGGGATAAAGTACCACTCGATGTATTTGGTCCTACAGAGACCCTGCAAACACCATATGTGTTCCGAGTTTCCATGGGTGATGTCATAATACCTGTGTTGCATTCAGATGATTGGGATGTGTATACTGTAAATTTGATGCTTTCTGAACTACAATATTACACTCTCTTTGACTCTGAGGATTTGTATTTAAATTCAGCTAACTATGCTGATTTGTTCTGTTATCAACATTATTGACATCATTTTTTGCATAGGACTAGTGGACAGCCTCCCTAATATAATTATACTCAATGGGAGCATTGCCCAATTCCACCTCATGGTAGCTGAAAAACACAAAAAATGAAGTACACATATTTCACTGGTTATAACGCATCAGACCCAAAATCATACTATTTTAAATTGGTTCCTACTCCCTTGAAAAAATATATACTTACTCAAACTAAGCTACTCTGTACAGCTACCCTTATTAAATAATTAGCCTTAACAGCTATGATTATTGGAAAGACAGTATTGACTTGAAATCAATTGGGAGCACTAAGTCCTGTAAAGGTCCAAAGTGCAGAGTCTTTATTTTGTGCATGTCTCATACCTTAACAAAAATAATTTTTCTATATGATACGGTCCAACAAACTACTTGTATGGGACTAGCTAAAATTAAATAATTGAACACTCCAACGATTCCATCCCTTGCCCCTTTCGATGATTGGCAATTTATACAAGTTATACTGAAGATCAATTAAATGGCATGATACAGAATGGCACGTTTAATTCTTCACTTATGGCTCCAGGAGGGTGGTTGATATGGGCAGTGGACACTAATGTTTGTCATGTTCATTTTTTAAACTCCACATCTGGGTTCAAATCAAATCGACCTGATCCCTGATATTCACAATGCACACAGCATAAAACTGTGACTACTTATTCCATGGATACATTATGCCAACAGTGGTTAGAACATTCCACTTTTTTTGCAGTGAAACAACATCTTTCCCTCCTTTCCAAGGCATGAATCTTTCTGATTTCCTTTTGGGTCCAAAATCCCCAAGTTATAAACAATTTGTTTATGCTGCTCATAATGAAATTTGGAAATTATCACAAATGGAAGCTGCAAGTCAGTTTACGCCAAATTGATCAAGATAATTTGGATGAATTCCTTGCTGTAGTAAATAATAGTGTAAATACTTTCTCATCTCATATTTATAGTTTGGATAACATTGTATCGTCTCTCATTGATATTGTGCTAAGTGATGTGCCTACATTAAATCATGGTCAGACTCAACTTAGATTCATAATGAAATTTAGTTGGACACTCCAAACACTGAAGAACGGGTGCGTTCCTTGGCATTACCTTAATTCCACCACTTTGTTCTTACCATTTAAATGGACAGGTAGAGAGCAATCGATGGCTATGAAAGATGCTAATTATACTATGTTACACATTGTTGAACTTGAAGAGCTTCCCTTTATAATAGCAGAAACCCAGTCTGCTGTCTGGTGAATACACAAAGTTATCTCATTACCTATCTCTACTTTTCAGTTCACTGCCTGCATGAAATACTTCCCGGTAGGTAGATACGAACCTCTTGGGAGCAGTTATATACATATATATATATAGGGCGGCCCCAGTCCCATGGAGGAGTAAGGTGTCGGATTGGGTGAGGCCAGATTTTGTATCAGTGTGCAGGCCAGCACATCAGAGACCCATTTGCAGGGCCTAGAGGGGGGAGCAATTAAGTTGGACCGGTGCCCACTAAATAATTTAGCCTGGAGGTAGAAGCCTGTAGCTTAGTGGAGTATAGAAGACCAAGTAGAGGATGGTGACGGTAGAGCCCCTCCCCATCCCACATAGAACCCCGAGAACGGGACGGACCGGGAAGAGCTGATGAATTAATTAATGAACAGGCGCCGTGGGCTAAAGATATCCCTCTCCGGCCAGTGGAGAGAAGGGAAAGTGAGCTCGGGCAGGGCCCGGGCCTTTATCCTGGGACAAAACTGGCCTATAAAAGAAAATCTCGGAGGGGGAGGGGTTGAGTTAAGCCTGGCGAAAGGAAGGGGTTAAAGACTGGTCTGTGTCCTGGACAGTGACTGGGGGCCAGGTGTGAGGTGTCTGAGGGCCCCCACATTTCCAAGAGAATAGCTGAGCGGGCCTGGGCGCGAGTGTGGCCCAGCCCTTGAGGGGCAGTAAAAATACGCCTTGCTCTACCTTCACCCTCCCCAAAATTGAAAAATGTAAACTGAGGCGAACCCTAATGGGCAGCCGGAATAAGAATGATGAAACCTAAGTGAACTGGAGCACCACAGACCAACAAAATGGGCAATTATGTGGTCCCAGGGCAATTGGAGATGGCGTAGGGTGAAGCAACAGGGAAGCCCTCCTTAGGAGCAATCATGGCAGCGATCAAAGATGTAAATGGCACCCTAGAGACCAAAATTGAAAAAAGTGACAATTGAAGTCAATTTGATCGGGCAGATCTACAAAATCTGAATGAAAAAGTCTCAACAGCCGAGACGCAAATATCCCAACTACAGTCGATGACGAAATGTCTGGAAGCGTAGGTGCAAACCCTAACTCAACAGGCTACGTTTATGGCGGCAAAGCTTGAAGACCAGATAGGAAGGGCAAGAAGAAATAACATCACGGTGGTGAGGGTCCCAGAGGGGGCAGACGGCTTCAGTGCAGATCTCTTCCTGAAACACCTCTTTCTGAATATGCTAAAGCCCAGAAGACTGTCAAATGTTACTCTGTGGAGAGGACGCATGGAACCCCGGTGACGCCCCCTAAGTTAGGGGCCCCTCCCTGCACGATAATCGCAAAAATCTTTAACTACAGTGACCGGGATGTGATTCTCCAAGCGGCAGGTTGAAAGGTGACATACATTATGAAAATTCCTAGGTCCGATTCTTTCCAGATTTCATGTTACAAGTTCAGCGCCAACGGAGGAGCTTTGAAACAGTGAAGAGAGAACTGTGAGAAAGAGAAATTAAGTATATTATGCTCTTCCTTGCAAAACCTTGCGTAATTGCGGAGGGCAAAACATGGCACTTTGTGTCCTAAGAGGAAGCCTGGGAGTGGCTGGAGGGGTGGCGCACAGTAGGCCTGAATAGAAGCAAAGGACCGAGACAAGACCGCAGATGACCAGAGAAGAGCAAGGAGGCTGGGGAGTCGCAGGAGAGGCAGACAGTTGAGATCTCGACAGGTGAGCAACTGGTGGGCAGAGGAGGTGACGAGTTGAGGTACAGGGCAACCTGGAAGGTAAGAGTGAATGGGGCCAGATTGGGACATCGAATGAGAGCAAGGCTCCGGGTGGCGGTGGAGCACCAGCACCCATATGACGGGACTGAAAGTGAGGAGCCAGAAACAACCTCAGAGAATACCATTTTTGGACAAACGGGGACCATGGACATTGTTTACTTGCTGGGGTTGAAATGTATAGAACAGTTACTGGTTGTCTTGGCGCGGCTGAGACATCCCCTATTGTAGTTCTTCAATGTTATTGTGTGGGCAACAGGCGCTCTGCAGGTTGGGAAGATGTGGTAAACACACCCGAATTAGCAGGTTAGCAGGGTGGGAGCAGGCGGGATAGAGTTGGTGAAAAGGGAACCGTTATGAAGGATCTAAAGTTAGAGTATGCAGTGCTCAGACAGAGAGTAGGGCGGGAGGTAATCACATAGGTAAAGGTTGCCAGGGACGTTGGCCATGCTTGATTAACGTCAAGGAAATCAGTGTGGGGGGGGGTAAATGTACATTACCATCACCATGTCTGATCCTCAAGTGCAAACAATGAAAGTGTGGTACCGGAATGTTAATGAAATCAGTAGCAAATAAATGGCTCGCAGGGATAGTAGACAGGACAGCAACACGACACTGGAAAAGAGATAGCGGAGGCGTTTGCTGCGTACTACGAAAAATTATATTCGTCTACGACTAGTAGGATGAAACTGAACTGCAGTGATTTCCTGCAAGACATAACCCTACTGCAGCTAGACACAGAAGATATGGAAAGATTGGAAGGTCACTTGACGGTATTGGAGATATTTTAGTGGCCCGGGATTTCCAGTCCAGTAAAGCAGGGGGCCCAATGACTTGCCAGTGGAATTGTTCAAATGCATACTGGACAAAACAACGGCGCACCTTCTGGGGATGTATAAAGAGGCCAAGGCAGTAGGGGTTCTACCACCGGATCAGAGGACGGCTATGATAATGGTAATACAAAAGGAGGGCAAGCCCCCGAAGGAGTGTGGGTCTTACTGACCAATCTCCCGCCTCAATTATGAGGTAAAGGTCTTGGCAAAGGCTATATCCATGAGGTTGTGTGCGATGAGCTCCTCTCTCATACACCAAGGCCAATCAGGATTTCTGCCATGCAGGGGAACCAGGCTGAATATATGTAGATTATTTGGGATTCTGCATGTCTAGGATGGCTATTGATAGTGTGGAATGCTGTTATTAGCAGTGTTGCCTTGGGTTTGGGAAGAATTTTATGAGATGGGTGAAGCTGTTAAATGAACAGTCGTTGGCCGGAATGAAAGTCAATTTGACAGTGTCCTGGGTGTTCCCATTGCAGAAAGGGACGAGACAGGGATGCAGCTTGTCTCCAATATTGTTTGCTTTGTTGTTAGAGCCCCCGGCAGTGTGGGTCCGACAGAACCCCTTGATATGAGGCATTCCAGGGGATAGGAATGGGATAAGCACATCTCTTTGTATGCAGACAATATTTTACTAAACATGAAGAGACCAAGGCAGTCTATTGATAGGATACTACAAATCTTCTGAATCTTCGGGGAGTATTTGGGATACCGCATACATTGGGATAAATCCCTGCTATTCCCACTACATCTAGATTAACGTCCCACTAGTGTTGAAGGAGTTTAAATTTCTAGGGGTCTACATAACAAGAGAGCCAGAGTGTTTTACAAACAGAATTTGGCAACACAGCTGGACAGATTCACAATGGATGCCGGGTGATGGCAGACACTGCCATTTACAATTATGGGCTGCCCAGCCCTATTTAAGATGATGACACTGCTGTGACTACTGTATATTTTGAAGAACGCTCATGTACCCCGCTCTTCTTTCAAAAATTAGAGGTCGAGCTGTGGACGCTTCTATGGAATGAAAAATTCAAACCCTTGGGTGGGGTCCGTATATTTGCCAAGGGATTGAATTTTTCACTACAACTACCGGCATACCACTCACTGGAGAGTGCATGTAAATAGCGGATATTAAGGTTGTGTGTTTCCGTATTTGACAGCCTTTGCCCTATGAGGAAGGAGAAAGGTTCTCCGAAACGCATCAGGGACTATGAAATATCGGAATTGATGTGCTGACTTCAACATTAAAATGTTTGTGTTCAAATAATCTACTGTGGAGTGGCGTCCTTGAGCCCTGAGGCACTTTTGGGATATGTAACACGTGGCGGCCTCGGCCACGGAGGATGCACCACCTGTTTGAAACATGAAACGGGACTACACAGTTGTAATCGTACATTCTGTGAACAGCACTGCGAGATCCCAATCAGAAACCAGACATCATGCCTCAGGCCCACTGGAGGGCTGTAAAATTGGAAGTGGAAAACAAAGCAATATTTGTTGGCAAATATACGGACCCCACCCAAGGGATTTAATTTTCACTACAACTACCGGCATGCCACTCACTGGAGAGTGCATGTAAATAGCGGAAATTAAGGTTGTGTGTGTCCATATTTGTCAGCCTTTGCCCTATGAGGAAGGACGAGTCATGGACTTTAAAATATCTGAATTGATGTGCTGATTTCAACATTAAAATGTTTGTGTTCAAATAATCTACTGATCTACTGTGGAGTGGCGTCCTTGTGCCACTTTTGGGATATATATATATATATATATATATATATATATATATTTGTTATATTTTTATATCAGTAATCTTTTTAAATTATAATATAAATTAAAATTATTAGTTTAATTGTTTTTAAGTAGATATATGTAATTATATATATTAATTATTATATATATGAGTGTTTAACTTTTTTAATTAAGTTTATTTGTTATATTTGTTAAAATATAAATTACATATATTTTATTTGTTTAAATTAATGTTACTATTTAATATATTTAATATTTGTTTTAATTTATATATATATATTACAAATTATATTTAATACAACAATATTTATTTTTCTATATTTTTATACTTACCATTATAAGTATAGGTCGATATTTTGGACACAATATTTTGGTACGGTGATATTTTGGGGGTTGATATTCTGTCAGTGAACCACAGTTAACATATTTATTGAGGGGTTCCATCACGGACCCCAAACAACTCACAATAGGTCTAAGCGGAGCATCTTTTTCATGCTTGTGGATCTTTGGAAGTCCATAGATTGCTGGTGTTATGAGAGTATTATTCCCAAGTAATCTGTAATCTTCCTCATAGATCCAGCTATTCTGTTTGGCCGTTTCAATTAACATAAACACTTCTGTTTTGAATGCTTCCAGTTTCCTAGTGAATACCTTTGTGTAATGTCCCTCCACAGTAAGTAGTTTTGTTTCTCTTCTCTCATAGTCAACTGTATCAAAAATACCTACACCTCCGCCTTTATCTGCGGGTGTAATTGTAATATTCAAATCATCTTTTAAAGAGGATACTGCTTCTCCAATTTCTCTGGGCATATTATTAAAATGAGGGTGGAAATCATTTAATATTTTCTGCATGTTAACTTCAACTACTTTTTCAAAGATTTCTACATTCTTGCTCACTTGATTCACTGAAGGTGTAAACATAGATTTAGATTTCAGCCCCAAACTATTCTCACCAATTTGTAGCTGCGTGCCTCCAAAAAATACCTGGTCTTGGGTAAAGGAACACCCCAAACTCACAGTGCAATCAGCAGTCGACTTTGCTTGTGCTTCCCACCGCTCCCAGATTTTAGAGTGCCCCCAACATGAACCCCTATAGCTCCATCAAAACTAACTACTCGGGGAGGAGAACCAATAGGAGAGTCAAAGGCCTTACCCACGCCAAGAGGAGCTGTCAAACCATTGGGGGGATGGGCAGGACAGCTCCTAGGTCCCCAGTGTTTTTGCTATGCAGAGTGGGGACACATCACCCGTCACTGCCCCTAATGGTACCTCACAGTGAGCCCATGGAGATTGGATATGCTAAGAGTATTGTGTAGGCCACTGGGGAAGAAGCTCTGAGCTATGGGAAAAATATCTATATAAATGGTGGACCCTTCGTTGCTCTGTATACCGTAGTCAGCTAAGAAATGATTCCCATCGCACAAATTAGAGAAGGAGAATATGTTCAGGGAACCTGTGTTCATAGGGACAAGAAAACTACCTTGTGGCTGATGTGTTACTTGAGGTGAAAGGTGATCCCCAAGTGAAGAAGGTGGGAATAGTTCCATCATTATCCAAAAAGATATTGTTAGGTAGATACCTGCCCCAGTTTATTGAGTATCTTTCTAAACTGACAATCCTGAATACTATGGTTGGATGGTTCCGTGAGGCACCCTTCTTTGATACGGAGATAGAGGTCCCCATTGCAAAGGGAGGAAAGACCCGTAGTGAAAAACTATGGAGCGTCCCCGTTATCATCTGTTGTCACATACCTCGACTGCATGTCTCCGTTCATCCAAAGAAGACATTCAGACACCCCAAAGGAGTTTTCGTATGGCACTGAAGGATGATAGCACCTTGATGCATGCAAGAAAGCAGTTTACGGAGGACGTGATGGGACAGTTTGGCCCTTTCTTTTGTGTAAAAAAAGGGTTGTTGTATAGAGTTACTCAGAAAGATGGCCACAAAACAGAACAACTTGTAGTTCCTCTTCCTTTTCGAGGTCAGGTTTTACATCTTGCTCATGGCAAGCGGGGGGGGGGCACTGTGTTCAAGAACATACTTTAAAATACTTGCTGGAGAAGATTTATTGGCCAGGAGTATACCAAGCCGTGGTTAAGTTCTGTGCTGCCTGTCCCTGATACCAATTGCTTAACCCCGCCGGAGTAACCAGAGCTCCCATTGACCGCATCCCATCATCGATGTACCATTCCAACATGTGGGGATGGATCTCGTGGGGCCCTTAACACCATCCACCCGGGGACATCAATACATTCTTGTTCTGGTGGACTGCGCCACTCATTGCCCCAAGGCAATTCCTCTAACCAGCATGTCCACTGTAGTGATTGCTCAGGCTATGATCTCTTCCTTTGCTCTTGTGAGGTTTTCCACAGGAACTCTTAATGGACCAGGGCACCCCCTTTATGTCCAAACTAATGAGTCAGATTTGTAAACTGTTCGGTATCCAACAGATTCAAACAACTATCACCCACAGACAGATGGTCTACTGGGGAGGTGCAATTGTACAATTAAGACTATGCTAAAGAAGCTTATCCATGAGACAGGTTGAGACTGGGATTGGAAATTATCATTAATTCTCTTTGCCATTAGAACACACGAACAGTGGTCAACAGGATTTTCCCCCTTTGAACTGCTGTTCGGTAGAAAAGCTTGCCCTTTACTTCAATGGCAGTAGAACAATGGACAGTAGAGGAGGACGATAGCCAACCTCTCTTAAGATATAGTGCTGCATCGAGGGAGACCCTGTCCACTCTGTGGGAGGAAGTACACAGAATTATGGAAAAGGCCCAACAGAGACAAAAACGTAATTACGATTGAGAGAGTTCCTTGTAGGGGATAAAGTGTTGATCTTCCTATCTTCATCTGAGAAAAAACTGCTGGCAGCATTGCAAGGCCCTTACCACATGCAAGAAAAAGTGACCCCGGTTGCATATCGGGTGGCCATACCTCATAAGGGTCAGACAGGAGAAATATATCATGTTTATCTACTGAAAGGATGGGAAGAACCCTGTGCGGGTCAAACAAGCACAGAGGTGGTGGTGCAATATGTGAACAGCACGAAACCCCTAGACATAGCCCTTCAACTCTTTCGGGATGACACCCGGGAACCAATAAAAACAGAAACACCAATTATTTGCCCTATTGGACCTGTATCCTGGTCTCATGTCAGGGATGCCCAGACGGACGACCCTAGTATCACATAACATCATCACAGAAGGGACCAGAGTGGTTAAACTTATACCATACCACATTCCCATGGCCAAAGAAGAGTGGTAGAACAAGAAGTGGAGACTATGCTCAACGCAGACATTATAGAGCCTTCTCGAAATGCTTGGTCCTCACCCATACCGCTAGTCCCAAAAGTGTACATGAGTCTTTGGTTCTGTATTGACTCTTGCCAATTGATTGCCAGCTGAAAGTGTGATATATATCTGATGCACTGGGTCAATGAGGTATTGGCCACTATAGACCTAACAAAGGGATATTGAAAACCGCTTTCGCAACTCCTAACGGGCTTTATCACTTCAAAGTCCTGCCACCTTCCAGAGGCTCATGGATAATCTGTTGCGGGCCCATCAGGCTTATGCCGTAGCATACCTTGACGATATAGAGATCTAAAGTCTGAACCGGGAAACACATTTACAGCACTTACAGAAGGTTTGGTATACCCTAAATCAAAACTTCACCCAAGCACACGTAAGTTCAAAGGTACATTCTTTTCAGAGTTTAGTGAGAGCACAAAAACAAAGTGGAACAAATCATTCAACTTTTTTTCTTTCTTTTTTCTTTTTAATCAGTCCTCCTGATGCTAGTTGTCCAGGTTTTCCAAGCCAACACGTGTTTCGTCGTCTTCTGTAATTTAGTACATGCAACTTGTTCACGGCTTGGTAAAACACATATATACATTGTGTAAGACTTTATATTTCAAGATGCATAAAGCACAAATTTGGGTGAGTACATGTGCTCCCCAGGCAACGTCCAAGTGTAATTCCTATGTGCCTCGTTATATAGTTGTCAAAAACTTGTGAAATTATCGAGTTACATGCAAAGGAATAGTCGATTTTGAGTGGCACTTGTTGCATGCAATTTCTTTGCTCGCATTGTTCATAAACATTAAAATGCACAGATCATAATTCGTATTCATCCCAGAACATGCGTGAACAATCTGGTTGATTATGTGTGAGGATTTATCTATATCTGTATTCCAATATTTCCTATTTCATAAGAACAGCCAGCTATGTCACCCAGTGACACGTCTGTGAGAAGAAAAGAAAGATCATAATCTCCAGATCAGCCCTCACCATTGTAGTGATTGGTGCTCACATACTTGTCAAGCAATCATACTCACTAATCTGCACGTATTCTCAGTAATATATTCTGTGAATACAAGAGGAAAAAAGGAAAATTCATACATCAACAGGAAACCTGATGATTAAAGTCGTAACCAATGAGCTAAGAAACCTGCCTATATAGAGTATAAAAATCGTGAGTACATACTTGTCATGCGGCGATAATTCCAGGCCACATGTTCATGTGGCGTGAGGAGAAATCATCAGGATTCACTCTCCAAGTTAATTTATTTACGTCCCCTACAACAATCGATATTTTGAATCTGGGTAGAAAAAGAGAGGGGCACCGATATTAATACCGGCCCCCTTCACACTAAAATGCCCGTATTGCAGGACGCCCCTCTAAATACTTAGCACCTAGTACGTGCTATTCCAGATAATCCATACTCTCTTACATTTCTTGTGTCACAAGGGAGCTTCCTCGCTTCTCTGGCCCTCACGCCGGTAACTCGTGTACGAGTGCCGGCGTATTCTGTTGGGCGAGTGTTATTCTGCACTTCCTGGTCACGTGATCTCGTTGCGACGCGGGATCACGTGTACCTGTAGTTCTATACGCCATCTTGGAGTAGTGGTGTCGGCTGTATATGCTAACGGAAAAAATCTATTATTTATGGTATTCCTTAACAAAGGTAGCGCTCGTATCTTGTATACAGAAACCTATCCCATATCTGGGTATACCTTTATTCGGTCAGGCTGATATTACTTCCGCCACTACGTATTTCTAATGCATATCATTATAGGCGCCATCTTGGAACGGTGTCGAGAGCCACATATGTTTGTGAAAATTCCCCTTCTTTCCGTATCGTCCTTTTGGAAGGTATCATATGTTTTTATACATGGTTAGACCATACTAATTGCTGTGTGGCCCTTCTAAGATCATACTCTTTACCCCACCGCCAATGCGAATTTGTATTCTACTTGTTTAGATCGTGTGAATAGGTAGTGGTCCCACTACAGAGTACTACTCACGATATGGCCCCTGAATTTTAAATTCGTTGCCTATATTTTTGTGAAGTCGTGGGGACATGTGTAAAGAATTTTAAACAGTTATCGAATCGCTCTATGAAAGCGGAAGGTCCTATCTCCAGACACAAGTATAACCCGAAATCCCGGTCATGTATTTCATGCCACATGTTCTCCACAAACCAATCTTATAGTATTGCAGTGATGTAGGTAATCACTTAAGAGTGCACTCTAAATACCATCCTCCAGGCCTGTTGATGTTTATGTGTATGTCTTATTCTATGTTCAGTTTGTCAGTGACTATTGTGTGTGAGTGACAGTCAAGAAACATAAAACCATAATTGAACACCTTATACTCTATAACAAATGTATACATTGCTGCTAAGGTAATAGTATAAGGTGAGATCATTACATCAAACATCAGTAAATCACAATCAGTTTCCCTGTACATTTAGGTAGTATATATGATCAGGTGATGGTGTACTCATCTGCCTAAGAAATAGTGCATCTCCTGGTCCACATTTATCCCTGTTTCTGTCGCCCGCATTTTCAAGATCCAGGACGCTTCATTTCTGCGTGATTGCAGTTCACTATTACCCCCACTTGGGTGTCTCATGGTTTGCTCTACCCCAAAAAATGAGAAATCCTTGTGTTGTCCTTGTGCGTGGCAAAAACAAGGCATGAGAACGAGATCATGGAACAAAAGGAAGTAGATGATGTACACATTATTAATCTATCAGATAGGAATCTGTCAAGTGAAGATATGTTTCTCCTTAGAAAAGGTTTGAATTTTTGTCCCAAGAACAATGGCAGTGTTGTTGACTTGAAAATTGATTTGTTTTAATTCATGAGAAAATGAAGATTAAAAAACATTTCACAATGTATGATGAGGTGAATAAAAGTACGAATGTTGAGCATCAAACATGTGTGCTGAGTGAAGTCACTATCCAGGAGATATTAGACACCAGATTATTACTTTCTATCACAGACTGCGAGGATGAGATCATCACCACTGACATCATTATGCGTGATTTTAATGTGGCCAGCAATGAACAGATAGCAAGTGGTTTGAAAAACAAATAGAAATGCACACCCACACTACACACAGGCAACAACATCGACATTTTCCACAAACTGGTACTCAATGATTTGGACAAATACAACTCCAGGAAACAAAAACCACAAATAGTCAATGACAACCTAACATGTGGGGAGAGACTCTCACTTAGGAAAATAAGAGAGGACGACAGTATAACAATTAAGGAGGCAGACAAGGGGGGAAATATTGTTATCATGACAAGCAAGGACAACCGGATCCTCTCGCAATTAGGGGATTTGGAATGATACTAACCCCTGCCCATTAACCCAATTTGGAAACTCAGTGACCACATCAACAGACACCTCAAACAGTGGCATGGAATGGGCTTATTGGATGAAGAAGAACATAGCTATCTCAGGGTTGATAGACCTAAATACCCTTGCATTTACACTCCTGAAGGTTCACAAGAACCTACCCTTTGCACCAGGGAGGCCCATAATATCAGGGATCGAGGGTCCGACTGAAAATCTATCAGAGTATGTAGACATTTTTCTGAAACCACTGGTGGGTAATTTACCATCCTATATACGGGATACGAAGCATGTTCTGGGACTACTTTCTGACATTGCTTGGGACAAGGATATGATACTTGTCACACTGGACGTGACCGCCGTCTATACTAGTATTAGACGAGAATGTGGACTGACAGCTATCAGAAAGATACTTAGGCGACGATCAGCTAGTATGTGGGAACACACAGAGATGCTAATCTCGATGATCGAACTGATCCTTGACAATAATGTGTTTTTGCTTAAAGACAGATGGTATAGACAAAAATAAGGCGTGACCATTGGCTCCAGGTTCTCGCTCTCGTATGCCAATCTGTTCATGGGTTGGCTGGAGGAGCGGTGGATCTGGGGCCCAGAGGGCACTAGATGGTCTGACTCCATTTTATTCTGGGGCAGATACATCGATGACTGCCTGATGGTCTGGACAGGAGACACGGCGAAACTAACAGACTTTGTGGATCATCTTAATAAGAACGCTTCAAACATCAGATTCACTTATGAATTTAGCCAAAAAAAGATAACCTTTCTTGACATAGAACTATATGTCAAAGATGATCAATTACACAGTAGGCTCTATCGCAAAAGCACAGCAAGCAATGCTGTTCTACACACCTCAAGTGCCCACCCCAGACACCAAATAAACGCACTACCTTTTGGGGAATTTGTGCGGGCAAGACGCAATTGCAGCTCCGAATCCGACTTCAAAGCATGTACTGATGCAATGATACAACGATTTAGACATAGGGGCTATGACAGAAGTACACTGAATAAAGCATTAACAAGAATAGAAAAAACAGAAAGAAAAGACACTCTCAGGGAGGACACTAACAAAAAGAAACAAGCATTTGCAATGCAATAGGTCTCGCATTTGTGAAAGTTAGAGCTTTTCGTGTTGAAAATTAAATTTTTTTTAACTTGTTTTTTTTTATTGCAGTGGAGTGACTATTGTATAGCACTATTGCCATTTGTATCACTATGTGGCGCTGGAGAAGCTGGAAATAGGTTATGAGGGAGGGGAGACGAGTTGATATGCTGCCTTATTAAACAAGCATTTGCAATGAAATAGGTCTCGCATTAGGAAAGTTTGAGCTATTGGTCTTGTAAATGACAATAATTTTATTTATGTGTTGGTTGTGAAAATAGCTAAATTAATAGCTATGTCATTTACAATGCCAATAGTTATAACTTTCGCAAATGTGACACCTATAGCATTTGTAATGCAACATGTTTTGTATTTACGTGACTTAGATGTATTGATAGTACAAATAACAAAGGCTTTTATTTTTTAAAATAATTAATACTTAAATAAAAGTGATTGTAATTTATAATGGCAATAGCTTAAACTTTTGTAAATAACTTTTGTGAAGATTATGTTTAGTGTATTTTATTGTGACGAAAATCCAAGAACAGAAGTGAAATATTAACATCTTTTTGTGACATTTGTAATAAAGCTTGAAACATTGAGAGAACATATTTGACCCACTTGTTGTTGAATTGTTGCACAGATTGATGCTGTCATGGCGCGGAGTGATGTTGTGGTGGCGATGAGTGATGCGGTGGCGTTCAGTGATGCTGTGGTAGCGCATAGTGATGTTGTGGTGCCCCTGAGTGATGCTGTGGTGGCCCTGAGTGATGCTGTGGAGGCCATGAGTGATGCTGTAGAGGCCGTGAGTGATGCTGTGGTAGCGCATAGTGATGTTGTGGTGCCCCTGAGTGATGCTGTGGTGGCCCTGAGTGATGCTGTGGAGGCCATGAGTGATGCTGTGGAGGCCGTGAGTGATGCTGTGGTGGTGCTGAGTGGTGCTGTGGTGGTGCTGAGTGGTGCTGCTGAGTGATGCTGTGGTGCTGCTGAGTGGTGCTGTGGTGGTGCTTAGTGATGCTGTGGTGGTGCTGAGTGGTGCTGTGGTGGTGCTGAGTGATGCTGTGGTGGTGCTGAGTGGTGCTGTGGTAATGCTGAGTGATAATGTGGTGGTGCTGAGTGATAATGTGGTGGTGCTGAGTGGTGCTGTGGTGGTGCTGAGTGGTGCTGTGGTAGTGCTGAGTGATGCTGTGGTGGTGCTGAGTGATAATGTCGTGGTGCTGAGTGATAATGTTGTGGTGCTGTGGTGGTGCTGAGTGATGCTGTGGTGGTGCTGAGTGGTGCTGTGGTTGTGCTGAGTGTTGCTGTGGTGGTGCTGTGGTGGCGCTGAGCAATAGTGTGGTGGTGCTGAGTGATAATGTGGTGGTGCTGAGTGATAATGTGGTGGTGCTGAGTGGTGCTGAGTGGTTACAAATGGGGGTGGGGTCGCACACTATTCACACACCGGCGGTGTCGCCCCTAAGGACTCTGGTCAATGTAGGAAAGTGTTCGCGATGCATCATCTTTCGATCTTCTGCTATCTTCGCTGTCTTCGCCATCCCTGGACACGTGTTTCGGGGTATTACCCCTCATCAGCAGGGATAGGCAGTGTTCTGGGGTTGCCGATGGCTGCCAATATCTGCCAGGTATAGTACCACTCCGGCGCGTAGGTGCGGGATCCCAGGCTCGTCAGCCCGCTGCTCAAGGGAGCTTTAAAGTTACAAATGGGGGTGGGGTCGCACACTACTCACACACCGGCGGTGTCGCCCCTAAGGACTCTGGTCAATGTAGGAAAGTGTTCGCGATGCATCATCTTTCGATCTTCTGCTATCTTCGCTGTCTTCGCCATCCCTGGACACGTGTTTCGGGGTATTACCCCTCATCAGCAGGGATAGGCAGTGTTCTGGGGTTGCCGATGGCTGCCAATATCTGCCAGGTATAGTACCACTCCGGCGCGTAGGTGCGGGATCCCAGGCTCGTCAGCCCGCTGCTCAAGGGAGCTTTAAAGTTACAAATGGGGGTGGGGTCGCACACTACTCACACACCGGCGGTGTCGCCCCTAAGGACTCTGGTCAATGTAGGAAAGTGTTCGCGATGCATCATCTTTCGATCTTCTGCTATCTTCGCTGTCTTCGCCATCCCTGGACACGTGTTTCGGGGTATTACCCCTCATCAGCAGGGATAGGCAGTGTTCTGGGGTTGCCGATGGCTGCCAATATCTGCCAGGTATAGTACCACTCCGGCGCGTAGGTGCGGGATCCCAGGCTCGTCAGCCCGCTGCTCAAGGGAGCTTTAAAGTTACAAATGGGGGTGGGGTCGCACACTACTCACACACCGGCGGTGTCGCCCCTAAGGACTCTGGTCAATGTAGGAAAGTGTTCGCGATGCATCATCTTTCGATCTTCTGCTATCTTCGCTGTCTTCGCCATCCCTGGACACGTGTTTCGGGGTATTACCCCTCATCAGCAGGGATAGGCAGTGTTCTGGGGTTGCCGATGGCTGCCAATATCTGCCAGGTATAGTACCACTCCGGTGCGTAGGTGCGGGATCCCAGGCTCGTCAGCCCGCTGCTCAAGGGAGCTTTAAAGTTACAAATGGGGGTGGGGTCGCACACTACTCACACACCGGCGGTGTCGCCCCTAAGGACTCTGGTCAATGTAGGAAAGTGTTCGCGATGCATCATCTTTCGATCTTCTGCTATCTTCGCTGTCTTCGCCATCCCTGGACACGTGTTTCGGGGTATTACCCCTCATCAGCAGGGATAGGCAGTGTTCTGGGGTTGCCGATGGCTGCCAATATCTGCCAGGTATAGTACCACTCCGGCGCGTAGGTGCGGGATCCCAGGCTCGTCAGCCCGCTGCTCAAGGGAGCTTTAAAGTTACAAATGGGGGTGGGGTCGCACACTACTCACACACCGGCGGTGTCGCCCCTAAGGACTCTGGTCAATGTAGGAAAGTGTTCGCGATGCATCATCTTTCGATCTTCTGCTATCTTCGCTGTCTTCGCCATCAGCCTCCGCAACCCCTCGGACGGGGACCCTCCGTGGGGTTGCTTGAGGAGTTGCTTGGGTGTATCTGGGCTCCTCTGAGGATCGGTGGGGACTGGGTCTGGGGGAACTTGCCTCAGCGCTTCCGTCTGGGATTTCGTGACCATTTTCCTCCTCGGCTCCGTTGGGCTCCTCTGGTTGGCTGGGGACTTCTCCCGGTTCCTGTGCTGGGAGGCTGGTAGTATCCGGGTGAGCTTTCTTAAAGAAGGATACATTTCGAGTGACTGTTTCAGGACCTCGTTGAGCTGTCACCATTGTGCCCCGGCGGTGCGTGACAGTCCATGGTCGGGGCTCAAATGGGAGTTGGAATTTGCTTCCTGGATATCTGTCCTTCACGTATACACGGTCTCTCTCATGAATCTCCGGCTCTCGGGCCCTTCGCCTGAAACTGGCGTAGTTGTTGGACCTGGTCCTTTTGGGGAGTGTCCTTTGCGGGTCTGCCTGGTTCGGAGTACAGTTAGGATGACTGGGGGGGTGTCTCTGACCACTCGACCTAGAGCGGACGGGCCTGGTGCCGCTTCGGTGGTTCGGTGTGGCGTAAGGCGGTACTCTCTCAGGAAACTGTATATTGATTTTTCCATCGAGACTTCTTCTGCATGGGCTATTCTTATTACCTTGTTCAGTGTGCGCATGAATCTCTCTACCTCCCCGTTGGCTTGAGGCCATCGGGGGGTCACCTTTCGGTGATGAATTCCCCAGCTTTTCAGATACTCAGCGAACTCCTGCCCTGGAAAGGCGGTCCGTTGTCCGTCTTGACGTTTTCAAAGATTCCATGCGTGGCTATGGTTTTTTCAAACTTTGCAATGACCTCCTTGGCAGTAAGGGTTGTTACAACCTCCACTTCAGGGTATTTGGGTAAAATCATCGATGATGACGAGTATATATCTTCCATCGGGGAGGTGCCCGAAGTCTGCACTGACGCACTCCCATGGCCTACGTGGATTGTCTTCCGTGATGACTGGGGGTGGTCTGTCGGGCTGTCCTGCTGCTTGGCACCACTGGCACGCCCTGACTGTTTGTTCCACCATACTGTCCATCTCCGGAAACCACACTTTGGCGCGGAGCCAGCTCTTGGTCTTGACC
The DNA here is from genome assembly GCF_964263255.1 of Lissotriton vulgaris. Taxonomy (NCBI): domain Eukaryota; kingdom Metazoa; phylum Chordata; class Amphibia; order Caudata; family Salamandridae; genus Lissotriton; species Lissotriton vulgaris. Next base: position 84,028,755 of record NC_141694.1, read on the forward strand.
ATACCTTGGTGTCCACGATGGGCTAGTTCTACCGCTTGCTGGGCTAGGCTCTCGGGCATCTCGATCCTCGGACCTCTTAGCAGGTACCCTTGGTTGTCAAGCGATAATTCCTCTTTCACTTTGAGAAACGCTTCTATGGATGTTTTGGCTTGTGGTGTCCGCTTGCTCAATGAGGCTTGAACTGCCTTCCAGTCATTTGATTGGATGGCGCTCGCCACCAGCTGTAGCAACTCGTCCCTCTGAGTGGCACCGATGATCATCTCCAGACTCATGGGCAGGGGTCTCGATCTCTCCATCACGACCTTGATATACTCCTCAGTATCCTCTGCGTCCTCTCTTTCTCCTGGGGTGGCAGCTCGGGGGTGTCTTGAGAGATAGTCTGCGGGGTTTGTCGCCCCCGGTCGGTATTCCACTTGGTAGTCGTATTCTTGCAGTTAAAGGATCCACTTTTCGATTCTGGGGGGTGGCTTGGACACTGACCCCCGGAACAGTGGGATCAGCGGCTTTTGATCCGTTGACACAGAGAACGAGTGTCCGTACACATAGACATGAAAGTGTCGGCAGGCCCAGTGGATCGCTATGGCCTCCCGTTCTATCTGGGAGTATCTTTGTTCGGTGTCTGTCAACGACCGGCTGGCATAGGCTCTGGGGGTCCATTTCTCATCGCCTTGACGTGGTGTAAGGACTGCTCCTAGGCCGTAGGGGCTGGCATCAACGGCAATGTTGGTGAGTTTCGCCGGGTCGAAATATGACAAAGTCCGCCGCTTTGGTGTCTCTAAATGCCGCCTCTTGTTGTTCACCCCATTGCCAGGGGGTTGCTGATTTGGTCAGTTCCCGGAGAGGTCGGGTGAGGTTTGATAGGTCGGGTATGAATCTTCCGCAGAAGTTCTCCATGCCCAGGAAGCTCCTCACTTCCGATATGTTGGAGGGAGTTGGCGCGTTCTGCACGTCCTTCACCTTGTCTGGGTCTGGCGCTATTTCTTGGTCGGAGAAGGTGTATCCCAAAAAACTGATTTTGTTCTGGAGGAATTGGCACTTCTCCTGGGGTAACGTTAGACCTGATTCTTTGATCCGCTGCAACACTCCTCTTAGCCTCTGGTGGTGCTCCTCGATGGTGTTGGCATAGACCAGTAGATCATCACTGACGTTCAGGACGCCCGGGAGTCCACTCAACACCTCCCTTATGGTATTCTGGAAAACTTCTGCGGCGCTGGATATGCCGAAGTTGAGACGTCGGTAACGCCTGAGGCCGACGTGTGTGGAGAACGTGGTGATGTAGCGGGAGTCTGGATGGAGAGGAAGTTGATGATAGCCTGATCGGAGTCCATTTTTGAGAACCATCGCACTCCATTTAGCTCTCCTAAGATGTCATCGATTGTCAGAGTCAGGTGCCTCTCTCTTTTGACCGCTGCGTTGGGCAGGCGCATGTCCACGCATATGCAGACTTGGCCGGGCTGTTTTGGCTTGCGCGCTATGACGATCGGGGACACCCAGGGTGTCGGTCCGCTGACCTTTTCGATGATACCCTGTCGTTCAAGAGCTTCCAGTTCCTTCTCTACTTTCTTCCTGAGGTGAAAAGCGATTCTTCGGTGCCTGAGTGCGACAGGTTGAATTGACCGGGCGATGTGGAGAGATACCTCCTTCCCTTTTAGGCATCCGATGCCCCGGAACACATCTTCGGACTCCTCCAAAATCGTGTCCAGCTCTTCCGTTAGCACCGCCATTGCAAAAGAGATTAGTCTGAGTTTGAGTCTGAGTGATGGCTTCATGAATACACCAACAAGGTGCCCGTGACAGAACTAATTTGAGTACTGCAATACTTTGGTCAACTTAATCTAGTCCTCTTTGTTTAAACACATGTACACATTCGCCGCCATGAGTTCTATGGATGCTCCGGTGTCGATTGTAGCCCTCACTTCTTGGTTGTGTATCCTGATGCGACACTTCGGGAGGCGCCTCTTCTTCCGCTGGGGTTGATCGATGGCAAAAGCGGAGTGGACGGGATAGTCATTAGTGTCGTCGTCCAGGTCTTCGCTGTCCTGACCCTCTTTTATGGTGTGAGCAGCTTCTTTCTTGGACTTCGCCGACCTGCATACTGCTGCGAAGAGGTTCATCCACCCACACGAGCTGCACCTTTTCCCTCGCGCTGGGCAGTCTTGTATGCAGTGTGGTTGACCCCCGCAGTATCCACAGTTGCTGCGTTTCTCTTGCGGCTTCCTTCCGCCATATTGGCGCGTCATGGGTCTTACGACATTAATTTGTTCGGCCGTATTGACCTGTTCTGCCTTCACTGGTTGATGGAGAGCCGCTTCCATGTGCGACGCCCTAGCCTGTGATAAATCTTTGGATCGCCCCAGCTTCAGGATATCCGCCAGTGGTTTCCCGTCTTCTTGTAATATCGTCACCCTCAGCTTTGAGGAGTAGCACCCCTGTATGATCTGTCCTCGTATTTCCTCTTGCTCATCACGGAATCCACACGTGCTGGCTAGTTCTTTGAGCCTGCCGTGTAAGAATGGGCGGAAAATCCATTCCGCTCGCGGATTTTCGGTAAATTCGCAATCCGCGAACGCTCGCGAATTTACCGAAAATCCGCAAATTCGCACGCAGCGGATTTTTTTTTCTTGGTGATACAATTTTGCGGCGTGCAGCGTTCACTTACCGTCATTCAGCGTTTGCCGAGTTGTTTTTCTCGATATTTTGCGAGTGCTGCGCCATTTTGGATCTTGCTGCAGGATCCCGCGGGAGTTTGGCGACGCATCGCGAGAGTTCGCAATTGCGAACATGTAGGTGCGGCGGGCAGCAACAATCTCGCACTCGCGAAATTACAAAATTTGCAATTCTGCACAAGAAATCCACTAGCAAGCAGCATAGACCTTCTGAAAATGATGATTTTTATCAGAATAACTCCTCAGGTTGACATTTGCCTGCACTTTTTTGGATTTGAGGCCTTTTGACTTTCTTTGGATCACTTTTGGATTAGAAATCAACTTTCACAAGTAAGTTTGTTTGGGGCATTACAGTTGCTGTTCTGCAGAAAACCGAGTTTTGCAAAACTGAAAGCACTCAGCAGGTGCAAAAGTTCACTCATCATTAGTAACCATTCCCTGTAGTACTTCCTGAGGGGCCCCTCCAAAGTTCAGTTGCCTATGTTTGTTTGGGGCATTACAGTTGCTGTTCTGCAGAAAAACGAGTTTTGCAAAACTGAAAGCACTCAGCAAGTGCAACAGTTCAAACTCATCATTAGTAATAGTAACCATTCCCTGTAGTGCTTCCTGACTGGGGCCCCTCCAGAGTTCAGTTGCTAGTTGCAACAATTCTATGACCCTGCTCTGACCCTCACAGCAGGCTCATAGAATAGCTACAAGTAGGCCACAAAGGTCCTGGAAAAAAAAATTGCACTGCAACAGAAAGCAAATTACAGATAAGGAAGCAGGTGCCAGACTGGAATTTTAAAACAGTGACACATTAATAAATCAACCCCAAATTCATTCATGTCAGTTGAAGCAGGGCAGGTGTGCCTGCTTCCCCCCCCCCATAATCTTCAGTGATGATGAACGAGAGGGTGGCATTGATGTACCAGAGGGTGGCATGGGTGAAACAGAGGTTGGCAGTGGTGAAACAGAGGGTGCTGGGAACCTGTGATGATGAACCAGACGTAGAAACAACATAGTCGCGACCGTTGCAAGCCGACAAGTAAGTTCGCAATTGCGAACTGGTACAAAACCCTCGCGAACTGGCAGAAACCCTTGCGAACACAAAAAAAAAATCTGCAAATTCGCGAGAATTCGCGGATTTTGCTGATTGCGAGTTCGCAAATACGCAAATTTGCAAACGCCAGATTCGCAAAATTCGCCCATGCTTACTGCCGTGGAATGCATCAAGCGAATCTTCGGCCTCCTGTTTTGCCTGTCGGAAAATGAACCTTTTATAGTCTTTGCTAGCCATGGGTTCGAAGTGTGCGTTAAGAGCGTTGAGGAGCGATATGTAGGTCTTTGGGGTGGCCTCTACGATGGTCTTGTAGATCCTATGTATGTCTTTCCCGCCCAGTTGCAGGAGCAGGGCCCTGTGGCGTTCCCTCGCTGTCCCTTACGCCTTCGAAATAGATCTGCAGGCGATCCGTCCAGTCTTTCCAGCGGGGCGCCAGGGATGCTGGGGCACCATCTACCACAAACGGCTCAATGGCGGGAATGGACGCCGCCATTTTCGCACGTGTAGGGGCCTAGCTCATTGCCTGGATCACTCTTCGCAGTGTAGCCCTGGTTCTGGCCAGGTACGGTCTTGCCACATGTGTCGGGGCGAGGCAGGTGGCACGTGCTTTGATTCGTGACTCAGCCAGGTCTATCCTCGCGCTGCCACTGACCTGCCGCCGTCGTGGTTTATTGTCCGTCCGCCTCCTCGGGCTGTGTTGCTTGGGTGTGTTGCCTTCTCTCCTTTACATATGCACACCTCCTTCTCAAACCATCTGGTTCCCTCAATCCTTCTTCCCTGCCTTCCAGGAAGCTGCACTGCAGTCCGCTTCTCGGGCGCCTTGCTGGCGGTTCTGCACCACACGGCCGCAACGGACACGCCCTAGGCCAGGGCCGCATGTGGAGCCGGCACGCCGCCGGTGCATTCCGCGCTGGGCCTACTGCCAGATGGGGCAACGTACAGCTGTGCGCTGCCAAGTTCAGTCTCATAAGCAATACCTGGGGGCATAGTGTGGGTTCTTAGACCCTAGTCGTATTGTCGTTTCTCTAGATCGCAGGCGCATGGCGTGATTAGCGCTGCGGCGTAAAAGACACTCGGGACACATGTGCTTTGGTTCACCGCGTGGTCTGGACTAACCACGGCCACGCCTACTTTATTTTTATATGCGAGCGCGTTACGTCACGTGCTCGCGTGTGCGCACCTCGCGGTGCGCGATTAACTAGACCGCTAACTCCGCGGTCAGGGACATTACAACGCCCCAGGAAGAGGGCAAACACGGGCTGTGCATTATGATCATGCCAGAGCAGCACTTTTACACGTCGATCAGGCTTAGAATAGCTCCACACATCCTCGTATACAGGCTGATCGTGCTGTAATGCCTCCAAATTGCACATACATTTCATCGAGCTTACAATACTAGCTTATAACCACGATTACATGCTGGTCACGCTTAAAATAGCAACAGATTTCCACGTGTGCATGAAGATCGCGTTTCGAATAGCTACATATCATGTTTACAATCTGATCATGCTTAGTATAGCAACATATTACAGCACTTCACTGCTATTAGTGCTTAGAAACCCACGTTACTGCGATGACATGCTTGTCACGTTGAGAATAGCGCCATAATGTCACGATTAGAGGCTGATCATGCTTAGAACTGCAACATATTATCATGTTTACATGCTGTTCCTGCTTGGAACAGCAATGTTTCAATGATTACACGCTGGTAGTGCCTAGGATTACACATTACCGTGATTAAGAGCTGATCGCGCTCAGAAAAGCACCATATTACAACGATTACATGCTGTTCATGCTTAGAACTGAAGTACCACTGTTGCATGATCGTAACTACAGTTGAATCTGAGTGCTTACTCTGTGACGCTGCTTAGAACTGAACTACCAGATTCACACACTGGCAGGGCACATGCTCATCGTGCTGAAATCTGAGTGACGACGTGTTCATAGTACCAAGCACCTCTTTAATAGCGCTTCTGTATCCTCTTGAACCACAACGGAGCTACAGACGCACTGGCAGTCATGGTGATATGGCCAGGGTCACACAGCAGGTCACGCTGATGAGTGGAATGCCACTCCTGTTTACCACCAGACCACTCCACACCCGGGGAATCTTTCACCCTTGACTGTGGTGTGATAAATAGAAATGATTGTCACAGTTCACCAAATGCATCATTTTTAAAAATATAAAAACCCCAGGGTCTATTTACAAGGATAAAGTCAGTGACAGACACAAGTTTATACCTGAATTAAACTTCAATTACACCAGCAAGGAATCCACGAACAATCCTCACAGTTACTAGTGGTGATTCGTCCACGGGGAGTGTGGAAGTCTGCAGCAGTAAATCCCACGCAAGGGGGGTAAGAAGTGGGTGTTACAAGACATGGTGTGCCTTGTACACAGGCATTCTCGAGCTTCTCCAGGAGCCCTTTCAAACCCGGAAATGGGCGGAGATCCTAAGCCAAAGGCAGGAGCAACTCTACTTGCAAGATGAAAATGTGTGCGCACCAGTGGTCGAAGTGGGCGGGATCTATTGGGAACTATGTACCTAATTCTTTTTATTTTACAATAACAGTTCCCACACGTCCTCAGACTTGCCGGGATGTGCAGGTAGGGCTTCTTCCAATGGGTAAAATAGTTTCCCTATGAGGAAAAAAAATATGCATTTGCCCAGGAGTGGCCCCCACCCACCCTTCCCACGAAGGGGGGCTAGTAGCCTTTGGGAAAAATCACAAGACATTCCCAGAAGTATGCCTGGAACTCAGCTCAGCTTTCCAGGTGCACTTCTGTGAATGTCTGTGAATTCTATAAAAAAAAAAAGTAAAATTACGTTCAGGTGACGATCTAAATCTCACCTGTACCTTAACATTTTTGCGTGTGAATAGGGAGCTATGGGCTTCTTAAGTAATAACACATTGTTACCATAATACAAGTACATATCAGAACCAACCCCTCCTTCACCAGCTTCAAGAGACAATTAAAAGAGTTCCTCCTCAACCGTCATCTCCAGCCCTCTGGACAAGAGCCGCTCTATGTCGCTTCGTAATCCCCCAGTAATGACGGCTTACCACTGCCACAAAGCTTCTTGCTGAACTTTTACTACATGATATTGAATTGAGAACTATCTCGAATCTCGGTTTATTAGTGTACTATGACGGTTAATGATTCTGTGATTTATGTTGCTGTAAAGCGCATTGATACCCCTCGGGTCGTGTCAACGCTATAGAAAACTCCTAAAATAAAAATAAATCTTCCATTAGGAATTTTCATCGAGTTTGGAAAATCATTTCAACTGGGTTCACTGCTTTCAACTGTAGCATTAACCTTTGGAGTCGTTTTGTTTTCTTGGTCCTGTTTTAAGGCAATCTCTCACAATACATGATACTGGGCGTTGATCACTCCTTTTCACCACCAAATATTCCTTTTTTATACTTAGTGAAAATGGCCTACTCTTCTCAAATCCCAGTGGGTGTAACTCAGCCTTTCATCCTTCTGAAATCAATACGAGTGCCACAGAGTTGTTCAACAACATAATCTGTTAGAATCAGCGTTAGGAAGCTGCAATATATCGCCCTCGAGTGTTATTTAAAAACTACGCTTTCATTTTCATTACATTTGTTCTCTCAGCTCCTCGGATTCCCCATCCCCACAGACTCCTACTACTGAGCTGCGTCATTCAGAGAAAAACAGATATGATAGACCAGAAAGGAGCAGCACAGTGATGTAAATCTGGAATGAATAATAATATTCTTTGGTGAGGGCTACAGGAAATGTGGAACAAACAATAGAAATAAGAAAAACCAGAAGGAGGGGTTTTACGCGGACGGCGAACACGGGCTGTGACTGAGAGGGCGGGGGCTGCCCGCGCATGCGCACTATTTGTAATGAAGAGGGAGCCCCGGCGCCGGCAGCTGAAGTCCCGGGTCCCAGGAGGGGGCCCTGGTGAAGATCAGCGCTCCGGGGCTCCCATGCCGAGACTGACCCGCTGCCTGCCGACGGAGAGAGGGACACGCGGAAGAGACAGGTGAGTGGGGGTGAATGGGGCGGGGAGGAAATGTGTGCGTGTGTGCGTGCGTGTGTCTGTGTGTCTGTGTGTCTGTCTGTTTGTGTGTGTGTGTGTGTGTGTGTGTGCCTGCCTATGTGGGTGTGTGCATGTGTGTATGTGTGTGTTTCCGCACTTCAGGGAATGTGAGGCAGGAGATGTGCACTGCGCCGGCCTGGACGTGCGCGTCCACAGACACCAATCGCTGTGCGTGCCCGACCCCTGTCTCAGATTCCCAGGAGGCGGACGACATTAGATACTTCGCTGGACGCAATGCTTCGCATTGCTTTCTCCAGCTCGACCTAAAAAGACACGAAAATCAGAATGATTACCAATTACAACAACCTCTCAAGTGTCCTTAGCAAAAGTATGAACAGGCACTGGTATATCCTAAAGGAGGACAGTACACTTAAGGATGCCATTGGCAATAAACCAGGAATAACATACAGAAAGGGGATGTGTCTTAGGAATCTCCTAAGCCCTAGCTACCCCACACAAAGAACCAATAACGACTGGCTAACTCACTGATCAGTTGGATTCTTTGGATGTGGACGCTGCACAGCTTGTAAATGGGCCCAAAACAAGAAATTTTATTTCAAAGGCGCGGGAGGTGAACAATACAAAATCAAAACGAATAGAAACTGCAGCACAAACTATGTGTTTTATATAATTGAATGTAGATGCCACAAAATATACGTGGGAAGCACCATAAGACCTTTACACAAGAGGATTGGGGAACATATGAGGGCAGTGAAACACAGTGACCGCAGATTCCCTATTTCATCACGCACTGCAGATTGCCACGCACAAGGACAACACAAGGATTTCTCATTTTTTGGGGTAGAGCAAACCATGAGACACCCAAGGGGGGAGGGGTAATAGAGAACTGCAATTACGCAGAACTGAAGCGTCCTGGATCTTGAAAATGCGGGGGACAGAAACAGGGATAAATGTGGACCAGGAGATGCACTATTTCTTAGGCAGATGAGTACACCATCACCTGATCATATATACTACCTAAATGTACAGGGAAACTGATTGTGATTTACTGATGCTTGATGTAATGATCTCACCTTATACTATTACCTTAGCAGCAACGTATAAATTTGTTATAGAGTATAAGGTGTTCAATTATGCTTTTATGTTTCTTGACTGCCACTCACACACAATAGTCACTGACAAGCTGAACATAGAATAAGACATACACATAAACATCAACAGGCGTGGAGGATTGTATATTTAGAGTGCACTCTTAAGTGATTACCTACATCACTGCAGTACAATAAGATTGGTTTGTGGAGAACATGTGGCCTGAAATACATACCCCGGATTTCGGGCTATACTTGTGTCTGGAGATAGGACCTTCCTCTTTCATAGAGCGACTTGATAACTGTTTAAAATTCTTTACACATGTCCTCACGACTTCACAAAAATATAGGCAAAGAATTTAAAATTCAGGGGCCATATCGTGAGTAGTACTCTGTAATGGGACCACTACCTATTCACACGATCTAAACAGGTAGAATACAAATTCGCATTGACGGAGGGGTAAAGAGTATGATCTTAGAAGGACCACGCAGCAATTAGTATGGTCTAACCATGTATAAAAACGTATGATACCTTCCAATAATATATAATGATATGCATTAGAAATACGTAGTGGTGGAAGTAATATCAGCCTGACCGCTTAAAGGTATACCCATATTTGGGATAGGTTTCTGTATACAAGATACGAGCGCTACCTTTGTTAAGGATTACCATAAATAATAGATTTTTTCCGTTAGCATATACCACCGCGACCTTTACTCCAAGATGGCGTATAGAACTACAGGTACACGTGATCACGCGTCGCAACGCAATCACGTGACCTGGAAGTGCAGTATAACTCTCGCCCAACAGCGATGCCCATGCAGAGCAAGGTGCGGGTAGTCACTGCAATAATTCGACCAACTATGACATACGCCTCACCAGTTTGGAGTGGCTGCCGCCCACATCTTCGGAAGGACCTACAAAAACTACAGAGTAAGGCCTTACGGATTGCAGCAGGTGCTCCCATGTTCACACGAACAGCAGACCTCCACAGAGACCTAGGCATCAAGATGTTGGACGACCATCTCCTCAAACTCAACAGGACATTCTACAAAGGACTGGATCAAAAAGAAAACCCACTGATCAGGAAACTTGCAGATATCTCTACAAACCCATTTGACCGCTACCCGCGTCCCATTGAAGCGCTAACCCTGCGAACCTGAAACAGCAACGCAGCATCCAAAAACTCAATACTGCCTGAAGGCAAACGCCGGCAGATACGCAAAACTCACCGCTGCCCTGATGGCATAATAACCTCGGCAAGCACCTAAAACCCGCTCACTGCCCGATGGCATTATAGCCGCGGCAGGCACTCAAACCTCAACACTAACAGAAGGATCTAGACGGACAAAGACGAGACTCTCGGAGGAAACATGCTGACAATTCTGCAAACACTACTGACCGCTACCCGCGGCCCATCACTGAGCTGACCATGTGATAAAACCTCAACTGTGACAAAGCGTCACACACCAATAAGACAACCTAAACAGCGCCTACAAAATTCCAAACGAATATGGAGTAATGAGGCTATTGCCTCGGTATCCAAAAACTCACCACTGTCAGAAGGTATCTGACAGGAGAAGACAAGAATCAGACGCCGGCACTCGCATACGAGTTACCGGCGTGAGGGACAAAGAAGCGAGGAAGCTCTCTTGTGACACAAGAAATGTAAGAGAGTATGGATTATCTGGAATAGCACGTACTAGGTGCTAAGCATTTAGAGGGGCATCCTGCAATACGGGCATTTTAGTGTGAAGGGGGCCGTTATTAATATCGGTGCCCCACTCTTTTTCTACCCAGATTTGAAATATCGATTGTTGGAGGGGACGTAAATAAATTAACTTGGAGAGTGAATCCTGATGATTTCTCCTCACGCCACGGGAACATGCGGCCTGGAATTATCGTCGCATGAAAAGTATGTACTCACGATTTTTATACTCTATATAGGCCGGTTTCTTAGCTCATTGGTTCCGACTTTAATCATCAGGTTTCCTGTTGATGTATGAATTTTCCTTTTTTCCTGATATATTACTGAGAATACGTGCAGGTTAGTGAGTATCATTCCTTGACAAGTATGTGAGCACCAATCACTACAATGGTGAGGGCTGATCTGGAGATGATGGTCTTTCTTTTCTTCTCACAAACGTGTCACTGGGTGACATAGCTGGCTTTTCTTATGAAATAGGAACTATTAGAATACAGATATGGATAAATCCTCACACATAATCAACCAGATTGTTCACGCATGTTCTGGGATGAATACGAATTATGAACTGTGCATTTTAATGTTTATGAACAATGCGAGCAAAGAAATTGCAGGCAACAAGTGCCACTCAAAATCGACTATTCCTTTGCATGTAACTCGATAATTTCATGAGTTTTTGACAAATATATATCGAGGCACATAGGTATTACACTTGAACGTTGCCTGGGGAGCACATGTACTCACCCAAATTTGTGCTTTATGCATCTTGAAATATAAAGTCTTACACAATGTATATATGTCTTTTACCTAGCCGTGAACAAGTCGCATGTACTAAATTACAGAAGGCGACGAAACACGTGTTGGCTTGGAAAACCTGGACAACTAATATCAGGAGGACTGATTAAAAAGAAAGAAAAAAAGTTGAATGATTTGTTCCACTTTGTTTTTGTGCTTTCACTAAACTCTGAAAAGATTGTACCTTTGAACTTACGTGTGCTTGGGTGAAGTTTTGCTTTCTTCTTTCGGCTCACTACAGAGATCTAGGGAGGCAGGAGGTTCTCCCTAACCTTAGAGCACCGTCAACTATATTTGATGACATACAATTACATTTTGAAGTGTAAATACCCAGTAGCACCTACAACCTATCACCTATACCACCGATCTCACTTTATACCCTAAATCAAGCAGGTCTTACGTTGAATCCTAAAAAAAACACTTTTACAATAGACCAAATAGAATATCTAGGGTTAACCCGACAAGCTGGGGTCATTCGTTCATATCTGAACTAAGTAGAAGCAATCCAAAAGATTTCAAAAACCCATATCTAAAACAGAGATACTTTCATTCCTGTGACTATTAGGGTATTACCGTAGGTTTTTTACCCCGATTTGTACCCCGATTTTCCAAGACTGCAAGATCCCTCATAGATCTATTGGGTCAGAAATGTTCTGCAAAACAAATCATACGGACTGAAGCCTAGGAGTCCAGTTTCAAACAATTAAAGGACACTCTATGTCAAGCCCCGGTCCTCCTGTGTCCTGATTTCGATAAGACCTTTGATTGCAAACACGCTTGAGGTCGAGTCTTAGGGCTGTCCTGTCACAACCAGATCAACGAGGAGAACTGTGGCCGATATTGTACCTGAATCTCAAACTCTTTGCCAGGCAGGTACATTATGCTACAATAGAATAGGAATGTCTATTCATTAAATGGGCCATGGAAGCTTTGCAATGCTACCTACTGGGACGTAGCTTCATTCTTTTGACTGATCACGCTCCCCTTACTTGGCTTGCACAATTTATGGAAATGAATCCGAAAGTACTACAGTGGTTCCTTGCCTTACAGGCTTTTTCGTTTCAGGCTTTCCATGTCCCGGAGACACTACAGAACAACCTTGATTCTCTGTCTTAGTGCCTTGTCTCATGGCCACCACCAATGCTCCAGGTGAAGCAATTAGCACCATATCAGTTGTGCAGGAGAAATCAACTACGGCTGAAGGCAACATAAAAGAAGGTCTATTCGAGTCCCATGGTGTCAGCTGGAGGAAAGAGAGCACAAACCGAGTGGAAGAAGGCTGCAGGATGACAGAGGAGGCAAAAGGCGAGGACATAGGCAAAGAAGCCAGTTCGTAGAAGAACAGCGGTCCGGAGAAAGAGAGTGAGAAAACTGATCATATCGGACAAGAGGAGGTAGGAAGCCGCTCTATGAACACTGTGTGCAAGTTCTGCAGCTTCAAAGGAGGACCAGGCGCTATGACTCCTGAAATCATGATCCAGGAGGGCCGTTGTACCGGGCAAGTCTTGACGCCTTATGAGGGTCTCTTCCAATCAATCAATCAATCACAGTATTTGTAAAGCGTACTATTTACCCGTGAGGGTCTCAAGGCACTGGGGGTGAGGGGGTGCTGCTACTGCTCGAAGAGCCAAGTCTTGAGGACTCTTCTGAATGTGAGTAGGTCTTGGGTCTGCCGTAGGTAGGTGGTGAGGGTGTTCCAGGTCTTGGTGGCGAGGAAAGAGAAGGATCTGCCGCCGGAGGTGGCTCGTTGGATTGGGGGGGACAGCGGCGAGGGCGAGGCCGGCGGAGCGGAGCTGGTGGGTGGGGGTGTAGAAGGTGAATCGTCTGTTGAGGTATGCTGGTCTGGTGTTGTGGAGTGCCTTTGTGTGGGTGGGGAGTTTGAAGGTGAACCTCTTGTTGAAGGGGAGCCAGTGCAGGTGTCTCAGGTGGGGAGTGATGTGGCTGCGGCGAGGGGTATTGAGAATCAGACGTGCCTAGGCGTTCTGGAGGTGTTGAAGCCGCCTCAGGAGTTTGGCCAGAATTCCTGCATAGAGTGCGTTTCCGTAGTCCAACCTGCTACTGACGAGGGTCTGGGTGACCGTTCTTCTTTTTTCAGTGAGGATCCCCTTGTAGATCCTGTGGAGCATGCGGAGTGTGTTAAAGCAGAAGGAGGAGATGGCGTTGACCTGCTTAGTCATGGAGAGGGTGAAGTCGAGGATGATTCCTAGGTTGCGTGCGTGGTTGGTGGGTGTTGGTGCTGTTCCCAGTGTGGTCGGCCACCAGGTGTCATCCCAGGCTGAGGGTGTGGATCCGAGGATGAGGACCTCCGTCTTGTCCGAGTTCAGCTTCAGTCAGCTGTTCCTCATCAATTCTGCGACGGCCTTCATTCCTTCGTGGAGGTTGGTCTTGGCGGTCTAAGGGTCTTTGGTGAGGGAGAGGATCAGCTGGGTGTTGTCAGCGTAGGAGATGATGTTGAGGTCGTGTTGTCGGGGGACGTGGGCGAGAGGAGCCATTTAGATGTTGAACAGCGTCGGGCTGAGCCCTGGGGTACGCCGCAGATGATCTCGGTGGCTTTGGAGCGGAAGGGGGGTGGGCGGACGCTCTGTTCTGCCGGAGAGGAAGGAAGTGGTCCAGTCCAGGGCCTTCTCTTGAATCCCGGCTTCGTGGAGGCGTGTTTGTAGTGTGCGATGGCAGACCGTGTCGAAGGCGGATGATAGGTCCAGGAGGATGAGGGCTACTATTTCTCCGTTGTCTAGTAGGGTCCTGATGTCGTTGGTGGCGGCGATGAGAGCGGTCTCAGTGCTGTGGTTGCTTCAGGACTCGGATTGGGACGGGTTCAGGATGTTGTTCTCCTCGAGGTAGTGGGTCAGTTGTTTGTTGACGATTTTTTTTTGATGACCTTCGCCGGGAACGGGTGCTGGGAGATGGGCCGGAATTTCTCTAGGACCTTGGGGTCAGCCTTGAACTTCTTGAGCAGGGCGTTGATCTCAGCCTGCTTACAGATTTCCGGGAAGGTTGCTGTCTCGAAGGAGATGTTGATCACTTTCCGGAGTAGGGGTGCGATGGCTGTGCCGGCTTTGTTGAAGATATGGTGTGGGCATGGGTCTGATGGTGATCCTGAGTGGATGGAGTTCAGGATCATGCCGGTGTCGTCGTCACTGATGGTGGTCCAGGAGAGCAGGTGGTTGGTGCGGGTGGTGGACGTGGGCGGGGATGGAATCTGTTGTTGTCGGGGTGGTTGTAACGTTGAAGCTGTCGTGGATGCCGGCGATCTTGCGGTGGAAGAAGGTGGCTAGCGAGTCGCACAGGTCTTGTGAGGGAGGGATGTCGTTGGTATTGGAGCTGGGGTTGGAGAGTTCTTTCACAATGTTGAAATACTCTTTGCTGTTGTGTGCATTGTTGTCTAGGCGATCTTTGAATAAGGATCTTTTGGCGGATCTGATGAGGTAGTGGTGTCTGCGGGTGGCGGTCTTGTGGGTCGTGTAGCTGTCTGGTGTTTGTTCGCGGAGCCATTTCTTCTCCAGTTTACGGCATACTCGTTTGGAGGCCTGGAGTTTTTTGGTGAACCAGTTGGCTTTCTTGCTGGTGCGGCTGTTGGAGGGTTTCTTGAGTGGGGCGAGGGTGTTGGCGCAGTTGTCGATCCATTGTCTGAGGTTGCGTGCAGCGGTGTCTGGGTCGGTGGGTTGGTTCTGTGCGAGGGTTGTGGTTAACTGGTCTTTGGTGACTTTGCTCCAGCAGCGGCGGTCCATCTGTTGGGTGCGGTGGTGCGTGGTGGGCTTCCTGTAGGTGAAGTGGATGCAGCGGTGGTCAGTCCAGTGGAGTTCGGTGGTGTGGTCGAAGGAGACATGGGGGCTTGCAGAGAAGATTGGGTCAAGCGTGTGGCCAGCGGCGTAGGTGGGTGCAGAGACAAGTTGTCTGAGGCTGAGGTTGGCGATCAGGGTGGCGGAGTTGGTGTCGTTGTTGTTCTCGAGGTGGAAGTTAACCCCGAGGAGGATGTAGTCCGTGGAGGCGAGTGCGTGAGTGTTGACGAGGTCGGCGATGGAGTCGCTGAACTGTGGTCGGGGTCCGGGGGTCTGTAGATCAAGGAACCTCTGAGGGTGGTGTTGTGATCTGTCTGAATCTGGAAGTGCAGGTGCTCGGCGGTGTTGAGGGTGTCGTCTGAGTGGGTGGAGACCTTGAGGGTGGATTTGTGGATGATGGTGATTCCTCCTCCAACTCCATTGGTGCGGTCTCTGCGGGAGATCTTGTAGCCGTCCAGGATGGCTATAGCGATGTCGGGTGCTAAGGAGTCGTTCCACCAGGTCTCTGTCAGGAAGGCAACGTCTGGGGTGGATGTGTGGAGCAGGTCCCATAGTTCGACAGCGTGCTTGCGTGTGGAGCGGGTGTTCAGTAGTATGCAGCGGAGGTGGTTGAGTCCGGTCCTTTTTGGTGGTTTGGCGGCTCTGTCGCAGGTGAAGCTGCATTTACGGCAGGAGAAAGGACAGGGGTGCGTTTCGGGGCGGCCTGGAAGCAGCTGTGGTCTTGACCGGCGTTGAGTGCGTGGAGGGTGCTGGCTTCGTAGCGGAGTCTGGCGTCGTGGCGGCCGACGGAACCAGGGGTTCTGGCGCTGGGCGCCGTCCAGGCGTGGATCTACGCAGATGGGCTTGCCTATGGCGCACCAGTGGCGCAGCCGCCATATAAGGGGGAAATGGGAGGGAGGAGCAGCTGGGAGGCGGGAGCGGAGCGGCCAATGGGTGGGCGAGGGGAGGGGGCTGCAGGGAAGCAGCGGCAGGGACGGCGATCGGGGCGGGGTACAGAAGGAAAATGGGGGCGCAAAAAATAAACAATACAGGAGCAAACAGTGTGAAAAAGGCTACAGCAGACAATACTACAAAATCAGCAAATAAAGACAGTAGTTACCAGCAAAGGGGCACACAGGAGCAACAGTGCACAGGAGTCACGGGGGAGCGGCAAATTACCGGCAGCAGTGCGGGAGAAATACGGGCACTGGTGGTGCTATGCGGCGTGGGGAGCGGCCTGACCTGCGAGCAGAAGAGGTGGGCTGATGTACAGGGGCACAAGTGAGGCATCTGGTGAACTGAAGAGTGGCAATTGAAAAACTCACAGTTGCATGTGCACCCAGCGGAGGGCATTGTAATAAGAGCACCCTCAGACCATAGCTCTTTATTTTCTAACTGACCAGTTATTGTATACTTCCGTTCAAGTGTCACCATATGCCATACACTGAGGGTGAAAAAGACGCCAGACACCTGAAGAACTGAAGCTGGGAAGACAACCAGGATCTACTGGCTACAAGGGAGAGAAGCAAAGCCATCCCCTGTTGCCAGACTCTATATTTTTGCTAGCTTAAGAACTATGTGCACTTTACCCTTGCGAACCAGAAGTAAAGTGCCTGTGCTTTCCCCTGTAAACATGGTCGAACTGTCATATTCGTAAGTGGTATATTTAACTTATCTATAAGTCCCTAGTTTATGATACAAGGTGTACCCAGGACATGCAAGTTAAATGCCACTAGCAGATTGCAGCACCTTATTTTGCCATCCACTTCAGTGGCAGTGACTTCAGGCCTACCATTGTAGCCTGACAGTATCAGTGTAAAAAAAACTGCAATTCAAAATAAACAATCCTCATCATCATCTGCCAACTTAGGGCGAACAAAGCAAAACCAAAGGGGATGATGGACGGAGTGTTGAACATTGTAAGAGCTCCCCCCCAGTCAACTGATCTGGATTTAATCCATCATCATTCTTTTGCTCACTCTGCCACCCCAGTTCAGACATGGCTATATGCAAATCAGTCTGACCCTGTGCCTCATGGGAACAGTCCAGCCTGAACTGCCAAGCCATGTCTTTCCGGGACCGGAAACAAGCATCCTGTGACCGGTTTCGGGTTCATAACCCTCATCAGCCAGGCTAGTTTGAATCCAGTGGCAAAGGAGCAAGGGACCCACGTCTTGGCATACCCTCCCAACTTAGGGCGAACAAAGCAAAACCAAAGGGTATGATGGACGGAGTGTTGAACATTGCAAGCACTCACCCCAGGGTATGCCCAGATGTGGGTCCCTTGCTCACTTTGCCACTGGATTCAAGCTAGCCTGGCTGAGGACGGCTGATTAGCCAGAAACCGGCCCAGGCTGCTTGTTTCAGGCCCAGGGAAGACATGGCTTGGCAGTTCGGGCTGGACTGTTCCTGTGAGGCACAGGGTCAGACTGATTTGCATATGGCCATGTCTGAACTGGGGTGGCGGAGTGAGCTAAAGAATGATGATGGATTAAACCCAGATATGTTGACTGGGGGTGAGTGCTTGCAATGTTCAACACTCCATCCATCATCCCCTTTGGTTTTGCTTTGTTCGCCCTAAGTTGGCAGGGTATGTATATACGTTTAAAAGCCTACTGCACACACACACACACATAAATCAACAAACAATTCCCAATCACAGCGTGCTCTACCATCCAGTGCAGACATCAAACGGGCGGAATCCAGCCGTTGTGGTGAAATGCGTTGGTGATAGTGTGAGTGGAAGAATAAAGAACCCTTGATGAGTAGCTCTGGAGTGCGACATTCCTTTGTTCTACTTGCCAAAAAAGATTTTGTGAAACTGACATGCTGTGTGCAGACTGCTAATCTTGGTGCTTCAAAGGACAAGGGAACCGAAAAGGCAATTGGTCAGGGACCTTGGGTGATTATATAATTTATAAAGACAGGGGTCCCTAGACAATTTTGAGATATTCAAGGTCATAAATATAGACTAAATAGGCTATATATTCATTGTCCAGCCGGACAGAATTTAATATTCAATAGGTACATGGAAAGAATTTCATACAAAATTCAAGTGGGACACAGCCTGCGTCCTACTAACACAAGTAGACAAAGAACAATTAGGGAAGGTTTCAGGCAAGGGAAAAGAGTCTGCATGGCATAAAATATAGCAGACTTGAATAGCGTTGAGACACCATTGCACAATAGGCTACACACTGTATTACATGCAAATGGTGTACAAATTGTCGACAGCATTTCGATCCCTGGGACAAGATAGGGGGATCATCTTCAGGACATAATTTTATTCATGCCTGTGTACAAATAGCTCAAGACAATACAATAATCATGTCTGAGTACATTTAGTAGTTGTTGCTAAACTCTGCTCAAACCATGGAAATAAGGTAAGAGGGAGAGAAGAGAAAACCATACGATTAATATGGGCATAGGCGGACCTTACACAAGAGAAAAATTGTCTGTGTGGTGATAACGTGGGTAGTTTAGCCAGGTGGATAGAATGGCCGTGTAGAAAATTAAGGGAGAGCTAAAAAACTAGGGCTAACCGAATTGTTGTTTGTCTATTTGTGTTAGTAGGACGTTGGCTGTATCCCACTAGAATTTTGTATGAAATTTTTTCCATGTGCCTATTCAATATTAAATTCTGTCCGGCTGGACAAAGAATATAGAGCCTATTTAGTCTATATTTATTACCTTGAATATCTCAACATTGTCGAGGGACCCCTGTCTTTAGAAATTATTGACTGCTTGACTGCTAATCTTGGGACACTACGATATATATATATATATATATATATATATATATTCACAGAAAAAACCATAGGTTATAGTCGATATATAGTTAGGAATTAGCATTTACAAAACCTTGAAAATTCAATGAAAAAACCATTGGTTATAGAACATATATAGTTAGGAATTTGCATTTACAAAACCTTATTTTACTCGCATAAAACCATTGAAATTCCATATATAGTTAGATGCGCTAACTATATATCGCGCACCCGCAATCCACTGCTGATGATGTCACATATTACATCATTCATGACATGGTTAGTGACATCACTGATGACATCACTGATGACATCTCAAATGACATCACTGATGACATCACTGATTACAACATCCAGTGACTGTATGTTTCTGTAAAGTTAAAATATGTTTTACATATTGAAGAATGAGTGGATATATAAGTGTCTGGATGAAGGATTTACTAGGTGCATGACTGACTGATTGAGTGAGTGATTAAATGTGTGTCACTGAGTGCATGGGTTAGTGACTAAACTGTTTTAATTTGTGCATCATTATATCTGTTGTTCTACAAACTGCTGCATATGTTGATCAGTAGCTATATGAGTAACTGTATGGGTTATTGATTGGTTGTCCAAGTATTTGTATGGGAAACTGAGTGTGTGTGTATGGGTGGCTGGGAGGTGTGTGACTCTGTACATAGATGTGTGAGTAGTTGATTCACTATATGTATAGATTCAAAAGTGCATGTGGAAACAGCTGTATGGGCTGTTGACTGTGCATGAGTGTATTAGTGAGTGAATGGATATCTCAGTGCTACATGTCAAAGTAAGTACATATGTAAAACACAGTACATGTGAGAGGTGACATATATAAATAACTGTGCATAAGAGCCAGTGAATGTGTGAGTGGCTGTATGGATCATTGTGAACATGTATCAGAGATTGTATAAGAGAGTAAAGTAAATATGTGTTAGTATATGTTTGAATAAGTAAGGTGTGTATAACTGTATAGTTGAGAAAATGGAGGTGTGATTGACTTTTGGCATAACTGACTAGGTGTGTGAGTAACTCCATGGATGAGTGACAGTCTGTGACTGTCTGTTTACACTGATTGTATCTAAGGTTATATTAGAGTCTGAAGAGGTTCATGGTATTATCACATGAATGATATCATCAGTGATGTGATCAGTCATGTCAAATGACATGTTATCAGTGATTTTATCAGTGATGTCATTTGAGATGTCATCAGTGATGTCATCAGTGATGTCACTAACCATGTCATGAATGATGTAATATGTGACATCATCAGCAGTGGATTGCGGGTGCGCGATATATAGTTAGCGCATCTAACTATATATGGAATTTCAATGGTTTTATGCGAGTAAAATAAGGTTTTGTAAATGCAAATTCCTAACTATATATGTTCTATAACCAATGGTTTTTTCATTGAATTTTCAAGGTTTTGTAAATGCTAATTCCTAACTATATATCGACTATAACCTATGGTTTTTTCTGTGAATTTCAATGGTTTTTTAATAGCAAATATCAAAAGCTGTCAAATGTCAAGTACGTGATAGGTAAAAACGTTTCGTATTTATGCACGCTGATGTGCTTTGAACGCTGCCCCCCCCCACTCCCCTCTTTTCTCTTAGTAGTACTCTCTCTTTGCAGATAGTGAACGGTAGTTAACGCAGACCTTTACCTCTGTTGTAATCCGTCGTACCTGCTTGTCTCTCCATTTGATTGATTATTATCCAAGCATTTACTGTTTTACAATTGGTTCTCTTTGGATCATTCTCTATTTACAAACAAGCACAAAGTCGCAATACTCTGTTTAGTCTTTGCAGATAGTGAAAAATCGTGTAAAAAAATAAAAGTAATCGAGCAAAATCAGTAGACCACTAATTCGATCTCTTTTTGACCTCGGTAAAATACAAACATTAGGAACAACCCTTCATGAGAAATACGAAAATAGTGAAATGAACTGAGCTCCACACCATGAGGGCTGCAAGACAGCTCGACTCCGCCACCCACACCGCCCAAAATAACGACAAACCCTATGCAAATATTATAAATATACACAACACACCAGCAAAGAAACAGAGTAAAACATTTTATTAAATAACTATTTACATAACTATTTTATACTTTTTATTGCCCGATCCGGCTAGCTCAATCGATCGAGCATGAAACTCATGCACTGATAGCAAGCGTTGAGAGTTTGTAGAACGATGGCTTTAGATTTTCCACATACGGTGTAGTGGCGCGAACTGGCAGGGGGCGTTTGGATTCTACCCCTTCCCCAAATAAGATTTTCATACGTGAATGTTCGTTCATGCTTTTTGTCCCTGAGTTGCTTCCATGTCACTGCCTTACACAAATGGCATAAGTCCTGGTTGTTGAGTGCCATACTTCAGAGTTCTAAGCAGCTCTTGTAACACTGTTTAAACCTTATTTGCACCTGCTGCAGCTTCACTATTCAAAGTAAGTGGGGTCCATTTGTGGACCTGACTGCATTGGAAAACAATGTGATACGGTGCCTCCCTAAACCGCTTGACGGAGGCCCCCGAGGGGCGGTGAGATGGCGCGGACTGAGAGGGGGCGCTTGGCTCCTGCCCCCTCCCCAAGTCGTGTTGCCCTGGTGAGGCCTGAGATCGCCCCCGGCATAGGCGGCCGGCTCCCGGGGTCCGGCGGAATTTTTTCCCTTTTGAAGAATCTTCCATTCTGGACCTTGTCCCACAATCCGTTTGACCTGAAGACACGCTGTCGTGGGGCGCCCCTTTACCGTTTTAGTTGCCATTCCGCCCGCTTTTGGTACTCTGTGCCTCTTCCGCCATTCAGCTGTTTACCGCCCGCTCTTGCGACTACAACGTCTCGCTCACCATGTAGTTGAGTTGCTCCCGCTCTTAAGATTTAACCGAACTTTTTGGACTGCTGAAAGCGGTTGTATTCCGACCGCTGGTTGGTGGAGACATTTTGACTATATTCTGGACCTGCATTGTCGCGTAATGCGTCATATGACGCGACGCGTTAGCGCACCCGGAAGTGCTCCGGTGCGCAAGGCGCAGCTTCCCGGAAACGATCCAGAGCGCGCCGCGCAGCGCGTAACGTAAGCATAACAGGTCATGTGACTTGTTAATAAAACTTTTCATTGGTTCATTTTACTTTTCTTTTCCTAATGATGTAAGACTAGGTCATGTGACCTACAAATAACACTTTTCATTGGATTAAAACATTTTTTTTCCCAAACGATGAAAGCCCCACCTTGTTTCTGGATGTTTCAGACTGAAGCTGGCGTCACCATGAGAGCACCACCATCTCGTAGCTCCGTCGTGGCCATTCGCAAGCAATCATGGCAGCCGCTCCCCACCGGAAGCCTGCGGGAGTCGACGGCCCCCAAGACTTTTGTACAATCTTCAAGGCTGAGGGGACGCTTTCGAGAATGGAACCCAAGCCATGGCAGACAAGCGTCCGAGTTCCAAGGTGTCCCAGGGCCATTTTACTGGACCAGGCCCAAATCCGAAGAGCCGGCCGCCATTTTAAGAGTCCTGTGGAAGCCGCCTATCGCTGCACCGCAAGAGTGGGAGCAACTCAACTACATGGTGAGCGAGACGCTGTAGTTGTAAGAGCAGGCGCTAAACAGCTGAATGGTGGAAAAGGCACAGTGTACCAAAAGCGGGCGGAATGGCGACTGAAACGATAAAGGGGCGCCCCACTACAGCAGACAAGCCTCCGCCATGTGCTTCAAAACTGCATATGTATCTCGTGATATCAAGGTTGGGCAACCAGTACACAACAAGCAGTTACGAGTCCCATTTACACCGGCACCATTTTGGGCGCGGCCGGGCAGGTCCAGGATCTACTGAAACATAACAAATGAGGCTGACGTCTCTGAAGCAGTTGACGAACAGCAGGACATAGCAAATAAACATGAACTCTCTAAAGCTGTTAACTCACTGCAGGACAAAACAAGTAAACCTGAAACCTCTGGAATAATTGTCGCTCAAAAGAACAACACACAAAACTCTGTAGAGCCTGAAGAAAAAAAAACAGAAGGGCACTGTAGTTTCAGACACACTTAACACTAATGACTAAACAAAGATATCGTCTGTTTATGAAGCAGTTATCATCTTCACAGAATTGACAAAGAAGTGTACAGACACCAATGCTATTAAGAAACACAAGGAAATCCTAACGCATCAGCATTCTCGGAAGAGGTTGACACAGATAACATCTTAAGGAACAAAGAAAGACCTGTTCACTCTTGACACCCCAGGTGCTGTGTATGTTGCACTATAGTGCTGCATCGAGAAAACGGACAACCCTATTGATGTGGATTTTTCATTATTGATTATTGTAAAGAAATGGCGACTCCCCCCTTTAGCAGATTAGCTAAATGTTTGCGTAATTTAGGCATAAAAGTTATATTATTGTTGTTGTTGTTGTTATCGTTATAGTTCTGGTTAATTTCAAAAAATGGTTAAATATATTTACAATTTTTGTTGCGTTCGTTATATTTAAAAGTTAATAAAGTTTTAAAATCTAACTTTGTTGGAGTACTATATATCTTTAAAAAATCGGGTGAATGGGGCCTTGAATCGGGTTATTGTCATGTGTGGGCTTTGCAAGTGTACTGCTACAAGATCGGACATTTCAAACTCAAATGCACGTTCTTTTTCTTACCTTTCCGAAGCATGGAGCGCAATAGCAGGCAGAGAAAGGGTGATGCACGTGTTGAACACTGCCTGGCCTGGCAAGTTGCTGGCAGTGCCCCCCCGCCCGCTCCTGAAAGAGGGCACACACACACCGCCGCCCCGAGTACTTCACAAATCTTTAAAAGACCATGCGCTTGTTCATGAGGCTTAAATGGTTTATCACCCCTTCTAGAACCCCTGCATCGACCCTCTGACGTTTCCTGGAAGAATTAGCACGTAACACAATACCAAGCCCTGTCAGCTGAAACCCCCGAGAAATCATGGGGCATATTATCAAGGGGGTTTATTTCCGCTTTTTTGGCTTTAAAAGCCAAAAAAAAAGAGATAAAATTATCTCCCTATTACCAAGCTGTCGCTAACACCAGTTAGTGACAGCTAAAAGGAGATAGCGACCATCTTGGGCCCTGCTTTGCATATCAGTGATATTTATCACTAATGACATGCAAAGTGGGCGTGCCAAGATTTTAGCGACTGGAAACAGTCCCTAACCATCGCTATCTCCTATTACCAACTTTTGGAGATATTCGCGCTAAGCGCGAATATCTCCAAAACCTAACACCTGCCCTGAGCAGTTTTAGCCATGTTATCCAATGGGAAGTGGATAACATGGCTAAGAGCATTTGCTGGATAATGCATGAATATCGCTGACTTTTCAACGATATTCATGCATTGCGGCCGTTTTTTATCGCATTTGCGATAAACCTTGCTAATAGCAAGGTTTATGTGCGATAAAATTCGCCGATGTGCGGCGATAATTTTTGTCTCTAAACAAGTTAGAGACAAAAATTATCGCTAGTTGTTGGTAATATGCCCCCGGGTTTTTCCTTGCTGGAATCGGGAAGCGAAAGACTAGCACTGAAATCAGTAGTCTCACGCCTGAATCGGGAGGGTTGGCATGTCTGGATACTCTACAGCTGGGGCCATAAACTACATCCGCAGGGCTAGGTGATAGCCTGGGTCCGGCCTGGACAATCGGACACAGAGGAAGAGGAGTGTCAGAGGGTGCGTTAGTGAATAGGGTGAAAGAGAGGTGTCGGGCGGGCACAGGGTGTGATTCTCAGAGAAGAGCAGCGCAGATGGGGGGGAAGTATATGGCCCATGCATGAGAGAGAGAGCGGGGGTGACCAGTGCGTGGGGGAGATGCTTGCGAGGGTGGGGAGCCATGCTGAGGATCGGCGGCGTGCAGAGAGTGGCCCTGGTCAAGGCATCTAAAATGGCTGCCGTGCACGACAAAATTGTGGCATTGGACAAAAACGCAAAATGGCGCAGACAATGTTTATCAATAAGGATTCATTTATAACAAAATATTTACTCGCAGTGACAAAATGGTGGTCAACACTTCCTGATTTCCATCGAATCGAACGTTAACAAACGTCACGCAGCAAAAAAAAAAAAAAAAAAGCTCACGCACAGAGCAGTTTTTAGACATGTTATCCAATGGAAGGTGGATAACATGGCTAAGAGCATTTGCTGGATAATGCATGAATATCGCTGACTTTTCAGCGATATTCATGCATTGTGGCCGATGTGCGGCGATAATTTTTGTCTCTAAACAATTAAAACGAAGCACAAAATGGCGAATTCCCGTTTCGCTACCAGTTTGCGGCCCAGTTCGCGGCCCGTGAAGCGCTTCTACCGTGAAAAATCATTTTTTTTTTATTTTCCCCACGGGACCCTTTAATAACCCCAACAACATTCCTAGGGGGTCAAGAGGGATATACCTTGCCCCCTTTCAATAAATTCCCCCTTCGTTTTTCACCTCTTCTTCTCTCTCGATCCTACCGAGAGATAAGATGGCGGCCGCTCCGGACTGTTTAGAATGTTGACAGACACCGGAGAGCCAATCAGCTTTCTGCGCGCAAAGTTCCGTTTCGCGAAAAGTAAGCGGACCGGAGCGCAGCCCGGAGCGCTGTTACAGATATATATCTTGTTTTGAACGTTAATTTCTCAAAAACTACTGGAGCACATATATTGAGACCTAGCAAAGGCACATCGGGCTAACAGTCCCTACAATTTTGCCAAGTTTCGTGCAAATCCATTCAGCCGTTCGAGCTAAAAGTGAGTCCAACCGCCCTATGGAAAACTCAATGTTAAAAACGCGTTTTGGGACCCCCCTTTTTTCTCAGCCCCCCCTTGACGAAACCCCCCCAAATTTTCAGGGGCTGCTCAGAAACAGAATGTGCCATTTTCCTGAAAATTTCAGCCGATTCCGTCCACAAACGCCAAAGTTATTAGACATAGAATTTTAAAAAATCCCATAGGGAATTAATCCTAACTATATATACCTACTGGCGATAGCCAGTAGGTAATATATATATATATATATATATATATATATATATATATATATATATATATATATATTACACAAAAACCGGGACAGGCCAAATATAGAAGACTAAAGGCTTTAGTCCTACTTTTATTTCTGGCATGTCCTGGTTTTTGCTTCTCAAAATCTGATCACCCTAAAACACTCTATTTTTCCTCGTACTCAACCTACTTCCCGGGAGAGGGGGGAAGTTACTTTTATCAGAGATATGGTAAACTACACATTCATAGAACACATTGCAAATTCGGAGAGCAGGATTGTTGTGATTGCTGGCACGTTGGATGGGCAGCGCCTAGTGCTAGTTAATTTTTACGGCCTGAACGTAGATGATCCTGATATTTTAGATGATGTCCTACCGCTTTTTTCTAAATAATGGGACGGGCCAATGATTTGGAGTGGCGATTTCAATATGATATTTCCTACAATGAATGAGTCAGCAAGACCTGCATCATATGCTAGTTTGGCACATAATGCTGCTCTTCAATCTGGTGGACGCATGGAGAAAATTCCATACTACACTAGCCAAGCACACATGTTATTCTCCTGTGCACCACATGTTCTCTTGCCTTGACATGCGGCTGATCTCTGGCGCGGTCATGCATAAGGTTCACACCTTGAATATACTCCCCTGCTCTTTATTCAATCACTCCCCAGTGAAGGTGTTTCTATGCAATCCCACTCTCTCACCATTATTCCACAGTTGGTGGTTGGGGGGGAACTGAATTAGAAGACTAGGTCTTCTCATGCGAAGTCAGTGAGGCTATACTTGTCTTTTATCTCCTAAATGAAAACTCTGTAGATGAAGTAGCAACACTTTGAGAATCCTTTAAAGCTTATTGTAGTATTCTGTGCTTGCATTCTGATGACCAGAATGCAAGTGTTGCTAGGGAACCAATGTTGCTTAGCTACTTGGAATATTTAATGACAGTTGTATCTTACTGCTGAGCCTGGTGGAGCTTAATCTGTGCTCCACGACTGTATAATCAATAAATCTTTAATTTATTTAAATCGTTTCCGCCTTAATCACTACAGATATTTCGGCGACGATTTATCATTCAACGGTCACACTTTGACGAGCCCCGTGTGCAGCTTATCCTCAATGGATTTCTGTTTCAAGAGGAGAACTTCTGGAGAACCTTTCCCAAGCTTCCTTCTTCTCAAGACTTTGGATAAGGAGTGAACAGCATTCGTCTTCTACCTAGCTTGTATCTTCCTCCGGCGACATCTACTCTGAGAGAAGACCCTGCTGACTGGTAGGATGTATGCGTTTGTTTTGATTGACTGTACCCCACACTGCTCCTCTCAGCGTGTAGGCTCAGCTGTACGGCTGTGTATATTTTACACTTCGCGCTCTTTCGTGCGCTACATTGCTGTGGGACATTTATTTACTGAAACCAATACTTGTTTATTAACAAACAAGTAATGGCCACTCACCACTTCGCTGATCCCGAGAAGTCTGGAATGCGAGGATCTTCGGAGTTCTTCCCGTCCATTTTCATTGCTTTTGCTGCGTTCCACTGATTTCTGCGTTCCAGTGACATCCTAGATCACGTTCCTCACGTGACGACATCATGCTGGAGCAGCCATTTTGAGTGTTTTCTGCGTTCTACTCTCCTAGTCACGGTGCAGTTTGCGTTCCACTGATGCCTATTTGTTTATTCACACTGCGCATTATTCGGTGATGCGCACACCTTGCTGAAGTATTCTCTACGCATCATTCGGTGATGCGCACACCTTGCTTAAGTACTCTCTTCATTTTTGGGCAATTTTCGGTGATGCGCACACCAATAAAAGTTGCAACACATGCCAAGTAATTTCTACACAATTGCGCATCATTCGGTGATACGCACACCTTTCTGAATTCTTCAATGTATCTCAAGTGATGTGCACACCTTATATCTATTGTAATTGCGGGTGATGCGCACACCTTACAGGTTTTAGTGAAATTCATGTTGTTCTTCATGCGGTGATGCACACGCCTGTTAGAGACTCTTCAAGTCAACTGTGCTCTTCACACCACGCGGTGATGCGTACTCCTTACAGTTTTTCAAATTAAATCTTGCTATACTTAACTCTATGCGCATTCCTCATTTTATTTCCGATTGCTTTTGTGCATTATTACTCTGGCATTCATTTTTTTTGTCATTTGAATAACTATTATATAATTAGTTGTATGCAACTATTAGTCTTCTCTTTATTTGTACAAGTCCATGGTTATTCTTATATAGTGCAAACGTTTTTTTTTTCTCCAGTTTGTTTTACAATTGTTTTTGAATTGCAGTTTTAATTCTGCATCATGCAATCTGTGAATCCTCCTCCCTCCTTTTTGGATTCCCTGGTGATCCTCCTGTGTTATGGGAAAAGTGGTTTGATGCTTTTGAAACCTATTTAGGAGCTATTGGAGCGACAAGGGATACTGGAGAAAGAATTTTTTTGTTTGTTATTGCACTCATTCCGTTTTGAAGGTAGGTCAATTTTCAAACACCTACGTGAGCTAACTCCTGAAGAAAGCGATGACTTGGACGAATTCCTTCAAACAGTTTTAAAGTTAATGAAAAGTTTTGACAAACAGCCCAGCCTTATAGTCCTTAGGCACAAGTTTTTTAGAAGAAAACAGACTGATGATGAGGATGTTGACACATATATCTCTGCATTGAGACGTCTGGCTTCGGTTTGCAAGTTTGAAAACTTCACGGACCAACTTATTAGAGACCAATTCGTTTGTCAATGCAAAGAGAAGAGTATCAGACAAAAATTGTTAACTTTAACCGATCCCTCACTTGACGACACATTAAGAATTGCAAAAAGCATTGAAGTATCTTTGAGTTTGTTAAAAGAACTTGGAAGATAAAAGTATTGATGAAGTTAATGATGGTGTTAATGCCATTAAGAGTGGAAAAAGTGTTATGTCTAAATCAAAAGCTGTTGTACCCAAGTCCCAACCTAAGTCTAACAAATATGAAGGGGTTAACGATAATCTCTGTATTAGATGTGGTAATCCTTCTCATAACAAAAATAGCAGATGTCCCGCCATATCGGTCACGTGTAACTACTGCAAGAGGGTAAGTCATTTTACAAAAGTTTGTCTTAAAAGAAAAAATGTAAAAAAAACATTGTCTTGTATCGTTGAATCTGATAGCGAAAGTGATGCTGAGACTATTTCTGTAATTAGAGAGGAGAGTGAGGAACATGTAAGGGTTGGCTCATCTTTTGAAGCCATTGAAGGTGATCCGTCCGAGTGCCGAGACCCAATTGTTGATATTGGTGTTGGAGAAAAAATCCTTCCTCTTCTTGTTGATTCAGGTTCCAGGATCACAATGATAACAAAGAAACTGTTTGAAGAAACATGAGGTGATTCTGTTGTCCTGTCTCCTCCGGATCGTTCCCCAGTTTCATATGAGGGATGTAAGATTGATTTGTTAGGATTTTTTGAAGATGGAATGTATTTTAAAGGAAGATGTATCAAAGGAAAAGTTTACGTTGCTGTTAAAGGACTCAACATCCTTGGGTGGTTTCACCAAGGTTTATTGGGAATGATGTTGAAGCCCAGTACACGAGAACAAGTCTTAGAAGTAGATTGTGGGCATGACATCAAAAACAAGTGGGAAAGAAAATTTCCTTCTGTCTTTGGAGACAGTTTAGGCAAAGTCAAGGGGTTTAAGCACAAGATTGTTGTCAAGCAGGGTGCTACCCCTGTCAAGCACAAACTAAGGAGTGTATCGTTTAGTGTTAGATCGGATTTGGAAAAGGAACTTAAAGAAGTGTGCTCCAAGGGAGTCATTGAGCCTGCTGAATCGTCTTTGTGGCTTTCTCCCTTGGTGGTTGCACAAACAAAATGGCCAACTTATGTGGATTTGAGGTCCCTTAATAAAGAAATGTGGGTTGATTCCCATCCGTTACCCAAAATTTCGGATCTTTTCGCAGCCACCAAGGGAGCCAAATGCTTTTCCAAACTCGATCTAGCTAGTGCATACCATTAGGTGGAACTTCACCCTGAATCTAAACACCTCACAGCATTTGCTTCTCCCTTAGGGACTTACCGGTATCGCAGGATGCCTTTCGGTTTGGACTCAGCGGCATCCGTCTTTCAACGGATAATTAACAACATTCTTCGAGATTTGAGTTCAGTCTTTGTGTTTCAAGATGAAATGAAATGAAATGAAATGAATGAAACTTATATAGCGCACGACTTACCCTGGGGCATCTCAGCGCTTGCTTAGGGAACCCGTCCTGGTATTCCCCTGTGAGATAACCCTGGCAGGGTATCCACAAGGTGAAAGCCAGGCATCCCACCGCGAGGGGCCGTTGTGGAGATTAAGCAAGCTATTGCCCAGAGTCGCAGAGTGTGAACCCGTGAGTCGAGAAGGCACCGGAGCGAGAATTAACGAGTCCGTGGAATTTTTGAGCCCAAGTCCCGCCGAGGCGGGGAATTGAACCCTGGTCCCGGGCCGAACTCAAGCTCCAGGTCTGCCGCCTCTAACCCCTGAGCCACACTTCTCCACTGATGATGATGTCCTTGTTTTTGGAGAAGACAGCGCTTCCCATGACGTTACACTAGATAAAGTATTGTCCTTGTTCAAGGAACATGGTATTGTGCTCAAGTCCGAAAAGTGTGAATTTTCCTGCGATAAGATTGAATACCTTGCTCACGTTGTGTCAAAAGAAGGTGTGAGCCCTAAGCCAGGTTTATTGGAAGCGATTTCTAACGCTCCTGCCCCCACTGACAAGTCCGTTGTTAAATCTTTGCTAGGTCTTTGTGAATATTATTCGAAGTTTGTTCCCAATTTTGCCACTATTGTTCGTCCCATAAGCTCACTTTTAATGAAAGGAGTAGTGTTTGTTTGGGATGAGGAGTGTGCAAGTGCATTGGATTCTGTTAAAGCTTCCTTAAGTTCTTGCAAAGCCCTTAAACCTTTTGACCCATCGCAGGAATGTTTCGTCACGGTGGACGCCAGTCAGGTGGGTTTGGGAGGGATGTTGACACAACATGTTGATGGCAGTGAAAACACAATTTGTTTCGCCTCTCGTGTGCTTAGAGGTGCAGAACTGCAGTATTCTGTCATAGAAAAAGAGTTGTTAGCTTGCTGCTGGGCAATAGAAAAATGTCGCCCTTACGTTTGGGGCAAACATTTTACTCTTCTCACTGACCACAAGCCTCTAGTCAACATTTTGGGAGATGGGATGAGCAAGTGTTCCACTCCGAGGATACTTAGAATGGTGACTAGACTATTACAGTTCCATTTTGAAGCCAAACACATTGCTGGGAGGAAAAATGTGAGTGCTGATTTTCTTTCCAGATTTCCAGTTAGTGAAAATGAACAGGATGACGTAGAGTTTAATGACCTTGTTAATGAGGAATATGAGGATTGTTTTGTCGCTGCCCTAGATATTCCTCAACATAAGGTGGGGTCTGAAGAGAAGTGGAGATCAGCTTTTCTTTCAGATTCTATTCTTCAGGATGTCAAGTCATTAGTTACAAAGGGTTGGTCTCGTGAAAAGGTTCTCTCTCCCTTGCTTCAACCTTTCTGCAAAATAAGCCAAGAGCTGTCTCTTGAAGATGGTCTATTATTAAGGGGTGAAAAACTCATTCCCCCTCTTTCCCTTAGGTCTGGAATTTTAAATTTAATACAGGAAATTCAAGACCCAGTAATCGGTAGAGTAACTGACTCAGAGAAGATCAGAGAAGCATTTTGGCGTTTTTATAGTGCTCTCTATACAGAAGAGGGAGAAATAGATCAAGAGAAAATCGCGGAATATCTAGATATAGATACCTGGGACAAACTTAACACCGAAGACCAGTTAATCCTGGAAAAGGCCCCCGACATCGAGGAAATAAGAAAAACCGTAAAAGATCTTTCCCGCGGGAAGGCAACTGGAGTAGATGCTATCCCACTTAATTTTTACACAGCATTTCTGGATCAACTTCAAGAAATCTTGTTGCACCAATGCTTACATTTATTTAGAGGAGGGCAACCCCCCAACTCATGGTCTACGGCTAAAATTGTGATATTCCCTAAGAAAAACAAACCTCCCGACTAGATGGGCTCTTATCGACCCATCACCTTAATAAATGTAGATTCTAAAATCTACTCCAAACTACTCGCTAACTGTATCTCATCAATAATTCATAAAGTTCCATCCAAAGTTCAGCATGGCTTTATCCCTGGGAGAGACACTACCGACCACACACGGAGAGTAATTAGCTTGTTTGACTACACCCAGGTGGCAGGATACCCGATGGCACTTATTTTACTTGATGCCAAGAAAGCCTTTGATCGGGTCTCCTGGCCATTCTTGGGGCAGGCAATGTCCAGGATCGGCTTCAACCATACATTTATACAGACAATACAAAAACTTTACATTAATCCTCAGGCGATGGTGATGGTTAATGGAGGGAATTCAAAAGTATTAAAAATCTCGAGAGGAACACGGTAGGGATGCCCCTGCTCCCCGCTGTTGTTCTCTCTTTATATTGATCCCTTTATTAGGAGACTACAAAATAATAGCACTATAACTCCCATCCGGACAAATGAATACTCAACAAAAATTCTCGCCTATGCAGACGATATGGCCATTGTCACTGCTAACCCAAACTTGGCTATGTCAATTATTGAACAGGAGGCACTAATATTAGGCACTATTTCAGGATACGCTCTGAATCGAGAGAAAACCCAAATAATTATTAACAACAAATGTGTTATGACAGATTCACGTATAACAAATTCAGCCACTTACTTAGGGGTTACAATAACTTCTGAATTAGAGAATCTAGTCGACCTGAACCTTAAACCTATTTCAAACAAAATGCAAAAAGACCTTCGCCGTATCAATAATTTACATCTTTCTTTGATAGGACGGACAAATGCCCTAAAAATGGTCTACTTTCCAAAACTTTTGTATTTATTTAGAGCGATTAATCTGGAAATCTCAGATCAATGGTTTAAAACAATGGAACGTATCTTTACGGATTTTATTTGGTCATATACTCAGCCCCGCCGCGCCTATAAACTTCTCACACTTCCCAAAGAAAGAGGAGGGTTAAGTCTCCCAAACCTCAGGTTATATTATTGGACAACAGTCTTGCTATATAATCATGAGCTTTTTCTTCTTGATGGAACAGGGATATCTCGGGATAAAGACGCACAGACTATTCATCAAATAATATTAGATGACAGAAGTATCGGCTATCTTTGGAGATATATCTTTGATAGCTATCATAAAAAAGTAAAACTAAAAACACTCATAGCCGTGTTTAGAGTTTGGAAATCTGTGAGGAAAATGATAGGTTTGGGACGGTTATCTTTTTATACACCAATACAAAATAACCCCCTCTTACCAGACATATTTAAAGATTCCTATATTGATAGATGGATCATAGCTGGAATTACTTATATAGGTTGCTTCTTCTCCGCAGAAGGGATATATTCTTTTGAATTTTTGAAAGACAAGTATCATCTTGAATGGAGAGATCTCTTTAAATATCTCCAAATTAGAGACTTTCTATTACGACGAGTGAGGAGAGAAGACACTATGCCTAAAAACATCATAGCTGAAACTCTTAGCCATTATCAGGAAAAAATACGGATTGGGGGGTTTTACCAATTATTACTTACACATTTACCTGATGACAGGCAGAAGATTATTCAGAAATGGCAAAAGAAATTTATCATTTCAACTGACGCATTTGAGTATGTAAATGAGCTATCACAAACTGCACTCATGTCAACCAAATTACAAACACAATTTTATAAAATATGCTTCTTTATGTACTATACTCCAGATAGAATTGCCAAATGGGGTAATGGGAGAGGAACATGCTGCTTTTGTTGTAACTTACAAGATGCGGATTGTATACATATCTTTTCATCTTGTCCCGCTTTAACTTTTCTCAAATCAAAAATTGAACATTTCCTCTCATTATTCCTTAAAACTGTGGTTAATCTATCTGATCAAACAGTTCTATTAGGCTTAGCAAACTGTACTAATTTGAATACTGGTCATGAACTGATTTTTATTTCGATGGCCGTATTAAGAATTTGTATAGCATCGGCTTGGCTAGATCCTATCGCCCCCTCATATCAACAGTGGTTTTCAAGACTGTTAGCAATTTTTAATTTAGAAATGGCAATATATAAATCTAAAAGTAGGAAACGTAGAATAAAAGGTTTAAAAATGTGGTCTCCTTTAATAGAATGGTCTGAACTTTAGACACTCATTTAACAATAACATGGCTAAAACTGTTTAGTTGTAATGTATACCCATCTACCCTAATGTTTATCTGTATCTCGATGATTCATGTGTTAATTTAAATATTCAATTTTATGTATTATTATTATCTGTAAGCTCTTGAAATTCTTCTTGTTCTACATTTAATCTGCCCGATCAGAGGGGGGGTGGGCTGTCTTATGTGTTTTATTGTCTTTTCGTTGTACAAAATCCAATAAAAAGTTTTTTTTTAAAAGGTCTGGAATTTTAAAGCGTGTACATGAAGGTCATCTAGTGTCACCCTCATGAAGCGTCGTCTTCATGATGCATTCTGGTAGCCTTCTATGGATATTGACGTAGAGAATTTGGTCAAGGAGTGTTGTGTTTGCAATTCTTCAGATAAATCCATAAAGTTGTCCACACCTCTGTTAATTCCCATTGAGTGTCCTGACAGACCCTGGGCTAAGGTACGGGTTGACATACAAGGGCCCTATGATGTGTTGTGCGGTCCATATAAGTATATTCTTGTTCTAACTGACTATGCATCCAAATGGCCTGAGTTCAAGTTGGTGAGGGAGGCTAATACTAAATCATTTATTGATTTTCTTATTTGAGTGTTTTTGAGAGAGGGTTATCCAGAGTTTTTGGTCTCTGATAAAGGTAAACAGTTTGTTAGCAGTGAATTTCAGAGTTTCTTCTCTTCTAGTTGTGTCAAACACACGAAGAGCTCACTTTACCATCCCCAAGCTAATGGGCTTGTGGAGAGGATGAACCGAGTAACTGGGGATTGTGTGAAGTGGGCCAAGATGGGTCATCACAATGTCAGAAGAGCTCTTGATGATATGATGTGGTTTTACATAACTACGCCACACTCGGTCACTAAAATTTACCCTTTTGTCCTTATGAGGGGAAGAAATGCTAACACATCATTTAGACCGGGTTGGATGTCTAAATTGCATAGTTCTGCAAAGAGTATTGATCATCTCATGGATAGGGTCATAGAAAATGTCACAGGTTCACAAACTAAGCAAAAGAGTTGGTTTGATACAAAGAGGGGTGTGAAAATGTATTTTCTCAATGTTGGAGATTTGGTTAGAATCAAGTCTCCTTGTATGCTAAGAAAGGGGAGAACAGATTTGGCAAAGCAAAACGTGTCTTAAAAGTTTATGGTAATGCTGTACAAATTAAAGGTGGACACTGGTGGAATCTTAATAAGGTCTCCAAGGTTATACATCACTCTGAACGTAGTTCTTCCCCTGAGGGTTTGAGTCCTCTCGAGTCTTCTCCTTGTTCTATTAAGAGTCGGGTTGATTCTGATTCTCGGGTGAAAGAATGTGTTAGGAAGAGTTTGAGAAAGTGTTCATTGCCTGTTCGTTATAGATAAGCTTATGGTTAAGATTTTACTGTTATCTAATTTTCAGCTTTTTCTTTTAGGAAGAGTTCAAAAATATTACTGTCATCTACTGTTAAGCTATTTCCTTTTATATTGAACTCCATATTTTACTTTATTTATTTTCATTTGTTTGTTTGTTTTATTTAAAGAAGAAGAGGAGGTATGTAGTATTCTGTGCTTGCATTCTGATGACCAGAATGCAAGTGTTGCTAGGGAACCAATGTTGCTTAACTACTTGGAATGTTTAATGACAGTTGTATCTTACTGCTGAGCCTGGTGGAGCTTAATCTGTGCTCCACGACCGTGTAATCAATAAATCTTTAATTTATTTAAATCGCTTCCGCCTTAATCACTACATTTAAATGTAGAGAAG
Organism: Lissotriton vulgaris; assembly: GCF_964263255.1. Lineage (NCBI taxonomy): Eukaryota > Metazoa > Chordata > Amphibia > Caudata > Salamandridae > Lissotriton > Lissotriton vulgaris. Next base: position 84,064,611 of record NC_141694.1, read on the forward strand.
TGTGGCTCACTGGTTAGAGGAGGCAGACCTGGAAGCAGAGGTCAGCCCGGGACCAGGGTTCAATTCCCGGCTCGGCGGGGTCTTGAGTCCTAAAATATCCATGAACTCGACAATTCTTGCTCTGGTGCCTACTCGATTCATGGGTTCACACTCTGCGACTCTGGGCAATAGCTTGCTTAATCTCCACAACGGCCCCTCGCGGTGGGATGCCTGGCTTTCACCTTGCGGATACCCTGCCGGGGTTATCTCACAGGGGAATACCAGGACGGGTTCCCTAAGCAAGCACTTAGAAACCAGTGGTGATTTGCGCTATATAAATTCCTGTACATTTACATATTCAAGGCATATGTATTCCTGAGAGTTCCGGTGTGCTGACGTTGATTCATAATCAGCTTCCCCACCAGGTATATGAGCTCATGCACCTAGAAGCTAATTATGCGACAAGGCTCTCTTTCCTCAACTTCAAGAGACATTACAAGAATATAGGGAGGAGGCATATTGTGAAATCTTTACTTAGGACAGGGGGCTGGGCTGAGGAAACCTGGGTGGGGAGATAGACCGGGCAAAATGCTTCCCAGGATCACCAGAAACAAGAGGGAATTTGAATCGATCACCAATGTTAAATGTAATGGAGCTGGAGTCACCTCTGATCCAACCTCCTCCATATTAGATGAGATCATGCACTTTTAATGAGTGGTAAGTAAAAGTTCAGTAAAAGTTTATTTGTTGATTAATTAAAATCATTAAAAACAGCAAAGTACATATCCAAAACAAAATCTGATAAAAACATTATACAGATACAGTGAGTTTTTATATCCAAGATGAGTTCCACAGCTAAGCCCTAACATTATTTATTCAACTGTAATTAAACAATTTGCTAATAAACAATTAGCAGCAAAAGTTAAAGTGCATTGTGCTAGCAGCAACAGAAATTAGAGTGCCTTGTGCTAGCAGCAAAAATTACTGATAGACTTTTTAGATTGGTAAAGGTACATAATATACAACACACCAACAGTAATGAAAGTGCCTTGTGCTAGCAGCTTAGAGTCGTTAGGTAAACTTTTAACTTGAAAAAAATGTACATAAAATGCCATCCGCCATTGTAAAATTACATTTAAAACAGTGCGATACATGGGGTAAACTCCATCATAAATTAAAGTGCCTTGTGCTAGCAGCAAAAATTACACATCAACATTTTAAATTGGTAAGGGTACATGATACACGACACACCAACAAAAATTAAAGTGCCTTGTGCTAGAGGCTTAGAATCGTCAAGTAAACTTTTAATTTGAAAAAAGTGTACATAAAATGCTATCCTCCATTATAGGATTACATTTAAAACAGTACAATACATAGAGTACACTCCATCAAATAGCAGCAGGAATTAAAGTGCCTTATGCGAGCAGCTAGAATTATCAAGGAAACTTTCAACAAAATAAAAAGTATACATAAGATGCAATCCACTATTATGGAGAGACATTAGATGCAGAATGGTACATTTATAATCATAAATTTTAGACTAACTTAAAATAGCCCACACACTCCCTAAAAACATTTAAAATCATCTCATTATCAATTTTTAGTTAGCTTTCATAGCAGAAATTTCATCACTTAAAATATCTACTTTACAGAACTTCTTTTCAGCTATTAAAATAAACTTAACAAATTGGCAAATAATACGAATGGTAACACCTCTTAGACATACAATAATTGCAGTCCTACAAGTTCTTACTCCCAATTCCTTAAAAATATGCTTTAATACAGTCTTCCGCTCTTCTAACAATTTTGGGCATAGGGTTATGATGTGCTGTAAGGTTTCATCACAGAGCCCACATAACCTGCAGAGGTTGGACGGCCACTTTTTCTCCCATTTTGGAATTCCGTCTTTAGTTGGATATCTCCCAAACCTTAATAACATGAAGTTATTCTAAATCAAAGGTTTTAAATGAAATAACAAATAAGGTTGGGGAGACAATTTTCCAAAAGAGTTCACTATTGACCATAAATGTTTTTTTTCCTTAATTCATCTTTAGCCGTTATAGTGGAAAATGAAGCAGCTGATTGGTTAATTGATTTTTTATAAACCGTTTTACTCCTCACTTCATCTACTAAGTTTGGGCATTCAAAGTTACATAAACACTCATTTAAATTAGTTTTCCAACTACTCCCATATTCACTTTTTGATATCTCAAGCCAACACAGATTTGCTAACGAGCTCTCTTCAGCTCGAGATAGTGTCAATAAGGACTTTAAAAATGTGGATTGTCGGGCCAAAAACTGTTTCTTTAGACCAAATTCAAGTCTTATATTGGCACGGCTAATGTATCTGGGAATCCTAAAAACTGATTTATATGTCCTTAATTCAATATCATCAAGCATTTTCGCATCCTTGCTCCGGAAAATAATAGAACCATAGTCCAAAGATGGAATTAACTTTGCTTTCATAACCTTCAGCAAGTGATCATAATTTGGGCATAACAGCTTATCTCTCAATTTTCTAAAAGCAAATGCGAGCGATGTGCCCTTAGCTTCAAAGTTATTAAAATGATGGCGAAGTGACAGACTATCATCAAATGTGATTGCCAAATATTTATACGATTTTACACATTCAATAACCAAACCATTGATATTCCATTCTTTTACTCCCAGTTTGCCGTTTCCCCCGGTCATTATTTTTGTTTTTTTATTATTTATTTAAAAATCTAAAAAAGTTTACTAAGAAATAAAGCAATAGTGAAGGATACAAAAACAGAAATAAAGTAATGTAGAAAGAGAAAAAAGAAGGAAAAAGAAATAGAAAGAGAACAAATTACTGAAGGTAAGTAAGATAATAAAAGAATGTGAGATACCAAAACTGAATCAGGAAAGATAAGAAAGTAAAAGGAAAATGAGTGAAAAGCAGAGGAGTTTGAATGAGGAACTATTAATAAAAAAGAGGAATAGAAGATGACTGAGAGTGAGTGAAGGGGAGTCACAGAGTGAAGGAATGAAGGGAATGAGGTTAATATAGAACGATGGATGAAACAGGAATGAGAGAGTAAGTACACAGAAAAACAAAGGGAAGGACTAAGTGAACTACAGTACAATGAGTGCGAAAGAAAAAAAATGGAGAAAAAGAAAGAAAGAGAGGGGAAGAAAACTAAAGCAGTGGTACTGAGAGAATGTGAAAAAGATAAAAAGTGGTACAAGGGAGAGAGGAAATGCAGACAGTTTCCCATGTTAAAAGTGACATACTGGCGCCACAAGACAATCATAAATAACAGCCAAATATAAACTCCATTGATTTGCCCCCAAAATCGTTTTTTGGTTAATATTTAAAAAACACGGCGCAGAACCTATGTACAAGCACAGAATTTCAGTTTTGATACATCACTGTTTCCCAAAATACAAATCCTCTACCTTGCAAATGTTGATATCAAGCATTATCAAAAAGCAGAACACAAACCAAGAGCAAACAAACTCAAAGCCTTATTTATGAAGACCTTGCACCAGAAGAGCGTCACTTATTTCCCATGTATAAAGTGATGCACCGGTTGCACAAGGCAATCATAAATAAGGGCCACATGAAAATACCATTCATTTGCACCCAAAATCGTTTTTTGAATGACATTTAAAAAACACTGCCCAGAACCTGTGTACAAGCACAGAATTTCACTTTTGAAATCTCACTATTTTCCAAAATACAAATCCTCTACCTTGCAAATGTTGATAGCAAGCATTATCAAAAAGCAGAACACAAACCAAGAGCAAAGAAACTCAAAGCCTTATTTATAAAGGCCTTGCGCCAGAAGAACGTCATTTATTTCCCATGTTAAAAGTGACATACTGGCGCCACAAGACAATCATAAATAACAGCCAAATATAAATTCCATTGATTTGCCCCCAAAATCATTTTTTGATTAACATTTAAAAAACACGGCGCAGAACCTATGTACAAGCACAGAATTTCAGTTTTGAAACATCACTGTTTCCCAAAATACAAATCCTCTACCTTGCAAATGTTGATATCAAGCATTATCAAAAAGCCAAAAACAAACCAAAAGCAAATAAACTCAGGGCCTTATTTATGAAGTTATTGCGCCACCAGTGCGTCACTTATTACCCATGTTTAAAGTGATGCATCGGCTGCACAAGGCAATCATAAATAAGAGCCAAATGAAAATACCAATGAATTGCACCCAAAATCGTTTTTTGAATAACATTTAAGAAGCACTGCGCAGAACCTATGTACAACCACTCAATATGACTTTTGAAACATCACTGTGTCCCAAAATACAAATCCACTATCTTGCAAATGTTCATAATAAGTATTATCTTAAAGCAAAAAACAAACCAACAGCCAACAAACTCAGGGCCTTATTTATGAAGGCTTTGCGCCACAAGAGCATCACTTATTTCCCATGTTTAAAGTGATGCACCGGCTGCACAAGGCAATCACATATATAAGGGCCAAATGAAAATACCAATGAATTGCCTCCAAAATCGTTTTTTGAATAACATTTAAGAAACACTGCGCAGAACCTATGTACAACCACTCAATATCAGTTTTGAAACATCACTGTGTCCCAAAATATAAATCCTCTATCTTGCAAATGATGATATCAAGCATTATCAAAAAGCCAAAAAAAAACCAAGAGCAAAGAAACTCAGGACCTTATTTATGAAGGCCTTGTGCCACCAGTGCGTCACTTTCTTCCCATGTTAAAAGTGACATACTGGCGCCACAAGACAATCATAAATAACAGCCAAATATGAATTCCATTGATTTGCCCCCAAAATCGTTTTTTGGTTAACATTTAAAAAACACAGGGCAGAACCTATATACAAGCACAGAATTTCACTTTTGAAACATCACTGTTTCCCAAAATACAAATCTTCTACCTTGCAAATGTTGATATCAAGCATTATTAAAAAGCAGAACACAAACCAAGAGCAAAGAAACTCAAAGCCTTATTTATGAAGACCTTGCGCCAAAAGAGCATCACTTATTTCCCATGTATAAAGTGATTCACCGGTTGCACAAGGCAATCATAAATAAGGGCCACATGAAAATACCATTCATTTGCACTCAAAATCGTTTTTTGAATAACATTTAAAAAACACTGCCCAGAACCTATGTACAAGCACAGAATTACACCTTTGAAGTCTCACTATTTCCCAAAATACAAATCCTCTACCTTGCAAATGTTGATAGCAAGCATTATCAAAAAGCAGAACACAAACCAAGAGCAAAGAAACTCAAAGCCTTATTTATAAAGGCATTGCGCCAGAAGAACGTCATTTATTTCCCATGTTAAAAGTGACATACTGACGCCACAAGACAATCATAAATAACAGCCAAATATAAATTCCATTGATTTGCCCCCAAAATCGTTTTTTTGATTAACATTTAAAAAACACGGCGCAGAACCTATGTACAAGCACAGAATTTCAGTTTTGAAACATCACTGTTTCCCAAAGTACAAATCCTCTACCTTGCAAATGTTGATATCAAGCATTATCAAAAAGCCAAAAACAAACCAAAAGCAAATAAACTCAGGGCCTTATGTATGAAGTTCTTGCGCCACCAGTGCGTCACTTATTACCCATGTTTAAAGTGATGCATCGGCTGCACAAGGCAATCATAAATAAGGGCCAAATGAAAATACCAATGAATTGCACCCAAAATCGTTTTTTGAATAACATTTAAGAAACACTGCGCAGAACCTATGTACAACCACTCAATATGACTTTTGAAACATCACTGTGTCCTAAAATACAAATCCACTATCTTGCAAATGTTCATAATAAGTATTATCAAAAAGCAAATAACAAATCAACAGACAACAAACTCAGGGCCTTATTTATGAAGGCCTTGCGCCACAAGAGCGTCACTTATTTCCCACGTTTAAAGTGATGCACCGGCTGCACAAGGCAATCATAAATAAGGGCCAAATGAAAATACCAATGAATTGCCCCCAAAATCGTTTTTTGAATAACATTTAAGAAACACAAAACAGGACCTATATACAAGCATACAATTTCACTTCTGAAACATAACTATCTGCTTCCAAATATTCTCCATAGAGCAAACAAGTCTCTATCTTAATTAAATAAATAATTTCTTACCTTTACAAATGCTTTGAGAGATTGAAAACAGTGTCAGACACACACACCAATTTTTCTTTAGCAGAACAAAAGGTGTGCACTCAATACACTGAAGCCAAGACTGGCATAGAAAATCTCTAACTTTGTACACATATGCCTTAATTCAACCAATCAAAAGTCTTCCCTCACTATTTTCAAACCAACACCCTTCCCCCTCTCAGATCTTTCTATCTGTTACCATAGCAACTCCCTCCTAACTGAACTCTCAGGTTCAAAAGTTTATTGTACAATGTTGCAAATTAACTCAGCAAGGATGTTTGACCTCTCAATACACCAGCTTATCCAGGGTATTATTGCTTTTAGTGACTTTTTTTTAACCATTCAAATTGCTTCTTTCACACAACACAACCATGCACCCCAACTTTCAGTTTTCAACTGTCTGAATCCACCAATCATTGCTTGTGATTCAAGAGCAGTGAAACTCCACAATTATTTTTTTGTAAACTCCTACTGTTCCAACTGCCATTTCATTCCCACACTTCATCTGACTGCACCAGAACCTTCTCAAATCATGTATTCTGTATGGATTATTGACATAGCTACATCCACTGGGCTCAAAGGTATGCAGCAAGCAGAAATTATCACAACCTTGATTTATCAAATCTGGAAATCAAGTGGATTGGCCAGAGAGGATTGAGATGTCATCAATTGATACCATTGGTGAAAACCTTTTTGCATCTGCCAAGCCCTGACCTCTTAATAGTGCACTGTGATGGAAATGATTTGGGCACTATGACTGGGGTTGGTCTGGAAATGCTTTTAAAGGACACATTTGATCAATTGATGACACTTTTTCCACAAACTGCCTTGGTATATTCCAATATATGCCAAAGACAGAAATGGAACTGGTCCAACCAATTTTGTCCACAATTTGAGAAAGCACGGAAACATGTGAATAAATCTGTTTCTGCTTACATGAGAGACTGTGGAATGGGTTCAATATACAATAATAACTTGCGTTACAACATGCAAGACATCTACAGAGGAGATGGTGTGCACTTCTCAGATGAGGGGAATAGAATTTTCCTCCTGAATTTAAGACTGTGCATTGGAACCTAAATCAGCCACAGAACCCAAAAGCTCTTTTCAGAGCTACCCTACCTCTGATCATTCAAAACGTTTATCTTTTTCTAACTTTTTCACTATTTTTCACCAAAGTACGCTTCCCGGTACGCGCACCGGGCGCTCCCCCCGCGAAAAATTCAAGATTTTTTTTTTGGGCCTTTATGTGCCTCCTAAGCCCCCCTCAGAAAACCTAGAGGGTCAAGAAATGTCTACGGTGCCCCCTTCACCCATTCCGGACATTGTTTGCCCTCCATCTTGTGTCTCGATTGTACCGAAACACAAAATGGAGGACTCCCGTTACGCTGCCGGTACGCGTACCGGGGCGCGCACCAGTAAGCGCTCCATAAAAAAAGGTGGGAAAGTAATTTACAGAAAAACCACTGGAGACACTTTCATCAAATGTAGAATAGGCCCTACTACATAGCAGTCCCTACCATTTGCCCAAATTTGGTGGAATTCCATTGAGACATTTAGGCTACAGGCCTGAATAAATATCCTGAGGTAAATTACATGACCAAAACACATATGAAGTATGAGAATTAACAACCAATTTTAAACGTTTCTTTCATTTTCTACGATTATTTCCTGACATTTGATTGGTTATCTACATGAATAAATAAAAAAAAAGAGAAGGAAGCACAGCCATTTTGACTACTGCTTCCTGAAGTACATTTGAAAAGAAATAACACTGACAACTTCAACTGCTTTCTCAAAGGTAAGTTGTTATTTTGGAAAGTGAAGTATGTTGTGCACTTTAAGTTAATTTGAGAAAAAATATTCTGTTAGTTATATACTATCCCTCTGTAATAGTTATAGATTGAGATAGGCTTCTCTGTTATAGTTATGGATTAAGTTAGGCTTCCCTTATATTATTATAAATTTACTTAGGCTTCATCACATACTCTTTGTTATATTTCAAATTCCAGCCTGATACCATACACTGCCCAAAGATAACTTCACTGTTAAAAAATCCAAACTACATGTCTGAACTTAAACCCAACAGTGCCCTATCTCTACTGATATAATTATTTTCTATGCAATTTACAGCAACAAAATGGAAGGAGAAAAGAATATATCTTTTGAAATTGTTATGAACAACAACCAGGATGGAAAAAATGCTGAAAATGATAACATTGACTTTATGGATGAGTCTCTGTACCTTGAATTACTTGAGTGTGTGGAATCAATGGAAACACAGAATGTAAATGAAGAGATTCCAGACAACATTTTATTAGAAGTTTTATTAAATTATGAAAAAGAATCAGAAGAATAAATTTATATTTAATAATCAAAAATTGTTCGAGCCATTATTCATTTTTATATGTAATTCATCAAGTAGATCAAACATTTTTAAAATATAAAGTGAGACTTATAATATACTGTGCAACTTTATTGTGTTACATAGAAAGTTTACTCATAGTTACTTCCTTTCGCCCACTATATTATCTCCAATGTGTATTTAACATCTCTTTATCATCTCCTGCCTCGATGTTGTTTCAGCTTTCCTGACAGACTATGTTATGAATTCCATATACCACAATAACTTCTGTAACAACATGCAAGATATCTACAAAGGAAACTATGTATATTAAATTATAGACTCTGCATTGATACCTACATGTTGGTACTTAAATAAAAAAAAAACAACAAAAAGAACAATTAATAAACATACAATTTTTAAAAGTGATTCTTTTTTCCCCATAGTACGCTCTCAGGAGCGCTTCCCGGTGCGCTCCCCGGTGCGCGTACCGAGCGCTCCCCCCGCGAAAATCGAAAAAAAATAAAAAATGTTGAGACCCCGCGGGCCCTTTCATGGCCCCCACATCAAACCTAGGGGGTCAGGGGGGGTCTACACTGCCCCCTTATGGTCAATTCCCCCCTTTGTTTTTGCCACCTCTTGTGTCTCGATTTTACCGAGACACAAGATGGCGGCCGCTCTGGACTGTTTAGAATGTTTACAGACACCCGAGAGCCAATCAGCTTTCTGCGCGCAAGTCGCGTGGCGCGCCCGGTGCGCGTACCGGTGCGCATACCGGGGCGCTGCCATAGATATATATATTTTTTTGAACCTAAATTACTCAAAATCCACTGGAGCACATATCTTGAGACATAGCAAAGGCGCATCGGGCTACCAGTCCCTACAATTTTGCCAAGTTTGGTGGAAATCCATTCAGCCGTTCGGGCTAAAAGTGAAATCGACCGCCCTATAGAAATTTTATGGGGAAAACGCGTTTTGGGACCCCCCTTTTATCTTGCCCCCCGCTTGACGAATCCCCCCCAAACTTTCAGGGAAGGACCGGAGCTCGACGAGGCCATTTTGAGGTAAATTTTCAAGCAGATTCGTCAACCGGTGCAAAAGTTATTCAAAATAGAATTTTGAGATTTAACATTGAAAAAAATCCTAACTATAACTACCTACTGGCGACCGCCAGTAGGTAATACATATATATATATATATATATATTTGTATTAATATTTTTATTAGCAGAGCCTGGGTACAGGGATCAATGGGGGGCACCGTCGGTGCCCCCTCGGCCTCCAACAGGAGGACGTGTACCCAAGGGGGCCCTGCTTGGGGCCCCCAAAGTCGAGTTCCAACAGCCCTTCTGTGTCGGAAAGGCTGGCATGGAAAGGCTGCCGAAACCCGATATCGTAATCCCAGGGGCGAAAAGAGCTGCCATTGGGATTACTGGTTGCATTCCGACTGGCGGACGGGCTCTTCGAGCCCGTCAGAAGCCAGTCGGAATGACTGTATGGATTCCTTTCCGACCACCTCCATGTAATGAGGCATTCTGAAAGAAATCTGACCGGCATATTACAATGCGGACGGAAAGGCTCCGACCAACGGTCGGAGTCGTTTCCGACCGCATCATAATCAGGCCCCTAGTATTTAGTCGCACAAGCTCACTATTAGAAATACTGGGCAGCGTCCCAGACAATGACAGTGCATGGCAGAATGGAACTAGCTGTTTCTTGATGACAGTTAATTTTTGGGTTGGTCTGTGCTCCAGCACGAGTGTCTAGACAGGATGTAGACATTCTTACAATGACTTGTCAGGCTTTGTAGGAGTTGGCAAGGGGATTGACTCTAGAACGACCATATTCACTGCTATTGCCTTTAGCAGACAAACCATTACTTCAACCCACTTGGGAAAAGGCTATCAAGAGACTACTGCGTTAAATGGGCTGACAACACGAGCGGAGCTACTTGAGAACAGAACCTTTATTTCACAGTGTAGTTTTTGTAATCACTGCGGTACGGCATGGCTGCGCTATTTTGCTACCTCAGTCTATGCTCCATGGCCACTGCAAGTCTCCCCCCATTTCCTGAGGCACCACCTGAAATGCCTCTCCTCACAACCTATTTTAGCTGGGCTGACATGGGTCACTATATAATCTACTTGTACTCTAACTTTATGTCCAGCACGGCAGGCACACTCCCAGAGGCCAGACAAAGATAGGAGTATTCCGTGGGCAACCAGCTACCGGGTAAGGTTTGAACATATTGTTGTACACAGGTAAAGAACACCCCACTCCACTACAGGCACAAACTGATACAATTCAAATATGTGCATCAATATTATTATACCCCTGCGGACCGCCAAATTTGTTGGGTATGGAAGACGCACATGTAGGAGATGTGGCTCCGCAGAAGCAGATTTTTTATATATGCCCTTGGCATGTCCCATACTTACAATGTATTTGCAATCAGTATTTGTAATTATTGAGATATTGGAGACTCCCCTTGACCTGTCTCCCCAGGTTGTCCTGCTAGGCAATTCTTCAGCCTTGGCCACCGTATGCCGACGGCTTGCATCTATTCTGCTGGTGTTAGCTAAGAGGCATGTTGCCATGGTTTGGATGCAAAAAAAGGTCACCCTCAATAAAACAATGGGTTCAAGACGCAGCATGATGCCGTGACATGGTGGAACAAACAGTATGCCAAAGACATACACCCCTCTGCTAGCCCAAAAGTTATCTGGGCCCAGTTTTTAAATTACCTTTGGCGCTCAGTTGAGTCCACCGCCGCCCCCCCCACCAAGTCCCTGGACTTTCTGCATTGCTTCTTCGAAGTGACTTAGACAGCAAATTTAATGCATGGTGTCTTCAGTTTTCTTATTGGCTTGTACCTCTCCTTCATTGCACTTGATGTAAAATTTAAGCTGTGGTTAATGGGTTTTTTTCCTTTCTTTTTATTTTTTTCCAGTCGTTTTTTGTAAAATTATAATAGACAGATGGGGAAAAAAACGAATACTCAGTTGCTGGAATATTGCTGGAATGGAACATTTTTGTTCCACGATGAAACTTAGTCATTATCTATTGTTCTTGAAACGGCAAAATACAGGGTGTTTTCCAGATTGTCCTCACATTCATCAAAAGATCAACTCGAAGGGAGCCCTTGCATTTAATTATGTTCAGATTTTAATTTGTACTTGAGCAAATTGTTATTAATTTGAAGATAAGTTCTTGTGGTTTATATTTCATATGTAGGAACAAATTGTCTTCGTATAAATTATTAATATGGGATGTCTATTTTTCTCCATCTTTGAACATACATTCCCGTTTGGAGACATTAATGAATGAGTTACTGAAGCTGAGTTATGAATATTGAAATCCTTTTTTATTGCAGTGTAGGATTTGAACACTTCGATTAGCACTTCTTTACCTAATAGTATACCTTTCCAAATCAGATGCAGCTTGGGTTTAGATGCATCTTACGTCAAATAGGCAATTTAATAAGCGACATTCCAATTTGCTGTTATTGGCCCCAGAGGTACATTTAGGCCAGGTAAATGGTAGCTTTGATGAAAGTCGCATCAGTAACTTTTCTTGGCATAGTAGGGGACTGATTAATTTATTATATATTTGTTTCCTATTTCGGAAGAAGTTCAGTAACTGCTCTCAGTCTAAAGCCATTGATATTACAGATCATTCCCAATTGGTGTTACTCATGCACATGGCATTTTCCTATCACTTTGCTCCTATCACCCGCAATAAATAAATATAGTTGTTGGTCAAATCGCTTACATGCTGGGTAAACCAGGAGATGATGTGATAGACTGGTTTCAGTCACCATTTCTACTTTAGTTGAACGTGATCTGGTAAATATTTGCTTTTTTCAGATATTATGAAATCAGTGGTTGATCTTTTTCTTTCACCATATTTCCGACAGTTCAAATACCTACTGCTCTCTGAGAAAAAAGGACTTAAAAATACTTAAATATATTAAAGTGAGCAAGCTACACGTTATTTAATAGCAGTAAATTATTTCTGTCAAAGTCTCGATCCTACCATCAGTGTTGATTGATCTTACTTTAGTGGGGCTACAGAGGCAACTAGATGAATTGGCCTTTCTCCTCCCGCTGGCTGGTAGTTAAGAAGACTTCCCTACCCGCGCTTTTGCGCGCGGTGAAACAACGGTGTCCTGGGGGATTGGGTCCCTGGAACCCTGTCACTGAGCTGACCCCGGGGGATGGGGTCCCGGGTGCCATGATAAGGCTCAGGGAGGTCAACTGGGATAACAATTATGCCAATTTTTAGCGAAAGAACACTGGTGCCCAGTACACTTCAGTCAAAGTTGCAACAAATACCAGACAAAAAAGGGGGGGGGGGTTACTGCAACAAAAATCCAGTTTCCTAAGGCAATGCTTCAGTATAACATCACTTTAACCTTTATTTTTTACATATACATAAAGTTTTTCTTTACATATATATAAGGTAAGTATAGTTATGTATATGGGCGTAAAACTATATTAACCAACTTACCTGCAAAGAAAACTAATCCTGATGCAACATACTAAAATGAAAAGGTACTCCTTGTTATAACATGGTGATGTATACATTGTACTCCTCTTATCAATGGCATTGTAACAAATGCATCTTTTCATGATACGTAACAGTCTGATATATCCTATATCGAAATGTAATATTCTTGTTTGTAAAATTAAATAAAGTATGTTTGAAAAACAAAATGTAAAGGCACACCTCTTGTAATGACCACAATGAAATGACTCCTGATGTAAAAATGAACTATATAATAAATCACATTCCTTATTGAGATCATCTAAGGAGTAGAAACAAAGATGGAGGGTTGATGATCCCTTTTTAGGGCCCGCAAGCGAAGCGAAAAAGCCCTTTTGGTAGGGCTTAAAAAATGGACCTGGAAATTCCACACAGCTCGTGCATGTTATTTCCTAGGTCCATTTTGATTGGGCTTTGAGTGCGTGTTGTTTTTAAACAGAACACCCAATAGGCCATAGGCGGTCGCGAAGCTCCACCTATCGCCTATTGGTGTCTGTTACGCGCACCAAAGCCCATATGTCTTCACTTATCGCGGCCAGACATATGTTCGCAGTGGCGCGCGGGCGCACCACTCCCGAGCTTCTTCTTTTTTTTGGATCCATTTCATCCTAGTTTTGTAAGCTTGTTATTTTCCTATTTCGGATTCAGGCAGGCTCCCTAGATGCCTTTGCCCACCCTCTCTTCTTCGGTGTGCGCGAGTCCCATCTGCTCGCGAGTAAGCCGATCACCGAGCAGCAGGCCGTTGTTTGTTGTTCTGTTCCATGGCAACCCCTGTGGTCTGCCCCTCGGTTTCCATGTCTGAACAGCTCACTCTGGTATTCTTGCTGCTGTGTCGCATGAGCCATGTGGTGCTCACAGACCAGGGCGGGCCCGTCAGCTCTCGCATGCAGCCTGTCGATGTGAACTGCCTCATTGTTATGGGGTCGGTATTTGTGTTCCCTGAATGGCAGCCGAGCTCTTCACATGGGCCGTGAAGGTTACAGGTGCCCGGACGAGCTTTAATTTAAGAGAACGTGAGTAAGATATAAAAATAGAGAGTAAATTGTAAATGCATACATTTCATACACAGAGCACATAAACAGTGCAAATCTCTAATAACACAGACTCATATTGCCCCAAAACATTTTTTTCGAACTCATTGGCACCGGCCCTTGTATTTCGTTTTCTCTCATACGTCAATCACCTTATTTAATGGTATTTCCACTGTTGTTCGCCCCTCTGGACCCGACCCCCCCTAATTTCTCAACCTCCTTCCTATGCATAATTAAAGGCGCCCCGAAAAATGCGAGCCCTCTGCGCCAAATCCGCACTGCTAAAGGGCTCACTCTGAGCCAGTCATATCGGAAACATGCGCAAGCTGCACAAAGAGGGACAAGTAAAATGTAGCTGTCATTTTATAATGCAGTTGTCATTTGTAAATGTAAAGAGCTGCGCTGCCTTAATACCGACCCTGTGTGTTAACTCGCTTCATTGCGGAGTGTAGCGGCTCGGAACGGGCAGGCTTCAGGGGAGAGGGCTGGAGACGCACGAGTTCTTCTGCACGTGAACTACATGTGTGCCCGGGGGTTCTTTGCTGTAACACCGCGCAGCCGAAGCAGTGCATTGTGTAGTGCCAGCTGTGACACTGCACGATGTGCAGCGCCAATCGTGACACTGCAAAGCACCAGGAGTGGCAATGTGTCCAGCGCCAGGAGTGACATTGTGAACTGCTAGCTGTGACACTGCAAGGCATTACAACTAGCAAGGTAACACTGTAGCGCTAGCTTGACCCAGCGCATCACCACCAGCAGTGAAACTGTGATCCTGCGCAGCGCTAGCAGTGACAGGTGAAGCACCAGCATCTGGCACATTGGGGTCCAGTTGTGAGTCTGTGGCAGTGTTCAGCCCCAGCAGGGGTACTCTCCGCTGCATAACGCCAACTATGACAGGGCGCCACTGTATATCACCAGCACTAGCGCCGTGCAGGCGCATCTGCATATCACCAGAACTAGCGCCTTGCAGGCGTATCTGCATATCACCAGCACTAGCGCCGTGCAGGGTCAGCGTTGATATCGTAGTGTGCAGTGCTAGGCTCTCAAGATGAAGCGTTACCAATAGTACTGTGACACTGCAGCGCTGGCAGTGACCCAGTCCAGTGTAGCTCCAGCAGTGATGCTATGCAGTGCAACAGCGAGCCAGTAGTGCCATATGAAGCGCCAGCATTAATAACATGCAGTGCCAGCTGTAGGTCTGTGGCAGTGTGCAGCACCAGCAGCGAGAACAGTGGATGTGCAACGCCAACTATGTATCTGACCGTATGTAGCGCCAACAGTAACATTATGCCACTGCCTGGTGTCAGCAGTAGCACACTTGCAGCGCAACTAGTGAGATTGAAGCGCTGTGTTAGGCCAGCGATGGGTGGACACTCCCTTCCTTTTGGCAGAAACCCCCTCCTCAGAGCTCTGCAGATGTGCACCGCGCTGCAGGGACCAGGCGGAGCCCGTCATCCCTGTCCCCATGACGCAGAGACTGGCGATGGGCACCATTTCTCAGAGAGGGATTTTATGCTCCCCCGATTGTGCGCCTTCCTGTTTCCGGCCAATACCCAACATATATCAGGGGAACAGGACGAGGCTCAGGAGGAACGACGCATGGCACTGTCAGTGAAATGGGGAAAACAAACCGGGCTTTAGACATTTACAAAAAATACACAAGCACAAACGGGCCATCATCCCTGCTATTATTATTGTCATCATTTTTTTTTTTTTGGAAACCTTTATTGTGCAACGGCAGCATACAGGTACGGGCCTACAACCATTCTGGCCGGCCTCGAAATCAGTTTGTAGCACAAAAAACAACCATAGAACAGCTCAGCAGTCCCTAGAGATGAAAAGCAGCAAGTATTCGAAATATCACATATGGGAAAAGCGACCGCCGAGTACAGGATAAATTAGGTTAATTTTTAAATTATAAAATAAGAAGGATCAGACGCCATTCAATCCGCCGAAAGCACATAGTGGGCAATGAACACAGCAGGTTATCAACGAAGCTAAGAGTCACAATCGGAAGATCGGCACAAAAATACGCTTATCAGGATAAAAAACATGTATTCACAGTACATACTGGTCATTACCCACCCCATGAACGTGGAACATCCTAACTAATGTTAGCGGTAACACTAACAACAGAAACGATAAGCAACGCTACACCTAGTCACCATACTGACCCAAAAGAAGGAAGAAAAAGAGAAAGGAACCAGGAAAAGAGAAGAGAAAAAATAAGGCCCATAGAAACTAAGACAAAACCCCCCACCCTGCACGAATGCAGAGGCTACGGCCTACCCCTCCCCCCTCCCCCCCCCCTCCAGCAGTGTGCCTGTCGCCCGAAAAACAGGAGCCCGAAATTTAGGTACAGAAAAGAGAAAGGAAAAAGAAAAAAGTTATATAATACCGGAGGAGGGCCATCCCAACAGGCTCCCGGTCTCCCCTTCCATGAATGTAATCTCCACCCCAGAAGCAACAGTCAAAGCAGCAATCACTTAGTGCAATAAAAATGGGGGTGAATCATCACGTATTGCGCTATTAGGTGTATCTTAAGAACTCTCCAAACCGCTTCCCCGCCAGCCACACAGACATCAAATATTAGAGAGAACCACTTAGCCCTGGCCCGTTCTTGTAAGTCCCCCGTGGCATGCCCGCAGAGGAGATCCCGTCTCAGCAGACATATGAAGACAAAATGTCCACGCACGGCAGAGGCGCAACTTGCAAATACAAAATGGACGTCGCCGACCACCAACAGAGTCTCCTTCACTGAAGACCAGCACTCCCAGTTCCGATTCAGGGGACGCATTCCACAGCAGAAGTACAGGGGCGAGGAAAGAGGAAGCAGTCACAGGAGGCAACAGTAGCTGAACCAGTGTCCGAGTCTTCAGCGGCGCTACAATGGACGAGGCCACTATCAAATGCTGGGAAAGGCATCCTTCAGCACAATAGAGACGAGTGGGCATTCTGTCACAGGCACCCACACTGTCCGGGATCATCCATTCCCCTCCGCGTCCAAGTATAACCACAGTACCCTCCTCAAACGTAGGTGGGGGCAATTCCTCGCGTACCTGGGGGCCATCCGGGCGCAGCCGCCCCAGTGTGAGCGCAATATCGTCCAGCTTTCCACCAAGCGCTCGGGAGCCATCCCTCCAAGTGGTGTGGAAGTCACTCAAAGCAGCAAGAATATCACTGCGAGACAGCACAGGCTGTATTTTCCCCATCACTGAACTACTCGGTGACTCGCACTCACCCTCACACAGCACTTCAGTAGGCAGGGTATTGTACTCCTTCTTATTCAGGCACCCATCAGGCATTTCCAACTGGTCGGGAGAACAAAGGCAGGGCAGGGACAAGTCCGGCTCAGGCAGACTACAGCTGGAATTCCAGGGGCTTCCAGAGTATAAGCCTGAAAAGCAATCTACGGCAGTGGCCATCCCCTCTCCGACTCAGCACCAGTCACAAATTCGGAAGCGGCCCGCGAAAACCGGGCAGGATCAAAGACAAAGCCGACAGGCTCACCTTTCGCACTCCGCAATCAGTAGTAGTTCTACCGAGCCTCCATGTCGAGGATGCACTCCAGCCGCACCGTGTGACAACCAGGGCACCTTCAGAAAATACCTCTCTGGAGTTGCTGCGTCCCGGTGGGCCGACTCCGCCCAGGTCCAGCTGGCCGCCGCCGATGAGTCAGCGCCCGGCCATGTTTACCAGTCGAGGTCTCGGCTCAGGGTCGTTTGAGGCCATCAATCGATTTCGCGAATATCTCCGTCTGTGAGGCCGGTAGAGGCGCCGGGATCGCGCAAGCGATATCTGCGCGCTATCACCGTCGCCCCGCTGCCATGCAATGCCAGGATCTTGGGCAGGATTGCCTTGCGGGGCTCGGAAGCTTACGGAGCCGGGAGCCTACACTTCCATGCCGATCGCCATCTTGGCTCCTCCTCCATTGTTGTCATCATTACCCTTATTATCGAACATTAACAAAAGAACGATATGGAAGAGTGTTAATAAAGGCAAGATTATTATTATTACTACACTTACTATTAATAATAATATCATTATTTGTATGAAATACAAGTGTTATTAACAGTAAGGATGTGATTGTTACTCCTATTATAATAATCATTATGATCACTTTCTGGTTAATAGTAATAACGAAAATAATAATAATAATAATAACCACATCGCTGCGGGCGCATGCTGGTGACGGAACCGCTCCGTCACCAGCCGCGGTTGGGCTGTGCTCATGACGGAACGGTTCCGTCATGGCCCCGCCCGCTCAATGGAACGCCCAGCGCAGGCGCGGAATCCGCGCCGCTCAGGCGTGGCAAGCGGGCCATGACGGAACCGCTCCGTCATCAGCACAGCGCCACCGCAGCTGATGACGGAGCGGTTCCGTCATCAGCATCGAAAGAGATAATAACTGTATTATTACTATTATTATTACTCTTAATAATATTATTATAATTATGCGCCCAGTTGCAGTACTTACAACAAAGGTGATTTTTTAATCACATATTGCGCCACATTCCACAGCTGTCATTTCATTTACTAGTATTCGTTAATCATTGCTTTGTTACTATTGATCTCATTATCGGTAGGGGTTTTATCATGCTCGTGGTGTGTCCATGCGGCATGTTGTCACTTCCATGCCAGGGCGATGCTCGCCTGAGTTGAGAAGGATGAATGGCTGAATGAACCCACTACTGTTCAAAGATTTGACCTTCTGATTGGAGACCTCTACAATGAAGGCATTAGTCCACTGAGCTGTCTTACCGGATAAGTAACCGAGAAGAGTTTCCTTTTCCTTTTGGGGAGCACTAGACATGCCTATATTCATTCCCTCTGCTCCCTTCAGTCTTCAGGTCACGGGTTCATACTTTTCTTCTCAACCATTTGCCCTTTCCACAAAGACGTAGACACCATATTGAGCCCTCAGTGGCGTTAACCTCCAGCAGAAAGACCACCCACACTCCGTACCAGTGGCTTACAAACCCCCACCCTCCTCCTTGGCTTCATGCTCTTCTAAGACACTGCCCCATTCCTCTCTCATCACCAGCTCATGCCTCTCTCATCACCAGCTCATCCCTCTCACCCGGATAAAATACAACTGTCCACCCTTATCGCCACATCCACACCCACCCAATGACTCCCATCGCTTGAAAGAAGCACGCACCAACCCTCACCCTTACTCCTGTATTCCGTCTCCCTCGACCTGTCCAAAAAAAACCATATTTGTTATTTAACTCTAGCTATCCGCCCGCCAAGCATTTACTTCTGCTTCCTCATTCCCACACTCTCTAGCCACTCACACTGTCCGATGAACACACATCTCTGGACCTGGTGGAAATCACAGCCTGCCATACATCAAAAGCATACAACCTGCCAAGGAGGACCCTAAAACAGGCCATCTAAATCTCAGTATTTCACAATACCCTCCTCTCCCAGATATCTGCCCCTCAACAACTTTCCCCTCCTGTCGACTACCTACTACTTTTCAAAGTACCAGTTTCGCATACTGCTGCTTCTACCATTGGAGCTAGAGGTGGATGGGTCGGTTGTACACGGTTGAGGAATAAATGTTCCTTTCTTTAAATTACGAGACCCTGTGTATTTTGCTGTAAGACTTAACAATGAATTACGTGAAGACTTGCTACCTATGCCCGAATTTCTATGGAGACAGAAGGCATACAGAAGCCCTAGCCATAAATGAGGAATAACAGGGGCAAACGGATGTTAACGCTGAGCTATTAATACAGACAAGCAACAGTGCTGTACTGGCTGAAGTACTCATTCCTTATAACAGACGCTCAGCTGAATTGCAGACTGGGCTAAGCACTGGGCATCTGCAGTCTTTATTTTACTTATTTACGCTGTTTTATATAGAATCATTTAAACCTCAGCTTCGGAGTCAGTGCACTTTAGAACTGGAAACAAACCAAACAAAATATTATACGACATAACAAAGGTAATATAATATACATGATCTGAAGGAAGGAATGCATCAACACGATGAATCATAAAAGAAATCGGCACATAAATTGGGTCCTTATTCAAACACTAATGTTGCATATTATGCAATAACAAAATTTAAGCACTTATAACCCATTTATATAAACTTTTCAAAATGGCTGAAAAGTCCTGAGTGCCTGAGCATTTCTGAAGTGCTGTATCGCTAGTCTTTACAAAGTATAATCAGTGCTTAATTTGAGCAGGAGCTTTCAGGAACTAAGCACCTGCACTTCTTTCACAGGGCCGGGGCTACAATTTCTGACCCTGCAGGTGGTGGCCTCAATATTAATTCTTCAAATTCAAAATAAAAAGAATGACATACATTGCATGGTTTCTGGCTAGTTAATGTTCACAGACAGGCCAGCAAACGTCTGTCCAGGCAGGCATGATTGTGTATCACCAAGTTAGTGATGATGTCATCTCGCCGATCTGTCAGGATTCCCCCTTCCCCTTCGTTGCCAGCAGGTTGGTAACGATTAGCAGGAATACGAACCCGGCAGTCGGGTGAACTACAAGGACCAGCAGGCTTAGCGCGGAGTATGCGCAGAACACATCCGCCCATAAAAGACGCCCCCTATGGAGACCGGGCGTCGGATATTGAGACGATCGCCGGCGTGTGCCTTGTTCTGGGAGCTCTAGAGACGCGAGACCATGGAGGTTTTGCCCGCGTTCTCTGCCCGCGCTCCAACCTTCCTCGGACAGCAAGATCGAGCGGCTGATCTCTTGTGTCGTATTTCAGACACCATCGCGGTCGAGTGTCAGGCGTGGCATTCCCGCAAATGAGACAGAGACTCACACCAAGGAGGTGTTTGCCTGCGTTCTCTGTTCACCCTCCTGTCGGCTTTGGACTCCAAGGTAGAGCGGCGGCTCCCTTGCAACAAGCATAGGTAACTCCACGTCAGTTTCCCTTGTCATACAGCTGTATTCTTAGGCAGGATTTGAGCGGCATTTTCGGCCGCTTCTTAGCACTGTGCCCTCTGTTGGGGAGTACCAGGACTGGTACTCATGCGGATGACGGTTGGGGCCCTTTTGTTCGCTCAGCATTGTCGGCTGAGAGGGGTTTGCCTACGGGTTACCTGACAGTTGGTATTGTAACTTTTTCGTTACTTCTTTCCTTATGGGACTGCCATTCGTTGTGTTATTTACCTATGGTTTAGTGTACTTCACTTCACCAATAAAGAAAGCAGAACGAGACAAACGGTCATTATTTCCTTATAGGTCATCCTAGTGTTATCAAACCGATCATGAGGTTCATAGGAAGATTACACAATATCCGACCTTTATACTTAATCGTCCTTCTGGTCGGGTTGACGACACCATGGCCATGTTGGATGACGTCTTAGCAGCTTTGGCTGCAGTTCAGAACAAACTTTCTGCATCTCGGCAGGAAACCGCTGATCTACGGGCCAGATTGGACACACTGCAGAGAAACCCTTTCATTGCTGGACCCGCTTCAACTGCCCGATCATGAGGTTCATAGGAAGATTACACAATATCCGACCTTTATACTTAATCGTTCTCCTGGTCGGGTTGACGACACCATGGCCATGTTGGATGACGTCTTAGCAGCTTTGGCTGCAGTTCAGAACAAACTTTCTGCATCTCGGCAGGAAACCGCGGATCTACTGGCCAGATTGGACACACTGCAGAGAAACCCTTTCATTGCTGGACCCGCTTCAACTGCCCCTCCATCTGCTGTGGTGGTGGAGATGCCTGTCTCTATTCCTCTTGCCACACCTGAGAGATACAGTGGGGATCCCAGCACAGTGCAAGTGTTCTTGATCCAAGTGGCCTTGCATCTGTCCTGTAAACCGATTTCATTCCCCACCAACCAGGCGAGGGTGGCCTTCCTTATCTCCTACCTGGCACGAAATGCCGCCCAATGGGCAGTACCACTGGTGAGCCGTAACGACCCTCTCTTGTACGACTGGGAAGCCTTTCAGGAGGAATTTGCGAAGGTGTTCGACAGAAGGGCCGATTCTTACACAGCAGATAGGGAACTGCTGGAACTCCGCCAGGGTAGCAGCGATCTGTTGCAGTATTTAAATTCCTTCCGGCGTCTGGTGGCTGAGACCAAATGGCCCACGTCAAAACAAACTGTGCTCTTCCATCAGGGGTTTAAATGAAGAACTGAAGGACGTTATAGTGCAGATCGACCCCCAGCCCACGACCTGAGAGGATCTCATCAGCCTGGTCTTGCGCCTTGACCATCGATTGAGTGAGCGCAGAGGCGATCATAAGAAAAAAGGAAAGCCTCTGCCTTCTTATGGGTCGCAAGGGTCCGCCGAAACACACCCTGCACCTCGGGCGGAACCAATGGATATTGGGGCCATTAGAGCCAGTCTTACTTCTACGGAGAAGGAATCACGCCGCAAACAAGGCCTATGTTTGTATTGTGTCAAGAAGGGGCACTTCGTGAGGGAATGCCCGGCTAAACCAAAGAGCAGTCGATTTCGAACCAATAGGACGGTGACAGCAGTGGTGGACACTAAGGCGGAAAACTGATGGACTCCCTGAATAGCGAAGGGGCTTCTCGGAATCACAATTATATCCCTTCCTTGCTACGCATGGATCGTGTGCGTCAACAGCATGTGTTCATTACCATTCACGTTGGGGTTCGGGCGGACTGGATTCCTGTGGTCACTATGATTGATTCAGGGGCCACTGGTCAGTTCATGGATACGGAGGAGGCACAGTGACTAAGCATCACTCTTTTAACCAAGGAGTTTCCTGAGAATGTGTATGCTGTGGATGGGCGTAAGCTGGTCACGGGACCTATCGGTCATCATACAGGAGGGGTCACCGTGAGGTATGGGGGACGTCACAGGGAGATCGACTTCAGCATCATACGAGCTCCACAGTACGGGGTCATATTGGGATTGCCCTGGCTCCAGAAGCATAACCCCTCTATCAACTGGGCTGGCATGGACTCCCCGTATTGCCTCCAGCATTGCGGTATAGCACAGGGTCACCCCATCCAGGATCAAGTCCCAATACAGATGGTAGCCACGGCGGCAGAAAAGACGGTTGTTCTTCCCGTTGACTATCAGGACTACATGGATGTGTTTGATGATTTCCAAGCTGAGGTGCTCCCTCCGCACATGATATATGACTGCCAAATTGACCTGGTTCCTGGGGGATGCGTACCCAGTGGAAGACTGTACGTGCTAACAGAACCTGAAAATCTCCATTTGCGCTCTTACCCGGACAAACTTCTTGATCTTGGTTTTATCAGGCCTTCTAAATCTCTGGCGGCATCGCCTCTATTTTTTATCCCTAAAGCTAATGGGGAGTTACGGGCCTGTGTGGACTTCAAGGCTCTGAACAGGTGATAAAGGCCAAGATCTATACCAAACTCGATCTCAAGGGGACCTACCATCTCGTGCGCATGAGGAGCGGAGATGAATGGAAAACGTCATTTAAGACCAGGTTCGGGCTGTTTGAATACCTTGTAATGCCGTTTGGGCTCTGCATTGCCCCTGCGGCCTTTCAGTTGTTCCTGAATGATGTGCTTCGCAAAATGTTGGATGTGTACGTGGTTGTCTACATAGACAACATCCTCATCTATTCCAACACAGTGGAGGACCATGTACAACACGTATCGACTGTGTTACGGATACTTCGGGAGAACAGGCTGTTCTGCAAGCTCAGCAAGTGCGATTTTCATGTCACATCTGTGAAATTCCTAGGAGGTAATGCTGAGTCCTGATGGACAGGAGATGGCGGAAAGTAAGGTCAATGCCGTAAAAGAGTGGCCTACCCCTCAGTGTGCCAAGGACGTGCAATGCTTCATCGGGTTTGCCAACTTCTACAGGAGGTTCATCAATGGTTTCTCTGGACTTGTGGCCCCTATCACTCAGTTGCTGAGAAAGTCTCAGTTGTTTGTTTGGACCCCTGAAGCGCAGGAAGAATTTGTTGCCTTGAAGAGAGCAATTTGTTTCAGCTCCCGTTCTTGCCCATCCAGAACCGAAAACAACCATACATGGTGGAGGCAGACGCGTCAGAAGCCCTGGGGGCCATACTATCGCAGAGGCATCCAATCACGGGTCTACTACATACGGTGGCCTTTATGTCCCGAAAGCTGAACGACGCTGAGAGGAATTACCACATCGCCGAGAAGGAACTGTTGGCAATAAAGGACGCCTTCACGGAGTGGAGGCATCTCTTAATGGGAGCCAGACACGTGGACACTGTGTTTACGGACCACCGGAATCTCCAATTCATGATGGCAGCGAGTCACCTCTCTCCCCGTCAGCTGAGGTGGATGCTTTTCTTCTTCGGCTTTCATTTCCATATCACGTATAGACCCGGCACGAACAACAGGAAAGCCGACGCCCTTTCTCGCCTGTCGACCGTCACGACGTCGCTTCCCGCACCTGTCCATTCCATACTCCATCCAGCTGCTGTGTTGCGGGTGATACAGCCTGAGGCGTTCCTCAGAGGGGTCCAGCTTGGTGTTTCTTTCTTTTGCTTGGAAGACCTGGCTTCACTGTCACAAGGAGTGGCAGGCTAAGTACGGGATTCCCGTGAACGGCCACCGCCTGTTGTTACCTACGCCACGGCTTCGAAAGCAAGCGTTTCGTTTGTGTCACGAGTCGCCAAGCGCAGGACATATCGGGGTCGAGTAGACGGTTGAGAGCCTTTGCAGGCAATTCTGATGGCCTTCCCTGAGAGCGGACGTCAGGACGTGGGTTGGAACATGCAGTACCTGCGCCACCATGAAATCGGACCATCGTCATCCGCAAGGGTTGTTGCAGCCCCTTCCAACGCCCTCCAGACCTTGGGAAAATATATCACTGGACTTCATAGTGGGGTTGCCATTGGACCAGGGGTGCACCACGATCCTGGTTGTCATTGACTACCTCACGAAAATGGGTCACTTTATAGCTTGCAAGCAGTTGCCCTCAGCAGGACAATTGGCTCTGTTGTTGTTAAAGCATGTGGTACGGTTGCACGGATTGCCCAGCGTAATTGTGTCCGATAGGGGTTCCCAATTCACGGCCCAGTTCTGGAAGACCTGGTGCTCGGCCCTACATGTCACATCCGCTGTGTCCACTAGCTATCACCCGCAGACAGACGGTCAAACAGAACATCTCAACCAGTCCCTGAAGCAATATCTGCGTTGTTTCATTGATCAGGGCAAGGAGGAGTGGGTGGATTTATTGTGGCTTGCGGAAATCGCCTATAACAACGCCACACATGGCTCCACAAAGGCGTCCCCTTTCTACTGCAACTACGGACAACACCCCCGGTTTCTCCCTTTTGTGCACCCAGTCATGGACCGGCGTGTGCCGGAAACGACCAGGAGGGTTGCACACATCAAGGAGACTCTGCTGCTCTCTCAGAAATGCTTGGAGGCTGCCAAGGCAACATACACAGCTTCTGCAGATAAACACCGGAGGCCAGGACCTTTGTACAGAGTGGGGGACTATGTTTCCGCAAACACAGTGTGTTTCATCCGAAGTACATAGGACCTTATCGCATCGCCAAATGTGTCAGCCCTGTTAACATGAAACTATCCCTGCCGACGCAGATGTGATATATTTGGAGCCCCGTGACAATGTGTATTTCTCAATGGTAGGGTCCATTATCTTGATTTGCCCCTTTTTGTCTTGACTAAATTAACTACATCTCTCTTAGAACATAAGCACTTTTAATCCTTTTCATTATGTCCCCCACAGCCCCGTCGGATGCCTCGTAGCTTCCACGGTTGGCGTGATTAGTTAAAACAGTCCTACCTTTATTTTCTTGGTTGGTAGGATTGTGTTAACTGATAGAGACTGTGCTCGCTACTTAGTCCCTTTGTTATGTCTATTGGGTGACGCATCGGCATTACGTACACAGAAAGCGACCCCACGTGAGAAAATTAGCCCTATAGGATCCGCTTTAAAACTAAGGATCAGTCAATGCCTGGAAATCTCCGGCGGAGGAGGCTTCGTGCGGTGTGGATATACGGTCCCAAACTGCGGTCTTTATAAGGTAAGTGAGCCTCCGCGTCTAGGATAATGAGACCCGCTTGAGTAATTTTTGCCAAAATCTAACTACCGGCATTCCCGGCTGACCATCAGTCACATCTATGCCTTGGCTGTGCCGGGCTGACATGCCTCGAGCAGTTGCCTAATATCAAGGGAAACATATCGAACACAGCCCGGCTGGTAGGAGTGCCGTACGTCTAAAGCGGTGCATAAACGCCTAAATGTATTCCGAGCTAGAAAGCACTTATGCCACTAACTACATGCCTACTGTCCAAAGTTAGACCAGGGATAGGCTTGTTTTTTACAGCAAGTGTCTGGATACTCTGAGTCACGCCGCATCGACAGGACACAATAACGTGTTCTTATTCCATTTTGCAGGGGACTGACTGTGGAACAACCTCAACATATATAAAGGACCCCTCACGTACATTGAAGTAAGATCATGCCTTACACTAGGATGCACTTGTCGAAATCTGTGCCAGCTTAGACAGGGCTACTGTATGGTAGAGAGTTTAAAAAGATTACTTACTATGAATTTCTTTTTCTATTATTATTATAGACTATGGTGTAAAACATGCCAGCTGATCGTCGAAGCCCTAAGCCTCCCCCTAACTACAACCTTCTGTGAATAAGCTGCAAATCTTCACAAAAAGTTAATAAGTTCCTCAAACTTTAAAATAAAGGTATTTACCTTTGGTAACTTTTGAGCCTTAGTAGATATGGATTCCACTGAAGTGGTTGTAATGAGCCTTACCCCTAAATGTTTATTTAAGATAAAATATGAGATATCTCTTCCCTGCAGCTACTTACTGGCGGCATAGGACGTCTTGCCCCCTGAAATGCACTGAAGACGTTTTTTGGTGATTCTATTGCTGTGTGATGTGACTGGTAAGCTCAAGGGCTATGTCCTATGGTTGAACGAAGATGACTAATTGAGAGTATAGTTTGAGGTTTGAGACTTTCTCTTCTCACTTTTATCGTATGATAATTTAGAACTACTAATTTACCTCTTTGATTAACATGACAAGTAGTGTTGTACCAAATGCTTAGTCCTAGATATACCATCATATCTAGGATTTTTAGGTATATGTATTAGGTTTGGCCTTTTTTTCTAATAGACTCAGGTCTTGCTGAATTTAGATTCCTTCTTGCTGTGGTCATGTTGTTGAGCCCCTGTTGTTATGCAACAAAATTAACTTGTCTAAACGTTTTGGTGGTGACAATATGGTTACATATTTTTTGTAAATATATATATATATTTTTTCCAGATCCCTTGGTATCTGCACAGTCATGATGAAAATGGTCCTGATGAAGGCGGTTTAAGCTGCCGAAACGCGCGTAGACCTGCGACGGGAGCCTTAAGTTACATCTTGGCCCAACTCTTTTTAGCGTTGTCATCTTGCTAAAATATTAATTCAGTTCCTTTCACCATCCTAGTTTGGAGTTTGAGTGTGGTATGATTGTTAGCACGTGAGCGTGTTGAGAGATATGGGTGTTACCAAGGGTTATTATTAAATAATTTTGTATGTTGTGCATAATTTTTTGTTGTAGATATTTATGATTTAACTGTACTTGTCCTGAAATTTTTGATATGAATTGAAAAATGTTTGTCTTGTGATTTCTGATTGATAACAGAACTCATATGAACTGAAAGATAAAAAGAGAAAAATAAATTTTTATACGTTTTGAATAATTTCAGTATTTTTTCTATCTTTTGTCACCTGGTTAGATATTTATAAACTTAGTTGCGTAATTGAATTAGTAGGCCACCGCAGGAACGTTCTCACATTAGAATTGTTGCTTGTTCCCCTCTGTTCCTGGGCCACAACTTACTTCTCTGAGGGGGTCCCTTCTTACATGTTGCAGATGTGAGTTGATCCTGTGTTTCACATTTCTCTGCTGAAGCCCTCAACCTCTCGACGGCGGTCGCCGCCCTTACCAGTGATGGTGGATGCGGAACAGGAGTACGAGGTAGAGGGCATACGTGATTCGAAATGGAGAAGGGGCAGGCTGTGGTACTTTGTAGTGTGGAAGGGGTACGGCCCTGAGGAGCAGTCTTTGGGAGCCTGCATCTGGAGTCCACGCGCCCAGGCTTGTGGCTTCATTCCACAGGAGGTATACAGCGAAGGCAGGCCCGTGAGGCACCTTTAAGGGGAGGAGGATATACTGTCAGGATTCCCCCTTCCCCTTCGTTGTCAGCAGGATGGTAACGATTAGCAGGAATACGAACCCAGCAGTCGGGTGAACTACAAGGACTAGCAGGCTTAACGCGGAGTATGCGCAGAACACACCGCCCATAAAAGACGCCCGCTATGGAGACCGGGCATCGGATATTGAGACGATCGCCGGCGTGTGCCTTGTTCTGGGAGCTGTAGAGACGCGAGACCACGGAGGTTTTGCCCGCGTTCTCTGCCCGCGCTCCAACCTTCCTCGGATGGCAAGATCGAGCGGCTGCTCTCTTGTATCGTATTCAGACACCATCGTGGTCGAGTGTCAGGCGTGGCATTCCTGCAAAGGAGACAGAGACACACACCAAGGAGGTGTTTGCCTACGTTCTCTGTTCACCTTCCTGTCGGCTTTGGACTCCAAGGTAGAGCAGCGGCTCCCTTGTAGTCAGACAAGCACTACGATTGCGGTCGAGTGCCAGGCTTGGCATTCCCGCGTAGAAAACTTGTTGCAGGGCTCTGCAACAAGCATAGGTAACTCCACGTCAGATTCCCTTGGCATACGGCTGTATTCTTAGGCAGGATTCAAGCAGCATTTTCGGCCCCTTCTTAGCACCGTGCCCTCCGTTGGGGAGTACCAGGACTGGTACTCATGCGGAGGACGGTTGGTCCCCTGTTGTTCGCTCAGCATTGTAGGCTGAGAGGGTTTTGCCTACGGGTTACCTGACAGTTGGTATTGTAACTTTTTCTTTACTTCTTTCCTTACGGGACTGCCATTCATTGTGTTATTTACCTATGGTTTAGTGTACTTCACTTCACCAATAAAGAAAGCAGAACGATACAAACTGTCATTATTTCCTTATAGTTCACCCTAGTGTTATCAAACCGATCCTGAGGTTCATAGGAAGATAACACAATCACAAATCCAAGAAGTCATCGACAAACTATGTCTTGCATTCTATTCCCAGAGTCTGCTGCACCATGCCACTGCCTGAGCCTAAGCCTCCCGTTGGATAATTGTAGCTGGGGGCTGGCTCAAGACGGAGTTGAGGCAAAGAAGCTGCAAGAGCACATTAGGAACTTGGGAGTGAGGGCTCTTGAGGAAGAATAAACAAAAGTAAGTGTGGACTTTCCACTTGCTGTGTAGCCAGAGTAGCATATCCTGCAGCCCTGCATTGCTGCTATCCTCAACGTGCTCGATGCGGCTGTGGCCCAACACTACTTTTGTGCACCATGGCGTCACCTGTAGAATCTGTGCGCTGCACCCCAGCATGGTAATTGCTGAGCGTGCGTAAGTCCAGTAGGCACCACAGCCATACTTACAGCCATTGGCAGCATTACGGCTAGGGACAATGCCTGTGCTGTAGCAGGCAGGGTCACAGCAAGCTGAGCAGTGGGTGCCAATGCCGTCGCCTTCCCTGGACCTACTAATTACAGGCAGCACTAGTAGTGGCATCATCTGCTGTGCTCGAGCAGCTACCTGTTCTGCAAATAACCCAGTTATACTGCACTGATTAATATATGCAAAAAAATAATTTTCATTTGGTGTACATTTTGTTTTTGCACTTGGTGCAGGTAAGAAAGTAAAACATGTCATCTTCCTCTTCTTTAGGAAAGACAACAGGAAAACACAGAGTTCAAAATAACAGGGACATGTACAGGCTGACGACAGGGGTCACAGGCAGCAGTAGTGTTATAGATGAGAGAGAGAGCAGGAGTAAAGAGGAGAAAGAAACAACAGGAGAGGAGAGAGATAAGACGGAGCTAAGTAGAAGAAAAGGAGAGCAAATCCGATACAAAGAGAAAGCAGCCATGATGTGAAGAAGAGAGCATTAACAAGAGAGAAGATAGAATGATAGGATGTAGAGGACAGGACAGAGGAAAAAAAGCAGACAAATGATAAAACGGAGACACAGCTAATCAATGCTAGAAGAGTGATCGTAAAAAGACAAGATCGAGGGGAGAGAGAACAGAGCATGGATAAAAGTGAAGAGGAAAAAGGCAGGGGTAGAATGAATAGAGGGCCAATCAAATTGCAGGGAATAAGGTAACACACCAGGTGTGACAAAGATGATAGAAAACAATTAGAGAGGTGTGAAGATATAATCTTAAAGCAAAGATGTAGGGGACAGACAACAGATCATGGTTAGAAGATAGAGACTGAGGCAGTGAGAGTGTTGAAAGTGGGGCTCACAGGAGGAAGAAGTGAGCTGCGGCATCCTTGGCAAAATTTTCAGCACCTGCACTTCTTTTTTTACAAATTAACCCCTTCGATGCTGATGACGAGCTCAGCTCGTCATCAGCCACGGGTGGCGTGTGCTGATGACGAGCTGAGCTCGTCATGTAACACGGTTTTGCGAAAAAAGCCGCACAGCGCAAAAATCACCGCAGCAGCGATGCGGTTAAGCACTATCACTAAGTATAATCTAAGGAAGGGTTAGACACAAACACCCTAACATTAAGGTGACCACGTGTCTGCTACTTACATGGACAGTCCGTGAATTAACCCTTACAACCGGGATTGGCTTCTTTAACAACAAGCATTTGCAATGCAATAGGTCTTGTATTTACGCGACTTTAAGCTATTGGTATTGTAAATGACTATGCCTTTTATTTATGATTTAAAAACGAAAACAAAAATAAAATTCTTTATCATTTGCAATGTCAATAGCTCAAATTCGTTTTCATTTATTTTATCTTTAATCCTACCTTTTTCTACGCAACTTTTTAATAATTGAAATAAGCAAACTTCCTTCGATATCATAACATTTTGACGATGTTTACAAATCTGCACCAGATCCGTGGAATATTAAACAAATTTTTCAAAAACGATGTGTACATTGTGTCTTCTGTGATTTTTTTACTCTGCTCCACACTTACTCAATTCACTAAAATGTGCGGTAGTGGACAGATCACTACATTTCCTTGTGTCTCGTGTCCACTGCCTGTGAAAAAAAGATGCGTTTCGAAGCACTCCTACGCCACTGTTAAGCGCCATATCAATTAACTGTCGGACAGGACTTGTTTATTTGGGTGTTTCTTTTTTTGTTTAAAAGTTACATGGGAATTACTTTACCTAACAAGCACTTCACGTTTAAATGGTACTCTCCGAAGACCGAAGTAGGGGTAGAGTGTATTTATTTGGCGCAAGAGGTACGTTTTTTCTGCTCTGGTTTGTGTCTCTGTGTAGTAGAGTTATGTGTACAGCGTTGACAAGCTCAGTGTTAGGTTACATAAAAAGTCTAAAAAAGGGGGGGGGGTGGCACTCTGTGAGTAAATTACGGTTAGCAGTATTTTTAGTCTCTTAGGTGCTGGCCGGTTGTTTCCCTCTGACCCACACTTGAGCACCTCACGAGCCTTGAGATAATTATGTTTGTCACGTATCAGTAACGTATTGGGTTACGCGAAGCCAGCATTTTGACACTCTCTCTTCACTCGCATGTTATCGGAGTTTTCACTAGCCGAGTTCACCGCCTTGATGCTTTTTTATTTTCCATTTGGAACTTTCACCCTTTTTCACCAACGCTTTTAACAAGAGGACATGCTTGCAATAAGAAATTCCAGAGATTCATTGTTTCTGTTTTTACCATTCTCACTTTTTTTAATATGATTGTGGACTGCTTCCCTATCATTGATTACACCTTACCTTTGGTTTTACCCTACAGAAATGTATTTCCCCTGACGAAGTGCTGTCGAGCACGAAATGCATTGGGTCCTAAACCATTTTTTGGATGAACAATTGTGTATTGACAAACACTGAAACGATACATGGCTGTGATGTAACAGCCTTACCTTAAAGAAAAGGACAAAGTATCCAAACTACAAGTGAATAAACATGTATAACTAAAAGTTTACCTTGACTTATGACCGTCATTGTCTAACCAGGTTGAACCATTGTCAACAAGGGATTGATTTCCCCAAAAGAGTGCGACTGGATACCCTGCCAAACCTGGCAGCATTCATTTGTTAATATAGAGAACACCCTTGAAGGTCAGAGGGAAACAACCGGCCAGCAGCTAAGAGACTAAAAATACTGCTAACCGTAATTTACTCACAGAGTGCCACACCCCCCCTTTTTTAGACATTCGATATTTCTGACCCAACTAGTGTGAGCACCTATTCATTATAATGGAGTACGAAGATATTTCGAATTTAACAGACAACAGAGCTAACATTTTTGCTTTTTCCACTGAGGAAACCAACAGGATTTATTCGTTGATACAGGAAGCAGATCCCACAACAGCAGGTACCTTTTCATCCCAGAGCTTGTTGAAACAGCTATTATATACTTCAAAGCGGATCATTAACCAGAAACTTCACGCAGGAACTCTGATCAGATACCATAAGGATCAAAGAATACCAAGAGGGCTGCGAATTGCCCTTAAGCCGACACTTTGCAGGAATAACCCCAAATTCACAGAACGGTGGTACGAGATACTGAACAAATGTTCACTAGACCTCATTTTACTTATCGTAGATGAATTATCTAGAGTCATTGAAGATCTTGACAAAGACATCAAAAGAATTAAAACCAACTTGGAAAGCAACCTCTCTAAAGATGATCTGGATCGAGCGCTAACAGACATTAACATTCAACTTGACAGATATACAAGAGAAATAAACGACAGGAAAATTCGCAAATACAAACGCGATACGATCGATTATAAATTAGGGGAGGTGTATAATTGGCCCGAGGTGTACGCCCAACGAAGACAACAGAGACCATTCCAAAATCCATCCTCCGATGAAGGTAGTACATCATCCTTTGACTCCACACAGAAAGATTCCCAAAGGTCTGACAGACGAGGAAGACAAGCAGACAACAGGACGGATACCACCAGTACTTCTAGCTCAGCTACATCAGAGAGGCCTTTTTTAGGGAGAGGCCAAAACCAGCACGTCGAACCAGGAGGAGCAAGAGCACAAAGAGAACCAGGCTCGTCAATAGCTCAATCGACACGGAGCAAAACAAACTAGTCATCAATATATCTAAAGAGAACTTATCCAAAAGTCAACTTTCTGTATTACAACGTGGTCTGACATTTGTACCAACTTACAGACCCAACGAATTGGAAATGGAAGTGAGCTTTTTTAAGTTCATGAGGACTCTCAGATTGAGACATTTTTTTACAAATGTGGTGCCTGAACCTTCATCCTCAACACAAACAGAAGACACGTTGTTGGGATTAAAGATTAAGAGCACCTTTTTGGCTCCTGTAAGCCATAAAATTTTGGATTCTTATGAAACAATCACATCTAATGAAATAAAGGAACTATTTAAGAAACCAAGCTCTAAGCGCTCCAACTTGTCAGTCCATGAGATTCGTGCGATCAATCAAATCACTGAAAACCACAAAATCAAATGTTGTAAGGCGGATAAAGGAGGCGCCATCGTCATAATGGATAAAGATTACTACACCGAGAGCGTGAACAACCATGTGTTCGATGACAAATTATACATGGTACTGTCAAATGACCCTACCAATACATTCAAAGGAGTTTTGACAACTATCATCAATCAAGCAGTCGAGATGGGAACCATCTCTGACAAAGAAAAACGCTTTCTGATCCAAGACCATCCCAAATGCCCAAGTATCCACATGCTACCTAAGATACACAAGGACTTGAAGAAAGAAAACAAGTTACTTACCTGTAACTTTGGTTCCCCAGTATTGGTAACTTTCATAGATTCCCATGCTTTGTATCATTCCCCGTCGTCGGAATGGGAGTCTCGGTAACAAAAATACCATAGCTGTAGGTACAAAAGACAATGGAAAAAGGCCTAGGCCTCATTACCTTTTGTAGCATATCACTCTCTTTGTGTAAAAGAGACCAAACTTTTGGCCTCAGCCAATCAGAAGTGCCTCACCACTTAGAACCTTCCTGAAGGAACCTCAGAGCCTCAGATTTTCGTAGCCGTTGTGTACTGAGACACCATCTGTGCTGTAGGCTGAGCTTTCCCCGGGGAGGCGGGTGGGCGCATGGGAATCTATGAAAGTTACCAATACTGGGGAACCAAAGTTACAGGTAAGTAACTTGTTTTCTTACCCCAGTATTGGAACTTTCATAGATTCCCATGCTTTGTATCAGAGTAGCAAGCAGTAGCAAGATAATCACATTTTGCATCATAAATAATAGCAGTAGACAACATAACATTAGATACAAAATGTGAAAAAATGGAAGGTGGGAAGACAGGAAAGCTCACCATTAGTGGAAGAGGTTCCTCAGGACAGCCTGTCCAACTGCTGCATCTTCCTGCTGCAGAGATTCCAAGCAGTAGTGCTTGGTAAAAGTGTGAACGCTGTTCCAGGTCGCAGCTCTGCAGATGTCCT
Organism: Lissotriton vulgaris; assembly: GCF_964263255.1. Classification (NCBI taxonomy): domain Eukaryota; kingdom Metazoa; phylum Chordata; class Amphibia; order Caudata; family Salamandridae; genus Lissotriton; species Lissotriton vulgaris. The sequence continues at coordinate 84,099,125 of NC_141694.1, forward strand.
TAATTTGCACCCCTGCGAAGAGTGCTGTGGAGGAAGCCACAGATCTTGTGGAATGCGCTCTTATCTTTCCAGTCAGAGGCTTACCAGCAGCCCTGTGACAATGTAATATAGCACTTGTGATCCACCTTGAAACACCCTGTTTGGAGAGTGGAAGGCCTTTACTTGGTCCCCCGAAGGCCACAAACAGTTGGGTAGATTTCCGAAAATCCTTAGTACGCTGTAAGTAAAACTTCAAGCATCGTTGTACATCCAGTGAATGCAAGGCTTTTTCCGCCGGTGTGGAAGGCTGAGGAAAAAACGTCTTCAGAATGACCGGTTCATTCAAATGGAAGTCCGAGGGGACCTTTGGCATGAACCTAGGGTTAGTCCTCATGATGACAGTGTTCCTTTTGAATTGAAGGAAAGGTTCCTGAATGGTCAAGGCCTGTAATTCCCCTACACGCCGAGCCGACGTGAGAGCGAGGAGAAGAGCCAATTTCCACGAAAGGTATTTGATGTCAGAACGATGGACTGGTTCAAATGGGCCCTTCATGAGTTGAGAAAGGACCAGATTTAAATGCCACGTTGGTGGAGGTGGTCTCACCGGTGGATAGACCCTGAACAGACCCTTAAGAAACTGTTTGATTATCCTTGAAGACCATAATGAAGGTCCAAAGTCCGTCCTCCTGAATCGTGACAAAGCAGCCAAATGAACTTTAATCGATGAGTGGGCCAGACCAGACTTGGCCAAGGACAGTAGGTATGGGAGGACCTGATGAGGTTTGGAATTGAATGGATCAATGTGTTGCTGTCGACACCAACAACAAAATCTTTTCCACTTAAGGCGGTAAGTTTTGTTAGTGGAAGGGGCCCTTGCTTGGGACAAAACCTCCCTAACTTCCTTAGACAATGGCAGGTTCATAAATTCTCGCTGCTCAGGAGCCATGCAGTCAGGTGTAACGACTGAGGGTCTGGATGTAGAATCTGTCCTTCGGACATCGTGAGAAGATCCGGCAGAATTTGGAGAGGTACAGGAGGAGCGATCGACAGCAGATGGAGCTCCGTGAACCAGAACTGCCTCGGCCAAGCCGGGGCTACCAGGATCATCCTGCACGGTTCCATCTTGAATTTCTTGATTAGTCGTGGTATTAGAGGAATGGGAGGAAAAGCGTAGACAAATGTCTTCGACCAGGGTATCAAAAGGGCATTTCCCAGAGAATTTGGATGGGGAAGCCTGCTTGCGTAAGACCGGCATTTGCTGTTGGTCGGGGTGGCAAACAGGTCGATGTCCGGTTTTCCCCACCGTCTGAAGATTTGTTCCAAAATGTCTTGATTCAACTCCCATTCGTGAGTGACCGAGGATGACCTGCTCAGTTTGTCGGCGTTTTCGTTGAGGACGCCCGGCAAGTGTTCCGCCATCAGAGACATGTTGTGTTGAATAGCCCAATCCCAAATCTGCTGGGCTTCTTGTGACAATGGGCGTGATCTGGTCCCTCCTTCCTTGTTCACATAGTGCATGGCCGTGGTGTTGTCCGTCCTGATAAGCACTTGTGAACCCTCCAGGAGAGGAAGAAACGATTGCAGAGCCAGACGTATCGCCCTGAGTTCTAACAGGTTGATGTGAAGGCCTTTCTCCTGGGGCGACCAATGCCCACTGACATGAAGTGCCTGCAGCACTGCTCCCCAGCCTTCCAACGACGCATCCGTCGTTATCACTTGTGGAGACGGGTCGCTTGCGAAGGATAGGCCTTGGGACAAGTTGTCTAGGTCTGTCCACCATAGGGCCGCATTCTTCATTTCCGGAGTGATCGCCACTGTGTCGTCGAAGGAACCGTGGACTTGCCGCCATTGATTGTCCAGTTGTTCCTGCAAGGGACGCATCCTTAGTCTGCAATGGGGAACCAGTGGAATGCACGACGATATTACTCCTAGCAGAGACTTGTAGCGGCGAACTGAAAGAGACTTTTTTGATTGCAAGTCTTGGGCCATCGTTTGTAACTTGTGCCTCCTTTCCAGAGTGGGAAAAGCTCGTGAAAGCTTTGAGTCCAAGATGGCTCCCAGAAACCGGGCTCTTCTGGACGGGATCTGGCAAGATTTCTCGTCGTTTAGAGTGAGACCCAGGTTCCGGAATAAATTGGTACACGCTTGAACCGCCTGTAGCGCTGCCTCTCTGGACGGAGCCTTCAGCAGCCAGTCGTCCAGATAGGGGAAGACTTGAAACTTGTGCCTCCGTAGGAAAGCCGCTACTGGAGCCAGCACTTTCGTGAATATCCTCGGGGCTGAACGGAGTCCAAAGGGTAAAACCCTGAATTGGTAATGGCTCTTGGCTACTGTGAATCGCAGAAACCTTCTGTGTGCTGGGTGAATCGGAACATGAAAATAGGCATCTTCGAGATCGAGTGTGGCCATGTAATCTCCTGGGTTGATTAGTTTCAAGATGTCCTGGAGGGACACCATCCTGAAGGATAGAGAGATGAGATAGGTGTTTAGCCCCCTGAGGTCTAAAATGGGACGCCACTTGTCGAGCGTTTTCCTCACCAGGAAGAACCTGGAATAAAATCCCTGGTTTCTCTGATTCGATGGAACTGGCTCTATCGCCCCTTTTCGGAGCATTTGTTGAACCTCGAGCCGAAGGAGACGCTGGTGTTTTGAAGGAGTGGCTGTCGGGGGCTTGGGTGGCGGAACTTGAGTGAACTCTAAGGTATGCCCTTTCCGAATGATGTTGAGCACCCAACGGTCCGATGTTATGAGGGACCAGTTGTGAAGGAATTTGTTGACCCTGCCTCCAACTGCTGATTTCCTGGAGGAGGGTCCAGTAGGAAGAGCCAGGAGGCCGCTATTGGCGCTTGGACGAGTCCCGTCCTCGCGCACCTTGCTTTCCTTTACTGTAAGGCCTGGAGTAGTTGGTAGACTGGCCTTGCCGCTGTTGGTAAGATTGGCGGTGCTGTTGGGAACCGGATCCTGTGTTGGAATACCGTTGGTGTTGGAAGGATCCTCTATACGTACCACCCCTGCCTCTGGCTCCCTTGAAGGGGGACTTCCTGTACTGAAGTGTTCCTAAAGACCTAGCGGTCTCTGTGTCTTTTTTAATATCTTGAAGGGTGTCGTCAATAAGTTTGCCGAATAGAGCCTCACCATCAAAGGGAAGATCCAACACTTTGTTCTGGACCTCTGGTCGGAACCAAGTAGCTTTAAGCCACCCTTGGCGACGGAGCACTGCCGCTCCAGCTAGTGAACGAAATGCCGTAGTAGCAATATCCATTGCACAATCGATTATTTCCATCGATGTCGCTTCCCCCTCTTTCAGAACTTTCTTTGCCTCCGACATTGATTCAGGAGGTAACTGGTCAAGGTACGGGGAGACATCGCACCAAAGTTGACGGTCGTACCTTCCCAGGATGGCTAAGGCATTAGCCGCTCTCACCAGCAAACTCGCCATCGCTGAGAATCTTTTCCCAACATTATCTAGCCTCCATCCTTCCTTGTCCGGAGGAGTTGTCAGCGGTGCCGAAGGGTTGCGCGATTTCCTCTGCGCTGCCTGCGAGATTACAGAGTCCGGTTTTGGATGACCTTTCAAGGCCGCTGGGGCATCATCGGTTGCTCTATATTTCTTTTCCAGACGCGGTAGTACCGGCACCACCGTCGCCGGGTGTGTCATGGTCTTTAGGCCCTCTTTCCATACATGATCCACAATCGGAATAGATCTGGCATTTTTCTGGAAAGGTTCCTTAAAGTCATATAAGAAGCAATCCGTGGTGACTTTTGGCATTGCCAACTTAAATCTTGCCGCCGCCCTCTCCATTAGCTGATGGAAACCTCCAATATCCGCCGGCGGGGAGTCCGCTGGCTCTGGATTTGGCGATGCGGGATTGTCAATAATGTACTCATCATATTCCGTGTCAGGAATAGAGACGTGATCCGAATGTTGATCCTCATCCGAAGAGTCATCAACATCATGCGATCTTGGTACCCCAAAGGAATCCTGAGGGACGGTTGTTTGAGGCTGCGGAGAGGCTGGAGCCGAGAGCGTAGGTGGCACCACTGACGCCTGAGTCGTGGAAGGCGTAGCAGGTGTTGACGTAGCTGGCAAAGGCCTACTGGCCTTAGACTTATAGTCCTGTAGCATTCTATGAAGATCCTGTAGGAAAGATGTTGGCACTGAAACCATTCCCTGGTCCGAGTGCCGTTGTTGATAGTGACCATGACTATGATCATGCTCCTCGTGGGTGTATTCGCCCTCTGAGTCGGTGTCCTGACATTTGACAAATAGTTGCGAAGGACTATTGGCATAACTGTATGCATCTTGGTCATCTTCCTCTGACTGACCCTCTTGCAAGAGCATTGTTGGAAGCAGAGGGGACACTGCCCTTGGAGAAGTCATCTCCGGTGTAATCCGCGTCACAGAAATGGTGATACGCTTTTCCGTGGCCAAGATCGTGGGTTCCGTCGTCGACGGTTGTACATACGCCGTCGAGATAGGCGTCGTGGACGTTGTCGTCGACGAGACTGTGGACACACCAGCCGTCGTCATGGTCATCGTAGTGGTCGTCGACGCTCTCGTCGACGAGACCATCGTCGACGACATCGTCGGCATTGTCGTCGACGGGACTCTCGTCGTCGACACTGTCGTCGTCGCCTTCGTTGGTACCATCGTCGACGGGTTCTTCGTCGACGGGTTCTTCGTCGACGGGGCCTTCGTCGTCGACTGGATCTTGGGCGTCGACGGGCCTCTCGTCGACGGCTCCTTCGTCGACACTTGTGTAGCCGGTGCCTTCGTCGACGGCGCCTTCTCCGCCGACGACGGTCTCGTCGCCGACGGGCCTCCAGTCGATGGCGCCCTAGATGACTTAGTCGATGGGTCTCCCGCTGTCGACGTCTTCGTCGTCGAGGACCTAGAAGTTCTCTCAGAAGACTGGCTTTGAGGCGTTTTGAAGGCTGTGGAAGTCTTCGCGCCAGCAGACTGCGTAGAAGGTCCATCCCTCTCCTTTACACTTCCGTGAGGAGATTTGCTGGGACCTTGGCTCTCAGACTCACTAGGGGTCTTTTTTGAGGCCTTAGAAGATCGACTGACAGAAGAAGAAGGGGAACCCCTACCCCTTTTCACTGACCTTCTAATAGATGTCATCGATCCAGCATCTTCACTGTCGCTGGAGACAGAATCCTTCCTTGATTTAAGCTTTTGTAGCCATGTCAGGAGCCTACCCTCACGGTCCCGGAGGGTTTTGGCAGAAAAAGAGCGACAGATTGCACATTTATCCACTAGATGGTCAGGATAGAGGCAATAGATGCAGTCCTCATGCTTGTCCTCCACAAACAGCCTTTTCTCGCCACAGGAGGAACAAGGCTTGAAAAGCGCTTTTTTCTTCACAATCTCCGACATACTGGCAAACAGCAACAATCCTGAGAAGAATCCAAAAGATCCTGAAGAAAAAACTGAGAAAAAACCTGATGAAATCCTGTAGAAATTGTAGAAGTTGAGCAGAGCTCAATGGAGACTCCCTAGCACAACGTGCGGTAGAAAATCTGAGGCTCTGAGGTTCCTTCAGGAAGGTTCTAAGTGGTGAGGCACTTCTGATTGGCTGAGGCCAAAAGTTTGGTCTCTTTTACACAAAGAGAGTGATATGCTACAAAAGGTAATGAGGCCTAGGCCTTTTTCCATTGTCTTTTGTACCTACAGCTATGGTATTTTTGTTACCGAGACTCCCATTCCGACGACGGGGAATGATACAAAGCATGGGAATCTATGAAAGTTCCAATACTGGGGTAACCACCTTTCAGACCTATAGTGTCCACAAGAGGTTCAATTCATGAACCCATAGGAAAGTATTTGGACCGTCATCTACAACCTCTTGTCCAGAAAATGTCAACTTATCTTCGTGATACCACCGACTTTCTCACCAAACTCAAAGAAGTTGAACTAGACAACACAACGGAAATAACATTATGCACCATTGATGTATGCTCGTTGTACACGTCTATTCCACATAATAGAGGCTTAGAAGCTATAGAGGCATTTCTGATTAATCATGATATCAAACAAGAACTCAAGATCTTCCTGTTGGAATTGCTACATTTTACACTGTACCATAGTTATTTTTCTTGGAACGATCAACATTTCCAACAATTGGCAGGAACATCTATGGGGAATTGCGCAGCCCCCAGCTATGCGAACCTCTTTATGCACAAATTGGAACTAGAAAATATTCTTGAAAATCCAAGATGGCAACACAAAATTCTTAAATTTTGGCGTTACATTGACGACATCTTTCTCATATGGAAAGGCTCATCAACTGAGATCGAGGACTTCATTAAAAACATCAACGACATTGACGACCATATTCAATTTACTCACTCCATTAACACTGGGTCCATCCCTTACCTGGATGTGTTAGTTTCCTTGCAAAACAACCAATTTCAAACAGATGTATACTCCAAAGAGACAGATAGAAATAACTTGCTGACCTTTGACAGTTGTCATCCAATGTCTTTGAAACGTCATCTACCATACTCGCAACTGTTGAGGATGAAAAGGATTTCATCCAGTGATCAGATTTATGAGAAGAATGCAACCCTTATGATCACCAAATTTCGAGAACGGAAATATCCGGACAACATTTTGGAAGAAGCTAAAACTAGAACCCAAACCATCTCTAGGGAGGAGTTGTTGAAAACACGCACTAAGGATTTGACTCAAAACAGACCAGTGTTTGTATCGAAATATTCTACCTTTATTTATTTATTTATTTATTTATGAAGCTTGTAGAGCGCACAGCTACCTCCGAAGGAAGTGTCCCGGCGCTAAGATTACTGAATTGTCCCCAGGGGAAGAAAACAAAAACAGATCTCATACAGGGTTCTGACCCAACCAGGTCCTACTGCTTAGTGAACAACCAAGTCTTGAGTTTGCGGCGAAAAACAGGCTCAGATTCGCAGAACCTGAGGTCAAGAGGGAGGCTGTTCCAGAGCTTGGCGGCAGTGATGGTAAAAGATCTGCCGCCAGTCCGAGAGAGCTTAAATCTGGGCACTGTCAACAGGCGAAGGTTGTTAGATCTAAGATGTCTGGCTGAAACCGAGATTTTAAGACGCTTTTTCAGATATGACGGGCCAGTACTATGGATAGCCCGGAATGTCAAAGTCAGGATCTTGAAATCAATGCGTCGTAAAATAGGGAGCCAATGAAGTTCTTCTCGAAAGGCTCTGACTGAGGTGCGGGCAGGAATATTGCCAATGAGCCGGGCGGCTGCATTTTGCACAATTTGCAGGCGGTCAATAAGGAAAAGTGGGGCACCTGAGTAAAGACTGTTGGCGTAGTCCAAGTGGGAGGTAATGAGAGCATGGACCACAGTTTTACGTGCTGATTGAGGGAGAAAAGGGAGGATTTTCTTTATCATACGTAGTTTGGAAAAGCAAGCTCCGACCACTTTATTAACTTGAGCCTTACCAGACAGGGCATTATCAAAAGTGTAGCCCAAGTTGCGAGCTGCCTGTACTGGCGTAGGGGGAGGGTTCAAGATAGTAGGCCACCATAGGATAGTTGGGGGAGGGGATTTCTTGCTGAAGAAAAGGACCTCCGTTTTATCGGTGTTCAGGGCAAGATGATTGGTGGACATCCAGGAGCAGATGTTACCAAGGCAATTCCTAAAGTTAGAGAAAAGGGAGTCAGAATGGTCTCGAAAGGAAAAGATAAGCTGAGTATCATCAGCATACGAGACCACCCTGACACCCCAAGACTCAATTACCTTGGCTAGGGGGGCCACATAAGCGTTGAACAATAGAGGGCTTAAGGCGGAGCCCTGGGGTACTCCGCACAGAAGGGGTTTGTCCTCGGATTCAAAAGGGTGCATGGTAACCCTTTGGAAGCGACTGGTCAGGAAAGAAGTGATCCAGGCAAGCACCGTCCCACCAACCCCAAGCTGTTGTAAGCGGGTGATAAGTATTTTATGGGAGACAGTATCAAAAGCAGCGGATAGGTCGAGGAGAACCAGCATGGCCTCCTCGCCCCTATCCACTGATTCCCTGATGATTTCAGAGACTTCAAGCAACGCAGTCTCAGTGCTATATCCGGTCCTAAAGCCGGACTGAGAATCGTGTAGCAGCTGGTTCGACTCTAGGTAAAGTGCCATTTGTTTTTGTACCACTTTCTCCAAAATCTTGGCAGGTTTAGGCAGAAGCGAAATAGGTCGATAATTACTAAAAAGTGAAGGGTCGGCACCAGGTTTTTTCAGTAAAGGGACAAGCCTAGCCTGCTTCCAAACTGAGGGGAATTGGCCACCTGACAGGGAGGCATTCCAGATGGAAAGATAAGGATTCAGTAGAATTGGGGCAAGCGTGCCCATAACTTTGGCCGGGACTGGGTCCAGGGGGGAACCGGACTTGACATTGCGTAGTAAGGCTAACGCTAGGTCTGGAGTAAGCTCACTAAAAGAGTCAAAAGAGCAGTGGGGGGAACCAAGGTGATCATCAAAGTGATCAGGTGTGGACGCTGCAAAAGAGGAGGACAGTTTGACTATCTTCTCTTGAAAGAAGTCAGACAATCCATTGCAAAGGTCTTGAGTGGGAGTGCAAAGGGTTTTTGAAGCAGGGGGATGTACAAAATCTTTTACAATAGAAAAAAGAGTTTTTGAGGAGTTCTGAGCCTGCTGAATAAGATTGGAAAAATGGGCTTTCATTGAGGCGCGTTTAAGTTTATGGAAGTTATTCAGGGCCGATTTGTAGGCTAATTTGGCTAAGGGGTTGTAGTTCAGTCTCCATTTACGTTCTAGCTGCTTACACTTACTCTTCTCCTCTCGCAACCGTGGAGAGAACCAGGGAGCAGAGGGTCGGGATCTGTGGGAAGTGACTGGAGCCATGGGGGAGACCAAATCAAGCGCCTCAGAAAGCGATGTGTTAAGTCTCACCGTTTCAGAATTAAGGTCTTGTTGCAGATTGAGGTGAAAATGAAAAAGATCTTCCATAGAGTCACAGGTAATTTTGGTCCATTTACGTCCTTTAGCTTGCATGAGGGGGATAGGGGGGGGGGGAGGGAGCAGAAAAAGAAAAAGGAATAAGGAAATGATCGGTCCATGTCAGGGGGGTGGGGGGGAAAGTGGAGAGGGAAGGGAGATTTGAGAAAATGAGGTCAAGTGTATGGCCTGCTAAATGGGTCGGGCCTGTCACTAATTGGGGCAGGGTGAGTCCTAGTAGGGTTTCAAGCAAAGAGGAAGCAAGTGTACAGGAGGGCTTATCAATATGGATATTAAAATCACCTAAAACAGTAAAGTGGGGATGTTTGAGAGAGAAGTCAGCGATGGTATGCAGCAAGGTAGTAAGGGAGGAAGCGGTCACATTCGGGGGGTTATAGACTAGTATGCCTGCGCAGATGGTACCAGCAGGATCCATAATAGTGAAATGGGCGGCTTCAATAAGGCCCAGATTGGAAATTTTCGTAAGACTAAGTTTGAGATGGGCTTTAGCAATAATCGCAAGCCCCCCACCGGTCTTAGAGTTTTCACGGTTAATGGCAGTGAGGCTGTAACCAGGGGGAGTGGCTAAAGTAATGTCTGGTTTAGAGGAGTCTTTTAACCAAGTTTCAGTGAGAAACAACAAATCCCACTTGTAGGTATCAAGTGACAGCCAGACGTCATGGGCATGGGCAGGAAGAGATCTGCAATTGACTAAAGCGGCATTAAAAATGGTGGGTGGCTGATCAATAATGGTTGAAAGTAGAAGCGGAACTTTAGGTACCATAGGTAAAGAAAAATTGCAGTAAGGGCAGGAGTATGCGGTAGTATCAAGATTCGTGGTTTTGCAACAAGAGACAGAGGCGCAAATAGCAGGACGGAGGTTAAACAGTTGATCCGAGGACCAGCGAATAATTGGGGTACCTGGAGCAGGGGTTCTGGCGCTGGGCGCGAGTCCGGCGCGGACGGGCGCAGACGGGCTTGCCTTAGGCGCGCCTTCGGCGCGCCGTCGGCGCGCCCGCTGCGCCCGCCCGCTGCGCGGACGGGAAGGTCCCTTCCTTATATCCATAACTGGCTGGGGGTGGGAGGAGGGTGGGAGGCGTCCAGGAGCTGGAACGCTACCCTGCCTCCCCCCAAGATGGCGGTTCCGTTTTACCCAGCCGGCGAGAGCGCTGTGCTCGGCTGCACCGGTAAAGGGAAAGAAGATCGGGACCCCTGTGACGACTCGATCTCGTCAACACAAGCAGGTGGTCAGTGTCCACTAATTAAAATCTGGCAGTTAAAATATGTACAGTTTTTAAGAACTACCGGTCAGCGTAACTGCATGCGGTATTAAAATCACCAAACACACAATTGTAAGGCTTTAGGTTCACACACTCTCACACAGAATGAATTCCAAGGTTAAGCACAGATAAATGCCCCCGGCTTCCGCCTCAGGGGAGAACAAGTAATCTTAAGAGAAGGGTTTACCGGGACTCCTTATGTAGTGAGGGAGGGCGGGAGGCGTCCAGGAGCTGGAACGCTACCCTGCCTCCCCCCAAGATGGCGGTTCCGTTTTACCCAGCCGGCGAGAGCGCTGTGCTCGGCTGCACCGGTAAAGGGAAAGAAGATCGGGACCCCTGTGACGACTCGATCTCGTCAACACAAGCAGGTGGTCAGTGTCCACTAATTAAAATCTGGCAGTTAAAATATGTACAGTTTTTAAGAACTACCGGTCAGCGTAACTGCATGCGGTATTAAAATCACCAAACACACAATTGTAAGGCTTTAGGTTCACACACTCTCACACAGAATGAATTCCAAGGTTAAGCACAGATAAATGCCCCCGGCTTCCGCCTCAGGGGAGAACAAGTAATCTTAAGAGAAGGGTTTACCGGGACTCCTTATGTAGTGAGGGAGGGCGGGAGGCGTCCAGGAGCTGGAACGCTACCCTGCCTCCCCCCAAGATGGCGGTTCCGTTTTACCCAGCCGGCGAGAGCGCTGTGCTCGGCTGCACCGGTAAAGGGAAAGAAGATCGGGACCCCTGTGACGACTCGATCTCGTCAACACAAGCAGGTGGTCAGTGTCCACTAATTAAAATCTGGCAGTTAAAATATGTACAGTTTTTAAGAACTACCGGTCAGCGTAACTGCATGCGGTATTAAAATCACCAAACACACAATTGTAAGGCTTTAGGTTCACACACTCTCACACAGAATGAATTCCAAGGTTAAGCACAGATAAATGCCCCCGGCTTCCGCCTCAGGGGAGAACAAGTAATCTTAAGAGAAGGGTTTACCGGGACTCCTTATGTAGTGAGGGAAGGCGGGAGGCGTCCAGGAGCTGGAACGCTACCCTGCCTCCCCCCAAGATGGCGGTTCCGTTTTACCCAGCCGGCGAGAGCGCTGTGCTCGGCTGCACCGGTAAAGGGAAAGAAGATCGGGACCCCTGTGACGACTCGATCTCGTCAACACAAGCAGGTGGTCAGTGTCCACTAATTAAAATCTGGCAGTTAAAATATGTACAGTTTTTAAGAACTACCGGTCAGCGTAACTGCATGCGGTATTAAAATCACCAAACACACAATTGTAAGGCTTTAGGTTCACACACTCTCACACAGAATGAATTCCAAGGTTAAGCACAGATAAATGCCCCCGGCTTCCGCCTCAGGGGAGAACAAGTAATCTTAAGAGAAGGGTTTACCGGGACTCCTTATGTAGTGAGGGAGGGCGGGAGGCGTCCAGGAGCTGGAACGCTACCCTGCCTCCCCCCAAGATGGCGGTTCCGTTTTACCCAGCCGGCGAGAGCGCTGTGCTCGGCTGCACCGGTAAAGGGAAAGAAGATCGGGACCCCTGTGACGACTCGATCTCGTCAACACAAGCAGGTGGTCAGTGTCCACTAATTAAAATCTGGCAGTTAAAATATGTACAGTTTTTAAGAACTACCGGTCAGCGTAACTGCATGCGGTATTAAAATCACCAAACACACAATTGTAAGGCTTTAGGTTCACACACTCTCACACAGAATGAATTCCAAGGTTAAGCACAGATAAATGCCCCCGGCTTCCGCCTCAGGGGAGAACAAGTAATCTTAAGAGAAGGGTTTACCGGGACTCCTTATGTAGTGAGGGAGGGCGGGAGGCGTCCAGGAGCTGGAACGCTACCCTGCCTCCCCCCAAGATGGCGGTTCCGTTTTACCCAGCCGGCGAGAGCGCTGTGCTCGGCTGCACCGGTAAAGGGAAAGAAGATCGGGACCCCTGTGACGACTCGATCTCGTCAACACAAGCAGGTGGTCAGTGTCCACTAATTAAAATCTGGCAGTTAAAATATGTACAGTTTTTAAGAACTACCGGTCAGCGTAACTGCATGCGGTATTAAAATCACCAAACACACAATTGTAAGGCTTTAGGTTCACACACTCTCACACAGAATGAATTCCAAGGTTAAGCACAGATAAATGCCCCCGGCTTCCGCCTCAGGGGAGAACAAGTAATCTTAAGAGAAGGGTTTACCGGGACTCCTTATGTAGTGAGGGAGGGCGGGAGGCGTCCAGGAGCTGGAACGCTACCCTGCCTCCCCCCAAGATGGCGGTTCCGTTTTACCCAGCCGGCGAGAGCGCTGTGCTCGGCTGCACCGGTAAAGGGAAAGAAGATCGGGACCCCTGTGACGACTCGATCTCGTCAACACAAGCAGGTGGTCAGTGTCCACTAATTAAAATCTGGCAGTTTAAATATGTACAGTTTTTAAGAACTACCGGTCAGCGTAACTGCATGCGGTATTAAAATCACCAAACACACAATTGTAAGGCTTTAGGTTCACACACTCTCACACAGAATGAATTCCAAGGTTAAGCACAGATAAATGCCCCCGGCTTCCGCCTCAGGGGAGAACAAGTAATCTTAAGAGAAGGGTTTACCGGGACTCCTTATGTAGTGAGGGAGGGCGGGAGGCGTCCAGGAGCTGGAACGCTACCCTGCCTCCCCCCAAGATGGCGGTTCCGTTTTACCCAGCCGGCGAGAGCGCTGTGCTCGGCTGCACCGGTAAAGGGAAAGAAGATCGGGACCCCTGTGACGACTCGATCTCGTCAACACAAGCAGGTGGTCAGTGTCCACTAATTAAAATCTGGCAGTTAAAATATGTACAGTTTTTAAGAACTACCGGTCAGCGTAACTGCATGCGGTATTAAAATCACCAAACACACAATTGTAAGGCTTTAGGTTCACACACTCTCACACAGAATGAATTCCAAGGTTAAGCACAGATAAATGCCCCCGGCTTCCGCCTCAGGGGAGAACAAGTACCTTGAGCTTCCAAATGAAAAAAATCATCCTTAAAAACTGGGAAATGATTGAGAAAGAACCAGACTTTAATGGATTATTCAGCAAACCGCTGTTTGCCTATCAAAGGTCCAAAAATCTAAAGGATTTCATTGAAAAAGAGGCACATAAAAAATTGGAAAAATACACAGGAACAATACCATGTGCAAACTGTGGCCATTGTAACAACATCATACGTGGTACCAGCATCAACCATCCAACGACAGGAAAACTCATTAACCTTTATACTAATGCCACATGTGACACCAAAAATGTGGTATACCTGCTGAAATGTCCATGCGGACTCCCTTATGTGGGGAAGACAGAGCGAAAAATCAAAACCCGCTTAACAGAACACAAAAGTACTATTAGAAACAAATCTACCAAAGCTCCGGTAGCTGCCCACTACATTTCTAATGGCCATAACATCAGCCAAATCCGTTTTCTGGTTTTGGAGTGTGTTCCCGCAAGGCAAGGCTGTGACAATAGAAAAAGATTACTCCAAAGAGAAATGTTCTGGATCAAAAAACTAAACTCCAGCAACCCCATGGGGTTAAATGAACGCCTTGAATATAGTAGCTTCCTGTGATGAACTTTTACCTCAGTCTTCCTTTTTCTGATAATCATTCATATTTATGTAATTTCATTTAACTTGTTTCAATGATGGGTTGACTTTTTTGCAAGTAACATGATTTTTTGTTGAATTGATTGCATTTCAATTGAAAGTAACATTTGCCAACACGAGTGTCCTTTCTACCCAGAAGGTAGTTGTATGCTGATATATAGGTTTTTGACCATCTTAAGATGGCCGCGATTTTGACTATCCTTTCCGATGCACCCACAGCTTGGGTTCAACATAGAATATTGTCACATTTAAGTACAGTGTTTATATTTGATATACATTCACTCCACGTACTCATTGTTTATATCGTTCATATTCTTTCAACTATTTTCTTAAACTGCGCCTTCTTCCGGGTCACGTGGTTACTTTCCGATAACACGCGCTGCACGCATGCGCGATCGAACACGATTCCGAGCACAGAGCCGAGATGCGCTTTACGCGTTGAACAGACCGGTAAGACCTCCCGAGTGTTTTGACCACCATTGCATGTTTACAGACTCTGTTGAACGCGCGCCTTTGCCTGTTAACTATTTAGCTGAGACACACGCCACAGCGGCGTTTTAACTGCACGCAAATAATGAATGAGTTCACTGGTGATCCACACTTGAGCACCTCACGAGCCTTGAGATAATTATGTTTGTCACGTATCAGTAACGTATTGGGTTACGCGAAGCCAGCATTTTGACACTCTCTCTTCACTCGCATGTTATCGGAGTTTTCACTAGCCAAGTTCACCGCCTTGATGCTTTTTTATTTTCCATTTGGAACTTTCACCCTTTTTCACCAACGCTTTTAACAAGAGGACATGCTTGCAATAAGAAATTCCAGAGATTCATTGTTTCTGTTTTTACCATTCTCACTTTTTTTAATATGATTGTGGACTGCTTCCCTATCATTGATTACACCTTACCTTTGGTTTTACCCTACAGAAATGTATTTCCCCTGACGAAGTGCTGTCGAGCACGAAATGCATTGGGTCCTAAACCATTTTTTGGATGAACAATTGTGTATTGACAAACACTGAAACGATACATGGCTGTGATGTAACAGCCTTACCTTAAAGAAAAGGACAAAGTATCCAAACTACAAGTGAATAAACATGTATAACTAAAAGTTTACCTTGACTTATGACCGTCATTGTCTAACCAGGTTGAACCATTGTCAACAAGGGATTGATTTCCCCAAAAGAGTGCGACTGGATACCCTGCCAAACCTGGCAGGTTACATAAAAAGCACATTAATCTGCAGAGCTGCCAGTATTTTGTTCCCAGGTTTTCATTCCCGCTGTGGCCTCAACTTAGAGACTGTGACCAGGTAATAATATATGACAGGGTGGCTTCAATAACATAGTGTGACATCACCTAACCTAAAGTGAGGTTATAGCATGAAATAAATAACACAGCATCATACCACTACACGCAACATCATTCAACTGCACATAATTATACTCTACTCAATACCACATAAATACAGCCCACATAAACCACTGTCACATAGCAACAATCCACATAGATACTATAGACTATGCCACACAATTCCAATCAGCATAATTCTACTCAACGCTACAGTTTCACCCCACACAATTCAACTCCACACCTTTCCATTTCACACCACATAATTGGACACCAAACCACATCATTCAACTCAACAGTACAATTACACAACACACCACATATATCCAATCCATAGCACAAAATTCCACATCATGCCACAAAATTCAACACACCAAATAATTAAACTCCACGACATACCACACCACAACCCAAAATACCATTACACATAATCACACTTCATAACTCACAATCCCATTCCATATAATTCCAGTATGCTCAATACCACATAATTAATATCCACACAATCCCACTGTACACTATGCCACTGAATTCCACTACACAAATCCACTTCACAACACACAATTCCACAACTAACAATACCAATTCAACCCACATATTTCCCCTTCACACCACATGGATTCATCCACTCCAAACAAAAACATATGGCTAAAAGACATTGTCATTTACACGGCCAATAGCTCTAACTCTCACAAATGCGAGACTGTTGCATTGCAAATGCTTGTTGTTTGTTTGTGGTGAAGCTACAAATGAATATTGGTTCAGTGAAGACCTCAGGTTTTCTATGCAGATTAAAAAACTGGGGGGAGGGTGCTTTGGTACACTGAAATCCGTCAATATGATTTTTCCCCTGCTATGACGGCCAGCTAAGGAAATGGTGACTCGTCCCCTTATCCTGTCACTCATTGACTACGCCAATGCCTTATACATTGGCCTGCCCGGTTACCATTTAAAAAGACTGCAAACCATACAGAATGCGGCAGCTAGGGTTCTGCTCGGTATCCCAGGAAGATCAAGCATGAAGCAACATATACGGGACCTTCATTGGCTCCTCGTGGACCGCCATGTCCAGTTTAAAGCTCTTACTTTGGCGCATGGAGCTCTACGCAGAGAGGGGCCACTCTACCTTAGGAGCGCTTCACTTTCTATGTTCCACAAAGATATCTACGCTCCACTGCGTATCGTCTGGCAGTCATCCCTTGCTTCCGCCTCACTCGCATGGGCGGCAGCTCCCTACCTTTTAAGGCGGCTGAAGCCTGGAATTTCCTTCCGATGGAACTGCGCAACATCCAAGATACCAGACTGTTCAAGAAACATCTCAAAACCCTGCTTTTTAACTAAATCTTGGTATGTTCAACCTCCCCCTCTTCTTTCTATTAAGCACTCCGCGCCGGGACACTCTTGAATATCCGTGCGCGCTATAAATGCAGTATAACATAACATAACATATGGTGATAGGTATCACTAATGGTATTAGGCAGTGTAATAATAATTAAATGTACATACAGTTTTAGGGTGTAAATATGTTTTTAAACTCAATTACACTGCATGTTATTAACCGATGCTCATAATATAGCCATGAACATTTGTTTCTAAGACTGATAAAATGTAATCAAAGTAAATTTATACTAAGTTTGTTTCAGGAATGTTTTGTGGACATTTGTGCCATCTATGTCTTTGATCACCAATATGTAGTTATTAACCCCTTGTGCGCTGATGACGGAACCGCTCCGTCATCAGCTGCAGTGGTGCTGTGCTGATGACGGAGCGGTTCCGTCATGGCCCGCCCGCCGCTCATGCGCGGCGCGAATTCCGCGCCTGCGCTGAGCGTTCTATTGAGCGGGCGGGGCAATGACGGAACCGCTCCATCGTAAGCACAGAGCAACCGACGCTGGTGACGGAGCGGTTCCGTCACCAGCATGCGCCCGCTGCTCTTCCGCCCCGCCCCCTTAGCACTGCGGCGGAATAGCCGCCGCAGTGAAGGGGTTAAAAGAAGCTCTCAATAGCTTCCATAGATCCTGGAAGCAGGGGTGCTGCAGCAATCCTAGAAATAATCATGCTGGAGTTCAGATGGTGAATGAGCAATAAAGACACCTTTACATTTTGTGTGTATCCCGTCATATTTGCTGCGATTTCAATTACAAAGGTCAAATATCAGGCTATATCTTCTGACAAATTGCTACTTATTTGGAAATTGGGAGGCACTTTTATTTCTCTGTAAATTGAGAGGATTTTGTAAAAGTGATCTAGGTGACAGTGCTGCTGGAACAGAAGGAAAGGCTACAGCATATAAACACAACATTTAATTTTAACCCCTGAAAATCCGCTTTCCTTGCTTTCTTTCCCTGCCCTCGACCGCAGTATTCTGGCTAAACTTGCTGCTCGAGTCAAATCTGGCTCGCCTAACGATTGCTGTCCTCCCTCTGTCTTTCGTGACATCTGCCTGTCCTTACCGGACTGCATCTTGCCCTTATTAAATGCCTCACTGGAGGCAGGAGCAGTACCTAATTCCTTCAAGGAGGCTGTCCTTGTGCCCTTACTGAAGAAGCCTGGAGCTGACCCGGACGACCTCGCCAACTATCGGCCTATCTCTCTTGTGCCCTATCTATCCAAACTCCTGGAGGCACATGTTACTAGCTGCCTATCTGAATTCATCGAGCGTTCCAACTTTCTCGAACCCAATCAGGCTGGGTTCAGACCAGCCCATTCCACCGAGGCTGTGATCCTGGCAGTTATGGATATGCTCAGGGCTAATGCCGATAAAGGGACATCACAGGCGCTTGTCTTACTGGATCTGTCGGCTGCGTTCGACACAGTGGACCACAACATCCTTATCCACCATGCCGAGCAAGCCGGCATCCGAGGCCTGGCTTCTGCCTGGCTCAAATCCTTTTTGTCGGGCAGAATGCAGGCGGTCCGGCTTGGGCCCTTCACAGCCACGCAGGTCCCATCCATCTGCGGAGTGCCTCAGGGATCCTCCCTGTCCCCTCTGCTTTTTAATCTCTACCTTCAGCCGCTCATTTTCTCCTTGAAAAGGTGGAACATCACCGTATTCAACTATGCAGACGATCCGCAAATCATCTTTCCGCTCAACACCCCCAATGCAGCCCTCGATTGCCAAGCAGTGATGCTACACATCCAACATTGGATGAACTCCCATCAGCTCAAATTGAACCCGGGGAAACCGAGTTAATTCTCCCAGGAAACAGTCTTACTCACTGGGGCCCACAGTTTAGGTCAACTGAGCTTGGCCGCCCGCCCGTCCCGGCTTAGTCAGCAAAGAGCCTCGGGTCATAATCGACTTGGAGCTTTCTCTCAAGCCTCAGGTAGGTGCGGTTGTGTCCTCATGTATGTTCCAGCTCAGAAAAATCAGGAAAGTTTCCCACCTCCTGACACCAGAGGCCCAGATACAAGTCCTGATCGCCTTGGTGCTCTCCCGTCTGGATTTTTCAAACTCCCTGTACTACGGCCTACCTAAATTCCTCCTTAATAGGCTCCAGATTGTACAGAACCGAGCGGCAAGACTGGCCTATAAAACCCCGAAGTGGCAATCCGCGAGACCACTGCTTCATAGACTCCACTGGTTGCCGGTGGAGCAGAGGACTGCATTTAAGATCGGCTGCCTGACTTTCAAAGCTGTGTCCGGGACCTCCCCTGCCTTTCTCAAATCACTGGTTGTTCCTTACCGTCCGGTACGTAATCTTCGTTCCTCTCATCGCCTATTGCTAGCTGTCCCTGCTACCAAACTAAAAAAAAACGGCGGTCATAGATTCACCTACCTTGCCCCCGCCTTCTGGAACCAGCTGCCCCTCCCTCTCAAATCTGCCAATTCCCTCCTGGCTTTCAGAAAACTCCTGAAAACTCACCTCTTCACGCAGACTGGCTAGACCCCCGTCTCTCCATCTCATTGCACTCAGTCAGCGCCAGGAAACCTTTCGGTGTCAGCGCGCTATACAAAAATCCCTTAAGATAAGAAGATAAGAAATTAACTATACATATTACAAATTATATCTGCAATTGGGTAAGCACGAATGAAGCACTTTTTTAGTAATTTTGAAGTGTGATGGAAACCAAAATTTAAATAGGGTCAAAAGAAATCAAAACACTGGTGATGCACATGTGCTAAATATTCACTGAAACATGATTTCCACAAATATTTGTTTTAGCGCAATATATTTTTAACAGTAAAACTGCATGTCCAGAGGCACAACTAGAGCCAAATTTTGGGGGTGGGGAGGACTAATAAAAATTTCAGGGTTGGCTAATTCTTCCAACAAAAGGCAGAGTGGAGATGCAGGGGCTCTAAGAAGGGGTGAAAACACAACAAAGCCTCGTTAACAAGTAAATGTTTTAAAGACCTGTGAAGTACTCCAGTGTGGCTGCAAAAAGAGGGTCATCATCCCGGGAAGCTGCCTCTGCCCGGGCTGGCACACGCAACAGGTGTTGGGGCGGAGGTGGATGAATCCCTTTGAGCCAAATGGGCGCCTCTGTATGTCTATGCAAATTTAGTGGCCACTTCAACCGGAAATGTACTGTCAGTAAATAACAGTGCGCTACCACACCAGTGCTCCAAACACACCACCAGGTACATACCACACCATTACCACGCTCCTGCGTAACAAGGGTGATACATTTGCTACACTTGTTTGTGTGTATGACGCTTGGATCTTTTACCATCCCTATCGCTTCAATGATATAACATTAATAGCTGTACCCCCACTCTAAAAATTGTTCCAGGACCACCGATAGCCGCCATCTTTGGTGTTGTTCGCTGCTCAAGGTCTGTGTGCTTGTTTTCAGTTCTCCTTGTGCGGGCTCTCTCTCTCTCTTCAGGATGGTGGTCCTGTAGGGTTGGGGCTGGCTCCCTCCCTCGTTACGGGGTCCTGAAGAATGAGAAAATCTGCAGCTCCACGCGTCTAGTGTCACCGGCACTTGCGAAGAGACCAACGGCCTTTGTATTGACCCCTGACCTCTCTAGCGCGTGACGTCAGCTCTGTTTATCGCACGTCTCCACCCTTGAGCGGTCATTGTGCGCGAGACTGTGTGCGGAGCACCTGGCGACCCGTAAAAAGCATGTGCATTATTGTTCCTGAAAGATAGCAGAGACATCGATCCTGCAACACACAAAGAGCTTTGCGCGCATGTTTACAATCAGTACATGTAGGGCTGCCACCTGCCGGTACTGTGCCAGTCTAGCCTATAGTTTAGGTAAAGGGCAGGAAAAAATGGGTGAAAGTTAGTAAAATCTGGTAATTTTTCTCATTCGAAATAGATACTTTAGACAGCAGACACAAATCAATTAAAAAGTATTTGTGCGCTGTCTTAAGTATTGCTTAATGATAATTAAAACAAAGTGGCATAATAGCTGTAGGAGAGTAGGGTCTGCAATCCTATGATCACCCAGATTTTTTGCTTTTGTTTCACTGGTTTACGACTTTCTCTGGCTGTGGGCCCGCTAATCAGACCCACAGCCTGGCTGTTCTCTTTCTAAATTACGATATGTACCCTAGGTGCATTTACCAATTGGTACTGGGCCACCTTATCAGACCCCGTAACGCAGGGCATAGGTGTACCCAGGGCCGCCAGGGGCTGAAGCATGTATTATGCCACCCCTGGCTGGCCTCCTAAATTTGACACAACTGGCTGCACGACAGCTGGGGCGAAGACGTGTAACCACCCTTCGCTGTAGGTATAGTAGCTCTATATCTAACCATACAATGGACACCCGAGTTCCTATCAGTCACTCCTATGGCAGGCCTTAACAATCCTGAAGGCAGAGTGCGTGGGCTCGTGTGAGCTAGGTTCAGGCCCGAGCCGAGCCCGGTTGCAGCTTGCGGAATCAAGACCCAATAGCTGTTCCAGGATAACGCGTACCATATCGGTAACTCCGGTGTCGCGTTATCAAGGCATGTCGAGTAAGGTGTCATACGAATCGGGGTGCTGCCCTCTCACCAATTCTGGCGATGAGGTTAGCATCCCACCCTTCTAGAGGGACACGACATGTACGTAACTGTGAACCCCGGTTAAAGTTAACTAAAGCCTCAGCTCCACAAAATGGACGCTGCCACCTCAGACACGAGTCTGACCTCCTGCTGCTGGGAGTCCTTCCAGCGAGGAGCACTTGGACAAAGGGTTTCCTGTCGAGGGCGCTGTTCGCACCGTCCCAGACAGGGTTTGTGTATTCTGGGTAGGTAGGGCTTTGGCGAGAAGGTGACTGCGGAGTGGCACCCCGGTGCTCACTACGCATCTGCCGGTTAGAACCAGTTCCAGGGGCGACAGCCCTGGCCTGGGGAAAGTCCGGCAGGGGAGAGGGGCGTAACTACCCCCCTTCCTGGTCCCACCCTTAGGGCAGGACCTAGTCATGTACCCACCCCTTTCTTTAGGATAAAGACCGGAGCGGGGACCCTTCAAAATTAGATCATCTTTGAATCAAGAACTACTTTCTACGAAAGGACACTCAAGACTCTTCTCAAGATTTCTCCCTTGTGACTAAGGAGTAGTCACCCTGCATCAGCGGGCACCATCTAAGAACTCTGCGGTTTGCTGTAAGTCCTTCCTCAAGGAATCCGACGGCCCAGCTCGACGAGAACCGGCTTCCCTGGCACCTCTGACCTCTACCCACGTCATCAGCTCAGCTGTGATCTGTGGGTGCGACGAGACCTCGAGGGACCGGCCATCATCAGAACCTGCACGCTCTTAAAAACCAGCACGACCATCGAGGTAACTCTCTGGTGAGTGCTCTGGGGTCCGAGAAGCCCCGACCCTGAGCCGCTCCAGCACCGAAGTGCAGTCTCCCAGCATCTCCACGATCTGCGTGGGGCCCTTCTGCTCGCTGCTCAGCACGTTGTCTGGTCACTAGCCGCTGGCTTGTGCCCTTCTGTGACGACACCCGAGAATCATCACTGCTGGTCTGGTTGCTCCAGACTGGCCCTTGCTTCCATCTTTGTGAGAAGCACCCCGGACCCTCCTGGTCCACTCAAGACGCCATCTTAGGCCCACCACGTGGCCCTGAGATCTGCCAAGGCTTGTTGCCCCATCCTGGGCCCAGCGACGCCGACAGCATCATCCTTCGTGGGACAGCTCGCACCTCCACCGTGGTCGCCGACAACGCCTCCTGGTCCGAGAGACTGCAGCGCCTAGCGTCGCCCACTCACCTGGTCGAGGTGACGGCCAACCGGTGCCTTCCTGGTACCCTCTGACTACTGGCTAGTAGTACGAACTTGGTCCCCTCTGCTTTCAGGTTTCATCAATCTCCGATCCAGGCTTGGATCTCTACGAACTATTCAGCACTGGTCGCCGGCCAGCAACTCCTTTTCTTCCGGCTCCTGGCTCGTCAGCGAAGACCCCGACGCCTGTAAGACTTGTGCAGCCGCAGCCCTCGTGGCTAGGTAACACGGCATTTCGGTGCCTGCATAGCCTCCTTACTCTAGGGTCCTGAGTCCCTCGCTTCCGACTTGCCTTATCGGGTCCGCCCGAGACCTTAACCTTTCCGTGTCCCCGGACACTTGTTTTAATTGTGCACTTGAAGTATTTGCTAAAGAGATTTGGTTTGTGCTTAGTACCCTGTCCTCATAAAGAGTACAGGGTTGTTGTGATTCTTAATAAATATACTGTTTATTTTCATAACACTTGTGTGGTGTCCTTTCACTGGGTGTTCAAGGGGTACATGTGTGGTAAACAGCTGGCTTAACGCGCCCTCTCGAGTCTTTAGCCTTAGACTGCTCGTATCCACGCTACTAGGATAGCTGGTCTATAGGTTGACTTACAACCAAACACCATAAGGGTCGTTGGAACGATACATAGCGGCCGCTAGAATAGCGAACGTTGCATATCGGGCCAACTTCTCACATTGGTGAGCAGCGGTTGGGATTTGAGCTTGCTGTTGTTTTACCACACGCATCCTAAGAATATCTTGTTGAAAGATCGCACAAGTACTGTTAGTACATATAACTAAAGCTTAGAATACTCTGAGTTCCACTGAACCAGCTGTTGTAGCTCCTCAAGGCTTAGCACACCTTGGCTACTACTCTTAGCAAGGGTACAGTAGGTAAACACGTAGTGTAGGTAGGTGCATCACTTACACCACACTAGAAACAGTATGTCGGACAAAGGAGGAAACTCTGGGTCTCCCCTTGTGTCAGTTGACCCTCCACAGGTCATCCCTTCAGGATATACTGTGCTGAGCTTCAAGGAGTTAAGACGACTGTGTCACTCCAGGAAGATTCAGCAGGGGTCTAACCCCACAACGTCCTTTCTGATTGGTCTCTTGGAGACTTATGATGCCAGAAGAGCTGAGAAACTTCGTAGCTCTTCTAATCCAGAAGGAGACATGCCTCCCCTCGAGGGAACCCGGGACGATCCTGACCTCATCCACCTCGCAACTGAGAACGAAGATGTGGAGGAGGATGAGGATGAGGATCTCTCTGGGGATGAGGCAGATAAGGGACAGGTAGAAGTCGTTAGACTAAGCAGGTCCAACTTAAGCAAACATGACAGTGGTACTGGGGGACTCCTGGGGCCGCTATCAGGTCAGCTTAACATTGGGAATGGACGAGCCAGATCTCTGTCAAGAGGCTCTGGCAGATCCCTTCAAACCAATGGCTCTCACAACTCTTCGCAAAGAGGGATGACGTCCCCTCAGCGGAGAGTGTACGAAGCTAAGGAAAGGGCAGCCAATCTAAGGATCGAAAGGGAAGAACTTGCCCTGGCCAAAGAAAGACTTGCCTTTGCTAGAGAGCAACAGTTAAGTGGGGCAGTCCCCACTGGTGGCAGCAATGTACCTAGTAATAGGGAAAAGAGTTTCGATACGAAACACCTTGGTAAGATAGTGCCCCCCTTTAAACAAGGGGACGACATCCACAAATGGATTACTGCTTTGGAGAGGGCCTGCACTGTGCAGGGTGTTCCCCAGAGTCAGTGGGCAGCTATCTTGTGGCTCTCCTTTGAAGGAAAAGGAAGAGACAAGCTCCTCACCACAAGGGTGGAGGATGCTAACAATTACCAAATCTTGAAAAATACACTCGTTGAAGGGTTCGGCCTAACCACTGAGCAGTACAGGGTGCTGTTCAGGGATACCCAGAAAACGCAGTCTCAAGATTGGTCTGATTTTGTCGATTGTGCCACTAAGGCTTTTGAGGGCTGGTTGCTGGGCAGTAAGGTTACTGATTATCAAGGATTGTATAATTTGATGATGAGAGAACAAATTTTAAACAATTGTCAGAACCAGTTGTTGCATCAGCATCTTGTCGACTCGGATCTGACCTCTCCCCAAGAATTGGGAAAGAAGGCAGACAGATGGGTTCGTACAAGAGTTAAACAGAACCAGGGCCAGAGTCAAGGTGGTCAGAAGAAAGCAGACCAGAAGGGTAAAGATTCTAAAGGGGAACAAAGTGACCAGAAGTCTTCGACAGGTCCCCAACAACCCAAAGAGGGTGGGGGTCAGGCTCCCCAAAAGAAGAAAGAAGGCCAATCCAAAAGATGGTGCCAGTACTGTAAAAGTAAATCTCACTGGTTTAGTGAGTGCACCAAGAAAGGAGGAGGGCAGACTCCTGCCACTGCAGCCCCTAAGGCACCTGTGCCCCCTAGTACAGCCAGCAGTGGTAGTGCGCCTCCCAAGGGTTTAGTAGGGTTAACCCTGGGTTCTGAGGGGCGTGACAACTTAGTTGGCACACTCACTCAGGCTGTCCTTGTCAGTACAGGGGACGCGGACGTATCCCCTGACGTAAGTCCCAATACTTTGGGCAAATACCGGCAGACGCCTTTCATAAATGGAAAGATGGCTCAGGCCTATAGGGACACTTGTGCCAGCGTCACCATGGTGACGCCTAACTTTGTGGACCCTGGACAGATCATGCCAGGTACAGAATTCCTGGTGACCAATGCAAGCAATGTCACTACCAATCACAGTATGGCAATTGTAGCTTTCTCCTGGGGAGGGGTAACTGGCCAAAAGAAGGTTGTAGTTAGTCCAGACCTCCCAGTGGATTGTTTGTTGGGCAATGATTTGGAGTCGTCACAATGGTCAGAAGTGGAGCACCGGACTCACATGGAAATGTTAGGATTGCCAGCACATGTGTTCGCTGTGACTAGGTCACAGGTCAGGAAATGCCCCACTGAGCAGGTGCTGGATCCTGGAACAACGGACCAGACACCTCCCAAGAAAAAGAGCAGTAGGGTTAAGGCTGCGCCTTCCCCCTTGCCCCAGGTCGAGGATCAAGTCTCAGAGGAGGCTGACCTACAGGAATTGCGGGAAACTGAGCCTAGGGAATTCGAACTTGATCAAGTTGAATTCTTGGGTTCAGGGGGACCCTCAAGGGAAGACCTGGGGAAGGACCAGTTAGACTGCCCTTCTCTTGAACCCCTCAGACAGCAGGCTGCTGCTGAGGCTGCTGGGAACGCCACAGGTACCCACAAGGTATACTGGGAAGATGGACTCCTGTACACTGAGTCAAGAGACCCCAAGCCTGGCATGACCAGGAGGCTGGTCGTCCCCTTGTCTCAGCGTGGTTTCCTACTTATCTTGGCCCACGAGATTCCCTTCGCAGGTCACTTAGGCCAGACGAAAACGTGGGACAGGCTTGTCTCACACTTTCACTGGCCTCACATGAACGAAGATACCAAGGAGTTTTGCCGCTCCTGTGTCACTTGCCAAGCCAGTGGTAAGTCAGGTGGCACGACGAAGGCCCCCCTTATACCAATGCCTGTGGTGGGGGTGCCCTTTGAACGGGTGGGGATCGACATCGTCGGTCCCATGGAACCACCTACAGCATCAGGGCACAAGTTTATACTGGTGGTGGTGGATCATGCCACCAGGTATCCTGAAGCTATTCCCCTTAGGACCACTACAGCACCTGTTGTGGCAAGAGCCCTAGTTGGAGTGTTCTCCAGAGTGGGCTTCCCTAAAGAGGTCGTCTCCGACAGAGGTGCAAACTTTATGTCGAGCTACTTAACTGCTATGTGGAAGGAATGTGGTGTTAACTACAAGTTCACTACACCCTATTATCCACAATGCAATGGGCTTGTTGAGAGATTCAACAGGACCCTAAAAGGGATGATTCATGGACTACCGGAAAAGCTTCGGCGTAGATGGGACGTCCTGATCCCCTGCCTCTTGTTCGCCTACAGAGAAGTCCCACAGAAGGGGGTTGGCTACAGCCCTTTTGAACTTTTGTACGGGCATCCTGTAAGGGGACCCCTGTGTTTGGTGAAGGAAGGATGGGAGAGACCTCTCAAAAAGCCTGCAGCCAACATAGTGGACTATGTGCTTGGCCTCCGCTCGCGGATGGCTGAATACATGGAAAAGGCATCTGAAAACCTTAAGGCCAGCCAAGAACTCCAGAAAGCTTGGCATGACAAAAAGGCTGTCTTGACTGTTTACCAGCCCGGACAGAAGGTGTGGGTGTTGGAGCCAGTGGCCCCAGCAGCACTCAAGGACAAATGGTCCGGGCCCTACACCATCCTGGAGAAAAAGGGAGAGGTCACCTACCTGGTCGACCTGGGAACTCCCCGGAGAACCCACAGGGTGCTTCATGTCAACAGGCTAAAAGCATATGTCGACAGGAAGGACATGAGTTTGCTCATGGCCCTAGATGAGGGACAGGAAGAGGAGAGTGACCCTCTCCCCGACCTGCTCACTCAGAATCCTGACGATGGCTCGGTAGATGGTGTTGTCTTTTGTGGCAGCCTCTCCGGACATCAACAGAGCGACTGTAAACAGGTTCTTCAGTCGTTCAGACATATGTTTTCTCTAACACCCAGCCAGACCGATTGGTGCACCCATGAGGTTGACACTGGTGACAGCCTGCCCGTGAAGAGTAAAATCTACCGGCAGCCTGATCACGTTAGAGACTGCATCAAGAGTGAAGTGCAGAAAATGTTGGAGCTGGGAGTCATTGAACCCTCGGATAGCCCTTGGGCTAGTCCCGTAGTTCTAGTGCCGAAACCTCACACCCAGGGTGGTAAGAGAGAGATGAGGTTTTGCGTAGACTACAGGGGTCTCAATGCAGTCACTAAGACTGACGCCCACCCAATACCCAGGGCAGACGAGCTTATCGATAGATTGGCTTCGGCCAACTACCTAAGTACGTTTGACCTGACAGCTGGGTATTGGCAAATCAGGTTAGCTGAGGACGCCAAGCCTAAAACCGCATTTTCAACCCCTGGTGGGCATTATCAGTTCGTGGTGATGCCCTTTGGTCTGAAAAATGCACCTGCCACCTTCCAACGGTTGGTGAATCAAGTCCTTACTGGGCTGGATGACTTCTGTGCGGCGTATCTTGACGATATTGCTGTCTTTAGCTCCACCTGGGAGGATCACCTGGTCCACCTGCGGAAGACGTTAGAGGCACTGCAAGCAGCGGGTCTCACTATCAAGGCCACCAAGTGCCAGATAGGGCAGACACAGGTTGTATACCTGGGCCACCTTGTAGGTGGAGGTCAGGTTCAGCCACTGGAGAGCAAGATACAGTCAATCAGGGACTGGGCTCCTCCAACCACCCAGACTCAGGTTCGAGCTTTCTTGGGCCTGACTGGTTACTATAGGAAGTTTGTCAGGAACTATGGTTCCATTGTGACACCATTAAACGAACTGACAAGTAAGAAAATGCCAAAAAAGGTTCAGTGGACAGCGAGCTGTCAAAAAGCATTCGATGACCTAAAGCAGGCCATGTGCACGGCGCCTATCCTCAAGAGTCCGGACTACTCCAAACCATTCATTGTCCAAACAGATGCTTCTGAGTTGGGTGTGGGAGCTGTTCTTTCTCAACTGAATTTTGATGGTCAAGACCAGCCCATTGCTTTTATAAGCAGAAGGCTGACCCCTAGAGAGAAGAATTAGTCAGCTACTGAGAGGGAGGCCTTTGCTGTGGTTTGGGCCCTGAAGAAGCTGAAGCCATACTTGTTTGGCACTCACTTCAAGATTCAGACCGACCATAAGCCCCTCTTGTGGCTAAATCAGATGAAGGGTGAAAACCCCAAACTGCTTAGGTGGTCCATTTCCCTACAGGGGATGGACTTTACAGTGGAACATAGACCTGGTACTGATCATGGCAATGCCGATGGGCTCTCCAGATATTTCCACTTAGAACAAGAAGACTCACCTGGTCAAGGTTAGCTTATTGTTCCGACGTTTGGGGGGGGGTCATGTAGGAGAGTAGGGTCTGCAATCCTATGATCACCCAGATTTTTTGCTTTTGTTTCACTGGTTTACGACTTTCTCTGGCTGTGGGCCCGCTAATCAGACCCACAGCCTGGCTGTTCTCTTTCTAAATTACGATATGTACCCTAGGTGCATTTACCAATTGGTACTGGGCCACCTTATCAGACCCCGTAACGCAGGGCATAGGTGTACCCAGGGCCGCCAGGGGCTGAAGCATGTATTATGCCACCCCTGGCTGGCCTCCTAAATTTGACACAACTGGCTGCACGACAGCTGGGGCGAAGACGTGTAACCACCCTTCGCTGTAGGTATAGTAGCTCTATATCTAACCATACAATGGACACCCGAGTTCCTATCAGTCACTCCTATGGCAGGCCTTAACAATCCTGAAGGCAGAGTGCGTGGGCTCGTGTGAGCTAGGTTCAGGCCCGAGCCGAGCCCGGTTGCAGCTTGCGGAATCAAGACCCAATAGCTGTTCCAGGATAACGCGTACCATATCGGTAACTCCGGTGTCGCGTTATCAAGGCATGTCGAGTAAGGTGTCATACGAATCGGGGTGCTGCCCTCTCACCAATTCTGGCGATGAGGTTAGCATCCCACCCTTCTAGAGGGACACGACATGTACGTAACTGTGAACCCCGGTTAAAGTTAACTAAAGCCTCAGCTCCACAAAATGGACGCTGCCACCTCAGACACGAGTCTGACCTCCTGCTGCTGGGAGTCCTTCCAGCGAGGAGCACTTGGACAAAGGGTTTCCTGTCGAGGGCGCTGTTCGCACCGTCCCAGACAGGGTTTGTGTATTCTGGGTAGGTAGGGCTTTGGCGAGAAGGTGACTGCGGAGTGGCACCCCGGTGCTCACTACGCATCTGCCGGTTAGAACCAGTTCCAGGGGCGACAGCCCTGGCCTGGGGAAAGTCCGGCAGGGGAGAGGGGCGTAACTACCCCCCTTCCTGGTCCCACCCTTAGGGCAGGACCTAGTCATGTACCCACCCCTTTCTTTAGGATAAAGACCGGAGCGGGGACCCTTCAAAATTAGATCATCTTTGAATCAAGAACTACTTTCTACGAAAGGACACTCAAGACTCTTCTCAAGATTTCTCCCTTGTGACTAAGGAGTAGTCACCCTGCATCAGCGGGCACCATCTAAGAACTCTGCGGTTTGCTGTAAGTCCTTCCTCAAGGAATCCGACGGCCCAGCTCGACGAGAACCGGCTTCCCTGGCACCTCTGACCTCTACCCACGTCATCAGCTCAGCTGTGATCTGTGGGTGCGACGAGACCTCGAGGGACCGGCCATCATCAGAACCTGCACGCTCTTAAAAACCAGCACGACCATCGAGGTAACTCTCTGGTGAGTGCTCTGGGGTCCGAGAAGCCCCGACCCTGAGCCGCTCCAGCACCGAAGTGCAGTCTCCCAGCATCTCCACGATCTGCGTGGGGCCCTTCTGCTCGCTGCTCAGCACGTTGTCTGGTCACTAGCCGCTGGCTTGTGCCCTTCTGTGACGACACCCGAGAATCATCACTGCTGGTCTGGTTGCTCCAGACTGGCCCTTGCTTCCATCTTTGTGAGAAGCACCCCGGACCCTCCTGGTCCACTCAAGACGCCATCTTAGGCCCACCACGTGGCCCTGAGATCTGCCAAGGCTTGTTGCCCCATCCTGGGCCCAGCGACGCCGACAGCATCATCCTTCGTGGGACAGCTCGCACCTCCACCGTGGTCGCCGACAACGCCTCCTGGTCCGAGAGACTGCAGCGCCTAGCGTCGCCCACTCACCTGGTCGAGGTGACGGCCAACCGGTGCCTTCCTGGTACCCTCTGACTACTGGCTAGTAGTACGAACTTGGTCCCCTCTGCTTTCAGGTTTCATCAATCTCCGATCCAGGCTTGGATCTCTACGAACTATTCAGCACTGGTCGCCGGCCAGCAACTCCTTTTCTTCCGGCTCCTGGCTCGTCAGCGAAGACCCCGACGCCTGTAAGACTTGTGCAGCCGCAGCCCTCGTGGCTAGGTAACACGGCATTTCGGTGCCTGCATAGCCTCCTTACTCTAGGGTCCTGAGTCCCTCGCTTCCGACTTGCCTTATCGGGTCCGCCCGAGACCTTAACCTTTCCGTGTCCCCGGACACTTGTTTTAATTGTGCACTTGAAGTATTTGCTAAAGAGATTTGGTTTGTGCTTAGTACCCTGTCCTCATAAAGAGTACAGGGTTGTTGTGATTCTTAATAAATATACTGTTTATTTTCATAACACTTGTGTGGTGTCCTTTCACTGGGTGTTCAAGGGGTACATGTGTGGTAAACAGCTGGCTTAACGCGCCCTCTCGAGTCTTTAGCCTTAGACTGCTCGTATCCACGCTACTAGGATAGCTGGTCTATAGGTTGACTTACAACCAAACACCATAAGGGTCGTTGGAACGATACATAGCGGCCGCTAGAATAGCGAACGTTGCATATCGGGCCAACTTCTCACAATAGCCATATTAAAAAAAGAATAGTTCGTATATTACGCAAATACGTATTCACCGACCAGAACAGTTAAACATAAAGTGGCTAATATTTTTTTCTGACAAAAGTGGCAACCCTGTCTACCCAGCTGAAAGGTAATGGAAGAACGGCACTGAAAGATGGAGTGGTGTGGCCAGAATGCACAATACAAAAGGTCTGCATTTTCACAGCTGATGAGAGGTAGGGGGGAGAGTATGTGGTCTGACGGCTAGACTGCCGAATTTGGCCTCGCGGTCGACTCCACATCCTGTGATTTTGGGCAAATCACTTAATCTCCCTGTGCCTACGAAAAAATGAATGTGTCCTTGTGGAGCCTAACTGTGTAATGTGGGTGTATTTGCTCCAATAACCACACGGGACACTTGGAGTATCATATAAGGGCTCTATTTAATTATTTCTCTATTCAGGAGAGCGTCGGGCGATGCTGCCGCTCCGATCGCTAAATCGCGCTCTTTGCACATGCGCAGTAGCTCCTAAAATGGCGGCCACGCGCGCTACGCCGTGACGTAGCGTGCATCAACTGGAGCGCAAGATTACATAGCTCCCCTTTTTTATAACAAAGAAAAACTTACAGTCTGGGTTTTTAGGGGATTCTTCAAGTGCCCCAAGTTCATAGTCTCGGTACCGGGAGGGCCTCACCACTACTCAGCCTGCCCGTGTGCGCCTTACCGGGGTGGATGGTTCTCCCCACCAGGTGTTCTTCGCAGGGCTCACCACTCGATCTTCCAGGGTGCCTGTTCCTTCTCTTCCCCGGTTCGCACTCTCCTCTCCCGGCTGTTCCACTGCTTCCAGGCTATCATCGCTTATGCTTTCTTCATAGTTCTCGCTTGATCTTGGGATCTCTGCTTCTTCTGGATGTTTGTCCTCAACTTCCCTTGCTTCATACTTTTGCTGTGTCTTCTCCTTTTCTTCATTGGTCCATCGTAGGATTTTATTGCACTTTGACATGCGGTCCTGGGACCATACATTCCCATCGCTGAGTAGTGCAGCTCTGTCGTATACCTCTTTTACTTGCAGGGGCGGGGTGTATTTATTGTCACCTTTCCTTTTTAGTACAGCCAGCTTGACTCTCACCCACTTCCCTCTCTCCAAGGCAGTCTCTTTTGTGTTTCTCCTGCGATTGTACTGTTCCGTATAGATTCTTTGGGCGTTCTCCAGGTTGTGCTGCACTACCGCCGGAGACCACCTGCTGGTTATTGTCTTCTCCTTCCACACTACATTGTCTTTAGTGAAAGGTTGTCGCCCTCTCAGAATCATGAAAGGGCTGTACCCTGTACTCGTGGGGGTGATCCGATAGGCCCATAACATGTTTTGGATTTCCTTTTCCCAATCCTTGCCCATTGCGATGGTCACTTGAATGGTGCCCATTATCACCCTATTAAATCTCTCTACTTGGCCGTTACTGGCAAGGTGATAGATCGAGGTATGCTTGATCTTGATGCCATTCCTCTCGGCAAACTTGACCCACTTGTCTGAGGTGAACTGAGGCCCATTGTCACTGAGAATGGATCTGGGAATGTCTTCTCTCAGGAAGGCCGACGTGAGAAATCTGAGTACCGTATCGGTGTCCATTTCCTCCTGGATGTGCACTTCTGGCCACTTCCAATATCTATCCACTAGAACGCACAGGTATTTAGGGACGCCTTGGTGGTCCGATACAGGTCCCAGTATGTCTACTGATACCTCTTCCCACGGATTGCTTGGGTTATCAAACTTCCCCAGTGCTGGTCTCAACGGTTTCAGGGTCTTGTCTGCTCTTTGGCACTGGTCGCAATCTCTCACATGCCTTTCTACCTGGAGGTCCACTCCTGGCCACCAATACATCTGTTTCGTCCTCAGTTTAGTCTTCACGATCCCCGGGTGACCTTCATGCAGCAACGCCAGCAGGCATGGTACCAGTCCCATCGGTGGAACTACTCGGTCTCCTCTATACACAAACATGCCATTGTCCCCTACCGACAACTCTTCTCGAACTTTATAAAGCTTCCTGAGTTCCGTTCTCAGTTGTCTCTTTTCCGGCCAACCATGCACTATGTACTCCTTGACTTCTGCTATGTCTTGATCTGCTTCATACACTTCCATCCACTCCTGTCTGCTTATTACTCGTTCTGGGTCTTCCATCAAGGCCACCATCTCCTCGCTCTCTCTGGTTTCCTTCGGAGCTTCTTCCATGGCCGACGCTCTACTGGGATAATCAGCTATCTTGTTCTTGTTTCCAGGTATGTGTTCCACATCATATCGGTAGTCTAGAAGCTTCAGGGTCATTTTGGCTATTCGTGGTGTCGCACTTGCATGTCCCCTTGAGGTCAAAACCTTGATCAAGGGCTTATGGTTCGTCTTGAGTTGGAACCTCGTGCCCCACAGGAATTGACAGAACTTCCCCATGGCCCACACCACTGCCAGCATCTCTTTCTCAATTACACTAAACTTTTGTTCAGTGGCCGAAAGGGACCGTGATGCAGAGCTGAGGGTCTCCATCGTCCCGTCTGCCTTTTCCTGCATAAGGACTGCTCCTAGTCCTTTCTCACTGGCATCAGCCGTCAATACCGATCACCCTTGGGGGTCGTATCCTTGTAGTGGGATTGCTTGGCTGATGTCGTTCTTCAAGACGTCAAATTCTTTCTGCATCTCCTCTGTCCATGCAAACGTAGTTTTGTCTCTTATGAGCTGCCTCAGGTGGTACGTCTTGGTGGCAAAGTGTTGCACAAATTTAACGTAGTACTCTGCCATTCCTAGGAAGGATCTTACTATGGCCGGGATGCCCGCCACCCCCTCCCAACACCAATTCCCCAAGGGGAGGAGACAGACACAAGTATGAGCTTTTGGAAGGCGGGGGGGGAGTTACCCCCCCTGCCGTATTTATTAAAAATATGAAACAAAATTTAAAACATTAAATTAAAACGTTTCATAAATTATGTACAATTTTACTTTCATTACATTTTGATGAAGACATGTTCTTTAACAGATCTCTAATACAAAGGTCTCCTAGCCGAGTCTAGCATCCTGAAAATGCATACATTCTGAAATAAAATTGTACATCCTAGCATTAAGGGCCAACGGCAAGGTCTTAACCGGTGTCAGATCCCTACTACCAAACTCCCGCCCTCACGGTGTGAGTGGCGCATGCGCAGAGGACTTTACCCTCGTTGCCAACTGTAACTTCCCTTGTCGTGGGGGCCCCCTTTCACTCGACGCCATCTTAAAGGTCGTCCGAGTTCCCGTGTGAGGTATCTGTAAGAAGGACAGCGTGGACTCCCCCCCTTCCCCACACTCTCTTCCGCCGGAGCGGATATCCGGCCCCCGGGAAATTCGTAGGAGGGGCATCTAGCCGTCTCCCCCCTGGGAGGGGCCTATGGCCGTCTCCCCCTAGGCGACCCATCCGTAGTGGGTGCCGCCTCCCCGTGGGAGGGGCCAATGGCCGCCTCCCCCGGGCGCTCCCATCGATTCTGGGTGGCGCCCCCCCTAGGGACCTTGAAATTACTGCTCACCGATCATGACCTTACCGCCACAGGCCGGATAGTTGACCGACTATCCGCCCCCCCCACACCTCCTAAAGGTCATGCCTCCTCAATCCCACTAGCCATGCTATGAAGTCTCCTATGAGTAAATCATTCCCCGCCCTGGACAGGTGAACCCCATCATTCAAGTAAAAGTGATCACCCCGAATACACCCATGGGGAATGCTTTGCAAATGCGCGGAGCGAAACTATTTCCCAATTTTATTGTTGACCCTCTTTACCGAGTGGTTCAACGCCGTCACAGAGAAACCCCCTCGCCAAACTCTCCTGGGGATCATGTGGGACCAGGCAATTGTGCACCCCGGGAGCCTCTTAGCCAACCAGCTGACTGCCGACAAAATGTGTTCCACTAACACTCGTCTTCCCAGTCTTACCAAGTCGTTGCCCCCCAAGTGTACTATGATTATAGATGGCGGTGACCTTTGCCGCCCTAAAAGACCCTCCACAAATGACTGAAATTGGTCAAAACAGAGGCCTCCCTTCCCATGGAAGGTTACTCTGAACCCATATTCCCCAGATGCGTGAGTCGCGTCACCTGCCATGAATACGTCTCCGGCGCGCCTCACGTATGAGTGGCCCACGACCCATACCACTTGCTCTCCAGTCGGTGATCCTCGACCGCTGGTCCCCTGGTGATGGGTTGATCCCAAATTCCACCCCGCGTCACAGGCTTGCGAAACTGTAATTCAAACAAAAGACAACAAGCGTGAGTGCATTTCTTCAGTCTTTTACAACATGTGCAGTCGCACATACCTCTTGAAACAGTTCGAGGACCAACGGCCTTGCTGTTTCACTTCTTCCACACCCAGACCCCGAGCCATAGCCTCAGTAGCGGCCCCTATTCTGAATGAGTGGGTCCCAAAATCGCACGGGTTCAAGCCCGCCGCAGCAATCGTAAGCGCCAGCACCCTCTGAAAATTGAAATTTCGTCAACGGGGTGCCGTCCATGTGTCTAAGCAGACTCCCTCCCCATGTCGCCGGCCTTTGTGCCAGGTAGTCCTCTACATACCTTATCGGACAACTGGGGCTCCCTCGAGCGCGCTGCACAACAACACTACTCCCTATAGCATCCTGGTCTGTCTTGGACCTGGCTATCGAGACTAGCATAGAATCACCCCGTATTTGAACGTGATCCCTGCATAGGCCTCCCCCCATATCTTTCTTGTTCCTCTCTACGAGTTCACTCACCCGCATAGCCCCATGGAATGCCAAGGCGAAAGCCGCTCGGAACAGAACTACCTCGGAAGGGGAGGAGCATGTCTCATCCAGTTTTGCTAGTAGCAGAGACAATCTTTCTAAACCAATCGGGTGCCTTGTATCTTGTCTGCGACCCTCAAGGCGTTGCCAACCGCGGAGCGCCTTCCTGACTAAAAAGGAACCCGTCGGGTCCCGTATGCCGTGGAGCTGTGCCATGAATGATATGGCCGCCCTATGTCTGTTGGCCGTCGCGGCTGATCGGCCTTCTCTATGAAGCGCCACTAAGAACCCCAGGAAGGATTCCTCCTGCCCCCAGCTATGTCTCCCTGCCGGCCCTAAAAAGGCGCAGTAAGAATGAAACGCTCCCTCATAGGCTTTCGTCGTCCTGGGCGCTAAACTGGCTGCCACGAGGTCCTGTAATCCGGGGCACCGATCAGCCATAGTGCTTCGTGGAACGTTGCCGCCACTAGATCCGCTGTAGGTAGATAGCCCCTGAAAGCCTGCATGTGTGAACGAGAGAGTGCATCAGCTGCATTATTCAGTACACCCGGCACATGCTTTGCCCTGAACTGTACATTCAATCTCATGCAACGTAATTCAATTTCTTTCAACAGTCTCAAGATCCACCTGCAGCGTGCTGCATGCTGATTAATGCACTCGACCACTGTCATATTGTCTGACCAAAACACAACTGAGCGGTCCCTAAAATCTTCTGGCCATGCCAACAGAGCCACCCAAATGGGAAATAGCTCCAAGAACCCAATGTTACCTGTTAGGCCACTGGAGTGCCACCACGTCGGAGTGCCACCAAGTCGGCCATACTTGCGCCGATCATCGGTTACCAAAGATGGCACCAAATCCCACGCTCCCGGCTGAGTCGGTCCACAAACCCAGTTTGTCCGATGATGCTGGGGGTTTGGTCCACACCACTCGACCGTTGAAGTCCGCCAAGAATGCCAACCAAATGCGCATATCCTGGCGAACCTCTGCCGACAGTCTCGTGCAGTGGTGTCCCTCCTTGAGGCCGGCCATAGCCTGTGCAATGGAACGTGAGAAGGGCCGAGCCATCGGTATTACTCTCAAGGCAAAGTTAAGCTGACCCACTGTTTGTTGTAACTGGTGCAGGGTCACTTTTTCTTTGCCCAGGCATTGTATTAAGGAAGCCCTGAACTTGGCCACCTTCTCCATTGGCAGACGGAAGCATCCCTCCACTGAATCGAGCTCAATTCCCAGAAACTCCAGTGAAGTAGATGGCCCCACTGTCTTACCTGGTGCCAATGGGACTCCAAACTCCTGCATGAGAATGCAGAAGTCTTGCAGTGCCTGTGCACATTTCGCAGTGCCGGCCGGCCCTAAGAACAGGAAGTCGTCCAATTAGTGCATCACTTGTCTATGCCCTGTGGCCTCGGTGAAAGCCCATTCTAAAAAACAGCTGAACATCTCAAAATAAGCACAAGAAATTGAGCAGCCCATGGGCATGCATTTATCCATGTAATACTTCCCCTGGAACGTAAATCCTAGCAAGCGCTGGTCCCGCGGGTGTACCGGGAGCAACCTAAATGCTGATTCGATGTCTGATTTCGCCAACAGAGCACCGGGGCCCAGGTGATTCAGTAGGGCAACGGCATTGTCGAACGATGCGTACCGAACTGAACAGACATCCGGGTCAATGGCTTCATTCACCGAGGCCCCCCTCGTGGCCGACAGATTGTGAATGAGTCTATACTCCCCTGGGTCTTTCTTCGGAACCACTCCTAGTGGTGAACACACGAAATCCGCCACTGGCGGGCATGGAAAAGGTCCTGCTACCCGTCCCAAGCTGACCTCTTTGGTAATTTATTTTTTTTTTTGGCTGCCACTGCCGGGTTGTGTTGAACGGATAGCTGATTTTTACAAAAGGGGTTCCCCTGAAAATTCCCCGCCGGGATGTTGAAGCCATATAGGAAACCATTCCTCAAAATCCCGGCGGATACATGATCAGGGTATTTGTTCAGCCATGGAGTCAAAGCAATGATGTCGATGGGTGAAGACGATTGCTTCCCAAGCAACACTTCAATCCTGCTTGGATCCCCCCTTTCCTCCCGAACTACCGCTCTTGGACCTACAGCTACTTTCCGGGTGTGAGGAGTTCCCACAGCCCGCACAAGCATGCCGGAACCTACATGTTCCCTGGGGCCTGTTACAGTTCCCTCTGTTGAAACCCCAACAAACCCCGCGCTTGCCTCCATTCCCGCCGGTCTTGGGTTGTGATTCCCCACCGGCGCTTGCTCGAAAGGGCTGCGCCGGCCTTTGTTGAGCTGTCCCAGACCCGCTCCCGCCCGGCGAGGACGTACCCGCCGATCCAGGCAAGAGCTTGTTTGTGCCACGATACCGTGTCGAGGCAGTCCCACGTTAAAGTTACATCAAACTCTTTAGACTTTCGAAAGTGTACATCATAACCTTTCCACTCATTCCCCCCGTACATGTTATAAAAATCCATGATCCTGTTCTGGTAACAGGATAGATCGGGCAACACTTCAGGTTTACGTTCCCCCATTACTGCCGTAAATATAGAGAAGGCCTTCACCCAGTTCGCTACGGTCTCGTCGACCCTAAATTCCGCCATCTTGGCCCGCCATACGCTGGGGTGCCATAAATCTTTCTGGGTCTTTGCGTACTCTATTTCACGATGGTCGGTCAATAGTGAAAACATATTAACATATTTGTCCCCCCATATCATTTCCTTCGTAGCCGCCGGGATGTGCTAGGCTACCCTTTCGCGCCTCGAAGGCACTGAACTTTCCCCTACCATTGGCAATGGGGTCTTACCGGGTTCAACCGCCGTGTCTGCTGTCTTTTCTCGGCCCACCGTCGTCACTCCTGGTGCCACCTGTGGGGAAATAGAAGGAACATTCGCCGTCCCGGCTTTTCTTGACTGCCGTAACTGCTCGATTATTAATCTGGCTTCCTCGGCCGGATCCCCCGCAGCCACTGCCCCCCCTGTTTTCTTCTTAAGCCAGGGTAACACTGCCGCTAACTGAAGGGCCAGTTCTGGGGGCATCTGATCATCCTCAACCGGAGTTATTACAACGGGGATTGGCAAACCCACATCCGGACTTGGTACCGGGCTGTCCACCGGTGTGACTGGGCCTGCTGGGGGTACCTCCGGGACTGGGCCCTCCCCGGAACCCGCCCTCTTCTTACTACGTTTCCCCCTACCCTCTGGGGCGACTCCCGGCAAGGCCGGTCCTATCACCTTTTTAGGCCGCCCCGAGGGGTTGTTCTGGGCTGCTATCTGCTTTTTAACCTCAGCTAAGCCCCGACCGATCGAATCCACTTTACCCAGTTTTCGGTCCATCATCGCCATTCGGTTCGACAAAGTGCGCAGTATCTTCTCCAACTCGGAGCTCTTTCCCGCTATTTTGCCGGACATGGCTTCGCTCACTCCGTTCGAGTTGATCGACGAGGATACTGAAAAAGAAACAACAAAGATTACAAGTTCTCAAAATTGCCGCTTGTTCCGTCGAGGGCTCACGAGCAACGAGTGGTGCAGCCTTCAGAGCACTGGAACAAGAGGACGCTTCATTGGATTCCCGCTCTATTTATCCGTCTGCGGGAGGGCGGGGACCCTCCTCAGGTACGCCCACTGGGCGCGGTCTTCCGGGCGGGTGTCTAGGACAACCTCTTCTGGGCGGGAAGGGCGTGCTCCGGCTACGCCGCTTTGGGCATACCAGCCGAACCACACCCCCCGCCCAAAATGTTTTCCCGGGCGGATCGGGGCACCCGTCCATACGTTCGGGGGGACCGAGTGGTCTTCCCTTTCCATTCTTCTTTGCTGGAGGGAGCTGGAG
This sequence comes from Lissotriton vulgaris, assembly GCF_964263255.1. Taxonomy (NCBI): domain Eukaryota; kingdom Metazoa; phylum Chordata; class Amphibia; order Caudata; family Salamandridae; genus Lissotriton; species Lissotriton vulgaris. Next base: position 84,138,514 of record NC_141694.1, read on the forward strand.
CATCGCAGATGGCTTTCACATTCGTGCGTTTGGGTGTTATACCATGTTCTCCAATCTCGTGCCCCAAGTAGGTGACGGACGTCATCCCAAACCGGCATTTCTCCCATTCGGCGGTTAGCCCATTGATCTCCAGGATTCGAAGAACCCTCTCTAGCTTCTTGTCATGATCTTTCAGCTCCTTCCCCCTCACCAGGATGTCATCTTGGAAGTATTGTATTCCCTCTATGTCTTGGAACAGGCGGTGCATCAGTTTCTGGAAGACCGCTGCTGCAGAGGCGAGGCCAAATGGCATGCGGCGGAACTGGTAGCATCCGAAGGGTGTTATGAATGACGCCAGTTTCCGGCTCGCTGGATGTAGCGCTACCTGGTGATAGGCAGACGACAGATCAATGGTGGAAAACCATATTACTCCCTTCGTTTTCGCCAGCATTTCTTCTATACGGGGCAGCGGGAATTTCTCTACTATGATGCATTTGTTTAGTTCTCGAAGGTCCACACATAAGCGCACCTTGCCATTCGGCTTCATTGCTACCACCAGTGGTGCCAGCCATTCCGAGCTGTCGATGAGCTCAATGATTCCGTTCTCCTCTAGCCTGCGTAATTCCTGCTGTACCATCTCTCTCACCGCAAGTGGTATGTTCCTCACCTTGTGCCATACTGGGACGGCGTTCTCCTTAAGCGCTATTTTGTGAGTGAATTTCTCCAACCTTCCGACCTTTCCACCAAAAAATTTCGGGTATTCCCTCTTCAACCTCTCTACGTCCGGTCCTCGCTCCGGGGTGGTCATCAGCACCAGTATGTCGCCTACTGGGTCTAGCTGTATCCCTAGGTCCCCTTGGTCCATCCATCCTAGGACAGATGGTCCTTTCTCTGCCACATACAGTTTGCACTGCACACTGCGTCCCTTGAATTCAAATGTAAGGACGCAGAACCCCACCATCGGGATAGGTTCTCCTGTGTATGTGACCGGTCTAATGTCAGGTGGTTTCAGCCGCGGGCCCAGGCTGGGACTGAATTTCTCTTTCCACACCGATTTTTGGACTATAGTGTACGGCGACCCAGAGTCTACCACAATGGTGATTTCCACTCCCCCTATCATCATGTCACACTGGGGTTTGCGGGAACGTTTGCAGTCAATGCCTAGTACTTGGCCGTCCACACACAGCACGTTGTCCTCTTCATCCGGGTCTTCTTCCTCCTCTTGCTGGTCCTGCGCCACATACTTCACAATGGGCCTTTTCATCTTGCGGCAGCATACCTTCTCATAGTGGCCCACTATGCCACAGAACATGCATTTGGCCCTGAACGCGGGGCACCGTTTGTCATGGGCTGCGTGGGACTGGCTTCTACACCTATAGCATACGGACGTACCGTCCTTGTTCAGCCTCTTCGCCTGCCCAGGCTTTCCTGTCCATTTGTTAGGACCTCTGTTTTCCCACGGGGCAGCTTTGCTTCTTCCTGACGATTCCACGTCATCTACCTTGTTTATCATGGGTCTCTGAATAGGTTCTCTTTTGGCTGCATCTGCGCATCGTTTCGACATTTCGGCCTTTTTTACCATGGTAATCACCTCCTTGAGCGTGGCGTCGCCGTTCACCCACAGTTTGTCTTGGACCGTTTTGTTGGTGGTGTGCATTACGATCTGATCTTTTATGAACTCATCATGCAGCACTCCGAACTTGCAGGTTATCGCCAGCTTCTTCAGCACCGCAACATAGTCATCTATCCTTTCACCCACTTCTTGCTTCCTCTGCTGGAAATTATATCGGTCTATAGACGTGCATACTGCGGGACGATAGTGATTATTCAGATCTTCTATGGCATGCCTGAATACGTCATCATCTGCGTTTGGTCGGGGAGTGGGCACCACATTTTGAAACACCTGTATCCCTTCAGGGCCTAGGTTGTGTAAAAGTAGCCTCTTTCTCCTTTCGCTGGGGAATTCCTCACCGTTCTCATCTTCCAAGGCTTCCAGATAATTCATGAAATTATCTCTCCAGTCCTCCCACTTCATTTGAGGCTCTCCTAGCCTGGGTAGGAACTGGATCGGTGTTGTGAGGGAAGACGCTTGCGCACTCATCTCCGCGCGTCTTTCTGGTTCCTCCCCTTGGCTCTTTGGACTGCCTGGCGCAGTCGCTCCTTCGCCTCGACCTTGGTTAGCTTGGGGTCCCTCTGCGCCCCCTTCTCTACCCCTCACCGGTTACGCCAGGGCCTCTGTGGGTGTGGGCACGTGGTCTTATGTGTGTACCCTCTGGTGGTGGCTTCCACGCTCTTCTTCTCGCTGCTCTGGGCCTGCTTTGAGTCAGTCTTCCGTCTTGGCCCTTTTGCTCTCCGGTGTGGGTGCTTCAGTGCCCTCGTGTTGATGTTTCCCTATTTCTACGCCTCTGCCACGCTCTCCAGCCCCCTTTTGCTCCTTTGTGTGTTTGCCTGACCTACCTCGGCGTCTCCCTGACCGTCTGTCTGCTTTTCCTCGCCTCCTCTGGCTGGTCAGGCTTCCTCTCCTCTGTATGTGGGTGGTAATCACCCCTGTGGGGAGATCCCGGCCTCGTCGCCACTGTAATGTAGGTGTATTTGCTCCAATAACCATACGGGACACTTGGAGTATCATATAAGGGCTCTATTTAATTATTTCTCTATTCAGGAGAGCGTCGGGCGATGCTGCCGCTCCGATCGCTAAATCGCGCTCTTTGCACATGCGCAGTAGCTCCTAAAATGGCGGTCACGCGCGCTACGCCGTGACGTAGCGCGCATCAACTAGAGCGCAACATTACAAACTGGTGCTCATCCAAAGCGATTAAATACCTTCGGGTCGAGTTCAAGCTACATAAATCTGCAAAAAACAGAAAAAAATATCACCATTCTAAAAGGCTGTAGGGTAAGTTTAGAGGATGGGTACTCACAAACTTTCTGTCAGGGGCCAAAATTACAAACTGGTGCTCATCCAAAGCGATTAAATACCTTCGGGTCAAGTTCAAGCTACATAAATCTGCAAAAAACAGAAAAAACTCACAAACTTTCTGTCAGGGGCCAAAAGTACAGTGTGGTTTGTGGCCGAGGGCCACACTCGTAAGGGTGGGGCGGGGCTAGAGTAAAAAAATTCAAACCCGGTTTACAACATTAGACAATGCGACAATGCTGTATTTCAAAATCAGATGCAACTACAAAGAGCACATTTTGATAATGCATTTTTATTAGCAGACTATAGCAATCTTAAATGGCATTGCATAGCTTCATACGCACTTTGACCCCAATTCCATCACAGTCTCTCTCTTTCTCTCTGTCAGTCAGTCTCTTTCTCTCAATCAGTCAGTCTCAGTCAGTCTTTCTCTCAGTCTCTATCTTTCTGTCAGTCAGTCTCTCCTTCTCTCTCTCAGTCTCTCCATCTCTCAGTCAGTCAGTCAATCTATCTCTGTCCAGGGGCGGCTTTAGCGCTAGTGACGCCCTGTGCGACAATGTCTGTTGACGCCCCCCTAATGACCACCTCTGCAAGGATTCCCCCACCAGCACCCTTTAACAATGCCTCTCAAGTCTCCATAACCACTGTCTCTCAGATTCATTAGTTTTAAAGCACCACTCATACCATTGTAAGGTGTCAGAGTACTTTACATCACACACACATTACACAGAGACAATCATATATGTGTAAATCAGTGTACAGGAAATGTTACATCAGACAGGACTACAAGGTGTAGTGTAGGAGTGACATGTCATCCATACTAGTAGTCAATATAGTTTGAGTCCTTATTCTGGAAAAGCACAAATCAAGAATTTAAAACGTAACATCATTGTTAGGGGTTCTCTTTCATAATAAAAATTGTTTTCTACCCAAATGAACCCTTTTCACAGGATTAGGATGATGAAAGACTGGGCAAAAAAACATATAGCTCTAACATATACCTTGCAGTTTGCATGCAGCTCTAGAATGACAGTTAATATCTCAATGTTCTATATTAGGATTTTGACTTATAAACAACAAGTTAAAAAAGGATCTCTCTTACAGAAGCAGTAACCCACTGACCTATTTACATTATATGCATTTCGTTATCTGCATGGTACACGTTCTAAGCAGCAGGCATTTTAACCCTCTGCGCTACCTTAGGATGAATCAAAACTTCCACTAGACAAACCTCTGGTCTCTTTCCAGGAAGAAGATTAATCACTGGAGTTATCTTGACATTTTAATTGATGTCTGAAAATTGCTGGAGGGCAGGAACGTGGCAGCAGGTGCTTTTAAAATCTATACTACTATTATAAAGGAAGAATTTTGAACCTTTGAGGCGGGTAAACTCGAGAACCACAGCGCCAATCCACACACCCGATACATCGTTGAAATTGTCAGGGTGTGCAGATGGACATAGGCTATATAAATGTAAAAATATACGTTATTTAAAAAATTTACGAGAAAAAAAAAGTAGTCCCATGGAAGTAGCGCCGGCCGCGACGTGTGTGCTGACATCCGGAGCGCATGGAGGAGCGACGTCCAGGAGCGCGAGGAGGAGCGGCGGACATGAGCGCGGGGAGGAGCGGCGGACAGGCGGGGAGGAGCGGTGAGGAGCGGCGGACAGGCTGGGAGGAGCGGAGAGGAGCGGCGGACAGGAGGGGAGGAGAGGGGAGGAGCGGCGGACCGGTGAACTCAGGAGCGCGGGGAGGTGCGGCGGATGAGGTAAGGGTCCGGGGGACCCACGGACAATGTCGGGGCAGGCGGGGGCCCTAAAGCCATGGTCGGGACGGGCTGCTACTCCGGGGGACCCATTGACAATGTCGGGGTGGGTGGGGGCCGGGGCGGGCGGGGGCCCTGAAGCCTGATTGCTCCCGGACAAGGTCGGGACGGGCTGCTAGTGATAATATACATTTTAAAAATTGACGCCCCCACCCCAAGTCAGCGCCCAGTACGGTCGCACCGATCGCACCGCTCTAGAGCCGGCCCTGTCTCTGTCAGTCAGTCTCTCTCTTTGTCAGTCAGTCTCTCTCTGTCAGTCAGTCTCTCGGCCAGTCAGTCTCTCAGTCAGTCAGTCTCTCTGTCAGTCAGTCTCTCTTAGTCAGTCAGTCTCTCTCTCTCTCTGTCAGTCTCTCTCAGTCAGTCAGTCTCTCTCGCAGTCTCAGTCAGTCTCTCTCTCTCAATCAGTCAGTCTCTATTTCAGTCTCTATCTTTCTGTCAGTCAGTCTCTCCCTCTCTCTCTGTCAGTCCCTCTTTCAGTCAGTCAGTCTCTGTCAGTCTAAGTCAGTCTCTCTTTTTCTGTCAGTCAGTCTCTCTCTCTCAGTCACTCTCTCTCTCAGTCACTCTCTCTTTCTGTCAGTCAGTCTCTGGCAGTCTCAGTCCGTCTCCCTCTTTCTGTCAGTCTCTCTCTCAGTCACTCTCTCTCTCTCTGTCAGTAAGTCTTTCAGTCAGTCTCTGTCAATCTCTCTCTGTCAGTCACTCTCTCTCTCTTAGTCCGTCTCTCTCTGTCAGTCTCGGTCAGTCTCTCTCTGTCAGTCTCGGTCAGTCCCTCTCTGCCAGTCTCTCTCTATCTCACACTCTCTCTCTCTCTGTCAGTCTCCCTCTGTCAGTCTCTCTCTTAGTCAGTATCTCTCTCTGTCAGTCAGCCTCTCTCTGTCAGTCAGCCAGTCTCTCTCTCTCTCTCTGCCAGTCTCTCTCTCAGTCAGTCATTGAGTCTCTCTCTGTCAGTCTTAGTGTCTCTCTGTCAGTCACGGTCAGTCTCTCTCTGTCAGTCTCGGTCAGTCCCTCTCTGCCAGTCTCTCTCTATCTCACACTCTCTCTCTCTCTGTCAGTCTCCCTCTGTCAGTCTCTCTCTTAGTCAGTATCTCTCTCTGTCAGTCATCCTCTCTCTGTCAGTCAGCCAGTCTCTCTCTCTGTCAGTCAGTCTCTCTCTCAGCCAGTCTCTCTATTTCTGTCAGTCAGTCTCTGTCTGTCAGCCTCTCTCTCAGTCAGTCAGTCAGTCTCTCCCTCTCTCTCTCTCTCTCTCTCTCTCTGTCAGACTGTCAGTCTCTCTGTCAGTCAGTCAGTCTATCTCTCTCAGTCTCTCACTCTCTCAGTCAGTCAGTCTCTCTACCTCCATCAGTCAGCCAGTCTCTCTCTCAGCCAGTCAGTCTTTCTCTCTCTCATAGTCAGTCTCAGTCAGTCAGACTCTCTCAGACAGTTAGTCTCTCTCTCAGACAGTCAGTCTCTCTGTCAGTCAGTCTGTCCCTCAGTCAGTCTGTCTCTCTCTCTCTGTCAGCCAGTCTCTCTCTCTGTCAGTCAGTCTCTCTCTTAGTCAGTCAGTCTCTCTCTGTCAGTCTTTATCTCTCAGTCAGTATCTCAGTCTCCCAGTCAGCCAGTCTCTCTCTCTACTCTCTCTCCACTGTCTCTCTCTCTCTCCACTGTCTCTCTCCACTCTCTCCACGGTCTCTCTCTCTCTCTCTTCACTCTCCACTCTCTTGCTCTCTCCACTTTCTCTCCTTCTCTCTCTCTCCACTTTCTCTCTGGGGGGCCATGGGTACATTACCTGCAAGGTCCGCAGGCTGTGCTATGAGTATCACTGGCTTAGAGAATGCCAGTAGAAGTGGCATTTATAATCAATCAATCAATCAGGGGCTTATAAAGCTTGCTACTCACCCACGAAGGTCTCAAGACGCTGGGGCGGGGGGGAGGGTGCAGCTCCGGATCAGTCGAAAAGCCAGGTCTTGAGGTCCCTTCTGACGGTGTGGAGGGAGGGAGAGCGTCTGATGATGACTGGGAGCTCGTTCCAGGCTTTGGCTGCGATGTAGGAGAAAGCTCTTCCGCCCGCTCTGGTTTTGCAGATGCGGGGGTCTCTGCGAGGGCGAGATCGGCGGAGCGGAGGTTCCTCTTGGGTACGTGGAAGGAGACTCTCTCGTTGAGGTATTTGGGTTAGAGGTTGGGGAGGGATTTGTAGGCGTGGGTGAACAGTTTGAAGGTTACTCTCTTCTCGACGGGGAGCCAGTGGAGGTCTCAAAGGTGTTGGGTTATGTGTTTCTGCCGTGGGGTTCCAAGGATGAGTCTGGCTGCGGAGTTCTGGATAGTTTGGAGCTTGTGAAGGAGAGTTCTGTTGATTCCGGTGTAGAGGGCGTTGCCGTAGTCCAGCCTGCTGGTTATGAGAGCGTGGGTGACGGGTTTTTCTGCATTCGGGGGTATCTGTCATGATGTGTCAGTAGCTCAAGAAAAAAAAAGCCACTAACCTCAGATAACAGCCAGCAGGGACGATGGCTCGCTGAGAAGCCTCCCTATTCCCCCCCTGAGCGCAAGCTCCCACAGAGTGAAGGAAGACCGCTGTGTATGGGAGCACCCTGGAGAAAGGGGAAGTGGATACAATAATAAACACTGCTGCAGGCAAGGCTTCTCGTTTTCCCTGAGTCTGGTCTAGGACTCTCTGTCTTCCACGAAGCACACTTCTGGAGTGACTGTGTATAAACAGAGAAGAAAATGGCGTGAGAGGCAGCATAAACAAAAACACACATAACACACATAAAGGGGAGATCACTATGCAAACACTCATTCAAGGACCTGCAGCTTTGTGGTTTTCATACAATCTCCAGAACCTGTAGAGAGTAACCAGAGGATTTGAAAGTTAGCGTACCCAGCCGCTATTTGTATCCATAGCGTGAGTGCTGAGCAAGTAGTCAAGCCCAGTCGCTGTTGTTTTTACAGCGTGGGCAAAACAAAAACCACCCAGCTGCTGTTCCCACGCAGCAAGAGTGAAGCGTTCCAGAAGTGCACCCAACCACTGTTCAAAACCACAGTGGAGTGCAATCCTGGTACACGCGTCAATGCAACACGGTAACTAACAATGCTTGCAGGCACTAAACAAATTGCCATATAAGGTCGCGGTGCAAGGGAAAAGCGCTCCGGCGCCCTTTCCTGCGCTATAAGATGCTACCTGATGTTCTCCGAGTCCGGGAGAACAAAGAGGAAAACCAGGAGGAGCCGCACTGTGCTCGCGTTGTGCGTCAATTGCGGAATAGCGAACCGCGCCCGCGTCAGGAAACTCGCTGGCGTCAGGAGGAGCAGCTCTGTGCTCACGGGTTCTCTAGTGAGCAAAAATGCCAAAAACAACCATGGAATGCCAAAAACTCCGGCGGGGAATACCATCCGCCTTCTTCTTAGAAACAGGAAACGGGCAAAATTATCAAGCACCTCCTTCATGAGGAGGAGGTGCTTTATAGGGGCAGAACCCTTTTGCGGAGCCAGCTCTGTCTTTCCTGGATACGTCCCAAGGTCTTCTGGGACATGTAGGAAACGGGGTTAGGAGAGGTCTTTTCTGCCTTTCCTTCCCGTTTCTGCTGAGTGACCGCGACAGTATCTATTTGAAGATTTTGCGGAGGATCCTAAGGCAGTTGAAACAGGTGGAGTTGATCTGGCGGGTCATGGTGAGGGAGGAGTCAAGAATGATGCTGAGGTTCTGTGCGGGGTCTGTTGGGGTGGGCGGGCTCCCGAGGACAGAGGGCTAACAGGTGTTGTCCCATGCGAAAGTGGAGGGTCCGAGGATGAGTACTTCGGTCTTCTCCGAGTTGAGCTTCAGGCAACTGCTTTTCATCCAGGCGGCGACGTCCCTCAATCCTTTCTGGAAATGGAGTCTGGTGTGTTCGGGGTTCTTCGTGAGGGAGAGGATGAGCTGGGTGTCATCGGCATATGATACTATGCTGAGCCTGTGCTGTCTGACGATGGCGGCGAGGGGGGCCATGTAGATGTTGAAGAGTGTGGGGTTGAACGATTGTCCCTGGGGCACTACGCAGTTGATCTCTGTGGGTTTAGAGAGGAAAGGAGGGAGTCTTATCCTCTGTGTTATGCCAGAGAGAAAGGATCGGACCCAGGAGAGGGTGGTTCCTCTTATCCCAGCGTTGTGGAGTCTGGCTGCGAGAGTGTGGTGTGAGACGGTGTCAAAGACTGCAGAGAGGTCTAGTAGGATGAGGGCAGCGGTGTGTCCCTGGTTGAGTAGCATGCCGATGTCGTCGGTGGTGGTGAGGAGGACAGTCTCGGTGCTGTGGTTGCTGCGGAATCCGGACTGGGAGGAGTCTAGGATGGAGTTATCTTTGATGAAGGCGGTCAGCTGGGTGTTTACGAGTCTCTCTGTGCCTTTGGAGGAGAGGGGGAGGAGAGAGATTGGCCTGTAGTTTTTCAGGTCCATCAGGTCTGCCGTGGGTTTCTTGAGGAAGGGTATAACCTCCGCCTGTTTCCAGTCGTCTGGGAAGATGCCGGATACGAAAGAGGAGTTGATGGTACGTCCTAATTCGGGTGCATTGGCGGTGGCGGCTCTGTGGTAGATGTGCAGTGGGCATGGGTCTGTGGGGGCTCTTAAGTGGGTGTTCTTCATGGTCACGGTGGTGTGTTCGACAGCAGTAGAATTCCAGGTTGTGATGGTCGGCTTCTTATCGGTGGTGGTGGCAAGGGGGGTGGCGTCAGGAGTCTGTCCACTGAAGTTGTCGTAGAGGGCCTTGATTTTCAGATGAAAGGAGGAGCTGAGTTTGTTGCAGAGTTCCTTGGAAGGTGTGACGTCCGAGGCTTCGCTGGGGGCTTTGGTGAAATGCTGTATGGTGTTGAAGAGTTCTTATGTGCTGGTGGTACTCCTTCAGGGAGCTCCGGTAGCTGTTTAGGTCTTCTGTGGTTTCCCGGTTTCGCCAGGTTTTTTCGAGCATCTGCAGGAGCGTCTGGCTTCATTGGTGTTAAGTTGTGAACCAGGCAGCTTTCGGGGGGGGGGTGGTGGGGAGGGGGTGTTGTTTGCCAGGGTGGCGTAGGGGTGCGAGCTTGTTGGCGCAACTGGAAATCCAGCGGTCAAATTCCTTGGCTGCTGAGTTGGCGTCGATCATGGTGCAGGGTGGGTCTAGGAAGAGGGTGATCTTGCTCCAGTTCCTTCGAGGTGGGCCTGGGCGGGGGCTCTGGGTCCGGTGGGGGTGTTGAAGGTGAGGTGTACGCAGTGGTGGTCCATCCAGAGGGGCTGCAAGGTGTGGCTGAAGTGGATGTTTGTTCCTCCAGCGAAGATGGGGTCGAGGGTATGTCCTGCTCTGTGTGTGGGTGTGGTGATGACCTGCTTCAGTCTGAGGTTGGAGAGATTATCAAGGAGGATGATGGAGTCGAGTTTGCTGCGGTTGTCGAGGTGGAAGTTAAGGTCTCCGAGTAGGATGTAGTCCATAGAAGTGATGGCGTGGGGAGCGACAAGGTCGGCGATGGTTGTGGTGGATTGGGTGCACAGGCCGGGGGGGTCTGTAGGCGAGGGTGCCACAAAGCGTAGTTCTGGGGATGGTCTGGATCTGGAAGTGGAAGTGGAGGTGTTCTGTGTTGTGGTGGGGGGTCGCTCGTGTTGGAGGTGGATAGTCGAAGGGAGGACTTGGGTGCAATGGCGATTCCTCCTCCTGGGCGGTCCCTTCTCTGGATCTTGTATCCATCGGGGATGACGGTGTTGATGTCAGGGCCAGAGGAGGCATTCGTCCAGGTTTCAGTGAGGAAGGCAATGTTGGGCAAGAGGGTGTTGATGAGCAGGTCCCAGATCATACGGCATGTCTCTGTAGGGAGCGTACGTTGGGGAGTATGCAAGTCAGGGTTTCGGTGGTGGGGGGGTTCAGCGAGTCTTAGGCGGCCATGGGGGGCGCAGTTGATGGTGAAGGATTGTCGGCAGTGTCTGCAGGAGAACTGTCCTGTTCGGTTTGGCTATTTGGCAGTAGTTGTGTCTTCCGGAGTTGATTGCGTGGAGGGGGGCGGAGTTGTATCAGCGGGGTTCCGGATATCAAGGGTTCCTGGCGCTGGAAGCATCCGCTTCATGACCAAGCAGTGGGTGACATTAAGTAGGACAGGGGGGTGGGACTAGAGGTAGTGAGGCAGGGGCTGTGTTGGGGGGAGGGGCTGCAGGGGCAGCAGCGGCTGGAACCGGCGGGGAGGAAGAGAATTACAAATATTAAATTATACCAGGGGCTGAGCGAGTGAGATTACATTATTACATTAACCTGGGGAAAAATGCCTAAGAGCAGCTGGAGAGAACAGAAGTGGGCAGAGGGAAAATGCCACCAGCGGGTTGGGGAGGGAGCACTCTGCTCACCTCTACGTGGGAGCGTTATAAACTTAGAGACAAGCAGAACAGACCGTGGCGGCCGCCACAAACAAAGGGTGTTGAGGCTGGGTGGATGGAACACGGAAGGGGTCGTGGGGAGTATATATATATATATATATATATATATATATATATATATATATATATATATATATATATGAGTATATATATATATATATATATCAAAGGAATGTGGTACTTAGCAGCTCCCCTTCACATGATGTCGGTGCCAGCTAACTGCGACAGCAGCCGTTAAATATCTTTAAAAAGTTTCCAAAACGGCATGCCCCAAAATGACTCAGTAGCAGTCTTTCCTTCATTACTATTATGATTTTAACTTAATTCTTTTCTTATTATCACACGTTTTTAAGTAGAACAGAAGGCCAACCCCGCATTATCCTACCTCACTCAGGGCTGATGATATAGTTGTTATTGTAATATTACAAGCCTGGGTAGATGTGATAAGTCAATCTTTGATAGGTACCACATATCTGTTATCTACAGAGGATGATTGGGTAAGTCCGGTCTGTTTTCAATAATTTGTCACAATAAATTTCACCTTGGTAAAACATGGGTGCTGGTTTCCCATTCGCTTTCACACAACAAGAGCATCACTAAACAACTTTTCCCTTTGTTTTAGAATCACATCCTTGTTCACATCCTCTCTATTCTCTAACATTTGAAAAGCACACCAAATATAATTTCAATAGTTTCTTAGCACACCAATCTTGTTCTCATCTGTAATTAGCACAATTTCCTTGTAGCCAAAGTTTTACTTTTTTCAACCCAATGAAGTCCATAGTGGGCAAAATGATCTCTTCAGCAGTTACTAATTACACATTTCCCTCAATGATGGTACACATGCATTTATATACACGTTAATTCTCATGCAGGTATGTAACAAAATATCCAATAATTCTAATCAAAATCTTAGCTCATTTGTGCAAGGAGGTCAGTACTTTGTGAGAGGGGAAGAAAAGAGTAGGGGTTGTAAAACAGCTAACTGTATTGCTTTCAGCTTCTTTCTCCAAATCCTCTTCCACTCTTTCCTGAAAATTAAATTAAATATTCACTGATTAAAATCAACCCATATTATCTCACATCTCTCCTAATAAAAAGAGAAAACAATTGGATACAGGCACCCAATACATTTCTCAAATCACCTATACGAATTCTGAGCTCTTCTTCAATATTAAGCCCTGTTGGATTTTTTTGTTTCCAATTCAGTTATGTACTTTCATTTCTTCCTTCTCAATGTAACGGCTCTATTACCTCCCCTTGGTTCACTTTTTACTTGCTCAGTGGCATAATATTTCAGCATGTTCATATTGCTGAAATGATATTCGGCAAAATGCTGAGCTACAGTGTAGTGCTTATCATTGTCATCTATTGTCCTTGTGTTTTAGAATATGTTTCTTTACAGGGTGGATGGTACTATTGACCTATCACTTTCTACATGGTCATACTCGGACACAGATGACAAAGTTGGAATTGTAGCTCCAAAATTGTTTGATCTCTTTTTTAATATTACAATGCGGGATAGAATATTCCTTGACATTTTCGCTGTTCTTTCAGGCTTTGTAAATTTTGCATGGATTGAAACCTTTCAAATCTTGTGTGATGTTCATTGGGGTTGCCCTAAATTTGCTTCAAATGAGATAGTCTTTAGTGGATCTACCTTTCCTGTATGTGATGCTAGGTGTGTCATCTATTGAGTTTTGTATAATGGGATCACATTTCAACATTAGCCAGCTATTTGATATAATATTTTTGATTTTCTTAGATGCCTCAATGAATCTATCTCCCTAGAGTACTTTGTACAAACAGTAGTGATTCCTTTGTCCTTTCTGTGACCCTTTTCATTGCTATCTCTAATATCCATTTCAGGTTATCCTCTCTCTCTGAATATCCCAATCATATCTGCTTGTTCTGTATTAAAGGTCTCCTCTGTATTACAATTTCTATGTGGGTAATAGGGCATGGATTGGGGTAAATACAGTGTGGGAGCATCATGAATTTCTTTCTCACTGTCTGTAGCTCAGTGTTCTCTCTGTATCCTCGGATGTTACTACTGTAACTCGCCAGGGAGCCGCATTTACATTGATCAATTTTTAACAAGATCTTAACATCCTTTGCTTCCATTCGAAAAGTAAATTCAAACACAGCGGCTACGATTCTGGCCATGGTGTTTTGTTTATCTCGAACCAGCGGGACTCAGGAGCATTTTTCATAAAATATAACAACAAGATACAAAATATCTTAACTCAGGTGATGTCAAAACCCTCCAGTGTACATTTCACAGGGCCCCTTCCTCTGGTACTGCTCGTCATTATGTGGGATTTACTATAGTTCGTATTCAGGTCCAGACTTCTCATGAAACTAACAAAGGACTTTAGAAGATGCTGTAAACCCACTACCATCTTGCTAGCAACACTGCATCATCAGCATACAAAAAAGCTGGAATAAAATATTGACCTGCACATGGAATATCCTTACAGGCATCACATAGTGTTGGGCCCAGGTCTGACTGTAGCGGTCAGGTCCATATGTAACTCATGAAGAAAGCCCACTATGTCTCTATCTATACCCATGCTAAGGAGAACGGACCACAATTTGCTCCGATTGAACAAGTTAAAAGCTGCTGTTAGGACCATAAAGTCAAGGTGTAGTGCCCTTCTTTTGCAATTGCATATTTTCCTATTACCATCTCTAAATTCAGACATTGATCTAGGGCAAACGTCTTCAAACTGTGGGGCGCGACCCTCAGGGGAATCGTGGAGTTCTAGGAAGGGGGTCGCAGATTCCCCAGCTTTACTTGTCCCTGCAAAAAGACAGCTGGGATCGCTAATTGAGATCGTTATCAGCGGCTTGCCTGGATGAAAGGCAAATGTGCCTTATCAGTTAATCTGCAAGTGTAAAGGAAGCTTGGGAGCAGTTCTGTTTCTTTGTTGGGCCGGGAAGTCTTACTTAAAATGTTAATGCATTTACACAGCACTTAGTGCCCCTAAAGAGGTGTTGAAGGGACAGTTATATAAAAAAAGAAAACTGCATTACATACACTTGAGGAAAAGTGTTTTTCTGATCGGTATAATTTGTACCGGGACTCCATTGCTTTTTCGTTGCCATCATGTGTCAAACACTTCCACACGACCCACCTGGTCGTTTTTGCTGATGCCGGAGGAAAATTCTGACTGACACGACAAAAACTATCTTGCAGCCTGCATTTCTGCCCAGGAACTGTCACACGCCCAACCCCCTGTTCTCTGCAGTTCACCAGAAAGCCACGAGACACTCACCCTGAGTAAATGATTTATTCTCCATCTCCTGCTCCCAGCCTGGTAAACATCCTTGACACCGTGATCAGGTTATTTGGACAATGGTCTGACTGCTGGACCTTCATCAGGGTGATTAAACAATGACTTGAAAGACCAGGCTTTGATCAAGGCAATTGAACAATGACCTGAAAAGACTAAGCCTTGATCAAAACCGAGTGAACAATGATTTGTGTACCAAGCCTTGACCAGGTCATCATCTACAAACGTCGTCTGGATCTGGTTATCAACTGCAAACACTGCCCTGATTAAACAATGAACTAACAGCCAACAGACTGGGATGAAAAAGTATAAAAGGCTTGTAAGCTACAGAGTGAAGTAGCAGCCTCCTCTGTCTTGTCTCTGACTAGCTTGGGACTCTGTTCCATAGCCCGGGCTATTGAAATAAATCTGGGTTCCTCCTGCAGACGAAGGCTCCTGTGTCTCCTTTTACTAAGTATGAAAGGTATGGAAGACTAGGGCGATTCCCCCGTCGCCGAGACCCAGTAAGTGGGTTTAACCGGTTCTTCACACTCTGGGATTATTAACACCTACATTTTGAAAGCACCATTTTATCTTAAAACTATTTACATGTTTTGCAGCATTCTATCTTACCCTGTGTGTAATGCAAGTATAAAAAATTGACTTACATATTCACAGTGCTTTCGGTCACATGCTGTGACTTCATACTACTAAAAATACACATCACTATTCTCCACTGCACCAATCAAGATTTAATTCTATGGTTCTCTGGTTACACACAGACCTCTGCAGTGCATTAACTATAAGAAATGTTATAATGTACTACAGTGCCTTTCCCACTGAGCAATAACTTTTTTATATTTATTTTTGATTTACGGTGCCCATTATATTATATGTAGATACCTGAAGGTGAAGACCTAAAATACGTACAGAATATTTTGGGTTTATGTGTGAGAGACTTGCATCGCCAAAGCATCACTTTTTTTTGTTGCTCCAGTGGCGAAAGCATCTCAACTATACCTATGAGGCAGTGCAAAATAACCCTGCATGGCTTTGCATTGCCTCATAGATATGGAGTAAGACATAGCAGCACAAGTCACTGCATTGCCGTACTCTGCATCAAGGAGGTGTTCCATGGGCTTTGCGTGGGGTTCCCACGCAAAGCCCATGGATTTTGATGTTGCCCCCTATTTACAAATTCACGTAATCCTTGGGCACCTCCAAAAACGGATGCCTCTCCAGTAGAAGCGTAAGGAGGAGAAATGTTTTCATTTCCCCTCGTTTTTTCATCTTTCCATATGTGCTGCATTCTGCAGCTCACACAGAAATAGGAAAACGCCCATCAGGATTGTTGTGGTGAAGGAAGGTGTCTCTTCCCGTACAAAAACAATCCTGCTACATTGGTGATAGGCAGCAATTTGTGATGGGAAAAGGACTGGAATTACCGTTTTTCATGTGGTCAGAAAGGAAAAAAACACAGTAAACATGCCAAAGGATGCCAGGTCTAACAGGGGTATTTATGGTTATCGATAGATGCTGATGATGAGGAGAATCAGTTTCTAGAAAATTTTGTCAAAGGGGATCCTTATGCCTAAAAAAGTTTGACAAGGGGGTCTTGACATCAAAAAGTTTTAAGACCATTGATCTAGGGTACCCCTTCTAGACCTAAAACCATAGTGCAAGTCAGCTAGTACCATATTATCATCCAACCACATGTTTAACTTGTTGAGTATTATTAGGGCTCTCTGTTTTCCGTTTAAACAGATTTTTACATATAAATATAGACTGAAAACAAGTTTTCCTTTATCTGTATTTATATATAAAAACGGGAAAATACTAGTACATTTTGCTGCGCTGCCGACCCCCAACCATCTGGGGTCTCCCCCTCCTTAGAGGGTTAAGCTCCATACTAGTATTCAGGGTACTGCTCCAGTGACAGGCGAAGGACGGTACGGACAGGTTCTGCTCCACTGTCCGATCTCGGCCCCCATCTTATCGTTAGGGGAGATCTAGGGATGGCACACAGTGGTGAGAGTCCAATGAAGGGATGGGTGCATACTGCTAATCTATCCTTAGTTGTGGCAAGGACTCAGCAGGTATGAGCCATGTGCTCCCCTACGACTGGATGGGCACGAGATTAGGTAAAAGAACTAAGGGTCAATGCTAAAATGTAGCGCCTTGATGATGCGCGATGCACGTCTGTCACTGGTGTGCAAGGACATGTGAGGGACATGCACACTCTGCTTCACTCAGAGCTGTTACTGTGAAAGGTGCACAGGGTCACTTTGCAAGCAGATAAGGCTGTGAGTCTCTCTCCCTTGTCTCTGCTGTCTCCCTGTGAATGGCGGCCTCGGTGCAGAATTGAGAGTGTTTACTGAGTGAGGACTCTGCTACTTCAGCATGGGCGACTTCTGTTTTGCCTGGTCCTCAGTGCTTCTGTAGACGAGGGAGAGAGACCCGCAGCCTTCAGTGCTTGCAAAGTGACCCTGTGCATCTTTCACAGTAACATCTCTGAGTGGAGCAGAGTGTGCATGTCTCTCACATGTCCTTGCACACCAGTGACAGACGTGCATCGCGCATCATCAAGGCGCTAAATTTCAGCATTGACCTGTAGTTCTTTTTCCTAGACCATCAGACACTCCAAAAGTACAAGGCTGTCTGTGATGTCTGGATATTCATTGTGACGACCGTGATATCAACATCCCGGCGTGGCCTAGGAGGTCCAATGTCTTTTAACCCAGTTTGGCAGGACGAGCAGTCACCAACAATAACGATTTCAGAATGTTTGATAATGTCGGATTGGGTCATGGTGACTCTTGTTTATTTCACCACCACCTGGATTCATGCCCATCAAATGTGCTAGCATCTCTCTTCATCCATTCTCCATGCATACACATCAAACACTGGGCTGGCCCCTCTTGCTATTTCACTCTCCACCCATAATTCACATCCATCCAACATTGGGCTTGCATCTCTCGTAATATTTTGTGCATCTTGTTATTTCACTCCCACCTGTATTCATGCCCATTAGACATCGTGCCGGTGACTCTTCTCATCTCAACCTCCATCCACCATTCACACTCATCGAACACTGTGCTGGGGCCTCTCAAAATGTCACCCTCCACCTGCCATTCACTTCATCAAAGACTTTTCTTTTCATGTTAGCTTTTCAAGCACAAACACTCATTGATTTCTGAATAATGAGTGTTAAAGCTTTAAGTTGTATTTCCTATGAGTGTTTGCTTTTTTCCAGTATGTTGTTACTTTTCTTGAGGCAGCATATTACTGTAGTCTAGTGCATAATTTGAATTGAATTGCTTCCAGGTGTTTATAGCGAGACACAATTGAGTTGTAACTGAAGGCAGTGCAAGTTTCTCTCCGTGGGGCAGTATGGTGCTCATTGGGGGAGAGGATGTGGCACTCTGCTGATGACAGAAACTTCAAGGTTCTGAGACAAATGGCTTGTTATAGCACTTTTAAGCATATTTGGGACATGCTGCAAAAGGCAAAGTTTTCAGATGAATGTATAGTGTTGACCTATAACAACCGAGCGCATGTGTGCATTGTCAATTTAAACAAATGTGGAAAATACTAGCTATAGTGTCGTCTTTTGCTTGCAGCAAAAATAAATGCGGATAAATACAGAAAAAAGGCCCCAAAAATAAATATGGATAAATACAGATGGAAATGGCAAAAAAATAAATACCATAAAACCGGGAGCCCTAAGTATAATACTCCCCATAACCATGACCACTTAGTCGATAAGCAATACTGGCCTGTAACAACGTGGGTCATCTCTCTGCCCTTTTTTGAACAATGGAATAATTGGTGGATTTGGACCATGATGCAGGGATATCAACTTTGTATAATGTGTTTAAGATATTAGTTAAAAATGTTAAGCCCATTTTACTGGATCCATTTTAAACAAATCTGCAGGATCTCCATCCAGACCAGGGGCCTTATTTTAGGCATATGGACAATCGCCTCATGTGTCTCCTCTTCAGGGAATTCCAAGTTATACTTACCACTAAAGACCTCAACAATAAAAGCTGTTGCATCTGTGGTACCAGGACCATAGATCCCTTAAAAATGATGTACCCAGCTGTCGGGGGCGATACAACACTCTAATGTGCTGCTACCATCTGCTGTAAAATATGGGTGGTTCACTGTTTCCCAAAATCGAGCCCTGTTTTATAAGGGGTTACTGAAGGAGTTGGTCCCAGGCATCACGTCTAACTTTTTTTCGATTAGCAATTGTCCCTTTGTAAGCATTTTGACTGAGAATAATCTCAGTTTTGTCTCTTTGTGTTTTTTTAAGGCTGTAAATAATATTTTATGGGCCTCTAAGCAATTGTAATCAAACCATCTGATATTAGGTACCTTAGTTTTACCACCCTCATAGGTTAAGTCCATAGATACCTGATTGCAAACCTTGTTAAAGGCTGTTAATAAAACTTTCGGTTGTGCGACAGTCTCTAAGCAAATTGTAATATCTTGGCCACTGACTGAATAGAGGCTATCTAACAATGAATTAGGGGTTACTTTAGTCCATTTTAGCCTTCGGCACTGGTCCTACTGCTTACTACTGTTTAATTTAGGCCCATCTTTGCTTTTTTCTTCAACCTCTAATCTCCACCCTATTAGATTATGATCGATACATTGGTTCCAAGTAACCTCAGATTTCTTGTGCAAGTGAACTAGATGGGTGGAGCAAAAGATAAAATCAATGGCAGAGTTAAATCCTGTACCACTAAATGTGGGAATAACTTCTGAGGATCCCAAATCTTTACTGGGCGAATCCGAAGAGACCAAAATAGGATCTGCCAGAATGGAACTAATCAGGTCTCCTGGTCTCGTATGTTTGAAGTGCCATCACCAGGTAAAAGCCTCACATCAAAAAGTTAGCAAGGAGGAAGAAAAGGGTGGGTATTAAAATCCCTTAATAAAATCACTGTGTATGGAGTCTGATGTTTACTAGCATACACTTCTGAAAAATTCCTTCAGAGCCAATAGGTGCACAGACTTATTATTCTACGCGCATGAATTATAAAATTGAGGACTAGGATACTAGAACACTATTTAAACATTAACCTGACTGCTAGCAGAATCCGGGAACCAGTGTCACCTTGGTTCGATCGACAAGGGACATTTAAGGACACCAGTGTGAGTAAGCCCCTTCCCTCGTCCTGCCTGCAGGGGAAAGAAGTGCTGGAGAAAAGAACAAAGTATAGCCATCCAGATGGAAAAGATAGTCTGTTTCCCAGGTTTCTTGGAGCCCAACAATATGACATTCTTTAATAAAATTACACCATCTGTCATCAGCATTCTTGTTTTTTAACCCTGCGAAATTCCAGCTTAGACGTTAAAATACAGTATTTGGCTTAGTGGATAAATTAGAGGACTGGCTGGACGTCAGCTATCACCCCCTCGTGGGGTAGAGCGATTGCTCTCCATATTAGATAGTCAATCATGCCAATCTAATGAGCTAAAGGGCTCAAATCTATGAGTCGGCTGTACCACTAAAACCACCTCGTGAGTACCAATCTGTCTTCCTGTTGGGTTCTACCAATCTCTAATATTTCAATGAGAATATAACTGGTTTACTTTCAGTCAATAAAAGTAGCCTAGAGGTAGAACTTTGATCCTAGATAGGGCAAATTGAACTGCGCTGCTTGCCATATTAGATATCCTGCAATATCTGGTTGGGCAAAATTGACAATGACACAGTCCCCATCCCAGTTTTTCTCCCTATTACCCACCCACTCAATTCTTCTAACCATGTTGATATGGGTGACTAGTTGGTTTCCTTCCTCCAGATGCCTATTACACCAGTGTACAACTTTGATTCTAAGGTGATGGATTGATTCCCTTAAGCCTGATCTTAGAACCAGGACTCTGGTGAAAAACGCCACCCAAGGGGCAGATTCTTTGGGGAGGTGTAACCTCTGTTTTGGAGGTAGTGTTCTTCTTACTCCCATCAAGGACTTATCATGCTGAATAATAGGAACTTGGGGGCGATAAGTTTTACCTCTTTCTATTGTCGCATCCTTCCCAAGTCCACCATCAATTTGAACTGAATTGGTTAAATCAGCCTTGCCATTCAGGTGGTCTAGTCGGGTCGGAATATGAATCGGTTGGTGATTTTGAGCCTTATTAGTGAAATTACTGCCAGAAGGATTAACTGGTTGTAAGGGGGAATAAGTATTAACAGTCCTCGGTTTAGCTTGCCCGACTCCAATTCGAAATTTGAGTTTCTGGTGGAGTAATCTTATTATGTAACATCAAATATTCATAATACATCTTCAAATTGTCCATCATTTGGCTTAAAAGCATATGAAAGTCTTGAAATATAAACTCAGTCGCTACTGGGCGAGCTTTAGAGACTCTACTGAGGTAAGCTTTCCCTGTAACTGTCTGATTTCTGACTCCCACATCCCTCTTTTTCTTCTTCTTAATGGGCTAGTCCAAGTGAAAAGAGGAGGAACCTGCATCATGATGAATTTCAGCCACAGTAACCCCCTCTTTAGCATCCGTCCGTGATGGGGGATCCTCATTGGTGATTTTCCGTGACTAGCCTAAGTCATCCTCGCTCTTATTCCTCCTAGAAGTCATCATACTGACAGTATTAGGAGAAGTTAGTAGGAGTTCCCCTCCAGTCCTAGTTCTTCCTCCACTCACTGAATGTTATAATTTAAGGCCCCCACTGCTGAGGTAAGGAACAAAACAATTTACTAACAATTCTGAGGGCCCTTAAGGCAGGAGGGCAAGAAGAAAAAATATATATTTGCTGACCCATTGTGTTTTGTAATCCAGCAGATGGAAAGGAGGTGGCCCAGCCTCCTCCGGGCTCATACGCACGCAGACGGGCCCACTCTTGGCCCGGTCTTCGCCCAGGCACGAGATGAAGCGCCTATGAGCGTGAAGAGTAATGAGCCACCTCCTTCTGGCCATACAGAGGCTACAGGAACTGCAAAGCCTGCTGGGTGTTGTATTCTTACGTTCAACACAAATGTATCCTTGGGTCTGTAATGACAATCGTGAGTATGTAGAGTGACAGACAAGAGTCTCACACCATCTCTGAGAAGGAGTTGTAGCCCTTGTTGGGACTAGGTTTTCCCACCAAGAGGAGATACCCAGATGATGAACCATGCCATCTCTGGTGGGTGAAGGTATTCATCCTGAAAGGGATCTTTCCCATATGAGGGGAGACTCTTGTCTGTCACTCTACATACTCACGATTGTCATTACAGCTCTGAGGATTCGTTTGTGTTTAATATGTCATTTATAGAGGATATTTTCCTTGCAGGCCTTTAAACATTTTTTCCCTTGGACCCCTCCCCGTCACTGTTTTGTGTTGAGTGATGTATTCTAACCCCAGCAGGTTAAAACACTCAGTCACAGTGTCCTGTGCCGCAGAAAATATAAAGTGCTTATGAACATGAAAAACAATGAGCCCCCTCGTTCTGTCCACACAGAGGCTGAAGGAACTGCAAAGCCTACTGGGGGACAAAGTCCCACCCCAGCAGGTCCAAACACTCAGTCACAGTGTCCCAGAACCAAATAAAGTAAAATCCCAATTACACCTTATGATGCACCCCAAGGGAACCCTTCGATCAAACAAAATCACAAATACATTTAGGGAAACTTCCAAAATTCATGTATGGGCATATGTAATGGAATAAGGATAAACAAAAACGTAAAAGGTGTATACATGTGATCTTATCTGTGAGTCCCATGATCCCCATAGAGTGTGCTGGAAGTAAAGAGTAGAGGAAACATGGCAACCGGCCGGACTGCAGCTCAAAGAGATCCCCTTCCTTTCCTCCTGTGGACAAAATAACTAACAAACAGTGAATTTAATAAAATAAAATGTGGCAGAAGACTTGTACCGATCTAAGAAAACACAGTCAATGTGATACACTTTCAGAAAACATGAGTTTATTCATCTCCTAGGTGGACCTTCAATTCCTCCTCCACATTCTACCCATGTGGGCTTTTTGTTTCTAAGTCAATAAGTATCTAGACTCCATACATGCGAGTGCCAACATTCTATTCGCATCTCTGTTTTCTTTTTTAATTGATCAATGGTGTAGTACACCAGCTTACTCATGTTACTGTAATGTTTCTCATCAAAATGCCAGGCATTGATATATTGGGGCTCCCTGTTATCAATAGCACGCATATGTTCCAGAATCCTCTTTTTGGCCGGGTGTACCATGCTTCTTAAGTAACTGTTTTTGCATGGACACTCTAGAACATACACAACAAATTATGAAGTACATGTGAGGAATTTGGATGTAGGGCACCTCCCTGCACTGTATTTACAAGCTTTACACTTCTTACAGGGAAAGAAACCCTTAATGCCTTTATGAGATTGTCTATTTTCGCAGTCAGTAATGTCACTGTGTACTAAAAAGTCTCTTAGAGATCTACTCTCACAGTATGTAATGCTAGAGGTATGATCTACTTCCTAAAACAAAATCTACAACCTTTTTATGTAAACAAATTAAAAAAATATTAAGCAATTCTAAATTTTGCAAATAAATAAATTCACTTCGCTAACCAAAAAAATACTATCAAATAATTTAAATTTGTTAAAAAAATCCTACTGAAACACTAATATTATTTAAAAAGTATTAAATGGAACAAATACAAATTAAAGCAATTAATACAACTAATTACAATAATTTCATAATTAAAGAAAGTGATCCACCTATTAACAATTAATTAAAAACAACATATAATGCAGATTTAAGTTACATAAAAATGAATTGTAAATTAAAACAGTAACTTGTATTTTAAATAACTTCCCAGCGTAATTCCAACAAACCCAACCCGCTGCTAAATGTAACATTTCTGATTAACTGTAAAAAATGTAAATTTCACATTGAAAATACAAACATTATTATATTCCTTTATAATAAATAATTGTTATCAAATATTAAAAAAGATATTTTATACAACTATGCTAAATAAAACAAGATTTTGTCCATTAATATTAAAAAAGATATATTATATTCCTAAAACAATATTTATACCCTCTGTATTCTATCCCATAATACTTTTGAGTTGCTGATACTTTCAACATAATATGTGAGTATCACAATATTTGTTTCCATTATATTTTGGTAAGTTACAGTTTGCACCCTCAAGTGGCATGTGGTTCCACTACCTCTTTCTCCCTCTCCAGTATCCTGCACTACACACTAGAATATTTCATATGCACTCACACTGGAACCATGCCCTGCCCTCTCAGTCTATCAGATGACCTGCTGTTGCTAAGGGATACATGTAGTGTCTGGAAACCACTAGGTCATATACAATTGTCATCAAAGACATCAACACGAGTAGAAATCCACGTCATTCATGCTATTAGTACGAAACGTTGTAGTGATCGATTCACAGTGTTCACTAAGAACCTACTCAATCGGGAGGTGACACTACACAATAACTTGTCTTCTTCTTGTTTCATGCCATTCCTCTGCCGCTTGTAATTTAACAGGTAAATTTACCTACCTCTGAAGGATGAATCAGCCTCTCTGGGATTCAAACTCGTGACCTGCAGATCACCAGAGTGTTTAACTCAACGAACCACTCTGCCATCCTGGCCACTGCTCAACAGTCTCTGACTCCAGGCAAATAACTTACTCTCCTTGTGCCCAGAAAGAAGGAAAACAAGGAATAACATAGACTGGTTCTCTTGTACAGTGCTCTGACACCCTTGGGCCAGGTTTGTGCCACAAAAAACTGCAATACAAAATATTCACTTTCCTCCTCCCTTGCTACCCTTCTCTAGTTTTGTCTTGTTTCCAGGTCTCTTGTCTGATTTGTCCTCGTTAGTGGCAGAATTTGGTTAGACTGCAGTTTTAGTGATGTGGAGAGCACGTGCACTCACAACTGACTCACGGTTTGGAAGTGTGACGTCAGGAGTGCATCCAGAGGGGTTTCCTCATCTTCACGTTATTTGCTCAAATTACAAACACCATTAAACAACTCTGGGGACCAACCCTTGCCCCGATCAGCACTTATGAGGTGCAAGTCTTCAGAGTACTTTACCACTTCACTCCGGGGTCCGATCTTTGCTCCTAAACGTAACTTTAAATGACACTGAGGCTCGAACTTGACGTCAAGGATACTCAACAGTGGTTTCTTCTTAACTTTTTTTTGTTTCGTTGTATACGTTTCTTCTTGTTTCTCCAGTTACTTGTTTCTTCCGCTGTTGTTTCTGGCAGCAATTAGGTAGATAGCCGTGGGTTCTTGTTGCGAGGTGCTGCTCAAATCTGTGACGATTTCTTCTCGGGTCTGGTCAGCTAAATCGTCGCCAAATTGTTGTAAATTGATCTCAGGACACTTCTAGTTAGTTACATGTAGGTTTATTGTAGACACAGCTGAGCGCACACCTCGCCAGCTGACCAGACTATCAACTGACAAGAGTAGAACACTCCGGTACAAGCTAGAACACACATAGGTATTCTGTGAGGCTAAGAGGGTAAGAACACAAAGGAAGGGCTAACGACCACTGTCAGCAATGTTACCTGAAGACCTAATTTACAACAAATTCCAGTTTGCGATTCGGTAACAAGTAACCAAATCGCAATTTGGAATTGCGAATACATACTGATTCGGTATTAATAAGGGGTGTGTTTAGGGAATCCCTTCCTAATACCGTAACCAAATAGCAGCGTTATGTAAGAATGTTTTGTGACCAAAATGCGATTGCAAAACATACTTCAAGTAGGTGGTAGCCCATTCGCGAATGGGAAGGGGTCCCCTAGGGACCCCTCTGGGAATGGTAGCGAAAAAGTTTTTTTAACTGCAGGTATTTGTCCCGCTGACCACTGCCTGCTCTTAAAAATGAATAGAAACGTTTCATGTTTTTTTTTTAAATGCAATCCTTTTTCCTTTAAGGAAAACGGGCTGCATTAAAAAAAATGATTGCTTTATTTAAAAACAATCACTGACATGGTGGTGTGCGGACACTAGCAGGCCACCCTCCCCATGATTTTAGCAATTACTAATGGGTAGCAAATTGTGACCTACCTCATTAACACCTTAACCGCAGCCGTTATTTTGCGGCAGTTTTAATAAGTGGGCGGGCCAGGTCGGCCGTTGGACGTTCGCAGCACCAGCGAGGTAGAGCTCTCAACGGCCAACGTCCGACGGCAGCAGGGAAGGGGTTAATATTCATGAGGTAGGTCAATGTGCGGCCCACTAGGAATCGCTAAATACAACTCATGGTGTTTCATACATTAGGAATAGCGATTACCTAATTGGACTAGCAGAAAATCACCGTTAGTTAATCACTGTTTCCAATAATGATACATGTGGTCCTTAAAGACTTGGCTGTTTAGATAAGTCTATCCTCTGCATTAGTTTTATTGCTAAGTACACAGCAGGACCTTCCAATTTTACCCTCAGCGCCAAGAAACCTATTGGTGAACGTGCACTCTATAAATATCACTTAACATAATAACAGAAGTTATAGAACTATGCCCCACATTCCGATCTGTGTGTGAATTCTGCATCAGGATTACCATTGAGATGGGTGTTTGTAATTCCAGGGTGCAGAAATACAATAGAATTTTCAGTAATCCCCTACAGTCAGCTTTGTGATGGGGATAAAATGCAGAAAGTGGTGTTCAGCACTGATTTCTACCTGCTATTTTAAAAACTCAGGCCTTTTTTTGGGACATTTCCACCATGTTTGATTTAGTCACTGTATGTACTATTGCTGCTTACGCTGTAATAAGAATTTGGGCAAGAACTCCTTTTTATGTACATTAGTTAGGGCAAGCCTACTTGTAATGCGAGCCTTTTAGAGCACAGAGGGGGGAGGATGGTTTCACAACTTGCTGGTTTTCTTATCACTGCAGTTAATGTTTAAGCCCTTTGTTAACATGGGCTGTCGGCCTGTCAATAAATGACTTCTGAATCCCTGAAGAGGAACATCTCACACTTCAGGGGAAGAAAGGGTTCCGTGTCCCATTGTTACTCCCTGCTGTGTTATGAGATGTTTTACATTTTTAAAGTGTTTTTTATGACAGGTTTTAAGAGAGTTTAAATGGTCTTAATCTTAAACCTAGTATTCTAATGATTGTTTTATTGTCTGTAAGTTTTAATGAATCAACTTTCCGAAATAAACTTTATATTGATTGCCAATGTCCCTCTGAAGTGCTTTAGTTACTTACCGGTAAATGCATTACTCTGAGTGCGTCGTTTAGAATGAATCCTACTGGGAAAGCGTCAAGCTACACTGACACCCCCCCTGTAAAAAAGGAAATGTATATAAGAACCCCTCACCCTCCTGATCTCTTGTTTTCAAGCCCTTAACAATCTAGTTGGCCTGATCCACAGGGCGGGAGGGAGGTCGTTAATAAGGAAGCCCTCAGAGTAATGCATTTACTGGTAACTGAAGCATGCTCCCTTTGCCCTATTACTACTATGTGAGATATAGAAAGCAATAAAGGGACCAAGCATTGTAATTGTCTACTAGTTCTGACTGTGTTATAGTACAAATGACAGAACCCTTGAACCAAAAACATTCTCAATCTCTCTCCTGTAACACCCAGTAGTGTTTGCAAATGTGGAGAGGGAAGCCCAGGTGGATGCCCAACAGATCTCCACCAAAGATGTTTCTTCCAGCGATGTTGACATTCCTCTCATTGATCGGCCCTCTACACCAATTAGAGGTGGCTCACCAGACCCCTTATAGGTTAGGTTAATTGGAATCCTAACACACCTTCTCAGTGTCTGAACTGACAGCTTGCATCCCTTTTTAACTGCCCCAAAATTGTCTGTCTAGTAGTGCCTATAGCTCTCACAGGGCGAGACACTAAAATATACAAAAAAGTAGTGGATGGAATGCTTTTTTAAATCTCAGCCACTGATAATTACTCGGGCCACATCCCAGTCTATCGATATTTGCCTGGATGCGGGTCCCGTGCACACTGTGCTACTGGAACAAAGCTATACTTGGCTGATGAGCCCTAGATAGGGCAAACCACTGGGTCCTGGGTTGCTTGTGTTCTAGTTCAGGGAAGACTGTGCCTGGCATTGCAGGCTGAACTGCTGCCATTGGAGAAGGGTCAAGACTGATTCGCATATGGCTAGGTCCAAACTGAGGTGGCATGTTGTACAAAATAAGGGATGTCTGCGATGCGGCTCCGCATTGGCTGAGATTGATTCAAGCATTCTATACATCACTTTTTTATATTTTAGTGTGTAGCACCTATTGCTGCAGTCCTTTCCAGATATATCAAAAGTGCGCTCTTGAAATGCAGAGAGTGCAAACTTGCTTCCGCTTGTGTCTGAGGATTTGGAAAAAAAACTGGCAAGATAATTTTCTATTCAGTATGAAAAGAAGATTTAATATTAGGGAAAAAAGATGGCCCTAACAGTAAGACAACTCTATCGTCAAGCATCCTAAGAAACGTGAATCTGAAAGACAGCAAGCCTAATTCACTCAGATGTCTTGCCGATGTGATAGCACCAAAATAAAAGGTTTCTGTGTCAATAGTATACGATCAATAGACTCCAATGGTTCGAAAGGTAAGGTAGAATTTTTGATCCTTGAAAAGACTAACCAATCCCAGGCAGGCAACACAGGCTGGAATTAAGGCTAAATGCTGCTAAAACCCTTAAACAAACTGTCCACCAAATCCTGTCCTTCCTGTAGATTCCATGTACTCCTAAACGCCTTAATTGCAAACCATTGTATCCTAAGAGTTGGAAGCTTAAGGCCAAGAGTTAAACCATCCCGGAGAAACTCTAGGATCTGAATCAAATCAGTAGCCTGCGGAGTCAAGTGCCTGTCCTTCCACCATTTTCAAAAGGTACACCAATGTCTCCTATAAACCGATAAAAGAGACTGCCTTCTAGAGGCCTAGATTGAACCGACTAGTCTCTCTGATAATCTTTTGTTTAGTAGCCCTCCGCTCTCAATCTCCGGGCCATCAGCCTGAGTTTCCTCAGACTGGCGATCTGAATACAAGGAATGGCCAGCAGAGATGGGTGTAGTGGGAGAAGCCATTCCTTGTAACACTTCAGTGTCACTATCAGAGAATACCAGTTGGAACAAGGTCATGCCGGTGCAACTAAGATCACTTTTGCTCTCTCACCTCAATCTGAGTAAGAATCTCAGGAGAAGAGGGAATGAGGAAAATGCATATGAAAGTTCTTCCAGCCAGGGGCATGACAATGCATTCAAGTTACAGGCACACTCTTCCTTCATCCTTTTTTAAAAATAATTATTTTTATTAAGTCAATCAATATCATTCAATTTTACAGATATCTTCGAGAGGAAGTGAGATAATATGTATACATATGTTGACATCAGTTTGCTACAACACTAGCATGAGTAAACTACACATTCACGGTTCCAGAGACTCTTCTGTTGTGGGAACCACGAATGGGCTACAGATACCCCCTCTATACACATTCCACTTGTTCCAAACCACTATCCATTTCTTGGGACAGCGCTGTGCTGTGTATACCGTCTTCCCTCAAACATGCACCAGTTCATGTCTGTTTTCCACTTGGTTACGGTAGGTGACAATGCAGCTCCCCACAACTGTGCAATATTTCGCTTGACAATCATAAAACCTAGTCATTTTAAGCACATCACTCATTAGTTCATGCACTCTGTACCAGTATCATTGAATGTGCTCACACTCCCATATCATGTGCATGAAAGTGCCCAGTTGGTTACAATTCCTCCTGCACTCTCCCCCCTCTGCCCGCCCCAAATGGACCAAACAGGCCCCGTTACGTACACCCTGTGAAGTATTTTGAGCTGGACGAGATGTAGTCTTGCGGAGATGGCCACTTCCCCATGGAAGGCCACTGCCTCCTGCCATTCCTCCTCACCCAGTTCCAGCTCGTCACCCACCCAATGTTCCCTTGTCTGTACCAGGGGATCTGGAGAGTTGTTGATCAACTTTTTATAAGTAAGGGAGATCGCTTTTTTAGGAAGGTGCCCGGTGAACAAGCTATCCTCTAAAGGGGAGGCTTCCGTAGGGGGGGGGGGGGGAGGGGGGGGCGCAGGTCTTCATGTGTGCCTGATTTACAGGTACCTAAAGTGCTCGGAGTTGGCTAGTTTGTATTCTATTTGAAGCGCTTAAAAAGTGAGAATATCCCCCTTCTTCCATAGGTCTCCAATTCTCGAGATCCCAATGAGATCCCAATTATCAAACCCCTTCAAGGTTCTCAGAGTTCCCAGCTGTTCCGAGTCCCAAAGCGGAGTTGCCTGTGTAAGTTTACGCTCCCACCTCAGACTTTGGTTGCTGCATGCCAGATGTGGACAGAGTGTTTTGTTGGTCGCGTAAGTTGGAATTTGGGAGGTTTGGAGTAGAGGGCTTTGTTATAGTTCCCCCCCAGGTAATTGCCACCGGTCCATGGCATAGCTGGGGTCATCAGAACTAAGATAGGTACCCTGATTGATGGCTGCCAAGTGTGCAGCCCAGTAGTACTTCTTGAGGTCTGGAAGCCTGTAGGAAGGTGGATACCTGACTATGGTTGCCCCCAACATTTTGCCTGGTGTTTTGCTGGTTTTCCGACTTAGTTGACCTGGGGCCCTGGCAATCAGGACCCCAGGCCTACTGCTCTCTCTCTAAAATGGATTCCATGTACCTTAGGTACATTTCCAATTGGGACTGGGCCACCTTATCAGACCCTGTAACTGTAATGTAAATGTAAATGTATAGGCATTTATATAGCGCACTACTTACCCGTAGGGTCCCAAGGGGCTTCAACCGCTGCGAAACCCTTCCTGGCTTCCCAGAGAGATGGTCCCTTAATGGGTATCTCCAGGGTGAGACCAGGCATCCCCGGCGGTCTGGTGGGGCCGTTAGTGAAGATGAGGCAAGCTAATGCCCAGAGTTGCCGAGTGTGATCGCTGATCAGAGTGGGCACCGAGGCGAGAGAATTATCGAGTCCGCTGACCCTGGTCCAGAAACCTGCCGCGCCGGGAATCGAACCCTGGTCCCGGGCCGTCCTCTGCTCTCGGGTCTGCCGTCTCTAACCGGTGAGCCACACTACTTCACTAACTCAGGGCATAGGTGTACCCAGGGCCTACCAGGGGCTGAAGCATGTATTATGCCACCCCTGGATGGCCATCTAAATCTGACACAACTGGCTGCACGACAGCTGGGGCAAGGTGGTGTACTCACCCTTTGCTTTAGATATAGTATACCTATATCTAACCCCAAAAATGGACACACAGATTCCTATCAGTCACTCCTATGGCAGGCCTTGACAATCCTGAAGGCAGAGTGCTTGGAATCGTGTGAAATGGTGCTCTGGCATGAGCTGAGCCCGTTTGAAGCTTGCGGAACCAAGTCCTAATAGCTGTTCCATGATAACGCATACCATATACTCTTAAGTGCATTATAATCCTCGCAGTTAAATGCTAACTCTGGTAGTGCTTTATCAAAACATGTCGAGTAAGGTGTCATACGAATTGGAATACTAAACCCTCGCCAATTCTGGCGACGGGGTTAGCATTCCACCCTTCTAGAGGGACACGACATGTATGTAACTGTGAACCCCGGTTAAAGTTAAACGAAGCCTCAGCTCCACAAAATGGATGCTGCCACCACAGACACGAGTCTGACCTCCTGCTGCTGGGAGTCCTTCCAGCGAGGAGAGCTTGGACAAAGTGTTTCCTGTCAGGGGCGGTGCTAGCACCATCCCAGACAGGGTTTTGTGTATCCTGGGTAGGCAGGGCTTTACAGGAAGGTGACTGCTGAGTGGCACCCCGGTGCTCACTACGCATCTGCCGGCTAGAACAAGTTCCAGGGGCACACCAGCCCCTGGCCTGGGGAAAGTCCGGCATGGGAGAGGGGTGTAACCACCCCCTTACTGGTCCCACCCCTAGGGCAGGACCTAGTCGCGTACCCACCCCTTTCTTTAGGATAAAGGCAGGAGCGGGGACCCTTCCAAATTAGATCATCTTTGAATCAAGAAACGACTTTCTACGAAAGGACTTCAAGACTCTTCTCAAGATTTCTCCCTTGTGACTAAGGAGTAGTCACCCTGCATCCGCAGGCACCATCTAAGAACTCTGCGGTTTGCTGCACGTCCTTCCTCAGGAATCCGACCGACCAGTACGACGAGACCCGGCTTCCCTGGCACCTCTGACCTCTACCTACCTCTACAGCTAAGCTGAGAACCGTAGGTGCGACGAGACCTCGAGGGACCGGCCATCATCAGAACTGCACGAATCTTATCCAGCACGACCGCCGAGGGATCCTCTGGTGAGTGCTTTGGGGTCCGAGAAGCCCCGACCCTGAGCAGCTCCAGCACCGAAGTCCAGCCTCCCAGCATCTCCACGATCTGCGTGGGGTCCTTCTGCTTTTTGCCGCTCACCGCGTTGTTTGGCTACTAGCCCGCTGGCTTGTGGCCTTCTGAACGACGCCCGACGACATCACTGCTGCTGGTCTGGTTGCTCCAGACTGGCCCTTGCTCCCTTCCAAAAGAGGAGCACCCCGGACCCTCCTGGTCCACTCCAGACGCCATTTTGAGTCCACTGCGTGGGCTTGAATTTGCCAAGACTTGTTGCCCCAATTCTGGGTCCAGCGACGTCGACAGCTTCATCCATTGTGGGACAGCTCGCACCTCCATCCTGGTCGCCGACAACGCCTCCTGGTCCGTGAGATCTGCAGAGCACAGCGTCGCCCACTCACCTAGTCGAGGTGACTACCATCCGGTGCCCTCCTGGTGCCACCTGACTACTGGCTAGTAGTCACGAACTTGGTCCCCTCTGCTTTCAGGTGTCATCCATCTTCGATCCAGGCTTGGATCACTCGAACTCTCTTCACTGGTCGCCTGCCAGCAACTCCTTTCTTCAGGCTCCTGGTTCGTCTACGAGGATTCCCGACGTCTTTTGAGACATATGCAGCTGCAGCCCCTTGGGCTAGGTAAACTCGGCATTTCGGTGCCCCAGCATAGCCTCACTATCCAAGGGTCAGGATCCACTGTCGTTTTTGATCTACCTTATCGGGTTCGCCCGAGAACACTAACTTTGTGAAATCTAGCTACCATAGCCTTTGTCCCGCATCCCGCGTGAGAGTGCACACTCTGCACCCGAGTCCCCTAGGCCTCCTACTAGTAATCTGAAGGTTCAGTAACGTAGTCCTAGCGATTCCAAAGCCTATTAGTATAGTACTTACCTGCTAGTAATTTCGCATTCCACTTTTGTAGTATATGGTTTTTCGTGCCCCTCGGGCACTTGTGTAAATTGTGCAACTTGAAGTATTTTCATAAGAGTTTTGTTGTGTGCTTAGTACCCTGTCCTCATAAAGAGTACAGGGCTGTTGTGATTCTAATAAATACACTGTTTATTTTCATAACACTTGTGTGGTGTCCTTTCACTTGGTGTTCAATGGTATATGTGATGGTATAACAGCTGGATTAACACGCCCTCTAGAGTTTAGCCCGAAGACTGCTCGTATCCACGCTACTAGGATAGCTGGTCTATAAGGTTGA
Source organism: Lissotriton vulgaris (assembly GCF_964263255.1). NCBI lineage: Eukaryota > Metazoa > Chordata > Amphibia > Caudata > Salamandridae > Lissotriton > Lissotriton vulgaris. The sequence continues at coordinate 84,171,323 of NC_141694.1, forward strand.
CTTACAACCAATCACCATAAGGGTCGTTTGGACTGATGCATAGTGATCACTAGAATAGTGAGCACTGCATATCAGGCCAACTTCTCACATTGGTGAGCAGCGGTTGGGATTTGAGCTTGCTGTTGTTTTACCACACGTATCCTAAGAATATCTTGTGAAAGATCACATAAGTACTCCAGGTACATATAACTTAGCTTAGAATACTCTGAGTTCTACTGAACCAGTTGTTGTAGCTCCTCAAGGCTTAGCACACCTTGGCTGCAACTCTTAGCAAGGGTTCAGTAGGCAAACATATAGTGTAGGTAGGTGCATCACTTACACCACACTAGAATCAGCATGTCAGACAAAGGAGGAAACTCTGAGTCTCCCCTTGTGTCAGTGGACCCTCCACAGGTCACTTCTAGATATGCTGCTCTTAGCTTCCAGGAGATGAGACAAGTGTGTACCTCCAGGAAGCTAAAACAGGGGTCTAACCCAACAATCCCATTTCTGATTGGCCTCTTAGAGACTTATGATGCTAGGAGGGCTGGTAACACAGAACCTTCTCATCCAGATGGGAACATGCCTCCCCTAGAGGGAACCCTAGGTGACCCTGACCTTATCCATCTCTCTGCAGAAGGTGAAGAGGAGGATGGGGATCTAGAGCCATCTGAGGATGAGGCAGACAAAGGTCCAGAAGTAGTTAGTCAGCTAACTAGGGACAACTTAAGCAGACATGAGAGTGGTACTAGGAGACCCCTGGGGCCCCTCTCAGGTCAGCTTAACATTGGGAATGGACGAGTTAGGTCTCTATCCAGAGGCTCTAACAGATCCATTCGAACCAATGGCTCTCAGGGCTCTTCTCAAAGAGGGATGACATCCCCTCAGAGGAGAGTGTATGAAGCTAAAGTGAGGGAAGTCAATCTGAGGATTGAAAGGGAAGAACTTGCCCTGGCCAAAGAGAGACTTGCCTTTGCTAGAGAGCAAAAGTTAAGTGGACAAGATTCCACTGGTGGCAGCATTCTCCCAAGAGAAAAAGACAGGAGTTTAGACACTAGACACCTGAGTAAGATAGTGCCCCCCTTTAAACAAGGGGATGATATCCACAAATGGATGACTGCTTTGGAGAGGGCTTGCACTGTACAGTGTGCCCCCCAGAGTCAGTGGGCAGCTACCTTGTGGCTCTCCTTTGAAGGCAAAGGTAGAGATAAGCTCCTTACTGCTAGAACTGAGGATGCTAACAATTACCAAGTCCTGAAGAATGCACTGGTTGATGGGTTTGGTTTAACCACTGAACAGTACAGGTTGATGTTCAGAGATACCCAGAAAACTCAGTCTCAGGATTGGACTGACTTTGTTGATTGTGCCACTAAGGCTTTTGAAGGCTGGCTACTGGGAAGTAAGGTTACTGATTTTAAAGGATTGTACAATCTAATTATGAGAGAGCAAATCTTAAGTAATTGTCAGAACCAGTTGTTACACCAACACCTGGTAGACTCTGATCTGACCTCTCCACAAGAATTGGGTAAGAGGGCAGACAAATGGGTCAGAACCAGGGTCAAGCCTAAGAACCAGGGTGGTGACCAAAAGAAGGAATCAACCAAGCCTCAAGAGAAGGGTGGGAATAAATCTTCTGACCAAACCACAGGGGCCCAAAATTCCTCTGAAAAGGGCGGGTCCCAAACTTCTCCCAAAACCCAAAAGAAACCTTATTGTCATACCTGCAAATAGGTAGGCCATTACAAAAGTGACATCAGTTGTCCCAAGGCCAACAACAATAAGGAGAACATACCCCCAAATAAAGCTTCCCAGCCTCCTGTTACTACTAGTAGTAATCCCCCAGGTGGTGGGAGTGCCCCCAAGAATGTGGGTGCATTTTCTTTGGGAGTGCCTGGGGACTCTGGCCTAACCAGGTCCCCTGACTTAGATACTCTTGTCTGTGAGACTGGCATGGGGTTTGCCAACTTCACAGCCTGTCCCAACACTTTGGGCAGGTATAGACAGGAGCCCCTCATCAATGGTTCAAAAGTTGAGGCCTACAGAGACACAGGGGCTAGCATCACCATGGTGGCTGAGAGCCTAGTCCCCTCAAGGCAACTTATGCCTGGTGCCACATATCAGGTAGTGAACATTGATGGAGTGCAGAGAGATCATCCCATAGCAGTGGTAAATCTCAGCTGGGGAAGTGTCACTGGTCACAAGAGAGTGGCAGTGCCACCAAACTTGCCTGTAGATTGCCTACTGGGGAATGATTTAGAGACCTCAGCCTGGGCTGAGGTAGAGCAAGAAACCCATTTTAAAATGGTAAACCTCCATGGTAAGGTTAGTGGGGCAGTGATAGCCACAGCCCCAGTCCCAGATGTCCTCCCTGAACAGGTCAGGAGGGCTGTGCCAGTCACAGCCCTATCCCAGAAAGATGCCTTTCCTGAACAGATTGGCAAGGCTGTGATGGTCACAGCCCAAACCCAAACTGAGTCCCTTCCTGAAAAGGTTGGTGGAGTTGTGATGGCCACAGCTCAAACTCAGACAGATAATAGTGTTGTGAAGCCTGAAACAATGGATCACTCCACTCAAACTGAGAGCATTGAGGAGGAAGAAAAGTCTTCCCACTCCCAGACACTAGGTGAGAGCCAGCCTCCTCAGGGAACTGACTCTACCCCTGGTGAAGGAACTGCCCCAGAGGTAGTCAGGCCTAGACTGGCAGATCCCCTGATGACAGTTGAACCTTCCCAGGTGGGACCCAGTCTGGAGCAGGTAGCCTGCCCCTCTCAACCCTGCCTCCATCAGCCCAGGGCTGTAGAGGTCAGGGAGGCCAGTGGTGGACCCCAAAGGGCCCCCTGTCCAAAAGAACTACCCAATCAGCAGATTAGGATCACTGAAGCTAGTAGTCCTAGCCAAGTGAAAATAAAACACACTCCTGAGGGATCCCCTTAAACTTAGCTAGGGAACTCCCACAGCTGGACACTGCTGGGCACAGCCAAACCTGGGGCCTAAAAACCCCAAACCTGACCTGTCCCTCCAGTAAGCCAAACAGAGGGACTCGGCCTCCAGCTTTAGGTAGCCAGTGGTTGACCCTGAGAGCTCACAGCAACTCAGTACTGGAAAGAAAGGCACATATGGTGGATAGTGATTGGAGGAACTTGAGCCCAACAGTAGTGGAGTCTCACTTCAGTACTCCATTCCCACACCAGCCTTTTACTTTGCCAAAGCACACCACAGGTAGTGATTCCCTATGGTGGAGACCCTCAGATACCCTTGGGGTGAGGGGTTGCTTAGTGGACCATGATATAGGGGGTAACCATGCCAGTGCATGTACCACCTCATATGGCCACTCAGGCAATATAGGCTTACCTGGTCAAGGATAGCCTTATCTCCTTTCGTTTGGGGGGGGGGGTTGTGTAGGAAGGTGGATACCTGACTATGGTTGCCCCCAACTTTTTTCCTGGTGTTTTGCTGGTTTTCCGACTTAGTTGACCTGGGGCCCTGCCAATCAGGACCCCAGGCGTACTGCTCTCTCTCTAAAATGGATTCCATGTACCTTAGGTACATTTCCAATTGGGACTGGGCCACCTTATCAGACCCTGTAACTCAGGGCATAGGCTGACCCAGGGCCTACCAGGGGCTAAAGCATGTATTATGCCACCCCTGGATGGCCATCTAAATCTGACACAACTGGCTGCACGACAGCTGGGGCAAGGTGGTGTACTCACCCTTTGCTTTAGATATAGTATACCTATATCTAACCCTAAAAATGGACACACAGATTCCTATCAGTCACTCCTATGGCAGGCCTTGACAATCCTGAAGGCAGAGTGCTTGGAATCGTGTGAAATGGTGCTCTGGCATGAGCTGAGCCCGTTTGCAGCTTGCGGAACCAAGTCCTAATAGCTGTTCCATGATAACGCATACCATATACTCTTAAGTGCATTATAATCCTCGCGGTTAAATGCTAACTCTGGTAGTGCTTTATCAAAACATGTCGAGTAAGGTGTCATACGAATTGGAATACTAACCCCTCGCCAATTCTGGCGACGGGTTTAGCATTCCACCCTTCTAGAGGGACACGACATGTATGTAACTGTGAACCCCGGTTAAAGTTAAACGAAGCCTCAGCTCCACAAAATGGATGCTGCCACCACAGACACGAGTCTGACCTCCTGCTGCTGGGAGTCCTTCCAGCGAGGAGAGCTTGGACAAAGGGTTTCCTGTCAGAAGCGGTGCTAGCACCATCACAGACAGGGTTTTGTGTATCCTGGGTAGGCAGGGCTTTACAGGAAGGTGACTGCTGAGTGGCACCCCGGTGCTCACTACGCATCTGCCGGCTAGAACCAGTTCCAGGGGCACACCAGCCCCTGGCCTGGGGAAAGTCCGGCATGGGAGAGGGGTGTAACCACCCCCCTTCCTGGTCCCACCCCTAGGGCAGGACCTAGTCGCGTACCAACCCCTTTCTTTAGGATAAAGGCAGGAGCGGGGACCCTTCCAAATTAGATCATCTTTAAATCAAGAAACGACTTTCTACGAAAGGACTTCAAGACTCTTCTCAAGATTTCTCCCTTGTGACTAAGGAGTAGTCACCCTGCATCCGCAGGCACCATCTAAGAACTCTGCGGTTTGCTGCACGTCCTTCCTCAGGAATCCGACTGACCAGCACGACGAGACCCGGCTTCCCTGGCACCTCTGACCTCTACCTACCTCTACAGCTAAGCTGAGAACCGTAGGTGCGACGAGACCTCGAGGGACCGGCCATCATCAGAACTGCACGACTCTTATCCAGCACGACCGCCGAGGGATCCTCTGGTGAGTGCTTTGGGGTCCAAGAAGCCCCGACCCTGAGCAGCTCCAGCACCGAAGTCCAGCCTCCCAGCATCTCCACGATCTGCGTGGGGCCCTTCTGCTTTTTGCCGCTCACCGCGTTGTTTGGCTACTAGCCCGCTGGCTTGTGGCCTTCTGAACGACGCCCAACGACATCACTGCTGCTGGTCTGGTTGCTCCAGACTGGCCCTTGCTCCCTTCCAAAAGAGGAGCACCCCGGACCCTCCTGGTCCACTCCAGACGCCATTTTTAGTCCACTGCGTGGGCTTGAATTTGCCAAGACTTGTTGCCCCAATCCTGGGTCCAGCGACGTCGACAGCTTCATCCATCGTGGGACAGCTCGCACCTCCATCCTGGTCGCCGACAACGCCTCCTGGTCCGTGAGATCTGCAGAGCACAGCGTCGCCCACTCACCTAGTCGAGATGACTACCATCCGGTGCCCTCCTGGTGCCACCTGACTACTGGCTAGTAGTCACAAACTTAGTCCCCTCTGCTTTCAGGTGTCATCCATCTTCGATCCAGGCTTGGATCACTCGAACTCTCTTCACTGGTCGCCTGCCAGCAACTCCTTTCTTCAGGCTCCTGGTTCGTCTACGAGGATTCCCGACGTCTTTTGAGACATATGCAGCTGCAGCCCCTGGGCTAGGTAAACTCGGCATTTCGGTGCCCCAGCATAGCCTCACTATCCAAGGGTCAGGATCCACTGTCGTTTTCGATCTACCTTATCGGGTTCGCCCGAGAACACTAACTTTGTGAAATCTAGCTACCATAGCCTTTGTCCCGTATCCCGTGTGAGAGTGCACACTCTGCACCCGAGTCCCCTAGGCCTCCTACTAGTAATCTGAAGGTTTAGTAACGTAGTCCTAGCGATTCCAAAGCCTATTAGTATAGTACTTACCTGCTAGTAATTTTGCATTCCACTTTTGTAGTATACGGTTTTTCGTGCCCCTCGGGCACTTGTGTAAATTGTGCAACTTGAAGTATTTTCATAAGAGTTTTGTTGTGTGCTTAGTACCCTGTCCTCATAAAGAGTACAGGGCTGTTGTGATTCTAATAAATACACTGTTTATTTTCATAACACTTGTGTGGTGTCCTTTCACTTGGTGTTCAAGGGGTATATGTGATGGTATAACAGCTGGCTTAACACGCCCTCTAGAGTTTAGCCCGAAGACTGCTCGTATCCACGCTACTAGGATAGCTGGTCTATAAGGTTGACTTACAACCAATCACCATAAAGGTCGTTTGGACTGATGCATAGTGATCACTAGAATAGTAAGCACTGCATATTAGGCCAACTTCTCACAAAGCCCAATTCCCCTATCATACCAGGGCAGGAACAATTTATTCAGCGCTATACGGGGCCTGTTTTCCCACAGTAGCTGCCGCTGCAGCCCTTCAATCTTCTTGAAGTATTCTGTTGGGACCACATCGGGGAAGTTCTGCAGAGCATACAGAAGACGCAGCAATGCCGTCATCTTAAAAAGGGTGGCTCTCCCTAGCATCGAGAGCGGGAGCTCCTTCCAACTAGCTATGTCGTTCCCTAACCTCTGTAGCGGGGGGCGTAGGTTGCGGTCATAGCGTCTTCCTTCATCCTTGAGCAGAACAGAGGTAAGCGTGCTTTATGTTGAATCAAGACAAAATCCACTCTTTAAGTGCCACATCTTTTGCTTAGTTGATGGAATGTCTGACGATTGTTCGATGGTGGAATTTCTCGACTTAATCTGTATCCACCAAATTAACATTGGCCTTGATATAAATTGCTGATAAAGACACAATGATGTCCTGAGCCCATCTGAATATTCGATTTGTTATCCATGGTAGAGAACGAGCCCTTGTACCTCCTTTTGAGATATGCCCTTGTGGTGTTGTTTCCTGACTTGATCACCACTGCTTTGTTCATCAACTGATGGGCAAAGGCTCGTAGAACTAGATAAACTGCTTGAAGCTTCTTTCAGTTGGAAGATCTGTTCTGATATACACTTGAGCCTATTGATCCTTGGTCCAGACTACCCAGCCAGAGGAACTGGCATCCATCGTCACGATCACTGGGTGGTGAGATGTTAACAAAACTCCCTTCAGAATGTTCCCAAAACTCATCCACCATGCTATTTCTTTCATGAGCTTAGTCATATCCTGACTCGCTGGAGACCAGTGATCCAGAATATGTTTAGATGAAATCTAGCCCATGGCACAAGAAAAATAGTCTTTGCCACTATATGAAACTAGTTTGCTATTGTAGATCTCTCTTTGTTCATCAGGGTCTGGAGATGAGAGTGACTTTTTAGTATTCTCTTCTCTGGAAGAATTACCTGTGTCGGGAATTCCTGGTCCCGGCCTGGAGCTAGGTAAGACTTGCCATGATATACAAGAAACCTGTTTTGTTTCAGGATGTCTAGTCTCTTTTCAGGATGTCTGAAAGGATACATAAATGATCAGACAATCATCCAAATAAGGTAGAATCATCACCCCCTAAAGATATCAGAGCCATCTGGGGTGCCAAGACTTTTGTGAACACACAAGGGGGCGACTTAAGCCTAAATGGTAATACCCTTAATTGGTAATTATGTGGGCTCAGCTCAAACCTTAGAATCCTTTGATGGGATTGCTGAATCAGCATATGCAGGTAGGCATGCAAATCTGTGGTCGTAATAAAGTCCTCTTCTGGAACCAGTGCAATCACATGCTGAAGAGTGCGCATCCTGAAGTGTGTGATTCTGATACACCTGTTCACTCTTCTGAGATCGAGTATGGGCCTGTACTCTCCAGAAACCCTTTTCTTATGGTGGTATTAGTACAATAGCTTTTTTGGTCCAACAAGGCTCGAATTCCAGACCATAAGAAATCCTTCTTTACTGGGTTTCTTATCAGATAACCATTCTTTAAGGTGCTCTGCACTCACTGGTCTGTGATATTTTCTACCAGAGGTTGAAGAATTTTAATAAACGCCCACAACTGGAACTCCTGTCAGGAGAGGAGGATAACTGCATGGAACTCTGCTCAGTCAATCCCGACTGTCCTGCAGTATCCGGTCTCTTGAAAGATCTCCTAGGTTGGAATCTCCTTCTAATGAATTGAACATTTTGGGAATCTCTTCTGTAGTTCCCCTTATTATCTCTTTTCCATGATGTGGAAGACCTAGATGAGGAGGTCTTATAAAGTAGAGTGTTTTTCCTGTCCTTATGTGATTTACTAATCATTGGATCCAGCTTCTCACCAAAGAGCTTCCTGTCCTTAAGTTGAATTTTAAGGAATTTCAGTAAAATCTGTTTCTATTTCCACAACCAGTGGTTCCTCCAGGTTACAACAGATGTCCAGATGCTAGAACTGTCATCCTAATACTATCCAATGAACTGTCACCCAAGTATTTAGCCTAATGTTCCATCTGCAACAGGATTTCCGCACAATCCATCTCTTGCACTACAGCCTCCAACAGCACCTCGAAGTCTCGTACCAACGGCTGAGATGTGTAGGCCGCATAAACAGCAGCTTTCAGCGATTAATTGCTAATCACAAAGGATTTCTTCAGTGTGCTATCCACCTTCCAGTCAACCACATCAGAAAGGGTGCAGTCATCCAGGTTGACAGATGCTCTCCCAAATAGGGGAGCTAAGATTGAGTCAACCTTGATGTTCCAGGGGAGAGTGTCTCCCCCCTCCATTAAGGCATAGGTCTTCTACAAAAAACGTGATTCTAAACATTGGTCCACCTCCTACAATTGCCTGAATATGAAGTCCTTTACTCTGTGATGGAGGTGTAGGGATACTATTGCAGATTATAATACTGGGGGAACAACTGTTCCTTATGTTGTCTTATACTTGTGCCAGATGCTCTCTGGCAATATATTTTGCTGATGCACTGGTACTAGGACCTTCCTAGGCAGATAGTGATTTGTTGTCAGGGGACATATGTACTACCTCCTTAGATTCTTGAGGTTTGGACTTTGCCAAGCCTTTGGTACTGCATCCTCAATCCCCCTCCGCACCTGATATGCTGTCAATAAAGCTGCGCTATCAGGTGATATCGTCTTCTTTTTTTCATGTGGTAGACCTCCCCACCCCTTCTCAGAAAAGAGGCGAGGCAGTTCTCAGATGTTTCCTTTTCTGAGAAATCTTGCTATCGCTCTTGCTAAGTGTGCAACAAATGATGAACATCCTACCTGATGCAGGAAACCAGACTCATCATGCATGACACTCTCAGCCAGCCCTGACGTTTTACCCACTAACAATTGATAATCTGAGATTTAAAGGACAAGCAGCTATCTTGGCAAATGCAAAACTTGAAATCCCAGCACTCAAAGTTTTTTTTGGGCACAAAGTCTGTATTGGCTAAAGATGTAGCACAATTCCTCTTGTTCTTTCATCAGTGGTAGAAGTGCATTAATTGTGTTCCTGAGAGTGACATGGGCAGAGTCAGTGAGTGTGGGGGCAATGTCAAATCTTGGCTAAAAATAAAACAATATTCTGTCATTATTGTGTAGGGCCTTCAATTTCAGGTAACTGCATCTATACTAACACACAACTCAAATGAATAATAAATGCAAGTTAAACTAATCAGTGGGAAATGGACTATTTTACAATATGAAACCTCTATCAATCAATCAATCAAAACATTTGTAAAGCGCACTACTTACCCGTGAGGGTCTCCATGCACGGCGGGGGGGAGGGGAATGCTGCTACTGCTCGAAAAGCCAGGTCTTGAGGAGTCTTCTGAAGTTCAACAGGTATTGGGTCTGCCGTAGGGGGATGGGGAGGGTGTTCCAGGTCTTGGCGGCGAGGTGGGAGAACGATCTGCCGCAATATGTCGCTCTTCGGATGCGGGGACTGTGGCGAGGGCGAGGTTGGTTAATGAGATCACTGCAGATGTCTGTGTGTGTAACCGGAGAGCCACAGAACTGAATCCTGGTTGGTGAAGTGGGGGATACTGACTTGTGCATTTCTAGTGCCATGAGGTCCCAGTCTGTGACAGAAAGCACTGTAAGTATGTAAATTATTTTAAACTAGCAATACCTCTCTTAAAGAATACATCTTTGCCATCAATAAACTTCAAGCGACTCCACCAATTCAAGCCAATACCAGCATCCAAGAAGTCTCAACATTTGTAGGTTAACCAATTGCACATATTTACATTTCTTTCAGGCAGTATGCAACCTGGCAAGAAGGCTTGTTTCTTGTTTAGCTGTCTGTCCCTCCCTCAACTTCACAGCACAGGAGACCCCTACCTCCCAGTTCAGCTGAGTCATACTGGCGGAATTAACTGTCCCGGGACGTTTTTGGTTTTTAACAAAACGTAAGGGAACTGTTTTTGTTAAATTTAAAAAAGTATGGGAACACAGTGCCCCACAGATCCTGCTCACTTCGACCTCAGATTTTGATATATGTCAGCATCTTAGATCACTTAAGGGACACATTCCCCTGCAAAGAAGGAGGAGTTTTATTTGTCGTTATCTTTGATTGTATTAAAAATGGAGATTAACATCATTTTTGTCCAAAGAATCATGAATCTCTCCCAGCAAAAAATTAATTAGGATGAGGAATGCCCGGTTACTTACTGGTAATACATATTACTCCGAGTCCTGGTCTCCCCGTCCCATTCCTGACAAGTGAGCAGCTAGTCTGCTCCACAGAAACCCCTACCTAGCTGAGCTGTTTGCACTTCCCCCTATGATTACGTCACCATCACGTGACTATAAAGGGGGAAGTGCATCTAATCAAAATCCTGAAAATACCAAAGAAAATCAGAACGAAAAAACAGACAATCACCCAAATAAAAACCCAAACCAGGGAGGGAGGGAAGGGCTCAGGAATGGGACGGGAGATCAGGACTCAGAGTAATGTGTATTACCGGTAAGTAACCGGGCATTACCTCCTCGTCCTGTCTCCCCGTCCCATTCTTGACAAGTGAGCCCATACCCAAGCACACGGTGATTGTGAGAAAAAAACAGACCAGAAAGTATGAGAAAAAACAGGTCCATTTTAATCATCAGAAAACAGTGCAAACTATAAATCATGTACAGAAGACAGGACACAAGCCCCAAAGGCAGCAGAGGCCGCCATCCCCAACTGAAGACGGTAATGAGCAACAAAAGTATGGGGAGAAGCCCACGTGGCCGCATTGCAAATGTCTCTCAACGAGGCACCCTTGAACATGGCCCAGGAGGACGACACGCTCCTTGTCGACCTACCCTGAATAGAAGAAGGCAGAGGACAGTGGGCATTTTCGTAAGCAGAAATCACAGCACCCCTGACCCACCGAGACAAAGTGGACAAGGAAGGACGAAGCCCCAGCCCGAGAGGCCATAGGTGACGAACAGTGAATCAACCTTCCTGAAGCCAGCCGTACGCTCCAAGTAGATGCGGAGAGCTGCAGCACATCCAAAGAATGGAGGAGCACCTCCTCAGGAGAGGCAGGAGCCGGAAAAAACACTGGGAGGACAATATCCTCCTGACAGTGAAAGGAAGACACCACCTTAGGAAGAAAGAACTGACTCGGACGGAGAATGACCTTATCCTCGCAAAAGCGCAAGAAGGGAGGCGAAGCCATCAGCGCCCCAATCTCACCAATCCTCCGCCCAGAAGTAATGGCCACCAAGAAAATAACCTTATCAGAAAGGAATTTCAGGGCCACTGAATCCAAGGGCTCGAAAGGAGGACCAGTCAAAGCCCGGAGAACCAAGGGAAGATCCCAAGGAGGCACAGGAGAACGAGAGACAGGACGCTGAAGCAAGAAACTCCGCAGAAGGCGAGCCACCAACTGGGAAATAGAGGAAACAGAAGAACCCCAGAAAGCAAGAATGGCAGCCCACTGGGCCCGAAGGGAAGAAACCGCAAGCCCCAAGACGAAGCCATCCTGCAAGAAGTCCAAAACCTTCACAGCCTCACAGGAGGCAGAAGAGAGACCCCTCACAAGACACCAGGAGGAGAAATTCTTCCAGTGACGGTCATACGACTTCAAGGTGGAAGGACGTCTAGACAGCTGGAGACAACGGGCAACCTCAACCGAGCAACCCAGACCCAGCAAACCTAACCTTTCAAGTGCCAAACCCCCAGCCGGAGGCGACGCAGGGAGGCAACCCCCAGAAGAGGAGCCCGCAGCGGGGAGGGAGACAGGGGAAACCACCAATGAGGGAAAACAGAAAAGGTCAGCAGAAGGGGGAACCAAGACTGCCGAGACCATTCCAGAACCACCAGGAGAACCTCCGCACGATCCCAACGAATCTTCCGGAGGACCCTCGAAATTAAGGCAAATGGAGGGAAGGCAAACAGCAGACCCCTCGACCACGGAATCAAGAAAGCATTGGTGGCCCACGCCAACGGAGAGGGAACTATGCTGCAAAACCGAGGAAGAAGGGTGGACTCCTCCGAGGCAAACAGAACCAGCCATGGAAGGCGAAACCGGCGGACATTCAGGTCGAACAGAACCGGGGACAGACAAAGGGACACCGAGGAGGGGAACACCCTGCTCAAAGAATCCGCAGGCCCATTCTCCTTCCCCGGAAGATAGACCGCCGTCAGAGACAATAGACTCGACTCGGCCCAAAGGCCGATCTTCCGGGACAGGAGAAACAGAGCACGACACATGCCCCCCTGTTAATTCACATAAGAACGAACCACCTGATTGTCCGTCTGCACAGAGACCGCCCGACCCCGAAGGAGAGGAGCGAACCAAAGAAGAGCCAACCAAACCCCCCTCAACTTCTTCCAGTTCGAGGACTGGAGGGATTCGAAACTGGACCACCAACCCTGAGCCTTGGAGGCACCCAGAACGGCACCCCACCCCAAAGCACTGGCGTCAGTGGTCAACACGATCACAGACTGAGGAGGAAGGAGATCGAACCCCCGGGAAAGAGAGAGAGGGGACAACCACCACTGGAGATCCGCCCGAATCCCCGGAGTGACAGGGATTAGAGTCTCGTAGTCCAAGGAGGCAGGATCCCAGTGCGACAGGACATGATGCAACATGGGGTACAGATGGAGCCTGGACCAAGGAAGGAGATGCAGAGTGGAAGCCATCTCCCCCTGACTCCGCAACCAGAGACGGGCAGACACCCTCGATTGGGACAGAAGCCAGGAAAGATGACGAAACAAAGTCAACTGGCGCTCCTGCGAGAGAAAACCCATGTCCAAGTCCATGCGGAAGAGAGCCCCAAGGAACTTCAGGGATTGGGAGGGCACCAGGGAGGACTTCCTGTGGTTGATAAGGAACCCAAAGGAACCGAGCAGAAGACACACCTGGTCCACATCCGACAGAGCCTGCGAAAAAGAAGGAGAGACAATCAACCAGTCATCCAGATATGGAAAAATCAGAAGACCCCTGGAATGAAGGATACCCACCAGAGGGGCCAAGAGCTTGGTGAACACTCTGGGCGCCGAGGAAAGGCCGAAAGGAAGCACCCGGAACTGATAGTGAAGGCTCCCCACAGCAAACCAGAGAAAACGCTGGTCTTCCGGATGGACAGGAACGTGCAGATAAGCATCCATGCGATCCAGGGACACCAGGAAGCCCCCTGGCAGGACCAGAGGCAGGATGGACTGGAGCGTCACCATCTTGAATGGACGGTGGACCACGAAGCGATTGACCCGCTTCAGATCCAGAACAGGACGAAGATCCGAAGTGTCCTTCTTCGAGACAAGAAAGAGGATAGAATAGCAACCCTTGCCCCTCTCAAGAGGGGGGACCTTCACAATAGCTCTTTTCTCCAAAAGGAGCCGCACACCTGCCAACAAAGCATCCCTGCGCAGAGGAAGACGCGGCAGGGGAGTCTGAACAAAACCCGGAGGAGGAGGAGAGGAAAACTCTATCCGGCAACCTTCCGAAACAGTCTGAACCGCTCAGGCATCCGGAACCGACAACCACTGGGCACGAAAGGATTGGAGGCGACCACCAACCGGCAAGGGCAGACAGTCATTGAGAAGAGGTGGAAGCGGGGGTGGCAACACCGGCAGCGGCCCGGGGCTTGGCACTTCCAGGGGCCCCCCAGCCACGACCCCTGCCACGAAAGGGCTGAGAAGCGCCACGAGCAGGAGGCCCAAAAGTGGACGGTAACCAAATCCACGACCCCGAGAAGGAGGGCGGACCGGAGCCACCAATTTGCGGTTCTCAGCAGACAGCTTGACCATACCTTCCAGCAGAGGGCCGAACACCTTGGAACCTGCAAAGGGCAATTTAAGGAGGACCGACTTCTGCGAAGAGTCCGCCTTCCAGGAACGCATCCAAATATGACGACGGGCAGCGATGGAGGCACCAGAAGCAGCCGCCGCCACCCCCAAATTGTCAAAGGAAATATCCGACAGGTACCTAACCTGTTGTTCCATCAAAGACAAAAGAGGCGTGGCATCCTCGCCGTCCTGCAGTAGAACCGACAGGGACTGGAAATCCTTAAGGAACGACTGAACCATATAGTTTGAATAGGCAGTTGCATGGATGGAAAAATTGGAAGCAGCATAAGAACGCTTCACAGCACCTTCGAAACGCTTATCCACAGCGTCCGCAGGAAGGGCGTCCTCAGAAACGACCGAACCCTGAGAAGAGAGGCCAGCCATCAGATTATCCACCTTCACAGCCTGAGGGAACTCAGTAGCAAAACCCTCCAGAGGGTAACGCCGAGACAGGAAACGAGGAAAAGCAGACTTGTCCACCTCCTGCCATTCGTGGGACAACACCTTGCGAATAGCACCGTGCAAAGGTAAAGAATCCGGAGCAGGCTGGACATATTGCGTGAAGAAGTCATCCTCCAAAACATCAGCGGCAGGAGGAGAGAACCCCAAATTGGACCTAACATGTGCGAAAAGTTCAGTGAGCTCAGCACCCTGAACAAAACGTCCACGCACACCCTCATCCTCCTCAGGACCCAAGTCATCCACAGGGTCAGCCTGTGGATCCACAGAAACACTAGGCCTCTTGGGAGGAGGACCAGCCGCATCTCTGGCCAGGAAAGCAGCAGCCACAGCCTCACTGACAAGGAGGCGCAGGGCATCCAGAGGATTCGCAGAAGATGAAGCCTCAGCATCCATCCTAGAAGCACAAGTCCAAAAACCACACCAACAGGCAAAAACAAGGACAAAAAAAAATCCAAGAAGGACACCATATATACAGGACGAGGACCCGAACACCTGTGGCAGGAAAGCAATGGGCCGGCATAAAAAGCCCAATTAGCAGCCAACACGCCCCCTAATGCACAAACCATCGGAGCGCCATAACACCAACACCCCAAAGCCCCAGCCCGCTAAAGCAGGGCGAAAAAGGACCAGAGGAAACCCAGGGACGGCCGCTGAAGCAGGCCAAACAAAGCCCGGTAAGTGAAATGACTAAAAACGACCGCTAACGCGAGCCGCGTGTACTAACAGTGCCCCAAAACAGAGACGGCCGCTAACGCGAGCCGCGTGCAAATTAACAGCCCCAAACACAAGAGGCATCACGGGGGATCGGTAGCGCAAGAAATAAGGCGGCCGCTCAAGCACGCCGCCGCATCCACACACACAACAGCAGGGAACTTACCCGGTATACCGGCAGCCCCCAACAGCACAGCCAGGAACGCGATCTCAGGAACGCAGACAAAAAAGAACAGGATGTTGATTAGATGCACTTCCCCCTTTATAGTCACGTGATGGTGACGTAATCATAGGGGGGAGTGCAAACAGCTCCGCTAGGTAGGGGGTTTCTGTGGAGCAGACTAGCTGCTCACTTGTCAGGAATGGGACGGGGAGGCAGGACGAGGAGGTAATGTCACTGTTGAAGCAATGAATGTACACTTTATGCGTGCTCCTTTTAATCCCAATAAGTGCCAGGAGTGCAGAGGCTGAGTGTGTGATTGACTGGGGGTTGGATGGGCATGCTTTAACCCTGTGTGGGTCAGAGAGTTTTGGTTATGTGAGATATACCTTTTTTAGGTCTCGTAGCGATACAGCGCGTCAGCGCTGTACTCGCCGAGATCTTATGTCAGGGAGCATGCTTCCCAGGAGACAGTCTGGGTCGCGCGCTTTGCCTTTTCCGCCGGCCGCGCGCGCGCGAACGCGCTCGCCGTGTCTGTCTCCTGGGAAGCATACATACACAGGCACCCTCTGCACGCATGCGCACACACAGACACACACACACAAGCACACATACACGCACGCACACATACAGAGACCCCCGTCGCGCACACACACACGCTCCTCCGTTGCACACACACACACGCTCGCACACACAAGCGCACCGCCCCCCATCCCACTTACCGCCAGTCCGGTCTTTCCCCTCATCTCGCAGGACACCAGTTTATGCATCCCCTCTCCTCGCGCGCCACAGTCCACGTCATCACGTCATCACTTCGCCCGACAGAAAACGTGCCACGTGACGTCGCTGGTGGTGTTGTTATTCTGTCCCAATATGGCTGTGGTTCCCAAAGTGTGCGCCGCGGCGCCCTGGTGCGCCGTGATGAACAGCCAGGGGCGCCGCGCAGCCATGCAGGAAGTCAGATGCAGATGATCAGAACAGTGGCTTTTCAAAGTATTTTTCCAGCTTATCTTCCTTTTACCCGTGTGTTGTGCCCTGCCCTGCCCTGCCGTGCCTTGCCTCGCCTGACCCTGTTCAAATCGGTAAGTAAGTGTCGCAGACGAATGTAGGAATGTCTCATCACAATGCTTTTTAATTTTTCAATCGTTTGAACAGTAGCAAGTGCAGTGGCGCGCGATTTCACTGAGCTCCGCTTGAAAGCCCTTCGATTTTGCGGGTAACGTGAGATTCATGCCAAGCTTTAGAAGCGAGCCAAATGATCAGAACCGTGGCTTTTCAAAGTCTTTTTCCAGCTTCCTTGTACCCGTGTGTTCTCGGCTTTGCAGTGAGAGATAGTGTGAAGGGAGTTCTACGTGGGAAGCCCGAAGGTGTCAGAGCGCTTTCACAATAGGAACAGTAATGATAAATGTGAAAATTACAAGTGACCAAATTACAAAACCAAACGTTAAGTTACATGAGGCAGTAATATGAGCAAACAAAATACAAGAGGTAGCAAAAGGTACATTATAGGGGGCGCACAGTGGCAGCTGGGGGCGGGGGGGTGTTAAATAGTCCGGAATTAACCAGGACAGGTGGGAACAAAGCAAAGCACACACAAATGAAACTTCTGTATTTTGCAGGCATGACTGCACCCATGCAGTTTTTCACTGATGGGTTTAAAAAAATGTATTTGCAAAAACTCCGGGTAAAAAGGAAAAACAACAGTCTGGTGCTTTAATGCTACCTTCATGGAGTGGAGCTCAGAATTTGGAGGTATTTACCACTTCCAGTAAATACCCGATCCTCATCTTCCAGTATTTGCAGGTGCATTAAGTGCCCCACCCTATGCCACCCTGCTCAAAATCAGGGCCTCATTATATGTAATTTAACCTCACATGGCTATCGTGAAAGTGCTGCACAGGTCAGGCACTTGTGGGCCTACGTGGAATGCCCAAAGATGGCAGAGCGCTTCACAATAGGAACAGTAATGATACATGAGAAAATTACAAGTGACCAAATTGCAAAAGTTAAGTTGCATGAGGCAGTAATATGAGCAAACAAAATACAAGAGGTAGCAAAAAGTACATTACAGGGGGGAAAAGTGACATGTGTGCAAGTTGTAAAAACGTACAAACTACAAGTAGAGGTATAATACTGCAATAAATGGCAGACACTCGAGCACAAGAACACATTGGGAAGGCACTTCCATAGTCATGGAGAAAATAATTTTCTGTACTGGAAGGTCTTCCTTAAGATAATAGAGAGGGCGTGAGTTACATTTGGAAGTGTCTTTGAAGGAGGCGAACTTTGAGGTCAGTTTTGAGGCCTGGGAGGAGGTGGTGGCTCCCGAACACATGCAGAAAAAATTGGTTTTCTCTGAGAAAAAGGCCCCCAAGCAGGGCGAGTTTGTCACTACCTGGTGAAACTAGTGACGGGTAAACGGAGTGTGGCTGATCCAGGGGCCACCATGTCCCAGGGCGCCTCCATGCATATTTTGTTACTAATATCATTATAATACCTTCATTGCGTCCCAATTACTTTACGGAAGACAACAGGAAGTACTCCCGAGGTCGGGCTTACATCCCGCCCACTGGTAAAAAAAATAAACGGTGGGGAGCCACGGCCAACTGCCGATTAGGTCAAGGGAGCCACGGGTCAAAAAAGTTTGGGAACCACTGCAATATGGCGTCTATCATGGAAGGTCCGCTAAGCAAATGTCCCTGGTAGGTACGGGGTCGAGGCCGTTCCATAGCGCCAAACCGCACTCTGTCGGCTGCTCCGCGGGTCTAGCCCCTGTACTGCCTGGGTCCTAACGAGTCAAGCGGGTTGGTTCTCTCGCACGGGTTAGTGAGGCTGGGGTAGGGTCAGTCACATGTATAGTTAACTCTCTAAGCAAATGTCCCTGGTAGGTACGGGGTCGAGGCCGTTCCATAGCGCCAAACCGCACTCTGTCGGCTGCTCCGCGGGTCTAGCCCCTGTACTGCCTGGGTCCTAACGAGTCAAGCGGGTTGGTTCTCTCGCACGGGTTAGTGAGGCTGGGGTAGGGTCAGTCACATGTATAGTTAACTCTGACTCGGCTCAGACTTCTTAGATTTTGTAGCAGAACTTACTACTTCATTTTACTCGTCTTAATATTATCGCCACAGCCTCTATGCTTTAGCCATTTACACCATCGTTTCTGCAGTCGGTGCATTTCAGAATTGTGGTATAAAATACCTATTTTCCTAGCCTGTGTATGTGTACCTCAAATTACTTTAGATCGCTCTATCTCCCTTGCCGCCCACACCGGATTGGCAGGTAAACTCTGATTTTAAGTTTCTATTTGAGCTCTGGTAGCAGTTACCAGGTCTAACCAAACCCCTATCCTTCTGCCGTCTTAATTTAAGATACTGGGTCAAACTACTTTCTGAACCCTGTTTGTCTGCATGCGATCACCTTATTTTACTAAGTCGGTGAGCTGTGTGTGGTGCAAGTTTAAGAGTAAATCGATTTTCCTCTCTTAAGCTGAAAAGACCAGCCGCTCTTATCAAGTGAATCGGAGGTCCGTATTTAAAATCTAGAACACTAATGGCTCAAAGTGCCAACATGCTGAAAGTGTCCTGTGAGATTTTGCCTCTAAAAAAAAATTAAGTAAAAATGCACCTACGTACGTACTGCGGTCCTCCCCATCTCTTCTGCATGTCTTTGCTCTAGGTAGGCTCTCTTGCTAAACGACTCTTTGGAGTTGGTACGTTTGGTTTGTGCTTGTCAAATGTGCTACTTCCTGGTGCTGTTTAGAGAGGAAAACGAGGTCTACCAGCATCTGCACCCTGCAATGGAGGGTTGGCAGGCGGTATGAATGCGGGTGGGTGAAGGCGTTTCAGATGGACTTGACGTGTGGGAGATTTGTAGCTTGACTGTTTTTCAAGGGTGCTTGGCTTTGGTGTGATGCCCATTTTGGTCTTGTATGGGGTAGCCTGCCTTTGCATGTGCCCTCTTTGGTAGATTTAGGGGTGTATTTCTGTTGTAGGTATGTCGGAGGCTAGTCGGTTTTCTTTTATTCATTATGCTTATCTTGATTGGTTCTAGGTGTTAATGTACAGGTCCTGTTATTAGACCCGCCTTAAGTGTTAAGCAGAGTAATTTTGTGTTCATCTTTAGATACGAAATTTACTAAAGTGGTTATGTCTGGTTGCATAGTTGGGAGTAATTCGATCAAATCCTACCTCAGGAGCACAAACTTAACAAGTACGAGAAGCTGTTACATTCACTGCTGTACTAATAGCGCAAAATGCACCCTCTGGAAAAAGGCG
The DNA here is from genome assembly GCF_964263255.1 of Lissotriton vulgaris. Lineage (NCBI taxonomy): Eukaryota > Metazoa > Chordata > Amphibia > Caudata > Salamandridae > Lissotriton > Lissotriton vulgaris. Next base: position 84,190,874 of record NC_141694.1, read on the forward strand.
CAAAATGCTAGTTATGCTCCCTGTGTAAATTGCATAATCTTGTGCATTTTTACTTTCATTACACAGCAAATTACATACTTTACGCCCCTGCTGTGTGTCACTAGGGCACATCCTGATGGGGCAAGGGTTGTGCATATGGAGTGAGGGGGTGCTGCATTTTCTGCTTGTTCTCTGGTTGTGGCACACCACAGATCCATACTCTAAGGTGGAGGCACCCTCTGGGTAGGCCCTCACACTGGTCAACTCTTGCTGTGTGCGAGGATGGATCCATTGTGTCTTAGGGTTTAAAGAACATAGGATGACTTTTGGAGAGAAGAAGAGTGGAGGTCATGTGCGATAAAGTGCCTGGCAGCAGCAGAGAGCGCTGTGCTGACATCAGTGACAGTTCTGCCTTCGTAGCACCCTCACGCAGGCCCCGTGGTATGGACAGCGCCTTGCAGTAATGGCAGATGCACTCTCGGCGCTGCACAAAGCGTCACTACCTCAGTGTGCATTGGAAGCCGCAACACACACTAGACCGCGCCTAGAGGTAGTAATTAAGTGCAGTGTGCCCTGCCAGCTTACAAACACACTGCCGCCATCAAGGAGAGTCACCAGGCACTGCGCTGCTGCTCGCTTCAAGGCACCTAGGCGTGTGCACACAGCGTCACTCAGTCACGCTCTTCCTCTCATCCCATTCTTTGCCCAGTTGTCTTCTCTTCTTCTCCATTTCAACCTCTTCTTTCTCTATCCCTCCTGTCTCATGTGCTCCTCCCGGGTTTGTGTGGTTTCTCGTTTGTTTTTTTCCTCTCTCTCCACAGTGCTTGTATCCGTGTTCCACCTTTCTGCTCCTTCAGTGTTCTCCCTTTTCTGTTCTACTTTCCCCTCACCCCACCTTCTCTTTGCCCCTTACCACACCTAACCTTCTCTTCGCGGTCTTTCCACATCTTCCTTTTACATACTTTTCCCTTCTCCCCTGTCCCCAAGCTGAAGACAGTCAAGGGGGGTTGTAAATCCAGTATTTGTAAAGCACGAACAGTTACCCGGAGGCATCCCGGCGTTGGGGGCCGTCAGGAATATTACGCAATTTATTGCCCAGAGTCACATGGTGCTGGGCTGACTTGTTTCCGTTTCCCACCCGCTCCTACATTACGACCGCTCTACCTCACACCAGCTTTTTTATTTATTTATTTTAATTGGAGCTTTTGTGCTAAAAAATATTTATTTTTCTATTTGCCGTCTTCCAAACTGAATTGGAAAAAAAAGAAAACTGGAGCAAAACACACCTATGTAATGTCAGCGAAGTGCGCATACATTCTGATGCATGCTTTTGACAGTGGAATAACTGCACAGCCATTGTGTGGGCATTTTGTTATACATTTTTATTTTGATGATTGTGGGCAGCATCTCAATGCTTTGCAGCCCCACCAAAGGCAATTGGCAAAGCTAATACAGGCTTGAGCAAACTGGAAACACCCAAGGCACAGGCAGAAAAGTCGATCAAATCCTCAAAACCCCTGCTTCTGCTCCCACCCCAGCCTCTCTCCATGGAAAGTTCTGTCCTGACGTCCCTTTCCCCTTCAGATACAACTGCCCTCAGCCTGGTCTCCTGAGCCTCCATCTCTGCTCACCACCCATACTTCAATGGTACATTCTTAGACTTTGGTACATCAACAGAGGTTAGATTTTTGCCTCACTCTTTAGGGTCTTGAACCTCAGTGACATCATCCAAAAGAATATAGCATCTCAGGGGCCACAAACACAAGCACAAAAACAAAGCAGGGAAAGAGGACTTCCGACCAGTTATTGAGGGCCTCACCCTTACCCACCACTATCCGGTCCTACCCTCTTCAAGGGAAACTCACCTGATTTCCAAATCTCCTCAACAAAGACATTCTTTTGAAACCATATTAACGTATAATACTGATTGGCCCAATCCTTCTGCTATTAGTAACACCAATACAGACTTTGCTAAAAATTTAATGCAACCCATTGTCATATACAATGCCAATAACTCAAACTTTAATGCTGCGAGACCTATTGCATTGCAAATGCTTGTATTGTAACACTTATCAACCAAAGCCATTTGTTAGGTGAAAGACTGTAACAACGGTTGCTAACAAAACACTGCTCTTTTTATTAATAACACATTTTATTTGGTTTTCCTGATGCAATAAGGGCCATAACCCTACAAGTACCTGTAGGAAACAAGATGAATCAGGAGTACCATAGTATTTAAACAATTGTAACTTCTGCAAGAACTGCAGGCAAAACAAAACAAACATAGTGCAGACAATCCTAGATCCCCGTGATCGCGTAAATGTTACATATGAGCTAAGGCAGGCAGTCACATGATGCAAAATGTACCGTTTATCAAACATTGGTGTGAGTGGTAAGTTCTATCGGGGGTCTAAAGATGGGAGGGGAGAAGGTCTATCCCTCGGTATGTCGCCCCACGAGTCCATATATCTTCCTATGCTTCTGGGGGCATCCACGGGTCAGAAACACCGAGATCTCCGCACCCATACACCCGTCTAGAAACCACTGCTCTTTTAATTAGACTAATCTATATTTAGGATTGTTAGAAAGAAGCCATGTGTGACTGTATATTATGAGAAGTAAGTTCCAGACGTATTTTCTGATCTAATTATTACCCTCAGTAAAACAGGTGTGAATTTACAGTTTTTTCTGCTAAATTCACAGGATGAAGAGGCCATTCGACGAGGAAAGCGCTTTCTGTAAAGAAACATAACAAACTATGTTGTTCCTATGTTTTGGGGAAAATAAGTGTTAGAAGGCTCACTGCGGCCATTACATTAATACAGAAATAAATGCCATGGAGAGGGAGCAAGATCGTTGCCACTCTCCTACGGAAACAGAGTTGCTATTTTTACACTTGCTTTTTGCTAACATCCTTTTTGCTCACATCACCTGCGACTTTAGTGAGGAGGTGCCACTAGCCAGAACCCTCACTCTGAAATTGTTCCACATTGTTGTGCTGGAACAATTTTGAGAGTAAGGTTGCCACCTCACTAAAGTCGCTGGCAATGTAAGCAAAAAAGCAAGTGTAACAAGCATTGGCATAGCCAATAGGTCTTGCATTTGGGACCTTGTAAGTGTTTAACCATGCAACAGTTAATATTGTTGAACCAAGGATATCGTGCTGCATAACTAAATACCTATGAGGTCCCAAAGGCAAGAACTATTGGCTATGCCAATGCTTGTTTTGGTAGGCACAGGGAGATTAAGTGATTTGCACAGAATCACAGGTTGTGCAGTCACCCGGGGCTTGAACGTTGATTTCCCAACCCAAGGTCGGCACTCTAGCCATGAGACCACATCCTCTCCCTGCAGATTTATAAAATGTGAATACATATATGCAACCAACATAATAAAAATGTGTCACGAGCCGGACAGTTCATCATATTATCATTGTAATTAAAACACAATATTAAAATCTAACCAGGTGGCCACTCCTGGGCGAGGAAGGACGAGGGGCTCTTTAGTCCTGGTCAGGCTGTTGTAAACCTGTATACCTGTGGGATATCCTGCTGGTAGGACCGAGGTTGGCCTGCTGCTACCCCTAGTATCCTTGTAGAGCAGTAACAAACGCTGCTTCAGGGCACATGGACTCGCCACTCCTCGCCAAACCACCTACAGCATCATATCTGCAAGCTTGTCCTAAAGACCGGGCAGAAATGGAAAGGGTTCCCTGGTTAGTGCTGCTAACCAGCACCTCTCCCACTGAAGCGTGGAAATGGAAATGCTGTAAGCCATGCAAATTGGTGGCAATAGCTGGCCCTGCCGGGTTGCATCCGCTACACGGTATGTGTGCAGCCATTTTAAAGGGCTCAATTTTTGTATTTGATGTGAAGAACGTTCATCAAATAAAAAGCTTTATGGGTATTTTGGTGAAAAAACAATTGGTAATGTACTTTTGCGTGGCTTATGGAGTGTTCGGTGTGCCTCCATTTAAAATATTTTGACATTTAAAACTTGTTACGGGCAGCGCATTATGATGTGGTGCCTTCAGTTTACAATGTAAAAGAAGACTTGGCATGCTTCAAAACAATTGTGTGCTCTCCTTTTTTCTCTGTAAACATGTTAACGGTAGAGCATTTCAATACCAAAGCTTTATTTTGGCCACTGAAGGGCGCATGGTCAACTACGTTCAGGGGAGGTGTATTTAAACGCACAATGACGATCAAAAGTACACGCAAGGAGTGGAGTTAAACTGTGACTTTTTTTGAGAACCTGAAGGGGAGGATTTATAAATCCGACGACTTGGTGTTTTGCACTTCACACTGTGATGTGCAAGGTCTTGAGATCTTGGGTGCTGTCTTTCAGCATAGTGCAAATCCTGCAAAAATGTGTGTGTACTCTTTGGTTGAAGAGAGAAAATCTACAAAAACTTAGCGGGTGCAGGCCCAGACAAGGGGCTTTTCCTCGACTGTTCACTCCTCCCTGTTTTCAAGAGGTTTGTGGCCCGAGCACAGGAGACGCCCAGTAGTACCCATGGTATTGGCGCGCTCCTCAGACAGCTCGAGAGAAGAAGGTGTGTATCACTTTCTGCAGTCTTGTTTATTGCAAACCCATATCAGGAGGATTACACTCGGCGTTCATTACTTAAAAAGAAAACTTTGCATCGTGGTATTAGCAAGCGACAGATCTCCAAATGTAGCTCATGTTTGATTTTTCCGCATCCCATTTAGAACAGCGCGACACATCAGTATTAGAAAATAATACCAATACAATAGAAATTTGAGAGTGAATTGTTAGAGGAAACGCATACATACCAATATGCGCTGTGTTTAATAACGTCATCGCGATCCCGATCACTGTGAAAGCGAAAGTGATCGCGATCGCGATGACGAGCTTTGTGCTCAGCACGCAGGAAAAAGTGCAAGCATTTGGTGCGATCATGAAATACATTTTTTTTTTAAACGCGAGTGGTGATGCAAGTGGTCCGCGCACGCGCAACGGGAAAAAGTGCTGTGCATGTTGCGAGCGCTTGTGCGCGTAATAGCAAGTTGGTGGCTGGCAAGGTAGCACTTTTAAAGCAGCTACTAAATGCCTCGCCAGAGCAGCGCATGCGTTGGCTCAGGCGAGACCTAAAAACAGGTTAACCGTTTCTGCAGGAAAGTGGCAATCCCCTGGCCAGGGCAGTGGGAAGCCTCCTAAGAGGCTGGTGGCCACACACCTTGGCTGCACCATAGGTGCCGGCTCTGGTAGTAATGGATCCACAAAGGCGAGGCAGGGCCCAAGCCCATCACAAGAGCAGGGCTGAAGGCCAATGGCTTCAGCTTGGTGGGCTATAAAACGAGGCCCATAGCCCCGAATGCTATCCGTATGAAGAAGCGCTTCAGCGCCCACACAGGGTAGTGAGCGCTATTTGAATGTAGTAAGATACGCTACTGATGGTTGCAGAATTCCTAAGGCAGCTTTGCAGGGGTGGACAACAGTCAGAATGGGGTCTCCTGATGATGATGCTGAAACTGGTTTGCAGCCACCTGCCACCGCTTTAGTGTCTGTGACTTTGCAGAGAGGACGGGCGGGGTCCTTGGCGTGGGGCACGCTCCAGCGTCAGGCACGCTCCAGTGCCTCACTTCCTATTACGCTTACTGAAGGCTACGTCTTACGGATGTCTCTTACAAAGAATTGACTGTTTGCATTACTTGCAGCTTTCCACAAATATCGTCACTAGAAACCCCTAATTATGAATCCCCCCCTAGTAATGGGGCGCTACTGAAGCATACATGCCAACACAGTCACTCAATGTGTTTATTTCTGTAGATTGTTCCATAAAACATGCAAACATAAAAGACATTCCAACATTGTAAATTACATAAGTAGAAAAGGTAAAAGTTTTTCATCAATAAGATCAATCCGTTATTAAAATCTTCATAAAACATTTGTGAAAACTCCCTAGTCTAAAAACGTGTACAGCTTAAAACAAAATACGTCTTGTGCATGTGGAACTAACCTTATTCCTATTCCACAGATGGCAGTTTGTTTTTTCAATTTTTCATTGTAAGTTTCAGTTTTATTTAAACGTTACGAAAAATATGTCTTATTGGCGTTCTCGAATGGTCTCCCCCCCCCCCCTTTTTAGCCCTTGCCATTATGTGACTATTTATCTGCAAGACAGTGATAACTATACACAGTTGATAATAACTGTATGCTTAGACCACGCGCACATTAGACACTGGTATATTGGATTTGATGAAACGCTCTATAAACGTGTTATAACTTAACAGGGGCACAGCACATGCAACATGAAGATGCAACGCATGTAAGCAATGGCACACAGAAACTCTACTAACGCATTCTTCCATTAGATATGAGTACTTACAATTGAGAATAGCATATTAGTTACATCGTTACGCTGTTGACAAATGTACTGCTATTCCTCATGTATGACTCATGATTCTGTTACAAACACTTGACTGTTCTGTATAAACCCGAGTTGACAGTCATGATAAAATCCGAAAATACCAATAAAGATATTTAAACAAAAAAAAAAAACATCTTGTGCATGGAAAGGTGCCGTAGCTGATATGCTTGTTCTAATATCACTATCATTTTAAATGTCTTAGTTCCTGGATTCCCGCAAGGCAAGGGCTATCATGGCAAATCATAGTTTAATCTAATAAAAATGGAGATAAAAGGATCACCACGTCAACATTTGAGACCATTCCTTTTCCTTATAAAAGCGACTAAGGGGAAGAGAAGTTGGCCCGATATGCAGTGTTCACTATTCTAGCGACCACTATGCATCGGTCCAAACGACCCTTATGGTGATTGGTTGTAAGTCAACCTTAGACCAGCTATCCTAGTAGCGTGGATACGAGCAGTCTTCGGGCTAAACTCTAGAGGGCGTGTTAAGCCAGCTGTTATACCATCACATACCCCTTGAACACCAAGTGAAAGGACACCACACAAGTGTTCTTGATCATCTACCACCCAGCTTCACTCGCGCTGCACCAGCGCTGCGTTTTTAAACTTTGTTTTATTCTTATTTTGGGCTTGTGCTGTATTTGGGTCTTACCCTTGTTTTTAACTCTGGTCTTGTGTAGCTTCCGCGCTCGCGTCCTGCCCCCTCACTGCATTTAAAAAGCGCACTTAGGTGCCTCCAATCACCACCACTTTGGTGGGTCCGGGCTCATGGGATCTTTGTAGGCGCCATTTTGGGCTGGGATACTTCATCCTGCGGCGGCCGCCATCTTTGAGCGGACTTCGCGCGCGCAGGGTGACGTGAGAGCCTATTTAAGGCGGTCTTCGGTGGGGCTGGATTCTTGATCATCTACCACCCAGCTTCACTCGCGCTGCACCAGCGCTGCGTTTTTAAACTTTGTTTTATTCTTATTTTGGGCTTGTGCTGTATTTGGGTCTTACCCTTGTTTTTAACTCTGGTCTTGTGTAGCTTCCGCGCTCGCGTCCTGCCCCCTCACTGCATTTAAAAAGCGCACTTAGGTGCCTCCAATCACCACCACTTTGGTGGGTCCGGGCTCATGGGATCTTTGTAGGCGCCATTTTGGGCTGGGATACTTCATCCTGCGGCGGCCGCCATCTTTGAGCGGACTTCGCGCGCGCAGGGTGACGTGAGAGCCTATTTAAGGCGGTCTTCGGTGGGGCTGGATTCTTGATCATCTACCACCCAGCTTCACGCTCTGCACCAGCGCTGCGTTTTTAAACTTTGTTTTATTCTTATTTTGGGCTTGTGCTGTATTTGGGTCTTACCCTTGTTTTTAACTCTGGTCTTGTGTAGCTTCCGCGCTCGCGTCCTGCCCCCTCACTGCATTTAAAAAGCGCACTTAGGTGCCTCCAATCACCACCACTTTGGTGGGTCCGGGCTCATGGGATCTTTGTAGGCGCCATTTTGGGCTGGGATACTTCATCCTGCGGAGGCCGCCATCTTTGAGCGGACTTCGCGCGCGCAGGGTGACGTGAGAGCCTATTTAAGGCGGTCTTCGGTGGGGCTGGATTCTTGATCATCTACCACCCAGCTTCACTCGCGCTGCACCAGCGCTGCGTTTTTAAACTTTGTTTTATTCTTATTTTGGGCTTGTGCTGTATTTGGGTCTTACCCTTGTTTTTAACTCTGGTCTTGTGTAGCTTCCGCGCTCGCGTCCTGCCCCCTCACTGCATTTAAAAAGCGCACTTAGGTGCCTCCAATTACCACCACTTTGGTGGGTCCGGGCTCATGGGATCTTTGTAGGCGCCATTTTGGGCTGGGATACTTCATCCTGCGGCGGCCGCCATCTTTGAGCGGACTTCGCGCGCGCAGGGTGACGTGAGAGCCTATTTAAGGCGGTCTTCGGTGGGGCTGGATTCTTGATCATCTACCACCCAGCTTCACTCGCGCTGCACCAGCGCTGCGTTTTTAAACTTTGTTTTATTCTTATTTTGGGCTTGTGCTGTATTTGGGTCTTACCCTTGTTTTTAACTCTGGTCTTGTGTAGCTTCCGCGCTCGCGTCCTGCCCCCTCACTGCATTTAAAAAGCGCACTTAGGTGCCTCCAATCACCACCACTTTGGTGGGTCCGGGCTCATGGGATCTTTGTAGGCGCCATTTTGGGCTGGGATACTTCATCCTGCGGCGGCCGCCATCTTTGAGCGGACTTCGCGCGCGCAGGGTGACGTGAGAGCCTATTTAAAGTCGCTCTCATACGCGCAGCGTGACGCGCAGGTTGACGCCCTCGCTGTGCCTGAGTCGTGCCGGAGTCCTGCCCGTCTGCGCCCGTCAGCGTCCCAGAGGCGTCGACGCGACGGGGGACTCTGATCGGCACTACTCTGGCTGCGATGATTTGCTACTCTTCTGCGTCACTGCGGGACCTGCGGGGCCATTCTAGTTCCTGCCGCTCCGTTTTTCCAGGGCGGTTTAGGGGCAAACGTTGCTGCCCGTCCTGCGGCTGGAGGCCTGCCTTGCCTTGTGCTACTGTGTCACGTCTGGTAACTGCTGATGCGAGGCATCTTTGCATGCTGTTGAACACAAGGTCGGTAGGTCGTCATGCCCTGCATATTCATGACCTTTTGGTCAGGGAGAATCCTCTGTGCCTGCTTCTGACGGAAACCTGGCTCGGAGAGGCTTCCCACCCGGATGTCTTCCACCGGAATATAACATCTTCCGGCAGGACAGAGCGAAGGGGAGGGGAGGGGGAGTAGCCGTGGTGGTGAAAAAGTGCGTCTCCTGCTCAGTGCTTCCCTTGAACCCTATTGGGAATGCCGAGTCGCTTGCCTTCATGATCAGATTGTCCCCGGGTCAGGCCCTTAAGGGGCTGTTGATCTATAGACCTCCAGGTCCTGTGGGTTCTTTCTTTGAGGATCTACAGACAGTTGTTTCCGAGTTGGCGTTATCCACTCAGCACTGCATTGTGGCCGGCGACTTCAATTTCCATCTGGATGTGGCTGATGACCCTGATGCGGCCAAATTGATGGATGTGACTTCTCCGCTTGGTCTCATTCCCTACGTATCAGGGTCAACACATGAGAAGGGGCATACCCTGGATCAGGTGTTTTCATCTGTTCCGCTCGTGGAGGTTGCTACCCTGCAGATGCTCTGGACCGATCACTGGTTGATCAGCTTTATGGTGCTGGAATGCGCGCGTCCGGATTACAGAGCGCCTACCTTGCTTAAACCGGCCTCGAGAGCGCTTCATAGAGTAACTCCTGACTTGCTCGAGCAGGCACTGCTGAAACACCCTTGTCCTCTCTCGGGTGACCTGGATAGTGACATAGAGACCCTGCAGTGTTGGCTTACCGATCGGTTGGAAGATCTCGCTCCCAAGGTTGTCCCTCGGTCCACGGTGGCTCGGCATTCTGCCCCGTGGTATACGGAGGCGCTCCGTGTGGCTCGTAGGCAGTGCAAGGCGGCCGAGAGGGCCTGGCGCCTTGCGTACGATGGGGAGGCTAAACTTGCCTACAAGGCGGTGTTGAAGGCTTACCATCGGGACATTCTCGGTGCCAAGAGGGTTTATCTGGCTAGGAGGATAGAGGCATCTGCGAACTCCTGTAAGGAGATCTTTAATATTGTGAAGGAGTTTACGATCCCCAGCTCCCATCCGCCCCCTCCAGCTTCGGCGGATGCTTGGGCCTGCGATCTCGCTGGTTTCTTCACAAATAAGATCAAGGCCATTCAGGCCACCTTCGTGGAGGAACCGGATGGAGGGAGTGGTGTGAAGCTGGACTTTGGACTGCCGCAGACTTCGGTGGCAGTGCTGTCCGACTTCCCCACTGTTACCAGCGAGGCCTCTCTTATGCTGTTGGCCAACCTCAAATCTGGCTCGCCACTCGACCCCTGCCCCGCCAAATTTTTAGCCGGGATGGCGGCAGTGGTGAACCCTTTAGTCAACCCTATCCTCAATGCCTCCCTGAGGGAGGGGCGGGTCCCTAGCTCTTGGAAAAGAGCGATGGTGATCCCCCTCCTAAAAAAACCGGGCCTTGACACCGAAGTCCTGGCGAACTACAGGCCTATCTCGTTGTTACCAGCACTAGCGAAGCTTACGGAAAAACATGCTCATGGCGCTCTTTCTAGTTTTTTGGAAGCCAATAATCTGCTCCATCCATCTCAATCGGGCTTCCGACCTAATTTTAGTACGGAAACAGCTCTGATAGAGGTGACTGAGATCATCAGGGAGACTCTTGATGCCGGCGGCAGGGCCATGCTGGTCATGTTAGATCTCTCGGCGGCTTTCGACACCGTCCCCCACAAGACGCTTCTAACCAGGCTTTATGACATCGGCCTGAGGGGGACGGTGCTGAGGTGGTTTACTTCTTTCCTGGAAGGCCGCCGCCAGACGGTCTGGGTTTCCCAGAGCTCCGCCGAGATGCCGCCATTGGGAGTTGGGGTTCCACAGGGTTCTGTGTTGAGCCCCACATTATTTAACAGCTTTATGTCCCCTCTGGCGGCCTTGGTAGAGGCGTATGGGGCCCAGATCGTCTCCTATGCCGACGACACGCAACTCCTCTTCACATGCGGGAAAGATCAAGAGTTTGTGGGAGAGAGAATCCGGGACTGCCTTGCGCTGGTCTTCGACTGGTTCCAGCGGAACGGTCTGAGGGCCAACTCGGGAAAGTCTGAGATTTTATTTTTTGGTTGCGTTGCCGATCCTGAGTGGCAGCATTGGTGGCCGTCCGACATGAGTCCTCCTGTACAGTCCTCAGTGGTGGCCAAAAACCTGGGCGTCAAGCTAGACAATCAGCTGTCGCTCCGCACTCACATCCTTGGCCTGGCCGGCACCTGCTACGGATTATTGAAAATGCTCCGCAAATTTTTGCCTTTGTTATCTGAGGAGCATAGGAGGATTACAGTGCAGGCTCTAGTCGGTTCGAGGCTAGATTATGCCAATGCTCTTTTTCTTGGCCTTCCCGATTATCTGGTCCAGCGCCTTCAGGTGGTGCAGAACTCTGCTGCCCGGGCGATCTTTGGTCTAGGGAGACGAGCTCGAGCGTCTGGGTTGCTCCAGTCGCTCCATTGGCTCCCCATTAGGAAGAGGATCCAGTTTAAATCCTTGACCCTGATGCACAAAGCTCTGCATGGTTCAGGAGCGGGATATCTGCAGAGGAGACTGACTTTTTATCGTCCAGCTCGTTCCCTCCGTTCGGAAGCTCTTTGCAGAGCAGTGGTTCCACGGGTGAGGAAGGCCCGTGCGGGAGGGCGGTCTTTTGGCTACAGAGCCCCCCAGCTTTGGAATCTGCTTCCATTTTCTCTGCGGAGTACTGTTAATTTACTCCAGTTTAGGAGGGGCCTGAAGACCTGGCTTTTTAACTCCTAGTCTGTTTTTACTGCCCATCGTCTTTTTTGTTCCGTTCTGTTGCCTGTTTTTAGCTGTGTTGTGTTATTTCAATATGAGTTGAGGGTGGAAAGCGTCGGGACACTCCCTGTGAGTAGCTGCACGCTATACAAAAGCTCAATAACATAACATAACATAACATAACATAACAAAATAAACAGTGTATTTATTAGAATCACAACAGCCCTGTACTCTTTATGAGGACAGGGTACTAAGCACACAACGAAACTCTTAGGAAAATACTTCAAGTGAACAATCAATACAAGTGCCCGAGGGCACGGAAAGTTTAGTGGTCTCGGGCGGACCCGATAAGGCAAGTCGGAAGCGAGGGACTCGGGACCCTTAAGTAAGGAGGCTATGCGGGCACCGAAATGCCGAAGTTACCTAGCCACAAGGGCTGCGGCTGCACAAGTCTTACAGGCGTCGGGGGTCTTCGCTGACGAGCCAGAAGCCGGAAGGAAGGAGTTGCTGGCCGGCGACCAGTGGAAATAGTTCGTAGAGATCCAAGCCTGGATCAGAGATGGATGACACCTGAAAGCAGAGGGGACCAAGTTCGTACTACTAGCCAGTAGTCAGAGGGTACCAGGAGGCCACCGGATGATCGTCACCTCGACTAGGTGAGTGGGCGACGCTAGGCTCTGCAGTCTCACGGACCAGGAGGCGTTGTCGGCGACCAGGATGGAGGTGCGAGCTGTCCCACGAAGATTGATGCTGTTGGCGTCGCTGGGCCCAGGATTGGGGCAACAAGCCTTGGCAGATTTCAGGGCCACGTGGTGGGCCTAAAATGGCGTCTTGAGTGGACCAGGAGGGTCCGGGGTGCTCCTCTCGCAGAGGGGAGCAGAGGCTAGTCTGGAGCAACCAGACCAGCAGCGTTGGTTGTCGGTTGTCGTCAAGAGAGTCACAAGCCAGCGGCTAGTGATGGGACAACGTGCTGAACAGCGACGCAGAAGGGCCCCACGCAGATCGTGGAGATGCTGGGAGGCTGCACTTCGGTGCTGGAGCTGCTCAGGGTCGGGGCTTCTCGGACCCCAGAGCACTCACCAGAGGATTCCTTCGGTGGTTGTGCTGGTTAAGAAAGCGTGCAGGTTTTGATGATGGCCGGTCCCTCGAGGTCTCGTCGCACCCACAGATCTCAGCTGAGCTGACGATGTGGGTAGAGGTCAGAGGTGCCAGGGAAGCCGGTTCTCGTCGAGCTGGACAGTCGGATTCCTGAGGAAGGACTTGCAGCAAACCGCAGAGTTCTTAGATGGTGCCTGCGGACGCAGGGTGACTACTCCTTAGCCACAAGGGAGAAATCTTAAGAAGAGTCTCGAAGTCCTTTCGTAGAAAGTATTCTTGATTCAAAGATGATCTAATTTGGAAGGGTCCCCGCTCCGGGCTTTATCCTAAAGAAAGGGGTGGGTACATGACTAGGTCCTGCCCTAGGGGTGGGACCAGGAAGGGGGGTAGTTACACCCCTCTCCCCTGCCGGACTTTCCCCAGGTCAGGGGCTGCGCGCCCCTGAAACTGGTTCTAACCGGCAGATGCCTAGTGAGCACCGGGGTGCCACTCCGCAGTCACCTTCTTGTAAAGCCCTGCCTACCCAGGATACACAAAACCCTGTCTGGGACGGTGCGAACACCGCCCCTGACAGGAAACCCTTTGTCTAAGCTCTCCTCGCTGGAAGGACTCCCAGCAGCAGGAGGTCAGACTCGTGTCTGTGGTGGCAGCGTCCATTTTGTGGAGCTGAGGCTTCAGTTAACTTTAACCGGGGTTCACAGTTACGTACATGTCGTGTCCCTCTAGAAGGGTGGAATGCTAACCTCGTCGCCAGCATTGGTGAGGGGGCAGCATCCCGATTCGTATGACACCTTACTCGACATGTCTTGATAACGCGATACCGAAGTTACCAATATGGTACGCGTTATCATGGAACAGCCATTGGGTCTAGGTTCCGCAAGCTGCAACAGGGCTCGGCTGGTGCCAGAGCCCAATTCACACGATTCCACGCACTCTGCCTTCAGGATTGTCAAGGCCTGCCATAGGAGTGACTGATAGGAACTCGGGTGTCCATTTTAGGGTTAGATATAGGAATACTATACCTATAGCAACGGGCGAGTACGCCACGTTGCCCCAGCTGTCGCGCAGCCAGTTGTGTAAGATTTAGATGGCCATCCAGGGGTGGCATAATACATGCTTCAGCCCCTGGTAGGCCCTGGGTACACCGATGCCCTGAGTTACAGGGTCTGACAAGGTGGCCCAGTTCCAATTGGGTAATGCACCTAGGGTACACATCAATTTAGCGAGAGAACAGCTAGGCTGTGGGTCTGATTGGCAGGCCCACAGCCCGAGAAAGTCGTAAACCAGTGAAACAAAAGCAAAAAGTCTGGGTGATCATAGGATTGCAGACCCTACTCTCCTACATGACCCCCCCCCCAAACGTTGGGACAATAAACTAACCTTGACCAGGTGAGTCTTCTTGTTCTAAGTGGAAATACCTGGAGAGCCCATCTGTATTGCCATGATCAGTGCCAGGTCTATGCTCCACTGTGAAGTCTATCCCCTGTAGGGAAATGGACCACCTAAGCAGTTTGGGGTTTTCACCCTTCATCTGATTTAGCCATAGGAGGGGCTTATGGTCGGTCTGAATCTTGAAATGAGTGCCAAACAAGTATGGCCTCAGTTTCTTCAGGGCCCACACCACAGCGAAGGCCTCCCTCTCTATAGCTGACCAATTTTTCTCTCTGGGGGTCAGCCTTCTGCTTATAAAAGCAATGGGCTGGTCATTACCATCAAAATTCAGTTGAGATAGAACAGCTCCCACACCCAACTCAGAAGCGTCTGTTTGGACAATGAATGGTTTGGAGTAGTCTGGACTCTTGAGGATAGGCGCCGTGCACATGGTTGTTTTAGGTCATCAAATGCTTTTTGACAGCTCGCTGTCCACTGAACCTTTTTTGGCATTTTCTTACTTGTCAGTTCATTAAGCGGAGTCACAATCGATCCGTAATTTCTGACAAACTTTCGGTAGTAACCAGTCAGGCCCAAGAAAGGTCGAACCTGAGTCTGGGAGGTTGGAGGAGCCCAGTCCCTGATTGACTGTATCTTGCTCTCCAGTGGTTGAACTTGGCCTCCACCGACAAGGTGGCCCAAGTATACAACCTGTGTCTGCCTTATCTGGCACTTGGTAGCCTTGATAGTGAGACCTGCTGCTTGCAGAGCCTCTAACACTTTCCGCAGGTGGACCAGGTGATCCTCCCAGGTGGAGCTAAAGTCGGCAATATCGTCAAGATACGCCGCACAGAAGTCATCCAGCCCAGTGAGAACGTGATTCACCAACCGTTGGAAGGTGGCAGGTGCATTTTTCAAACCAAAGGGCATTACCACAAATTGATAATGCCCACCAGGGGTAGAAAATGCTGTCTTAGGCTTGGCGTCCTCAGCTAACCTGATTTGCCAATACCCAGCTGTCAGGTAAAACGTACTTAGGTAGTTGGCAGAAGCCAATCTATCTATAAGTTCGTCTTCCCTCGGTATTGGGTGGGCATCAGTCTTAGTGACTGTATTGAGACCCCTGTAGTCTACGCAGAACCTCATCTCTTTCTTACCGCCCGGGGTGTGAGGTTTCGGCACTAGAACTACGGGACTAGCCCAAGGGCTATCCGAGGGTTCAATGACTCCCAACTCCAACATTTTCTGCACCTCAGTCTTGATGCAGTCTCTAACGTGATCGGTCTGCCGGTAGATTTTACTCTTGACGGGCAAACTGTCACCAGTGTCAACCTCATGGGTACACCAATTGGTCTGACTGGGTGTTAGAGAGAACATATGCCGGAAGGATTGAAGAACCTGTTTACAATCCTCCTGTTGATGTTCGGAGAGGCTGCCACAAAAGACAACACCGTCTACCGATCCATCGTCAGGATTCTGAGTGAGCAAGTCTGGGAGAGGGTCACTCTCTTCCTCCTGTCCCTCATCTATGGCCATGAGCAAGCTCATGTCCTTCCTGTCGACATATGCCTTGAGCCTGTTGACATGGAGCACCCGATGGGGGCTCCTGGGAGTTCCAAGGTCCACCAGGTAGGTGACCTCTCCCTTTTTCTCCAGGATGGTGTAGGGCCCGGACCATTTGTCCTTGAGTGCTGCTGGGGCCACTGGCTCCAACACTCACACCTTCTGTCCGGGCTGATAAACAGTCAAGACAGCCTTTTGGTCATGCCAAGCTTTTTGGAGTTCTTGGCTGGCCTTAAGGTTTTCGGATGCCTTCTCCATGTACTCAGCCATCCGGGAGCGGAGGCCAAGCACATAGTCCACTATGCTGGTTGCAGGCTTTTTGAGAGGTCTCTCCCATCCTTCCTTCACCAAACACAGGGGTCCTCTTACAGGATGCCCGTACAAAAGTTCAAAAGGGC
The DNA here is from genome assembly GCF_964263255.1 of Lissotriton vulgaris. NCBI lineage: Eukaryota > Metazoa > Chordata > Amphibia > Caudata > Salamandridae > Lissotriton > Lissotriton vulgaris. The sequence continues at coordinate 84,207,035 of NC_141694.1, forward strand.
TGTAGCCAACCCCCTTCTGTGGGACTTCTCTGTAAGCGAACAAAAGGCAGGGAATCAGGACGTCCCATCTACGCCGGAGCTTTTCAGGTAGTCCATGAATCATCCCTTTTAGGGTCCTGTTGAACCGCTCAACAAGCCCATTGCATTGTGGATGATAGGGTGTAGTGAACTTGTAGTTGACACCACATTCCTTCCACATAGCAGTCAAGTAGCTCGACATGAAGTTTGCACCTCTGTCAGAGACAACCTCCTTAGGGAAGCCCACTCTGGAGAACACTCCAACTAGGGCTCTTGCCACCACAGGGGCTGTAGTGGTACTAAGGGGAATAGCTTCAGGATACCTGGTGGCATGATCCACTACCACCAGTATAAACTTGTGCCCTGATGCTGTTGGGGGTTCCATTGGACCGACAATGTCAATCCCCACTAGTTCAAAGGACACCCCCACCACAGGCATTGGTATAAGGGGGGCCTTTGTCGTGCCACCTGACTTACCACTGGCTTGGCAAGTGACACAGGAGCGACAAAACTCCTTGGTATCTTCGTTCATGTGAGGCCAGTGAAAGTGCGAGACAAGCCTGTCCCACGTCTTCGTCTGGCCTAAGTGTCCTGCTAAGGGAATCTCGTGGGCCAAGGTAAGAAGGAAACCACGCTGAGACAAGGGGATAACCAGCCTCCTGGTCATGCCAGGCTTGGGGTCTCTTGCCTCAGTGTACAGGAGTCCATCCTCCCAGTATACCTTGTGGGTACCTGTGGCGTTCCCAGCAGCCTCAGCAGCAGCCTGCTGTCTGAGGGGTTCAAGGGAAGGGCAGTCTAACTGGTCCTTCCCCAGGTCTTCTCGTGTGGGTCCCCCTGAGCCCAGAAACTCAACTTGATCAAGTTCGAGTTCTTTAGGTTCAGTTTCCCGCAATTCCTGGAGGTCAGCCTCCTCTGAGACTTGATCCTCGACCTGGGGCAAGGGGTAAGGCGCTGCCTTAACCCGACTGCTCTTCTTCTTGGGAGGTGTCTGGTCCGTTGTTCCAGGATCCAGCACCTGTTCAGTGGGGCATCGTCTGCCCTGTGACCTAGTCACAGCAAGCACATGTGCTGGCAAGCCTAACATCTCCATGTGAGTCCGGTGCTCCACTTCTGACCATTGCGATGACTCCAAATCATTGCCCAACAAACAATCCACTGGGAGGTCTGAACTAACAACAACCTTTTTCTGGCCATTTACCCCTCCCCAGGAGAAAGCAACAATCGCCATACTATGACTGGTAGTGACGTTGCTGGCATTGGTCACCAGGAAATCTGTACCTGGCATGATCTGTCCACGGTCCACAAAGTTAGGCGTCACCATGGTGACACTGGCACAAGTGTCCCTATAGGCCTGAGCCATTCTTCCATTGATCAAAGGCGTCTGTCGGTATTTGCCCAAAGTATTGGGACTGACATCAGGGGATATATCCACATCCCCCGTACAGACAAGGACAGCCTGAGTGAGTGTGCCATCTAAGTTGTCACACCCCTCAGAACCCAAGGTTAACCCAACTAGTCCCTTGGGAGGCGCACTACTACTGCTGGCTGTACTAGGGGGCACAGGTGCCTTAGGGGCTGCAGTAGCAGGAGTCTGCCCTCCTTTCTTGGTGCACTCACTATACCAGTGAGTTTTACTTTTACAGTATTGGCACCACCTTTACGATTGGCCTTCTTGGTTCTTCTTTTTCTGGGAAGCCTGACCCCCCCCTCTTTGGGTTGTTGGGGACCTGTCGAAGACTTCTGGTCATTTTGCTCCCCTTTCGAATCTTTACCCTTCTGGTCTGCTTTCTTCTGACCACCCTGGTTCTGGCCCTGGTTTTGCTTAACCCTTGTTCTGACCCATCTGTCTGCCTTCTTTCCCAATTCTTGGGGAGAGGTCAGATCCGAGTCGACAAGGTGCTGATGCAACAACTGGTTCTGACAATTGTTTAAAATCTGTTCTCGCATGATCAAATTATACAATCCTGTGTAATCAGTAACCTTACTGCCCAGCAACCAGCCCTCCAAAGCCTTAGTGGCACAATCAACGAAATCAGACCAGTCCTGAGACTGAGTTTTCTGGGTATCCCTGAACAGCAACCTGTACTGCTCAGTGGTTAGGCCGAACCCATCAATCAGTGTGTTCTTCAGGACCTGGTAATTGTTAGCATCCTCGACTCTAGTAGTGAGGAGCTTATCTCTACCTTTACCTTCAAAGGAGAGCCACAAGATAGCTGCCCACTGACTCTGGGGGACGCACTGTACAGTGCAGGCCCGCTCCAAAGCAGTAATCCATTTGTGGATGTCGTCCCCTTGCTTAAAGGGGGGCACTATCTTACTCAGGTGCCTAGTGTCTAAACTCCTGTTTTCCCGTGGGGGAATGCTGCCACCAGTGGGAATTGTCCCACTCAATTCTTGCTCTCTAGCGAAGGCGAGTCTCTCTTTGGCTAGGGCAAGTTCTTCCCTTTCGATCCGCAGATTGACTTCTCGCTCCTTAGCTTCGTACACTCTCCTCTGAGGGGATGTCATCCCTCTTCAAGCAGAGCCTCGAGAGCCATTGGTTCGAGCGGATCTGTTAGAGCCTCTCGATAGAGACCTAACTCGTCCACTCCCAATGTTAAGCTGGCCTGAGAGGGGCCCCAGGGGTCTCCTAGTACCATTCTGGTGCCGGCTTAAGTTGTCCCTAGTTAGCTGGCTAACTACTACTGGACCTTTGTCTGCCTCATCCCCAGATGTCTCTAGATCCTCATCCTCCTCTTCACCTTCTGCGGAGAGATGGAAAAGGTCAGGGTCACCTGCGGTTCCCTCGAGGGGGGGCATACTCTCCTCTGGATGAGAAGGGTCGGTGTTACCCGCCCTCCTAGCATCATAAGTCTCCAAGAGACCAATCAGAAACGGAGTTGTAGGGTTTGAACCCTGTTTTAACTTCCGAGATGTACAGAGCTGTCGCATCTCTTGGAAGCTAAGTGCAGCATATCTGGACGTGACCTGTGGAGGGTCGACTGACACAAGGGGAGACTCAGTTTCCTCCTTTGTCGGACATGCTGCTTCTAGTGTGGTGTAAGTGATGCACCTACCTACACTATATGTTTACCTACTGATCCCTTGCTAAGAGTTGTAGCCAAGGTGTGCTAAGCCTTGAGGAGCTACAACAGCTGGTTCAGTAGAACTCAGAGTATTCTAAGCTAAGTTATATGTACCTGAAGTACTTATGCGATCTTTCACAAGATATTCTTAGGATACGCGTGGTAACACAACAGCAAGCTCAAATCCCAACCGCTGCTCACCAATGTGAGAAGTTGGCCCGATATGCAGTGTTCACTATTCTAGCGACCACTATGCATCGGTCCAAACGACCCTTATGGTGATTGGTTGTAAGTCAACCTTAGACCAGCTATCCTAGTAGCGTGGATACGAGCAGTCTTCGGGCTAAACTCTAGAGGGCGTGTTAAGCCATCTGTTATACCATCACATACCCCTTGAACACCAAGTGAAAGGACACCACACAAGTGTTATGAAAATAAACAGTGTATTTATTAGAATCACAACAGCCCTGTACTCTTTATAAGGACAGGGTACTAAGCACACAACGAAACTCTTAGGAAAATACTTCAAGTGCACAATCAATACAAGTGCCTGAGGGCCCGGAAAGTTTAGTGGTCTCGGGTGGACCCGATAAGGCAAGTCGGAAGCGAGGGACTCGGGACCCTTAAGTAAGGAGGCTATGCGGGCACCAAAATGCCGAAGTTACCTAGCCACAAGGGCTGCGGCTGCACAAGTCTTACAGGCGTCGGGGGTCTTCGCTGACGAGCCAGGAGCCGGAAGGAAGGAGTTGCTGGCCGGCGACCAGTGGAAATAGTTCGTAGAGATCCAAGCCTGGATCAGAGATGGATTACACCTGAAAGCAGAGGGGACCAAGTTCGTACTACTAGCTAGTAGTCAGAGGGTACCAGGAGGGCACCGGATGATCGTCACCTCGACTAGGTGAGTGGGCGACGCTAGGCTCTGCAGTCTCACGGCCCAGGAGGCGTTGTCAGCGACCAGGATGGAGGTGCGAGCTGTCCCACGAAGATTGATGCTGTCGGCGTCGCTGGGCCCAGGATTGGGGCAACAAGCCTTGGCAGATTTCAGGGCCACGTGGTGGGCCTAAAATGGCGTCTTGAGTGGACCAGGAGGGTCTGGGGTGCTCCTCTCGCAGAGGGGAGCAAAGGCTAGTCTGGAGCAACCAGACCAGCAGCGTTGGTTGTCGGTTGTCGTCAAGAGAGTCACAAGCCAGCGGCTAGTGATGGGACAACGTGCTGAACAGCGACGCAGAAGGGCCCCACGCAGATCGTGGAGATGCTGGGAGGCTGCACTTCGGTGCTGGAGCTGCTCAGGGTCGGGGCTTCTCGGACCCCAGAGCACTCACCAGAGGATTCCTTCGGTGGTTGTGCTGGTTAAGAAAGCGTGCAGGTTTTGATGATGGCCGGTCCCTCGAGGTCTCGTCGCACCCACAGATCTCAGCTGAGCTGACGATGTGGGTAGAGGTCAGAGGTGCCAGGGAAGCCGGTTCTCGTCGAGCTGGGCAGTCGGATTCCTGAGGAAGGACTTGCAGCAAACCGCAGAGTTCTTAGATGGTGCCTGCGGACGCAGGGTGACTACTCCTTAGCCACAAGGGAGAAATCTTAAGAAGAGTCTCGAAGTCCTTTCGTAGAAAGTATTCTTGATTCAAAGATGATCTAATTTGGAAGGGTCCCGCTCCGGCCTTTATCCTAAAGAAAGGGGTGGGTACATGACTAGGTCCTGCCCTAGGGGTGGGACCAGGAAGGGGGGTAGTTACACCCCTCTCCCCTGCCGGACTTTCCCCAGGTCAGGGGCTGCGCGCCCCTGAAACTGGTTCTAACCGGCAGATGCATAGTGAGCACCAGGGTGCCACTCCGCAGTCACCTTCTTGTAAAGCCCTGCCTACCCAGGATACACAAAACCCCGTCTGGGACGGTGCGAACACCGCCCCGGACAGGAAACCCTTTGTCCAAGCTCTCCTCGTTGGAAGGACTCCCAGCAGCAGGAGGTCAGACTCGTGTCTGTGGTGGCAGCGTCCATTTTATGGAGCTGAGTCTTCAGTTAACTTTAACCAGGGTTCACAGTTACGTACATGTCGTGTCCCTCTAGAAGGGTGGAATGCTAACCTCGTCGCCAGCATTGGTGAGGGGGCAGCATCCCAATTCGTATGACACCTTACTCGACATGTCTTGATAACGCGATACCGAAGTGAAATGAAATGAAATGAAATGAAATTATATTTATAAAGCGCATGGCTGCCCAAAAGCGTCCCAGCGCTAACAGAAAATAGAACAAAATGCAAACTGAGGAAGAAACCAATAATTAGGAGTCCTTGGGAAAAAGAAAAGTTTTAAGTGCCTTTCGAAACTTCAGATGACAAGTTACCAATATGGTACGCGTTATCATGGAACAGCCATTGGGTCTTGGTTCCGCAAGCTGCAACCGGGCTCGGCTCGTGCCAGAGCCCAATTCACACGATTCCACGCACTCTGCCTTCAGGATTGTCAAGGCCTACCATAGGAGTGACTGATAGGAACTCGGGTGTCCATTTTAGGGTTAGATATAGGAATACTATACCTATAGCAACGGGCGAGTACGCCACGTTGCCCCAGCTGTCGCGCAGCCAGTTGTGTCAGATTTAGATGGCCATCCAGGGGTGGCATAATACATGCTTCAGCCCCTGGTAGGCCCTGGGTACACCGATGCCCTGAGTTACAGGGTCTGACAAGGTGGCCCAGTTCCAATTGGGTAATGCACCTAGGGTACACATCAATTTAGCGAGAGAACAGCTAGGCTGTTGGTCTGATTGGCAGGCCCACAGCCCGAGAAAGTCGTAAACCAGTGAAACAAAAGCAAAAAGTCTGGGTGATCATAGGATTGCAGACCCTACTCTCCTACAATAACTGCTTGCTGTGATCCATTATTAAAATCATCATAAAACATTTGTTAAAACTCCCTAGTCAAAAAACCTGTACGGCTAAGAACAAAGTACATCTTGTGTATGGATAGTGGAGGGGTCCGATATCGTGGCTGATATGCTTATTCCAATGTCGCAGTCGATTTAGGTGGGAGATTCCTGAGTTTTTCAGCCACAATTGACTCGTGTCTTTCTTCCACCTAAAAGTGTCTCCTTCAGAATGCAAGTCAGCGTGAAAAACAAATTCCTAAATATTTTTTTGTTAAATCAAATTCTTTCTTATTTTGAAATGTTGATATGTCTGCCTTAGAAGTGGGTGAGCCAACAAATTAAGAGGGGATACCCTCTTACTTGACCGGTATAAAGATAGAATATCGACGGGAAAATATCGACTAGCTTTAATATCGTGGTAAGAATATCGAATGTTAAAAATATCGTAGTAGTAAATATCGTTGGAAGAAATATCGTTTTGTGAGAATGACAAAAATATCGTCAAAAAAAAAATATCGATGAACAGAATATCGTTATTTAAAATGTCGTTGTATATAATATCGACAAAAAAATATAAGGTGTTATAAAAATGAAAAAAAAATATGTATTAAGTTTTTAAAAAACTTAGAAAACTCCTACTAGTAATAATAAGTGTTAAAAAATATTTTCTACAAAAGATTTGTTAAAATTCTAGTAGCGGGTTATTGGTATTATAGGGGATAAGGGTGGGTAGTAATTTAAAATTTAGTTATAAAAAAATGTATTAAATATAAACAAATTAGAAATTAATTAAGAAATCGAAATTTTAAATTGAAATTTAGAATTGTTCACGAAATTTAATTTGTAATTATATTTTAAAATTTTAAAATAAAATGTTAGTAGCGGGTTATTGGTATTATAGGGGATTAGGGTGGGTAGTAATTGAAAAATGTATTTTTAAAAATTTGTATAAAATAATATTAAAATAGAAAATTATTATGAACTCGAAATTTTACATCGAAATTAAGAATAGTTCACGAAATTACAATTATAATTATATTTAAATATTTCAAAATAAAATTTTAGGAGCGGGTTTTTGGTATTATAGGGGATTAGGGTGGGTAGTAATTTAAAGGTGTAGTGTTAAAAAATTGTATAAAATATTAATAAATTCGAAAATTATCATGAAAAAAATGTTTTACATCGAAATCTAAAATTGTACACAAAATGTATTTTTTAATATTAATAAAAATTATTACATTAATAATAAAGAAGCTTGTTTTTGGTATTATAGGGGAATAGGGTATAAAAAAAATTTAGATAGAAAAAGTTATATGGTTTACTATCCTGCACATTCCCTGACTTATGTTGGATTGGAGTTAGAATAGTAATTTATTATGGTTTACTATCCAGCATTCTTACTGACGTATGTTGGATTGGAGTTAGAATACTAATTTATTATGGTTTACTATCCAGCACTTTCCCTGACTTATGTTTGATTGGAGTTAGAATAGTAATTTGTTATGGTTTACTAACCAGCACTTTCCCAGAGTTATGTTTTGTTTTGAGTTAGAATAGTAATGTATTATGGTTTAGTATCCAGCACTTTCCCTGACTTATGTTGGATTGGAGTTAGAATAGTAATTTGTTATGGTTTACTATCCAGCACTTTCCCAGAGTTATGTTTTGTTTGGAGTTAGAATAGTAATTTATTATGGTTTAGTATCCAGCACTTTCCCTGACTTATGTTGGATTGGAGTTAGAATAGTAATTTATTATGGTTTACTATCCAGCACTTTCCCTGAGTTATGTTATGTTTGGAGTTAGAATAGTAATTTATTATGGTTTAGTATCCAGCACTTTCCCTGACGTATGTTGGATTGGAGTTAGAATAGTAATTTATTATGGTTTACTATCCAGTATTTTCCCAGAGTTATGTTATGTTTGGAGTTAGAATAGTAATTTATTATGGTTTACTATCCAGCACTTTCCCTGACTTATGTTGGATTGGAGTTAGAATAGTAATTTATTATGGTTTACTATCCAGCATTTTCCCTGAGTTATGTTATGTTTGGAGTTAGAATAGTAATTTATTATGGTTTACTATCCAGTACTTTCCCTTACTTATGTTGGATTGGAGTTAGAATAGTAATTTATCATGGTTTACTATCCAGCATTTTCCCAGAGTTATGTTATGTTTGGAGTTAGAATAGTTAATTATAATGGCTTACTATCCACCATTTACCCTGACTTATGTAGGATTGGAGTTAGAATAGTTAATTATTATGGTTTATTATCCAGCATTATCTATTTACTATTTTTAATAAGAATAATATATGTCATGTTGTAATATTCATTTCAACAATATAAATTAAAAACATTTTATAACATTTTTACATACATATGACAAGTTTCTAAATTAAGAAACAAAATTAAAAAAAAAAATTTTTATTCATAGTTTACTTTGTTACTGCAAACATTTTGAACATTTTATAATACATTTTACATAATTTTTGGTAACAAATTATATAGCAGTTTTGTACATAAATACAGTTTCAATTATGCATAAATTAGTATATTAAATTTTAATAATTTTTATTAAATTTTAATATATTACATATTTTTTATGTCATTGTTTTTATCAAGATATGTACATAACATAAATTTACATTTTGTAACATCTGAGAAAAATATTTAACAATGAAATTTTTTTTAAATATACAATAAACAATGAATACATAATTCTATTGAACATATTAATGTATATTTTACAATATTCAAATGTTTTTCAACAATAAAAAGTAAATTATTACTAAACATGGTAAATATTATGCTATTTAATACAATTTATTTTTGATTTAAAGGGTATTTAGTCCTATTTTAGTTTTTATTATGCAACCATTTTGTTTTTGGAACTTCACTTTTTACTCTATCAACATCGTTGTTTGGGTCATTTTAGAAAACGGAACCTCGCGGTTGGGAGCTGTTTCTTGTTGGTGAAGGTAAGTTTATTTTACATTATTTTTAAAGATATTTAATTTTATTTTAGTGATAGTTGTAGTGTGTACGTGTCGATATGTGTAGTACTTTACTCATTATGTGCGAATTACGTGTTAATTAGCGTCGTTATGGAGAATGTACTTTGTGAGGTAGTTCGAACACAAGTAACGTTTACTGTTGTATTAATGGATGAATTCAGATTGTTTCTTATGTTTTATATGCTATTCGTAGGCTATGTGTATTTCCTATGTTTTGAGGGTGCGTTTTGTTTCGATTATTTACAGGTGTTCGTTTTGGGGAGCAGATGGACTGTAACGCTTTATTTTTTAAAGCAGGTACATACTTTTTTACTTTCCCTGCTTTTTCGGGTTTTCTACTTTTTTACTCGTGAAGATTTATCACCTTTTTAATAGTTTCAATTTCGAGAGGATTGCGACGGGGGACTATTATCAAACAGTTGTATTTTTTGCATTTTGTTGGGATTTTTAAACACTATATGGATAGCGTTTGCTATTATTGCTGTGGAAAGTATCACCGTGGAACATATTCTACAGCAGCAGAACCGTAAGTAAAAGTGATATTTACTTTTGGGTTGCATTGTGTTATAGTGTACTATTTAGTTAAATGTAATGTTATTATGTCTTGTAATAATATATTACTTATATTTTTACATGACATAATGTTACTAAATTTAACTACATAGTATATTTTGTTATGCTTTGCTCACTTTTTTGGTATTTATATTTAAAGGATGGATTTAGCTATTAGGTCTAAGTATGCTAGACCTTCTATACTTGGGTACATTCTAGTTTTTTGCTGGAGATATTCGTACATATTTAATGTTTGTTTACTTAGTTTAGGGCCAATTTTAGAAAGGGATTGCTCTATTCTGAGTTCTTGGTAGCTTTGTTCTTTTTTAATGCTTTGGATTAGTTTGTGAAGTGTTGGTTGACTTCTTCCTAAAGTTGCTTGGAAGGCATTATGCCATCCTTCAACTGCGTTGTTAGTTTTAGCTTTCTGTGCTATTGTACTAGCATACACATTCCACCATGGAATTTGAAATTTAGGTTGTCTACCGTGGCCTGAACGATGTAATCTTCCAACCCAGGTATCTTCAAAGTAGTCCAAGAAGGGAGTTAGTTTTTTCTCATTGGTGCGGTAGAAAGGGCTGTCAATTAATAAATTGTAGTAGTTAGCTACTTCTGTTGTTGGTACATATGCCAATGCAATCAACTTTTTTATTTGATAAGCAAAGTGACTGTTTGTAGAATATTCAATGCTTAAAGTAGATTTTTGTAAGTGCCTCCATATGCTTTGGTTGTAGTGATAATAACAACCTTGTATTGAGGTATGGGGATATATTTTAAGGATAGCTTGAATCATGGCCATTTCAAAGTCAATTATAATTCTTTGAGGATAGTAATTATCAGTTAATTCTTTGATCGTTGTTAAAAGTTCAACGTAGGTAGTATTTGTTTTGTTTGGCAGCAGAGTATAAATTAGAGGGATATTTGTATCTTGGTATTCCCTATGGATGGTGTAAAGTTGATAGAAAGGTTTGGGACAAACTTTAAAAGTCCCGTCCATCATCCATGTTTCACATGATTTAAGTTTTTGCAAATTACTATTAGTAGCAAAAAGTAAAATTTGTTTGTCATGACTGTGGTTGTCATACATTAAGAATTTATCCTCATTATGTGTAATGGTATATTCAGGATATATTTTTATATCCTGAAAACTTTCTGGGGTTGGTGGAGTTGGATCTGAAGCACGTTTAGTTTTTGCAATTAATCTTTTTAAGTTGGGAATAGAAGGTAGCTGTCCTGTCACATGTTCTGGCACTTTGCTTAAAACATTTTTCAAAATACTAGTGCTTGTTTCTTGTGATCCTGTACTAGCATCTTTCAATGTTTCCAGTGCTTCTCTAACTTCCACTTCAGTTACATTTGGTAGGTGGTTATGCTCACGTACATTTACCACATTGTTATCAACAGTTGTTGCTCTACCATAGCATGCACTTGAGTAATATTTACTACATTTCCAATGGGTCTTATTCGCTTTTATTCTTTCTTGGGTGTAGGTGTAACCCATGTAGCTCAGCATTAGTTTCCCTTTTTGCGAAGTAATGAAAGTAGCTCCAGTTGCCATGTCTAAGGTAGATCTGTGGAAATATATATATGTATATTTAAGAACATTGAACACTATTTATAGAGGTGTGTATAAGAGCAGGAAAAAGCGTGAACATATACTTACTATGTGGCTTCACTGGTAATTCTTTTATTCTTATTTCTCTTTCAGAATTTTCTCCTTTTTAAGTTCTGTAGTAGTGTTAAAGAATAATTGAAAGACATGATTTAGTGTAATAGGTGTTTGAATTTACTTTCTAAATTGTTATACATACAGTGACTATACTTACTTGATGTAGTAGAAGATGTTGGTAGTGTAGTTGTAGATAGGCAAATAATTTTGTAGAGTCTGTGGAAAAAATTATCATTGTGTTACTTGTAGTATTTGGATGATAGTAGTTGTTAACATATGAAGTAAATTGTACATTTACTTAGCAAGTTTAAATAATTTTTATCAGCTATCTAAGTAGACATGGATAAGGTAGTTTATAAATGTTTTTACATCTAAGTTTCTGGTCGTTGTTGATAAGTTCAACATGTTTTGTTTTCACTCTAAAGCACAACATTTTTTAAATTAGGGAGTTTATCTACTTTTAGCTAAGTTTGAATGAAAAAAGCAATGGGATTTAACTTACTTGAAGTGTAGTATGACGTTTTGTAGTTGTAGTCGTAGGTTTGTATTCTCTTCTCTCAGCAAGGTAACCGTTTTTCTCCAAGTTTGGGCCAAAAATGGTAAATTACGTTAAGTGTATAATTGTTTTTATATTAGTGAGTTAATTAATGGTAGCTTTTGATTGGTTCAATTAGTGAAATTTCAAAATCATTGGTTGAGAACGTTATTTTGAATTAGAAAACCGTTATTTTCGTAAGAGTTTGTTGCATCACTATTTGTTTGTTAAAGTACATAGTAAAAAGTTTTATATGTGTTTCTTTGTTTTATATGAAAATAGTTTATATGTAGAAAATAATGAAATGTGTTTCACATTTAGGCCATCGGAGTGTATGATAGTATCAGTAAATGTACATTTTTTTAACCTATATTATTTATTTTTATATAAAAAAAGTAATAGAAAACTAAATAATTATATGTGTGAATAGTTTTGTAAAGTAAAATAGTTAAAAAAAATTATTATAATTAAAAAATAGTGAATATCGAGTTGGTAATAAAAAGACAATATTTTTTGTATCTTTCTATAAGCAGATAGGTCGTCGATGTTAGTGTAGTCGATATATATGTCTAAGGTAATGTTATTTCAAAAACAGTCGATAAAGTAGTAGTCGATATTTATGTTGTCGATATTAGTGTGTACGATATTAGGGTTGTCGATAAAAAAAAATCGATATTTGTGTGAATCCTTGTTTAAGTATAGGATGACGATATTTATGTAAGCGATATTTTATTGACGATATTTATTTCTGACGATATTTATGTTAACGATATTCCATCATGGAACCAACTTGACCTACCTACCACACAGTCAAGATCTGGCATGCTGCAACCAAATCGCTGGTCTGGAACAATCGGTTGACTCTCGCCACGCCCGTGTGGGAATCACAAAAGCTAGGGGATTTGGGTAACTCTAAAGGATTCAACAAATGGGACCTAATTGGTATCTCCCACATTAGAAATCTATAGGGTACAGGGGGCGTGAAGCCTTTTGAGGCCCTCCAAAGTCAACACTCGCTGGCAGACTGAGTTTTTCCGATACCTGCAAGTCCGTCACGCACTACAAACAGTATTGCCTTGTGACTCCTCTCCACCAGATAGTTCTCCAATGGAAGATAGATTGCTGGATGGGCACCTGCCCGAAAGGGCTATATCCCTAACCTACCGAAAACTCATCAACAATATGGGTGATCCCCTAATCCCACTACGAGAAAAATGGATTGGAGATGGCATAGAATTGGACGATGAAAGTTGGCAGATGGAAGTCTCCTCCCCTAAAATGGTTGAAATACTGGCACAGCTTTGGCTTGTGCAGCTTAAAATCCTGCATAGAATCTTTGTAACAGGCCCTCAACTGGTACACATGCTTGGGCGGACCGATGGGTCTTGTAGACGGGGATGCCCTCAGTTAGGCACATTCATGCACTGTGGCACAATCCAGGAATACTGGCATAAGGTTCATATAGTCAGGAGCGAAACATTGGAGGTCGAGATCCAGCCAGAAGCGCCCAGATGCCTTCTTAACATTTGTGAACCGAACAACCTCACCACACACTAGTTCACGCTCGGATGTATGATCACTAAAAGAAATTGCCCACAGCTCTGGGGGGCCTCACATGCACCCACATTTGCTGATTGGGTAAAAGACCTTGATTGGTGCATGCTAAGAGAGAAGTCGGTATATACGGCCCGAGGCTGCCCTCGAAAATGGTCCAAGATATGGGCCCCTTGGAATGCATATCGTGGAAACATTTGTACCCCTCCTCGTGATCTGGATAGTGATTACCCCCCCTCCCTGTGATTTCCAATGCATTATCCTACTGTATCTGTATGTGTATTTGTTTTCGCTGTACCCTTCGTATTGACCTTTGTGGAACTATACCTTGTTGTCGAGTCTGTTAATAAAAAGATTCATTAAAAAAAACAAATTCAGAGGGAGAGCCGAGCCCTGAAAAAATTTGGCGTGTAAACCATGCAACAAACATCATTTTAGAATATAACATGGTGTCTTCAATTTTTTTTTTAAAGTGTATTTCTTTAGCACGTGGAAGTGTTTCACCTTGGTAAATCAGATTATAACTCTTTATTGAAAAGTATTTAATGAATATGAGAGTTTTTAAAGATGCAATGAGAAACATTCCTGCCCTGCATTCAGATGACAATGTTATCAGATAACTAAGAGACAAGTCATATGTGAAGTATACCCTGTGTGTGGCTTATAGGCTTATTATAGAAGGAGCAACATTATAGGCTATTAAACCAAACATGAGAGGTTTTTGTGCACTGTGCATCTCAAACTTACATATTTTTAAGTTCTCTCATTTATGAAAATTAACAAAAAGGAGGCTAAGGGAAATAAAGTATTTGCTGGGAATCACACATTTGGTTAAGCAAGGATTCAGCCCATATTTTCATTTTACACTGTGCTATTCAGCCACTAGATGGGTGTCTCTTTCTGACATCAAATGTTAATGCGTTGTTCGTAATTCTTGACAGAAGAGATTAGTGCATGGGTGACAGGCAAAGTACAGTTTTCATTATTGGCAGTTATATAAGCGATATAAGCGTTTCACAACCAATACAGACTACGTTACATTTTTTTTGGCACAAAGAGATTTGGCAGGATTCACAGGGCGCTGAGCTGAAACAAGGGTACGAACCTGGTTGACCATGTTGCATTGTCGGCAGCTGTAGCCACTAGCCCACATTGCCTCTGTCAAATCTGTTATTTTTGGGAATGAGGATTTGAAGGGACCTCAAGCTGAGCCTAGAGCCAGGCTTCTGGTTCGAGCCTGGATGGAGATTTCTCTCGGCTCTCACACCTCTAGTAGGCCCGAGTCTGAGTAAATAGTCAGCAGTACTATTAGTTACACTTAAACCTTCATAGTGGGGTAGGCAGAGGAATCTCCATCTCCAGAAAGTCCTTAGAAGTAATTTAGAGAGCCAAAATGTGGCATAAACCATAAGATGGAAGGGGAGCCTCTGCATGGGGGAGGGTTCTCTTTATTAGATGGCATACAAAGTGCACACTCCCCCCAACACATTAAGGCCCCTTCTCAAATTAAACACCTGAGCCTTGTTTGATTTTCTGCAGTGTGCATATTTTATTAAGATAAGTTAACAGGTCAATTACTTCATTGACCTCCATTTCTTTATTTAAAACTTAAAATTATTTTCACATCACAGTATTAAGATACTCACACTTATGTACATATTTACTCTTTTACAGCCCGTTCTCCAATGGGCTTTTGGTTGACCTTCGGGTTGTGCCAGCAGGCCACAACCAAGTTAGCCTGCTCTCCTTAAGTTAACCACCTTCCGGTCAACAGAGCCGCAGGTAAATAATCTGCCACCACTTGTGGCAACCAGCGGCTTCCAGGGTAGGGCTAGAGAAGCCAGGGCCACCAGCTGGTCAGCCCCAACTCTGCCGCCAGCCCGGAGCCCATGATGATTTAAAAACCTGTTCTGAGGTAAAACTGGCACTGCCCAAAGAAGTTCCCGTGATATTCTTGTCCAGGACCCCGCCACAGGGCGAGGCGCTTACTGGCGGACTCGTCCTCCCCCCCTGCACTCCAGAGCTTTGGAAATGGCCCCTAAGACTGTTTGTATAAAAATTTTAGTGCCCGCCTCTGATAGGTGCACTCCGTCCGCCGCATATAGTTCCGGCCTGGACGTTTGTATTAGCTTGTGACAAATAGTTCGAATGCTAGACTTCTGAAGTATTTCGGCCACTGACTGGTTCAACCTTTTTACTGATTTATTCACTGCCTTCGAGGGTGCGCCCCGCGACCATGTCTGCCTCGGAATGACTTCAGACCATAACAACATGGCTTTTGGCAAAATATTTCTGACTGCTGCTAGCGTAGTATACAAAAACTCTTTCACCCCTCTCCTTCCAGCCGGGATCATGTTGTTGCCTCCACAGTGCAACACGAATACATCGGGATAGGGCATGCCTCTGCCCAAAGCCGCCCTCAAATCATTCGGGACGTCAGCTAAGTGTTGACCACCTATTCCTACCCAATGATGGTCCCATCCTTGCGCCACGTGCGCCTTTCTCTCGAGCGTTTCCTTGAAGATCAACCCCGCCCTGCGAATAAAGGAGTGGCCGTACCAACATATTTGGGTTCTTTGGGAGGTAGTACCTAGAGTAAATATCGAAAGAAATGGTCAGAACCGCCTTTGAAAGTGGGGAGGGGGGGTTATGAGGGTGACTTTCATACTAATTGCGGGCATACATAACGTTCATAGCATGTTGACTTCCAACGTCCTAATCTCATGATAGTCTGTTCCGGCAACCCCAGGCCAGCGGCTGTGGTTGCTGCACCGATACGAAAGGAATGGGATGGGAAGTGAGCCGGGTCAACACCCATCTTTGACAAGGTCAGTTTAACTACCCTTGTGAACTGAAATCTAGTGAGGGGTAGGCCGTTCTTTGCATGAACTCCCTCATCAGCCTAACTGGGCAGTAAATGTAAATGTGTTTCGATTTATATAGCACACTTTAACCCAGGGGTCTCAAGGCGCTTGCTTAGGGAACCCATCCTGGTATTCTTCTGTGAGATACCCCGGCCGGGTATCCACAAGGTGAAAGCCAGGCATCCCGCCGCGAGGGGCCGTAGTGGAGATTAAGCAAGCTATTGCCCAGAGTCGCAGAGTGTGACCCCGTGAGTCAAGTAGGCACCGGAGCGAGAATTGTCGACTCCGTGGAATCTTTGAGCCCGAGACCCGCCGAGGCGGGGAATCGAACCCTGGTCCACGGCCGATCTCAGCTTCCGGGTCTGCCGCCTCTAACCACTGAGCCACGCTTCTCCACAAGTAAGACTCCCCCGCCACTCTGCCTAATATTAGCCAAGTCCCCTTGCCTAAAGGATCTGTTTTTGACCTTCGAACCCTGACTCTCAGGACATCTTCTGACTCGATTATGTCTTCACACCTTATTCCTCCTTCCCTATCCGCCTTAGAGGCCGGGAGCAACTCAGAAATCCTAAGTTCTCCACAAAAGGCTAACACGTACACTACCTTAAATAGCTGAGTTTCGTAAGGGGAAAAGCAAACCAGCGGCAGGGTCTCTAAGATCTTCACCAACTTACTCACATCTATGGGCCTTCTCGAGTCCTAAACACCCGGTGTTAAGCGCTCCCATCCCTTCACGGCTCTCCTCACTCTCTGATCCTTCGTTGGGTCTGTAACCCCTTTTAAGCCCGCATAGAATGCCAACGCTGACAGCTGTCTCTTCATCAATGCCACTGATTTCCCATTCCCTCTCTGATGTACTATAAAGCCTAATACGCTCAGGGGTACAAAAGTATCCACTAGGCCCGCTCCCCTTAAGTATATCTGATAACATTCCCACGACCTCTGATACATACTCTTAGTCTTGGGGGCCAGGGATGCAGTTATCAACTCGGAGGCTGTGGGGCACCAAACTTCCATAGCCCCGCTGGGAATGTTGTCATTGTCTTCTCTGCTTGTGGCCAATGTGCGCGGAATTCTGTCAACTTAAAATGAGACAAAGCGTCAGCTGCTTGGTTCTCAACCCCAGGGACATGTCTTGCAGTGAAATGTACATTGTGACTCAGACATTGCAATACTAGTTCTTTTAGTAGACGCAGCACCCATGTGCAAGTTGCTCTCTGGTTATTGATCACCATCACTACTGACATGCTGTCTGACCAGAATACAATGTGTCTGTTTGCGAGCGTATCACCCCACAAATGTAACGCCACCACTATGGGAAACAGTTCCAGGAAAGTAACATTGCGTGCCAGACCCTGTTGTGCCCAGTCCTCTGGCCAATACTGCATGCACCACTTAGGGCCCAAAATTGCCCCAAAGCCAACACTCCCTGCTGCATCAGTGAACAATTCAAGGTCCGCATTTGAGGTGCTCGGTGTCCGCCATAACACTAAGCCATTGAAGTTCTGTAAGAAACACTTCCAGGTCATCAAGCCCCTCCTCACATAAGCTGAGAGTCTAACTCTATGGTGCTTTGCGCGAAGCCCCGACATTGCCCTTGCTATACTCCTGGAGAATGCCCTGCCCATTGGTATGACCCTCAAGGCGAAGTTCAGTTGCCCTACCAAGACTTGTAGCTGGTGTAATGTAACTTTCTTTGATTTTAAGCAGTCATCAATCGCAGCCTTAAAGGCACCCACTTTTGACATGGGTAACCTGCAAACGCCTTCTCTGGTATCGATTTCAATGCCCAGGAATGTCAGGCATGTAGTAGGGCCTTCTGTTTTTTCTGCTGCTAATGGTACCCCAAGGGCTTCAGCCAAGTGCTGGAAGCCCAGCAGGGCCTTCCTGCATGACTGTGAACCCTTAGGACCCAGAAATAGAAAATCATCCAAATAGTGTACAACTGCATGGGATTTGTCTGAGGTCAGGAATTGTTTCACCGCCCATTCTAAAAACCTGGCAAATGTCTTAAAAACTGCACAAGCGATAGAGCATCCCATGGGCATGCACAGATCTATGAAATAATTCTCTTTTAAAGCGAAGCCCAAGAACTTGGTATCCTCCGGGTGAACAGGGAGTAGCCTAAACGCTGATTCAATATCCGATTTGGCCATTACAGCCCCTTCACCCAAAGCCTGCAGTTTTTCAATTGCTGTGTCGAACATTGTATAACGCACTGTGCAGAGATCTGGATCCAGTTTGTCATTGACAGATAACCCTGGGGGGCTTGATAGATTATGTATAAGGCGGAATTTACCTTCCTCTTTTTTAGGAACTAAACCCAGGGGTGAGCTGACCAGATCAGGGTTTGGAAGATTTGTGAATGGACCCGCTACCCGCCCCAAGGCAACTTCTTTCATTATCTTATTTTGCGCTGCTTCCATATTCTGGAGCACCGAACTCTGGTTGCGTGGAGGGATGCTGGTGGGGGTAGCTGAAGACGGGATACAGAAACCGATCGTAAAACCATTATGTAGGAACTGAGCCTCTTCTAGTTTGTCATATTTGCTAAGGAGGTGTGTCAAAACATGTCTTTTAATGGGAGTTGGCAGGCCTGTCGGCTGCTTTAGGTGGCTTCCCTTTTGGAGTGGAGTGGGCCGACTGCTCTTTAGGAATTCCTGATTTCTTGAAGCATCTGATTTCTGGGTGAGATGGGCCCCCACAATAGGAACAGCAATGTTTAAATTTGCACGAGGTCCCCCTATTGCACTCGTTTTTGTTAAACAGCCAGCAGGCCTGTTTTCTATCTCCAGCCCCCCTGTCACTCCGAAAGGACTGGCTCTGAGCAGGGGAACTGGTCTTGGACGTTGATGGGGAGGAATAAAAAACTGTGTGCCATAAATTGATCTCACGTTGATCCCATGCTATCCCTGGGTGTACTGCTTTCATTTGCCTGAATTTGTTATCATATTTTAACCATCCCACACCTGGGAACTCAGAGGCCGCCCCATGTATCAAGGATATATAACTGATCATCTGAGGGCCCAACCCAGGGTATGTCTCCAACATAATTGCGGCATAAATGGCAAATCCCGTGATCCAATTCTTTATGGACCAGTCTACCCATACCTTTTTTTGCTTGTACTCGCCCTCCTTACCTCCTCTGGCTTTGCCTGGAACAACTCCTGCATTAATAAGATCGAACACATCAACATATTCGCCCTTTAGTATCCTTTCCTTCATGTCTACGGGTACATGCCAAGTGATCCCCGTGGATGGTGATAAGGTCAAGGTTGCGGAACCGTACATTAACGGACTGTATGCTAAAGTCTGCTGACTTGCGATCTGCATCCCAGCCCCCCCTTGAATATGAGTACTCGATGGCCCTGCCAAATTTACAGCGGTGTTAACTGTTGGAGCCAGGGGCACACACCCCACATTCGGGAAAGCGCCGATCAGTATAGGCCCCCCACTTCCCGGGTATGCTGTGGTGGGAATCATCGTGCTAACAGGGCCATTACTGATTGCCTGCCCATGTGAATTAGTCAACAGCATTCCTAGTAATTGCGCTACCCCTCTCGATTGCACCCAAACTTGTGACACTCCGCTACCCGGTTGCGCAACCACTGGCGGTAAAGTAACCTGAGAGCAGGGCGCCTCCGCAGTAGCAACGGGCGCCCCTCCTGTTTGTGCAGCATTAGAAATATCATGGTTGGCCTCAAGAGCGCCATTGTCCTTATTCATGCTTGGGCTCAAGTCAATTGTCTCTAGCACCTCCTTCTCACCTGGTGACGCCGGTTTGGACTCAGCTGCCCTGGTCCGCTTCTCTTTCAACGCCTCTTTAAATCTTTCAGGCTTACGCCGTGTTCACTTGCCTCTCCCTCTTTCCTCTTGTACGTTCGCGTCCGCTCTAGCTCCTTCCCTCATTGTCTTCAATGCCCAATCCACGCCTTTTTCTTTCGTAAACTCCAGCAGCTCTGTAAGCGCGAGGTAGTCATCGCTTTTGGCTGGGGCCTCTTTGCCCTTCACTGGCCGCTTTGGCGGCATTCTGCACTTAAAAGAAAAATGTGTTAGTACCACTTAATTGACATACGTGCATCCGGATTAGCCACCAAACTGAGAACCCCTATACACATCTCTCCTTTCAAGCCCCACAACGTTGGCCCTTGTGCTATTGCTGGCAGTTTGCCCATGACGACCAATTATGTCCTTAAATTGCTTATGCATTACTTATAATATGTATGACTTTGTTATCCAATTGTCAGCCTGTAGCGCCATCCCCCCTCAGGCTTGTCTGCCGTATTTACGACCAAGCACCCCTGCTTCCCTATGGATTTGTCATCACTAGTGCGCTCTTGTCAGCGTCTAGAAAGAAAGGCTTTATTTTCTGCACTCAAGAATGCCATAAATAAAACATGTTTAACAAACCTAATTCTTGGTTCAAAATGTTTTTATATTCATTACATGCTTTGGTTGTCCTACAAAGCTACTAGCTTTGAACTGTGCCAACATGTGGCTAAAAGCCAAATGATATGCTTTTTATAATATAAATAAAAATCCCTTCTCTGCCAGGAAGATGTATTGTAAATCAGCACCCTCGAATGAATCTTGAATCAATTAAACTGTATTATATGCATTAGCCAGGCTACTAATGCATCTTACTTCAATTACAGTGTATTAAATGCATTCACTATGCTCCTAATGATTTTAGTATAAAGCTCATGTGAGCGCTGAGCTTATTAATAATGAGCCCGTCTCTTTCCGTTGGGACACCTATATTCTGCCAAGTTTGCCGGTCTCTTTTTATAGAAATCAAACGATATCCCTTTAAAACTCGGGGGAGGGGGAGGAGTGTCTCGCCCGATAGCGCATACCGCCCTAATCCCGCTGCATGCCCTGACCCTCTAACTCATAGTGAGCAATACGTTATTTTAACAAAGGGGGGAAGGCGGGGGATGCGCAGCAGCCGATCGTGCGGCTGCTCGCCATTCTATAAGCGTTCCGCTCTCATTTTCCGATGGCCCTGCCCCCTTGCCCTCGCTGTAAGCGCTAGCTTTAAAATCCAAAAAAGGAAGGGGGGGCGCATCTCCTCCGAAGGCGCTGGATCTGCATACATACTCCCGACCCCCTCCATATTCAAATCGGCTCCCCAGCCCACGGGCTCTCCACCGGCATGCCCCCTCGTAACCTATACATTCGCCGCACACCGGACCCACAACACGGCGGCTCGCACACGCGACAGGCATTCCCTGCCCCCCACGCTCGCGCTATCAACTCACGCGCCAAGCATTCATGCCGCAATAACTCTCCACAGCAACACACAAAAACAGACACACTGCAAGGCCCACTCACCTGCACCAAAGAGTCGGATTGACCCTCGCAAACCAGCTATCCACGCGACGGTCCCTGACTTCCTTCTGCGACGTCCGACTCCTGGGCGGTCAGCAGACAAAGAGGGGGTCACAAAGATGGTCGCTGGCTTTTAAGCCTCGCGCCCTCTGACTGCATCTGGGGCACTTACGACGTATTTCCGGTAGTCCCAGTACTTACACTTCCGGGTCGAGTGACCCGGAAGTGATTCCCTAATTAGGCGGCCCTTTGGCTGCCACTAACGGCGCCACGCCCTTAAGGGGGGTGGCGCCCTGCATTTCCTACAAATCACTCTGGTGGTCATGCGTTCAGCGGGTCCCTGCAATGCATACTTGCTGTGCTCTTCCCTTGACTATGAGAACCCTGCCCTACTAGATTAAGGGAGACAGGTATAGTTTGGTGGAGAGGGAGCATTGCTATAACTCGGCAGTGCTCCTTTCCCGCCAAACTCTCAGGTTTCCTGCTCGCTTTGGAGCTGGGCATGAGCAGGCAATGTGACATTGGAGCTTCAGCTGCTTCCCTCCTTAACGGCCCAGCTGCCACAAGACCGTTAGGTCATACGTAGTGTATTACGTCGTGTTTTCTTGACCCTGCGAGCGATGGCAATGCAGGGCAGGGAAAGCACACAATGGCCCCCAGGCACAGGGAGAAAGCTCCCTTAGCTTCGGGCCACTGCTATCCTTTTCTGCAAGAACCCACTGGGGTCTGTTTCTCATTGTAACACCACGGCTAATGTAATTCCGACGAATTGCCGATTTAATGTGGATTCTGCAGCAAATGTGGCGTTGATAATCCCTAATGCCGGCAATTCGTCGGAGGAATAGACACGACGCCCAGATACTGACAGATTAAAAGTGTCTAACATCTAATAATCATGAGGAATGAGTGACACCGCTACAAGGCAGCGCCCAAACTAACCTTGGTTTTAAACAGTATAAAAGTACATTAGCCGTGGTGTTACAATGAGAAACAGACCCCAGATGAGGAATATACCATAACTCTCTAGGGTAGGGAATTGTCATCTCTCTAAAATCCAATGCTACAAGAGAACAGTACTGCTCCTGTACATAAGTACTACTTTAGAAATTGATGGTAAAGTCCTGATGAAGGCATACCCTTAAATGTCGAAACGCGTCGACTGGATACCATCTAATCTTTTTTAATTTCTTGTGAATACATATGTATCACTTTATGTTATTTTATCAAGCCTGATTAATGCACTGAATTTTATCATTCTCTTTTTAATTATATTAAAAATGTATTTTTTCTAAACTGCACTAGTTTGTTTGTTTAATCTATTGTGTAATTAAGTATATGCCCGGGTTCACTACCATAGCCTTAAGTGGTAATGGGTGGACCGCACCAGCCTCAATCGCCACATGTGGCGTGTATGGTGGAGCCAAAATCCAAAAAGAAGCATAGTGCGCTTGTGCACACAAGTAATATAGATGCATATCCGGAACTGTGAACCCGCCTAGTTCATAAGGTTTTGTCAGCGTGTCCCATCCTAGACGTGGTTTTTACCCCCCCAAGCAAGTGTGATGAGCAGAGAGCGGAGTGTATTGAAAAAGTGCATTGTTAGAGTAAGCGGAATATTAACAAATAAATACAAAAACTTAGGCAACACCACCATTTTGATCAATGCAACCCTGTCCGCAAACAACAATGGCAATCTCGTCCAGCGTGATACCTGTTCTTCCAGTCTGGACACCGCCACCCCGTAATTGGCCCGAATAACTTCTTGCGAGTCCCTATGTAACCAGATGCCAAGGTACTTAACAGGTTCCGTGGCCCATTCTAACGGGAAATTTAACTCAAATAATTTTGGGCTGCTTGTGAGAGGTAGTATTAGGGACTTATCCCAATTAATGGCCAGGCCGGAATACCACTCAAAACGGACATATTCTCTGATTACCCCTTCCAGATATCGTTCCGGCTCCCTGACGTATAGGACCATGTCATCAGCGTTCATCGACACTGCCAACGGCTGTTGATGAAAACGAAGAGCTGAGTCTGCATACCTCTGTCTCAATATACAGGCCAACGGTTCCGTAGTATAAGGGCAAAGAGCAAGGGCGACAGCGGGCACCCCTGCCGAGTGCCTCTCTTAATAGGAAATGCCCCAGACACATGCCCATTAACCCGCACCCGGGCCACCGGAGCCGTATAAAGCAATTTAATCCAGTTTGTGAAAAAGAAAGGGACTCCCATGCGGTGGAGCACCGCCATCATATATCGCTGTGCAATGGAATCGAACGCTTTGGCAGCGTCAAGCAGAACAGCTGCCGCCGGTAGATCTGGTTTAAGTAAATGTAGAACAGCAAACAGTGCTCTCAAATTATGGGCCGTGGAGCGCGTGGGAACAAACGCCGACTGGTCAGGGAGGACCATGACCAGGAGCAGCAAGCGTAGCCTCGTCGCTAGGACCTTGGCAAGTATTTTTACGTCAGTATTCATAAGAGACAGAGGGCGGTATGATTCACACTTATCCGGTGGTTTACCCGGTTTCGGCAAAGCAACAATTAAAGCCTCCCTAACCGTGTCCGGAAGTCATCCCCACTCAAACGATTCAGCAAACATAGCTGTGAGATGAGGTAACAGCAGATCTACATACTCCTTGTAAAATTCTGAGCCCGCCGCCTTCCCATTAGGTAGTGCAGCAATTGCATCCTTAGGTTCGCCCTCCGTTATGGGATGCATTAAGAAATCCTGCTGTCCTTTCGATAGCCATACCAAGGCCACATCATCCAGGTATTGTGCTATCTCTTCCTCGTTGACAGTATCTTTATATTCGTACATTCGCCTATAGAACTGAGCAAAGTGGTCTAATATGCCATCAGCATCTGTCACAGATTTATCTCCGACAGTAAGTTCTTGCACCCCACAATACTTAGACCAGGGCTCCGTAATCCTATCAGCTAAGCCGCGTCCCGGACGCCCTCCTTCACTATAATGGCGGGCTCAGCGTCGCTTATCAAGATGCTTCACCTCCTGCTCAGCCAATTTGTTATATTCATCATCCTTAGATCGTATGGCGGCCAGAAGGGAGGCCATTGGCGCCTCCTCATATTGACACTCTAGTCCCACTAATTCACACTCCACCGACTCATGGAACCGTGCAATGATTTGAGTATTCCAGCCTGTAAACCTATGCACGCCCTGCGTATATTTACTTTAAACGCCTCCCAGATGGTGCCCATATCCTCCACTGATCCCACATTCACCGTAAAGTAACTATCTATAGCTTCTCGTACACCTTCGCGAAACACCAAGTCCAATAATGCTGTTGATTGCAGTTTCCACGTGAACGGCGCAGGAGCGTATGTTGGGAAAACCCTGTCCATTATCACAGGCGCATGGTCTGACAATGTACGAGGCAGATGCACAACCCTTGCCACCCAACTACTAACATCCCGGGTCGACAACCAGTAGTCCAAGCAGGACCATGTGTCATGCGCATAGGTGTAACAAGTACCCCCCTTCACTCCAGGATGTCGTAAGCGCCACACATCCACTAGCCCCAAATCAAGCATGCCATCACATACTGCTTGCACAGCTTTCTTAACAGGTGAAAGTGACATGACTTTCTATCAAACTCTCGATCCAACACCACATTCAGGTCCCTACAACATACAATAGCCGAGGCTGGCAGCGCATATATCTTTTTCCACAGGATCTTGTAAAATTCAGGGTCATCCACATTTGGCCCGTACACATTCACCATGGTGATCAAGGTGCTGCAGAGTTTCCCCTGCAGTATAATATATCTACCCTCCGCATCAATGTCCTCATACATGCTCACAAATGGGATATTCTTTTTGATCAGTATCATCACCCCACGAGCGTAGGACAAATAATTAGAGGCAAGCTGAACCCCTGCCCACTGCTTAGCCACTGATGCAGCCGTATGCCCTGTGAGATGCATTTCTCGTAGAAAGGCCACCTGGACATTATGACGAGACAAAAAAGCCAATACTTGTCTAGTCTTTTGTGGCCTATTCAACCCCCCCACATTCAATGTTAGCCAAGTGAGTTTGCCCCCTTTAACCATTAAACTCATAAATCAGTAACACATGATGGATAAGCTTGTAATACACCATCAAAAGCCAGTAACAGAGCTGAAAGACCTGCATTGCCCAGCCGCACTCAACAAACCGCCAGAATTCCCTGCCAACGGCTAACCAACAAACACACACCCCCGAACCTTTCCCCACCATCCCAAACTTGCCAAATCAGCCAACGCGTTTCTCTCCCTCAAGGGGAGCTTCCTCAGGGCTGAAATTTAAACACATAAGAATACATAAATACCAAGTTTTTTTTAAAAACACAGAGCATATACAATTTATACATTTCTTACAGTATTACACATACAAAAGAGACAGCCCAAATTGGATTATCAAAACCATTTAAGGCACAAAATTGATGACCAAAATACTAGAACAGGAAGAAAGTATCTGAAGAAGTAAAGTCAAGAAAGAAAGAAAGAAAGGGAAAACAGGGGAGAGGGGTGCAAAGAGTGAGTGAAGACATAATAAGGAATTGGAAAATTAAGAAATATATAGTGACACGCAAGGAGAAACACGACCGCTAGGTGTAGCCTTCATAGATCTTAAATCAAAAGGTATGTCCACAACCAAGAGATACAGGACGGTTGTAGGAGGTGTAGGTTGTCTATCCTAACATCAGTTGAAGTAAAGTCTATTTTCTTCAATATCTATGAGTTCCTTACTCTCAACAGTATACCCTTATTCTAATAACACCGATTGATAGAATATAGGAGGAACCATCAAAGCTTATATCTTGAGTGAACAATCCTGTCAGGTATCCCTTTTAATTCAGAAAGATTCTAAGTTAAGTAAAAGTACATGTATCCTAATGTAGTACTAGAAGGCTTACCAATTAGATTTATAGTATTCTTTCAGGATGATAATACGTAGAGTATATTGAAGTGTAACATAACGTGTATCCTGGGCCCGGGATGAAAATGACGTCAGTCAGCCGTGGTCTTAGCTGCATTGTTTAGAAACAAATACAGGGATTTTTTTTAAAAAGCAATCAATAGATTATAAGTTTGTGCATGGCCAAGTGCGTACAGAGAGCGGAGTGAACGGTATGCAGACTTCCGATTTTATTATTCTATATTATATTAGTCAAAAAAAGTGCTTTCACACATAAAGTCCTTGTACATTTAACCTAATAAATTTGGAACGGAAAGAATGGGATGATGGAAGGTGTATTTAGTTCAAGTGATAAAAAACAGCACAATTTGGATAATAATGAGTTCATGATCCCCCCGCTGTGGTCTAGTTACTCACTAGGCCCACCTCTCAAGTAAATGATCCCAAAGTGGGTAGACCAAAAGAGTATGACTGCATAACATAAGGTCCAAGATCCCACCATTGATGTTTAATTACTTTTTTAGCCCACCTCTAGGGTATACGATCACATAGTGAGTCAAACCCACCTTAGTTTATTTAGTTGGTCATCAGACCATGCAGAAATGTATATTGTATCACAAACAGTAAGATACAGTGTTCCCTTATTATAAATCCTTCATCTGAAAATTATTGGCGGCGTAGAATAGTCAGGAAGGCCGGTCCTATATATGAACAATAAAGCTCAAGGTAACATATAAAACAAATTTGTAGTTTCAGTGCTGTTGGCATACCCTACAGCGTTATTCCAAAAGCGGTATTTCTCAAGAGCAACTCACTTTGTTTCAAAAGATCCTCGACGGAATGCCGCCTCGTGTTTCCTCCTTAACGTCGGTGTGTTTTCTTAGCCCGGTCCCATATATAAGAATCTAGTAAGGTTTGAAAAAGTCTTTTTTTAAACATATATAAAACTATGAAGTTAAGAGATTTTTTTGTATGGTATAGAGAATAATGCAGTGAGTTTAATCAAATAAATATCAGTGTGCGCCTTCACCACTGCACAGAAAAAACGAATATCAATATACAAGGGCATCACATCCCTCTTTGGGAGTCAGTCCCATATCGCATTGCGGTCATATATTAAGAAGGACCGGACAGTCATAGTCTGCAAATGACCAAATAGCATTAACTTGCACATGCAGAAATTTTTGTACTCAAAGTCCCCTGGTGCATCACAAAATCATAAAAAGTTTTTATCAAATAGGGAAGTTCTAGGTCGCTATAGGTTAGTCAAGACTTCCTAATTTAAAATTATTAAAGTTATTTTAAGGCAGTTTGTATGTCACTTAAAAAAGTAACTTGGCTCTCTTTTATTTAATTTCCATCGTTCGAGCCAGCGAGAGAGCCCATAGTACCCCTTCCCACACTCACTGAGTTTCCAATTTCGAAGTAGTCCGAGCGGCAGGTAACGTGTAGATCCCGTGCGAGAGTTGTAACGTTTGTTGCCCAGTTTAAATAGGCCTGACTGGGGGCCTAATTGATTAATTATCCCAATCAGAATAGGTCATTGCAAAGGCGGTAGCTAGGCTCCTGCGTATAATAGCGCGACTAGTGGGTCGAAAGACAGCGCCATTTTGGAATGGTGATTGAATAGGTTATAAACGAATATTGAGGATATTATTACGAAGTTTGTTGTCACATATCAGTCCTTCGATTCTATGAGATACCGTATAAATAGCCTATCTCTGATTTCGATGTGTCGTCCATTTTTAACAACCGCGAGATCCTGCAGAAATGAAATAAGGTGAAAATAAAGTCAAGAGGTCCTGCGGAGGAGCCCGGGTTGCCATAATGGCCGCCATCTTAAGGTGGTGTAAAGTAGACGAGTTCTCTCTCTACTATAGCATATAATTGTCAAACACCTCCAATTATTGCACCCCGTATAGGCAAAAAATCATGTATTATTGAAAAGACACATATCTAATGGAGGATACCGCGAGATAAAAATATATAATCGGGAAAGATTAGTCCCAGAATTTTATCATCGTCATGGTGATAGGCTTACCATGTGAATATGTTATTATTAGGGATTTCCCGAATCGGAGCGCTCCTTTGTGGGGCAAGAAGAGGTGTGTTTAGACCTAATAATAATGATGGTTAGTTCAGAATAAATATCGTTTATAGTCAGCACAGGAGTGACATAGTCTGAATAGATATGCAAAAGGATGTTCATTAGTTGAGATAGGTGTTATTTATAATCGTCATGAGTGGGACACCTATTATTCAAATGGGCGGTGGAGTGGAAATGTGTTGCCCATTTATTAAACATGGATATTTATCACAAACATAGGGGTGACAGAATTTATACAGATGGGCAGTGGGGTTGGAGTATGTTCGTAGTACATATATAGTTATTCAGGGGAAAGGAAACTGAAATAGTGGATAGAGATAGTAGCAGTCAGTTTCGTATACCAAGGATGTCATGCAATGAGGTATAATACAGTGTATTCAGACATTTAAAAATCAGCATATTCATATTGGCACTAATTTCCTGATAGTATTGTTAAAAGATGCTTTTCCTCATATTTATCTTATATTAGGGCATCTCATTGTCTGAGTTCAACCCGTATTTGATACCTTGTAGCTTACATATCCATTTACATTCCCTTTGTCTGAGTAAGAGCTCCCAATACCCACCCCTCATTGGGTTGTGTACTTGTTCCAGAGCATGAAACCAAAAGTCTGGTTTACCATCATGTGTCTTTATGATATGCTCAGTCAGAGGATATCTCAGGTCCCTATTGAGAATTGCCCTCCTATGCTCCTGAATGCTTGTTCTGAGATTCCGTTTTGTGCTGCCAACGTATATTAGCCGGCAGCCCCAGCCCAATACATAGATTACAAAAGTGGTTCCACAGTTTATGAATCCTTTGATGTTATATGTCTGGGATCCATTATAAGAAAAGCTCTTTGTTTTGTCCTTTCCCAGATCGAAGATATTAAAATTTTTACAGACAAAAAAACCCTTTGGTTTGGGTGGCAACCACGTTATGCTATTGGTGTCCTCTGTTGTTACATAACTTGGACATAAGTCATCTCTCAAAGTCCGACCCCATCTGAAAGTTACAGATGGATTGGTCCTAGTGGCTGTTTGTAACCCTGGGATCTCATTCAAGAGATGCCAGTTTCTCTTCAAAATTTTGAAGATAGCGTTGCTGTGTCTTGTATATTGTGTCACAAACCTCACCTCATTATTGTTGCTCTTTTTTCTTTCCGGTGTTTTTTTCACCAGTGTAGATTCCCTGGTGATTGTGCGTGCTCTAGCTTCCGCTCTATTCAGGGTTTCTTGGTTGTAACCTCTTGCCAGAAATCTGTTCTTAAGGTTATCCATATTGGCATCAAACAATGTATCCTCGCTTCAGTTTCGTCTTAGACGTACCATTTCCCCATACGGGATATTCTTAATGGTTGCGCTGGCATGTGCACTATCTGCATGCAGGACTTTTCTAAACAAGGTATTTTGAATTCGCCCATTTTTTAAATTGTTTTTATTTTTGAAAACCTTTATTGCACAATTTCGGCAAACAGTTACGGGCCTACAACCACCTGGCCGGCCTCGGCTACGACTTAGAGCACATTAGCAAATTTACGCCAACTCAATAGCACATCGATATAATTAGCAAGTTACACTATAACCGGAGCGTCTATTGAGTAACAGGAGGAATGAAGGTTAATTTTAAAATATATAGAATGTAAAGGATCAAAAGCCGAACAATCTAGCAAGGGGGTACCGAGTGGGCAAGGCTTATAACAGAGCAGTCGGACAGCGAACGTTTTCAGAATATTGGTTCAAAGGCTATCAGTAGGTAGGCAAAATACCATGCAAGCAACACACCAGCCATCGCCCATCCCGGCGCCATAGGCAACCCCGATACCTCCCACAGGACCGCATGAAGCGGAAAACAGCGAGGGCATCCCACTAACCCAGCACTTCGATCCAAGGAAACAAGAAAGAAAAAGACAAAGAAAGAAGACACAAAAGAGAGAAAGGAAGAGAAAAGGTCCATAGTAACTAAGGAAAACAAAACAAGATCCCCAACCCCCAACCCCCCACCCTGCACCCCTGCAGAGGCTACGGCCTATCCCCCCCTAGCAGCGTGCCTGTCGCCCTCAAAACGAACCCGAAATGCAGAAGGAAGACATAAACAAGATAAGGCCATAGAGCAAAGAAAAAGTAAACCCAGAATCCCCACCTCACCAACCCCCCACCC
Organism: Lissotriton vulgaris; assembly: GCF_964263255.1. Taxonomy (NCBI): domain Eukaryota; kingdom Metazoa; phylum Chordata; class Amphibia; order Caudata; family Salamandridae; genus Lissotriton; species Lissotriton vulgaris. The sequence continues at coordinate 84,237,670 of NC_141694.1, forward strand.
TGCACGTCGAAGAGGCTACGGCCCACCCCCCAACTAACGTGCCTGTCCCCCCAAAGAGTCCCAATGAAAGGGAAAAAACTCGGGGGAAAATCATAAATACCAAATGCCCACCCTCCCCCCCTTACACAAAGTAGCTCAGGTTCGAACACAAAAAGACCCACAGATCACCAATCAGTAAATGCGGCATATCGCAGATCAGGAAAGCGTCCTTAGTTCAATAGCAAACCGGGTATCCATCCTGCAAACCAAGGAAGAAAAGTTCACCCCTGGCCCACCTTGACCCTGCCATCAATACGCAGCCATTGATATTTAACAACGCAGTTCAACTCCAGACAGTCAGGATAGTCAGGCAAACAAAGCAGAACCAACGTCTTGGGAAACTCCAACAGCAGGGGGCCGAGAAGACCACCATTCCAAACGCGGAGGCGCTGCAAGAAGGAACCGTGCCCGACTCCCAAGTCACAGCACAGTACAAGCAGCGTGGAGTGGACGGGCAAAGAAGCAGCGCGAAGAGGACAATCCATCTGCTCGCCAGTGTCTGGCCCCAATGTTCCATGCACACAGGCAGTCGGCTTTAACGCGTCCCCAACACTAGGCAGGGCCCCCAGCGGTGCCATCTGTAGGCATTCGTCAGGTACATCCAGTGTCAGCGGGAAATCATTAGTGGCAGCACTCTCCCTTGGACCGTCAAAGTCCTCAGCAGTCAGCAGAGCAGGAATGGCGTCCAGCTTACGCCCGAGTTTCCTGCCTCCCCTCATCCAGGCAAGGCGGAGGGAACCCAGGGCAGCAACAAGGTCCCGAACCGTGGGTTCCATAGCGCTCGGCCAGCACAGATTCACTTGTACTCAAATAGCGTCCGCCCCAGCCGGCGTCAGCAGCTCACACAATCGCGCCCGGGCAAGGAGCTAGCGATAAAGGTAACCTACGGGTATCCGCCACACTACATTAACACTGGTGATCCACTGTACCGCAATGGCCGCAATCATGTCAGTCTGTCCGTGGGCGCCTGCTAGGAAGCGCATGCAGCAGTCGCACTGAGCTGTGTGGGGTCACATCACCACGGGCCGTTCCGCCAGCCACATACCAGTTGTCCGATAAGCATGGCACCAGGGTCCGCAAAGGAAACACAGGTCTGCCCCAGCGTGTGCAACGTTACAACCGACCCAAAATGGCGCCCCTCCGTCCTTCCAACCGGCCCAAACAAGCAGCCGAGAACAAAGGAAAAGTCTCACTGACCGATGATACAAAGTCTCCCAATGCAGCCGTATCCTCGGCAGCGCGGGTCAATTACAGCAACCGGAGCAGCGTAAATGCTGCCTCCCGCGATGATAAGCGACGGGTGTCCCGGCCTGCAGAGCCGCGTACTCGAGTGATCCCGGCCACCGGCATCAACTTCCGTCCCCTCGGACAGTGGACGAGCTCAGTCTCGGGCTGGGTAAAGAGGATCGGGAAGGAGGGTTACCGGACCCATCCAGACTCAGGAGTTGCTGCAAACGAATCCCCAAGTCTTCCGACGCCGCAGCAGGTCGGCCCCGAGCTTGTGCAAGCGGGGGAAGGCAGGATAGTAAAAGGATTAATGCCGTGGCGAGCGGAGCTCGCAAACTAAGCGGCCATCTCGCTTCGCGCTCGGCCACGCCCCCCGAATTCGCCCATTTTTAATGTAGAATTGTAGGTCCAAGAAATGTATTTTTTCTTTGTTGTATTCTATTGTTAGCTTGACATTGAGGGCATTCTCGTTTAGGTACTTATGGTACTCAAGTCATTGTTTTTCGGTACCAGACCAGAGACAGATAATGTCATCAATATACCTCCCCCAAAACACAATGTAGATTGTCCAGGGGGAGGCATATCTGTTCCAGGCGTGTCCCTTCTCAAATTGTCCCATAAAGAGGCATGCATATGATGAGGTAAATTTTGTCCCCTTCGCAGTACCCCTCTTTTGGTGAAACCATCTGCCATCATACAGAAAAAAGTTTTTTGTAAGGACTAAATGGATCATCTCAAGAACCATTTGGTTCTTGAGTAGAGAGTCTGCACCTTCCCTGTCCAGGTAGAACTCCGCTGCTTTGAGCCCCAGATCGTGTTCAACACATGTGTAGAGGCTAGTCACATCCATTGTCACAAACCATAAATCGTCCGACCATTGAAAATCCTGCAATTTTGTAAGGATATCCTTACTATCTTGGATATATGAAGGCAGATTTTGTACAATTAAAGATCAATGAATTCTGATAGTTTTTCTGTAGCTGAGCCAATACTGGATATGATCGGTCTTCCGGGGGGGAAATTGCCACCCTTATGAATCTTTGGCAAGATATATATGCAGGGGGATCTTGGATTGGTGACCTTTAGATATTTAAACTCAGGATCACTAAGTAGCCCCATATCTCTCCAGTCAGTAAGTTTGGAATTTAGTTCGACCATTAAAGGTCCCATGGGATTGCCAGAGAACCGTTCGTAACAATCTGTTTCACCCAGTTGTCTTTCAATTTCAGTTTGGTAGTCGGAAAGGTTCATAATGACGACGTTTCCGCCCTTATCTGCCTCCCTAATCACTATACTTTTGTCATTCTTCAATTTCCTTAGGGCATCCCTCTCTCCTCTAGACAAGTTATACAGTATGTTGCGGCGGTCCCTGCTATCCCGTTCAAGTTTATACAGCTCAGCGCCCACCCGTTCAGTGACTAGATCAATGTTATGGTGAAAAATGCCAGGCATAAATTTCGATTTCGGCTGCAGGCCAATATCAGTCAACATATTTTCTACAATATTATGTTCCACACATATTGTTTCCAAATCAACTTCTCTTTCCTTATTAAGTTCAGTCAAACATTTTAAATTTTTTACTTCAGCAATAGACATAGAAGAGATACCCCCAGTGTCCCCATAAATCACATCACGCGGAGTTTTATCATGAAAAAAATCTTTTAACCCCTTCGATGCTGTTGACGGAACGGTTCCGTCATGCACGTCGGGTGAGCTGTGCGGATGACGGAACCGTTCCGTCATGACTCCGCCCGCGCAAGGCGGAGTCAGCATGGGCGGGGAATTCGCGCCGCACGGAAGCTATTAATTTAAGTTGCCTAGAAAATTTAAACAGGTCGACATGGATATTCGCAAAATCCCCATCCTGGGTTGTACAAAAGCCCAGACTCTTACAAAGTAAGTTATTTTCATCTTTGTCTAGTACCCTGTTTGACAAGTTTACTACTTTCAACTCTGAGGTCTGAGAGGTAATGACAGTATTTTCCCTTTCCATAGGTCCTATTGATTCCCCTGTTCTTTCGTTTTGGTTTTTGATCTCTCTGACCTTCTCAGTTGGTCCTCTGTTGTTTCTCCATCTGCCCCCTTGCCCCTTACGACCCCCTCTCCTTGTCTTCTTAGTTGTTGACCCTTTTTAGCCTGATTGCCACTCATTCTTAGTTTGGCCATTTCCTTTTGAAATGTTGATGGGCCTTCCCCTAAAGGGAGTCCACCCGAGGCATTATTTGAGGATGTGCTCTCTACAGAGGAGAGGGAGGTACTACTCGCTGTTTTTAATTCTTCACTCTCCTCCCTCATTTTTTCTTGTTAGTATCGTCTGACAGGGTGATACTGTCAAATCTTTTGGCAAATGTGTAAATACGCCCCTCCTTGTAATCTTTATCATCACGTTTTATTTTGCGTACTTTTTTGTCTTTCAAATGGTTTTCTATTACCTTCTTGAGAATTTCAAAGTTTTTTTCAACTAGTTCCCTATATTCCTGGGATTCTATTTCTCTTTCTATGGCCTCTATCTCAGTTAACAACCTAGTTCCCTTCTCTTCAGCATGTCTTATCAGGATTCGCATCATGATGAGTGAAGCTTCTTCTAAGTTGGCCTCCCATTCTTTAAGGAGCTCGTCACTCAAATCCTCGAAGGTGGGGAAGATAAGGTTGCGTAACCCACGTGGTATTTTTTTGTTGTCAATGTACTGTTGCAGAGTTACGCCGTCCCACCACCTCGAGAGTTCCTCTTTTTTAAGTCTCTCCAATTTTAAGAATAGTGAGCGAAGTCCCATAGAGTTCTGTCCTGGTTGGACTGTTGGTGTACTTTCTTTGTTTTTTCCCAAAAGATTTTGCGCCATCTCTTCTCATTTGTCATCAAATTTTGCTGTGAGGATCAATGCCAGGTCACACAGCCGACCCCAGCACCTATGGGCGCTCCTGATTTTACACTTGTGCCCCAGGACATGCAGTCCATACAGTATGTCACAGCCGGATATCCAGCCCCACAAGGCCCTAAGGACTCCCTTTGGCAGGCTCAGGCCTATGGCAACCAGATGGAAATGCTCAGTCAGGCCAATGACGGACTAATTGCCCCCACGCCAGTGTCTGCGCTGGGATTGCTACTGTAGACAATGGGCTCTCAGTGCCCAGATCCGTCGAGTCGAGGACCGGTAGTCAACACTCCCCCAGTGGCACCTCGCAGCTACCTGAGGCCGGGGATGCACGGCCTGCTATCGGAGCACTGCACTGGCGGCTCAACAACCATCTCCGACCCCCACCACTCTCTGACCGGGGAATCGCACGTCAGTCTCCCAGCCTCCACCGGCCAGACCCATAGCCTCCCACACCCACCCACCCCCCCCGGCACCAACCACAGCTCGCAGGGGAGCGACCCAGCCCCGAGCCGACACCGCCTCCACAATCCCGGCGGCACCAGGCCCCAGCCCCACTCACCGCCGCCGGCGCTAGGGAGCGCGCCCCAGCCGCAGATGATGCACAGCCTCAGCCGGTGGCTCCGATCAATCCCGTCCCCAGCTTCCCGTCACACCGCGCTTCGCCCGTTTTCATACAGATCCAGACCCTCCGCTAGTGCCGGCCGCGCCCGGGCCCAGCCGCTCCGCCCAACAGCACCAGACGTCCTGGAGGCTTCACTCGGCACTACGTCACCACAGCCGCCGCAACGATACCGTTACCAGGTTAGGTCACAGCTTGGGGGCAGAGGGTCTAACAACCAGGACAGCGTATGGCAGCAGGTCCGCAGCTCCGATCAGGCCGCCATGTTACAGGCACCTCGAGGTCAGCGCTTCAAAGTCCTTAGTCCAGCCCACGGGTTCCACAGCCAGCATAAAAGGCATCAATCAGCACCGCAGGTCACTGGCACTTCAATGCCATTGATTACCAGGCATGAAGCATACAGATGCAGCAGATATTGGACGGATAATGGCTCAGTCAGGCAGAGCATCACAAAAGTGCGGCCATCTTGCTGTGCGCCCTCTAGCGCCCCCCGCTTTACAGTATATAGTTAAAGACATAGGAAATTAGGTAGTGTACATGCATTTTATATTCACCATTACTCACAAAAGATGTAAGAAGTATGAGATAACATAGGTATAGGATAACATAGGTGGCCAGTGGACAACACGTGATAATCATTGTTGTATTGTTGAACCGTTCGTAACAATCTGTTTCACCCAGTTGTCTTTCAATTTCAGTTTGGTAGTCGGAAAGGTTCATAATGACGACGTTTCCGCCCTTATCTGCCTCCCTAATCACTATACTTTTGTCATTCTTCAATTTCCTTAGGGCATCCCTCTCTCCTCTAGACAAGTTATACAGTATGTTGCGGCGGTCCCTGCTATCCCGTTCAAGTTTATACAGCTCAGCGCCCACCCGTTCAGTGACTAGATCAATGTTATGGTGAAAAATGCCAGGCATAAATTTCGATTTCGGCTGCAGGCCACTATCAGTCAACATATTTTCTACAATATTATGTTCCACACATATTGTTTCCAAATCAACTTCTCTTTCCTTATTAAGTTCAGTCAAACATTTTAAATTTTTTACTTCAGCAATAGACATAGAAGAGATACCCCCAGTGTCCCCATAAATCACATCACGCGGAGTTTTATCATGAAAAAAATCTTTTAACCCCTTCGATGCTGTTGACGGAACGGTTCCGTCATGCACGTCGGGTGAGCTGTGCGGATGACGGAACCGTTCCGTCATGACTCCGCCCGCGCATGGCGTAGTCAGTCTCCCAGCCTCCACCGGCCAGACCCATAGCCTCCCACACCCACCCACCCCCCCGGCACCAACCACAGCTCGCAGGGGAGCGACCCAGCCCCGAGCCGACACCGCCTCCACAATCCCGGCGGCACCAGGCCCCAGCCCCACTCACCGCCGCCGGCGCTAGGGAGCGCGCCCCAGCCGCAGATGATGCACAGCCTCAGCCGGTGGCTCCGATCAATCCCGTCCCCAGCTTCCCGTCACACCGCGCTTCGCCCGTTTTCATACAGATCCAGACCCTCCGCTAGTGCCGGCCGCGCCCGGGCCCAGCCGCTCCGCCCAACAGCACCAGACGTCCTAGAGGCTTCACTCGGCACTACGTCACCACAGCCGCCGCAACGATACCGTTACCAGGTTAGGTCACAGCTTGGGGGCAGAGGGTCTAACAACCAGGACAGCGTATGGCAGCAGGTCCGCAGCTCCGATCAGGCCGCCATGTTACAGGCACCTCGAGGTCAGCGCTTCAAAGTCCTTAGTCCAGCCCACGGGTTCCACAGCCAGCATAAAAGGCATCAATCAGCACCGCAGGTCACTGGCACTTCAATGCCATTGATTACCAGGCATGAAGCATACAGATGCAGCAGATATTGGACGGATAATGGCTCAGTCAGGCAGAGCATCACAAAAGTGCGGCCATCTTGCTGTGCGCCCTCTAGCGCCCCCCGCTTTACAGTATATAGTTAAAGACATAGGAAATTAGGTAGTGTACATGCATTTTATATTCACCATTACTCACAAAAGATGTAAGATGTATGAGATAACATAGGTATAGGATAACATAGGTGGCCAGTGGACAACACGTGATAATCATTGTTGTACTTGGCCCTCTTGGCAGGGTCATCCCTGAACTTTTTGCCTTCCTCCAATATTCTCTCTGACCTGTTTTTGTTGGTTTAATGACTCTGGGCACTTTACCACTGCTGACCAGTGCTAAAGTGCATATGCTCTCCCTATGCAAAATGTATATGTGATTGATTTCCATGATTGGCTCATTGGATTTACTGTCAGTCCCCAGTAAAGTGCACCAGGAGTGCCAGGGCTTGTAAATGCCAATGCTGCTAGTGGGCCTGCAGCGCTGGATGCGCCACCCACAGAAGCTGCCCTTTAAAATGTGTCTAGGGTCTGCCATTGCAGAACCTGCGTGCAGTCTGGTACTGTCATGCTGGCTTGGCAAGTGCACACACTTGCCAGCCTCAAAACCTTCCCTTTGCTTCATATTAGTCACCCGTATGGGAGGCCCTAGGGCAGGGTGCATTGTAAGTGTAAGGTAGGACAAGCCCTGATGTGTGTGGCATGTCCTAATAGTGAATTACAGCCAAATTCGTTTTTCACTATTGTAAGGCTACCTGTTCTCTTAGGCCAAGATGAGCTGCTGGAATTATCACACCCTATAATCCCAGCAGGCTCAGGGAACATGGTAGAAAGTCAAGTTTAGTATGCCTGAACTCAGAATAATAAAATACTCCTTTTAGTAAAGTTTTTTTAATATCCTGTGTTTGCAAATGCTACTTTTAGAAGGCTAGCATTTGCTTGCCTAACCATTTCAGCCCGCCTCTGCTAGGATGTGTATCTGACTGTCTGGGTTATGTGAGTGACAGGGCTGGGGGATGACAGGTGGTGAATGCAGGGATTACACCTTAGTGGGAGGTGGGAGTGCCCCTGGACTCTGAATAGGGCTGTGCTCTGCCACCACAATGCTGGCTCCGCCCCCTGGGGAGCGACTGATGACTCAGCCCGACACCTGGCCCAGGAAGCGAGAAGCACTGTCAACAAGGTACTCCTGGCTGCCCTTGTCCACACAATGCTGGCTCCACCTCCTGTGGAGCGTCTGATGTGCCTGCCCCTCACACTGAAAGAAGAGACCAGAGTACAACCAACAAAGTGCTCAGAGACTGAAAGAAGTTATGCAGAGGCCCCCCTGGCCTGCAAGAACAAAGAAAATGCTGTATAAACGTAGGAGCCCTGCTCCTTGTAAATCAGAATCCTGTTTCCCACAAAGAACCTCTGCCCAACTAGAAGGAGAAGAAGTCGCTGGAAGGACTGGCCTGCTGCTTGCCTTGCTGAGGAAGGAGAGGAAAAGACTTGCTGAAAAGACTTTGTAGACTTGTGCTAGAAACTTTCTCCAAGGGCTTGACTGAGCTTGCCCCCTGACCTGAGCCACAGGATCATCTGGCTCAACCTGCTCTCTGCTCATCTGCCGGTAATTGCGAAGATTTCTGCCCCTGCCGGAGCCGTGAACTTGGTGCACCCCAGCCCCTCCTCGAGGCCGTGACCAAACTGTGTTTCCCCGTCCCCGCCGAGGGAGAGCCCCGCTCCGCCGAGCTGCTCCCCCCGCTGAGGGAAATTGCCGTGTCAACCCGCTATCGGAGGCTCGCTGGTGTGCCCCCACGCTCCCGCCTGAAATCCCCACCAGACCAACCGACCCAGAGAACAGACTCCGTGAAGTCCGGAAAAGGCCCTTGGTTTCTCGAGGCTCCTCTCATCGCCTCCCTGCTCCTCCCTGCAGCCGAGAGCCCCCACCTCCGGAAAAGACCCTGGGTTTCTCGAGGCCCCTCTCTGGTCTCCATTCAACCCGCACCGCGAGATGCGTGAGAGTTGGTAGGGTGCCGTGATTTCTCCCGTTCAAAGCGCACAGAAGCACTACGAAGCGCCCAGCTGGCCTAAGACTGGCGTAAAGTACCTGGAAACCTTAAAAAGAGCATTTTTAAAAGGAACTAGAACATTGACAAGAGTTAAAGGAAGCAGCTATTATTTCAACAGAACACTTGCCTATTTACAACCTTGTGGCTTAGCAAATCGTTACATTGGTCTTGTGATAAGTCTTACCTGCATATATATATGTTTACATAAAGGAACCGTATTTTTATATAACTACAATCTGGTGTCCATTTGTGGGGGGATTGGTATGTTTACTGTGTGTGTCATTACAAATGCTTAACTCAGAAATGCCTGGAGAATAGCCTTGGCTGCTCACGCCACGCACCTAGAGGGTGAGCAAGGGTAATTCTAAGGGGTCATCCTTCGCCCTGACTTAGAGGAGAGGGTCCCTGCTTGTTACAAGTGAATACTTGAGCCAACCAGAGACCCCCAATTCTAACAATCATAAAGGGCAAAAGCATATTACAGTTTAAGCGATTATTACTCCTTAGGTCAATATTGTGGAAATAAGCGCACATATAATGATCTCTTACAATCCATACGAGGTAGCCAGTTATGATAGGATCGTAACGTCTTAGGATGTAAATTTGTTCATTAGGAGTATTTTTACCTCCTTTTTGAAGGTGGTAAAGGAAGAGATTCCTTCACCACTGGAGGTAAAGAGTTCCAAATCTTAGGCGCGAACCCTGAAAAGGCTCTGCAACCAGTTCTCTTTTTATGAAAGGATTGTGGTTTCAGAAGTAAAGAACTAGCGCTCCTCAATTGTCTGCTACCTCCGGATATTTCAAGCTTTAGGGCTAGATAACTGGATGTGTTGTTATACAGTGCTTTATGGGTCATGCAAGCAACCTTTAGTTGTATTCTTGCCTCATATGGCAGCCAATTCAGAGTTTTCAAAGTTGGGGAAATGTGGCTATTTCTTTTAGATCCTGATAACAGTCTTGCTGCAGCGTTAAGTGAGGCCCTCAGCGGAGCCAGCTTGTATCTTGGGAGGCCACAGAGAGTGGTGCTTCCATAGTCTAATCTTGATAACCCTAAAGCTTGCACTGCCATTTTTAAGTCAGTCTGAGCGAGGAAGGGTTTAAGTTTCCTTAGTAAGCTCATCTGGTGATTGGCTCCCTTGGTGGCCTTATTGATGTGCGACTGCATATTCAGGTGTTTGTCTATGGTGACTCCCAGTGATTTCACTGAGTCAATGATGAGGGGTGCACAGTCCATGGCTGTTAGGTGTTTCAACCATTGCTCTATCTTTGGTGTGTGGTTGGGTGGGGAGATGAGAATGAATTTTGTTTTTTTTGTATTAAGCATGAGGTGGTTGTTCATGAGCCAGCTTTGCATGTTCAGTAGAATAGCGTTGAGGGAGATTAAGTCTTCTGGAGTGGAGATTTTTAAATACAATTGGGTGTCGTCCGCATACAGGTGATATAAGATATTCACTGATTTCAATGCGTTAGCCTGGGGTTTCATTAGTAGGTTGAAAAGAATAGGTGAGAGGGCCGAGCCCTGGGGAACGCCTATATCGACCCCGAATGGTTGAGAGAGTGCATTCTTCATCTTGATTCTTTGAGACCTGTTATTAAGGAAGGAGGAGAACCATTGTAACACTGTGCCTGAGAGGCCCATCCTTCGTTCTAATAGTGATAGTAGGTTGTCATATTTAACCGTGTCGAAGGTGAAGGAAAGATCAAGCAGTGCCACACAGAGGGCCGTGCAGTGCTACACTGTGGGCTATGGTATGCTGCGCTAAGAGTAGAGCGGTGTGCATACTGAGTGTTGCAGTGCCACACCATGGCAGTGTTACACATTGGGCTATAGTATGCTGGGCTGAGAGTAGCACGGTGTGCATACTGAGTGTTGCAGTGCCACACCATGGCTGTGTTATACTGTGGGCTATAGTATGCTGGCCTGAGAGTAGCACGGTGTGCATACTGAGTGTTGCAGTGCCACACCATGGCTGTGTTATACTGTGGGCTATAGTATGCTGGCCTGAGAGTAGCACGGTGTGCATACTGAGTGTTGCAGTGTCACACTGGGAACTGTGCAGTGTTACACTGTGGGCTATAGTATGCTGGGCTGAGAGTAGCGCAGTGTGCATACTGAGAGCTGTGCAGTGTGACACTGTGGGCTATAGTATGCTGAGCTGAGAGTAGCGCGGTGTGCATACTGAGAGCTGTGCAGTGTGACACTGTGGGTTATAGTATGCTGAGCTGAGAGTAGCGCGGTGTGCATACTGAGTGTTGCAGTGCCACACTGAGAGCTGTGCAGTGTTACACTGTGGGTTATGGCATGCTGGGCTCAGAGTAGCGCGGTGTGCATACTGAGTGTTGCAGTGCCATACTGAGAGCTGTGCAGTGTTACACTGTGGGCTATAGTATGCTGGGCTGAGAGTAGCGCAGTGTGCATACTGAGAGCTGTGCAGTGTGACACTGTGGGCTATAGTATGCTGGGCTGAGAGTAGCGCAGTGTGCATACTGAGAGCTGTGCAGTGTGACACTGTGGGCTATAGTATGCTGGGCTGAGAGTAGCGCAGTGTGCATACTGAGAGCTGTGCAGTGTGACACTGTGGGCTATAGTATGCTGAGCTGAGAGTAGCGCAGTGTGCATACTGAGAGCTGTGCAGTGTGACACTGTGGGCTATAGTATGCTGAGCTGAGAGTAGCGCGGTGTGCATACTGAGTGTTGCAGTGCCACACTGAGAGCTGTGCAGTGTTACACTGTGGGCTATAGTATGCTGGGCTGAGAGTAGCACGGTGTGCATACTGAGTGTTGCAGTGCCACACTGAGAACTGTGCAGTGTTACACTGTGGGCTATAGTATGCTGAGCTGAAAGTAGCGCAGTGTGCATACTGAGAGCTGTGCAGTGTGACACTGTGGGCTATAGTATGCTGAGCTGAGAGTAGCGCGGTGTGCATACTGAGTGTTGCAGTGCCACACTGAGAGCTGTGCAGTGTTACACTGTGGGCTATAGTATGCTGGGCTGAGAGTAGCACGGTGTGCATACTGAGTGTTGCAGTGCCACACTGAGAACTGTGCAGTGTTACACTGTGGGCTATAGTATGCTGAGCTGAAAGTAGCGCGGTGTGCATACTGAGAGCTGTGCAGTGTGACACTGTGGGCTATAGTATGCTGAGCTGAGAGTAGCGCGGTGTGCATACTGAGTGTTGCAGTGCCACACTGAGAGCTGTGCAGTGTTACACTGTGGGTTATGGCATGCTGGGCTCAGAGTAGCGCGGTGTGCATACTGAGTGTTGCAGTGCCATACTGAGAGCTGTGCAGTGTTACACTGTGGGCTATAGTATGCTGAGCTGAGAGTAGCGCGGTGTGCATACTGAGAGCTGTGCAGTGTGACACTGTGGGCTATAGTATGCTGAGCTGAGAGTAGCGCGGTGTGCATACTGAGTGTTGCAGTGCCATACTGAGAGCTGTGCAGTGTTACACTGTGGGCTATAGTATGCTGAGCTGAGAGTAGCGCGGTGTGCATACTGAGAGCTGTGCAGTGTGACACTGTGGGCTATAGTATGCTGAGCTGAGAGTAGCGCGGTGTGCATCCTGAGTGTTGCAGTGCCACACTGAGAGCTGTGCAGTGTTACACTGTGGGTTATGGCATGCTGGGCTCAGAGTAGCGCGGTGTGCATACTGAGTGTTGCAGTGCCATACTGAGAGCTGTGCAGTGTTACACTGTGGGCTATAGTATGCTGAGCTGAGAGTAGCGCGGTGTGCATACTGAGAGCTGTGCAGTGTGACACTGTGGGCTATAGTATGCTGAGCTGAGAGTAGCGCGGTGTGCATACTGAGAGCTGTGCAGTGTGACACTGTGGGCTATAGTATGCTGGGCTGAGAGTAGTGCAGTGTGCATACTGAGTGTTGCAGTGCCACACTGAGAACTGTGCAGTGTTACACTGTGGGCTATAGTATGCTGGGCTGAGAGTAGCGCGGTGTGCATACTGAGAGCTGTGCAGTGTGACACTGTGGGTTATAGTATGCTGAGCTGAGAGTAGCGCGGTGTGCATACTGAGAGCTGTGCAGTGTGACACTGTGGGCTATAGTATGCTGGGCTGAGAGTAGCGCGGTGTGCATACTGAGAGCTGTGCAGTGTGACACTGTGGGTTATAGTATGCTGAGCTGAGAGTAGCGCGGTGTGCATACTGAGAGCTGTGCAGTGTTACACTGTGGGCTATAGTATGCTGGGCTGAGAGTAGCGCGGTGTGCATACTGAGAGCTGTGCAGTGTGACACTGTGGGCTATAGTATGCTGAGCTGAGAGTAGCGCGGTGTGCATACTGAGAGCTGTGCAGTGTGACACTGGGCTATAGTATGCTGGGCTGAGAGTAGTGCAGTGTGCATACTGAGAGCTGTGCAGTGTGACACTGTGGGCTATAGTATGCTGGGCTGAGAGTAGCGCGGTGTGCATACTGAGAGCTGTGCAGTGTGACACTGTGGGCTATAGTATGCTGAGCTGAGAGTAGCGCGGTGTGCATACTGAGAGCTGTGCAGTGTGACACTGTGGGCTATAGTATGCTGGGCTGAGAGTAGTGCAGTGTGCATACTGAGTGTTGCAGTGCCACACTGAGAACTGTGCAGTGTTACACTGTGGGCTATAGTATGCTGGGCTGAGAGTAGCGCGGTGTGCATACTGAGAGCTGTGCAGTGTGACACTGTGGGTTATAGTATGCTGAGCTGAGAGTAGCGCGGTGTGCATACTGAGAGCTGTGCAGTGTGACACTGTGGGTTATAGTATGCTGAGCTGAGAGTAGCGCGGTGTGCATACTGAGAGCTGTGCAGTGTTACAATGAAGGCTATAGTATGCTGGGCTGAGAGTAGCGCGGTGTGCATACTGAGAGCTCTGCAGTGTGACACTGTGGGCTATAGTATGCTGAGCTGAGAGTAGCGCGGTGTGCATACTGAGAGCTGTGCATTGTGACACTGTGGGCTATAGTATGCTGAGCTGAGAGTAGCGCGGTGTGCATACTGAGAGCTGTGCAGTGTGACACTGTGGGCTATAGTATGCTGAGCTGAGAGTAGCGCGGTGTGCATACTGAGTGTTGCAGTGCCACACTGAGAGCTGTGCAGTGTTACACTGTGGGCTATAGTATGCTGGGCTGAGAGTAGCGCGGTGTGCATACTGAGAGGTGTGCAGTGTGACATTGTGGGTGTTGCAGTGCCACACTGAGAGCCTTGTGTAGTTTACACTGTGCGTCAGGCAGACTGCTTCTGTGACGGATGGGGGCCTTATGGGACATAAAGGGTGACAGTAACAGAATTCTCCTAAAGGCATGCTGCTTGAATTGTAGGCAGAGCATTAATAAGAACAGAGTGCAGCAGCGCCAAGGCAGCGTGTGAGGAAACCCCATGGGCAGGCTTCGAGCACAGCTCCTAATTGGCACCTTCACAGTGCCAGGGGCTCATGTGCTGCACAGCAGAATATTCATTAGTGCAGATATGAAGCATTCTAAATCCAAAGCTGGAAAGCAGCTGCAACATGAAAAACAAGTGACAGCAAAACATAAAAAATACACAGTTTGTAAATGATGCATATAGGAAAGTGACATCACTCATCCACTTTCAGACACTAACAAAGCGAAAGTTGCCACGTGGTGCCAAAACCCCCTCGCAGTACAAGCATTTAGAAACAACATAAACAATTATCCCTCTCTAAAGGCAGGAGAAGATTATCTTAGATACAAGGGTATCTCTGGAGAATTCCCATGTGATGGAGATTCAGACCAAAATGACAAAAAAGGCCAGGCGCTACAGAGAGCGGCACTGAACATATACTTGTAAAACACACATGCTGTAGGAAAGCTCATTGTAATTGTACCTCCTGCACAGGCCGGCTTTAACCTGGGGTAAACGCAGCCTGTCAGCACAGAGCCCTGTACCATTTCTAAACTGAGGAACCTTCAGGAGTCACCACAGTACTGTGACTTGGGAAAGCTACCAGCAGTGTGTCAAGCGGGTCAAGGTACAAACATGAATGAAATCAAGCATGAGACCTCAGTTCACCCTACGCTTGGTTCAGGCTCATGTAGTCTGTGCAAGGAATCATGGGCTGAACGAGTCGCCGGTCCTAGAAACCCAGCTATTAAGTCCACAACAAGACTCCTGTTCTGAAATGGGTTTCAACAGGGCATGTAATCTCCCGGCGGTGACTGTGAATGTATACCTTGCAGTCAGTAACCTAATGTGATGTGGGAGTTGGATGATTAGACTGAACCAATGGGCATTATGCACCGAATAACAATGATTTTGAACAGAAAAACAGAGGGCTGGGCACAGGAGGAAAGCTCAGCGAGTTAAACATTTGCTGCTTCCATCTTGTGTGATCGGCAAGTCAAACGTTCAAACCCTGGCAAGGCCAACCCAGTCTTCTAGCCTTCCTGAGTGGGAAAAATGACTACCATTGATTTTGGAATAGTAGTACCTACTTATTTGCAGCTCTTAGAAATGACATAAGTGCAGGGCGTAGCGCTTTATAAGAAACACGTTTTATTATTCACTAGCAGGTGCAATAAACGCTACAACACTAGAGCTGCATTCAGCAGCTTGCTTTGTTGCTAATAACACCTTACAATGCAAGAGCTCTAAGCCCCACAGACAAATTCACTATTATCGCATCACCTCCAGCTCTGGAGCACACAAATGGCCACACACGGAGCTCTGTAATACACATCTTTATTCTTCAGCATGCAACCGTTAATTGAACGCACTGCGTCATAAACACCAGACACACCCAGATACCTCCCAACCAATTACGTAAATTTGTAAGGAGTCCGGCAAGGACCACAAGGGTCCTGCTGCACATGATCACACAACACTACAACTATGAATGTACGAACGTAGACTATTACTCAAACAAAAGAAAAATAATACATTTGTTATAATGTCTTTTTTCAGATACAATAAAAATGTAAATAATATATTTCTCAGTGTGACACATGCATTCTAGGAAGTGTGTGTGAAGAGGGTTGTGTTGTGCTTTTTGTTTGCTACAGTAAGAACCCCAAAGAGCTCATGCAGTGAATGGGGAGTAGATGTTGACATAGTCAACCCAGTTTGTAAGACATACCTCGTCCCACAAAGTTATAGTTGCAAGCATCTAGGTATGTGGCATTTTTACAGCGCAAACCGAGTAGAAAGGCAGCAGTGTGAGGAACAGAGTGAAAGGGAAGAGTACAGTCAACGAATGATTGGAGAGGTGCGATGTTCTTTAAAGAGATGCTTGTAGAAGATTAGGGCGGTCCTAATGGATGTAGGGCTGCAGATACTGGGTACATACCTTGAGGAGCCCTTTTTAAATATTTGTTTTCCTCCAGTCTGATGGTGTCCAGGCAGCGAGTGTGCTGCAAGCCACCAGAGATGGTGAGCTTGTCAGCCAGATAAGCGGGGGCGCCGCTGTGATGGCTTTGTAAATGATGCAACTGGTTTTGAAAATAGTGTAGGCCGGCAGGGGGAGAGAGTGATGCTTCTTCAGGCCTTGAATAAGACATGCTGTGGCGTGGTCGGACTTCCATTTTAGACCTGGTGCTGCCTGTCCTACAGCACCCCGGATTAATGGTCCAGATTGTGCTGGGTGCTGTCACCCCTCTTCACCATGGGGTTCTTCCAGATCTTTCCACCTCCCTCTCAGGGGCACTGCCTCTTCTCATTCTGTACATCCCTCTTGCACCCATCCAAGGTTTCTGTTCTTTTTATCATCACGTGATTAGAGATGTAAAGGTCTGATAACTTGCAGAGTGCTAGTGTCCCTTGCATGTCTTGGTGAGCCCTGCAGGATCTCTTGCACTGTACAGCTTTGATGCTGATTTGCTACACAGGTCTTGGCCTTGCTGCATGGTAAGATCAAGGTTCCTTATTTCAAAAGGAATTAACAAGCAGAAGCTTAGCTCAGCAAGTGGAGTCCACCCCAGCTCTCGGCAGCTTATGGCTGTGCCGGTTGCACAAATCCTGGTGGCCTCAATTCCCTACTTTGGGATCAGAGGCAGGGGCGCATTTCTGGCCCTGGGATTGAGTTACACTTTTGGAAAAAGTATCTCCTCAGCCAATCTGTGGGCCAGTGGTATTTCCATAGTCAGGGTTGGTTATCACCCACTCGTACTGACTAGGAGAGATGGGCAACTCTCACTGGTCCCCCTGGGGAACACGTGAAGTCCCTCATAACTGGTAATTACTTTCACACCCTGCTGAGTGTTCCCGCTGCCAGATGCCACAGGTGTTGTGTGACTGAGAAGCAGTGTGCATGGTGAACTGTCTTCTGTGAAGGGTACATTACGTGCCTGCACGAAGTTGTAATTTTCCTGGAAGTTGTGTTTCCGCGTGGACTTTGCAACCTGTGTGCAGCAGGCCCAAGAGATCCGCCCCAGAGGCGCCATTGATGTTTGGTTATTGGGGGAGGGATGAGGAATACGCATCTTGTCCTCAGGCACCCACATTCCACCTTTTAACCTCCCTACGAGATCCGCCTGCATAGAACAACACATTGTACTCAGCGTCAAGGAGAGTTGCCACATCCTGCTGCTTTTCCTGCAGTATTCATACTGAGAGGACGCAGACATGGACGTGTTGGCTAAGAGGGACAATGTGATTTGATTTGTAATTTGTAAAGCGCGTATCTTTCCTGAGGGCGTCTTGGCGCTATAGAAACAATTGTAACTGCAGAGCTGATACAAGTTATGGCCATTGCCCAGAAGACTCCTATTCCTGGGAGAAGAGCCATGTCTTCAGGGCCTTTCTGAAAACGAGTAAAGAGGGGGCGGCTTTTAGTGTCAGTGGTAGGCCGTTCCAGAGGATAGCTGTCGTCCTGAGAAAGCTCTTCCCTCCCCAGGTAGTCCTCTTAAAAGGAGGGATTGTCAAGTTCATAGCAGAGCCTGAGCGAAGAGTCCTCCCTGTGATATAACATTTGAGCTTCTCCTTAAAATGGACTGGCCCCAGTCCATGCAATGATTGGTATGCTAGGCAGAGAGCCTTAAATCTGACACACTGTTTGACTGGTAGCCAGTGGAGTTTCTGGATGGCTCCCCTGGCAGATTCATATTCAGGGATTTTAAAGGGAAAGTGTGCAGCTGCATTCTGCAGCGTCTGAAGCCTTTTCATGGGACCTACGGCAAGATTGAGATAAAGGCTATTACAGTAGTCGATCCTCGAAAGTACTAATGCAATGACTACTGTTTTCAGAAGCTCAGGTGGCATACATTTTTCAATCTTTTAACAAGCTACAAGGAGCAGAATTACGCAGATGTAGTTTTATTCACTTGGTCTTTCAGCTTCATTTCTTTGTCTAGAAAGGCCTTGAAGTGAAATTGCCCAACGCCACATTTTGCAGTCTATTGACTAAAAAGAACTGGAGAAGATTTTGTGCTGTATCCTCTATTCCCAGGCTCTGCAGGCGGTCAACCAAAATCTCATGGTTGACTGTGTCAAACGGCAAATTAAAGCTGCCATCCCTTCCTTGTCTAGCGTTTCATGGATGTCTTCGGTGGCTAACACCAGGGCGAGAATTTACTTGATGTGGGGTTTAGAGATTGTCCATCCGGATGGATGACTGTTCTGACTGCGGTGAATTTATTGAAGATGTTGGCTACTTTTTCTTGACAGAAGTCGGCCAGAGCATCACAGTTTTTTTGATTTATTATGGCAGTGTTGAGGCTGGTTGGTACCACCAGCTTTTTTATGACTTGGAATAGAGTTTTGTTGTAGGCTAACTTCATTTGCTCTGAAAAGTAGCAACTTTTAGCAGCTAAAAAGCAATTTTGTGTTCGACTAACTTATTTTTATAGACAGTTTTTTCTTCAACCTCATAGTTTTTTCTCAATTTCTGTTCTTGCCTTCACCGGCACTCCTGCCTAGATGTCCTAAGGGTTTCATTGTACCAAGGCTGGGGGACTCTCTTAGCCTTAGTTTTTAATCTAATCGGGCTAGAATGTCTAGAGCACAGTTTAGCCAGAGCGAAAAGTTTTCAGCACTCTGCTCTAGATTGTCTACTGGCTGAGGGAGTCCCAGTGCTCTCCACACTCCTTACCACCCTGGATGAGGGAGCCGGAGTGCTCTCCACACTCCTTACCAGCCCCGGCTGATGGAGTCTGAGTGCTCTCCACACTCCTTCGCCCTGGTTGAGGTAGTACGAGTGCTCTCCATACCCCTTATCGCCCTGGCTGAGCGAGTCTCTGACTGCTCTCCACACTCCTTGCCACCCTGGCTGAGAGAGTCCCAGTGCTCTCCACACTCCTTCGCCCTGGTTAAGGCAGTCTCTGAGTACTCTCCACACTCCTTACCAGCCCTGGCTGACGGAGTCTGAGTGCTCTCCACACTCCTTCGCCCTGGTTGAGGGAGTACTAGTGCTCTCCAGATTCCTTACTGCCCTGGCTGAGCGAGTCTCTGAGTCCTCTCCACACTCTTTGCCACCCTGGCTGAGTGAGTCTGAGTGCTCTCCACACTCCTTCACCATGGCTGGCGGAGTCTGAGTGCTCTCCACACTCCTTACCAGCCCTGGCTGACGGAGTCTCAGTGCTATCCCCACTCCTTACCAGCCCTGGTCGAGGGAGTACGAGTGCTCTCCAAACTCCTCACTGCACTGGCTGAGGGAGTCTCTGAGTGCTCTCCACACTCCTTGCCGCCCTGGTTGAGGGTGCACCAGTGCTCTCCATACTTCTTATCACCCTGGCTGAGGGAGTCCGAGTGCTCTTCACACTCCTTACTTCCCTGGCTTAGGGATCCGGAGTGCTCTGCACACAACTTACCACCCTGGCTGAGGGCGTCTGGGTTCTCTCCACACTCCTTACAGCCCTGGCTGAGGCTGTCTCTGAGTGCTCTCCACACTCTTTGCCACCCTGGCTGAGACAGTCTCTGAGTGCTATCCACACTCCTTCACCCTGGCTGGCGGAGTCTGAGTGCTTTCCACACTCCTTACCGTGCTGAATGAGGGAGTCTGAGTGCTCTCCACACTCCTTACCGCCCTGACTGATGGAGTCTGAGTGCTCTCCACACTCCTTACCGCCCTGACTGAGGGAGAGTGAGTGCTCTCCACACTCCTTGCTGCCCTGGCTGAGGGAGTGTGAGTGCTCTCCACACTCCTTACCGCCCTGAATGAGGGAGTGTGAGTGCCCTCCACACTCCTTACCGACCTGGTTGAGTGAGTCTGAGTGCACTCCATACTCCTTACCACCCTGAATGAGGGAATCTGAGTGCTCTCCACACTCCCACGCCCTGAATAAGGGAATCTGAGTGCTCTCCACACTCCTTGCCGCCCTGGCTGAGGGAATCTGAGGGCTCTCCACACTCCTTGCTGCCCTGGCTGAGGGAGTGTGAGTGCTCTCCACACTCCTTACCGCCCTGAATGAGGGAGTGTGAGTGCCCTCCACACTTCTTACCGACCTGGTTGAGTGAGTCTGAGTGCACTCCACACTCCTTACCGCCCTGAATGGGGGAATCTGAGTGCTCTCCACACTCCTTACCGCCCTGAATGAGGGAGTCTGAGTGCTCTCCACACTCCTTGCCGCCCTGGCTGAGGGAGTGTCAGTGCCCTCCACACTCCTTACCGACCTGGTTGAATGAGTCTGAGTGCCATCTACACTCCTTACCGCCCTGAATGAGGGAGTGTGAGTGCCCTCCACAATCTTTTCCGACCTGGTTGAACGAGTCTGAGTGCTCTCCACACTCCTTACCGCCCTGAATGAGGGAATCTGAGTGCTCTCCACACTCCTTACAGCCATGAATGAGGGAGTCTGAGTGCTCTCCAAACTCCTTGCCGCCCTGGCTGAGGGAGTGTGAGTACCCTCCACACTCCTTACAGCCCTGGCTGAGGGAGTCTGAGTGCTCTCCACACTCCTTACAGCCCTGGCTGAGGCAGTCTCTGAGTGCTCTCCACACTCCTTTCAGCCCTGGCTGAGGCAGTCTCTGAGTGCTCTCCACACTCCTTACAGCCCTGGCTGAGGCAGTCTCTGAGTGCTCTCCACACTCCTTACAGCCCTGGCTGAGGCAGTCTCTGAGTGCTCTCCACACTCTTTGCCACTCTGGCTGAGACAGTCTCTGAGTGCTCTCCACACTCCTTCACCCTGGCTGGCGGAGTCTGAGTGCTTTCCACACTCCTTACTGCCCTGAATGAGGGAGTCTGAGTGCTCTCCACACTCCTTACCGCCCTGACTGATGGAGTCTGAGTGCTCTCCACACTCCTTACCGCCCTGACTGAGGGAGAGTGAGTGCTCTCCAAACTCCTTGCTGCCCTGGCTGAGGGAGTGCGAGTGCTCTCCACACTCCTTACCGCCCTGAATGAGGGAGTGTGAGTGCCCTCCACACTCCTTACCGACCTGGTTGAGTGAGTCTGAGTGCACTCCACACTCCTTACCACCCTGAATGAGGGAATCTGAGTGCTCTCCACACTCCCTACACCCTGAATAAGGGAATCTGAGTGCTCTCCACACTCCTTACCGCCCTGGCTGAGGGAATCTGAGTGCTCTCCACACTCCTTGCTGCCCTGGCTGAGGGACTGTGAGTGCTCTCCATACTCCTTACCGCCCTGAATGAGGGAGTGTGAGTGCCCTCCACACTTCTTACCGACCTGGTTGAGTGAGTCTGAGTGCACTCCACACTCCTTACCACCCTGAATGGGGGAATCTGAGTGCTCTCCACACTCCTTACCGCCCTGAATGAGGGAGTCTGAGTGCTCTCCACACTCCTTGCCGCCCTGGCTGAGGGAGTGTCAGTGCCCTCCACACTCCTTACCGACCTGGTTGAATGAGTCTGAGTGCCATCTACACTCCTTACCGCCCTGAATGAGGGAGTGTGAGTGCCCTCCACACTCCTTACCGCCCTGGCTGAGGGAATCTGAGTGCTCTCCACACTCCTTGCTGCCCTGGCTGAGGGAGTGTGAGTGCTCTCCACACTCCTTACCGCCCTGAATGAGGGAGTGTGAGTGCCCTCCACACTTCTTACCGACCTGGTTGAGTGAGTCTGAGTGCACTCCACACTCCTTACCACCCTGAATGAGGGAATCTGAGTGCTCTCCACACTCCTTACCGCCCTGAATGAGGGAATCTGAGTGCTCTCCGCACTCCTTACCGCCCTGAATGAGGGAGTCTGAGTGCTCTCCACACTCCTTGCCGCCCTGGCTGAGGGAGTGTGAGTGCTCTCCACACTCTTCACAGCCCTGGCTGAGGCCGTCTCTCAGTGCTCTCCGCACTTCTTACAGCCCTGGCTGAGGCAGTCTCTAAGTGCTCTCCACACTCCTTTCAGCCCTGACTGAGGGAGTCTGAGTGCTCTCCACACTCCTTACAGCCCTGGCTGAGGCAGTCTCTGAGTGCTCTCCACACTTTTTGCCATCCTGGCTGAGACAGTCTCTGAGTGCTCTTCACACTCCTTCACCCTGGCTGGCGGAGTCTGAGTGCTTTCCACACTCCTTACCGCCCTGAATGAGGGAGTATGAGTGCTCTCCACACTCCTTACCGCCCTGACTGATGGAGTCTGAGTGCTCTCCACACTCCTTACCGCCCTGACTGAGGGAGAGCGAGTGCTCTCCACACTCCTTGCTGCCCTGGCTGAGGGAGTGTGAGTGCTCTCCACACTCTTCACAGCCCTGGCTGAGGCCGTCTCTCAGTGCTCTCCGCACTTCTTACAGCCCTGGCTGAGGCAGTCTCTGACTGCTCTCCACACTCCTTGACGCCCTGGCTGATGGAGTCTGAGTGCTCTCCACACTCCTTACTGCCCTGGTTGATGGAGTCTGAATGCTCTCCACACTCCTTTCAGCCCGGACTGAGGGAGTGTGAGTGCCCTCCACACTTCTTACCGACCTGGTTGAGTGAGTCTGAGTGCACTCCACACTCCTTACCACCCTGAATGAGGGAATCTGAGTGCTCTCCACACTCCTTACCGCCCTGAATGAGGGAATCTGAGTGCTTTCCACACTCCTTACAGCCCTGACTGAGGGGGTCTGAGTGCTCTCCACACTCCTTATCGCCCTGACTGAGGGAGTCTGAGTGCTCTCCACACTCCTTACAGCCCTGGCTGAGGGAGTCTCTGAGTGCTCTCCACACTCCTTACAGCCCTGGCTGAGGGAGTCTCTGAGTGCTCTCCACACTCCTTACAGCCCTGGCTGAGAAAGTCTCTGAGTGCTCTCCACACTCCTTACAGCCCTGGCTGAGAAAGTCTCTGAGTGCTCTCCACACTTCTTACACCCCTGGCTGAGGCAGTCTCTGAGTGCTCTCCACACTCCTTACACCCCTGGCTGAGGCAGTCTCTGAGTGCTCTCCACACTCCTTACAGCCCTGGCTGAGACAGTCTCCGAGTGCTCTCCACACTCCTTACAGCCCTGGCTGAGACAGTCTCTGAGTGCTTTCCACACTCCTTACAGCCCTGGCTGAGGCAGTCTCTGAGTGCTCTCCACACTCCTTGCCGCCCTTAATGAGTGAGTCTGAGTGCCCTCCACACTCCTTGCTGCCTTGGCTGAGGGGGTCTGAGTGCTCTCCACACTCCTTGCCATCCTGGCTGAGGGGGTCGGAGTGCTCTCCACACTCCTTGCCGCCCTGGCTGAGGGAGTGTCAGTGCTCTCCACGTTCCTTGCCGCCCTGGCTGAGGGAGTATGATTGCCCTCCACGTTCCTTGCCGCCCTGGCTGAGGGAGTGTGAGTGCTCGCCACACTCCTTACTGACCTGGTTGAGTGAGTCTGAGTGCTCTCCACACTCCGCGCCGCCCTGGCTGAGGAAGCCCGAGTGCTCTCTACACTCCTTCGACCCTGGCTGAGGGAGTCTGAGTGCTCTCCACACTTCTTACCGCCCTGGCTGAGGCAGTCTCTGAGTGCCCTCCACAATCCTTACCGCCCTGGCTGAGGAGGTCAGAGTGCTTTCCACGCTCTCTACCACTTAATTGGCTGAGGGAGTCTCTGAGTACTCTCCACACTCCTTACCGCCCTGACTGAGGGAGTCTGAGTGCTCTCCACATTCCTTTCCGCCCTGGCTGAGGGAGTCTCAGTGCTCTCCACATTCCTTTCCTCCCTGGCTGAGGGAGTCTCAGTGCTCTCCACATTCCTTTCCGCCCTGGCTGAGGCAGTCTCTGAGTACTTTCCACACTCTTTGCCGCCCTGAATGAGGGAATCTGAGTGCTCTCCACACTCCTTACAGCCATGAATGAGGGAGTCTGAGTGCTCTCCAAACTCCTTGCCGCCCTGGCTGAGGGAGTGTGAGTACCCTCCACACTCCTTACAGCCCTGGCTGAGGGAGTCTGAGTGCTCTCAACACTCCTTACAGCCCTGGCTGAGGCAGTCTCTGAGTGCTCTCCACACTCCTTTCAGCCCTGGCTGAGGCAGTCTCTGAGTGCTCTCCACACTCCTTACAGCCCTGGCTGAGGCAGTCTCTGAGTGCTCTCCACACTCCTTACAGCCCTGGCTGAGGCAGTCTCTGAGTGCTCTCCACACTCTTTGCCACTCTGGCTGAGACAGTCTCTGAGTGCTCTCCACACTCCTTCACCCTGGCTGGCGGAGTCTGAGTGCTTTCCACACTCCTTACTGCCCTGAATGAGGGAGTCTGAGTGCTCTCCACACTCCTTACCGCCCTGACTGATGGAGTCTGAGTGCTCTCCACACTCCTTACCGCCCTGACTGAGGGAGAGTGAGTGCTCTCCAAACTCCTTGCTGCCCTGGCTGAGGGAGTGTGAGTGCTCTCCACACTCCTTACCGCCCTGAATGAGGGAGTGTGAGTGCCCTCCACACTCCTTACCGACCTGGTTGAGTGAGTCTGAGTGCACTCCACACTCCTTACCACCCTGAATGAGGGAATCTGAGTGCTCTCCACACTCCCTACACCCTGAATAAGGGAATCTGAGTGCTCTCCACACTCCTTACCGCCCTGGCTGAGGGAATCTGAGTGCTCTCCACACTCCTTGCTGCCCTGGCTGAGGGAGTGTGAGTGCTCTCCACACTCCTTACCGCCCTGAATGAGGGAGTGTGAGTGCCCTCCACACTTCTTACCGACCTGGTTGAGTGAGTCTGAGTGCACTCCACACTCCTTACCACCCTGAATGGGGGAATCTGAGTGCTCTCCACACTCCTTACCGCCCTGAATGAGGGAGTCTGAGTGCTCTCCACACTCCTTGCCGCCCTGGCTGAGGGAGTGTCAGTGCCCTCCACACTCCTTACCGACCTGGTTGAATGAGTCTGAGTGCCATCTACACTCCTTACCGCCCTGAATGAGGGAGTGTGAGTGCCCTCCACACTCCTTACCGCCCTGGCTGAGGGAATCTGAGTGCTCTCCACACTCCTTGCTGCCCTGGCTGAGGGAGTGTGAGTGCTCTCCACACTCCTTACCGCCCTGAATGAGGGAGTGTGAGTGCCCTCCACACTTCTTACCGACCTGGTTGAGTGAGTCTGAGTGCACTCCACACTCCTTACCACCCTGAATGAGGGAATCTGAGTGCTCTCCACACTCCTTACCGCCCTGAATGAGGGAATCTGAGTGCTCTCCGCACTCCTTACCGCCCTGAATGAGGGAGTCTGAGTGCTCTCCACACTCCTTGCCGCCCTGGCTGAGGGAGTGTGAGTGCTCTCCACACTCTTCACAGCCCTGGCTGAGGCCGTCTCTCAGTGCTCTCCGCACTTCTTACAGCCCTGGCTGAGGCAGTCTCTAAGTGCTCTCCACACTCCTTTCAGCCCTGACTGAGGGAGTCTGAGTGCTCTCCACACTCCTTACAGCCCTGGCTGAGGCAGTCTCTGAGTGCTCTCCACACTTTTTGCCATCCTGGCTGAGACAGTCTCTGAGTGCTCTTCACACTCCTTCACCCTGGCTGGCGGAGTCTGAGTGCTTTCCACACTCCTTACCGCCCTGAATGAGGGAGTATGAGTGCTCTCCACACTCCTTACCGCCCTGACTGATGGAGTCTGAGTGCTCTCCACACTCCTTACCGCCCTGACTGAGGGAGAGCGAGTGCTCTCCACACTCCTTGCTGCCCTGGCTGAGGGAGTGTGAGTGCTCTCCACACTCTTCACAGCCCTGGCTGAGGCCGTCTCTCAGTGCTCTCCGCACTTCTTACAGCCCTGGCTGAGGCAGTCTCTGACTGCTCTCCATACTCCTTGACGCCCTGGCTGATGGAGTCTGAGTGCTCTCCACACTCCTTACTGCCCTGGTTGATGGAGTCTGAGTGCTCTCCACACTCCTTTCAGCCCGGACTGAGGGAGTGTGAGTGCCCTCCACACTTCTTACCGACCTGGTTGAGTGAGTCTGAGTGCACTCCACACTCCTTACCACCCTGAATGAGGGAATCTGAGTGCTCTCCACACTCCTTACCGCCCTGAATGAGGGAATCTGAGTGCTTTCCACACTCCTTACAGCCCTGACTGAGGGGGTCTGAGTGCTCTCCACACTCCTTATCGCCCTGACTGAGGGAATCTGAGTGCTCTCCACACTCCTTACCGCCCTGAATGAGGGAATCTGAGTGCTTTCCACACTCCTTACAGCCCTGACTGAGGGAGTCTGAGTGCTCTCCACACTCCTTACAGCCCTGGCTGAGGGAGTCTCTGAGTGCTCTCCACACTCCTTACAGCCCTGGCTGAGGGAGTCTCTGAGTGCTCTCCACACTCCTTACAGCCCTGGCTGAGAAAGTCTCTGAGTGCTCTCCACACTCCTTACAGCCCTGGCTGAGAAAGTCTCTGAGTGCTCTCCACACTCCTTACACCCCTGGCTGAGGCAGTCTCTGAGTGCTCTCCACACTCCTTACACCCCTGGCTGAGGCAGTCTCTGAGTGCTCTCCACACTCCTTACAGCCCTGGCTGAGACAGTCTCCGAGTGCTCTCCACACTCCTTACAGCCCTGGCTGAGACAGTCTCTGAGTGCTTTCCACACTCCTTACAGCCCTGGCTGAGGCAGTCTCTGAGTGCTCTCCACACTCCTTGCCGCCCTTAATGAGTGAGTCTGAGTGCCCTCCACACTCCTTGCTGCCTTGGCTGAGGGGGTCTGAGTGCTCTCCACACTCCTTGCCATCCTGGCTGAGGGGGTCGGAGTGCTCTCCACACTCCTTGCCGCCCTGGCTGAGGGAGTGTCAGTGCTCTCCACGTTCCTTGCCGCCCTGGCTGAGGGAGTATGATTGCCCTCCACGTTCCTTGCCGCCCTGGCTGAGGGAGTGTGAGTGCTCGCCACACTCCTTACTGACCTGGTTGAGTGAGTCTGAGTGCTCTCCACACTCCGCGCCGCCCTGGCTGAGGAAGCCCGAGTGCTCTCTACACTCCTTCGACCCTGGCTGAGGGAGTCTGAGTGCTCTCCACACTTCTTACCGCCCTGGCTGAGGCAGTCTCTGAGTGCCCTCCACAATCCTTACCGCCCTGGCTGAGGAGGTCAGAGTGCTTTCCACGCTCTCTACCACTTAATTGGCTGAGGGAGTCTCTGAGTACTCTCCACACTCCTTACCGCCCTGACTGAGGGAGTCTGAGTGCTCTCCACATTCCTTTCCGCCCTGGCTGAGGGAGTCTCAGTGCTCTCCACATTCCTTTCCTCCCTGGCTGAGGGAGTCTCAGTGCTCTCCACATTCCTTTCCTCCCTGGCTGAGGGAGTCTCAGTGCTCTCCACATTCCTTTCCGCCCTGGCTGAGGCAGTCTCTGAGTACTTTCCACACTCTTTGCCGCCCTGGCTGAGGGAGTCTCTTAGTGCTCTCCACACTCCTTACCGCCCTGAATGTGGGGGTCTGAGTGCTTTCCACATTCCTTGCCGTCCTGGCTGAGGGAGTCTGAATGGTCTCCACTCTCCTTTACCAGTTGCTACCAGCTCTGTGCCTGCTACAAAGCCTGGGAAGATATTTCCTGTCGTGAATGCTTACATTTTGAACCAAGTCCTCAACTTAAGTTGGCCATGACTACCCACCACTCCTCAAGCTCAGGTATAATAGGGCAGCAAAGGCACCTTGCTAGTTGCCTTTTTATTCAAGGCCAGAAAGAAGCATAGGATTCCGGAGAAACCATTGTGCTGTGATCTGCCCTGAAGAAGTGGAAACTGAACTGCACTCCAGGTTAAGAGAAGTTAGACCTGCCAACCCCAGCGGATTTAACAACAGGCCAGAAGACTGAAGCCTGTGTAGAGGCTGTCCGCCAAAATGAGCTGGCAAGGAGCCACGATAACCCGGACCCAGGAATCATCAGAGTGACCAGAGGTCAGAGATCTGAAGAGACGAATGTATGACGTTACAACGCATACACTCACAACAACGCATACCAATACAACAAAACTTTTACAACGCATGCCATTACAATGCATGCTATTAAAACGCAGATGCTATTACAACGCATGCCATTACAACGTAAGTATGGGTACGTTTTTTTTATTTTGTATTAATGGGAATGTAATAGTAGTGTAAATGTTGGATAGTGGAGGGGTTAAAATTACTATTCTAAATACAGGGGGGTGTAATAGTAGGGTAAGTGTTGGATAGTGTAGGGGTTAAAATTAAATTAAATACTTACCCATACTTACGTTGTAATGGCATGCGTTGTAATAGCATCTGTGTTGTAATGGCATGCGTTGTAATGACATGCGTTGTAATGGATCCTGCGTTGTAAAAGTTTCGTTGTAATGGAAGTGCATTGTGAAAGTTTCGTTGTAATGGAAGTGCATTGTGAAAGTTGCGTTGTAATGGCTGTTTTCCGAAGAGACTCATCCCAGCCCACTCAGTACTGTGCGCATCATCGTGGAGACCATATCAGCCCCTCTAAAGCACTAGCGAGACACAGACATGCTTTCTCTTCACTGATGCTCTCTGCAGAGCATCCTATTGGCTGTGGTTGCAAAAGTTGGAAATATCTCTTCAACCATTACTGTTGCATGAGGGGCGCTAGAGGGCGCACTAGCTAATGGCCGCACCTCAGTGAGGCTCTGGCTGCCTGGCCAGAAAGATCCTTAAAATATCCTGTTCTCCTGCGGGCGGATGCCCAGGACTCGATGCACTGGTGAACCTGCCCGAGCTGCAGCTCCGGTCCGACTCTGGGGGAAATCCGACCTCAGGTGCCTGAGTTACGCGGATGTGTGCACTGGCCGGTGAGCGCCGCTGCGGAGAACTGCTAAGGTGCCCGGACATCGGACCACGCGAGGCCGCGGCTCTCCACGAGGCGGCTGGGCCTCGGAGCTGAAGGGCCTGCATCGCTGGCGGAGGACACCGCTGGAGGCCGTGGAGTGGTGGCGGAGGTGAGTCTTGCCCCCTGTGGAGCCACTGCAGTGTGCGGGGGTGCCGCGTGTTGCCCCCGGTGTGCCGCTGAAATACCGTGAGGGCATCGCGGCGCCGGCCTGGAACTGCCGGAGGGGCGGACGTCTCCCCGGCCTTGCGCCTCGCAACCCCGCAACGGCCCCAGTATCCTGCTGCACCCTGGGAGTGAGGGCCTGCAAGACACCTATGGATCTCCGGAGGGCATAGGAGTTGCCCGGACTAAGTGCCCTGTCTCCCGCAATTGGCGCGCTGACCTCCCCCCACGCCTGGCGGCCTACCACCATTTCCCGCCGACAATTCCTGTGCCCCGGACAGCGGCGCTTGGCGCAGTGCCTGTCTGCCTTGCACGCTACTGCATCTCCAGGGCGGGGGCTCTGGGGGTGAGAGCTCACCTGGGATTCTTCGGGCCTTAGGGAGGAGATACTGCCTTGGACGTGCTTGCCACACGGGGGGCCTTCAGGGCGCGCTGATTTGGCTAGGAGCAGTGGGCACAGGCATCAGCACCACTCGCAGACCCCAGTGGGGGATCACAGTCGGGGAGCAATGGGCAAAAACGACAACAAACAGCCCAAGCTCTCTTTCGAGCCTGCTGCTGCCAAGAAGCCGTTGCGCAGCGCGACGGGGTCCAGTGGGGCCCCGGGACCATCGTGCACTGAGCCCCCCTCTACCCCCTTAGCCCCGGAGCTGAAGCTGATAATGGAGGAGATGAGACAGGGCTTCGCCACGATTGTTGACAAGGTTGACCGTCTATCGTCCAGGATGGATGGGGTAGCGCAGAAACTAGAGGTCCACGAGGAACGTTTGGGGGAGGCGGAGAGGCGCATCTCTACCTCAGAGGACACGGCCGCTGCCCACGATACGCGCCTGACTAGAATGGACAATATCCTGAGAGTGATAGCGGCGAAGAACGAGGAGTTGGAGGCGAGGAGCAGGCGCAACAACATTCGCGTCACGGGGGTTCCGGAATCCACCAACACCGGGCGCATGGAGGACTATGTGGAGCGAATCCTCATCACGGCAGTGGGTAAGGAGGCCTTCTCCAGCCAATTTATTGTTGAGCGGGCGCATCGCTCCCTGGGCCCGGTCCCCAAGCCGGGGGCGCAGCCGCGACCCATCATCGCCCGGTTGCTTAATTACCGGGACCGCGATACGGCACTTCGCGCAGCACGCACAAGTCGTAACCTATCCTGTGATGGTGTGCAGTTCTCCCTTTACCCGGACTTTACACCCATGGTGCAGGACCAGCGGAGAAAATTCTTAGATGTGAAGAAGAAGTTGAGGGAGCTGCAAGTGGACTACGCACTTCTTTACCCGGCGCGGCTCAGGGTGACCCACCAGGGCAAACAGCATTTTTTTACAAATCCCCAGCAGGCCGAGGACTATGTTCGGAAGCTACGCAATACCAGAAGGGACAGGCGACATGAAGGTGAGGCTGAGGCAGACGTGAACCCTGCCGAGCACGAGTAGTCTTAGTTGTGGCCATTCGCTCGCTGACTCCGAGGGATGGCACGGAGGCTGGCCTAGGATCTGCGATGCTTTCCGCCGTCGATTTCCCCAGGTCCTGCCTGTAGGAACACAGGTGGTAGACTTGCCATATTGAGGATTGCCCGTTAGCGACAATTGCTTTTGTATATGTTTTGCCCCTCTGCTGGATCTGATCTGAGACGGGGCACTGCCCTCGTGTACATTTGCTTATTGTCTCCATACGATGGCACGGCGGTTGGCCTTGGATTGCTGCTGCCTGCTCCTGTCGGGGAGCACCGGCCCTGCCTGCAGAGCCATTGATGACTATCTTTAGGCATTGTGAACTACTGCTGGGCGCTGTCTGCATTTCATTCCTTTGTCCCTGGGCTGGAGGTGATCTTGAACGGGGTAGCCCGATGGCGGGACAGGACCTGGACTGAGCAGTGTTTACACCTTGGACAGCCCTCCTGATCTCTTTTTGGTCCCTTCTTTGGTATGGAGGGTGGCGAGCTGGGGCGCTTACTGGACGCTTGGGTTTTCGCCTACAGGGATAATACATGCCAGGCACCACCCCATCTTCTCTGTCGTCTCCGTATGGCGCATGCGGGTCGAGGGGAGAGTGGTGGGGTGTTCGGGTGCATTCCTCTAGTGTCACTAGGAGGGGATTCCCCACATGGTTTTTCTACTGTTCTTGATTGTTGGGCTCGGGGTGGGGGGGGGGGATTTTGTACTGGCAAGTTTGGGTTGCTTCAGTGGGTGGAGGGGGGAGCGGGTGAGCAGGGGTTGGGAGAATGTGCATGGAGGGAGGGGAGGGGCTCGGTTGTTGAGTTGCGTGTTGCCGAAAGTGGCGATGTTGTTGCGGTTGGCGCTCATGGCATGTGTGCAGGTACTGGAGTTTGTATGTATGACAGCAAGACAGGTCGTGTGGTGAGAATGGATTGGACGGCGATCAGATTGGCACTTGGTACGTTCCACTTGAAGGCTGGTGCGTTGACAGGAGGCTTATTTCAGGGATACGGAGACGAACATGGGTGATGATGCTTTGACTACTGTCTCAATAATGTCCTGGAATGTCCGCGGCCTTAACAACCCCCGAAAATGTAGAAATGTGATTGCATATTTAGATAGGCATCGTGTGCAGGTGGCGATGCTCCAAGAAACCCACCTTAGCCCAAATAGTGTCCCCAGGTTTGCGAGCAGATGGGCGAATGTGAGAGAGTTTTCTTCCTATTCCACGTACTCCAGAGGGACTGTTATTTTAATCAATAAGCAACTTCCTTTTCAAAAACTGGGGGTGAAGGTGGACAGGGAAGGGAGATACGTCATCCTTTGGGGGAGGTTGGGCACTGACGTAATAATGTTTGTGAACTGTTATGCACCTAATGTGGATACTCCTGGTTTCTTTTTATCGCTGTGGGGTCATGTGTTGGAAATTGAAGCCTTGCACATCGTATGGGGGGGAGACTTCAATTTGGCGTTATTTCCTGGGGCGGATAGATCGGATGGTGGTATACAATACAATACGAAGGCCCGGGACTCACTCCAGGGCATAATAACAGAGGCTGGCCTAGTTGATTGCTGGAGACACGCCCACCCAGTTGCTAGGGAAGGTACCCATTTCACGGCTCACACACGCTCATGGGCGCGGATCGACTACTGCTTTATCTCACGTGGCCTCGCTAGTGGGGTTGTTCGGGTGACCCATTTGCCGCGCACCTACTCGGACCATTGTCCTGTGCTATCAGTCTTGGAGATGCCGGGATATGCCAGGGTGAGGCCGCCATGGCGACTCTTTCCTTCGGCCCTGCTGGACCCTGTCTTTCGGCACGAACTGGGCGAGGAGATAGAAGCCTTCTTCCCCAGGAACAAGGGTTCGGTAGACAAGGTCGAAACGATCTGGGAGGCCTTTAAGGTGACAGTGAGGGGGATCACGATCTCTAAAAGCTGCGGCATTCTGAGGGACATAGTGCGCACTTTAACTAAACTTGAGGCGGAACTTAAGGCGCTGGAGGCGGAGATGGTTGGAAACCCCTGCCCTGACGTGTCGGAGAAATTCAGGACTAAGTTATCGGCTTACGAGGAGGAGGCCGCCAGGGAGGTGAAATTCCGGGGCAAGTACTGGACGGCTAGACGCTATTGCGAGGGGGATCGCCCGGGAAAGGTGCTCGCGGCGCTCACGAGGCGCCAGCGATATGCTACCCATATACTGGAAATTTCTGACGGGGGGGGCGGGACACATCAGGATACCATTGGAATTCAAACTGCCTTCCTACAACACTATAAGCGGCTATACTCCACGCAGCAGGAAGGGGAGGTGGAGTTCGGTAACTTCCTGGACGACATCGCACTCTGCTGGCTAAGCGATAGTGACAGGGCGTTTCTGGGCTGCCCGTTCGAACTGGACGAAATCAGGGAGGCAATCATGTCTCTTAGCAATGGCAAGGCGGCGGGGCTGGACGGGCTACCGGCCGAGTTTTATAAGTGCTATATCGACATCATGGCGCCGGTATTGAAGGAAGTCTTTGAGGACTCGCTCGAGGTCGGGATACTGCCGGGCTCTATGAGGGAAGTAGCGATCACATCGCTCTTGAAGCCGGGGAAAGACCCAAAG
Source organism: Lissotriton vulgaris (assembly GCF_964263255.1). Classification (NCBI taxonomy): domain Eukaryota; kingdom Metazoa; phylum Chordata; class Amphibia; order Caudata; family Salamandridae; genus Lissotriton; species Lissotriton vulgaris. The sequence continues at coordinate 84,270,595 of NC_141694.1, forward strand.
GACACTGATGCCTACCGGCCCCTGTCGCTGCTAAATTGCGACGCGAAGATCCTCGCGAAGGTGTTGGCGACTAGACTGTCCCTCCTTATGAATACACTGGTACTGCCGGATCAATCTGGCTTTGTCCCTGGGAGGGCTACTTCCCATAATCTACGGACGCTGTTCTCCCTACTACCCACCATTTCGCCCGACCTGCCGATTGCTGCTGTGTTTCTGGATGCCACCAAGGCGTTCGATTCGGTGGAGTGGGGTTACCTACTGGCTATTCTGGGCCGGATGGGGTTCCCCCGACTGTTCATAGCCTGGATAAAATTACTCTACACCTCACCAGTTGCTAGGGTCGTTATCAATGGGACGCTTTCGGCCCAGATGCCGATCACGAGAGGGACTAGGCAGGGCTGCCCTTTGTCACCCCTGCTTTTTGCCCTTGCAATTGAACCGTTGGCTTGTCGGATCCGTCAGCTACACAAAGATAGTGCCTTCAACTGTCATCAGCGTCAGATCAGTATTTCTCTCTATGCGGATGACGTCACTCTGTATGTGCGCCACCCGCAAGAGCACCTTAACCCGCTCCTGAGGGAATTCGTGGCGTTCGGCGGCATATCCGGAGTGCACATCAACTGGAAGAAGTCGCAATTCTTCCCCCTCACGGCATCAGTTGCCCGCTTTCATCTGGATTACCCCCTGGAGTGGTGCAGCTCTGACTTAAGATACTTGGGCATAGAAATATCGCTCAATAAGGACGATGTTATCCGGTCAAATTATGGGGTGGCTATCTCGCAATTGGCTGATAATGTAAATCGCTGGCGGGCCCTGCCGCTCTCGATGGCAGGCAGAGCCTCCCTGATCAAGATGGTGGTCCTCCCACGGTTCTTATACCTGTTCCAAAACATCCCATACTACCCGGGGGCCTTTTTTTTTAAAAGGCTTCGATCTGAACTGCTCCGCCTTTTCTGGGGTGGTAAGCAACCACGCCTTAGTTGGAGGGTCTTGACACAACCGTATGACAGTGGCGGGTTTGATCTTCCTAACATGGAACTGTACTACCTTAGTGCTCAGGCTCAGCATTCTTATCACTGGGTCCATCCCGCTCCCTTCATGCCGCAGATAGCGGCCGAGGACTGGATCGTGCACCCGCTCCCGCTTAGGGGCATGCTGATGGGACAGGTGGGGGATGTGGAAACACCCGCCACCACAGTTACCTGTACTATCGATGCTTGGCGCAGAGTGACAAAACTTCTGACTGCTCCCATGCTTTACTCCCCGGCAATGCCCCTAGCATACCACCCGAAGCTTTCGCTCCTAACGGAAAATGGATTTCGGTCCATGTGCGCTCGCGTACACCTTAACACATGGGGTGACCTATTCCATGAGGGACTGTTCCGTACCAAAGAACAGATATTCCAATCTACGCCCCCGACGCCCATGGAGGTGTTCTACTACATTAGACTCCGGCAAGGTATGCGAGACATCCTCCCTAAATTCCCGGAGGAGCCGGGGACGGTATTGCCATTGCATGTAATGCTCGTGTCGGATGGCAAGCACTTGGTGTCTAAGATGTATACCGCTATGCGTACACAGCATCCGATGGTCCTGCCGAGGGCTCGGGCTAACTGGGATGCTGAACTACATACTGCTCTAACAGACGAGCAGTGGAACTATTGCTGCTCAGTCACGGCTCGAGTATCCTCCAGCTGTCGGTTGAAAATAATTCACTATAAGTTTGTGCACCGATACTACTATACCCCAGTCAGGAAACTGCGGTTTCACCTCTCGGAGGACGCTAGATGTGCTAGATGTCGGGAGGATGGTGCAGACTTCCTCCATCTGGCCTGGGAGTGTGGAGCCATACAATTGTACTGGACGCAGGTGCATGCAGCGCTCCAGGTAATGATTGCCGGCCCTCTACCCATGGAGCCATTAGTGATGCTGCTGGGATATACCGAACATGTGCCCAGGTCAGATCGCAAATTTGTCGACATTGCGCTACTCCTTGCAAAGCGGAGGATAGCCTGTAGATGGGGGAGAGGGAGGGCGCCGAAATTTAAGGAGTGGCTGGACGACCTCACATACTGCCAAGACCAACACGGCGTTTATGCGGAACTATTGCCCGCCCGGTGTGCGCCCAGTGATTTTTGGTCCCCTCTAAAGGTGTACTGGTTAGCTCAGGCGGCACATAGCGACTCCTCTGGAGATGACGAACCGAACCCGAGCCCGTGAGCGTGCAGAGGCTCTACATTGCATCCAACGTTTCACGTCTACTAGGGAGGGAGGTACTATACATTGCCTGGCATGGGGACGGGGGGACACGACTGTCGGAAACACGACGACACACAAATGGCTGTCAGGGAAGAAAATTATATATGTTAAGGGCACTGGGAATTATTGGGAGGCGCAAGACACTGCTTAGGGGTGGAACCTGTCTTACTCTGCCACCTCTTGGGTTGGGGATGGTGGTCGTACACACTGGGGGTATGCTTACACGCCGATACAGGTGACATCTGGGGAGAGAGACTATTCCATACTATATTGCACCCCGAGTGTCCCTACACATGTCATTAGTTCGAATCCTCAGAGCCGACGTATGCACTTAGGGCACATCTGATACACTGCTACACAGTACGACACGGCTGGCTGACTGGAAGGAGCGGAGACAGACTGGGTTCGGTGTGTTCTGGAGATACCGCCCATACCTGCCTCCCATCACATCTGGCTATATGGGGGGGATGCTTTCCTTCTCAACACGCCCCCTGCATGTGGTGGGGGGGGAGGATCCTGGGGTACTACACTGTCCACTACTGTGCATGGGAACATTTATTTGTATTCTTGTCTCCATGGTGGAATTGATGCCTTTCTAATGAATGTACCACAATACTTGCTTTACTGGATTGCAGATGCTGTCGTTGTCATGAGTATGTACTGAACGCAACTAATAAAAAGGTTTAAAAAAAAAAAAAAAACCATTACTGTTGCATAGATCTTAGTTTGGCGTTGTAGTTGAGTCCCCAGATCCCACGGTTTATCTCCTGAACCTATGGGCCAGCAGATGTCCCCATGCACGTGAGTGAGATATAGGGCCTAGACGTATGCTGGTCTTGGGTACCCTACTATGGGGCTATGCCTATTCCAGCACCTGTAATCCCCTGCGACTGGGAGACTGCAGCGTTCTCATTCTGAACTTGGTCCCATTCTGGTTGTTTACTACTTGAACACCACTAGCCCAGTTAACAACTTCAAGATTTTATAGAACAGGTACCTTTTCTTTTGATATTAAGTGGGACCTTGTTCGTTTTGGCTGATGGACATTTAGGTTTCTCTTTGGATTTTACTCCATCCTACTGAAGTCTCAGAATTCTTAGCTCAAACCCACGGAGTTATGCAACCTTGAACACTGGGCATATGAGAAATTGGGCACAGAGCTGATGTAGCAAGGTTGACTTGAAAAAGTGTCACATTCTCTCTGCACCGCTGTCTCAGTGCCTCACTGTGATAAACACCGGCCATAACGAACTCAAGAGTTCACAGAGTGAGCCAGGACCCTCAAACATGTTGGCCATGTAGCTGCCTTTCCGCGTTCTCACTATCATTGTCTTTGTGGTCTCTTTTTTGTGTGTCATTCAATATTTTAAATGCCATACTTCCCTACATGCAAATACAATGTATATTCTTCTATACGATTTCGGTCTGACTTGCCCGATTTGATTGAGTTGTAATTTTTTATTTAGTTCAAAATCGTTTGCTGATGAATAATAAAAAAAATAAGCAAATCTTCGTATGTGGAAGATTGGGCGAAATGTACTAGACTCTTTTTTTTCAACAGATCTTTTTATTGGTTTTCGATATAAAACAGTGCACGTACACACGGTGCCGTAGGCACCTACAAAGAACAGATCCAGGCCCATCATCTCATCCTGGTCCATGCCAGCCGCCGTCCTGAAAAGGCTCTGCAGAGGCATTGGCTGCAGATGCTCTGCTGGGGAATGCTGACCGGGGAGTTAGGCGGGGGGCTACCGAAGGGAAGGGGAGGAAGGCAGAGGTGGGGGAGGAAGCTGAAGGACCTGAGTCTTTGCAGTGTGAGGCTACACATTTCAAGCTTAGAATGTATCATCTATGAGTGGCTGCCATAAGCGGGTACATCTCTTGTATGGCTGAATTATTGTTGGCTAAATTATGAGTAAAACATTCCATGCTATGGTCTGCATCAACTTGGGAAACCATAAGGATGTGGGTAGGGGCTCTTTTCCCTTCCAGTAGAGAGCAATCAATTGCTTACCCACTCCTGTCATGTGGTACGCAAGTGTCCAGTCTGAGCCTGTCATCCCCATCATCTCGGTCGGGGGCATTCCACAGAGTATTGAGGCAGGATCCGCTTGGTTAGAGTATCCCAGAATATCTTTAACGTGACCCAGAATTTCTTTCCAGAACGTCTGGATAAGCGCACAATCCCACCACATGTGCTTCAATGTTCCAATCTCTTGGTGGCACCACCAGCAGAGGTTGGGAGTTTTGAGGTACATGTGGTGGAGGCTGGAGGACGTGAGATACTATGGGTAAATCGACTCCCTTTGGGGGATGTTGAGTAAGGTATGCGCATGGTTGCCTCAAATGCTCCCAGTCTTTGGGGGTATGTCGTTACCCAAGCCCCTTCCTCACCTTCTTTGCTAGTTAAGTGGGATGAGGGGTTTCGACTCTTGGAGGGTGCAGTAGGTTTTAGATATTGGTCCCTTCAAGCCTTCGAAAGCCGGGGTGCCCGGCTTCCTGTAATTACTCAGTGGTGGTCCACAGATTCCTTTAATGATTCACTGGGGTCCCTGGGTTCCAATAATGATTAAGTGGGGGTCCACAGAGGTCAAAAGGTTAAGAACCACTGCTCTAGGCAATTCATTTAGTTGTCGAAGTTTCCACCACACCATGATATTGCAGTAGTTACATTGTGCCGTTTCTCCTTGACCTCAATGCGTTTGCTATTAAGTTTACTCCTCTGCTTCCACTCCTCATGGTGCCAGCCTCCTGGGGAGGGAAGCTTGAATCTCATTCCTAAGGTGTGACGACGGCCGGGGACAGAGGTTGCTTAGGTTTCCACCGCACAGCTGAGCCCCTCTAGGCTTCCTGCAGAGACCTTGGGTATGTAGCACCTGCTGATCCCTCCTGGGCTCTCCGCACTCTCTTAATTATACGCAGTGCCTTAATTATAGAGTGTGGATTCCAAAGCTTTCTTCTGTGCTTCAACTCGAGGTATCACAACATATTGTCCCCCAGGGTCGAGCATGGTTTTTCACTAGATGTCGAATGTTCTGCTGTAGACACGTGTGAAAATTACAAAAAACAATTTGATGGACAGAATGTAGATCAATGTCTTACATTCACCCCAGTACAAGGATCTGGGCATAAATCCATCGTTTTTTTGCACTCCACACCACCCTGGGTCAGATAATGGCTTTATGCAAATCAGCTCTGACCCTGTGCCCCATGGGAACAGTCCAGTCCGAACTACAACAGCCATATCTTTCCCAGACCGGAATCAAGCATCCGAGGACCGGACCGGTTTCGAGGTAACACCTCTCATCAGCCCGGCTAGCTTGACTCCAGTGGTGTGGAGGCTCTGGGACCCACGTCTGAGCTACCCCAGTACACTCAGGGAGAAAATTACAAAAAAACAATTTGATGGACAGAATGTAGATCAATGTCTTACATTCACCCCAGTACAAGGATCTGGGCCTAAATCCATCGTTTTTTGCACTCCACACCACCCTGGGTCAGATAATGGCTTTATGCAAATCAGCTCTGACCCTGTGCCCCATGGGAACAGTCCAGTCCGAACTACAACAGCCATATCTTTCCCAGACCGGAATCAAGCATCCGAGGACCGGACCGGTTTCGAGGTAACACCTCTCATCAGCCCGGCTAGCTTGACTCCAGTGGTGTGGAGGCTCTGGGACCCACGTCTGAGCTACCCCAGTACACTCAGGGAGAAAATTACAAAAAACAATTTGATGGACAGAATGTAGATCAATGTCTTACATTCACCCCAGTACAAGGATCTGGGCCTAAATCCATCGTTTTTTGCACTCCACACCACCCTGGGTTAGATAATGGCTTTATGCAAATCAGCTCTGACCCTGTGCCCCATGGGAACAGTCCAGTCCGAACTACAACAGCCATATCTTTCCCAGACCGGAATCAAGCATCCGAGGACCGGATTCGAGGTAACACCTCTCATCAGCCCGGCTAGCTTGACTCCAGTGGTGTGGAGGCTCTGGGACCCACGTCTGAGCTAGCCCAGTACACTCAGGGAGAAAATAACAAAAAACAATTTGATGGACAGAATGTAGATCAATGTCTTACATTCACCCCAGTACAAGGATCTGGGCCTAAATCCATCGTTTTTTGCACTCCACACCACCCTGGGTCAGTTAATGGCTTTATGCAAATCAGCTCTGACCCTGTGCCCCATGGGAACAGTCCAGTCCGAACTACAACAGCCATATCTTTCCCAGACCGGAATCAAGCATCCGAGGACCGGACCGGTTTTGAGGTAACACCTCTCATCAGCCCGGCTAGCTTGACTCCAGTGGTGTGGAGGCTCTGGGACCCACGTCTGAGCTACCCCAGTACACTTAGGGAGAAAATTACAAAAAACAATTTGATGGACAGAATGTAGATCAATGTCTTACATTCACCCCAGTACAAGGATCTGGGCCTAAATCCATCGTTTTTTGCACTCTACACCACCCTGGGTCAGATAATGGCTTTATGCAAATCAGCTTTTACCCTGTGCCCCATGGGAACAGTCCAGTCCGAACTACAACAGCCATATCTTTCCCAGACCGGAATCAAGCATCCGAGGACCGGACCGGTTTCGAGGTAACACCTCTCATCAGCCCGGCTAGCTTGACTCCAGTGGTGTGGAGGCTCTGGGACTCACGTCTGAGCTACCCCAGTACACTCAGGGAGAAAATTACAAAAAACAATTTGATGGACAGAATGTAGATCAATGTCTTACATTCACCCCAGTACAAGGATCTGGGCCTAAATCCGTCGTTTTTTGCACTCCACACCACCCTGGGTCAGATAATGGCTTTATGCAGATCAGCTCTGACCCTGTGCCCCATGGGAACAGTCCAGTCCGAACTACAACAGCCATATCTTTCCCAGACCGGAATCAAGCATCCGAGGACCGGACCGGTTTCAAGGTAACACCTCTCATCAGCCCGGCTAGCTTGACTCCAGTGGTGTGGAGGCTCTGGGACCCACGTCTGAGCTACCCCAGTACACTCAGGGAGAAAATTGCAAAAAACAATTTGATGGACAGAATGTAGATCAATGTCTTACATTCACCCCAGTACAAGGATCTGGGCCTAAATCCATCGTTTTTTGCACTCCACACCACCCTGGGTCAGATAATGGCTTTATGCAAATCAGCTCTGACCCTGTGCCCCATGGGAACAGTCCTGTCCGAACTACAACAGCCATATCTTTCCCAGACCGGAATCAAGCATCCGAGGACCGGACCTGTTTCGAGGTAACACCTCTCATCAGCCCGGCTAGCTTGACTCCAGTGGTGTGGAGGCTCTGGGACCCACGTCTGAGCTACCCCAGTACACTCAGGGAGAAAATTACAAAAAACAATTTGATGGACAGAATGTAGATCAATGTCTTACATTCACCCCAGTACAAGGATCTGGGCCTAAATCCATCGTTTTTTGCACTCCGCACCACCCTGGGTCAGATAATGGCTTTATGCAAATCAGCTCTGACCCTGTGCCCCATGGGAACAGTCCAGTCCGAACTACAACAGCCATATCTTTCCCAGACCGGAATCAAGCATCCGAGGACCGGACCGGTTTCGAGGTAACACCTCTCATCAGCCCGGCTAGCTTGACTCCAGTGGTGTGGAGGCTCTGGGACCCACGTCTGAGCTACCCCAGTACACTCAGGGAGAAAATTACAAAAAAACTATTTGATGGACAGAATGTAGATCAATGTCTTACATTCACCCCAGTACAAGGATCTGGGCCTAAATCTATCGTTTTTTGCACTCCACACCACCCTGGGTCAGATAATGGCTTTATGCAAATCAGCTCTGACCCTGTGCCCCATGGGAACAGTCCAGTCCGAACTACAACAGCCATATCTTTCCCAGACCGGAATCAAGCATCCGAGGACCGGACCGGTTTCGAGGTAACACCTCTCATCAGCCCGGCTAGCTTGACTCCAGTGGTGTGGAGGCTCTGGGACCCACGTCTGAGCTACCCCAGTACACTCAGGGAGAAAATTACAAAAAACAATTTGATGGACAGAATGTAGATCAATGTCTTACATTCACCCCAGTACAAGGATCTGGGCCTAAATCCATCGTTTTTTGCACTCCACACCACCCTGGGTCAGATAATGGCTTTATGCAAATCAGCTCTGACCCTGTGCCCCATGGGAACAGTCCAGTCCGAACTAAAACAGCCATATCTTTCCCAGACCGGAATCAAGCATCCGAGGACCGGACCGGTTTCGAGGTAACACCTCTCATCAGCCCGGCTAGCTTGACTCCAGTGGTGTTGAGGCTCTGGGACCCACGTCTGAGCTACCCCAGTACACTCAGGGAGAAAATTACAAAAAACAATTTTTTGGACAGAATGTAGATCAATGTCTTACATTCACCCCAGTACAAGGATCTGGGCCTAAATCCATCGTTTTTTGCACTCCACACCACCCTGGGTCAGATAATGGCTTTATGCAAATCAGCTCTGACCCTGTGCCCCATGGGAACAGTCCAGTCCGAACTACAACAGCCATATCTTTTCCAGACCGGAATCAAGCATCCGAGGACCGGACCGGTTTCGAGGTAACACCCCTCATCAGCCCGGCTAGCTTGACTCCAGTGGTGTGGAGGCTCTGGGACCCACGTCTGAGCTACCCCAGTACACTCAGGGAGAAAATTACAAAAAACAATTTGATGGACAGAATGTAGATCAATGTCTTACATTCACCCCAGTACAAGGATCTGGGCCTAAATCCATCGTTTTTTGCACTCTACACCACCCTGGGTTAGATAATGGCTTTATGCAAATCAGCTCTGACCCTGTGCCCCATGGGAACAGTCCAGTCCGAACTACACAGCCATATCTTTCCCAGACCGGAATCAAGCATCCGAGAACCGGACCGGTTTCGAGGTAACACCTTTGTCGGATTCACCTGTTTTCTATGGGAACCAGCATCATGCGCGAGACTCACTTAACGGAACTAACCCAGATACTCAATCCTTCACACTTCTTGGGGCATTGGCATTCAATGTCCTTTTGCACTTTCATCACAGAATTATGTGTTGTCACCAGTAAGGTCAATGGATGACCTTGAACGGGTCCCTCTAGTTTTTACCTGGTCTCTGTCCTATTAGTGAGAAGGAGGTAGATAGAAACGGAGGCGCACACCTCTGTGGTAGAACCATCCTAGCAAGACATCTAGTAAGGCTTCTTTCTAACGAAGAAGGCAATGCCTGTGTACCTTACATGACAACAACCATAACGTGTGGAGGTCGGTGCCAATCCTGCACATCTTTAAAACTGTGAGGGGTAACTACGGTTATTAATTACTCCACTTTTTCACCATTAATACACTGGACCGTAGCTTATGCCAAAATGCCACCATTTCATGGCTGCCCTTCATCAGAGGTCAAACATTATCGTCACTTAAGGTGCCATCCCTGGGAAAGCCTCTTCGCCTTTGTCAGCATTCAAACTGGTGGTGTGCTGTCAGAGTTCAGCTCACTGAGCCCTGCAGCACCGCCTGGTGAGTCCTTGCTTTCTGCAGTCACCCCCTTTGGATGCCCCATGGCCTGGTATGGGGGGGTGCACAGACACACACAGCTGTCTCTGGAGGGTACACTTTGGATGCCCCATGGCCTGGTATGGGGGTGCACAGACACACACAGCTGTCTCTGGAGGGTACACTTTGGATGCCCCATGGCCTGGTATGGGGGTGCACAGACACACACAGCTGTCTCTGGAGGGTACACTTCAGAGCCCTGCAGCACCGTCCAGTGAGTCCTTGCTTTCTCAACTTCTGCTCCGCAGTCACCCCCTTTGGATGCCCCATGGCCTGGTATGGGGTGCACAGACACACTCAGCTGTCTCTGGAGGGTACACTTCAGAGCCCTCCCACTGTTCTCATAGACTGCCCAGTCCACTGGGGAGAATGTGGAAAAAGTCAAAGTCTAACGCAGTGGAGGGTGGCACAGCTGTGCCCATCTTTCCAGCCTCAGGGTGCAGCAAGTGGAGGTGCCACCCGGTTAACTACTCACTGCAGTTTTCCAACACTACAACCGAGTTTGGTTACTATTGCAGCGTGTGAGAGTTGCAGGCCCCTCTCCATGGCGTGTCTTTGGCTTTGATTCCGGGACACATTAATAAACACCGCCAGGGGCGCCCTTTCTGCGTGGACATCTCTTGTGTGAATGTAAGAGGGGGCAGAGCACTCAGGAGCACAGCCGGGGTGGTTTCAGAACACTGAGCCCGGCCTCCGGCCTGGAACAGAGTGAGCGCCTCATTGTTTACCTTCTGGCACCGCCTGCAGCGCATCCAGGGCAAACAACCATGTCCTCCTCTCGTTCCGGGTGGGGGAGTTCTCGAGTAGACGTGCTCTCTGGAAGCTCTTTTTCTCCAGGCCGAGGCTTTGCTTTCCTTCGTGGTGCGTGGCCTTCCAGGGTTTATAGCGGCTTCCTTCTGCTGTGCGTGTCTTGGCTACTGCAGGAGGCCAACATCCAAGATGGCGTCTCTCTCCATCTTCCATCGGTTGAGTAGGCCCGAGGCTAGAACGGAACCTACCTGTGCTGTGAGGTTGCTCTGTCACAGTCTACCAGCCTCCCCCGCAGCCTCATTCTTCAGGTGCTCCCTGCTGCTTGGGTTTGGCCTCATTTGTCTTAGTCCAGGAAGTCAAGGGTTGTGAAGCACGCTGAGCTAGGCAGGTATTTCTGTACTTTGATGTGACAAACACGTGTGTTCTGGGTGCTGTAGGCGGAGGTCGCTTCCACTGAAGCTCAAATACCGAATAGCAATGATTTGTAGGTTAAAAGTCCTGGATTGGAACAGTGTGGCGGGCACATGGAGAGCTTTCAAGGTTCCAAGGGCCATTTCGTAGGCCAGGTTATGTCTTTGTTTTCTAGGACGCATAGTCCTGATTTTGTAATGTGATCAACAGGAACAACAACCCCTGGAGTACAAAGACAAAAAATGGCTGGATGAGCAATCATATCGAGACCTGGGAAACTAGAGCTCTCTGGAAACGGAGGGTGCTGGCCATTCAACACACACACTATGGCAAAGCGCAGCTGGTTTCTCCCCCTGGCCGCTTGGCGGGCTGACATGGATTGGTGGGTGAAGCTGGAGGAACCTGTTTATGCTGCGCTTGTCTGAGCCCAAAAGCACCGGAATATCTGGGGGAAATGGCAGGATTACTATGGGCTGGAGAGATTATTATGGTGCTCTGTATTGTTTGCTTCTCATTTAAAATGCACTTTATTGCTTGCACTGCACTGTTTACACACACTGCAAAATCAATAAAAGTTGGTTTATAAAAAATCCGTCTTGGCAGTCGTGGGGAAATGGCCTTTCCTACGTGGGCTGAGCCATGCGGGCCGTTTTCCGGCAAGCGGAACCATGCTTGCGTTAACCAAGCGTATGCCTGATCCACACATATGCGTGCTTAAGTCAGTGCACGGTCTAGATGTGCGGATGGGCGGGGAGAGGAACAGGAAGGACCTCCAGAACATGGTCTGTAAGTGGGAGTGGGGCTGGCTTTTGGGGGTGGAGGGATAGTTTTTAGGGCTGGGGGGTCAGGGTAGTTTTTAGGGCTGGGTTTTAGACCTGGGGGCAGGGGCAAAATGGCGTTTTCAGAGGTGGGGGTCAGTTTTTAGGACTCAGGGCTGGGGTCAGGGTAGTTTTCAGGGCTGGGTTTTAGAGCTCAGGGCGGGGGCAAAATGGGGGAGTTTTCAGAGGTGGATGTCAGTTTTTAGGACTCAGGGCTGGGGTTGGGTAGTTTTTAGAAGATGGGGGCCGAGATTTAGGGTCCGCGGGAGGGGGTGTGCAGCTTTCAGGGCTGAGGCAGTTTTAGGGCTCAGGGCGAGGTGGCTGGGGTCGGGGTCATATTTAGGACCTAGGGCGTGTTTTAGGGCGTGTTTTAGGGCTTAGGGCTAGGGAGAGGGACCGTTTTCAGGGCTGGTGCAGTTTTAGAACGAATGCTTCTTAACCACACATTCCTTTACCAGTCATGCCTTTACTACGAAATTGGATGGTAAAGGCATGCATGGTAAAGGAATGCATAGATAAGAAGCATCCGCTTTTGGACCGCGTTGTTGAGGCATGCTTGGTTTAGCCATGCGCGCTTCTGTCATACAACCGCAGTTGTGATGAGTAGTATGCGCACATAGAACACGTATATAGATACATGAGCAGATGGAATTCGGAAAGCAGGTTTCTTGACTACTTTGCAATGTGTGTGAGAAGTAGTGGGGATATATCAGCATCTTCATGTAATTGTCATAGTGATTGGGAAGTATGTGTGTAGAGATTTACTAGCGGTCAATCAGTGTGTTACAATATGTGCTTTAGCCATCAATGAATAGCCTAGGAGTCAAACTTACACACATGAAAAATAGAGCAAGTTATGAACAAAATAGAGAGATGTACCACTTGTTGAGCCAGATGTACTAAGATACGGGTCACAAAAAGTGGGACTTGTATTTTTTTTTTATAAACGAACCTAGCTACTTATAGGTCGTAATGGGTTGCAGATCGATCTGCTGAATGGATATTGATGAGTCCAGTTGCAATTTGCAACCCACTATGATTGGCTATAAGCATAGGTATGGTGGCCTAGAAGGGTCCGCAGACCACCATCTTGTAGATGTGCACACTTTGCTTGTGCACACCTACAAAATGAAATGACTGCGCTTAAAAAAAATGTTGTTAAAAATCTGAAATAAATCAGTAACTAAAAAGAAAAAAATGCCGGAGAGTTGCACAAAAGTAAATTGGGACGTGAGCCAAAATGGGGCACACCGGCAGGGAGGAAGGAACACGAGGGGCGGAAACAGCATGGGAGGGCAGGGAAGCACATGGCAAGACAAAGTACCACAGGGTAGCACAGAAGCACACGGTGAGACAGAGCAATACAGAGACAAAGGGAAGCAACACGGGGAACGGAAACAACATGAAAAGGGCAGAGAATTGACACAGAGCAACACAGAGACTGTTGGTGTGGGGTAGGATGAGTACAAAAGCACATGATGAGTCAGAGCATCACGGAGACCCAGTGATGGGGGGAGACAGAGCAACACACAGATGGGGAAGGGAGCACAGATGCAGACAGAAAGACAGAGCAGCAGCGAGACAGGGTGGGGGCAGAGACGCACACAGCGAGACAGAGCAACACACAGAGATTTGGGGCAGAGAAGGATACAGGGAAGACAGCTGAAAAACACACACACTCTTGTATAGTGCTGAACTAAAAAGAAACAAGCATTGGAAATGCAATAGGTCGCGTATTAGAAAAGTTGGAGCTATTGGTCTTGTAAATGTTTTTTTTAATTTATGTGTTGGTTTTTGAAAATAGCTAAATTAATAGCTTTGTCATTTACAATGCCAATAGTTATAACTTTTGCATATGTGACACCTATAGCATTTGTAATGCAACATGTTTTGTATTTACGTGACTTAGATGTATTGATATTACAAATAACAATGGCTTTTAATTTTTGTAAATAATTAATACTTAAATAATTAATTTAATTTATAATGGCAATAGCTTAAACGGTTGTAAATAACTTTTGTGAAGATTATGTTCAGTGTATTTTATTGTGACAAAAATCCAAGAACATTGCATTTGCACCTACACACACACAGAGCCACACGCATATAGATGTGGTGGTGGTGGATCTGGGGGATTTTTGGTGGTGGATGTGGTGGTGATGGTGATGGTGGTGGATGTGGTGGTGGATGTGGTGGTGGTGGTGGATGTGGTGGTTATGTGGTGGATGTGGTGGTTGTGGATGTGGTGAAAGTGGTGGTGGATGTGGTGGTGGAAGTGCTGGTGGTGGGTGTGGTGGATGTGGTGGTGAGACGGTGGTGGATGAGGTGGCGGATGTGCTGGTGGATGTGGAGGTGGTGGTGGATGCGGTGGTGGATGCGGTGGATGTGGATGCGGTGGATGTGGTGGTGGTGGATGCAGTGGTGGATGAGGTGGCGGATGTGCTGGTGGATGTGGTGGTGGTGGATGTGGTGGTGGATGCGGTGGTGGATGCGGTGGTGGATGTGGTGGTGGATGTGGATGCGGTGGATGTGGTGGTGGTGGTGGATGTGGTGGTGGATGTGGTGGTGGTGGATGTGGTGGTGGATGTGGCGGTGGTGGATGTGGCGGTGGTGGATGTGGCGGTGGTGGATGTGGTGGTGGTGGATGTTATGGTGGTGGATGTGGTGGTGGATGCGGTGGTGGTGGATGTGGTGGTGGATGTGGTGGTGGATGTGGCGGTGGATATCATGGTGGATGTGGATGTGATGGTGGATGTGGTGGTGGTGGATGCGGTGGTGGATGTGGTGGTGGTGGATGTGGTGGTGGTGGATGTGGCGGTGGTGGATGTGGCCGTGGTGGAGGTGGATGTGGTGGATGTGGCGGTGGTGGATGTGGTGGTGGGGAGAGAGTGGGCAGGGCTTCAAGTCCATACTCCAATACAGCACACCTTGCATAGCAGTGCATGGGCTGACCAGGCTCGACCTATTAAATGAAATTAGAAGAGAGAAGTACGTTGGGAGTAGATAGCAAAGGAGTAAAGGGAAGAAAAGTCGGGAGAAAGAATGAGTTACGGAGAAGGAGGGCAACATAATGATTCAAAATTAAAAGTACGGAGGATATGGAATGTGGAGGTGACAGCTGGCAGGAACGAGAGGAAAGTGAGAGATGTCTCTTTCTTTATAAATAACTTTTCGAGCTGTGGATAGAAACATCACAGAATTTGAGTGAACGCGAACGTTGTCCCATTTTTTCAGCTCTTAGAGCGTGCACTCTTTCTCAACATTAAAGCCTTGCGGACCCTAGTGAGAGTGACTTGTTTTGAGTTTCGTTCAAAGCCACTTTGCCGCTGTCTGCATTGGCTTCACAGTACATATAGCTCAACTTTAACAACTCTGGCTAGTCCCCCAAAAATATGGCTGGTGTGCTGAAGAGTGAAGAAGGTGACGTTGTTCGTGTGCCAGCAGGAGAGGTCCACAGTTGTGCGTCTCCTCCCTCATCATCTGGCTCCTGGAGGAGGGTTAGCGGCTCTCGTGATGTCCTCAGGCAAAGGGAGGAGGGTGGGAAGAAGCCGGGGGGAGGGAAGGAAGGGGGAGGAGAGGCGGGATGTATTTTCAAGCTTTAAACAAGGGGCGGAGCGAGGGGGAGGTGTGCTGGGAGAGAGAGTGGGGAGGGGAAGAGCTGCTGGTGGAGCATCCTTGTTATGGGCGATGTGTTGCTGTAAAGTGGATTATAGGCTGATCGACTAAGAGTCGGCAGGCTGGGGAACAGATGCTGCTGGGGAACGGATGAGGTGAGGTGCTGGCGGCTGGGGAGGCAGGTGGCGGAGAGCAAGGGGCGGAGCGGGAAGAGCTGCAGAACAAAATAGTGTGTAACTTTCTTTCTTTACCGAGCAGTTTATGCAATCTCTACAAGTTGCGCTATAAGAATCTGGACAATTTTCCGCATTTCCAGCTGATGCCTGAATTCCGTGCTGTATGCTAGAGTGCTGGGGGGGGGGGGGGCGGAGCGGGAAGAGCGTCGTGAGGGGAGAGAGAGTGGGGAGAGGGCGGAGCAGGAAGAGCTGCTCTCGGCAGGCTGGGGAACAGATGCTGCTGGGGAACTGATGAGGGGAGGTGCCCTGAAGAAATGCGACACGGCAGGCAGGGGAGGGGGCGGAGCGGGGGTGTGGGAGGAGTGCGGCTGAGGGAAAAGACATGCAAGGCAGGCGGCTGGGGGCATGTGCACGCGCTTTTAATGTCAATGCGCATGCGCATTGAGCTTGAATTTCACGGGCACTGCAAGGAATCGCCATCGACTTGCAAGTTGGTTAAAGTCTGTTTAGGCCCCCATAGTCTCCAAGCTCAATGCGCATGCGCATTGACAGGCGAGACCTAAAAATAAGCACAAGTAAAGGGAAATGAAAGGACACAGTAATGCATCCACGCTCCAGGGGAGGGGAGGACAAACTCACAACGGGAACGTAAAGCCCACACAAGCCATTAAATAAGAAGCAAGCAAATGAGAGAGACAGTGATGCTAAACAATCGTAAACAATGGGCAGTCTCTAAGCCCCCTGCAACCTAACAAAATGTTCAAAAACAAACAGCACCTGCCCTAGATGAGATCTAATGAAACATTTGTTATATTAAAGCAGTCTGATTCCCAGAAAGGAAAGGGGCCTGCTTTTTTAAAACTCAAGTTTTTATTTTTTAAAACATTTGGGGCCAGATGTATCAAGATACCGTTTTGCGAATCCTAAATAGCGTTTTTTTGCGAATCGCTATTTAGAATTTGCAAAACGGTATGTATGTACAAAATCGCTATTTTTTAGCGATTCCTTATTATTCTTTATTTGCGAATTCGCAATTTGCAAATTCGCAAATAAAGAATAATTTCCAATGCATTCCTATGGGCCAGGAGGCCATAGGAATGATAGTGCAATAATTCTCAAATTGCGAATTCGCAATTTGCTAATCGCAATTTGAGAATTATTTCAAGGGTGCAGGGGTGTCTCACCCATGAAATCTACATGTGTGTGCATGTGGCACACATACATGCCCTACGGGCATGTATGTGTGTCACATGCCACCCTCACAAATGCCAAATAGGGCATTTTTAATAGAAATCGCAAATTACCACCAACTACAAGTTGGTGGTAAATTGCGATTTCTTAACACAAATTTGCAAATCAAAAATGTTTCATACATTCAATTTTAAGGAATCGCAAAATTTGCGATTCCTTAAATGCTATGGCAAAATAAGGAATCACAAATTATTGCGATTCCTTAAATTGCGATTTTTTGATACATTAGAAAAAATGCAAAAAGGCAGTTTGCGAGTCGCAAAAGCCTTGATACATCTGGCCCTTAGTGAGAGTACCCCGCTGAAGCCACCACCTCAAATTTGCAATGGTGAAGAAGTCCAAAGGAGACTCCTTCTTGGAGCAGCTGCTCAAATATTATACCACTCACCCAGAACAACACACAACCCCATTTCACTCCCTATGAGTGGAACATAACCGCTCTCCCTGCACCTATATCTGAAAGTAAAAGTGCAGGGTTACACAAATGTAACCCACAACCGGTACTTCATTTGTTAAAAAAATAAGAGCTGGGGATCTCATTAGGAGGCCACCGCAGTTTGGACCACACATCTGTACTTGCACATCAACTAACCATCACACTGCTACAAGTGTGACAATTCAGATTATACTACCATCCCCTACCCACATATCTCACCCTACCTATGAGCCATTGGGAAGGAAGCCTATTATTCAGTTTAAGAGCAGGAACGGTTAGATTCGCACTGTGTTTCCCTCTTGGCTACCACCCCAATTTTGATCACGTACCATGCCCATGTGATGGGGTGAGTGGCCAATCAATTTTACATTTTTTATTTTTCTGTAAATACTATATGAAACACATAAAGTGGCTTTTATATCCATGTTTTAAAAAGAAGAGGCCCATTAGTCTGGACAATGCCTATCTGTGTTTACTCTTCTTGGTTGATGAAGAGTTGGTTTTTCGCATAAGTACATTTCTGAGAATCGCCACTCGAGCACGCAAGACCATGTCCAATCCTTGAGGTTTTATTATGCTCAAACTTTTTTGTATAATTGCTGGATGAATTGATATTTTATATAACAGTAATTTATTTATTATCAATGAAACTCTTTTTAATTTGCTATTCACTTTGCTTACCTGTTATGGTTATATCATTGTAATCTTTTTATTACCATGTATTTCTTACACTCCGCTTGTTATTTAACTTGTTTAATGCTGTGCTTTTATGGGTACCAAGCTACCTGAATAAAGTTTATGAGCTGGAGCAGCTGCTCAAATATTATACCACTCGCCCAGAACAACACACAACCCCATTTCACTAACTATGAGTGGAACATAACCTCTCTCCCTGCACCTATATCTGAAAGTAAAAGTGCAGGGTTACACAAATGTCACCCACAACCAGTGCTTAATTTGTTAAAAAAATAAGTGCTGGGGACATCATCAGGAGGCCACCGCAGTTTGCACCTCTCATTGCCACTGTACTTACACATCTACTAACCATCACACTGTTACAAGTGTGACAAATCAGACTGTTCATTGTCGCCAAAGCTTTAAGAAGGGCTTGGGTGGCAGGTATTAGTTGTTTTTAATGTATATTGAATTAACAAACAACTGTTTTTCTACTCATCTTTAAATTACCATGTGGCAGCAGTCATTAGTGCAGCTTCCGGCAATTTAAGTGCTGGTGCTGCAATTAAATACCGGTGCCGAGCACCGGAGACCACCGGCTCAAAATAAGCACTAGCTACAACACTTGCTCAGCAAGACTGCATATATCATAACACATAGGTAGTGTGATGTTCACCCCATGTGCTCACCACACTACTCACCCAGACTTAAGTGTACGCTCGGTCACCACAGTTCTCATAACCAGACCTATCAATAATTGCTGTTACCAAATCACTTACCCGGACTGCCTGACCACTACACTCACTCAACACAACACTTACACAGAACAGTTTCACTAGCATACCATCTGCCTAGATTTATGTTTAGCTCCAATCACTCACTACACCATTAACTCAGAGTACCTCTACTCTGTTCACTTTCCAACTACTCATCCTGAGCAAACTTCACCTCTACCCACAGAACTTCTGCATGCAAGGTCAAAGCATTTCCCAGTGAAATCACAAATACTGTTGTTCCCAAACTATCACTTTGTGACATGAGGACATGAGAACGTGGGATGGCTAGTTTGAGGTGCAGCAGGTGCTACCATTGCAAGTTTTGTCTCCAGCTGTACCAGCTCTATGGTATTATTAATATTATTATTATTATCTTCTGCATTTCATTTTCGGATTACTGCTGCCAAATCGTGAGAGCAATATCCTCCACTTTTCCTCTATAAGAAATGACACAGTTAAATGTTTCACATAATCTTCGTAAAGATTAATGTCCAAAAATATGAAAATGGTTTATTGCACAGGGTAGATTAGACTTCCTCCTACTACGGCATTAGGAATATGCAAATCACTGTTACAATTTTCAAACTGAATCGATTTTTATTTTAAAATAGGGTCCCGTAACGGCAAGTTAAGGTACATTTGCGAACATTTTTGATCCACAGCTCTGCATTACCAGCCAATAAACTCACAATTACTACATTTACACGTCTCTGCTAGCTGAAAGGAAGCCAGCCACTTGAATTAAAGAAACACACATATATACACGTCCACTTGAAAGTACTAACTATCAAATTTACAGAGGGCCTTTTTAATATTAAATTGTTATGCATAACATTTCAACACAGTAAACAATGACCATTTAAAAGTGTTCTTCGTTTAAATGTCCAAAGAAGGTCGGGGTGGCAGAAGGAAAGACAGGAGGGGCTAAAAAGGCAGAAAAGGCTCTTCCCATTCTAAGGCTGTGCTATGACATTGTCCTTAGATACCTCAGGGCGACAGGACCCCCCCACTCCACACTTAGCATGCATCCTGCAAATAACACACCAGACACCAGTGTTATATTGGGAAGAAACTGTTGCAGGTTTATTTTATTACATACTACGTTATGTAATCATAGTGGGTTATCTTACGGGCAATCCAAGGGCAGGCCGCATTCTCGCCACCTGCCCGCCTGATGAGCCAGGCAGCACCGTGGCAAACCACCATGTGGTGCCCCTTATGGTAAACATACTACCACGCCCCTTGCGGGGCGTACTAGGCAAACCCCCGGTTGCACAGGCCCACAACCGCCCGAAGGACAAATGGGGCGCCAACACGTGTTCCCGGAACCTCCCATGAGGCCCCAGGTCTTAGGCTCTGGCACCCCTATGTGCCCGCTGAGGTCCAGTGCTGAACTTCTCTGCTTCCGGATTGCCCAGTAACTCCGCCTGCAAGAAAATTAAAACATTAAAACGTTCAAACTGTCCTCCACACTCTGACACACAGGGTGAGAGGTTGGGAGGGAAAATGTGTGTCACCCCGCAAGACATCCGACGCGTCCGGTGCGGCAAAGAGGCAGATAAGATGGCGAGGGGGGCTTATGTACCCCTCGCCCTGCCTGCCGCACCGGACGTGCCCAATCAGCTCCTCCTGGCTCCCCTCGGGACTCCGCCTGCCCGGGGGAGGTGAGAGGCTAGAGAGGGGTGGGGGGAAGCCCTCGGTATCTATGGGGCCGCCCTCCTGATGGCCACTGCGTGGCTCGGGCAGCCACATTCCTGAAGGCTGCAGCTGAGACCATTGGCGAGGTTTCATTGGCAGTGACCACTCCCACCATAATGGCCGCCACTGTGAAGCCCTGGGCCAGGATGCGGGCCCGCATTGAAAGTTGGGATTGCCAGGTCTTTCCCTTTCGGAAAGCGATGAGTCCATAGGTCAGGGCGCCTGCTGTGGCCAAACAACCAATGGGACTGGCCATCTTGAAAAGTCTGCGACCTGCTAACTGTGCAGCCCCGAGGCCTCCTCGAAGCTGTGCAATGGGGATTGAGAAGCCCCAGCCCCAAGCAGCATCTGCACCAAAGATCAGCCCTGCACAATCCACGAGTTCTGCATGGGGTCCCTTTGCATTTTCCTGCTCGACGCGTCTGCCCGGTCACTTGCCCGTTGGCTAATGGCCATCTTGGCGATGATTCTTTGAAACTACACTGCTGGTCTGGTTGCTCCAGACTGGCCCTTGCTTTCCTAAAAAGAAGCAGCCCCTCGGACCTTGCTGGTCTGAGTAAGAAGCCTACATCGATTCCTGCGTGGGTTGCCTCTGCCAAGGCTTGTTAGCCCCAATCTTAAAGCCGACACCGCCTACAGCGAGAGCCTTCGTGGGACAGTCCGCGCCTGCCTCCTGGTCATCGTCGACGCCTCCTGGTCCACGTGGCTGCAGAGACAAGCTTCCCATCAGCACCTGATTGCAACGCGACATCACCTGGTTCCATCCTGGTTCCATCCTGGTCACTGGCTAGTGACCCAGACTCTGTCCCCTCTGCTTTCAGGTCCTCTACATCTTCGATCCATCCTTGGATCCACCCGGACTCTTCTCTTCTGGCCGCCTGCAGCATCTTTTCTCCAAGGCTCCATAGATCTCCACGACGAACCCCAACACACTTTGGGACCTATGCACCCGCTTCGTGTGGATTAGGTAACGCGAGTACTACTTGGTTTTATGTGAGATGGTGCTCTAGCATGAGCTGAGCCTGTCTGCAGCTTTCAGAACCATGTCCTTATAGCTGTTCTAGGATATTGCCATACCATATACTCTTAAGTGCATTATGAACCTCCCGGTTAAATGCTAACTATGGTTTGGCTTTATCAAAACATGTCGAGTAAGGTGTCATACGATTTGGAAAACTACCCCCTCGCCAGTTCTGGCGACGGAGGTAGCATTCCACCCTTCTAGAGGGATACAACATGTTGTTCCCACTATTCCCGGTTAAAGTTAACCAGAGCCTCAGCATCACAAAATGGATGCTGCTGCCACAGACACAAGTGACCTCCTGCTGCTGGGAGTCCTTCCAGCGAGGGAGGCTTGGACAATAGGTCTCCTGCCTTGGGAGGTGCTAGCACCACCCCAGACAGTACCTTGTGTATTGGGACAGGGAGGGCTGAAAGGATTGAGACACTGCCTGGGGCACACAAGGTGTCCCATGCATAGGCCAGTTCAAACTGGTGCTGGGGCACTCCAGCCCCAGCTCTGGCGCGAAACTGGACAAAGGGAAAGGGGTGCAACCGCCCCCTTCCCTGGTCCCACCCATAGGAGGCTAGCGACCCAGACTCTGTCCCCTCTGCTTTCAGGTCCTCTACATCTTCGATCCATCCTTGGATCCACCCGGACTCTTCTCTTTTGGCCGCCTGCAGCATCTTTTCTCCAAGGCTCCATAGATCTCCACGACGAAACCCGACACACTTTGGGATCTATGCACCCGCTTCCTGTGGATTGGGTAACGCGAGAACTACTTGGTTTTATGTGAGATGGTGCTCTAGCATGAGCTGAACCGGTCTGCAGCTTTCGGAACCATGTCCTTATAGCTGTTCTAGGATATTGCCATACCATAGACTCTTAAGTGCATTATGAACCTCCCGGTTAAATGCTAACTATGGTTTGGCTTTATCAAAACATGTTGAGTAAGGTGTCATACGATTTGGAATACTACCCCCTCGCCAGTTCCGATGATGGGGGTGCTCCTGTAGAGGTTTACACCCCTAGTGTCCTAGTTTCAAGTGGTTAAGTTCTATTCCAGTCGGAAGACTCCTAAATCTTTAACTTTATAACTTTTACACACCCATTGACTTCTATGTGTGAACACGTGTGCCTTTAGACACTGCACACACATCCCATGGGCCTCCTGCTTCCTAACCATTGTTAGTCCAGTGTAGCCCCAGCGATTCCCAAGGCCCTAGGCTTTACCATTGTTCGTGACGTGGTACTTATACCACTTTTTTGATATATGGTTTGACGGGCCACCCCGCCCTATCCATAATTGTGCACCTTTTGTCTATTCTATTAAGTTACTGGTTTTGCGCTTGTGCTTTTGTGCTCATAAAGAGTTCAGGTGTTTGTTTAGAAATAAATACATATATATTTTGAATATATATACTGTGTGGTGTCCTTTCAATTGGTATTAAAGGGATTGCATATGGTAAAGCAGCTAGCTTCACATGCCCTCTTGAGTTTAGCCTAAGACTGCTTTGTCCATGATACCCCTAGGATAGCTGGTCTATATGGTTGACTTTACAACCATCACCATAAGGGTTGTTTGGACTGGTGCAAGGTACTCACTAGAATAGTGAACATCATATACCAGGCCAACTTCTCACACTGACTGGGTACATTCCACCCTGGACTTTAGACCTGAGATTTGTGGGGATCATATAGTGGGTGCTTTGCACAGGATCAAGTCAGCAGTAACACTTCATTGCCCTCAGTATATCAGGGATACAAAGGCATTTTTTATAAAGAACAAGCCACCAGTCTTCCCCCTCATAGACCATACGATTGCCGCATTGATCTTCAAGATGGGGGCCAAGATACCTTGTAGTAGGGTTTATTCCCTTACCGAAATAGAAAATGTGAATCTACGCGAGTATTTAGATACCATGCTAAAGATAGGGTTTATTCGGCCCTCTCGGTCTCCTGCTTCTTCTTCTCTCTTTTTCATCCCTAAGCGGGAGGGGGGCCTGAGATGCTGCATAGACTACAGAACTTTAAACGGCATCACTATAAAGAATCGGTACCCTCTTCCACTGATTTCCTCCCTCCTTGACTGAGTGAAGAACGCCACCATATTCACCAAATTAGATCTACGAGGAGCATACCGTCTGGTGCGCGTCAAGGAGGGGGACGAGTGGAAGACGGCCTTCTGTACGAAATATGGCTTGTATGAATATCTCGTGATGCCATTTGGGCTCTGTAATGCCATTTCAATTCTTCATCAACAAAGTGTTGGGAGAGCTGCTGGACGAATGCGTCATAGCATACATTGACGATTAATTATATTCTCCTCCTCCATTCCTGAATATGAGTCATGTAAAAAAGGTACTAGGACGGTCGAAGGATAACCATCTCTATTGTAAATTAGAGAAATGCCTCTTTCATGTGCAAGAAGTAGCCATCCTCGGGTTCATTGTATCCTCTCAATGATTACGCATGGATCCTCAAAAGGTGGAAGCTATCCACAAGTGGCCTATTCCACGGAATGTAAAAGAAATCCAAAGTCTACTAGGTTTCGCTAATTTTTACCGTCGTTTCATTGACGTTTTTTTAAAATTGGTGGTACCTATAACAACGTTACTAAGGAAAGGGGTGCCTTTCCGCTGGACTCCCGAAGCTGAAGCAGCTTTTGAAGCATTAAAGACAGGCTTCACTCGAGCTCCCATATTGCTCCATCCCAATCCGGCCTATCCGTTCTTGGTTGAAGCTGATGCTTCCCAAGTGGCCATCGGGGGAGTTCTCTCGCAAGCTGTTACTGAGACAGGGATATACCATCCCGGGGCGTTTTATTTGCGCAAACTCACACAGGCAGAAATCAACTACAGCACAGGAGATAAGGAACTTTTGGCTATTAAAAGGGTGTTTGAGGAGTGGAGGCAATATTTGTTGGGAGCAAATCATATGGTAACCGTACTAACTGATCATCGTAACCTCCAGTTTTTGAAATCCGCCAGAGCCCTCTCAATGACACAACTATGTTGGACTCAATTTTTTTGCGAATATGATTTCACTATCATGTAAAGGGCGGGAAAGAGGTACGGTAAAGCAGATGCCCTGTCACGCTTAGGTTATGATCAAGGGGAAGAGAGGACAGAACCACCCCTTATCATTGCCCAAGACAGATTCATAGGAGGGGTCTGTACTGAAGAAGAGTTCCTTGCCAGAGTGAAGACCGAACAGGAATCGGAAAACATGAAACAGATTACACAAACTCAAGAGGCCATCTTGGTGGGAGACCATTACTATGTTGAGTGCGGCTTAGTTCTTCCGTCCCCAGAGTTGCAACATCAAGCGTTAGAATAGTACCATTCTCATCCGTTAACTGGGCATCCTGGATATAAGAAGACAATAGAAGCTCTAAAAAGACATTTCTGGTGGCCAGGGATGAGAAAAGACACCAAACAGTACATACAAACTTGTTATGTCTGCGCCCAGAGTAAGGTCTCACATCAAAACCCTGTAGGACTTTTACAACCATTACCCACACCTCCGAACTCTTGGCATAATGTTTCCTTAGACTTTATAGTAGAATTGCCTCGCACGGTCAAGGGACATAACACCCTTTTACCAAGATGGCCCATTTTATCCCATTGACAGGACTTCCCACCGCCAAGTCGTTGGCATTAGTATTTTTACAACACATAGTCAGGCTA
This sequence comes from Lissotriton vulgaris, assembly GCF_964263255.1. Lineage (NCBI taxonomy): Eukaryota > Metazoa > Chordata > Amphibia > Caudata > Salamandridae > Lissotriton > Lissotriton vulgaris. The sequence goes on from NC_141694.1 coordinate 84,295,709, forward strand.
CATGGACTCCCCTCCGTCCTGATATCTGATCGGGGTACCCAATTCGTGTCCAAGTTTTGGCAGGGCCTGTGTTCTCTGTTAGCAATAGATGTGAGACTTTCATCCAGTCATCACCCACAGACAGACGGACAAACTGAGAGGGTCAACCAGTGCTTTGAACAATGCATCAGAAGTCAGGCTTTACATTCCCTTACGGAATGGGATGACATGGTTTGGGTGCCGGAAAAGGTATACAACAATAGTTATCATGCTTCCACTGATTACACTCCCTTCTACAGTTCCTATGGATATCATCCCAGAATACTGCCTAGTCTTTCTTCTCCTCCTGTTTCTCCGCAGTCTTCTTCCACTTGCTCTACACCTGCTGCTATAGAATTAATACAGGAGATACAAAGGGTACACAGGTCTCACTGGACAATCTAGAACAGGCTAAACAAAGATACAAGAAGAGCGCTAATCTCCACAGGCGTCAAGAACCACCTTACATACAGGGAGACGAGGTTTTGCTATCAAGAAAAAACATTAGTATCAAGGTAGTCTGTAAATTCAACCCTAAGTACATAGGCCCCTATAAGATACTAAAGGTTGGGAATCCTGTAGCCATGAAACTCGAACTCCCTGCCTCTTTCAAGATACATCCAGTGTTCCATGTCTCTCTTTTGAAACCGGTAGAGCTGGGTACAAGACTTCCTGTGTCCCCTCCTCCTATAGTCCTTGAAGATGATCTAGAATTCAAAGTTGAAGCTATCATAGACTCCAGGAGAGTTAGACATAGACTTCAGTATCCTATACATTGGAAAGGGTATGGAATAGGGGAACGTACATGGGAACCAGCTAGCCAGGTGCACGCCCCAAGACTAGTGAAGAAATTCCACAGGCAACACCCTAATAAGCCCAAACCAGTAGGGGGGACTGTAGGGGGGTATACAGTCATGCCTGCCAGATCGCGTGCACCACTGAAGATGGCCGCCCCGCACCGCGTGTCGTGATTCATACAGTTTACACTAACCTGTTAGCCGAGTACAGCGGGAGCGATGACTGAAGCTAGTTCTCCCTATCCCTATGCAATGGCACACCCTGTGGCTATATAGCAACCACCACAGAGAGTAACACTACCAGGGAAGGGGAAAAAAGGGACAAAGGAAACAATAAAGTGCAGCTGTTCAAAACAAAGTGGCAGATAACTTCGGATATCTGTGCAAAGTATAAACTCTCTGATCTCTGGTGGTAGACCCTGCAGAGGGAGAGACAAGGTATCAATTATACATTCCAGACCTCTCAAATAGATCAATGCACTATGTGTGGAATATAACTTACAGTTTATATAGCCGCAAGAATCCCCATGAACTCATTCAAAAAACATGAAAAATAAAGCATAAAAGTAAAGAAAGAGATCTTAAAGGCAGCAAGACACTCAAGATACTATGAGTGTAGTTCCATTAGATCCTTTTGCAACTTGAACGTGTACTCCTTAGTTAATTAGCACTAGGCAAGGCAAACAGTTCGAATAATGTTGCAGGAATCTTCTGTTACTTCACAAAAGGATTGGTGTCATTACAACGCAGGCTATTACAACGCCTGCTGTTACAACGCGGTTTTTACATCGCATACCACTACAACGCATAGTGCTTTTAAGCGCTGGATAGTGATTTATTTAATTTACTATTCCAACTCCAGTCCCCGTGGATAGTAGGGAAGGTGTTGGATAGTAAATTAAATATATTCCCTATCCTAGAGCGCCCCCCAGCGCAATGCGTTGTAATGGTTTGCGTTGTAATGGTTGCGTTGTAATGGTAGTGCGTTGTAATAAATGCGTTGTAAGTGATGTTTCCCTTCACAAAAGGATTCAATGACCAGCAAGAGGAAATTTCCACAGTCTCACTCCTTAGGAACGAAGAAAATGTACCAGCTTCTACTCAAGGAAAAACAATACTCCAGTCCTACTAGCGAGTTCATACCAAGTAGGTAATTTCCCCTAAGGTAAGTTCCTTAAAATAGTCGTAACCAATTCCGTTTGTTTAGAGAGGGCCCTCTCTTCTTGTGAGATACTCGCGTATGGAAACGCGATCCATACGCTCAATGCGTGTGTAATCGACAGCTGTCTTCCAACTGCTGGCTACGCCCGCCTCAGATCCCAGCGTGTTCAATGCGCGATCGAGGCAAGGCGTTCGAGGATCACCAGGATTACCGAGTGAAAACAGTTCCAAAAAACAGATAACTGGAGCCAACAAACAAAGGAAATACTTCCGATATCCAGAGCGCTTTCTCAGGCTGCAAACCGCACAGCTTACTCTAAAGGTCAGGTGACAAACACCGGACTGCTGATCAAGGAGGAGTATAAGTAAGGAAAGGAAAAGAGAGAAAGGACATCGCACCTGAGCATTCTGGGCGATGTAGTGTTTCCTGATTACTCACGCATTCCTCATTCGTACAGACATCCCAGGGTGCGTTGTGACAACGCTCATGAGCAAGGAAGTCAGGGGGGTCGTGAGCGAGGGTTGAAAACAAGGGATGCGAATGGTTCACTTTGAGAAAAGCACTTGGCTGACGAGTAGCGAGAGCGCATGTAACAGGTATGAGGATTCATTTGTTTTAAGCACCGTGTGAGAATGTGTTAAACACGGGCTCGGCACTATTTGGATGAAAGTGAGGGATGAAGTGGCCTGTTAGGTTTAAGAGTTGAAAGAACGGATGACCGTGATTAATTTAGTCAGTGCAAGATGCGGTGAGGGCAGATTAATATAACCACGACCGGGAGCAGGAGGGATGTTAACATGGAAGGGGATATTGGAAACGCAAAAAATGGTATTTTCGAGAGGCACAGGAGAACAGTGACGAATGTTAATGCACAGATCATTTTTGAAAATAGAGGTCATTTCTCAGCTTGTGTAAACACTGGAGGATTAGTGAGAAATGCGATGTGGCGCTTGAGGGTGTCACAACAGGAGTTTTAGTTGAAAGAGAGTTACGCTACAAATGAATATGCACGCATTTGGTATCATTATAGAATAATGATTAAACATATTAACAACAGTATATGATACTAACGGAAATGTATTTCTGTATTGATTTCAGCGAACCCTGACGAAGAGCACTTGATGCTCGAAATGCATAGGTTTTAATAAACGCTGTTTTTGGATGAACCCCCTGCATCTGTCATGTTTATGCAAGAGGTCTGGATGGGCACAGCATGTACATTGGAATCTAGAAAATGGCATAATTACCCGTCTGTGGACTAATGGATAAAGTTGCAGTTTTGAGATTAAATACATGATGAATAGTTTAATAATGGAAATAATTGGATTATACGAGTATGGTGAACAATTTGATTGCCAAAAGGCATCAAGCAACTGTGCGGCCAGTGGAGCATTGAGTTGCTTCCTCCCAATGTCTTATTCACATGTGCCTATTGGGTTTGGCACAATACCGACCTGCACGCTAATGTGGAACAAGGACAAAACGTCTGAGAATGTTGAGACTTGGAGTGCACCCCACACCCCCCAATTGTTGTGTTTCCTGATTACTCACGCATTCCTCATTCGTACAGACATCCCAGGGTGCGTTGTGACAACGCTCATGAGCAAGGAAGTCAGGCAGCAGTCAAAACCTGACTTCCCCTGAGAGCGGCGCTTCGCTTTCTAGCGTGTGGACCTTTCCCGTCGCGTCACTTCCACCCAAGCCACTTGCACTCTCTGTCTCTACAGAGATCTCTCCGTGCCGGTACTGTTCTTCGAGGGATCTAGACCGGCTCCGCTCTACCCTATTACAGAGCCTTCGTTATTGTTTCTTTGTTGCTGTTCTGTGGTATCCCCGCTCAGCCACCTGATCCCGGATACTCTTGCCAAACGTCTCCGCCTGCTCGGCGGATTCGTAGTCTCCCTGTATTGCTACTCAGTGCAGCGCCGGCTATCCTCTCCTTTGCTCCCTGGGGGGAGTGACCCGTCTGTTTCTCCCGGTTCCGCCCGTCGGCCGGACACTAGGTTCTGTCGGCCGGCCGGACTTGGGTAGGACGGGCGAGGAGACTCTCCAGGGGCATCATGGTAGTGGTGGTCCGCCTGTAATCTTCCCCTTTTTGTTGTTATTTCCCCCTTTTTTTTATGATACTTCATCTTTGCGGACATCCAGTGGGTATTTGGAATCTGGCAAGCGTCACAGTCTGAAGTGCGTGAAGAGCTGGTAAAGGCGCCTGGCGCTACTTTTCTATTCATTCTACTTATACACAACAGTATTGTGAGTGGTGTTCATATGTTTCAGAATCTACCAGCAGATAACCACCTATTTAAGAATGTGACCTCCTTCCCTGCCCTAATAATTCACGTTGGGGTAAGTCCTCTACTACTAAGGCCAGTTCACACGGATTTGGTTAGACACACCTTGTATACATTCTTGGCTTTACCCATTTAGGTTGCCAAAGGTCGCTATTGTTGAGATCCAGTCTTTTAATTTCACATGGGAGTACATTTTGTAACCAGAAAAATAGAAGACTTCAAGAACTTCTTTAGGTAAATAGGGTCAATACTTGGGAGCTGGTTGTGTTATACCTGTTTTTGCCTGTTATCTGTTGACAATTCCCCTTTCTTACAGCACCTGTGTTCGACCTGCTGGAGCATCCTGTCCACGGAGTTTTTTCCCCTCCTTTCCTTGTTTTGTTCCCTCATTTCCCTCCTTATCACCATTGTGTTCTATGGTTTGATAGACGCAGTGGTGTGGGAGGGAGGGGTTGGGCCTATCTTCGGTTCCTGGCACTCCTGTGGAAACACCTCGTGGATTCTTACACTTTCTATGCGCGGGGCATCTTCGCTCGTGGATTGCCAAAGATGGTGACAAGTGCTTGGTGGTCTGTGATGAGCTTAACATTTTTCCCATATACGAACAGGTGGAAGTGCTCGCAGGCCCATACAAGCGCGAGGCTCTCTTTCTCGGGTTGCGAGTAGGCTTTCTCCGTGTCGGTGAGACTACGACTGGCATAGGCCACCACGTGACGTTGGTCTGCTTCTTCGTTGTATTGTGCCAGGATGGCACCTAGTCCAACCGGACTGGCATCCATTGTTATTTCCATTTTTCGTTTGGTGTCAAAGTAGGCTAGGTTAATGGCAGAGCTCACAGCTTTCTTGATTTTGTTTAATGCGTGTTCACACGTGGGTGACCATAGGAATTGTTGGCCTTGGTGGGTGAGTTCTCTGAGCGGGTAGCTGATGGTTGCGTAGTCTTTAATGTAGCGAGCGCAGTAACTCGCCATTCCCAAGAACGACCGAAGGTCGCTGATGTCCTGTGGTTGTGGGGTGTCCGCAAGGGCCGACACCTTCTCAGGATCTGGTTTCATGCCATCTTTGGAAAAGATATGTCCATAGAATTTCAATGTGGACTTGTGGAATTCACATTTGGCTGAGTTCAGGGTGAGGTTGGCATTGAGTAATGCGTGGCACACTCGGTCTAATGCTTTGTCGTGTTCTGTTTGATTTTCTCTGAAGACTAGAATATATCGTCACTATAGTTAAAGGCATTTGGGATGCCTTGGATCACTTGTCGAATGGCTTCTTGAAATATCTCATATCCCAAAGTTTAGGCGTTTGTAGCGGAACAGGCCTTGGTGAGTGGTGACGGTGGTGATGTAGCGAGACTTCTCATGCAGTTCTAGTTGGTGGTATCCCTTGTTGAGATCCAGCTTCGAGAATACGGTCACTCCATTGAGGTGGGCAATCATATCGCTAATATGAGGCCTGGGATGTCGCTCTCTTTCAATGGCTGTAACTGGTGCACGCATGTCCACACACAGGCGCACCTTATTGTCTTGTCCTTTCTTGGGCACTACCACTATGGGCGATACCCACTGAGTGGGCCCTGTGGACCGTTCAATGATGTCCGTCCTTAACAGGTCTTGTAGTTCGTCGTCCACTGCTTGTTGCAGGTGAAACGGTACCTTCCTGTGGTGTTGTGCTTTAGGTGACACTTGTTCGTCGATATGTAGCTTGACTTTGAACTGGTTGAGTTTCCCAAGACCCTTGAAGAGGTTCGGGAACTTGCTGACGATGTCTGGGGAATCATCTACCATGTATAGAAGTTCGACAAGCTTGAGGCGTTCTGCCGTCGGCAGACTGAGAAGACAATCTGCTGCATCTGGACCTTCAACCACATGGACGTAGGCATGAATCTATCGGTCTTTATAAGCTAGGGTCGTGCTGAACCGTCCCAGGCACGGTAGCGGTTTCCTGGACATCCAGGTATAGACTCGAACAGCTGTTGGTTCCAGTTTCGGTCGGGGTTTCATGCTTTGATATTCCAGGGCTCAGATGTAGTTCAGAGACGCTCCTGACTCTAGTACAAACTTGGGAAGATGATTCCCTATTTGAATGTCCAGTTTCGGATATCTTTTCAGTCTGTCAGGATCTGACACCATGCATATGTATTCATCACTGTCCTGTGAGACAGGAGTGGTAGACGATGATTCCCGGGATGTTGACCTCTGGGATCTGTATGAGCTAGCTGATTGGACGCTCGACCTCGACGAGCTAGATGAGCGGCTTCCTCTTCCTTTCACCGCTCTGGCTTGGTGACAAGTGTCTGAGTTTGACTTGGTTGCCCTTATCTCTGATCTTCCTGTTTGACAGGTTGCTTCGAAGTGGTTTTCTCTACCACAGCGGTGGCACTGTTGTCCGATGGCAGGGCACTGTCCTGAGTGGGGGTAGTCTTGTTCGCACCTATAGCATTTCAAGGCTGGTCTGTTTGTCCGACTGCCTCGAGGTCCATTGCGTGAAGACGTTCCCCGGGAGGTCTGCGTGGATCTTCCTGACTTGCGGTGATCCGACCGGCACTTCGGGTGGGTGTAAGACTGCATTCGGAATACCTGCTCCCTTTTCTCTGGCTTATTGGCTTCCATCTTCTTAGCGTGGCCTTCCGCTTGATCGTTTATGCGTGTTAGTTCCTCTATTTCTTCAAGTGTGTAGTGTTTTTTTAACAACCGGCGGCGTAATGATTCTGACTGGCATACTGCAATTATGCGTAGCCGCAGCGCGTCTTCTGTGTTGAATGTGTCGAATTCGCAATATTGGGCTAGGCGTCGAATGCGAGCAATGAAGTCGCACATCGGTTCATCTTTTTCTTGCGACGCAAGGTTGAACGTGTACCGCTCATAGTCCATGTTTCCCTTGTGCAGAAACTTCCGATCTAGAGCTCCTTTCACGTCGTCATATGAAGTGGCACTGGTGGCAGGCAATTCTTTGATGATTTGTGCAATGTCCTTCCCTATCAGGTTTCGCAGCGCTATCAGCTTCTGCTTGGGGTCTTGTACTTGGGACCCTGTCATAAAGTCCTCAAAATCCTCAGCCCAACTCTTCCATTTGGGCTCCATGCTGTTCCCTGACTTCAGCTCCAACAGTTCTGGCGGATGCAGATACGACACTCCGAGGAGCATCTGGTGTGGTTGCTGGGGTTGTATGGCTGATCCCATGGCTGCTGGGTGTGAAGTGTCAGGTTCTACTGACATTCTGGGCTCGGGTACAGGCTTTCCAGGGCAGGCGGTGCTTTATTTGCTGAGATTCTGGTGATTTTTAAGGTATTTTGGAGGTTGCCTGACTTCAAAATGGCCACTGGATAACTGCCAATGTAGTTCTATGTATGGCGCCTGACTTCAAGATGGCTGCCAAAAGGGAGATGAGTCTCTGTCTTTACAGTGGCTCCGGTTTCTTATTAGCCTATTTCTTCAAGGGTAGTCAATACTTTAGACTTGGACTCCCTCTATGGCAGCTCCAGTCTTCCTGGGATGGCGCTCACACAGCGCTCGCCTCTCTTTGCGATTTCAATCGCGTTTTCGCGCTTTTTTCCATTTCAACGCTCCGAGAAGGTTGTTCTCTGGCTGCACGATCACAGCAGGGGGGCAGCAGCGGTGGATGGACAGGATCTCACTCTCGTCGCCAGTGTAGTGGCCCCGTTAGCCCCAGAGAAGACTTGGACTCCGGAGCTGCTTATCAATGCTTCCTTTATTCTCCTTCTTTACAACTCTACTGCCTTTTCCTATTCCCTCTTGTCCCCGCCTCTTCCGGCTCCGCCTGCCCTGTCTCAACATCAGGGTCAGGCAAGGCGATACCGCAAGTACCATATTTAAAATACAAAGGTCTTAAAAGCTTAGTTCGATTTGCAGAATAAAAAACACAGTCCATTAATATATGCAGCAAGGAACATTTTACATTCAAGGGACAGGGACAGAGACCACTATCGTTACATCGTTACATCCCACCCTGACCCTTAATATTTCATTTTGCAACCCTAGATCTGGTACCTGCAACAAATAGGGAAAGACAGTATCCTGACCCAGAGTAGAAAGTGAAAAGCTGATAGATTGTTTCTTGTTCAGATAAGTTGTTGGATTCAGACACCAAGTCAACAGACTCTTGTAATACCTGCTTGCCTGGGAAAGGGTACCAGGAAGTAATTGTACCACTATCTGTATGGAGGTTCCTAAGGGCAATTAATCTGGTTCTTACATCCCTTTCCCACCTTCTTTCGCTACCTTGGATCTTTACTCAACACAATTTGGAAACTTTGGACACTTCATCATCATCATCAGAGAGTGTGTTAAAATATCTTAGGGCCCGAGTAAAGGCCATCAGGTTCCAAGAAGCCAACTTACACTCTCTCCTTACGGCTTGTACCATGGTGCCCTGGGGGAGAGATAACAGCCTTCTAAGTACTGCCCCTTCAAATCTATCACATTTATATGTCATATCATGGGAAAAGAACTCTCCCCATAGAGACCCAAAGGGGGAATCTTTCCTTCACAAGCCTTTAATAGTGGAAGTAGTTCCTTGTGCAGAGTTCCTTGTGCTTCCATTTTTCAGGAATAATAATGTCAAGATAACTCTTGTGATTAATGTTCCTGCTAGAGAGCGAGATCATGGTATTGTGTTGGGACAGTTTTGACTCGCCAAAAAGTGGGTTTTGCATGCCATCTACAAAGAACTCGTACCATGCAGATCACAGATCTGTATTTTATGTGGATAGCTGAGTGGATTACTGCTTTTGTCACAGACATCCTTTTGTTACCACAGTTCATAAGATACAATCCCAATATAGAACAAGCATTTGCAATGCAACAGGTCTCGCATTAGGAAAGTTTGAGCTATTGGTATTGTAAATGACCAATATTTAATTTATGTGTTTGTTTTGAAAATAGCGAAATTAATAGCTTTGTCATTTACAATGCCAATGCTTTTAACTTTTGCAAATGTGACACCTATACCATTTGTAATGCAACATTTTTTGTATTTACGTGACTTAGATGTATTGATATTACAAATAACAATGGCTTTTATTTTTTTAAATAATGAATATTTAAATAAAAATTATTGTAATTTATAATGGCAATAGCTTAAAATTTTGTAAAGATTATGTTTATTGTATTTTATTGTGACCAAAATCCAAGAACTGAAGTGAAATATTAACATCTTTTTGTGACGTCTGTAATAAAGCTTGAAACATTGAGAGAACATATTTGAATCAGTTGTTGTTGAATGGTTGCACAGATTGATGCTGTGGTGGCGCTGAGTGATGCTGTGGCATATCGCACTCCAAAAGTAGGGCAAAAGGTGCGCGAGGACCTAACCCTTCCTTCCCCAGTGAAGAGCGCATAGCTGCCAAAGTTTCCGATTTCCATGTGTGACATTTTCATAAATTCAGTGTAATTGTGTGTTACATTTCAACAACTATGAGTGACACTTTCTCGCAACCAAAATCAAGCAATGAAAACCAGGAAAACATATAAATGTCAGCTGTTACACCCATTTGAGCATCAAGACATTCTAAGAAGATGTTTAAACTGCCGGAAAGCACCAGAAACTGAAGCACCTTAGTTCTCTTCTAAGCTGATCATACTGTTAAATAAAACGAGGACTCAGATCTGCACCACTCATTAACAGTGCGCGCCATGCCACTGCAAACAAAAGAATGTTTCTGTGAATTTTAGCGGTCAGTCATTGTAATACGGCCAGATTATCTATTGAAAAAACCGGCGCATTGTGCTTGCCACCTGCTCATCTCGAGTACAGAGATTAAATAATGACTGCAATAGTGGGGGATAAAAAGAGAAAGAGGCGGATCTGTTTTCCAGATTTGGTCTCCTCACATGCAAGCACATATCATCGCTCGCTGGGGAACGGATTGTAGCCATGGTGCAGTCTCCACGACCGAAATATTCAGAAGGTGTTCTTTAATTTCTCGTTTTGCTCTGACAAACGTAAAATAACAAGGTTTACCTAATCGCTTTCTTGACTGCTCGGCCGCTATAAATCTGGCCAATAAAATGAGCAAAGGGACATCACTTTTATTTAAGAGCATAGTTTTACGAGTTCACAGTTTATAAATTCACTTACTTGGATTTGAGGCAGGCGATGAACGAAGACAGCAACAGGAGCATTCCCCCGGGCTGGTACATGCTCTCACAGCTGCAGTGCAGGCAGCACGGCTTCGGTCGGGCCTGAGTTGGTTGATCCCTTGTCCACCATGGGATCATGATTGCACCACTCCACACACTGCACAGAGCAGGCAGCGGGTCAAAAGTGGCGAGCAGCACCTATCTCTGCTACCTGGCAGCAGCAGTCTCACAACTGAGTCAGCTGCCGTCAACACTGGTTGGGCCGGGTGAGGCTCAGAGAGGCCGAGGCAAGCCGGCGGTGGTGCGAGCGGTCACACGGTGGCTTGCACATAACTTCAGTTGCCTCTGCCATAACTCAACAACCTATTCTCACTGTCCAGTTGAACGCCGCCGCGCATTATGGAAGAGGCACTTAAATAATTATGGTGGAGGGCAGCGTGAAACAAAACAAGGCGGAAGAGACGCGAGACGCCAGCGGCCAGTCGCGTGCACATCTCCTGTTGTTGTAGTGATCGGGAGAGTGCCGCCGCGCTGCCCGCGGCGACCCGGAAGCTCTTGGCCTGCCGGCCAGCCAATCCGCTCGTGGCCGACCGGAAGTCCCGCCTCCTGAGGTCCGTGAGACGGCCTGCCGGCGCATGGAGCGCCCTGCCGGTCCTGGGTAGCCCGGGCTAGAATTGTTGTCCCCTGAGGCGGAAGCCGGGGGTTAGGCTCAGAACTTTTTAAAACGCTACTTTTTAAAAAATCGTCACTGTGTGTAAGTTTGTGATTGTGACTATTACAATCCCACTTATTTCCACTTACTTCCTTGTTCCCTCGCCGGGGCTAGAACCCCGCTCTCACGCAGGCTTGCACAGGGGTAGACGCCATCTTAGGTGTGAAAGAGGTGAGCGCACTAGCTGTTCCCTGCAGCCCGCCCCTTAGAACTACTTAAGGCGCAGTAGGCGCAGGCACTCATTGCTAGAATTGTTGTCCCCTGAGGCGGAAGCCGAGGGTTAGGCTCAGAACTTTTTAAAACGCTACTTTTTTTAAAATCGTCACTGTGTGTAAGTTTGTGATTGTGACTATTACAATCCCACTTATTTCCACTTACTTCCTTGTTCCCTCGCCGGGGCTAGAACCCCGCTCTCACGCAGGCGCGCACAGGGGTAGACGCCATCTTAGGCGTGAAAGAGGTGAGCGCACTAGCTGTTCCCTGCAGCCCGCCCCTTAGAACTACTTAAGGCGCAGTAGGCGCAGGCACTCATTGCTAGAATTGTTGTCCCCTGAGGCGGAAGCCGGGGGTTAGGCTCAGAACTTTTTAAAATGCTACTTTTTAAAAAATCGTCACTGTGTGTAAGTTTGTGATTGTGACTATTACAATCCCACTTTTTCCACTTACTTCCTTGTTCCCTCGCCGGGGCTAGAACCCCGCTCTCACGCAGGCGCGCACAGGGGTAGACGCCATCTTAGGCGTGAAAGAGGTGAGCGCACTAGCTGTTCCCTGCAGCCCGCCCCTTAGAACTACTTAAGGCGCAGTAGGCGCCGGCACTCATTGCTAGAATTGTTGTCCCCTGAGGCGGAAGCCAGGGGTTAGGCTCAGAACTTTTTAAAACGCTACTTTTTAAAAAATCGTCACTGTGTGTAAGTTTGTGATTGTGACTCTTACAATCCCACTTATTTCCACTTACTTCCTTGTTCCCTCGCCGGGGCTAGAACCCCGCTCTCACGCAGGCGCGCACAGGGGTAGACGCCATCTTAGGCGTGAAAGAGGTGAGCGCACTAGCTGTTCCCTGCAGCCCGCCCCTTAGAACTACATAAGGCGCAGTAGGCGCAGGCACTCATTGCTAGAATTGTTGTCCCCTGAGGCGGAAGCCGGGGGTTAGGCTCAGAACTTTTTAAAACGCTACTTTTTAAAAAATCGTCACTGTGTGTAAGTTTGTGATTGTGACTATTACAATCCCACTTATTTCCACTTACTTCCTTGTTCCCTCGCCGGGGCTAGAACCCCGCTCTCACGCAGGCGCGCACAGGGGTAGACGCCATCTTAGGCGTGAAAGAGGTGAGCGCACTAGCTGTTCCCTGCAGCCCGCCCCTTAGAACTACTTAAGGCGCAGTAGGCGCAGGCACTCATTGCTAGAATTGTTGTCCCCTGAGGCGGAAGCCGGGGGTTAGGCTCTGAACTTTTTAAAACGCTACTTTTTTAAAAATCGTCACTGTGTGTAAGTTTGTGGTTGTGACTATTACAATCCCACTTATTTCCACTTACTTCCTTGTTCCCTCGCCGGGGCTAGAACCCCGCTCTCACGCAGGCGCGCACAGGGGTAGACGCCATTTTAGGCGTGAAAGAGGTGCGCGCACTAGCTGTTCCCTGCAGCCCGCCCCTTAGAACTACTTAAGGCGCAGTAGGCGCAGGCACTCATTGCTAGAATTGTTGTCCCCTGAGGCGGAAGCAGGGGGTTAGGCTCTGAACTTTTTAAAACGCTACTTTTAAAAAAATCGTCACTGTATGTAAGTTTGTGATTGTGCCTATTACAATCCCACTTATTTCCACTTACTTCCTTGTTCCCTCGCCGGGGCTAGAACCCCGCTCTCACGCAGGCGCGCACAGGGGTAGACGCCATCTTAGGCGTGAAAGAGGTGAGCGCACTAGCTGTTCCCTGCAGCTCCACCCCTAATTTTTTTTCCCTATATAATGGAGTCCCTTCCCCGCCGGCGCAGTGGGCGGTCGCAGCGGGCGCGCCGGCGGCGCGCCGAAGGCGCGCCAAAGGGGGGCCCGTCTGCGCCCGTCTGCGCCCGTCCGTGCCCGACCGGGTCCAGGGGCCACCCCCCCTGCTCCTTTTTTAAAAAACAGGATGTCGTATAACAGGGATCTGTTACTCCAACTACGTCCATCTATATCAGTAAGTTGCTGTCACCATTTTCACCCCTTGGAAATTCCCCGCCGTTGCCCTTATTGTAAAACTGAGATTATCAACCCTTCGACCAAACCTGACTTTAGAGATTACCTCATGTTTCTTCTTAACTGCAGGTCCATCCCAAAACACAGCCAAGAAATAGCCCTGCTGTTGGACGAACTCGCCCCTGATGCAATTTTCATGACCGAAACTTGGTTGACCCAAGACTGCGAGCCGGACGTGGTTCAAGCCCTTTTACCAGGCTACCAGATAGCCCGCTTAGATCGCCCTAAGGGAAAAGGTGGTGGTGTCGCTATTATATATAAGGACACTTATACATGTCGCTACTCCCCGGAGTCCATTGCTGACTGTGAAAGCTTATCGTTCACTATCGAATTCTCTCCTAACGATAGTTTCACCGGTATTCTTATTTACCGTCCTCCAGGGTCATGCAAAACCTTCCAAACAGCACTTCCCGCCGTAGTGGCAGAACTGGTCATTTCCCCCTCTAATTTCACACTGCTTGGAGACTTTAATGTCCACTTTGACAACACTTCAGACACCACCGCCATAGAAATCACAGCAAGCTTAGCTGCAATGCAATTGGAGCAATTCGTTTCATCTCCAACACATATCAAGGGACATCTTTTGGACCCGATTTTTAGTAACTGCGAATATCTCAAAGTGGGCACAATTAATCGTCTCCCCTGGACAGATCATTTTCTGGTGCCCTTTAGTTGGACTACACATAAAGCACCCTCCTCTATCCGTATTCCGTGTAAAGTACGTAACTGGCCCAAGCTTCACATAGACAACTGGTCTAACATCCTTAACACCACTAGACCCGTTCTTGTCTCTGACCCCTCTGCCAGTAGTAATTTATTTGACGAATGGATTACAAGCTCTCTGGACACCGTTCTTCCCCTTCGCATATCAGGCCCAAAAAGGCAGAAAAAAACTGCGCCTTGGTACTCTGAGGAGCTTAGGGAGAGGAAACGTGTCTGTAAGAGACTGGAAAGGTGGTGGCGTATGACCTTCAATGAGGCGGATAAAGCCACTTATAGGGAAGCCATTAGGACGTACAAATCTGAAATTAAAGCTTCTCAAGCTGCTTTCTACAACGGAAAAATAATGATGGCTAAGTCCAAACCCAAGGAGATATATAAGATACTAAAAACCTTGACTACGACCCCGTCTCCTCCGGCAGGCAATCACAATCCACTATCCCGTTGTAATGAACTAGTCAACTTTGTTTTTCATAAGGTAAAGACAATTTATCTTTCCTTCCCGGATCCGGTAACAGAATTTTCTACTCTCAACTCAGACCCTGACACAAAAATAGGAAACCCTTCTCAGAACCGCTTAGCCAATTTTACCTTGATGAATCTTGAAACACTCAGGCTCCTGATGCATCAAATAGATTCTGGCTCTCCACTGGACTCTGCCCCCCCTAGTGCATTGATCTTGGCTGACACTGTCATTCTTCCCACACTTCTGGAGCTTCTGAACTCTTCCATAAGGACAGGGCTGGTGCCATCGGCCTGGAAACATGCCATGGTGTGGGCACTACTGAAGAAGCCCACTCTGGATCCGGGCAATTTGAGCAACTACCGCCCGATATCACTGCTTCCCTGGATTGCCAAGATCCTCGAGAAACATATTAACATTCTTCTGACTGAGTTTCTCGAGCATAACCATCTGCTTGACATTTCCCAGACGGGCTTCCGCCCCAAACATGGGATGGACCCTGCCTTGTTGGCAGTGACAGAAGAGGCAAGGCAGATCTTGCATCGGGGAGGATCAGTGGCAGTGATCCTCCTCGATCTGAGCGCTGCCTTTGATACGGTAAACCATAAAATCCTCATAAACCGTCTATCCGATCTGGGAATATCAGGAGAAGCCTTGGGCTGGTTTAAGTCCTTCCTGAGTGACCGCACCTTCCAGGTGTTTGAAAGCTCAGCCGTTTCTTCAAGCAGGCCGTTGGGATGTGGGGTGCCGCAGGGCTCCTCGCTGAGCCCTACGCTTTTTAATGCATATATGAGGCCACTGGCTGGGATTGTTCGTCCGCATGGTATTAACATCATTACCTATGCAGATGATACCCAGCTAGTGGTCTCCCTTGTGCGAGGGAACGACTGCCAACCACAGACCAACCTAACGACTTGCTTGGAGGAGGTTAAGAGTTGGATGACGATGTCTTGTCTGAAACTCAACGATGATAAAACGGAGCTCATGCTCCTAGGCCCTGCAGCCCCCACCACCTTGGAGCTGTTATGGCCTCTGAGCATGGGTGCTCCCCCCACTCCCAGAGATAACATAAAAAGTCTGGGAGTGTGGTTGGACAAATCGTTGACCTTTAACACTCAGGCAACCAAGGTATCGGCAGTCTGCTTTGGCCTCCTTAGGACGATCAAAAAAATCCTTCCTCTTCTCCCCTTTGAGGCCAAGCAGATAGTGATTCAAGGCTTAATTCAATCTCGCCTTGACTTCAGCAACTCCCTGTACCTCGGGCCCCGGAGTACAGTCTGCAAAAACTACAGCGGACACAAAACTGTGCAGCCCGCACATTGCTGGGAGTCCCACGTAGAGTTTCGATAAGGCCTGGCCTAAGGACTCTACACTGGCTCCCCCTCAGGTATAGAATTAAGTTTAAGACACTGTGTATCGCTCACCAAGCCTTTTGGAAAACTGGTCCAGAGATTAATCACGCCCTGATTCTACCCTATCAGCCTAATAAATCACTCCGCTCATCAAATGCCTTTTTGGCTAAAGTCCCTAGGATTTATAGAGCTAGATCAGGAGGCCGTTCTTTTGCCTATAACGCTTCCAGTTTATGGAATACTCTTCCCTGTCATCTGAGAAGCAATTCCAATCTGGCGAGTTTTCGTAAACAGCTCAATACCTTTCTGTTTAACTAACTCTGACCTTCCCTGGATCGTCTCCCTGGAAGACACTGTTCTAGTCCTAGCGCCTGGACGCCTCAGGGCAACTGTAGCGCTCAATAAAAACGCTTTTCATTTCATTTCATTTCAGGAGGGGGCCGGGGAGAAGGAGGAGTGTGGCGCCTGTTGCGGGGCTCCTCTGACCTGAGGGAGCCCCGATTGAGAAGAGGAGACGCGCCGTGAGGAGCCCCGCCGGAAGAGCGCATTCGTTGAGTGGGGCCCAGGGCTGATGTGAAGTCCGTGCGTGCCTGTGTGTATGCCTGTGGGGGAGGGGAAGGGAGGGGAGGGGAGGGGGCGGGAGTGTGTGCGCGTGTGCGCGCGTGTGTGCGTGTGTGCGCGAGGGAATGTGTGTGCGCATGCGTGACTGTGTGTGATTAAGAGAATGCGAGGCAGGGGATAGTGTGCCGTGTGCCTGTATGTGTGCCGTGTGCCTGCGTGTGCATGCGCGCGCCTGTGTGTGTGTGTGCGTGCGTGCATGCAGAGGGGTGGGGGCTGCCTGTGTCTGTGTGTGAGCAAGGGCTTTGCTCCGCGCAAGCGCAGCTCAGACGCGCGCTCCCGAGGTGAAATCTGACAATGTGAAAGCGCGCTTCTGATTGCTGTCCACTTTCCTGAATACGGGCAACATAAGTTGTCGAGCTGACAGCATTCATGCTTTCGCATGAATGCCACATCAGCTCGACCTAACAATTACTGCTACGAGCTGTCATCAAAGAGCTGCATGCAAACTGCATAAAATAGGTTAGGATGTTCGTTTTTTTCTCCCAGTCTTTCATTATCTTATCCTAATTGTTGGAACCGGCCTCGTGGCGTGGTCCCACTCCTCCCGCATGGCGGGCCCTGGACGACATTGACCCCTGTCCTTCGGTCTGAAGATACCCCCTCCAACCTTCACGAGGGCCGCCACTCATGGCGACCCCTACTCGCTCCACGCTGCAGGTCCGACCCCTATCCCGGGCCACCCTCCCAGGCCCCGACTCCATCTTGGGCCTTCCTCGACCGGGCCCAGTGGCCTCGGCCCGACCTCGGCCGCGGCCCCAACAAAGCACCGACATCGAGGCACCAAGATCCGACCAGGTGGTAAAACGGCCACTTGACGGATCAAGGAGGAGGGGAGTTTCGATGGCCCTCCAGCCGTCCCCGGCGCCTGGTTTCGATCGCCCTCCGGCCTCCCTGGGCGCTCGCTCCACCCTCCTGCTGGGTGTCTGGACACTCTCATCCCGGCCCCTCTGACCCCCAGGTGCGAGGGTCCGGACATCAAAGGACTCCAGACCTATATCTGGGGCAGTTCTGGAATGGGTCAGTAGTTGTATCCTGGAGTCGAGAGACCCTGAGAAGAACTCGCCTACTTCGAACTCTGTAACCATCTCTGGAGCCCTGTTGGCGCTGCCGCGGCCCGACCTCGCTGAAACCATCTTCGGGGCTCTGCTGGCGCTGCCGCGGCCCGACCTCGCTGAAACCACCTTGGGAGCCCTGCTGGCACTGCCGTGGCCCGACCTCGCTGAAACCATCTTCGGAGCCCTGCTGACGCTGCCGCGGCCCAACCTCGCTGAAACCATCTTGGGAGCCCTGCTGGCGCTGCCGCAGCGCAACCCTGAGGAACCCCCCAGCTCGAGGATTGAGAGCTGAGCGTAGGGTATCCCTGTACCAGTCTGGTACCAAGACTGTCCCGCTACCCCCTTCCCACAGTTACTAAGACCTTAAGGATCCCTCGATCCATTTGTACATATATTGCTGAGATAACCTGCCTTGATTGCTGATAAAGACGTTGAGAATCTATCCTTGTGTGGTGTCCATCTGTAGTGGTGTGATTGCTCGCCTGTACTATCCTAGGAGAGGAACCTCGCCAGGAGGCCTCTCGACAGCGCTCGGCCAGTTCCAGAAGGAGAGGTGGGTCTCGGGGTGGTCGGCCAGACAGCCTCTGCCTCCCCCCTAAGATCGCCTTTCTAACATTGGTGGCAGGCAGTGCGATCCGAGCCGACGCAAATCGTACAGAGAGTGACTCACCCACTACTGACAGAAACACACTACGACCATGACTACCAAGGAAACCAGACCGACCGCAGAGTTCCAGAAGGAACGGTTGGAAGACTATAACCACAAAGAATTGAAACAATTCTGCAAGGACCTGGGCATCGCTACCACTGGACTAAGCACCAAGGACGATTTCAAGCAGGCCCTGCAAACATGGGTAGAGACAGGAGCGACGCCACCCCAGAACGAAGATATCACGATCCCAGGTAGGCACCCGGAAACCCTCACAACCACAGCAGAGGAAAGAAATACCAACGCAAACACGGGCCTCTCCCACGAAGACGCCCGAGAGCGAGAAAAGAGCCGGCTCCACGAATTGGAGCTGGCCCGACTCCGCCTAGATGGAGAACTACAGCTGGCCGAGAAAAAGATAGCCCTTGAGCAACTGCGGCTGCAAGGGGACCTGGAGGAGAAACGAAGGCAGAGGGACTTAGAGGAGAAGAAGCTCACGTACGAGCACGAGCGTGGTTTAAAAGAACTTGAGATCAAGGCCAAAAACGGGGAGGCCAGTGCCTCCGGGAACCGGAGCCCACCTCCTCCTGCGGACACATCCCCAAAGATGTCGTCAGAGAATACTATAAAAACGATGACATCCAACAATGGTTTAAGGCCTACGAGGTAGCCATGACCTCGCACCGGGTGCCGCAAAAAGACTGGGGTGCCGGCTTGTGGGGAAAGTTCGTCAACGAGGGTAGAGACACCCTGCTACAGCTCCCAGACGCCGAGATGACCTCTTACGAACACATGAAAGCCGCCCTCCTTACTCGCTATGGACTCACCCCCGAGATGTACCGGCAGCGATTCTGAGACTGTAAGAGAATCCCCGGTACTACATGGGTGGAGTATGTGAACTTCTATAGTAGAGCCTTAGAGGGGTGGATCAAAGGCAGCCACATCACCACCTACGAGCAGCTGTTCAACCTCAATGTATGGGAGCACCTCCCAACAACTGTTTTGTCGAACTCAAGCAGCATCTCCTCGACAGCAAACTGACCGAGCCACGTAAACTCGCTGTCAAAGCCGATCAATGGGAGAGCACCCGGGTCCCCCGGAACTCGATGGGAGACCATGGCCGAGCTCCCCAGGGGCCCCACCGTCCACGAGGCGGCGGAGGAGGCCAGAACAGAAACCGGGACGCCCCCGCGGTGCCTCCCCCGACTAACACTTCGCCCTCCCTGGCCAGAAGAGGGGCCCCGTTCGAATGTTATCTGCCACAAATGCCAGCGACCCGGTCGCTATGCCAATGACCCCAACTGCCCAATGAACCAGCGATCCAGCACCACCAGTCCGCCAAACCGCCAGATCGCCGCCGCCTCCCTGGGAGAGTAGAGGGCCGAAGAAGAGGAATATGACCAAGACCAGACCGAGTGGGAGCCCGCCGCCATGTCCCTGGTATGTCTGGGCGAAAGAGACATGGTCCCCCCGGACCCCATCCCGCCCAACACTCAGAAGTACAGCCAGTGGGTCACCATTAATGGACACCGGGCCGAAGCCCTCCGCGACACGGGAGCCAGCGTGACGGCCATCCGTTGCCACCTGGTGACCTCTGACCAAATCCTGCCCAATGTACTGTGCCCAGTGCGGTCCGCGGACAATTCAGAGAGCCTGTGCCAGATGGCCCGAATCCCTTTTGAGTGGGGGGAGTGTCGGGCATGCTGAAAGTGACCGTCCGGAACGATGCCCCCGTGGACTGCCTCCTCTGGAATGACCTGGAAAGTGCCCCCTGGGCCGACGTCGAGCAGAGAGAGCATCTGGGGATGCTATGCCTCCCTGAGTGGGCCTGCGCGACGACCCGATCCATGGCCGCCCGAATCACCACCCCAACCGAAGAACCGGAGTGGCCCGAGCCTCCGCCACCCGCCGTCTCCGAAGACCCGACCCTGAGCCCGGTCCACTTGGGCCCAACCGTGAAGAAATTGCCCCACTCAGCGACCTCCTGGAACTGGCCCAATGGCGCCAAGAAGGTGGCCCCACACGAGAGCAGTTCCGTCAAGAACAGAAAACGTGTCCCTCCCTCGAGGGAATCCGACAGCAAGCCGCCGCTCAAACCATCAGAGACCCCTCGGGGGTCCCACTGGGTCTATTGGGACAACGATCTCCTCTACAGTGAACAAAAGATTGCCGAGCTGGGGGCAGCCGGGTACTGGTGGTCCCCCTCCGGTTCAGAGACTTCTTCCTGAATCTGGCACACAATGTGCCCCTCGCCGGGCACCTGGGGCAGGACAAGACCTACAGCTGCCTGGTGACCCATTTCTACTGGCCCAAGATGAGGAATGAAGTAAGCAATCACTGCCGGACTTGCCCCACCTGCCAAGCCAGTGGGAAGAGCGGCGGGAAGCACAAGGTCCCTCTGCAACCATTCCCAGTCGTCAACACCCCCTTCGAGCGGGTGTGGATCGACATCGTGGGACCCCTGGAGCCCCGAACATCTCAAGGTCACCGTTTCATCCTCATCTTGGTGGACCATGCCACCCGATATCCCGAAGCCATCCCTCTCCGGACCGTGACGGCTCCCGTGGTAGGCCGGGCGCTGATGGGGATCTTCTCCCGGGTGGGCTTCCCCCGAGAGATCGTCAGTGACCGGGGTCGAACTTCATTTCCCGCTACATGAAGTCCCTGTGGCAACAATGCGGGGTCACGTACAAATTTACGACCCTCTACCACCCCCAAGGGAACGGACTGGTGGAACGTTTCAATCGAACCCTCAAGGGGATGATCATGGGCCTGGAAGAGCCCTTACAAGGCCAGTGGGACGTGTTGCTGCCCTGCCTCCTCTTCGCCTATCGGGAGGTCCCTCAGAAGTCCCTGGGGTTCAGCCCCTTCGAACTATTGTACGGGCACCCCATCCGGGGTCCCCTAAGCCTGGTCAAAAAAAGCTGGGAGGTGGCCGCCCAAGATACTCCCCCCGAAGTATACCGGTACCTCCTGACCCTCCGAAACCAGACTCAGCGGTTCCGGGAACTTGCCAAAAACAACCTTGAGGCCAGCCAAGAAGAGATGAAACGCTGGTATGATCAAACCTCCTCTTCCATTGAGTTTGAGCTGGGCCAAAAGGTCTGGGTCATGTCCCCGGTCGAACCATGTGCCCTCCAGGACAAGTGGACTGGACCCTTCAAAGTGGTGGAGCGCAAGAGCCCCGTCCCATACCTGGTGGACATGGAGTCCCCCGGAAACCCCGTCCGGGTCCTCCACGCCAACAGGCTCAAACCTCACTTTGTCCGGACGGAACTTAGCCTCCTGATGGCTACAGACAGCGGGCCGAAGACGACTCCGAGCCTCTACCGGACCTCCTGAACGCCTCCGAGAAAGAAAGGCTCCGTGGAGGGAATCAACTTCTCCTCCGCCCTGACCCCAGAACAACGCCGAGACTGCCAAAAGCTGTTGGGACAATTTGCAGACTTGTTTTCTCTCACCCCCGGAGTCACCCTGTGGTGCGTCCACGATATCGACCTACCGGGTTCCCGATCGAGTTCGGACCTGCATTCAATCAGAAGTCTCCAAGATGCTGGCTCTGGGGGTGGTCGAACCCTCTGACAGTCCGTGGGCCAGCCCTGTCGTCCTGGTCCCCAAAGCCGCCGCCCCTGGCGCTTCTCCTGAACGTAGGTTTTGTGTAGACTACCAGGGATTGAACGCCGTCACCCGGACGGACGCCCACCTCATTCCTCGTGCTGATGAACTGATCGACCGCCTGGGGGCGGCCCGCTACCTGAGCACATTCGACCTAACCTCCGGCTACTGGCAGATCGGACTCACCCCAGGCGCCCAAGAGCGCTCTGCTTTCTCAACCCCCGATGGCCACTACCACTTCAGGGTGATGCCCTTCAGGATGAAAAATGCCCCTGCAACGTTCCAGAGACTGGCAAATAAGGTGCTGGCGGGGCTAGAAGAGTTCAGCGCCGCATATCTGGACAATATCGCGGTGTACAGCCTCCACTGGGCTGAACACCTCCAGCACCTCCGGGAGGTCTTGGCGGCCCTCCGCCGGGCCGGATTAACCATAAAAGCAAGCAAATGCCAGATCGGCCAAGGTTCCGTGACCTATCTGGGACACCAAGTGGGGAGCGGCCAGGTGGCCCCCCTCCAACCCAAGATCGACGCTATCTTGGCCTGGGAGCCCCCGGTCACCCAGACAGCGGTCCGAGCCTTCCTGGGGCTCACTGGGTATTACCGGCGCTTTGTGAAGAATTATGGCAGCATTGTGGGCCCCCTCACTGAACTCACTTCCAAGAAGCAGCCACAGAAGGTACACTGGACACCCGAGTGTCAGGCCGCCTTTGAGACCCTAAAGACAGCGATGTGTACCGCCCCCGTGCTCCAAGCCCCTGATTACAGTCGGGAATTCGTAGTCCAAACAGATGCCTCCGAGCACGGTGTCGGGGCAGTCCTGTCCCAAATCAACGCCGAAGGAATTGATCAGCCGGTGGCCTACATCAGCCGACGTCTGCTGGCCCGAGAGCAACGCTGGAGCACCATTGAACGAGAGGCCTTCGCCATGGTGTGGGCCCTCAAGAAGCTCAGACCCTATCTCTTCAGCACCCATTCCGGGTGCAAACTGACCACCGCCCCCTGCGGTGGTTGATGCAGATGCAAGGGGAGAACCCGAAGTTGCTACGTTGGTCCATCTCCCTACAAGGGATGGACTTCACTGTGGAGCATTGCCCCGGCAGCGACCACGCCAACGCTGACGGCCTGTCCCGCTTCTTCCGCCTCGGCGAGGAGAACCCCCAAGAAGATGGGTGACTCTCCCTGCCTTCAGCTGGGGGGGCCGTGTGTTGGAACCGGCCTCGTGGCGTGGTCCCACTCCTCCTGCATGGTGGGCCCTGGACGACATCGACCCCTGTCCTTCGGTTTGAAGATACCCCCTCCAACCTTCACGAGAGCCGCCACTCATGGCGACCCCCGGTTCTCCCCCCACCAGAAGATGGCGACCCGTACTCGCCCCACGCTGCTGGTCCGACCCCTATCCCGGGCCACCCTCCCAGGCCCGACTCCATCTTGGGCCTTCCTCGTCCGGGCCCAGTGGCCTCGGCCCGACCTCGGCCGCGGCCCCAACAAAGCACCGACATCGAGGCACCAAGATCCGACCAGGTGGTAAAACGGCCACTTGACGGATCAAGGAGGAGGGGAGTTTTGATGGCCCTCCAGCCGTCCCCGGACGCCTGGTTTCGATCGCCCTCCGGCCTCCCTGGGCGCTGGCTCCACCCTCCTGCTGGGTGGCTGGACACTCTCATCCCGGCCCCTCTGACCCCCAGGTGCGAGGGTCCGGACATCAAAGGACTCCAGACCTATATCTGGGAATGGGTCAGTAGTTGTATCCTGGAGTCGAGTGACCCTGAGAAGAACTCGCCTACTTCGAACTCTGTAACCATCTCTGGAGCCCTGCTGGCGCTGCCGCGGCCCGACCGCGCTGAAACCATCTTCGGAGCTCTGCTGGCGCTGCCGCGGCCCGACCTCGCTGAAACCACCTTGGGAGCCCTGCTGGCGCTGCCGCGGCCCAACCCTGAGGAACCCCCCAGCTCGAGGATTGAGAGCTGAGCGTAGCGTATCCCTGTACCAGGCTGGTACCAAGACTGTCCCGCTACCCCCTTCCCACAGTTACTAAGACCTTAAGGATCCCTCGATCCATTTGTACATATATTGCTGAGATAACCTGCCTTGATTGCTGATAAAGACGTTGAGAATCTATCCTTGTGTGGTGTCCATCTGTAGTGGTGTGATTGCTCGCCTGTACGATCCTAGGAGAGGAAACTCGACAGCGCTCGGCCAGTTCCAGAAGGAGAGTTGGGTCTCGGGGTGGTCGGCCAGACAGCCTCTGACTCCCCCCTAAGATCGCCTTTCTAACACTAATGTTGTTGAAAATGTTTTTTTTGGGCAGATATACATTCTTATTAGCAAAGCCAATCCTTACTAATGCTTTCAAAGAAATGGAATGTATACGAGAGAGGGGCTATAAAGAGATAAGGGCACTTTTGCCTGGTGGTTGTGAGGGAATCCGATGAGGTGGTCCTGGGGTGTCCGGGGAGGAGGGTGCGCAAAATGATTGTTGCACCGGCCCTGCACAATATGTCTTGAAACCCAAGCAGAAGTCATTAATCAAAGCAAAATCTTAAAATACATATTGTTGGTGATTTTTAGCGTAGCGGAACTGGGCAAGACACACTCTTCTCTTCACTGGATGGTGCCTTAAATAAGATGTCACTCAAGCTTCCGTTTTTTTCCTACTTTCCCACAGAAATACATTAAGCCCCTGATGAAGAGCCATGCAGCTCGAAATGCATTGGGGACATTGATACACGCCATCTCTTTACTACAATCATGATGCAATGAAAAAGATTTCTCTTATCTTTGGAATCATATTGTAATATTGCATTCAAATTTTGTTCAGCCACGTGAACATTTCTTTAACATGAAAAAAAGTGTTTAAACAGAACGACATGAATCATGTTGCAAAGTGAATAAAACTTTGAACATCAAAATACCTGCATATCTACTTGCTTTCGTAGCACACAGGAGTGCTCAGGTTCACCCACCTTACGCCTGCAAGGTTCTTCGAGACCCTGTATACTTGACCAGCCTTAGTCTGCGTAACGTTTCCTAGGATGTGGCATCTCTCTAGGCCAGTGATACTCAAAGTTCGGCCAGGGGGCCGCTTGAAGCCCTCTTGACTTTACATGTGGCCCCGTTAACAGCAACACAAGCTGATGTTTACTTGCTGAGCACTACTATTCAACAAAAGAAATGTTAAATAAATGGGCAAACATTTATATGCAGGTTAAATGAAGTTATGAATTAACTATACGGTGGTGCCCTGCAGCACTTAACTTTAGTTAACCTGAAAATGAATGCTTGTCCGTTTATTTAACTTTTTTTTAGACCTCCATATACAATCCCTGACCCACCCAGACCCCCTACCGCCATCCAGCTGGTACCAGTGCAGCCCTCGGTCACACCACAGACATACTTTGTGGCCCTTTGGCAAATGTTTGTGAGTACCCATGCTCTAGGCTTTCTGAGAGCACCAGCTAGTTGTATTTTACATTCTCTTTGAGGCCTGACTACTTTCCCTAGTTTGTACTCCAGGCTGTTCACCGAGGCCATCGGGAGCCAATGCCAGGCTTTTTAGGCGCCTGTGATGCAAAGAAGGGCAGCTTTGTACTGCCATCTGGGTCAAAGTGTGAATATTGTTACTGCTCAAGTGGGTCCCTTATCAAGGAAGGAATATTTGCAGTCTCTGATGTACCATGGTTGTATGTTTTGCTCAGAAGAGTGTCTTGTGTCATAAATGTTGTGTCCTAAATATTTTTAAAAGAAATATCTTCCCATTGGATGTGTTTTTTCCTATTTTTATCTTCAATGACCCAATATTTTTGTAAATTATATTAAGGAAAAAATATTTTTCTCAGACAATATTTAGTCCATGTTATTCTGGTACCACACTGTCAGGAAGTATTGCAAAACCCACTACCAAAAAAGAGGCTGCCACAGTAGACTCAGGCTACACAGATTATGAAATTTCAATCAGTGATATACACCAGCCAACAATTAACTGTTGTCTTCATGGACACTGTGAGAGTGTTTGTGAGAAAATGTATTTTTGGATTCCACCCCATCCTGCTGAGTAGAGTGAAAGTGAGCTCTGGGAACAGAACAGATTTGCTTTGAGGGAGCCATTACCTTTCTTTCATCTCACGTTCACATTTTCATCAGCTATTCATGAAGATTTGCACCCAGTGGACTATCCTTTCAGGCCAGTCGTTGAATACGATATGGCATGCTTCAATTGGAACAGTGGCATATTCATTGCTAATGGGGTTCACATGGGTTCCCACCACAAAGATGTGCTTTCCTTTTATGATCTGTCCTTTATCCGCTGAGCGATCTCAGCCAATGTCCAATCATAGTGCCTAACAATAAATGTATCAATGTGTCCAGTAGACACAAGATATGACTCTTTTTTTAAAAACATTTTTAGGTCTGGCTGTTTACAGTACAGCTGCCAAACATACCCTTTGCTTTCAATATACATAGTATAAGCTTTAGGCCCACCCACTTGAACCATTGTCTTTCTTTGACCATCCTCTTTCAACCATTGGCTTGAGACTTTGTCAACCAATTCTTTACTTTGCCCAGTAGAACTTTCATTTTTCACCTGATGCTACTGGCTGTTCGAATGTATCCTTCTGCCTCCAGCCCAATGCATGCATTGACCTGCAGCAGGGACTGTTTTACTAATATAGCCTGATCTTTCTACTCCTGTGGCCTTTAATGGACATACACAGCATGCACGAGCTTATTAAAACCCAGACCTATCAGGAGGGTGGCTGTGTCGGGGTGGGATGATTGGTTTGCAAATTTAGATTTCGTTAAGTCAGGTGAGAGGGGGTGGTGGGTGAAGCAGGGGCCTGGTATATTTGGATGTTTCTGTCTGTATTATTAAGCTTTCCTTTTTCAGTGCTTTGGACTTTACTGTCAGCCATGTTGGCCAAGATATATGTGGCATTTACAACAAAACGAAGACCCTAGACTTGCCAATGCTTGTTGAAATATGTATATGCCATCTACCTAGCTGGATATGTTTTTAACTCTAAAACATAAGCTTCAGCTTCAGAGCCTTCTCCATAACAGACAGACAGAATGGCGAATTTATGGACATTGGAGAACTCCACATTCCAGCATAGTGCACATTTACTGAGAGCACAATTCACACACAAAAAAGAGGCTTACACTTTTGATGTTGCAAACAACAATCTATTTTGGGGGATTTGCAAACATTTCAGCAAACGCAGAAATCCGTCAAAAGCGTAGATTGTTATATTAATACCTAATCCTTAACCAACAGAAAACCATTCAGAAGAAAAATATATTTTAATTTGGGGAATTCCCTTCCCTTACATCGTCAGAGAATAAGGGAGAGTTTGGGGCTTTTTTAACATTTATTTCACATCGAATTTTTCAGCATTAAAGTTGTGTGTGGAAATGAGGTGTGAAAACCGCTAGGAATGCTTTGTGAATACACAGTCTGCACACAGGTGTAGTTTGTGTTTATCATTCTCCCGATGACCTCCAGAATGACCTTTCTCTCTCCTGTTTGTGGTCATTATCCTAAACTTACGAATGCGTAAAATCCGCCAAACTGGCAGATTTCGTTCTGTCTTAAGTGTGATGTAAAGCCAGAATATTCTTCAACTGTAACCCTTAATTCACGTTTTTTAAAATGTATTTGAGGTTTCTCTTGGTCATTGGGAAACTCAAAGAACTCGGCACTTGTTGTACTAACAAAGTCTGCTCAGTATGTCCTCTCTGCTTAAAGGGGCCATCTAGTGGAAAGATAAAAGAAATAGACTCAGATGTATCAAATTTGGGGAGAGCGATTTCCAAATAACGATTTTCTGTGAAACGCAATTAGGAAATCGCTATTCCGAATATATGAAACTTGTCGAGTTTCAATTAGTTTCAACAAGAGCAAAAGGTCCAAGGATTCCAGGCCTATATCTTTCTTCACAGTTTTTATAGAAGCGAGGGAACCATACTCAAAGCCCTGGACCCTATGAGCTTCAAAGTTTAACATTTTAGGATAAGTATGAGTATATGTTCCTTTTCTGTAGGTGGATTAATTCAAGGTTAAATCCTTTTCTCTTAGTTGCAAACACCATTCGAATGTTAAGAATTCATTCCATCTTCATTGAAATTTTCCCAAAAATTCCTTTATTGATTCAACATTAAACACAAACAGCCTGTTTGTGTTTAATGTCGAATCAAGCACATTAGGCCACCCATAATTTTGGGACATTAATTGATTGTAAATTTGACCATAGATTACACTCACCAAGAAATAGAATTTTTGCATAATCAATGGCCAGAGCCGACACCAAGTCGGTCAGGGATGACAGAAACAGCAGGATATGGACTGAGAGTCTTTATAAAATGATAAATATCAGAGGGGAGGTGGGTGAATATAATTTAATTACCATGTTGTCTGCCGGTGAAACTGGTAATGGAGTGACTTTACTGAATTTTAACTGTTTTTGTTAGGTCTCGACTATTCTATCCCGGATTGAATAGGCGAGATTATAGTAAGCAGTCCGAAAAATCTACCTAGCCTGCGGATCGCATACAGTTCATATGAGGCAGGCGTGTAAGGCAGGCGCATGCACATCAAACACCATCGGCCTCGGCATCAGACTTCAAAGGAAGCCGCTCGCACACCACCATTTGTCTGAGCCTTGGCATCAGACTTCAAAGGAATCCGCTCCCAAGCCGCTCCCCCGCCCCCCTCCCCCATCAGACTTCAAAAGAAGGCGCTCCCGTTCCCCCACCCCCGCCCCCGCCACAGCAATGCTGTTAGACGGAGACCCAGAGGGTCGGCCGAGTACAGGGGGAGAGGCCTCTGGTGAGGGCCCTCTCCGGTGATCGTACAGACAAGTAACTTCCCCCCCACAGATGGACACCACACCAAGATGAGTTCTGCACACTTTATATAGAAATCTTGAGGCAAGTGGATAAACGATACAGCGGAACCAGGATACGAGGATCCTGCCAATTCTAGTCTCTTTGGGGAAAAGGGGTAGCGGGACAGTCTTAGTACCGGTCCGGTACGGGAGCAGCAGGAGATGGAGCTCACAATCCTCGAGCTGGAGGGTTCGTAAGGATGGGCCGCGGCAGCGCCAGCAGGCTTCGAAGATGGTTCACGATGAAGGGCCGCGGCAGCGCCAGCAGGCTTCGATGATGGTTCACGATGAGGAGCCGCGGCAGCGCCAGCAGGCTTCGAAGATGGTTCAAGATGAGGAGCCGCGGCAGTGCCAGCAGGCTTCGAAGATGGTTCACGATGAGGAGCCGCAGCAGCGCCAGCAGGCTTCGAAGATGGTGGACGAGAAGGAGCCGCGGCAGCGCCAGCAGGCCTCCAAGGATGAGTTTGTCTCGGTGTCTCTCGACTCCAGGATACAACTGCCTTCCTGCTCTGGAGCTGCCCCAGTTTTAGGGCTAGCGCCCTTTGATGTCCGGACCCTCGCACTTGGAGGTCGGGAGGTCCGGGATGAGGGAGTCCAGACACCCAGCAGGGGGGTGGAGCCAGCGCCCGGGGAGGCTGGGGGCGATCGACACCTGGCGGAGGGGAGCCATCGACACTCCTTCTCCCATTGACCTGCCAAGTGGTCTCTTCACCCCCTGGGTGTATGGTGGTGCCTCGATGTCGGGGCCTGGCCAGGCCCGGGGTTGGGGTCGATCCGAGGCCACGCGGCCTTGTCGTGTAGTGTCGAAAATGGCAGCTGGGCCGGGGGCAGTGGTCCTGGAAGGGGCCCGGGCCAGCCGATACCGGGGTGTTCAGGAGCTGGGGTTCCGTCGGGGACGGGCCGTGGGTTGCCCTGGTGGGTTGCCGGGATAGTTCTTGTCTAGGACACAGGAGGAGCAGGGGTCCGGGCCCCGCCATGCGGGGAGGGATCCGGCCTTCCACGAGGCCTGTCCAACATGCGTCCCCCCCAGCTGAAGGCAGGGAGAGTCACCCATCCTCTTGGGTACTCTCCTCGCCGAGGCGGAAAAAGCGTGACAGGCCGTCTGCGTTGGCGTGGTCTTGGCCTGGACGATGCTCCACAGTGAAGTCCATCCCCTGCAGGGAGATGGACCAGCGCAACAGCTTTGGGTTCTCTCCCCGCATCTGCATCAGCAATTGCAGGGGTCGGTGATCTGTTTGCACCCGGAAGTGGGTACCGAAGAGATAGGGCCGGAGCTTCTTGAGGGCCCACACCACGGCGAAGGCCTCCCGTTCGATGGTGCTTCAGCGCTGCTCTCGGGCCAGCAGGCGTCGGCTGATGAAGGCCACTGGTTGGTCAACTCCCTTGGTGTTGAGTTGGGAGAGGACGGCCCCCACACCATGATCTGAGGCGTCTGTCTGTACTATGAACTCCCGGCTGTAGTCGGGGGCCTGGAGCACGGGGGCGGTGCACATGGCGGACTTCAATTTCTCAAAAGCCGCCTGACATTCAGGAGTCCAGTTGACGGTTTTGGGGTTCTTCTTGGATGTGAGTTCTGTGAGGGTCCCCACAATGCTGCCATAGTCTTTTACAAAACGCCGGTAGTACCCGGTGAGCCCCAAGAAGGCTCGGACCTCTGTTTGGGTGACCGGAGGTTCCCAGGCTTGGATGGCAGCGATCTTGAGCTGGAGGGGGGCCACCAGGCCGCTTCCCACTTGGTGTCCCAGGTAGGTCACGGACCCTTGGCCAATCTGGCACTTGCTGGCTTTGATGGTAAGCCCGGCCTGCCGGAGGGCGTTCAGGACCTCCTGGAGGTGGTGGAGGTGTTCTGCCCAGTGGCGACTGTTCACAGCAATATCGTCCAGATAGGCGGCGCTGAATTCTTCGAGGCCCGCCAGTACCTGGTTCACGAGTCTCTGGAAGGTGGCGGGGGCGTTCTTCATGCCGAATGGCATCACCTTGAAGTGGTAGTGGCCATCCGGGGTAGAGAAGGCGGATCGCTCTTGGGCCCCTGGGGTGAGGCCGATCTGCCAGTAGCCTGCTGTTAAGTCGAAGATGCTCAGGTAGCGGGCGGCCCCCATGCGGTCAATCAGCTCATCGGCCCGGGGGATGGGATGAGCGTCGGTCCTGGTGACGGCGTTCAGGCCCCGATAGTCCACGCAGAACCTGAGCTCGGGGGCGACGCCCGGGGTGGCGGCCTTGGGGACCAGCACGATCGGGCTGGCCCAGGGGCTGTCAGATGGCTCGATCACTCCCAGAGCCAGCATTTTGGAGACTTCTGTCGTGGAGAAGTGTGGCTCAATGCTTAGAGCGGCAGACCTTGAGTGGAGAAGTGTGGCTCAATGCTTAGAGCGGCAGACCTTGATGCAGAATGCTGGCCAGGGACCAGGGTTCGATTCCCGCCTCGGTGGGTTTCGGGCTTAAATTCCTCTGACCGGATATTCTCGCCTCAGTGCCGATTCTAAGCATGGGTCCCACGCTGCAACTCTGGGCAATAGCTTGCTTAGTCTCCACAAAGGCCCCCTGATACACAAGGGATGCCTGGTTTCACCATGGGATGCCCAGGAGTGGACACCCCACAAGGAAAAGCCAGGAGGGGTTCCCTTGTGGTTGGAGTACAAGCGCCGGGATGCCTCCGGGTCACTGTTCGCGCTATACAAATACGCCACATTTACATTTACATTCTGTCTGGATGCAGGCGCATACTCGATCTGATACTCGGTACGCCCTGTGTCGGATAGGGGGGCTATCCCCGGTATCCACGTCGTGAAGGCACCAGGGGGTGACCCCTGGGATGAGGGAAAACAGGTCGGCAAATTGGAGCAGAAGGTCTCAACAGTCTTGGCGTTGCTCTGGGGACAAGGCATCGGAGAGTCTGACCCCTTCCATGGAGCCGTCCTTTTTGAGAGCGTTTTCAGCAGGTCAGGGAGGGGCTCGGAGTCTTCTTCAGTCCCACTGTCGTTAGCCATCAGGAGGCTAGGTTCCGAGCGCACAAAGTGGGGTTTGAGTCTATTGGCGTGGAGGACCCGTAGGGGGTTCTGGGGTGACTCCATGTCGATCAGGTAGGTGACTGGCCCCTTGCGCTCTACTACTTTGAAGGGCCCCATCCATTTGTCCTGTAGGGCGCAAGGTTCAACCGGGGACATCACCCAGACCTGTTGTCCCGGCTCGAACTCGATGGAGGAGGCATGCTGATCATACCATCGCTTCATGTCTTCTTGACTGGCTTCAAGGTTGGCCTTAGCAAGTTCCCTAAATCGCCGGGTCTGGTTACGGAGGGTCAGGAGGTACTTGTATACATCCGGAGGAGTCTTCTGAGGGGCCACCTCCCACCTTCTTTGACCAGGCTGAGGGGGCCCCGGACGGGGTGTCCATACAGTAGTTCGAACGGACTGAAGCCCAGGGATTTCTGGGGGACTTCCCTGTAAGCGAACAGGAGGCACGGGAGCAGCACGTCCCATTGGCGACGTAGGGGTTCCTCCAGGCCCATGATCATCCCCTTGAGGGTGCGGTTAAACCGCTCTACCAGCCCATTTCCTTGCGGGTCATAGGGGGTCGTGAATTTGTAGGTGACCCCGCACTGTTGCCATAGGGACTTCATGTACTTGGAGATAAAGTTTGTGCCCCTGTCACTGACGACTTCCCGGGGGAAGCCCACCCGCGAGAAGATCCCCATCAGGGCTCGGCCCACCACGGGCGCCGTCACGGTCCGAAGAGAAATGGCCCCGGGATAGCGGGTGGCGTGGTCCACCAGGACCAGGATGAACCGGTGTCCTTGTGCTGTACGGGGCTCCAGGGGCCCCACAATGTCTATTCCCACCCGTTCAAACGGGGTGGTGACGATGGGAAAAGGCTGCAGGGGTGCTTTGAGTTTTCGGACGCTCTTCCCGCTGGCCTGGCAGGTTGGGCAGGCCAGGCAGTGGTTCGCTACATCGTTCTGCATCTTCGGCCAGTAGAAGTGGGTCACCAGGCGGCTGTATGTTTTGTCCTGCCCCAGGTGTCCGGCAAGAGGCACATCGTGTGCCAGGTTCAAGAGGAAGTCTCTGAAGCGGAGGGGGACCACCAGCACCCGGCTGGCCCCCAACTCGGCAATCTTTTGCTCACTGTAGAGCAGGTCATTATCCCAATAAATCCAGTGGGCCCCCGAGGTGTCTCCTGCGCTCTGGGTGAGGGCTTGCTGTCGGAGTCTCTCGAGGGAGGGACACGTTCTCTGCTCCTGTCGGAATTGTTCCTGAGTAGGGCCACCCCCTTGACGCCACTGGGCCAGTTCTGGAAGGTCCCGGAGCCGATCAAGTCATTCTTCGCTGGACTCCGGGGGACCGGGCTCCGGGGCTGCTCCTTCGGTGACGATCGGCGGAGGGGGTTCCGGCCATTCTGGTTCTTCGGGGCTGGAGATGGCGCGGGCGGCCATGGACCGGGTCGTTACGCAGACCCATTCAGGGCGGCCCAGCATCCCCAGGTGCTCTCTTCGCTCAACGGCTGACCAGGGGGAACTTTCGAGGTCGTTCCCCAGGAGGCAGTCTACTGGGG
This sequence comes from Lissotriton vulgaris, assembly GCF_964263255.1. Taxonomy (NCBI): domain Eukaryota; kingdom Metazoa; phylum Chordata; class Amphibia; order Caudata; family Salamandridae; genus Lissotriton; species Lissotriton vulgaris. The sequence goes on from NC_141694.1 coordinate 84,328,917, forward strand.
CATCGTCGCGGACAGTCACTTTTAGCATGCCGGATACCCCTCCCCACTCGAAGGGGACGCAGGCCATCCGACACAGGCTTTCGGAGTTGTCGGCCGACCGTACTGGGCAAAGTACATTTGGTAAGATCTGGTCCGGGGTCACCAGATGGCAGCGGACTGCGGTCACACTGGCCCCGGTGTCGCGGAGGGCTTCAGCCTGGTGTCCATTAATGGTGACCCACTGGCTGTACTTTTGCGTGTTGGCGGGAAGGGGCGCCCGCGGAACCAGGTCTCTTTCCCCTAGACAGACCAGGGACATGACGGCGGGTTCCCACTCGGGCTGGTCTGGCTCGTACTCTTCGGTGTCTTCTTGGGCCTGTTCTTCCCCCAGGGCGGCGGCAGCGACCTGGCGGGGCATGGGACTCTGGTTTCTCGGGCAGTTGGGATAATTGGCGTAGTGGCCGGGTCGTTGGCATCGGTGGCAGGTAACGTTGGCGTGGAACCCTGGTCGCGTCGGAGGGCTTCCTCTTCCGGCCGGGGGCTGGGTGTTGCTGGTGGTGGCCACCGGGACGGTGTCTCGGCCCCGACCCTGGCCTCCTCCCCCCCCCTCGGGGGCGGTGGGGCCCTTGGGAGGCCCTGTTCTGTTCGCTGGGCCAGCTTCGAGGAACTCGTGTGCTCTCCCATCGGTCTGCTTCGATGGCGAGTTTCCGGGGGTCAGTCAGTTTACTGTCAAGGAGGTGCTGCCTGAGCTCGACGAAGCAGTTATTGGAGAGGTGCCCCCATACAATAAGGTCGAATAGCTGCTCGTAAGTGGTCACCTGGCTGCCCTTGATCCACCCCTCGAAGGCTCGGCTAAAGAAGTTCACGTACTCCACCCAAGTTGTACCCGGGATTCGTTTGCAGTCGCGGAACCTCTGGCGGTACATCTCGGGCGTGAGCCCGTATCGAGTGAGGAGGGCGGCCTTCATGTGATCGTAGGACGTCATCTGATGGTCAGGGAGTTGCAGCAGGGCGTCTCGCCCTTCGTTGACAAACCTCCCCCATAACCCGGCTCCCCAGTCGCTCCGTGGGATCCGGTGGGAGGTCATTGCTACTTCGTAAGCTTTAAACCATTGCTGGATATCATCGTTCCGGTAATATTCTCTGACGACATCCTTGGGGATGTGGACCTTGGGGTCCGTAGGGACAGGGGGGCTCTGGTGCCCGGAGACTCCGAGGTCTTTGTTCTGTCTCCGAATTTCTAGTTCCTTCAAGTTGAGCTCATGCTCGTAGGCTAGTCTTTTCTCTTCCAGCTCCCTCTGACTCTTTTTCTCTTCTCGCTCCTCTCGGAGCCGTAAGTGTTCTAGTGTTATTTTTTGTTCCGCCAATTTGAGTTCTCCATCTAAGCGAAGTCGAGCCAGTTCCAACTCGTGGAGCCGGCTCTTCTCCCGTTCTCGGGCCTCCTCGGACGAGAGGCCTGGTCTTCTTTCCTCTGTAGGAGCGGTGCTTGTTTCGGTGGTCTCGAGGCTTTGGTTTTGGGGTAAGGGTGTTTCCGTCTCCGCCCAAGACTCCAAGGCGTGTTTGAGGTCATCTTTCGTGCTCAGTCCTGTGGTAGCAATGCCCAGTTCTATACAGAATTGTTTTAGTTCCTTGTGGCTGTATTCTTCTAGTTTCTCCATCAGGAATTTTTCCGTTGTTCCACTCTCCTTTGTCGTCATGGTGGCTGTGTGTCGTGGGGTGAGTTACTCTCTGTACGATTATGCGTCGGCTCAGATCGCGCCGCTGGCCACCAATGTTAGACGGAGACCCGGAGGGTCGGCCGAGTACAGGGGGAGAGGCCTCCGGTGAGGGCCCTCTCCGGTGATCGTACAGATAAGTAACTTCCCCCCCACAGATGGACACCACACCAAGATGAGTTCTGCACACTTTATATAGAAATCTTGAGGCAAGGTGATAAACGATACAGCGGGACCAGGATACGAGGATCCTGCCAATTCTAGTCTCTTTGGGGAAAAGGGGTAGCGGGACAGTCTTAGTACCGGTCCGGTATGGGAGCAGCAGGAGATGGAGCTCACAATCCTCGAGCTGGAGGGTTTGTAAGGATGGGCCGCGGCAGCAGGCTTCGAAGATGGTTCACGATGAAGGGCCGCGGCAGCGCCAGCAGGCTTCGAAGATGGTTCACGATGAGGAGCCGCGGCAGCGCCAGCAGGCTTCGAAGATGGTGGACGAGAAGGAGCCGCGGCAGCGCCAGCAGGCTTCAAAGATGGTTCACGATGAGGAGCCGCGGCAGCACCAGCAGGCTTCGAAGATGGTTCACAAGAAGGAGCTGCGGCAGCGCCAGCAGGCCTCCAAGGATGAGTTTGTCTCGGTGTCTCTCGACTCCAGGATACAACTGCCTTCCTGCTCTGGAGCTGCTCCAGTTATAGGGCTAGCGCCCTTTGATGTCCGGACCCTCGCACTTGGAGGTCGGGAGGTCCGGGATGAGGGAGTCCAGACACCCAGCAGGGGGGTGGAGCCAGCGCCCGGGGAGGCTGGGGGCGATCGACACCTGGCGGAGGGGAGCCATCGACACTCCTTCTCCCATTGACCTGCCAAGTGGTCTCTTCACCCCTTGGGTGGATGGTGGTGCCTCGATGTCGGGGCCTGGCCAGGCCCGGGGTTGGGGTCGATCCGAGGCCACACGGCCTTGTCGTGTAGTGTCCAAAATGGTGGCTGGGCCGGGGGCAGTGGTCCTGGAAGGGGCCCGGGCCAGCCGATACCGGGGTGTTCAGGAGCTGGGGTTCCGTCGGGGACGGGCCGTGGGTTGCCCTGGTGGGTTGCCGGGATAGTTCTCGTCTAGGACACAGGAGGAGCAGGGGTCCGGGCCCCGCCATGCGGGGAAGGATCGGGCCTTCCACGAGGCCTGTCCAACAAATGCCAAGAGCTTGGTTTTTTTTTGCATCCATTTCGTGGGGAAGCCGTGTTTTGTTTGGCTTTTCTGCACCTTTCTCTGGTTTTTTTCTGGACGAAAGTGAAAGCCTACCGTGCTTGTTTACAGTAGCCTTGCTCCTCAAATGCTGTTGCTGTGTTGCCATCTATCTAGGGACACTCAGCTTGAAAACACTCGACTTGCTAGCTGCAATGCTACATCCGCTATGCTTTGCCTCTAGAAACGTTGATCCCTCGCAGACTGTGCTGACTCTGCCCCTCCTGATTCTGAAACTGACCAACGCAGTCACGATGCAGTCTCTTCTCTCTGTCTTATGCTGTCTGCCCTGCCACCATTTACTTCTGACCCTCACCCTCACACCTGCTCACCCTCACACACCCTCACACCTGCTCACCCTCACACATCCTCACACCCTCACACCCTCACCCACCCTCACACCGTCACCCTCACACCGTCACCCTCACAACCCTCTCAACCTCACTCACCCTCACCCCCTCACCCCCCCCACACCCTCACACCCCCTCACCCTCCCTCACACCCTCACCCACACTCTCACCCTCACATGCCCTCTCACCCACTCTAACCCTTACACACCCTCTCACCCTCACACACCTTCTCACCCTCACCCTCACACCACCACACCCTCACCCTGAACACACCTGCTCACCCTCACACATCCTCTTACCTTTACACACACTCTCACCCTCACACACCCTCTCACCCTCACACCTCTCACCCTCACACTCACATCCTCACACCCCCTCAAACCCTCACACACACCCTCACACACCCTCTCACCCTCACACCCCCTCACCCTCACACCCCCTCTCCCTCACACCCCCTCACCCTCACCCTCACCCTCACACCCCCTCACCCTCATCCCTATCACCCTCCCTCACCCTCACACCCCCTCACCCTCACACCCTCTCACCCTCACACCCTCACCCCCACACCCTCACCCTCACAACCCCACACCCTCACCCTAACACACCCTCACACACCCTCACACTCCCACACCCTCGCACCCCCACACCCTCACACACCTCCTCACCCTCACACCCCTCACCCCCTCACCCTAACACCCCCTCACACACCCTCACACACCCTCACCCTCACACACCCTCACCTTCACACTCCCTCACCCCCTCACACCACCTCACACCCCCTCACCCTCCCTCACCCTCCCTCACCCTCATACTCACATACCCTCACACCCTCTCACCCTCACACACCCTCACCCACCCTCACACCCTCACCCATCCTCACACACCCTCACACCCTCAACCTCACACCCTCACCCCCTCACCCTCACAACCCTCTCACCCTCACACACCCTCACTCACCCTCACACCCTCACACACCCTCACTCAAACCCCCACACCCTTCACCCTCACACCCTCACACTCACCCCCTCCCACCCCCCAGACCCTCTCACACACCCCCTCACTCTCAAACCCCCTCACCCTTACCCTCACATTCACACATCCTCACCCTCACACACCCTCACCTCACTCAACCTCACTAACCCTCTCACTCTCACACACCCTTTCACACCCTCTCACCCTCACACACCCTCTCACCCTCACACACCCTCTCACCCTCACACCCCCTCACCCTCACACACCCTCTCACCTTCACACACCCTCTCACCCTCACACACCCTTTCATCCTCAAACACCCTCTCACCCTCACACCCCCTCACCCTCACACCCCTCACGCTCACACCCCTCACCCTCAAACCCCCTCACCCTCCCTCTCACACTCACACTCCCTCAAACCTCCTCACCCTCACACCCCTTCACCCTCACACCCCCTCACCCTCACACACCCCCTCACACACACTCTCACCCTCCCACCCCCTCCCCCATCACCCTTACCCTCCCTCACCCTCACACCCTCTCACCGTCACACCCTCACCCTCACACCCCCTCACCCTCACAACCCCACACCCTACCCCTCACACACCCTCACAACCCCGCACCCTCACACCCCCACACCCTCGCACCCCTCACCCTCACACACACCCTTACCTTCACACACCCTCACACACCCTCACCCTCACACACCCTCACACACCCTCACCCTCCCTCACCCTCACACACCCTCACCCTCTCATCCTCACACACCCTCTCACCCCCTCTCACCCTCACACACCCTTACACACCCTCTCACCCTCACACACCCTCACCCTCACACCCCCACACACTCACCCTCAAAACACCCTCTCACACACCCTCTCACCCTCACACACCCTCTCACCCTCACACACCCTCACAATCACAACCCCACACCCTCACCCTCACAACCCCACACTCTCCCCCTCACACCCCCTCGACCCCCCTCACCCTCACACCCCCTCACCCTCCCACCCCCACACCCTCGCACCCCTCATTCACCCCTCACCCTTACACCCCCTCACTCTCACACCCCTCACCCTCACACCCCCTCACCCCACACCCTCACACTCCCCCACCCTCACACATCCTCACCCTCACACCCCTCACCCTCACACCCCCTCACCCTCACACCACCTCACCCTCACACCCCTCACACCCCCTCACCCTCCATCTCCCTCACCCCCTCAAACCCCCTCACCCTCACACCCCCTCACCCTCACACCCTCACCCTCACACCCCCCTCACACATATTCTCACCCTCAAACCCCCTCACCCTTACCCTCTGTTAGCCTGACCTCCTCGGCGTGGCCCTGCATTCACCTGAGCAGGGCCCCCACCAGTGTAATCCTGTACTATGTCCCCAAATAGCGTTAGCCACCCCAGTACAGCCCCCACCTTTCTCCCCGAGAACAGAAAGCCTAGGGCCAGGACTAGGAAGTAAGGCCAGCCAGCACCCTGCCCCCCAGAGCCCCAATGTGGCTCAATGGTTAGAGCGGGAGACCCTGATGCAGAGGTCTAGCCCGGGACCAGGGTTCAATTCCCCGCCTCGGCGGGTCTTGGGCTCAAAATTCCACGGACCTGATAATTCTTGCCTCGGTGCCTATTCCAATCATGGAGTCCCACTCTGCAACTCTGGGCAATAGCTTGCTTAATCTCCACAACGGCCCCACAATGCTAAGGATGCCTGGCCTCCACCTTGGGGGTGCCCAGGAGTGGACGCCTCGCAGGGAAAGCCAGGATGGGTTCCACAGCGGTATTCGTGCAAGCGCCTTGAGACCCTTGCGGGTGAGTAGTGCGCTATACAAGTATCAATTTACATTTACATTTACATTACATTTACATTTAACCACAGAGATACCAGAGCCCCCATCACCCCCTGGCCAGCTGTGGGAAGCGAGCCTTTGACCAGCAGGATGGGGCGGAGGAGTTTCGATAACACCTCCCGCCAAGCCGGCCCGATCCCGGCCGGGCAACAGAGAACCTCTCCCACCTCCGGACTTCAAAGGGAAACTGCCAAATGGCCAGAGGCCCAGGACTCTGCCCCCGGATCCCTAGGAGCCATCAGGAGGGGGGCGGAAACTTGAGAAGGGAGGGGGGAGAAGAGATAATGGCAGCCGGAGAAGCGGGAACCGTAGTTGGATCCCGGGAGAAGAGAGCCTGCAGACCTGGTCATGGCTCGTCCTTTGGAACAAAAGGAATCCACTCGCAGACCCTGACTCTTGGAGCCCTGCTGACTCGGTCACGGCCCAGCCTGCTTGATAACGAACGGTCGCTCCTTGCTGGAGCCCCTTGAGCCCTGCGGACCTAGTCGCGGCTCGAGGCGTATCCTGCACGAGCAGTACCTGCACCAGCCAGCCAATCAACAGCGCTCGTAAGGTACGAGGCGTACCCTGTGCGAGCCGTACCAGCGCCTGCAAGAAAACCAACGGCGCTCATAAGGTACGAGGCGTACCCTGTGCGAGCCGTACCAGCACCCGCAAGAAAACCAACAGCGCTCGTAAGGTACGAGGCGGCCCCTGTGCGAGCCGTATCAGCACCTGCAAGAAAATCAACAGCGCTTGTAAGGTACGAGGTGTACCCTGTGCGAGCAGTACCAGCACCCGCAAGAAAACCGACAGCGCTCGTAAGGTACGAGACGTATCCTGTACGAGTCGTACCTGCCCCCAGCCAAGAGCCCAACAAGCGCCCCGGAGGTACGCACCATACATCCGGTACGTCTCGTTGTACGTGGATTATAAGGCGGGTCCCGCGGCTCGAGGGATTACATTGAGCCTGCGGTGCGACTCGCACCAAAGTACCTGAAGTGTCCCTCAGACAGGGGTACGTGGCTTAGCGCACTACGGAGGCCTGCCAGGTGACAAACACGCGTCGGACCAGCGGAGTCCACCCTTAAGCCTGAGAACAGCTGAGAACTTGAAAGTTGCCCCCGAGAGAGATCCACGCACGTGCAGCTCGAGGATTGCGAGCCTTACGCGTAGAATCTCCCGCCGTTGTGAATCCGTCATCATTCCCTCCCGTGGCTCTCGGACTAAGGATTGAGAGCCGAGGGAAAGGACTGCCAAGAAGACTGTGAGTACCGTGTAAGCATGGGCGAATTTTGCGAATCTGGCGTTCGTGAATTTGCGTATTTGCGAACTCGCAATCCGCAAAATCCGCAAATTCTTGCGAATTTGCGGATTTTTTTTGTGTTATGTTATGTTATGTTAAAAAATTTGTACCGCGCACGTACACCGAGACGGTTTCTTTGCAAAGGTTTCTGCCAGTTCGCGAGGGTTTTGTACCAGTTCGCAATTGCGAACTTACTTGTCGGCTCGCAACGGTCGCGACTATGTTGTTTCTACGTCTGGTTCATCATCACAGGTTCCCAGCACCCTCTGTTTCACCACTGCCACCCTCTGTTTCACCCATGCCACCCTCTGGTACATCAATGCCACCCTCTGGTTCATCATCACTGTAGATTATGGGGGGGAAAAGCAAGCCCTGCTTCAACTGACATGAATTAATTTGGGGTTGATTTATTAACGTGTCACTGTTTTAAAATTCCAGTCTGGCACCTGCTTCCTTATCTGTAATTTGCTTTCTGTTGCAGTGCAATTTTTTTTTCCAGGACCTTTGTGGCCTACTTGTAGCTATTCTATGAGCCTGCTGTGAGGGTCAGAGCAGGGTCATAGAATTGTTGCAACTAGCAACTGAACTCTGGAGGGGCCCCAGTCAGGAAGCACTACAGGGAATGGTTACTATTACTAATGATGAGTTTGAACTTTTGCACCTGCTGAGTGCTTTCAGTTTTGCAAAACTCGTTTTTCTGCAGAACAGCAACTGTAATGCCTCAAACAAACATAGGCAACTGAACTCTGGAGGGGCCCCTCAGGAAGTACTACAGGGAATGGTTACTAATGATGAGTGAACTTTTGCACCTGCTGAGTGCTTTCAGTTTTGCAAAACTCGTTTTTCTGCAGAACAGCAACTGTAATGCCCCAAACAAACTTACTTGTGAAAGTTGATTTCTAATCCAAAAGTGATCCAAAGAAAGTCAAAAGGCCTCAAATCCAAAAAAGTGCAGGCAAATGTCAACCTGAGGAGTTATACTGATAAAATTCATCATTTTCAGAAGGTCTACACTGCTTGCTAGTGGATTTCTTGTGCAGAATTGCAAATTTTGTAATTTCGCGAGTGCGAGATTGTTGCTGCCCGCTGCACCTACATGTTCGCAATTGCGAACTCTAGCGATGCATCGCCAAACTCCTGCGGGATCCCGCAGCAAGATCCAAAATGGCGCAGCACTCGCAAAATATCGAGAAAAACAACTCGGCAAACGCTGAATCACGGTAAGTGAACGCTTCACGCCGAAATATTGTATCACCAAGAAAAAAATCCGCTGCGTGCGAATTTGCGGATTTTCGGTAAATTCGCGAAAGTTCGCGGATTGCGAATTTACCGAAAATCCGCAAAATCCGCGAGCGGAACAGATTTTCTGCCCATGCTTAGTACCATGGGAGGTTCCCTTATTCCTCCCTCAAGCCCTGATCTTCGAAGACAGCAAGCTATCCCCTAACCCCAATGTACACCCCAATGTACAAACACCTGTTGCAAAGCCTTATATAAAGAACTTGTTGCATTTACTTCCCTTGGTGTGGTGTCCCTTTGTAGTGTGCTGTGTCACTGTGTGCATGACCATAAATGTGTGATCCTCCTCTCAGGGAGGCCTGACTCTAGTGCTCGGTACCGTCCAGGAGGAGGGGGGTCTCAGGGTGGCCCGGAGTACTTACCTCTGTTTCCCTCGGCGACCTCTCCCCTTCTAACACCCTCCCTCACCCTCACACCCTCTCACCGTCACACCCTCACCCTCACACCCCCCCACCCTCATAACCCTGCACCCTCACAACCCTCCCCCTCACACCCCTGCACCTTCACACCCCCACACCCTCGCACCCCTCACCCTCACACACACCCTCACCTTCACACACCCTCACCCTCACACCCCCTCACCCTCACACCCCCTCAAACATCCTCACCCTCACACCCCCTCACCCTCACACCCCCTCAAACATCCTCACCCTCACATCCTCTCACCCTCACACCCCCTCACCCTCACATCATCACCCTCACACACCCTCACCCTCACACACCCTCACTCACACACCCTCACCCTCGCACCCTCACACCCCCTCATCCTCACCCTCACACACCCTCACCCCCTCAAACACCCCCACTCACCCTCACACCCTCACCCTCACACCCCCTCACACCCCCTCACCCCCACACCCTCTAACCCTCACACCCCCTCACCCTCACACCCCCTCACCCTCACCCTCACCCCCTCCCCCTCACCCTCACCCCCTCACACCCCCTCACCCTCACACATCCTCACTCACACACCCTAACCCTCACACCCTCACACCCCCTCATCCCCTCACACTCACACCCTCACGCACCCTTACCTTCACACACCCTCAAACACCCCCACTCCCCCTCACACCCTCACCCTCAAACACCCTCACCCTCACCCTCACACACCCTCACACCTTCACACCCCCTCACCCTCACACACCCTCAAACCCTCACACCCCCTCACCCCCTCACCCTCACTCACCCTCACACACTCACACACCCTCACCAGCATAGCATAACAAAACATAGCATAGCATAACAAAACACAGGACAGCATAGCATAACAAAAAAGTATAGGATAGCAAAACATAGCATAGCATAACAAAACAAAGCATAGGATATCAAAGCAAAACACAACAAAACATAGCATAGCATAACAAAACATAACAAAACACAACAAAGCATAGCACAGCTTAACAAAACATAGCATAGCAAAACAAAACATATAATAGCATAACAAAACATAGCATACCAAACACCATACAAGCCTGTATCACCGGTCTTTCTGGGGTTAAGGGGAGCGGCTGGTTGCGTTTTAAAATGCCTAAATCACCCAATTTTTGTAAGACAGGTTCCTTCAAATAGCGAAATTTGACTCCAAGAGCTCTGAGATCGCTGAAGCAGTAGGTTAAAATGTGGGTACACCACCTAGATAAGGGCCCAGGGCTTTAACAGACTACGCCTGCACTGACGCTGATTGGCTGACCCCTGATGCCAATGGAAAAGTATCTCAGCATGTCTTAACGACGCGCGAGAAAAAGGCAATTTAAAATCAGCATAAAAACAAGAAAAGTGGAACTACTACTGCTGAGTATGGCACGCCTGCGCTGCCATATTCATATAATATGACCGCATATACATCTTTATAATCACCGATTCGTTTTTCCAATGTAGTGATAGGCAACATTGTTACTGTGCAGACTGCCTTGTGTCCTGTCCCAGCAGCACGTATGGGTAACTCCATGAATCAGTGGAGCGCCTCGGCACTCCCTTCACCAGACACACAGCAAGATCTGGATATATGCCAAAAACTCCATCATGAATTGAATAATCCATTGTAATCCATGATGATCCTTTTTAATCCTTATTTTATTCCATTACTTTATTTTTTACTTTCTTCATTCACATAAAAGGCTGTATGTTTCCACATTTTTTCAAATGCTATAGATATGTCTATCCAGGCCTTTTTCTGTAGCATATGGTAGTCATTAATTCTTCGTAGGTAGCTATATTTGCTTTGACTCAATGCATTTTTGGCTGGACAACCCTTCGTCAGGGGTAGCTATGAATTAAAATTAAAAACCACTGTTAGAAAGGCGACCTTAGGGGGGAGGGCAGGGGCTCCCTGCCAGACCACCCCAAGTCTCACCCCTCCTCTGAGAACTGGCCGAGCGCGGTCGAGAGGCCTCCGAGTGAGGTTCCTCTCTTAGGATCGTACAGGTCGAACACTACGCCACTACAGACGGACACCACACAAGGATAGGTTCTCAAAGTCTTTATCAGTAAACTAGGCAGGTTATCTTAGCAATACAATACAAGGGGATCGAGGGATCCTCAAAGTCTTTGGTAGCTGGGGGAATAGGGTAGCGGGACAGTCTTGGTACCAGTCGGGTACGGGGATACCCGGCGCTCAGCTCTCAATCCTCGAGCCGGGGGGTTACTTAGAGTCGGGCCGCGGCACCGTCAGCAGGGCTCCGGGGGTGTTCTTAGCGAGGTTGGGCCGCGGCAGCGCCAGCAGGTCTCCAAAGGTGGTTTCAGCGAGGATGGGCCGCGGCAGCGCCAGCAGGGCTCCAAAGATGGTTTCAGCGAGGTTGGACCGCGGCAGCGCCAGCAGGTCTCCGAAGATGGTTTCAGCGAGGTTGGACCGCGGCAGCGCCAGCAGGTCTGTAAAGGTGGTTTCAGCGAGGATGGGCCGCGGCAGCGCCAGCAGGGCTCCAAAGATGGTTTCAGCGAGGTTGGACCGCGGCAGCGCCAGCAGGTCTCCAAAGATGGTTTCAGCGAGGTTGGACCGCGGCAGCACCAGCAAGTCTCCAAAGATCGTTTCAGCGAGGTTGGACCGCGGCAGCGCCAGCAGGTCTCCGAAGATGGTTTCAGCGAGGTTGGACCGCGGCAGCGCCGGCAGGTCTCAAATGAGTTCTTCTCGGTGTCTCTCGACTCCAGGATACAACTGCCGACCCATTCCAGGGCTGCCCCAGATATAGGTCTGAAGTCCTTTGATGTCCGGACCCTCGCACCTGGGGGCCAGAGGGGCCGGGATGAGAGCGACCAGACACTCAGCAGGGGGGTGGAGCCAGCGCCCAGGGAGGCAGGAGGGCGATCGAAACCCGGCGTCCGGGGGCGGCTGAAGGCCCATCAAAACTCTCGTCCTCCGTGAGGCGCCAATTGGCCGATTTAACACCTGGGCGGATCTTGGTGCCTCGATGTCGGGGCTGCGTTGGGGCCGCGGCCGAGGTCGGGCCGAGGCCACGAGGCCTGGGTGAGGGAGGCCCAAGATGGAGTCGAGGCCTGTGAGGGTGGCCCAGGATAGGTATCGGGCCCGTAGTGTGGGCGAGTCGGAGTCGCCATGTCCTGATGGGGGGAGAGCGGGGGTCGCCCAGGGTGGCGGCCCTCATGTAGGGTTGGAGAGGGTCTCTTCAGCCCGGAGGACAGGGGCGATGTTGGCCAGGGTCCGCCAGGCGGGGAAAGCGGGACCACGCCACGAGGCCGGTTCCAACAACCACTTTTAGTACTTTATGACATTTTAGACAACATGTATAAACTACGGTGTCTTCACCCATTATCTGAACTAATCCTTGCTTGTTTTGTAGAAAAATAGTGCAGAAACACATACAGCCCCAAAATTACCTTAACCGACATTAAAACTCAAAATATCAACGAAATACTTCTCCTGTGAAACTAAACTCCACCCAGTGTATCTCAATCTAAACCTACATGGCGTGATAAATTCCCCAAACTAATCATAACTATTTGAACCTGCTTTGCCTCGCAGTGAAACTGACTCCTCTCCTCCTGGTCTCATCACCATCTCTCAAACAACCAGCTGCTGCTTCGTAACCGCGAATTAAACCAGCCCCCTGTGTGCCACTGCCTTCCAACCGTGCACCTGATGCTAATTGTCAGTTCAAAATAAAGACTTGCTAAAAATACGAGCACCACAAACTATTGTGTGTTCGTCCTTAAAACACCCTCCCTCTGTACTCCTACACAAACATTTACATTTAGTGTTTATGAACCTTGCTTCCGCCATCAAGATAAGGGCCTGGAGCTCTAACAGACTCCGCCTTCGCCAAGCACCAGAGAGAAACGTTGCCATGAGTAGAAACCCTGGGAGAAAACTCAAAGCACCATCATTAATCCTGCAAGCTTGGAAGAAATTGTTGTTGGTGCTAATGGCAGAAGTCACATCGAACCTGATAAATGTACTTATATTAAAAAAATATTAGGAGAATTTCGGATTTCCTGTTATATGGTACTGGTGGTAGAGAAACTACACATCCTTGAGTATTGTATTGTATTGTAATTGCATTTATATAGCGTTTACTACCCCTGACGAGGCGTCGAAGCACTTTTTCGGCGAGTAGCACGCTACTCCGGGACCCATGGAGGATTAGTGTTGAATTAGTATAGTGAAACATGCAAGTACATTTGAAGTGGTGGATAGGTTAGTCAGTTATTTGGATTTGGAATGATAGCAGAAGGATAGAGGAGGAAAATCGTTTGTATTTATATAGCGCTTCTTACCCCTGATGGGGTGTTGACGCATGCTATTCAGGAAGCCCATAAAGGATTTGTGGTGAATTAATGTGGTGAAATATGAAGTAATTTCAGTGGTGGATATTAGTCAGTTATTTGGAGTTAGAAGGATAGCGGAGGGATAAAAGGGGAAGAAAGGTTTGCATTCAATAGCCCTGATGGGTGTTGAAGCACTTTTCTGACGAGTAGCACGCCACTCCGGAACTCATAAAGGATTAGTGGTGAATTAGTATAGTTGAATATGGAATTTGAGAAGTGAACATGTTAGTCTGTTAATTTTGATTCAATCAATCAATCAATCAGTCATTTGTTAAGTGCACAACATACCCGCGAGGGTCTCAAGGCACTGGGGGGGGAGGTGAGGGCCGCTACTGATCGAACAGCCAGGTCTTTAGTGTCCTCCTGAAGGTCAGCAGGTCTTGGGTCTGTCGTAGGCTCAGTGGGAGGGTGTTCCATGTCTTGGCGGCGAGGTGGGAGAAGGATCTCCCGCCGGTGGTTGTTCTTCGGATACTCGGGACGGTGGCGAGTGAGAGGTCGGCGGAGCGTAGCTGGCGGTTGGGGGTGTAGAAGGAGAGCCGTCAGTTGAGGTAGGCTGGGCCGGTCTTGTGGAGTGCCTTGTGTGCGTGGATGAGGAGCTTGAAGGATATCCTCTTGTTGACGAGGAGCCAGTGCAGGTTTCTCAGGTGGGGGGTGATGTGGCCGTGTCATGGTACATCGAGGATCAGTCGTGCAGAGGCGTTTTCAATGCGTTGTAGTCAATTGATGAGCTTGGTCAGGGCCCCCGCGTAGAGGGCGTTTCCGTAGTCAAGTCTGCTGCTGACGAGGGCCTGGGTGACTGTCTTTCTTGTATCTGTCGGGATCCATCTGTAGATCTTGCGGAGCCTGCGGAGGGTGTTGAAGCAGGAGGAGGAGATGCCGTTGACTTGCTTGGTCATTGAGAGCATTGAGTCGAGGATGATTCCCAGGTTGCGTGCGTAGTCGGTGGGGGTCGGGCTGCCCCCAGTGCCGTTGGCCACCAGGAGTCGTCCCAGGCTGACGGGTTGGAGCCGAGGATAAGGACCTCCGTCTTGTCCGAGTTCAGCTTCAGACGGCTGATTCATCCAGTCGGAGACGGCCTTCATTCCTTCAAGGAGGATGACTTTGGCGGTGATGGGGTCCTTGGTGAGGGAGAGGATCAGTTGAGTGTCGTCGGCGTAGGAGATTATGTTGAGGTCGTGCTGTCGGGCGACATGTGCAAGCGGGGCCATGTAAATGTTGAACAGTGTCGGGCTGAGGGAGGATCCTTGTGGTACGCCGCAGATGATCTCTGAGGCTTCGGAATGGGGGGATGCAGAGGCTCTAAGTTCTGCCAGAGAGGAAGGAGGTGGTCCATTCCAGAGCCTTGTCTCAGATCCCTGCGTCATAGAGGCGTGTGTGTAGTATGCGGGGGCAGACGGTGTCGAAGGCGGCGGAGAGGTCTAGTGTTGGAAGGGCGATCCCAGAGGCCAGGTTATGTCTACCCGACTCCTCCGACCGTGACCCGCCTCTCCCGCCAATAATGCCGAGCCTTAACAAGAGATCCCCGCCGGGGGAGACCTCAAGTATTGAATTGTACACACGAGGACCACACCACACCTATGAACAGACACCACACCGTGGGTTTTCGATATCAACTTCTTTATAAACAGGTAAAAGAATTAGCACTCTTATGTACATACGATCAAGGGATCGCCAAAGTCTCAAGGTTTCAGGGAAGGGGTAGCGGGACAGTCTCAGTCTCTTTGGCCAGTACGCAGTGTACCCTGCGCACAGCTCTCAATCCTCGAGCTGGGGGGTTACGGAAGATGGTAGTCGCACTGGAGGTATTACTCACTTGAGGATGATTCAATTCTTGTTGGTAGCGTCAATAGTCCAGCCGGACTAGAGTGCTCCTCGAGCCGCGACGAAGTCAGCAGGGCTCGATCCGAAGGTTAGTTCGTGAGGAGCCGCGACCACATCAGCAGGGCTCAGAATGTTCGATGTAGATCTTCAGGGTTTCAAAGCTTGAGCCGCGACGAGATCAGCAGGGCTCCGATGTTCCAGTTCCAGGGATGAGCCGCGACAGCGTCAGGAGGGCTCGAAGAGTTCACCAAGTTCAGTTCAGCCGCGATCAGATCAGCAGGGCTTCCTTGTCCAAGATGCAACTGCCCGCTAGTTCAGGGGCGGGCCTTGATGTAGTCCAGTGGCCCTTTGATGTCTGGACCCTCACAGGCGGAGGTCCGAGGTTTTGGGGGCGGCCCATGGGCGAGGTCCGGCGGTTGGTCTTTGATCCCCTTGAGGATGCGTCCGGGAATTCCCAGACGCCCAGCAGGTCTGGAGCCAGCACTCGGGGAGGCCAGAGGTGCAATCGAAACTGGCCCCCAGGGGAAGGCCAGAGGTGTGACAGAAACCAGTCTCTCAGGGGAGGCCATAGGTACCATTGAAACTCCTTGTCTCTTCTCACTAGGGTAGCCCTCACCCTCCCAATGGGGGCTGGCGCGTCTGGAGCCTAAGCTGCGCTGGGGCTGGGGTCATGCTAGGCCCACAGAGTCAGGGATCTCGGGAAGGGAAAATGGCTGCCGGTGGGCCTATGGGGCCTGGTGGGTTTGGGGCGCGCGGGCTGGGAAGGTGGTTGGGGACAGGCCGATGCGGGCCGGTGGCGTTGGGTCGGACATGGGCAGGGTAGCTAGGGGTTTCTAAGTACAGAGCTGGGCTAACGGGGAGCTGAGTAGCGGGGGGAACCACGCCACGAGGCCAGTGGCGTGGTTCCCCCCGCTAGGAGGATGAGTGCTGCAGTCTCTCCCTTGTGTAGCAGGGTCCTGATGTTGTCGGTGGCAGCGATGAGGGCGGTCTCTGTGCTGTGGTTGCAGAACCCTGACTGGGAAGGGTCCAGGATTCTGTTCTCTTCGAGGTATCGGGTTAGCTGTCTGTTAACGATTTTCTCGATGAACTTGGCCGGGAAGGGGAGCAGAGGGATGGGTCGCAAGTTCTTGAGGTCTCTTGGGTCTGCCTTGGGTTTTTTGAGTAGGTTGTTGATCTCAGTGTGTTTCCAGCTCTCTGGGAAGGTCGCGGCCTCAAGGGAGAGATTGATGACGTTGCGTAGGTGGGGTGCGATGGAGCTGCTTGCTTTGCTGAAGACATGGTGCGGGAATGGGTCTGACGGAGAGCCGGAGTGGATGGTGCTCATGGTCTTGATGGTGTCATGGATGCTCACGCTGGTCCAGGCTAGCAAGGGGACGTGGTCGATGGTGTGCGGAGGGTCTGTTGTGCAGCCGCGGTCGGTAGTAGGAGTACCTGCCGGGCGGTGATGTGGGGAGGGGAAGGGGCACGGTGGGGGGTAGTAAACTATGGATTACGGAGGTTTACAGGTAAGTAAACATATAAATTTAAAAAACTAATTTCGTTGCGCGCACTGCATCCCCAAATGCGAAGCAGTGTGCGAAACAAAATTTGTTTTTTATTTATTTATATGTTTATTTACCTGTAAACCTCTGTAATCCATAGTTTACTATCCCCCACCCTGCCCCTCATCACCGCCCGGCAGGTACTCCCACTACCGACCACGGCTGCTGTTGTGTTGCTGTCTGTTGGGGCTGTCTGGGTGTTGAAGCTATCATGGATGTCTGCTATCTTGTGGTGGAAGAAGGTAGCGAGGGAGTCACACAGGGCTTGCGACGGCGGGATGTTGTTGGTGTTCGAGCTGGGGTTGGAGAGTTCCTTCACGATGTTGAAGAGCTCCTTGCTGATGTGTGCATTGTTGTCGAGGTGGTCTTTGAAGAATGTCTTGTTGGCAGCCATGATGAGGTGGTGGTGGTTGCGGACGGCGTCCTTGTGTGCTGCGTGGCTGTCTGGAGTTTGTTCACTGTGCCATTTCTTCTCTAGTTTCTGGCAGGCTTGCTTGGAATCTAGGAGTTCTGGGTGAACCAGCTTGCCCTCTTGCTGGTGTCTCTGTGGGGAGGTTTCTTCAGCAGGGCGAGGGTGTTGGCGCAGTCCTCGATCCAGCGTCTGAGGTTGTGGGCAGCGACGTCGGTGTTGGAGGGTCCGGTGGGTGGGCTGATAGCGAGGTTTGCATGTAGTTGGTTGTAGGTGATTTTGCTCCAGAGGCGGCGGGGGATCTGTTGGGTGCGGTGGTGTGTGGTGGGTTTCTGGAAGGTGAAGTGGATGCAGCGGTCGTCAGTCCAGAGGAGTTAGGTGGTGTGGCTGACGGAGACATGCGGGCTTGAGGAGAAGACGGGGTCGAGCGTGTGGCGGGCGGAGTGGGTGGGCGTTGTGACGAGTTGTCTCAGTCCGAGGTTGGCGAGGTTATGGATCAGGGTTGTGGAGTTGTTGTCGTTGTTGTTCTCAAGGTGAAAGTTCAGGTCTCCGAGGAGGATGTAGTCGGTGGAGGTCAGGGTGTGCGTGCTGATGAAGTCGGCGATGGAGTCGCTGAACTGAGGGCAGGGTCCGGGGGGTCGGTAGACGAGGGTGCCTCTGAGGGTGGAGTTGGGGTCTGTGTTGATCTGGAAATGCATTTCTTCAGCGGTGCTGAGCGCGTCGTTGGTGCTAGTCGAGACCCTGATGCTGTTCTTGTGGACGATGGTGGTTCCTACTCCGACTCCGTTGGAGTGGTCTCTGTGGGTTATTGTCTGGGATGGCTATGGCGATGCCGGGTGCGGAGGAGTGGTTCAACCAGGTCTCTGACAGGAAGGCGACGTCCGGGGAGGTTGTGTTGAGCAGGTCCCAGAGCTCGACGGCGTGTTTGCGTGCGGCGCGGGTGTTCAGTAGTATGCATCGGAGGTGGTTGAGGTCTTTCTTGGCGGGTGGTTCGTCGGCTCTGTGACTGGTGTAGCTGCAGTTCTTGCAGGTGAAAGGACCGTGTGTGCGTTTCCGGGCAGCCTTGTAGCAGTTGTGGGTCCGTCGGGGGTTGAGAGCGTGCAGAGTGCTGGCGTTGTAGTGTCGGCGGTCGTCATGGCAGGTGCGGAGGCAGGGGTGCTGGCGCTCTGCGCTGATGGGCGCAGACGGGCTTGGCGCTCGACCGTGCAGCGGCCGGCATGTATGGGGAGGTGGGAGTGAAAAGCAGCGGGGAGGCAGGAGGCGGGGGCAGCAAATGGGCAGCCAGGGGGTGGAGCTGCAGGGGACGCAGCGGCGGGGGCGGAGAGGGGCGACGAACGAAACAGAAGGCAAAAAGGGCACAACAATTGAGGAGGAAACGAGTGAGACAGAGGGCAGAAATGTCATAAAAGGGCAAAAGGTCACAGGAAAGCGGGGTAAACGAGTGGCACAGAAGGCAAAAGGTCACAAGAAAAGGGCAGAAAGGTCACAAAAAACAGAGGGAAACGAGTGGCACAGAAGGCAGAAAGGTCACAGAAATGCAGGGCAGCTAAGCAACAGAAGGCAAAAATGGGCAGAGAGACACGGGGGCCGCGAGGGGAGCAGAAGGAAAAACCGGGCAGAGAGACACGGGGGCAGCGAGGGGAGCAGAAGGGAAACCGGGCACAGAGACACGGGGGCAGCGAGGGGAACAGAGGTAGAGAACGGGCACAGACCACATACAGGCAGCGGGGAAACAGCAGTCATATACACAACAATGAAAATGCAGTCACTACAACGGGAGCACTGAAAGAAAATACAGGCAATACAATGGAGGATGAGCAAACCTACGGCCTACCACTGGCCACCAGGGATGAGGCGCAGGTGGGAGCCTGCGGGTGGAGGAGGGCCTTGAACTTCCGCGGCAGCTGGAGCAGGGACACACAGGCGGCACTGTGCGGAGGGGGAGCTCCCTTGAAAAGGATAGTGGAGGGATAAAAGAGTGAAAGATGTTTGTTTTTTTTGTTTTTTGTTTTTTGCAGTAGGAGGAGGCTTTTGGATGAGTAAAAAGGAGTTTTGGAGGGGAGGAGTCAGAGGGAAGAGTTTAGAAAGGTTTGTTTTAGGGGATCGGTATAGTAAAAGAGCTGTCAGATGATGCAAGGAGGGGTAGAGTAGGAGAGAGTCTAGAAAGGGTTATTTTGGGGATCATAGTAGTGGTATGGGGTTTGGGATAAATGAGAGTGGATGTAGAGGATACATTGATAGAAGTATAGGATGAGAGCATTGGAAAGAGTAGTAGAAAGAAGTTTAAGATGAGTCAGAAGGTGGGGTCTCCAACCTTTTCTGTAGTGAGAGCTAATTCTGATCAAGGAAAGCCCTGCCGAGCTACTAGCATATTTTATCACTGTAAAATGCTGATGATATGTATTAACATTACACTATGACCACCCTAAGAAAGATTTATCAGGAGTCACCACCCAAACATTCCAGATGAAGTTATAAGCAGAATGCTAGGAAAACGTTTATCAATATTGAATGCTTATAATCAAGTAAAATTCAAATCATCACATGCTGTGTGCCACAAAGGGTACTACCACAGCAGTAAGTCTCCCCAACTCAAATTGAATTATCATTCAGCTAACAACTTTGAATGTGTTTTAGAATTGTAATATTTTTTCTTCATTAGCATATTAGTTTTTAAAAATACACATCTTTTACTATCAAAACCACTTTCCACTTTCCAGCAATCAAACTCAATTTTCCAAAAGAAAAACCTTTTCAGAAAAAGCTTATTTTTTTCTTTAAAAATCAAATCAGTGTTCATTGTTAGAAAATACACAGTCCCTAAACATCAGCTTTTTGTTTTCATTGAGTACCGCCATGTAAAAATGCCAGGGATGGACACA
Organism: Lissotriton vulgaris; assembly: GCF_964263255.1. Classification (NCBI taxonomy): domain Eukaryota; kingdom Metazoa; phylum Chordata; class Amphibia; order Caudata; family Salamandridae; genus Lissotriton; species Lissotriton vulgaris. The sequence goes on from NC_141694.1 coordinate 84,349,037, forward strand.
TTCTGCTTCAAATACTCAGGAATTGGAATCATAGGCCATGCTTGCTCACCATAACACAATTAATGCATCTGTTATGCTAATAATGACCACCTTTAAACCGGGGCTACCACTGTGCCAAAGCTGGATGCCCAACATATATCAGTTATGGACATTATTATGGGAGAAGCTGTTGCCACTCTGTCAGGAATGGCTAAAAGCAAGCCAGTCATGCTCTTATTATGTCAGTGATGGCAGCAAGTATGTAATTACTAGACATGCATGCCCAAAATAGTCAAGGAAGTAATATTATGGCAATGGCACAATTATACCATGAACGAGCACAATTACGTCAGAGATAATACTCTTGAATTGAATTGAATTGAAAATTCCATTTATATAGCGCATAACCACCCGAAGGCCTCGCAGCGCTAGAGACTGAATTCTGTGAGCGACTGCAGGGAAAGATTAATGCGCTTTTGAGAACAGATGGGTTTTCAGTTCTCTCCTAAATGACATCAGGTTGCTGTTTTTCCTGAGGGACAGGGGTAGGGAGTTCCATGCCTTCGCCGCTGAATAGGTGAAAGAGCGGCCGCCCCATCGAGCTCTCTTGATTTTTACTTTTGTTGCCAAGTGCAGTGAAGCTGAACGTAGGGTTCTAAGCGGTACATACGGCTGTACTAAAGGGTACAGTACTGCCGGGCCAGTTTGATGGAGGGATTTGTGCAGGATGCACATGGCCTTGAATAGTGATCTTGAGGCCACTGGAAGCCAGTGAAGCTCCTTCAGGGCATTTCTCGCTGACTGCCAGCGGGGGATATTAAACAGTAGGCGGGCGGCGCAATTTTGAGTGACCTGAAGTTTTTTTGTCACTGATGCCGGGGCCCCAAGATATAGAACATTTCCGTAGTCCAGGCGGGAGAGAATCAGGGCCTGGACCATGACCCTCCTCGCCTGGAATGGGAGCAGAGGGAGCACTTTCCGGAGCATTTTCATAAGCCCTATGCATACCGAGGCAGTGATAGTGGCTTGGGACGAGAAGTCTAGCGCTCTGTCCAACCAGACTCCCAGACTCTTTATCTGCTCTTTAGGAGGGGGGGGAGTACCGAGACACAGAGGCCAATCATCCAGGAAGGAGGTAGGGGAGGAATTGCCAAGCACCATGATCTCGGTCTTCTCCCCATTGAGCTTGAGGTGGGAAAGTTGCATCCACCCAGCTACAGCCTCCAGACATGGACCCAAGGTGTTCGACGAACCCCCCTCGTGGTCCAAAGAGACCACGAGTTGGGTGTCGTCAGCGTAGGTGACAATCCGCACACCAAAGGGGAGAACGATCTTCTCCAGAGGCTGCATATAAACATTAAACAGCGTGGGGCTCAGGGAGGAGCCCTGAGGAACCCCACAACTGAGAAGATGTTTTGATGATGTCACCTCGCCCTCAAATACCTGGAAGAAGCGTTCCTCCAAAAAGGAGGTCAGCCACAACAGGGCTGCACCCGACACTCCCAAGCCACTCAGGCGATGTAATAATGTGGCATGGTTCACAGTGTCGAATGCGGCACTGAGGTCCAAGAGTATGATGGCTGTTTTACCACCTTGGTCCATTATGGCTCTCGCTGCCTCCGTGACCGCTAAAAAAGCGGTCTCAGTGCCATGTTGTGGGCGAAACCCTGTTTGGGAGACCTGAAGCAATTTGTTGGATTCCAAATATTCCCCTAAGGCTTTGTTGATATGCCTCTCCAGCAACTTACTCATCCATGGAAGCAGCGAGATAGGGCGAAAATTGGATAGATTGTTAGGGTCCAAATTCGGTTTTTTTAACAAGGCCCTTACCATTGCACACTTCCAGGCGGCTGGTACAGAATTGGAGGTAATGGAGGTATTAAGAGCCTCCAGCAAACAGGGGCGAATGGTGTCCATTGCTTTGACTAAGGTCTGGGGTGGAGCCGGGTCATTTGGGGATCCAGAGGTAACCTTCTGAGCAAGAGAATCTAAGGTATTAGGATCCAGGAGTGGAAAGGTAGCCAAGGAGCAAGAAGGGGGCAAATCTGAATCTGAGGTGGACAGTGGATTAGTGTCCCCATCATTTGCTGCTAATTGGGAATAAATGGCCTGAATCTTCTGTGAGAAGAAAGTGGCAAGATCCTCACAGCGGGCCTGCGCCCCCTCTGATATAGGTCTTTCAACAGGGAGAGATATCAGAGATTTAGCGATCTTAAAAATTTCCCTTGGTGAATTAGCTGCCATATTAATTTTATTTTCATAAAACTTGGCTTGAGCAAGTTTTATCTCCCTCTTGTAGTGCTTTATAACTGCCCTGTACTCCAATTTTTTAGGTTGAGAGCGGTCTTTCCTCCAGGCTCTCTCCGCTTTCCGGCATGTTTGTTTCAGGGCCCTAAGGGCGAGAGAGTACCAGGGAGCGACTTTGGGCCTTCTGATTGTTTGCAGGGAGCGTTTTGGAAGGACTCGATCTAGAGAACTGGAGATCCAGTTATGAAAATTATGGACTGCTAGGTCAGGATTCTCTGTTTTTTGGGGCAGTTGTTCGGAGAGGGCCTGTTCCCAGGTGTGAATTGGAAGCGCGCTCCATTTCCTACCCCAATGCCTAGTATGGGGTGCAGAGATAATGGGAATGTTGATGGACCATGTAATGGGAATTAGACAATGGTCAGACCATGGCAGTGGTACAGGTGCTTCCACTGAGAGCGTGTCCAAGTTACTGAAAACATGGTCCAGCAGATGGCCCCTGTTATGTGTCGGCTGAAACCCCTTTTGGGTAAGACCAATGGCCTGGAGGCTAGAGCGGAGGTTGTTAGCAGCGGCATTGAGGGGATCGTCTAAATGCAGATTTAGATCACCCAGCAAAGTGAAATTGGCAGAGGTAAGTACAGAGTTGGCGGCTAAGTCTGTTATGTTGGCGATAAAATCACCAGAAGCGCCTGGTGGTCGATATGCCAAGATCCCAGAAAAGGTGGTAGTCGGAGACAGACATAATGAGAAATATAGGATTTCACACGATGGAGAGGTGGAGGGGGTGATGCGACAGCTATACGTATCTTTATAAATAATAGCTAGTCCTCCACCCCTGCCTGTCTGACGATTATGACATTTGATGGTGTAGCCTTGAGGAATGGCCCACACTACTGTGGGATTATTGTGGGGCTGGAGCCATGTCTCTGTTAGGAAGAGAGCCTCTGGGTTGTGCTCCTGGATCAACAGCGCCAACTCAGTATGATGCTTTGAGAGAGAACGGCAGTTGAGGAGGAGCAGCTTCAAGGTATGCAAGGGCTGGCAGTCCACTCTAATGGGTGGAGAAAAACCCCAGTTGCAGCCTTTGCAACGCAAATTGGTGGGATAGGGAGGGGGCCAGCATACATATTTGGCAGCCCTTGACACTAGGAGCAGCTTTAAGGAACCAACACTGTTTATTAGAGAAGGACACAATGTCACACACCCACACAAAAATAATTATGATGCTTCTAATTTTCTCTGCCCTGGATGCATCCTCCCTTCCCTCAGCTCTTTGGTTGATCATGCTCCCAACTAACACATTTTCACTCTAGTTCTTGCAGTCACACACTTTGATGGGTCAGCCCTGGTTACTGCTCCCACTATTCTTTGATGTCACACGGTGTGACTGATAAGAAGGAGAGGTAGATTTAAAGTGGATAAAGATGGTTAATATGACAGACCCATAGGCCAACACCGTAGCCTACACATGCTTAAACACTACTCCAGTTCCTGTAACACTAAGTGTCCCACAATGATCCTCCCTATCCCCGACCTTGTTCAATCTAGTCATGGAACCACTCACTGCACTGCTTCAAGCTTCTAATGTACAATTTCACATGTAAGCACACGATACCCAGATCTACCTTAAAATACACATCCTTGAAGACATCAAACTTCTCAACACAACACTTAGGAACACACAGACTTGGCTGGCAGAGAATCATCTCAAACTTAACGCCCTAAAAACAGAATTCCTCCTAATAGCGCTTCCCTCCAAAGTCCCCATCACTCAGTCCTGGCTTAACCATCTCACTGCACTTAACGTTCAACCTACTATCATGGATTCAGCAAAATCATTAGGCATAACCCTCGACTGCAATCTCAATATGCATCACCATATCAGCAATGCTACGAAAGGAGCTAACTTCTAAATCAACACATTGAGAAAGGGGAAACCTTTCCTCCCTGCAAATGACTTCAGAACTGCAGTCCAAGCCCTAGTAATACCTCGAGTGGACTATGGAAGCGTTACCCTCTGTGGCCTCCCCTTATCGACTACCGCACCATTAAAAGCCTCTATTAGTGCTGCAGCCAGACTTATCACAGGCTCAAAAAAACGGTCACACATCTCTCCCAACTTAAGATCCCTGAACTGGCTACCATACAAAGCTAGAATACACCTGAAAATCGCATGCATGACACACAAGGCCATACACCACAATTCACCCAGCTACCTCGCTAAGAAACTGACAATCTTGGGTGGCTCAAGAGCTACAAGAAGCACAGAAAACCTTCTCCTGAAACCCCAAAGATTCCACAAGAAGAAGACATATAAACGCTCTTTCTCTGGGATGGCGCAGAGTATCTGGAATTCCCTTCCTCCAGAAATCAGACTTTTTTTTTTTAACCTTTATTGTTCATTTCAGTAACATTACAGGCATGGGCCTACAACCACTGGGGCCGGCCCCTAATCAAAATAGGAGCAAATATATTGCGGTATGCCACATCTCTTCAGCCGACATCCCTAAGGTCCAGCAGCGATCCAGCCTCGATCATCAATAGGCCCTCTATCTTCGGCACCCTGCCCAAGTGAAGTTCCCTCCATGGAATCGGCAAAGCAGACGGGGGAGGCAGAGATGTTGTGGCAATCAAGTCAACTCCGACGGGAAACTCCAGGATAAAGCGCCAAGTGGAATCATCCCAGACGGCAACAATGGTGGGTGCGACCAACTCTCCGGGGAACCAAGTTTGCTACTCTTTATCGGTACACGACTCAAGGGCTGCACCAGATCGTTTTGCCCTGGGCGGTCGTCATTGGTCATCCCAGACCTCACGGGAAGCCTCGATGTTGGTAGACGTAGTGGAAGATCAGAGCCCGGTCCCAAACAGTCCACATCAAGCCCATCGGCAAGCATATTGTCGAGTCGAGAGTCAATGTGTGCTTGTAGCTCCATGATGGCGGCCAGCACGGTCCGCAGTGTCGGCTCTTTATTCGTCAGATCCGCCTCCGCTCTTCCGATCACAAGCATAGTGGCAGTCCCCGAGGAGCCCGGTCCTCCCAGGGGAGCAATGACAGAGCGGAGCCGGTCGCAACTGAGGGCATCCTGTAGTGACCCTGGACAACGGGCGAGGACCCCACCCCGGCGGACCCCGGCGATGTCTAACTAGGTCCCCGGGCCAGGAGTCCCAGAACCTCCACAGACGCTCAGGTCAATTGTCCGACGATATCAAGAAAACTATGTTGATCGCCACCAAAAACAGATATGGGGACTTCCACTGTTGAGACCGGACCCTGTCGTAGTCACACGGCCGATGTTGTTCAACTACGTCCCGGCTGGGCTCAAACTCGAGGCCCCGGATTACAAGCTGCGTTAGGCCAGGATCCAGAAGACGACATAACTCTGTCAATTCTGGCAACAAAGGTCTGGGGATTGAACAAACGATTCAACAAGACTTCATCTCTCTGGAGGTCGGGCATGATTTCAGGATAAGTTGCAGGATCATCCGGCTGGAAACTGAGGTCGGCGGAGCCGGGCGCCTAAGCGGCAATCTTAGTTGCTGATGTAGCTCCTCCCTCCAGAAATCAGACTTATCTCATCCACGGCTTCCTTCAAGAAAGAAGTAAAATCTCTCCTCTTAGCTAAATTCACATGAATTTAGACTACGGGACTCTCGTTCTCATTATGTCTCCTCCAAAAACTATGTACAGTTGACTACCCATACACCGCTGCTACCTTACCTTGTTTTAATTTGCCTAATTTATTGCTCATCTTTGCATGATATATTTGTTTAACTTTTATTCCTTTATTTGCGTAAAGTTGACCTCCTATACACCGCTGCTACCTCTCCTTGTTTACATTTGTTCAATTTGTTTTGTTCATCTTTGCATTATATTTTGTTTAACTCGTTATCGGTTTTATGCCATCTGCGTTAAAAAGCTCTGATATCCGCAAGGATCTTGTTCGCACTCTATAAAACTTTCAAAACAAATAAAATACTTCGCAAGACCTTTAAATGGATCCCTCCTTAATCCAGGAAGACCGCCACCCATGCACTCATCCCCAGCAGGCTGGACTACCCGAATGCCCTCTATGCCGGAATCAACAAATCTCTGCTCCACAAACTCCAGACCATCCAGAACGCTGCAGCCAGACTCGTCCTCAGCATCCCACAACAAGACCACATCACCCAGCACCTACGGGACCTTCACTGGCTCCCCTTCAAAAAAAGAGTGACCTTCAAGCTGCACACACACATGATAATGATATGATGATATGATAAATGATATTTGTCAAGCGCACGTTCATCTACGGTATCTTGGCGCTGGGGTGGAAGAGCTGTCTAAAACTAGTCTGAAGAACTCAGTTGTATGCTAATGAAAAGAGCCAAGTTTTCAAGGATTTTCAGAAGTGAGCATCGGAGGGAAGAAGACGCAGTGCAGGGGGAAGGGAATTTAAAAAAAGAGGGGCCTGTGTAGAGAGCCGCAATCCTCCATGGTTTTTCCGCCTAAAGGGGCGGGGGGTGAGGAGATTGCGAGTGGAAGAGTGGAGGTCGCGCTGAGGAGCATATCAATGCAAAAGAGAAGAAATGAAAGAGGGTCCCTAAGAAGAAAGAGCTTTATGAATCAGGCAGCCGAGAGGGACCAAGTGAACGAGGCCAGAAAAGCGAACTCCAGGGTTATTGTGGGGACCAGTGAGGACTAACTCTGTTTTGTCAGGGTTAAGTTTGAGTTGATTACAATTCATCCAGGATCTTATAAAGTTCATTACAGAATGGGCATGTTGTATAGAGGACGGGGAGGAGTCAATGCTGAAGATGATCGGAAGGTCATCCGCGTAGTTGAAAATGGTGACAGATTTTTGTTGAAGCTCCGAGATGAGAGGGCGAATGTAAAGATTAAAAAGAAGAGGTGAAAGCGAGGAGCCCTGCAGGACTCCACATGTAAGGTGTTTTCCCACTGAGGAAAAAGGTGGGAGGGACACTGCTTCAGTACGATCCTGAAGAAAGGATGCGATCCACTTCAGTGGTAGCCCCTGGATGCCGGCGTGCTCGACACGTTCAAGAAAGATGATATGATGTATCGTGTTTAATGCCGCCAACAGATTCAGGAGCATCAGAGCCTGAGAGATTTTCTGATCGGCCCCCCTTCTTAACTCCTCATGAACGGCCAAGGCGATAGACTCGGTGGAGTGCTGGGGCCTAAAGCCGGCCTGATGGGGGTCAAGGAAGTGAGAGGATTCAATAAAGTCGCTTAAGCAGCTACCCACATAGGCTTCCAAGACTTTACCCAGGTAGGGAAGGAGGGAGATTGGACGGAAATTGGAGGGAATGTCGGGATCTGATCCAGGTTTTTTCAGGATTGGAGAGACCACCGCCGTTTTGAAGGAAAGGGGAACCACTCCAGAGGAGAGGAAATTGTTCAAGACGGCAAGAGGGGGCATGGGGATGTTGCGAAAGATCTCACGACTGATATCAGGAGGGCAACAATCCTGAGGCGAACCCGACTTCACTTTCCCTAAAAGAGAGAAGAAGATGTCATCAGTGAGAGTGGGGAACGCAAGGTAATGCGAATGATTGGGGGCAGCTGTGGAGGGGTGTGGCATAGTGACAGCAGCAGGGATGCTAGTTTTTATTGTTGTAATTTTATCAATAAAATAACTATTAAGAGAGTCGCAGAGAAGTTGCGATGGGAGGGATTTAGCGGTGACGCGGTCAGGTTTGACCAGCTCGTCCACAATGGAGAAAATAGTTTTAGATTTGCAGCTGGCACCAAGTATTTTCGCCGAGAAGTGTGCTGATTTGGCCAACTCGATGGCCGACTTATAGTACTGTAGGGCCTTCAGGAACAGGGTTTTCTTAAGGGGCCAATAATGAAGACTCCAGTTGGCGCAGAGCGAGCTTCCTGTCCCTGAGGTCTTTAGTGAACTAAAGTTGGGCATCGTGGGGTCGCTTGATTTTTAAGATCTTAAGGGGGGCAAAGGTATCTCTCGCCTGGGTCAGCCAGGAGGAGAGAGTGTCTGCTTGGGCGTGTGGCGAACATTGGGAATCCGAAAGATCAGGAAAAGCAGAAAGGGTGGAAGTGAGATTGGAGCAAATGGAAGGAATATCTACATGCTTCCAGTTTCTAATCATGGTGGGGGCAGCTGAGTGTGTAGATATAGTAGCCAGGAGGCTGAAGTAGTGGTCGGACCAGGCACAGGGGGATACCTGAAGCTCCAGAATGTCTAAATTGAGGCTCCAGGCCTGGTCCAGGGTGTGCCCTTTAATGTGGGTGGCTACTGTGATGAGTTCTGAGAAGTTTAGCCCAGAAAGCAGATCCCCAAACTGTCTAGAGCAGGGGTTCTCAAGGGGATCGTGTGGCCAGTAGTTGAAGTCCCCCATGATGAGGAGCTTGGCATGATTGATTACAAGCTCTGCGACAAGATTGCTAAAAAATTGAACAAAGTTTGAGGAAGGATTGGGTGGGCGGTAGCAGAGAACACATCTGGTCGATTAGCCTGGAGAATATAATAGTTATCGGGGAGGGCAGCCAGAATATCTGGTGTGGACTCCGACGATAACCAGGTTTCAGAGAGAAACAGGATGTCTGGGTGGAGGGTGTCGAGTAGATGGAAAATCTCGACCTGGTGTTTGGCTAATGAACGGGTATTTAAATAAAAAATAGAAAGTTTGGAAGGGGTCGAAGCAGGGTGAGTGGTTATGATAGGAAAGTTCTGAGTGCCGCCCAAGGGTGCAGGGGGAATATAAGGGGACGAAGACAGGATTCTGGTAATGGCCAGGCTTTCACGGAGTTCACTGATGATAGTCCAAGGTCCCCGAAGGTTCCTTAGCTCAGCAGAGGTGTAGGTGATAGTGGATTGCGCAGGGGGGGCTCCCTAGGTCCCGGCCGGGCATGGACGGGCGCAGATGGGCTTGCCTTTGGCGCGCTTTCGGCACGCTGCCGGCGCGCCCGTGCGCGCGTCCGCTGTGCGACTTGTATGGCATCTGTTAAATAAGGGTTATGCGACCAGTGGGCGTGTCTGATAGGAGCGTCTGGTAGGGGGATGGGCCCGGAAGTAGTGAATCACTTCCGGGGCCCAGAATCTCCTCCCTTGTCCCTCCACAGCAATCCAAAGGCTTGGTGGTGGACCGGGGACTGTGGAGGCGGTGACGGCGGTACAAACGCGCAAACAAAGGTAAAGGTTACAGCGTGGGTAATTTAAAAGCCAAAGAAAGTCACCTACAAAGCCTTCCACAACACCGGACCCCAATACCTCAATGGAAGAATCTTCTTCTACGCCTCCAAGAGAAACCTCAGCTCTGCTGACCAGGCCTTGGCCGAAATCACCCGCATCCACAGAGCCAGAACAGGAGGCCGATCCTTCTCCTACATCGCGGCCAAGACCTGGAACAAACTGCCCCCCAGCATCAGACGAAGCCCCACACTGAAAGCATTCAGGAAGAGCCTCAAAACCTGGCTTTTCGAATGGCTGGAGCTGCCCATATGTCCCCCAGCGCTTTGAGACCCTCACGGGTGAGTAGCGCACTCTATAAATCCCTGATTGATTGATCAATAGGCCAACAGAGTGTGTGTTTAAGTGTTATCAAGAGGTCCTGCCATTGGTTTGGCTGTCAGTAACTCTTATGGGTAATGAAACAAGCTGTGCTGCCTTCTTTAATATACACAGAATCCCTGAGATCAGATTGGTTTGGCTTCACCTCTGAGAGCTACTTTGAGGGTGCTGGTGAGCTACCAGTAGCGCCCGAGCTACTGGTTGGAGACGCCTGGGCTAGAAGATATATTGAGCGAAGTATAGGCTGAGAAATAGGGTAGTGCATTGGAAATGCTAAATTAGAAGAAGGTGATAAATATATAGATCCATAAGTACCATAAGTTTGTGGATGTGGATTGTGTGAGCTGGGTATTGCTAAATGGGAAAATGGGCAGCATTTCTGGCCCTGGCCCATCTCGAACAGCTCAAACAGGCAACTGCCCTTGTCCTCTCTGCCCTTAACAGGCTCAAACTGGCAACTACCCTTGTCCTCTCTGCCCTTAGACTCGACTCCCGGGCTGAGACGCCTTACCCTGGCCTATTATAGCTGTAGTAATCAGGTGACCCCTTCAGCCAATGGGAGCCCTAGCCCTAACACTATCCAATCACAACACTAACCCTAAACTCTAGAACCAATAGGAGACCAGGACACTACAGCCAATCTTAGCCCTAGTCCAAGCACCCCAATCAGTTCAAAAACCCTGATCTCTACGTCCAATAGAGGCCCTAGCCCTACCAGTAGTCCCAACCCAAGTCCAATCAACTAATGGTACAGGAAGCCCTAGTCCCTACTTCCAATAGAAAGCCTAACCCTACTCTTAGTCCCACAACTAGTCCAGCAACCAATCACACCAGAAAACCTAATCGCTGGGGGGGCGGAGCTTGATCGGGAACGCGATGGCCGCTTAATCCCGGAGCTACGCTGACTTCGCGCTACTATCCGCCCAATTATCCTGCAGCTGAGGTGAAATCCTCAAGAAAAACGCAGCGGATCTACCACAGGCGGCTTAAGAGTCCCCGGAGTGTGCAGGTCCCGTGGTTAAACGCTTGGATTGCAGCTGGAAGAGACGGAAGGAGTGGCCGTGTCTGGGCCGCAAATCCCCGGCCCACAGTTTTCGGAGGGGCCGGGTGACGTGACGCGATGTGCGGCTACTGCGGAGGCTCTATCCCGGCAGCCCCGAGCGGAGAATTGGCACTGGTGTTTGCTGCCGCTGCTTGGCCTGAGGCGTAGTGACGATGTGGCCACAGCGGCGGAGGTGTGGAGATGCGGTTTGAAGCCTCAGCGGTGGCCTGCAATCGGGGGACAAGGTATCGTGTGAGGCCCAGATGCGGTGGGGAGGACAGAGATGCCCAAAGTGGAGAGTGCTGCTGGGGGCTGACCCATCTAAGGATCGCAGTGCTGCCCTGTGCTTTACAGAGTGAGTGTGAATTGCACCCTACATGGCCTTGCCGTCCGGACGAACGCTGGATATTCATGTGGCTGATCTAGCTAGACATTGTTAGGTGCTGGGGAGGAAGTGCTGGGAGCGCTTGTCTGCGAGGGTGCCCCTTTGGTTCGGTACCGCGGGCACGTTCCCTGCCTGGGGCCAGCTTGCTGGCGGCGGTCCCTCCATCTGAGAGTGGTGCACTATCTGTGCCTCATCTGGCTGGCCCCCATGAGTCTGGGTGTACACCAGTGGCGGCAGTGGAAGTTGGAACAGTGCCTAGGGGGGTAAATATTTCCATATGTCAGGAACTGGTTGGAGCGGCCTTGTTCTGCTTTTGGTGCCTCTGGAACGGGCCCCGGCGATGGAGAGCGGTGATGGCCCAGCAGAGTGTCGAAGCCGGACCAGAGCCTTCATAACTAGTGGAGGCACTTTTGCCGAGATAGCTGGGGCTCCTGACGGCCTGCTCCTCTTCCAGGGGTCTAACCCCAGTACAGAGATCTGGGCCTAAATCCATCGGTTTTTTTTCTTCTTTTTTTTTTGTTTTTTTCAAGCAAGCCGGGCTGAAGACGGCTGGAATGCCAGAAACCGGTCCTCGGAAGCTTGTTTCCGGTCCAGGGAAGGCATGGCTTGGCAGTTCGGGCTGGACTGTTCCCATGAGGCACAGGGTCAGACTGATTTGCATATGGCCATGTCTGAACTGGGGTGGGGTGGAGTGCAAAAAAACAATGGATTTAGGCCCAGATCTCTGTACTGGGGTGAATGTATGACATTGTTCTGCATTCTGTCCATCAACTGTGGTTTTTGCATTTGTCACCCCGAGTGGGATGGGTATGCTCAGACGTGAGTCCCATGCTCTCCACACCACTGGATTCAAGCAAGCCGGGCTGAAGACGGCTAGAATGCCAGAAACCGGTCCTCAGAAGTTTGTTTCCGGTCCAGGGAAGGCATGGCTTGGCAGTTCGGGTTGGACTGTTCCCATGAGGCACAGGGTCAGACTGATTTGCATATGGCCATGTCTGAACTGGGGTGGTGTGGAGTGCAAAAAAACAATGGATTTAGGCCCAGATCTCTGTACTGGGGTGAATGTATGACATTGTTCTGCATTCTGTCCATCAACTGTGGTTTTTGCATTTGTCACCCCGAGTGGGATGGGTATGCTCAGACATGAGTCCCATGCTCTCCACACCACTGGATTCAAGCAAGCCGGGCTGAAGACGCCTGGATTGCCAGAAACCGGTCCTCGGAAGCTTGTTTCTGGTCCAGGGAAGGCATGGCTTGGCAGTTCGGGCTGGACTGTTCCCATGAGGCACAGGGTCAGACTGATTTGCATATGGCCATGTCTGAACTGGGGTGGTGTGGAGTGCAAAAAACGATGGATTTAGGCCCAGATCTCTGTACTGGGGTGAATGTATGACATTGTTCTGCATTCTGTCCATCAACTGTGGTTTTTGCATTTGTCACCCCGAGTGGGATGGGTATGCTCAGACGTGAGTCCCATGCTCTCCACACCACTGGATTCAAGCAAGCCGGGCTGAAGACGGCTGGAATGCCAGAAACCGGTCCACGGAAGCTTGTTTCTGGTCCAGGGAAGACATGGCTTGGCAGTTCGGCTGGACTGTTCCTATGAGGCACAGGGTAGACTGATTTGCATATGGCCATGTCTGAACTGGGGTGGTGTGGAGTGCAAAAAAACGATGAATTTAGGCCCAGATCTCTGTACTGGGGTGAATGTATGACATTGTTCTGCATTCTGTCCACAACTGTGGTTTTTGCAATTGTCATCCCGAGTGGGATGTGTATGCTCAGACGTGAGTCCCATGCTCTCCACACCACTGGATTCAAGCAAGCCAGGCTGAAAACGGCTGGAATGCCAGAAACCGGTCCTCGGAAGCTTGTTTCCGGTCCAGGGAAGGCATGGCTTGGCAGTTCGGACTGGACTGTTCCCATGAGGCACAGGGTCAGACTGATTTGCATATGGCCATGTCTGAACTGGGGTGGTGTGGAGTGATAAAAAAACGATGGATTTAGGCCCAGATCTCTGTACTGGGGTGAATTTATGACATTGTTCTGCATTCTGTCCATCAACTGTGGTTTTTGCATTTGTCACCCCGAGTGGGATGGGTATGCTCAGACGTGAGTCCCATGCTCTCCACACCTCTGGATTCAAGCAAGCCGGGCTGAAGACGGCTGGAATGCCAGAAACCGGTCCTCGGAAGCTTGTTTCCGGTCCAGGGAAGGCATGGCTTGGCAGTTTGGGCTGGACTGTTCCCATGAGGCACAGGGTCAGACTGATTTGCATATGGCCATGTCTGAACTGGGGTGGTGTGGAGTGCAAAAAAACGATGGATTTAGGGCCAGATCTCTGTACTGGGGTGAATGTCTGACATTGTTCTGCATTCTGTCTATCAACTGTGGTTTTTGCATGAATGAGAGGCGCCTCACGGAAGTGGAGGGATCCCACACTACGCTGGACGCGCATCATAATCAACTGGGGAAGTTATCCGCATTCTACAAGACAAAGCGGAGGATTTGAAAGCGCGTTCCCGGCGCTGTAACCTGAGACTAGTAAGTCTTCCGGAAACGACAGCTACGGGCAACATGGAGCAATTTATGGAAAAACTGATTGTCACACTGTTGGGGGAGGGGGTCTTCTCCGCCATGTTTGTGGTGGAGAGGGTGCACAGGGCCCTGGGGCCCCGCCCGCCCCCGGGCGCTCCCCCGCCCTACATTATTGCGAAACTGCTCAACGATCGGGACTCTGCTTTGAGGATTGCACGGGAGAAGAAGGTCCTAAAATACGAGGGCTCGAAGCTATCCCTATTCCCCGATTTTACAGCTAGGGTCCAGGAGGCCCTCAGGCATTTTGTGCCCCTCAAGAAGCAACTTTGCGACCTTGGAGCAGACTACGCTATGTTGTATCCTGCAAAGCTCCGGGTCAATCAACAAGGAAAGTCACACATATTCACGGATCCCAAGGTTCTCCAGCAGGTCATCAAGAAATGGTCCAAAGACCAGAGATCCAGCCCGACGAGAACGTAACAGGACGATAAAGTTACAAATGGGGACGATATGTTGGGCTCAGTGCTGGATGAACAGGATTGACTACACGTCTTCCCCTGTCACTAATGGGGCGCATATCGATCATGAAAATGGTGGTCCTGCCTAGATTTCTTTTCTTTTTCACGAACATCCCTCTTGTCCTACCGCGTACTTTTTTTCACAGATTAAGGCAGCTCTTGTTAAAATTGGCCTGGGCTGGCAAACAAGCCAGGGTGCAATGGGGGGTCCACACGCTTCTGTGTCATATGGGTGGACTTGGTGACCCCGCCCTGGAACTGTACTACCGTGTGGCGCAGGCTGCACACCTTCATGCTTGTATCCATGGTGAAGCGAATGTGCCATATCTACGGATGGAGCGACTATTTGGTGAGCCAATACCTCTGCCTGCGGTTGTTTTGGAACAGCCTGATCGTAGAATGGACGTCATGGTTTCCTTGAATTCCACCAGACATGCTTGGCACTGGTTATTGACTCAGCAGGCAGGTGCGCTACTATATTCTCCGGCTATGCCCATAGAATGGTTGAGATGGTTGGGCCCTTGCACTGAGAGGGGCGTGATTAGGGCTCTAAACGCTCTTAATATTGAAGTGGTGGGTGATCTTTTTTGTGAGGGCATAGCTCGCACTGCGGAACAACTGGATGGGTTGCCGGAGAGTTTCTCAACGTTAAACAAATTTCAATTTCACAGAGTGAGAGGGGCACTGAGAGTGCTACTGGGTGATGATATGGCTGAGCCTCCGGAGGTTTGCGATTTAACATATGTTGTCAAGACCCTTTACCCTCATAAGATGACTGCTGCTCTCTACAAGAGGGCAATGGCCCAAAGGGCGCATAAATATACGGCGGCCAGAATGGCATTGCAGAGAGATCTGAACGTCCAACTGGATGATGCTAAGTGGTCCTATTGCTGCATGAATGTCAGAAAGATATCTTTGCATGGTAGGCACCGGCTGGTGCAATTTAAATACCTCAATAGGGTATATTATACCCCAGAGAGACTGCATAGATATGGGTTGCGTGAAAATGCTGAATGCGAGCGATGTCACGTGGAGGTTGCAGACTTTATACACTTGGCATGGTGGTGCCCGGGTGTATACTCCTTTTGGGAGGCAGTGTTTGCTGAGTTGGGTAGGGTTGTTGAATCGGAACTCACAGCAGATCCGCTGGTAGCTCTCCTAGGTTACACCAAAGCTTTTCCAAAAGCTATCCGCAGACTGGTGGACACTGGATTACTTATAGCCAGGAGGAGAGTAGCAATGTGTTGGTTGAGGGGCCCTACCCCCACTTTACAGCAATGGTCCAGGGATATGCTCTACTGCTCCACGCAATCTGAGCTCTACAGTGAACTGCTGCCGCCCCGGAGCAGACCAGAAAATTTCTGGGGCCTGTATACAGCTTATTTGATAGGTGTGAGGAGTGAACACCCGGACAGAACGGGTAATGGGGATGTGTTGGACACTTCAGGTGTTACTAAGCCGGCTGGTATTGATTGAAATGTTTGCTGGGATTGGCTCGAGGGGCTGGAAAACATGGAGGATGGGTCTCGCCCATCGCCCGAGTTGTGGAATGGAACAGTTGAGTAATGGGCCGCACTACACTTACACCTTGGCCTGCTGTGTGTTCTTCTCTATGGCCCCTGCTGAACTGTGCGTCTAGTATAAGAAGTATAACACCGCCTGTCCAGTGATGGGATGTTGGCAATATGACTGTGTTAGCTTTATAGTGTTAATGATTACCACTGCAAGTGGTTTTGTCTGGGGCTAATGTTCTGATGGTTGCTTTCATGTGCGATTGTATTTCAATATGCTTAAAAAACAATTTTAAAAAAAATAAAACCTAATCGCTACTTCCAATTAAAGGTCTAACCCTAGCCCTAGTCCCACTCTACTCCCAACAACCAATGACATAGGAAACCCTAGTCCCTACTTCCAATAGAAATCCTAACCCTAGTCCCAACCCTACATTGATTGAATCACAGACCCAGAAACCAATCAGAGCCCTCAAATACCCAACCAATGAGGACACTAACCCTAATATAATAGAAACACCAGATACAACCACCAATCAGTGTACACATGTACCAACCACTAGCAGACCAAGTAAGGTCCCAGCGACCTCAGACAAGGTTTGCTCGC
The DNA here is from genome assembly GCF_964263255.1 of Lissotriton vulgaris. Taxonomy (NCBI): domain Eukaryota; kingdom Metazoa; phylum Chordata; class Amphibia; order Caudata; family Salamandridae; genus Lissotriton; species Lissotriton vulgaris. The sequence goes on from NC_141694.1 coordinate 84,365,399, forward strand.
CAGGGAGTTAGAAGCTGCTTCTCCTGTTCAGAATCTCCTAGGAGACAGACAGGCTCAATCCACACTTTGGACTTCTGCAGGTAAAGGCCTCACTAACTTGAAATCTAACAGTACTGTTTTGAATAAAACTTTACTCCCTCTCCTGGCCAAAAAACGAAGTGCACATACCCTAGTAAACAGAGTTTAAACAGCTCACAGAAGCACCCTCTGATATAGTATATCCCTGTTGTTGGGGGGAGGAGGCAGGGGGGCTGGTTTCACTGGCTTGTGAACACAAAATGGTCTCTGGGGGTGCACTGTTTTAGCACAGAGCCAAGGAGAAATTTGGAGGAAAAAATAAATTGTCACCAGGGATGAGAGGGATAAACTACAGAGTTTGGACTACAAATCCCACAATTAAGTACAATTAAGTAGCAATACCGTGTGGAAAACACCACCAATACCTTAGAACAAATATTACCTCTATGTCCCTCATCCTCTATGAGAGCAACTCTACCATATGGACAGAAAAAACTCGGGAAAATTCTAGTAAGCCCTTCCCACCCTCCTGGATGCCATATAAGGAATAGCTTACCCAGAATCCTCCCATAATATCCAAGCAATAGCAAAGGTTTGGATTAAGTAATGACTGTGATGAGGACGGGTAGGACTAAGAGTAATGAAGATTGCCAGTAAGTAATCAGGGCAGTACCTTATTACCTGTAGGTCCCCCGGACTCATCCCAGTCATCAATCTATGAATCTGTCATTGTCTCACTCAGTGGATCTTCAGCCTCATCTGCAGGAGATTCGGACATCCATTTCTGAAAGTGTTTGCTTCAAGAGACAACACAAAGGTTCGGAAATTCCGCTTGAGGTTTCAGGAGCAGAGAGAATAGGGAACAGGTGTTCTGCTGGTGGGCTGGCCCCAGAAACTGCTCTGTTTTTCCTCCTTTTTCATTAATCGCTATAACTTTGGCAAAGATTCATTGGGAGAAAGAAAAAGTGATTTTAATAGTCCCTTATTGGCCAAGTCGAATTTGGGTTCTACTTCTAAAGAGAATGGAGACTTGTCCTCCCGTTAACTACACCTCCTTTTGAGATTCCTTGCCCTCCACATCTATGTCTCCATCTCCTGACTTGAGGTTAAGAGAGTGAACCTTTTAAGTAAGTGTCTCCTGGCAGTTCTGGGTGAGACCATTCAGTATTCTCGAAGGCCTTCGACTCTTAAAGCTTACTCTAGATATTGGGATACTTTTCTTAAATGGTTTTCCCAGCATGATCTTTTAGTTTCTTCCAGTCCTTTTTCTGCAGCCTTGCGATTTTTGGTAGATGGCTATCATCTTAAACTATCTCTGTCTACTCTTAAAACGCACTGGTTCTCTATCAAAGCTTTTAGAGAAGTTTCTGAATTGCAAGGTGAAATAGTTTCTCTGATTAATAGAATCTTTAAGAGTTTCTGTATATCAATACCTTTGATGAAGTCCTCTCCAGAATGGGATCTGCACACTGTTCTTAAGTCTTTACAAGCCCCTCCTTACAAAATGTTCTCCTATTAGGTTCTTTTTCTGGTAGCTATCACCTCTGCTCAAAGGATTGGGGAACTTTCTGCTTTACTTTTTCGACCTCATTTTCTCCGATTTTCGAGGATGGGGTCATTCTCCGTCCGTATTCTTATTTTCTACCAAAAGTCAACACTTCTTTTCAAAACTCTAAAGAGGTGCTTCTCCCTCCTTTCTTTTCCTCTCCATCCTTGGAGGAGGGACTGTATCTTCACTCTCTGGATGTTAAATTATCTCTCTCCATTAATCTTAACCGCTTCCAATACAATGAGGCCAGGAAATAAAGAACAAAAATCTTGAAGGAGGAATCATGGAAACAACTCCACCAAGCTGCTATTGCAAAAAACGGACTTTTGGAGCATTATCAATGCCCTCTTCCTCAGATCACCATCAGTTCCTACATTGGACAGTCGTGTTGATGAGGAATCTTGGGTCGGGTATTTTTCCCGTATATTTGATCCTAATGGGGAGGGGGTGGTAACACAGAACGTACCCATGACTCCTTTCATTGACCCACCATTGGTCTTTGAATATCATGAAGTCAGAGAAGCTCTAACCCAGTGCTCCACTAACAAAGTGTCAGGACTGGATTGTACCCCCAGAGATTTCTTCGTTGATCAGCCATATCTGTGGGGCCCGGTGCTGACACATGTTTTTAATGCAGGTGCAAAAGTGGGCCCACCAGATTCATGGAAGAAATACATTTTGGTGCCAATTTATAAGAAGGGGTACAAATCCGAATTTAAATGTTACAGGCCCATATCGTTGTTGGATAGCACAGCCAAAATCATGGGCAGGGTTTTACTGAATCGTTTAGAGGATTGGGCAGCTAAAAGCAAGTTTTTAATTCTGGTCCAATACGATTTTAAAAATGGTATGGGCACCCAAGATCAATGCCTTAATCTTAGCCTGTTAATCTCCAGTATACCCAAGCGAAGTCTGGTAGACTATACCCGGCGTTCATGGATTTGTCTGCAGCTTTCGAATGCGTGGCACATGAACACTCATGGAGGGTAATGGAGGAAATGGGCATAGATGGGGTGGTCATATTATTTATTAGGGAGCTTTATTCATCAGCTATGGCCTGCGTCAGATACGGGAGAGAAGGAGAGTGCACTAGGGTATTTTCAATTAACAGAGGAGTCCGCCAGGACTGCGTATTCGCCCTATTTCTTTTTTCTATTTACACCAACAGGTAGAAGCGCCCCTGACGGATTCTACACTAGACTTCCCAAAAATGTACAACGTTTGCACCCCAATCCTCCTGTATGCTGACGATGCAGTGCTAATTGCCCGTACAGAAAGGCCCTACAAAAGTTATTAAACATCTATGTAACCTATAGGCAAAAACTAGGGCTGAAAAGTAATGAGTCAAAATCCTTTATTTTAACCCCTGGAAGGAAGAATATGAAGGTCCCGAGTTTTTATATTTCCGGGAAATAAATAGCTCACACCGATACCTTTTCTTACCTAGGCGTAACATTCGATAGGCAGTAATTGTGGTCCTGTATGCGTGCCATTAGGGGGTTATCATTAAAGAGAAGTATCATCGCTCTCCATTCCTTTATAAAAAAACTGGAGGCGAAGCCTATCGATATGGTATGAAAGGTTTACGCACCTAAATCAGTGTCGGTAGCAACTTACCGGGCAGGTATATGGGGTCATATTAATCCATCTCCACTCCAAATGATAGAGGACACCTTTTGGAAAAAGTTAATGGTCCTCCCCGTAAGCTGTTCCAACTTTAATAACAATACAGAATTGGAGGTCCCATATCTGTCTGATACAATATCTGTCGCACCAATAATTTTGTGGCACTCCATCTGGAGAAGGGCGTCTATTCAGACTACCCTAAACCTAATTGAAGATTGTTCATCCATGGAAAATGTACATAGAATTCCATGGATTTCATATATCAAATCCACCTGCTCTGCTTTAGGTTTGGAGCGCCTATTTACTACGCCCAGGGATTGCATGAGCAATTCAAGGCGGGAGGTAAAAGCCTGTTTTCTTAAACAAAGAGCAGATGCCAGATTACAAACGAACTGTCCAAAGGCCTCTATAAATGACTTACCCTTCTGCCCCTGTGACAGTTCTTCTGCACAATCAAATTTACATATTACATATTTTTTACTTCTGCTAATTTTATAGGGACCTCCGTAAAAAATGTATTCTCCACCTGATGTGCAAATTTCATTTCAAACAATGTCGTGTAGCAATGTTCTTTTTACAATCCCTGCCTAACTCCTTGGTTTGATTATCAGTGGCGTCTTTTTTAACTCAATCGTGGAAGATCAGGCGGCAGCACAACACCACTGAATGAATTTTTAAATAGTTCCTAATTAATATTGCTTTCACGTTGTTACTTCTACTTTCATACTGACATGTATAGCATTCTCTTTTTGTACCGATTGATTGATGATTTTTAAATTGTATTTATCTGTATTTTGTTGTTTTTAAATTGTATTCATCTGTACTTTTATGATCTTATATTATAAGTATCGAATAAAGTAATTGACTGACTGACTAATCTTAACAGGTCCTACTCATTCAGGAAAACAGATCGACCTTTTGTGACTTTTGGGCATGCAGATCAAGGCTGGAAAGCAACTAGAACTATGTTATGTAGGTAGTTAAAGGCTACTATTATGCAACCAGTATGGCTCTTCTATAGGCGACTTGGTTAAAGGAAGATCTACCAGGGGCGTAGCTGCATCTTGGGTGGAGTTCTAGGGAGTTTCTCTTGCAGAGATTTGTAGAGCAGCCCCATAATCTTCAGACTCTACATTTGTAAAACATTGCACATTGAATAATGACTGGGATGAGGACAAGGGACGTAGAGGTACTGCCCTGATTAACACCTTGGCTGCTTGGTGTTTTCCCCTCCTGTGCTGATATTTCATTATTGCTTTGGTTTCATGACGAGCTCAGCTCGTCATCAGCACAGCTCAACCGTGCATCATGACGAGCTGAGCTCGTCATCAGCATCGAAAGGGTTAATCTTCATTACCCTTAGTCCTACTGAGCCTCATAAAAGTCATTACATACCGTCCCTCTGAGTTTGTGATTGTGCTTGGATATTACAGGAGGATTCTGGGTGATATATTCCTTATATGACACCCAGGAGGGTGGGAATGGCCTGCTAGAATTCTGTGTTTTGTTGTCCAGAGGGTGAAATCATCCCTCAGAGTAATGACTGTGATGAGGATGAGTAGGACTAAGAGTGATGAAAATTACTTGTAAGTAATCGGAGTATTGACTAAAATTGGATTTTTCAGAGTCATTAAAGACAATGGAGAGGAGACCTGTATGCGTTGAGACTTAATGTACATAGGAAACAATCACTTACATACCCAGTTAGAAAAATGCATGATATATGTTAAGGAATCACAAATAAATGTATTGTGCAGGTGATTTCTGTCGAGGGAAAGATGTTGAAGATCAACCTTCCACAAGCCAATCCCAGCCAGCGGACGACAACAAAATATAGGAGAACCACAGTTATTTTACTGACAGCTAAAACTTCTGCTGTGACCAACTAGACCATAGTTACTCTCACCACCTCTAAAGTCACTATTGACACACCAGCAGCAACATCCATGAAGCACTGCCAGAGAACCTAGATTTATCAGAAATGTGTAAGCAAGGTTCTCCACAACCCAAGCCATTGGACACAGAAGACGTGGGTGATTGTGACCCTCGTCGTGAAGAAGAGCCAAAGTCCCAGCACTCTGTCGGTAGCTTTGCAAGGGAGTTGGAGTGCATAATGAATAGGCAGGAGGCTCTGCAGAGTGGAAGAGAAAGCATTTTGCTAACTTAGAAGCTACGGTGGGTGTTACCATAATATCAGGGACTCTTTGCAATAACTTGTGGGCCATACAATACCCAGAGGCCCAATCTGCATTGTGCCAAAAAATCCAAATGCATAATAATGTAAGGGCAAGACAGCCCCAACATCTTTTACAAATGCAGGCTGACAGGATAGTTGTGTGGCCCAGATTTAGTCAGTCGGCCCATACAACAGTCACCCAGTCAACCGTGTGAATGGAAAAGTTGAATCAGAGTTGATGCCTCTCTTTTCTGACCCATTGAATGACACCAAACAAAGTAGTACCACCCCTTTCCCAGCTATGTCTACTTCCTCTTCTTACTGAGCTTCGCAGCCAGTTTCACCTAACAGGCTAAACCATGGATCTGCCAAAAAGAGTACAGAATAATTTGTATAATATTATGTTTATTGTTCGTAACAATTTCTGAGCATTGTTTTATATTACCACTCCGGTAATCTAAAAATATGCTCAGATTGCATTTATTTGTGAATAGTGATGGAAAGATTCCATCATTTAAAAAAAAAATCTTATTTTTTGTATTTTTATATATGGTTTGTTTAATAGTCAGGCTTTTTTGGGGGTCACCACATTCACTGTCTTGTACTTGACAACTGTCATGATGTATTGTTTGTTACATATTCATGCAATTAATCTATTAAGTAAATTAAGTATTTGCTGATACATAGCAGATTGCATGTGATTATCTGTGACGTATTTGAGCTGTTGATTGACATGAAATGGTTTCTCTCAGTTATTTGCTCAATTGTTAATTAAAGGTGAATACAGTAATTTTGATGTTTCAACGATCCTTTGACATTAATAACCCAATGCTAAAACTTTATTATACTTATGATATGTATTGTATTAGTGGCTCACTTACCGTATTTTTACAGAGTTGGGGTATGATATTATGCAATATGCCAATTTGTCCTGCCGATGGTCTCATGTATTTCTGTCATTTTGAGTCTGAAACATCACTGTATATTCTGCAGTCTATTTGAAAATGAAGTGTCTCATCTAAAATTAAACATCAACTGAATATTTATGAAGAATATTATTACAAGATAGTATAGTTCTATACAAATATATATATTTTTTTAAATCATGGAGTAATGAGAGAACTGAATACGAAAATGTTATGAACAAAATCAAGGCAAGAAAGGACATTATGGTGCGAATGTCAGACAAGGGTGGCAATGTAGTGTTATGGCCCCAAGAGATGTACAACAAAGAAGCCTCTCTGCAATTATCAGACAGGGAGTGCTATGTGCGAATTAGTACCACCAATGTAACAAGCATACAAGAAAGGTACCACCAATGTCTGTACACTTGGAAGTCTGCAGGATTAATTTCAAAGCAAGAATTTGAATTCTTAAAAAATAACTATCCGATGACACCACACCTGTATCTCATTCCCAAAATTCATAAAGATGAACGGTGTCCCCCGGGGAGGCCCATAATATCGGCAATTGGGGGGCTATTTGAAAATACAAGCAAGTTCATCGATTTCTTTCTACAACCCTTTGTACGCAATTTGCCTTCGTACATGAAAGACAGTGGTGACTTTTTGAAAAAAATCTATGACACTGACTGACACTCAGACCTTGTCCTGGTAACATTAGATGTATAAAGTTTGTACACGAGTATTCGGCACCATGATGGGCTGCATGCAATCAAACATTATCTTGATACGAGGGCACTACATCAGCACACATTCATGTTATTGCAAATGGTGGAGTGGTGTCTCGAGAATAACACCTTTATGTTCAACAAGCTTCTCTATCGTCAAATTCAGGGGACTGCCATGGGTACTTGCTTCGCCCCCAGCTATGCTAATTTGCATATGGGCTGGTGGGAGGAGCAAGTACTCATGGTAGAACACGGCACAGAAATGTCCAACAATGTGTTAAAATACAGTCGTTATATTGACAACATTTTTTGCTGTGGAAAGGCAGTGAAGAGAGTGCTAGATTATTTGCTGAGAAATTAAATGAGAATTCTGTGAACTTAAAGTTCACGTGTAACACCAGCAAATATTCTATTGTTTTCTTGGACTTAGAGCTCTTCATCTCTGAGAACAAGATTCAAACAAGAACTTATAGAAAACCCACTTCCGGCAATACCATCTTACATGCCGGAAGTTTTCACCCACACAGCCTGATTTCCAGCATCCCCTATGCTGAGTGTCTCAGAATGAAACGGAATTGCAGTACGCAAGAAGGTTTTGAAACATCTAAAAACCAGTTATTTAAAAGACTGCGTACAAGAGGCTACTCAGACAAAATGTTAAAAACAGCAGAGGATAAATGCCTGACGAAAAGTAGAGAGAGCTTGTTGTTTCAAAATAAATCTAGTGTAACATCCACAGATAAGAATGAGACGCCTAGAATCATCACTGGGTACAATGCCTACCATACTCAGGTACGAAAAATCTTGTATAGGCACTGGCCCATAGTACGTTGTGATCCTGCTTTAGGAACATTATGCACCAAGTTGCCGCAGATTACGTATAGGAGGGCAAAATCGATGAAACAGGAACTGGTAACCAATATTCCGAGCCAACTAAAAAACACCAATTGGCTCTCTAATAAGAAAGGATTTTCTAAGTGTACAAATTGTAAAGCTTGTCAATATGGAGTCAATGTCAGGAAAGTACACCTTCCTCTAAGGAGAACACCACTAGAGTTGAGGGGGGCCTATAATTGCAAAACAGATTATGCGATTTATGTACTTTAATGTACCTGTAAAAAACGTTATGTTGGTAGCACTTTACATCCTGTCCATGTAAGAATTTTACAGCATTTGAGGGCAGTGACCAATGAAGATCAAAGCTATCCGGTGGCTCGCCATATTAACGCTTATCACAAGGGGAGAACAGAAGATCTGCAATACTTTGTGATCGACAGTATTAGCAAAAATGTCAGAGGAGGCAATAGGCTCTTGGCACTTAGGAGGCTAGAGTCGAGATATATAATTCTCCTCGACACTAAGACCCCAAATGGATTAAACTCTGACGAAGCTTTAAGTATACACCTGTAACATCATATCCTTTCAGAAAAACAACCAGGGACCTGTAATTCAGAAATACGAACAGATTAGCTCCATGCTAATTACACGTATCCCACTCCTCTGAACCTTAACAGTGAGGATACTAATGTAATATCAAAGTATCAACACGTGTTCACTTTTTCATAAAAATAAAAGGCACTTTTATTTACTTTCACTCGGTTAGGAGCACATAAAGTAACAAAAATAGGAAAATCACGAGCAATGAAACCATCAACTCAGTACTGAATGGCCTTAAACCATTATAAATTGTGGTGTTTATGTGTGAACATAGAACTACCAGAATGCCCACTAGGGCTCAATTCCATTGTAAAAATCTTTGTTCGCCAGTTCAAAATGATTGTTTGAAGTATAAAAATGAATTGCATAGGCGCAATATGGTTAAGGCATAACATGTGACAGTATGAAATGAAGTCTAAAAGTGGTTTGACTATGTTTCATTAAGGTACTCATTCTCATTTAGTGTTCATTTTTTGCACTTTTACACTGTTTTCTTTTTGTTGGCTGCGTGTATATAGGCATTTATATTGCTAGGCATATATATGAATGAATGTTTTACTATTGATTTGGGCATAGATCAATAATGAGTTTGCGACGTATTGCATTGAAATTGTTTTGAATGAATTTATAATAATAATCATGTTATGGTTGCAAACTGCACTTGCAGTGAATTAGAATCTGAAATTGCAAAGCAATGCCCATTTACGATCAAATTCTGTATGAGTAATTTGAGAAAAGATTTTTTCTATGTCTATTTAAAAGCCAAGGTAAACAAAAAACGTCATCAGACTGCTCCGACCACCGAGTGGTGCTTGTGTACATAAACTGTCTGTTTTAAATGCAAAGGTGTTGTGACCAAGGCGGTTTTGTCCGTCGAAACGCGTTAAGCCATACGTACAGGGCGAATAAATCCCTTTTTGTGAAGCCCACGGAGTCAGTGCCTTTTTTCTAATCTGGACGAGTAAAGGTTTGGATTGTATATATATATATATATATATATATATATATATTTATATATATATATATATTTTTTTTTTTTGTCATTCGAGATGTCATCAGTGATGTCACTGACCATGTCATGAATGATCTAATATGTGACATCATCAGCAGTGCATTGCGGGTGCGCGAAATATAGTTAGTACAACTAACTATATAGGAGCAATTTCAATGGTTTTGTATGAGTGAAATGTCCAGCTAACTATAAGACCCTTAAAACTTTTTTTGAGTGAATTTCAAAGGTTTTTTAAAAGCTAATTCCTACATATATAAGGCCTGAAACCTATGTTTTTTTCAGTGAATATATATATATATATATATAGCTCCAAACCCACCTTTTACTTCAAATCCCAATTCTGAACAGACAAGCGTAAACCCAGGTTTTTTTCTTAGTGGATTATTATTTTGCCAATGCCGCCATGACGCGTTTCGGGAGATCCCTCCCTTGATCACATGACATCTCATTGATTTTTTGCATCGCTTTTAAAGTGCCAGTGCCGTGCAACCTCTTATAGACATAGTAGAAATACTTTTCACATATATGTCTTTCTAATATTTTAAAACAGCTCAAATGCTTAATTGTTTATCCATTTTTCCAACCCTTTCATGTTATGTTATGTTATGTTATTGGTTCATTTTTATAGCGCACGGCTACTCAAAAAGAGTGTCCCGGCGCTTTTATTGGAGAAGGCAAGAAAACTGCAACATAATAACATAACACCAAATGAAAAACTAAAAGAGTAGTGAGCCAGAAATACCAAAAAGAACGACTACTGAATAAAAAGCCACGTCTTAAGGCCTTTCCTAAAAGCCAATAAACTAGTGGCACCCCGCAGGGCCAGCGGCAGAGAGTTCCATAGCTGAGATGCCAGCAATCCAAAAGAGCGCCCACCAAGGCGCGCTTTCTTTACCCGAGGGACGACAGCAAGGTGCAGGGATTCCGACCTCAGAGACCTGGTCGGATGATAAAAGACCATTCTCTTTTGGAGATACTTAGCTCCCCCCTTGTGAAGAGCTTTATAGACCAAGGTCAGAGCCTTAAAGGCGATCCTCTTGCGAATGGGCAACCAATGTAACGTTACCAGCAGGTCCGAGGCACTGGAGCGCCTACTAAGGCCGAAGATAGCCCTGGCCGCGGCGTTCTGCACCACTTGAAGGCGCTGCAGCAGGTACTCTGGAAGGCCCAGGTAAAGAATGTTGGAATAATCCAACCTGGACCCAATCAGAGCCTGAACTGTCAGCGTCCTATGTTCCACGGATAACAAAGGAAGAAACCTCCGCAGCATCCTAAGGATGCCAAAGCACATGCCAGACACCCCCAGGATCTGCGACTTCAAGGTTAACCTGTTATCCAGCTTCACCCCCAGATTCTTTGCAACCTGAGAGGAGCAGGATGGAGGGAACATATCCTGTGGCCACCAAGTCTGCCAGTCAGGCTCGGTGTCGCACCCAAAGAAAAGTACTTCGGACTTGTCGGAATTGCACTTGAGGCTGTTTAGATGGAACCAATGAAAAACAGCCCCAAGGCAATCCCGAATACTCTCCCCATCAAAGTCGCCTCCTCTCGTACAAGAGAAGAGGAGCTGGGTGTCGTCCGCATAGGATACGATCTGGGCACCATGCGACTCCACCAGTGCCGCCAACGGGGTCATAATGATGTTAAAGAGGGTCGGGCTCAGAATAGAGCCCTGAGGGACCCCGACTCCCAGAGGCGGCATCACGGCGGAATCAGGCGGGGCCCAGATCGTTTGCCGGCGGCCGGCAAGAAAGGAAGAAAACCAGTCGAACACCGTCCCCCGTATGCCTATCTCGCGAAGTCTTGCGAGGAGACCATCATGGGGAACGGTGTCGAAAGCCGCCGACAGGTCTAGCATCACCAGCATGACTTTGCCCCCAGAGTCCAGAGCCCCTTTAATGGTTTCCGAAACCTCCAGGAGCGCAGTCTCAGTGCTAAGATGGGGACGAAAGCCCGATTGGGTGGGGTGCAAGATCTCATTAGATTCAAGGAAATTGGAGAGCACGCCTTGAACGTGCTTTTCCAGAATCTTCGTGAGGGCCGGCAGCAAAGAGATGGGCCTATAATTAACTGGGGCCTTCGGGTCTAGGCCAGTTTTTTTAAGCAAGGGGATCACCATCGCCTGCTTCCAGGTTTGCGGGACCACACCTAGCCTCAACGAAAGATTCAAAAGCGGATTAGCCAGCGGGTTGATCACCTCCGCGACTTTCGCTAGAAATTTAGCCGGGCATGGGTCAAGGGGAGAACCCGATTTTAAATTGCCCATTAGAGCCAGGGAGTCCGGAGCAGAGATCGGAGGAAACACACTCAACGTCGCCCTTGGCCCGGTCTGTGGCAGAGTGGTGATATCACGTTCAGTTTGGCCCACAGACATTGGTACCAGGAATGACTCCTGGATGCGTTGGATCTTGCTCGTAAAGAAGTAAGCAAGATCCGCGGCCCAGGTACCAGATGGTTTTTGGTCCGAGGTGTTCGACCAAGGTGAGGTGAATTCTCTCACGATGGAGAATATCTCCTTGCAGGAGTTGGAAGCAGCATCAATTCTCCTGGCAAGATACGCTTTTTTTTCCAGGCGAATGTCCCGGTGATAAGCCTTGACCACCGTTTTATAGGTCAGCTTGGCAGCAGTGTCATATTGTGCCCGCCAAGCTCTTTCGGCTACCTTGCACTGCTGCCGCGTAGCCGACAGTGCAGCGGTAAACCAGGGCGCGGAGACCCGTTTCGGTGACGGGCGAGATGTTACTTCCGGGGCGAGATCGTTTAGCCTGTCCAAAAACCAATCCTGCATGGTCTGCAAGTCCCTGTCTAGGTCGCCTGATAGGAGGCAGGGATGGGCCACAGCTGCTTGAGCCAGCATCTCATGGAATAAATATTATATTTACGAACTTATAGCAGCATAAATGCTTAAAAAGACCATTCATTTTCAACTATGTCAATAAACACCAAATCTCATTAGTGAAATATATATAAAAAAAATTGCATATGTGTATTAGTGCATCTAAAATCATCTATTCTTACATTAGTCTAAATATGACTATTCCTAATAAAGTGACTAACGTGCTAGATTCTTTTAAATTGCAAGAAAGCAGGGCAATAGGACATCAATTATACTACTATTAATTCATCAAGGGTTGATTCAGTTAAAAACCATTTTTAACATCAAGAAGTATTTACTAATATATATACTTTCTATTTAATGATCTTTAAAATCAATCCCTAATTTAATACATATATAAATAGTATTATCCTAAAATCCATTTTTCAAGTTGAAAGAATCTAAACAGTGGAAAAAGTGAGAAAACATTTCATAGTCAGTTCTATACATCGTTCATATTTCCAGGCATGGTACTCATATATATTCCAACTGATCATATACACATGTCTATATAAATAAATATAAAAATGCTATATATACACTATGGATACAGTCAAATGGTTTTTTATAGGAAGGTAAAGAGATCCTCAGTATTGTTCAACCCATTTGGGTGTTTGGAGTCGAATCTCAGAATATATGATATTTCTAGACTGCTCAATCTAGCCTCCCTATCCCCGCCTCTCTTAGTAGGAAGTATGGCATCTATCACAAAATATTTGAGATATTTGGGATCGCTATTATGACTTAGCTTGAAGTGCCTAGCAACCGGATAATTTTCATCATTGTTACCAATTGCACGAATGTGCTGTAAAATTCTCTTATGAGCTGGCAATTTCGTACTCCCTATATATTTCAAGTTACAGCTACAGGTGAGCACATATACTGCATAGTCCGATTTGCACGTCAAGACCATGTCATGAATGATCTAATATGTGACATCATCAGCAGTGCATTGCGGGTGTGCGAAATATAGTTAGTACAACTAATTATATAGGAGCAATTTCAATGGTGCTGTATGAGTGAAATGTCCAGCTAACTATAACACCCTTAAAACTTTTTTTGAGTGAATTTCAAAGGTTTTTTAAAAGGAAATTCCTAACTATATAAGGCCTGAAACCTATGGTTTTTCAGTGAATATATATATATATATATATATTTTTCCACAATTATCCAAGTTAGACGCGCACTCAGAGGTAAAGTGGTACACAGTGTCGCTTTATTGCTGTAACGCGTTTCGGAAGCCTCAACTCCCTTGCTCACACAGCAAACCATTAGCTTTCCACCAGTTACATACACACTGCGTGATAGCCATAGAAACAGGACTGTACATATTCCATTTTGGCTGACATCTTTGAGTGTACATGTTCCACAATGTTATTCTACACATAATGTCTCCTTTTACACAACCACTTAGCCATTGAAGTAGTTAAGTACATTTCATTCTTTAAATCACATTTCATTCACCACAGTGGCTGATTGTGCAGTTACTGTTTCTAAACCCCTCTTCTTTCGCCTAGTGGCTTAATTAGGGTTGTCAATGTCTCTGGTTAAAGCTTTATCTCTAAAAACAAAAAAAGTGTCAAAACGTGAACTAAAAGTGAAGAAAGTTTCTACTTAGTGAAGAAGTCTTCTACTCTATTCTCCCGTGAATCTTCTGGGTGACAGGCTCAATTTCTCGTGAAGTGCACGTGATCCCTAACGATATCATCTTGATTTTGCCTGTTAGAGTAAACAAAAATTAAAATTACAATCTTATTCCGATTCTCATTAAAAACATATATGTACACATTTCCAGCTTAGATTTTTGTAACCAACATTACTTCCTTGTGACAGACATACATAAGTTCTTACATTTATAGATACAGGATTCATACTTTTCACCCATATTTTTATGAATCATATAGATGAACTACTAGTTCCTCATGGTCATTGTGCCCATTCGGTTGTCGTGTTTCTAGTTCTAGAATCCATTTCGATTCTTTTTTTCTCAACTGCATCTCTCTGTTACCCCCTCTCTGATTTTGCCTCACCTGTTCTATTGCAAAGTATGTTAACAAGTTGCAGTTCGATCTGTGATGTTGTGAAAAATGTCTTGCGACTGGGTATTGAGGGTCCTGGTTTGTGATTGCCCTTAGATGTTGCATTACCCTATTCTTGGCCATTACTGTTGTGCTGCCCACATATCTTTTTTTACACGGACATTCAAGTACGTATACCACATGTGTTGAGCTGCACGTTAGGAATTGAGTTATCTTTCTTTTGGTCTTTCCATGAGGGAGATCAAAGTCTTTTCTCATAGGGCTATACTTGCAGGCTTTACAATGCCCGCATGGGAAGAAACCTGCAAGATTGTGTTGGTTCCTATCCTTATAGTCCGTGATGTCCCCCTTCGTGAGTATGTCCCTCAGACTGTGACTCTTCCTATAGGTAATGGCTGGTCTAGTACTTAGCTCAGGGCCAATAATAGGATCACTTTTAAGGATGTTCCAATTCTTTGCAATTATTTTCCTTACTTTGTGAGACCCTCTATTGTATGTTAGAATTACTCTGGTGGTTTCATTCCCTTGGTCTTCCTTCTCTTTTGTTATTAAGGTGCTTTCCCTTGTTACATTTTCCATCTTTGACAAGGCTCTGTCTAGAACCCACTTTCTTGCTTGTACTCTTCTGTGCTGGAACATTTATTTTCTCCTTGCTCTTAGAAGTTCCCCATAAGGGATACTCCATTTTAAGGTGTCAGGGTGACTACTAAGAGCATGGAGGACACTATTGCCTGCTGTTTCCTTCCTGAACAGTTTTGTTTTCAAACGGTCACCTTCTGCTCTTACTTCTACATCTAGATATTCAACCTTGTGTCTGTCCTTTTGATGAGTCAGTTTTATATTATACTCATTAGTATTCAATAGTTCTACAAATTCATCCACTTCTGCATCACTTCCACTCCACACTACAAATAGGTCATCTATGTACCTGAGCCATACTATGACTCTCTTAAATGCCTGTCTGTACTGGGGGTCATTCTGTATTTCCTCTTCCCATTTCCCCAGGAACAAATTCGCAAAGCTCGGCGCAAAGCTCGTACCCATACAAGTTCCAGTTGTCTGCTTGTACAATTCACCATTAAACATAAATACATTGTTCTCCAGGCATATTCTTATCATTTCCCTTAGCATCCTCGTATGTTCTAGGTACATTATATTTCGTTTTTTCAAATAATGCATGCATGCATCTATGCCATGTTCATGTTCAATGACTGTGTACAATGAGTTAACATCCATTGTTATTAGCATATATTCAGCTTTCCAGTTTATGGTGTCAATCTTTTTTAGAAAATCTTGGGTATCCTTCACATAAGAAGGCAGTTCCTTTACATGTTCCTGGAGGAAGAACTCAACATATTTTGACACATTTTCATACACACTCCCTATGGATGACACTATGGGTCTCCCTGGTGGTGTAAGTGGGTTCTTATGTATCTTGGGAAGAAAATAGATTATTGGCAATTTGGGATAATCTTTTTTCAAGAAAGTGAACTCCTCCCAAGACAGGAGACCTTCCTCCTGCCACTTAGTAAGGTTGGACCACATGGTTAAGATGTTATTTTTATAAACTCCACCATTACTTTTACAGTAATAGTTTTCATTGTTTAGTTGTCTTACTGCCTCTGTTATATACGCCTCCCGATCTTGTATAACCGCATTTCCCCCTTTATCTGCTGGGCGTATTATAATAGAGGAATCATTTGCTAGGGATTCAATGGCTTTCTTTTGTTTCAGATTTAAATTGAAACCTCCTCCCTTCCCCCTTGGGCAATGCTTATATTCCATTAGTGCCTTAGTTGTTACATCATGAAAAGTGTCTACGTTATCATGTGGGAGATTAGGAAAGAATACAGATTTGGGTTTAAAACTAGTCATGGCAGCTCTGTCTGTAGTTAAGTTCAGCAATTCTGTGCCCCCCTCCCGGAAGTATACTTCTGTGTTATCTCCTTCATATAACAAGTCTTGCGCTATTCGGATGGCATTCGCCTCTCCCACCTCTAATAAGGGCTGACTCGGGGGTATGGGTACCTGTGTATTCCAGTTACTAGTGTTATTTTTGAGAGCATGCCATTTTTTCAGTTTTAATTTCCTTATGAACCGGAATATGTCAATTCTGGTATCACTGTAGTTGAATATTTCTGTCGGACAAAACGAGAGACCCAAACTCAAAGTTTTCTTTTCAATGTCAGTTAGCTCTCTACTTGATAAGTTTACTATAGTTTTATTTACCATTTCATTGTTCTCCATTATTGGTTGCGTTTCTTGTAGCCCCCACGCCTGGTTCCCACTGGCTCGCGTTCCACTTCTTTTCCTTTTTCTTTGTTTCCTTCTTTTCCTGCGTTGTTTGCTTCGTCCGTCCCTCGTCCGTCCCTCTTCCGGCTCCTCTTCCGGCTCCAGGGGAAAAGCAAGAGGAGCCGGAAGAGGGACGGACGAAGCAAACAACGCAGGAAAAGAAGGAAACAAAGGAAAAGGAAAAGAAATGGAACGCGAGCCAGTGGGAACCAGGCGTGGGGGCTACAAGAAACGCAACCAATAATGGAGAACAATGAAATGGTAAATAAAACTATAGTAAACTTATCAAGTAGAGAGCTAACTGACATTGAAAAGAAAACTTTGAGTTTGGGTCTCTCGTTTTGTCCGACAGAAATATTCAACTACAGTGATACCAGAATTGACATATTCCGGTTCATAAGGAAATTAAAACTGAAAAAATGGCATGCTCTCAAAAATAACACTAGTAACTGGAATACACAGGTACCCATACCCCCGAGTCAGCCCTTATTAGAGGTGGGGCACGCGAATGCCATCCGAATAGCGCAAGACTTGTTATATGAAGGAGATAACACAGAAGTATACTTCCGGGAGGGGGGCACAGAATTGCTGAACTTAACTACAGACAGAGCTGCCATGACTAGTTTTAAACCCAAATCTGTATTCTTTCCTAATCTCCCACATGATAACGTAGACACTTTTCATGATGTAACAACTAAGGCACTAATGGAATATAAGCATTGCCCAAGGGGGAAGGGAGGAGGTTTCAATTTAAATCTGAAACAAAAGAAAGCCATTGAATCCCTAGCAAATGATTCCTCTATTATAATACGCCCAGCAGATAAAGGGGGAAATGTGGTTATACAAGATCGGGAGGCGTATATAACAGAGGCAGTAAGACAACTAAACAATGAAAACTATTACTGTAAAAGTAATGGTGGAGTTTATAAAAATAACATCTTAACCATGTGGTCCAACCTTACTAAGTGGCAGGAGGAAGGTCTCCTGTCTTGGGAGGAGTTCACTTTCTTGAAAAAAGATTATCCCAAATTGCCAATAATCTATTTTCTTCCCAAGATACATAAGAACCCACTTACACCACCAGGGAGACCCATAGTGTCATCCATAGGGAGTGTGTATGAAAATGTGTCAAAATATGTTGAGTTCTTCCTCCAGGAACATGTCAAGGAACTGCCTTCTTATGTGAAGGATACCCAAGATTTTCTAAAAAAGATTGACACCATAAACTGGAAAGCTGAATATATGCTAATAACAATGGATGTTAACTCATTGTACACAGTCATTGAACATGAACATGGCATAGATGCATGCATGCATTATTTGAAAAAACGAAATATAATGTACCTAGAACATACGAGGATGCTAAGGGAAATGATAAGAATATGCCTGGAGAACAATGTATTTATGTTTAATGGTGAATTGTACAAGCAGACAACTGGAACTTGTATGGGTACGAGCTTTGCGCCGAGCTTTGCGAATTTGTTCCTGGGGAAATGGGAAGAGGAAATACAGAATGACCCCCAGTACAGACAGGCATTTAAGAGAGTCATAGTATGGCTCAGGTACATAGATGACCTATTTGTAGTGTGGAGTGGAAGTGATGCAGAAGCGGATGAATTTGTAGAACTATTGAATACTAATGAGTATAATATAAAACTGACTCATCAAAAGGACAGACACAAGGTTGAATATCTAGACGTAGAAGTAAGAGCAGAAGGTGACCGTTTGAAAACAAAACTGTTCAGGAAGGAAACAGCAGGCAATAGTGTCCTCCATGCTCTTAGTAGTCACCCTGACACCTTAAAATGGAGTATCCCTTATGGGGAACTTCTAAGAGCAAGGAGAAATTGTTCCAGCACAGAAGAGTACAAGAAAGAAAGTGGAAATATGATACAGAGATTCAAAGAAAGGGGTTACCCCAAGTGGGTTCTAGACAGAGCCTTGTCAAAGATGGAAAATGTAACAAGGGAAAGCACCTTAATAACAAAAGAGAAGGAAGACCAAGGGAATGAAACCACCAGAGTAATTCTAACATACAATAGAGGGTCTCACAAAGTAAGGAAAATAATTGCAAAGAATTGGAACATCCTTAAAAGTGATCCTATTATTGGCCCTGAGCTAAGTACTAGACCAGCCATTACCTATAGGAAGAGTCACAGTCTGAGGGACATACTCACGAAGGGGGACATCACAGACTATAAGGATAGGAACCAACACAATCTTGCAGGTTTCTTCCCATGCGGGCATTGTAAAGCCTGCAAGTATAGCCCTATGAGAAAAGACTTTGATCTCCCTCATGGAAAGACCAAAAGAAAGATAACTCAATTCCTAACGTGCAGCTCAACACATGTGGTATACATACTTGAATGTCCGTGTAAAAAAAGATATGTGGGCAGCACAACAGTAATGGCCAAGAATAGGGTAATGCAACATCTAAGGGCAATCACAAACCAGGACCCTCAATACCCAGTCGCAAGACATTTTTCACAACATCACAGATCGAACTGCAACTTGTTAACATACTTTGCAATAGAACAGGTGAGGCAAAATCAGAGAGGGGGTAACAGAGAGATGCAGTTGAGAAAAAAAGAATCGAAATGGGTTCTAGAACTAGAAACACGACAACCGAATGGGCACAATGACCATGAGGAACTAGTAGTTCATCTATATGATTCATAAAAATATGGGTGAAAAGTATGAATCCTGTATCTATAAATGTAAGAACTTATGTATGTCTGTCACAAGGAAGTAATGTTGGTTACAAAAATCTAAGCTGGAAATGTGTACATATATGTTTTTAATGAGAATCGGAATAAGATTGTAATTTTAATTTTTGTTTACTCTAACAGGCAAAATCAAGATGATATCGTTAGGGATCACGTGCACTTCACGAGAAATTGAGCCTGTCACCCAGAAGATTCACGGGAGAATAGAGTAGAAGACTTCTTCACTAAGTAGAAACTTTCTTCACTTTTAGTTCACGTTTTGACACTTTTTTTGTTTTTAGAGATAAAGCTTTAACCAGAGACATTGACAACCCTAATTAAGCCACTAGGCGAAAGAAGAGGGGTTTAGAAACAGTAACTGCACAATCAGCCACTGTGGCGAATGAAATGTGATTTAAAGAATGAAATGTACTTAACTACTTCAATGGCTAAGTGGTTGTGTAAAAGGAGACATTATGTGTAGAATAACATTGTGGAACATGTACACTCAAAGATGTCAGCCAAAATGGAATATGTACAGTCCTGTTTCTATGGCTATCACGCAGTGTGTATGTAACTGGTGGAAAGCTAATGGTTTGCTGTGTGAGCAAGGGAGTTGAGGCTTCCGAAACGCGTTACAGCAATAAAGCGACACTGTGTACCACTTTACCTCTGAGTGCGCGTCTAACTTGGATAATTGTGGAAAAGTGATTGACTGGCGGGGCTCTGCCAGCCGTAAACGCGCCACCAGACTGTGGGAGGTTCCGCTGCGAAAGAGCCGTGGAAAGTAAGCATATATATATATATATATATATATATATATATATATATATATACATATTACCACAGTCCAAAATGCCGTACGCTCTCAGTAACACGAACGCAAACCAGAAATGATTCCAAGGGTGTGTATTCCTATGACAACTTGTTTCGGCTGTAAAGCCTTGCTCACGTCAAAGAAAAGTGCTTAGAACAAACTTATAAAGCATTCAGCTACCCAACTTCCATGAACATAAACACCGGACTGCAGCCCAAGGCGAGATTATGTGAGTAATGTGGTGGCCATCTTGTAATGTGGAAAGGGGCTAGATTACAGGGCAATTCATTTCCCAATCACAAATATGCAAAACAACGCTGACAATGAAAAATAACATTGCGGTCAAGAAATGGCAAAAAAATAATATGTAAACATCCCCTTCTTGAGTAAGTGAAAAACTTGTTAAGAAACTTCAGACCACTGTTAATACTGCACTTCGCATAGAGTCACAGATTGAGTCATGAACGCATGCTAACTCTTATAGGCATAGGGGTAAATGCAAAAAAGGTACAATAGCAACGCTGCATGCAAAATCGTGATAGTTACTAATATCATGTTAACCATGACGTTGCGGCTACAAAGTGTTGCGGCCATTGTGAAGATGACCATAGTGCCAGTAAACATGTAAAATACATAGTGGCCATATCGTAATAGCTACAAAATGTTGCAGCTATTATGCACGTAATCACAATATTGGTGCTAAATGTCATGGCATCCCCAACGTCACTTCTACAATGTGATGCGGCATTGTGCTCATAACCACAGTACCAGTAAACATGTAAAATACATGGTCCCCTTAACGTAGTAGCTGCAAAATGTTGCAGCTATTATGCTCGTGATCACAGTGCCAGTTAGCAATTAAAATACACAACTGTAATCACAGTGCCAGTTAGCATGTAAAATACACAAAGGTCATGGTACCCATAACTAAATGGCTGTTGTACACAAATGTCCTGGTACCCCTTACATAATGGCTGTTATGTGGCTGTAATGCTCATGTCTGCTGCGCCTGTTGGTATGTAAAATACACACATTTAGCCGGTCCAAACTATCACAACACAAGTGCCAATTAGCATGTAAGATACAGGAAAATGCCTTGTCAAGACTATCAAGGGAGATAACTAACTACTCATTTTGTCCTTTATCAGCAAGTCTCTTTTACAATGCACTTTGCTAGAATAGCAAAAACAAAACGTTAGCAGCGTTTGTTGTATGTGCGTGGATTCGAAGTGCTGAGGATGCCCATCAGAAATATCCAGGGGTCAGGGGTTACCTATTCCCTGAGGTGTATTGCTAGCTCTTCATCTTGGTTAAAAAACCCCGGATCCTTGGTCTGAAAATCTACGATGTATTTGAATTCCCTCTGCCTCAATTTTAACTCCCTGTTGCCTTCCCTGGGGTTCCTCGTAATCTGTTCGAGGATAAAAAATCTCATATCGGAGGGATTAGAGAAAGGCCTGTCTCTAAAATGCCTGGCTACCGGATACTACTCATCGTTGTGAGTGATAGCCCGGTAGTGTTCTAACACTCTTTTTTTGGCTAATAAGATGGTGCTCCGAATGTACCACAACTTGCACAGACATTCAATTCCGTAAATTGCAAAGGCAGTACTGCATGTGAGAAATTGATTGATCTCCCTTTGAATGCCATTATAGCTGACCTTATTAGTAAAACAGCTGTTCTTACAAGCCTTACAATGGCCGCAAGGGAAAAATCCCTTGAGGCCATGGTCATGCCCTGTTGTGTAAGTGGTGACGTCGCTATGGACAAGCATGTCTTGTATGTTCCTACCTTTTCTGTAAGTCACACATGGTCTTCCAGGAATTTCATCCCCAATTATGTTGTCACATTTTAGGATGTCCCAGTTCTTTGCAAGTATTTTTTGGATGTTCTTGGACTCAGAGTTGTAGGTCAGGAACAGAAGAGTATTACACTCATTCTCATCCTCGGGAGTGGTGTCTTTATCTGCTAATGTGCGGGACCTGGGTATTGTGTCAGCTCTTTCTTTGGCTTTGCGGAGCACCCAGTTCGGATAGCCATGAATTTTGAAATGTGCAAGCATTTCCTGGCACTCCTGTTGGTATGCCAAATCAGTGTTGCAGTTCCTCTTCGCCCTCAGCAGTTCCCCATAAGGGATACTCAACTTAAGGGTCTCCGGGGGACTGCTGAGGGCATGTAGGATGCTATTACCCGCGGTGGCCTTCCTGAACAGAGTGGTAATAAATGTGTTGTCCTTGATCTCAATTTTGACATCAAGGTACTCAACTGTATTTTTGCTGATATGGATGGTAAGTTGGATATTCTTGTCATTATTGTTGAGCATATTGATGAACTGCATGGCCTCTTGTTCGTCGCCATTGCATATGACGAACAAGTCATCAATATACCTCCACCAAGTGATCACATGTTCCAGGTGTCCTGCAAAGGTTGGGTTGGCAAAGATCTCCCACTCCCAGCACCCCATAAAGAGGTTTGCGAAACTGGAAGCAAAACATGAACCATGCCAATCACCTGTCTGTACAGCACACAGTTAAACAGAAAGATGTTATTAGTGAGGCAAAACTTCATCATATTCAGTACTCGCGTACTAAAACGAGCACACATTTGAAGAGAGCACGTGTGTTTATATTGGGGTAGATCGTTTCCCAGGAAGGCTCTATTTATTGGAACATTAGTCTGAAACTGTGGACATTCGCCCTGCTACACAGGAAGAACCTGCACTTTACAGGGGTAACCGAGCAAGTACCAGAACAGACATTTGCCTCCAGGGGTATTGTGCAATATGGAGGAGGAGGATGATGATGAAAGGAGAGCAGTAGCTCAGCTAATATTTGCCCGGAAAAAGTAACCTGCAGGAGACAGTGGGGCCAAAAATAATCTCCCACATTCCATCCGTGATAAAATTAACAAATTGGAGAAGTTGAAAAGAGGGGAAATTTCAAAATGGTGGGAAGTCATTTCACTGCAAAACTATATAGACCAAGAAATGGTTCCTAGAGGCTTACGCATTTTCATTACACCCACTTATGATACTCTGAATCCGGCCATGATGACAGAATGGTCAGAAAATTCTGCGGTCAGCTCAAGGAGAATGCTTGAAATCCTAGTGAAATACGCTTGGATTGATAGGGTCCTCCTTTTGAAGCAAATCCAGGAGTTGATGGAAGAAATAAAAAAGACACCGGATGGTGAGACAGTGGACAAATTGATCAAGGACATGAATTTTTTTTTTTTTAAATATGAAATAGAGATTAAGGCGCGCAAAGAAAGGAAACTGGATCGCGACTATAATGACTATGACTGTGGGAGGATTCTCTCTTTCAGTCAAAAATACGACTACCTGTACTCGATCGACATGCCGAACACAGAGAGAAATGAAAACCATGCAAGCCATCAAACTATCCCCTCCAGTACACGCAAAACTGAATCTGATGTATCCATAGAAGGAGGATCAAACACAGAAAATACCACAGGCCAAGTGAATTGTTTAGAGCAGTATCGTCACCTGCGCTGGAGCAGACGGACGATGAAGGATACTCCGGCACCCACGACAAGAGGACGGAGGGGACGAGGTCGCGGCAGAGGAAGGGGAAACGTGGAAACAGAGGAAAAAGACTTCAATAAAGATGGGAAAAGAGGCAAAGCAAGGGGCGCCAGAAGGAACAGCAGGGCGCGTTCCAGAAGAGGCCAATAATGGATATGACAATGACCAACAAGACAGTCGTCAACCTATCCAGTAAGACGATAAGTGACATTGAAAACATGGCTTTATGTCTGGGACTTTCCATTTGCCCCTCTATGCCCTTTAATTACACTGAGTCTAGGATTGACTTATTCAAATTTGCTCGTAAATTAAAACTGAGAAAGTGGCATAAATTCTAAAGGTTAGGTGTGCCCAAAATATCCAGACCACTAGAACCAACCAGACCAATATACACGGAGGAATATTCTTCATAGGTGATGTTGAGACCATTGTCAGTATAATTCAGTTGGAGCAAGAGAGCAGGGGCAATGCAGTGCGCACTAGTGAACAGCAGGCAGAACTCCAAGGACTGGATATCAGAGAGGATACACAGATGACGAAAGAGCTCTCGAAAGTAACACACAGATTTTACACAACACAGAATTTGTCACGGACAGTTGTGCCTTGTCAGGCTTTAAGCCCAAATCCACATTTCTCCCACCACTCCCTCATGACTCATTGAACACTTTCCAGGACAGTGTTAGTAAGGCACTTCATGCCTACCGACACAAAAAGAATAGAGCCTATACCAACTGTAATAACATGACAGCAAGTGAAAGAAAGGCACTCAAATCACTCATGGATGATGACAACATTGTCATCCGTCCTGCAGACAAGGGTGGCAATGTTGTCATTATGGACAGGGATGCTTACATCGCAGAGGCACATAGACAACTCAAGGATCAGAGATTCTACAAGCCCATTTCCCACGAGGTATACAATAAGAGCGTAATAAACATCTGGGACAAACTCATACTGTGGAAAGATATGGGGATTTTGGAATGGGAGGAGTACAGGTGTCTCAAAAACGATCACCCTGTGCTCCCAGTCCTCTATCTCCTGCTCAAATTACACAAGGACCCTGTTAACCCACCAGGGAGACCAATTGTGTCCTCTAGGGGAAGTGTGGCGGAGCACATATCTAAATATGTAGATCATTATCTACCAGAGTGGGTCAACAACTTGCCCAGCTACATCCGTGACACTAAAGACTTCCTTACCAAAATCCAGGAAGTGCAGTGAGAGGAGGACTTCATCCTGATCACCCTTGATGTCCAGTCACTTTATACCATCATCGACCGCCAACAGGGTCTTGATGCCTGCAGTCAATTCCTAGGACTGCGCCACTTGAGATTCAGAGAACACAGCAAGATGTTGCTGAATATGATGGCGTTTTTCCTAAGCATGGGCGGAAAATCCGTTTCGCTCGCGGATTTTGCGGATTTTCGGTAAATTCGCAATCCGCGAGATTTGCGAATCTCCCGCAAAATCCGCAAATCCGCGAGCAGCGGATTTTGCTCGCACTGTTCGCACTGTTCGCGTGAGTTCGCGCCCCGCGAATAAGTGCAAAATTGCAGAAATACGATCTTAGCAAAACTGAAACTACTTACCAGGTTCAAAAGTTCAGGCTCATCATTAGTAGCCATTTCCTGTAGTGCTTCCTGAGGGGCCCCTCCAGAGTTCAGTTGCCAGTTGAAACTATTATGTGACCCTGCTCTGAACCTCAGAATAGTTACACATATGCCACAAAGGTCCTGAATTACAGCTAAGGGAGACAAGCAGGAGCCAGGCTGGAAGTTCAAATCCATTAATCAGCCCCTAATTCATTATTGTCAGTTGGGGCAGGGCAGGTGTTGTAACTAATTTTGCAACAATGAAAGCACTTAGCAAGTGCAAAAGATCACTAATCAGGAAGCACTAAGGAAGCAGGTGCCAGCTAAAAAAATATTCTGTGACACATTAATCAGCCCCAAATTAATTCAGGTCACTTGAGGCAGGGAAGGTGTGCTTGCGTTGCCACAATAATGTACACTGACTGGACAACCAGAGGGTGCTGTGATGAAACAGAGGGTGGCATGGGTGGGCCAGAGGGTGGCATGAGTAGTCAGAGAGTGGCAGTGGTGACAGAGAGTGGCAGAGATGAAGAAGAGTGTCCCAAACAGGCTGGACACGTAGAAACAACAAGTTCGCGAAACTTGCGACCCGACAGGTAAGTTCGCAATTTGCGACATTGTACAAAACCCTCGCGAACTGGCAGAAACCCGCGCAAACACAAAAAAAAATCCGCAAATTCGCGAGAATGCGCGGATTTTGCGGATTGCGAGTTCGCAAATCCGCAAAATTCGCGAACGCGAGATTCGCAAAATTCGCCCATGCTTAGTTTTTCCTCACTAATAACATCTTTCTGTTCAACGGTGTCCTGTACAGACAGGTGATGGGCACCGCAATGGGTTCAGGTTTTGCTCCCAGCTTCGTGAACCTCTTTATGGAGTGCTGGGAGCGGGAGATCTTTGCCAACCCAGCCTTTGCAGGACACCTGGAACATGTGATCACTTGGTGGAGGTATATTTATGATTTGTCCATCATCTGGAATGGCTACGAACAAGAGACCATGCAGTTCATCAATATGCTCAACAATAATGACAAGAATATCCAACTTACCAGCCATATCAGCAAAAATACAGTTGAGTACCTCAATGTCAAAATTTTGATCAAGGACAACAAACTTTTTACCACTCTGTTCAGGATGGCCACTGCGGGTAATAGCATCCTACATGCCCTCAGCAGTCACCCGGAGACCCTTAAGTGGAGTATTCCTCATGGGGAACTGCTGAGGGTGAAGAGGACCTGCAATACTGATTTGGCATACCAACAGGAGTGCCAGGAAATGCTGGCACATTTAAAAATTCGTGGCTATCCGAACTGGGTGCTCCGCAAAGCCAAAGAAAGAGCTGACACAATACCCAGGTCCTGCACATTAGCAGATAAAGACACCACTCCAGAGGATGAGAACGAGTGTAATACTCGTCTGATCCTGACCTACAACTCTGAGTCCAAGAAAATCCAAAAAATACTTGTGAAGAACAGGGACATCCTAAAATGTGACAACATAATTGTGAATGAAATTCCTGGAATACCAAGTGTGACTTACAGAAAAGGTAGGAACATACGAGACATGCTTGTCCATAGTGACGTCACCACTTACACGACAGGGCATGACCATGGCCTCAAGGGATTTTACCCTTGCGGCCATTGTAAGGCTTATAAGAACAGCCGTTTTACTAATAAGGTCAGCTATAATGGCATTCAAAGGGAGATCAATCAATTTCTCACGTGCAGTACTGCCTTTTCAATTTACGTATTTGAATGTCTGTGCCAGTTGTGATACATTAGCAGCACCACCTTATTAGCCAAGAAAAGAGTGTTAGAACACTACCGGGCTATCACTCTCAACAATGAGAAGTATGCGGTAGCCAGGCATTTTAGAGACAGCCATTTCTCGAATCCCTCAGATATGAGATTTTTTATCCTCGAACAGATTACGAGGAACCCCAGGGGAGGCAACAGGGAGTTAAAATTGAGGCAGACGGAATCCAAATACATCGTAGATTTCCAGACCAAGGATCCATGGGGTGTTAACCAAGACGAAGAGCTAGCAATACACCTCAGGGAATAGGTAACCCTTGACCCCTGGCTCTTGTTTCAGCTCTTAGGCCTCAAGGTATATCTTCCCTTGTCTGCAATTAGCCTTATGCTGTTTGTTACATTTCTATGATACATCACTCTTCTTTAGAATGTTTCCCTCTACCTTTCCTCACCCCCCCTTTCCCTCCCCCTCCCCATCCTATTTTCCGTCCTTTCTCTCCCCAGCCCTTCATACGTGCATTAGTGACTGAAAAGTATTAGAAATTCATGTATCATGTTTTAAGGTTTTTAACTTCACTACACTCACATGCTTTTTATTGTTGTTTTTTCACACAGGCGAAAAGGAAGGGGCCGAACCACGTTATTCACCTTTCACGGGCATTCCTACCCTTTTCACCGCAATATCACTGAGCACGATATTTCTGATGGGCATTCTCAGCACTTCGAATCCACGCACGTACAACAAGCGCTGCTAAGTTTTGTTTTTGCTATTCTAGCAAATTGCACTGTAAAAGAGACTTTCTGACAAAGGACAAAATGAGTATTTAGTCATCTCCCTTGATAGTCTTGACAAGGCATTTTTCTGTATCTTACATGCTAATTGGCACTTGTGTTGTGATAGTTGGGACCGGCTACATGTGTGTATTTTACATACTAACAGGCGCAGCAGACACGAGCATTACAGCCACATAACAGCCATTATGTAAGGGGTACCATGACATTTGTGTACAATAGCCATTTAGTTATGGGTACCATGACCTTTGTGTATTTTACATGCTAACTGGCACTGTGATTACAGTTGTGTATTATACTTGCTAACTGGCACTGTGATCACAAGCATAATAGCTGCAACACTTTGCAACTTCTACGTTATGGTGACCATGTACTTTACATGTTTACTGGCCCTGTGGTTATGAGCACAATGCAGCATCACATTGTAGCCGTGACATTGGGGATACCAAGACATTTAGCAACAATATTGTGATTACGTGCATAACATTTTGCAGCTATTATGATATGGCCACTATGTATTTTACATGTTTACTGACACTGTGGTCATCTTCACAATGGCTGCAACACTTTGTAGCCCTGACGTCACGATTAACATGATATTCGTAACTATCAAGCTTTTGCGTGCAGCGTTGCGATTGTACCTTTTTCGCATTTATTCATATGCCTGTAAGAGTTACCATGCGTTTACAACACAATTTATGACTCTCTGCGAAGTACAGTAATAACGGTGGTCTGAAGTTTCTTAACAAGTTTTTCATTAACTCAAGAAGGGGATGTTTACATATTATTTTTGTGCCATTTCTTGACCTCAATGTTAATTTTCATTGTCAGCGTTGTTTTGCATATTTGTGATTGGGCCATGAATAGCCCTGTAATCTAGCCCCTTTCCACATTACAAGATGGCCACCACATTACTCACATGATCTCGCTTTGAGCTGCAGTCCGGTGTTCATGAAAGTCGAGTAGCTGAATGCTTTATTAGATTGTTCTAAGCACTTTTTCTTTGACGTGAGCAAGGCTTCACAGCCGAAACATGTTGTCATAAGAATAAACACCCTTGAAATCATTTCTGGTTGGCGTTCGTGTTACTGAGAGCGTACAGGATTTTGGACTGTGGTATTAATTGATTACCAGCACGCTCGGCCGGTGTGTGCGCCAGTTCCCAAGGGGCCCCGGCCAATCGGAAGGAGCATCTGTTTGGAGAAATATATATATATATATATATATATATATATATATATATATATATATAGATATATATATATATATATATATATATATATATATATATATATATAAATAATGCGGTCTGGGGACCCAGGGGGACACTGCAATTCACGCAACATGAAGGGGATTTGGCCAGATGACATTGTGACGCCATCTTCCACCGCACCTACAAGCTGCAAACCCTACCTGGATACCTATTGCATTCTGGGAATTGTGGTGCACATGCAGCAAGTGCACTACAAATTGTGAGAAAGGACATTGCTCCTGAGGGCGGGGCGGACCTGTACCAATCATCATGGGGCCAACATTCAAATATATGTTGTTACCTGCAAACTCCCCATAAGACTCTTGGCGCTGAAGAAGGCATATGTGATGCCAAAATGCATTCGCCTGTTGAGAAGCAAGTGATTGAATAAAGTGGCCTCCCTGCTTACTCCTATTGTGGCCTCTGCTCTTTTCTTGGAGGAGTTTCTGTGATGGATGTATGATGGTACAACGCGATCAAAATGATCGCGGTACCATCACAACGCATCTTTTACACCGCAAGTCGTTACTAGTCATTGCTCATGGGATTTGCCTGGCAATGTGTCGCTAGTTGCACTGGCTCTCTGCATACGTACCAGTTCGCACTCATATTCGTCGTTCACGGTTAATGTTTTTTTCCCTTTCTGTTCTCTGCTAGTTCCCTTGCCTCCTTTTGTTGGTATTTCTTGCTTCATTGTTTGTTCTCTTGTTCTGTCCGGTGTGCTTGCAGCAGCGTGCCAGGGCTCAGGACTGGATTCCATGTCAGGCCAAGGCTCATCACAGCAGTGCCTGCTGCCAAAATAAATCTATTTCCATGTTACATTTCCAACTCAGCCAGTCAAACACACTTAGCTATCATTCTCAGTATTCCACCTACCACCACACCATTGAGGTAGCATGTATACTTAGACAATTCCGCGACGGGGAGTAAACTCCAGTCCAGTGTTTCTCTCAAACTCCTTTTCTCTGTTTTTCCCAAATTCCTGACATTGGCTGCTAGAAGCCACATTTGTCCCCAAACAGCCCCACAATAAACTGAAAAAGAGGTACCATTACATTTGACAGTTCGTATTGTGGAGAAGCCTGCTTTCCAAGACTAAATCCTGCACAAGAACAGATGTTGACTTTGCAGTGGAGGAGGAGGAGCAAGTATTTACTGGAAAGTTCCTCCACTAGTGACAATGGAAGGGGAGGAACAGAGATTGGAAGGGCCGTGGCCTTGGGCTATAGAAGCCAGGGTTTTATCAGTAGATGTGGGAACTTGATGCGCAACAGGGCCTCTCCTTACCATAGGCCCTTCTCCTTTCCAGACAAGTACAAGGAGTAGGAATCTGTCAATGCAGCAACGCCATTCTTCTTCCTTTCAGGTGGAAGGTGCCAGAGCCTGCCAGGAATAAGAGAAATACCGGGAGTGAGAAGCAAGTAAGACAATCCCAATTCCTGTGGGTTAAGTGGAAGTAGGACACCATTCAAGCACAGGTTAAAAGCTAAATCCAGGAAAGCCCAAGCTTAGAGTATGAGAGTTATGAATTGGAATTCATAAGTAAGGTTACAGTGACAACTCTGACTGTGAAGATCAACTATGTGAGGAAATACTTATGACTAGGGGGTATGTCATGCACGGGGACACATCTATGAATGAACTTTATTAAACCTGTTTGTCATAACACACAGCCAGTCTCCAGATCTGTTTGGATCTGTTTGACCAGTCAACAGGATACTTGGAAAAATATTTGTCAACAGGGTTTATCCAACATTACACTTCTTGGGCTACGGCCTTTATTTCTTTTGTGCAAACCAGGGAGGTGACTATTGACCATGTATTGATTATAAAGAACTCATTAATGATTACTGTTAGGAATGAATCCCCTTGATCACTCATCTCTGCATTATTTGAGCAGCTAAAGATGTGTGAAATTTAAAAAGTTGGATCTCTATGGTGCTTATAATCTGGTCCAGATCTAAGAAAGAGATGAGAGCAAAGAAGTTTTTAATACTAGACACTGTCATTTAGAATATTTAGTAATGCCATTTGGCCTGTGTAATGCCCCAGCCTTTTTTAACATTTTGCAAATGGCATATTCCAAGACTTACAAGACTCATATCTAGTTATCTATTTGGATGGCATTCTTTTTTCACATTTCATGACAAAACATCCAATTCATGTGACGGAAGTGTTGAAGAGGTTGAGACAGCATTCTTTATATGTTAAACGAGAAAAATGTATTTTCAAAAGAACTTCTGTTTCCAAAAAACCCCTCAGAGAAAACAGATGGATAAGAACAAGGATTGAGCTGCAAGCGAATGGCCTATTCCTTCTAAAATTGCATAGTTTTGAGGGATTTTCCAATTTCTATAGATAGACAATTCATTCCTGATATTTCTGGAGAGGTACTTCAGCTAACAACTCTCTCAAAGAAGAGACTAAAGGGCCATATGTAGGTAGCTAAATACCGGTCGGTAACGGCCGAAATTCAGTAAAATAGCCATTACCAACCGGTATTTAGGCCTTCGAGATGTAGGAGGCCAAAAATTTGGATTCTGTAAATACCGATTCATATTTACCGAAACGGTAATTACTGAATTCTTATTTACTGATTCGGTAAATAAGAAACGGAAAAGATGAGATTTGAGATGTAGGTAACTTCTAAAATCCCGAATTGCATGAAATTCGGTATTTAAGAATCGGTAATTACCATGGATTGAAAGCAGGTGGTAACCAGGTGCAAGACATAAAATAGTCTCCAAAATGCAAAAGTGTGACTGTGGAATTTTGACTTGCGATCTGAACATCATCTGCGCCAGCTTGTCACCTATGTACTACATGCACGGCAGCTATTCTAGGTCACCTATGTATTACGTGCATGGCAGCCATTTTAGGTATCATGGTCTCCCTGTCCACGATCGATCGCCAGCACGTCCCTCTGACCCAGCAAGCATCCTCCGCGCACCCTGGCTCCCCCTCCCTCCTCCTCCTTACGAGCAGGACCCTACTGCATGACCCTGTCCTTGGGAGTCACGCTAGCGCCTGACCAACACCTCCTCTCCTCCCATGAATGCCCCTCTGTTGACAAACCTCCCTCCTGCGCTGGATTGTCCACGCGGCATGAATACCACTCCATTGATGGCCCCTCACCCCGTGTCCGACTGTCCACACAGGTCCGAGGCCATTGCCTAAGCCGGGAGATATCATTTACTGCCCTTTATTGTATGAGGTCGCTCTCCTTCAAAGGACCCTCTATTGATCCAGGCCTCCCCACCCCCTGTGATATGATCAGGCGCACACATCCTAAGACTCGACGGAACACTCAGCTGCGTGATGGTCCCCTCCTCTTATCAGCAGGTTGAAAACCTCTATTGTGAAGGTATATGGGGGTGGGATTGACGCTAGGATTACGGGGATGTCTTTTTCTCTTGCCTTACAAAGACTTGATTGTATTAAAGGAAGGTCACATGCCATAAACCAGTGTATAAGAGGCCAGGCCTCCGAGAGGCTGTTAGAGCACCTCGACATGATACCTTGTTGTCTGATCTGATGTGTTCTGCTCCGTCGGAATAAACTTCTGTTTCCTGCCTTCTGGTCTCCGGCGCCTGCCTCATTGCTTGATAAACTTGAATGGTACAAGGGCGGTTAGCGCCGGGCAAATCTTGAGAAAGGTCCTAGCCCTACCTTTTTCTACAATTGGCGTCCCAAAGCGTGGGGCCCATCAGCGACACGTGGATCCAGTGGGAGAGGTCCCGATGACAGAGTGAACGACTGCAACGATCGGGAAGAGCTCGTGTCCGATAGACCCTCGTCTGACAGCCGATCATCCGACCTTCACTAGTTCTGAACAGACCTCTCTCGAGTGATCTACGGTCCTGACTGGGAACCATCAGGAGTGCCGCGAACAACACGAAGGAGAGAGGACGATCGGGCGCTGGATCCAGAGGACAGGAAACCGTCCATGCGGTCCGGGTAAGGTCGTGTAAACACGACGAATTGAGGAAATTGTTTTTGGATAATACTAGTATTACTCTTTGTTGAAACCCTCTGGAGATTCACTGTCTGCAAACGGGGAAAAAACAAACAGGCTCTCTCTTTGCAAGCAGTGAAGGATAGGTAACGCAGACTTTTGTCCCCATTGTAATCCGTCGTACCTATCTTCCTCCCCCACTGTTTCCCGAACTATCGTTCGTGGATTATTGTCTGGAGATTCTTTGTCTGCAAACAGGGAAGAACAAGGCCTCTCTTTGCAGGTAGAGAAAGAGTAGGTAACGATAATTTTTCGTGCCCACTTATTCTCCCCACTGGATTGTTTGAT
Source organism: Lissotriton vulgaris (assembly GCF_964263255.1). Classification (NCBI taxonomy): domain Eukaryota; kingdom Metazoa; phylum Chordata; class Amphibia; order Caudata; family Salamandridae; genus Lissotriton; species Lissotriton vulgaris. The sequence goes on from NC_141694.1 coordinate 84,398,811, forward strand.
TGGCCGATTATTCGGTATTGGTTCTTTTGAGGTATTCACGGCCTCCAAACAACGTAGAATAGAAATATTCTGTCTAGTCTTTGTCCACCGTGATAAGATAGGTAGTGCAGACTTTTGTCCCCGTTGTAATCCGTCATGCCTGTCTTCTCCCCACTGGTTGGTAGCCTGTTTAGCCCGGACCGCTTATTAGAGATGAACCATCCAGCTCCACTGGAGGGCACCCCTAATAAGGACATGTTCACTAAGTATGGACTAGTCGCTATAACTTACACTAAACTATGGCATAAATATACGAAAAAGAACCTTGAAAGTCAGTGGCCACTGATAGGTTCCTTTGACGAAAATAAAATAAAAACATTAGAAATAGCGCTCCAGAAGAATAAGACCACGCCCACTATGCTCGACAGTATCGGCATGTGGCGCAAAGAAACGGAACAACGAAAGAAAAGAGAAGAAGCAAAAATAGGGAAAGAATTACGAAAGGCAGCCCACCTAGCCGCAAAGCAACTAGAAGAAGAAATAAAAGAAAGAAAGGAAACTATGCAAAACCAAGAATCAGGGTCGACAGGCCAATGTCCTGTTAGGACCCCCTCTGCGCTCTACCCTGAATTGCCCTCCAAACAACGAGCGAACGATGAGTTACTACTAGGTCCCCCAACCATCTACATGCCCCCTCCATATGCCCCCTGCCGACAAAGCTTCCACGCTCCGAGTGTGAGCGAAAGCGATCTCAGCGCTAGTGCACCAGCCCTCACGGCCTTTGCACCAGCCACATTAACAACCTCATCAGACGACCCCGAGTCTAGCAAACAATCATCGGCCAGATTAAATAGATTAAGCAAAGATGAGCGGGATGGGATCGACAAAATAGCAAAGACCTTAGTAGAACGAAGGGAGAGCGAAGAGTACACAATGAACATATACAATTCACATGCCGACAGCCACAGACGGCATTTCATCTTGCGATTCAGCTACCACACCCTGAACGCGTATGAAGATAGGTATCAGAGCAAGGGTCCCGCTAAACTAACAACGCTGTATAGGAAAATTGATGTTGGAGATGGGACTGAACGTGAGGCGACGGAGCTCTTCATGCAGATGCTTGAGGTCTTCCGCCACCTCACGGAACAGAAACCAGAAGCCAAGGTTACGGTCCCTGAAACAACCTCGGCAGAAGTAGCCAATACTATGATGCCTATCAGAGAAGCGGCTCCTTACTGGATCCCGCCACGGGGCCAGGGAACGAGCGATGATATTAATAATGAAAATGCAAAGGGAAGGGTTGTGTACAATTGGGTTTACCAACCATGGGACCGACAAGATATCCTAACCTTCAAACAAACCCTGCCCGACTTAAGAAAGAACCTGACAGCATTTTATACCGAATTAGGCACAGCCTTGGGTTCGACAATAATGACTTTAGCAGATATTGACTTGTTCTTTGGGCTATGTCTGCCAGCCGACGTGTGGAAGCAAATCCGGAAGGCTGACCACACGGATCTGTTTGGACATACCTGGGACCAACTCGGTAAACTAGACAGACAGCGAGAGCCGGGGAGTAAACCAGTGAAGGACATACTGGAACTCCCAGAAAAAATCGTTCAGAAATTAAAAACACTGGTCCCGGAAAGAAAAGTAGACTGGTCGATAGTTACGGCCTGTCGACAGAAACCCCAGGAAGATGTGTCAGAATACTTCTCCCGATTTGAGACAGTGTTCTCCGACTACAGTGGCCAGGACATGACCACCGCAACCGGACAGCACCTGTTTGTGCAAAATTATGTAAAAGGACTAACTCAAGAAGTCTCCCAAAAACTACAGACAAGTGAGAGTAGTTGGGGGGCCTCCAAACCCGCAGCTATCCTTCAGATGGCTCAGTATTACGAGCACCAAAAGAATGAGAATGATAGGGCATCCAAGAAAAAGAAGAAGGATTTGAAGGAAAGGGTAATGATAGCCCAGATACAGGGTATAGCGCTAGGACGGGAACATCAAAGGGGGAACTACCAATCAAACGCCCCCAGAGATCTACCTCCTAAGGATCACACCCCGACATCTCACACTGGACGGAGAGACATTAGCAATGACCAATGCGCCTTCTGCAAAGGGTTCGGCCATTGGAAAACCCAGTGTCCGGTTTTGCTAGAGATGAATAGAAATAGGGATTCCAGGGATGTGGCAGGTGGTCCGAGGAATAGAGTACAGGGACGAGGGAACTCCAACGACACTAATAATGACAGATCCGGAAGACTGAATACATTTGACCGTCCCCGACAGAATCAATATCAGCTATCCGAAGGTGAATATGCCCCCGATTTTGCATAGGACTGCCAGGGGCAAGGGAGGGATCCAGTCGAGCTCTGTGTTGACCAGCAAGGTCCTTATGTCACCGCTAAGGTCTTGGGTACAGAGTCTCCATTCTTGGTAGACACTGGGGCGACACGTAGTGTGTTATCAAAACGACTGATTCCAAGGGCACCCTTGTCTGGCTCACACATAACGTCGATAGGTTTCGATGGGACGCCCTCCACTAACCCCCTGTCCGTACCTATTACCTTTGACCTAGAAAGCAACACTGCTGACGCGACATTTCTACTCTCCTCCAACTCCCCTGACGCCATTATGGGCATTGACTTACTGAAACATTTTCGAGCTACCATTAGGTGTTCCCCAGATGGAATACGAGTCATTCTGTACGACAACCCAGACATGCCCAGATCCCGTCCCCCACGACACATGTGCTGCATAACTAACGCTGACCTGTCCCTGCTTGACACCCTGCCTCCGTACCTGTGGGCCAAAAATGACTCTGATGTGGGGCGAATGATGATTGACCCTATTCATATAACTGTAAGACAGGACGCTATGCTCCCGAAACTCCCGCAATATCGGATATCCCCAGAGGGTGAGAAGGCACTGGTAGCGATCATTCAGTCTCTGGTAGATGCAGGAGTGGTTGAAGAAGTGGTTAGCAACGTCTGCAACAGCCCAATCCTACCTATTGTTAAGAAACAAGGTGAAGGAGATGAGAAAGCATACCGCTTCATCATCGACTTACGAGAGATTAACAAAGTGGTTGTACCCCAATATCCTGTGGTCTCTGATATCACCACCATTCTGACCCTCATCCCGTCCACTGCCACCACCTTCTCTGTTGTCGACCTTAAAAACGCATTTTTCTCTATCCCCATCCACCCAGACAGCCGTTATCTTTTCGGCTTCACTTTAAAATCTCGCTCGTACCGATTTTGTAGAGCTCCCCAGGGGTACACTGAAAGTCCCAGCATTTACAGCCAGGCTCTCAAAAGACAGCTGGATGCCTTCCAGCTACCAGCGGGAGTGGTGTTGATCCAATATGTCGATGATATCCTTTTGGCGGCCGACACCACCCCGCTTGCAACGACAGCCACCGTCCAACTCCTACACTTCCTTGCAGAAAATGGCCATAAAGTCTCCAAAAAGAAGTTACAGTTCTGTCAGCCACAAGTGACTTACCTAGGCCATCTTCTGTCCAAAGAAGGGAGGAAACTTACACCTGACCGAATCCAAACTATCCTAGACACCCCCATCCCAAAAACGCAAAAGCAGGTCCGCTCTTTGGTTGGCCTAACCTCTTTTTGCAGACAGTGGTTGCCTAATTACAGCCTCATTGTGAAACCATTACTTGCCCTGCTGACCAAAGATGTCCCCTCCCCGCTTCCTTGGACCACTGAGTGTCAAGCCTCCTTTAAGGAATTACGGGATGCACTCTGCTCAGCACCCGTCCTCGGAACGCCGGATTACTCCAAACCCTTCTCCCTCTTCACCCACGAAAGGGAGGGATGTGCATTGTCTGTCCTGACTCAATCGATTGGCCCTAAGCAGCGCCCTTGTGCCTACTTCTCCGCCACTCTTGATCCTGTAGCCAGAGCCTTACCTGCCTGCCTTCGAGCAGTAGCTGCCGCTGCTGTCTCCATCCGTCAGAGCGAGGGAATCGTACTTACCAACTCCCTCACTGTATTAGTGCCCCATGCAGTTGACACCCTTTTGAACCAGACAAAGACCCAACACCTGACTAGCGCACGACTGACGGGGTACGAGTTGACTCTGCTTGCACCCCACATCACACTAAAGAGATGCACGACTTTGAATCCTGCCACATTGTTACCCCTGCCTGAAAACGACCCCGACGTTCCTCCCATACACGACTGTGTGACCCTCACAGACGAACAGACTAGGAGTAGGGTTGACCTCCGAGACACTGCTTTTCCTGACCCCGATGGAGAGCTATGGGTAGACGGCTCATGCATCAAACTCCCAGATGGCACCACTTCAGCTGCCTATGCAGTCACGACAGCCCGAACAGTAGTTGAGACAGCCTGCATCACACAACGATCTGCCCAGGCAGCAGAGTTGATAGCCCTCACCCGAGCATGCATCATAGCCGCAGGGACCACCGCGAACGTATATACGGACAGCCAGTATGCCTTCGGAGTGGTCCACCATTTTGGGCTCCTGTGGAGGGAGAGGGGATTCCTGACGTCCCACGGTACCCCAATCCTCCACGGGGATTTAGTGTCCGCTCTGATTGAGGCAGTTCTCCTCCCCAAACGATTAGCGGTGATCAAATGTCAGGCACACAAAAGAGTGACAGACTTAGTCGGACAAGGGAATGCATTTGCCGACATCACTGCACGAACCACAGCTGAGAATAGGACAGTGACACGCATATATGTGACTAGGTCACAAGCAGAAAAATGGAGTGACACAAGGGAAATGATCAGAGACATACAGTCGGCCAGCACCCCTCACGAATTGACTAAATGGGCAAGGGTGGGTTTGAAGGACGAAGAGGGTTGCTGGCGAACAAAAGATGCAAACAAATGGTTGCTGCCCGACTCATATCTGATTCCCATACTGACAATGGCTCACTCCCCCGCACACATAGGATCTGCACCCATGATCGAACTCATTTCCAAAGTCTGGCATAACGACAAAATCCCCGACTCAGCCAGACGCCTAGTTCAGCAGTGCCTCATCTGTCTGCAACACAACCCCGGGAAAGGGACTGTAGTACCCCGGGGAGGGTTCGGGACCCCCAATCACCCCTTTGAGGTCCTTCAGATGGATTACATCCAACTAGAGAGATGCCAAAACCTGAAGTATGTACTAGTCGTTGTGTGTGCCTTCAGCAAATGGGTGGAAGCCTATCCAACCCGTGACAACACTGCCATGACTACTGCCAAAGTACTACTGAAGGAATTCTTCCCTCGCTATGGCCTTTGTCGAATTTTGTGGAGCGACAACGGCCCCCACTTCATAGCTGAGGTTATCCAATTAATCCTAAAAGGGTTGGGGGTGAAGCAACGATTTCATGCGGTCTTCCACCCCCAATCCGCTGGTCTAGTGGAACGCCATAATGCCACCCTGAAGCTGAAACTGGCAAAAATAGTGGCCACCACTGGACTTAACTGGCCGGATGCCCTCCCACTGGCCTTGTTATCAATGCGCTCCACTCCCACCAAGCACCATTTGACCCCCTACGAGGTCGTGTTTGGGCGTCCGATGAATCTCTGGACTGCTCCCAAACCGACCTCCATTCATGACGTCCCGGACGTCCTACTATCTGATTATTTGTGCAAGTTAACTAAAACGTTGTCTGTCATTCATCAACAGGTGCAGCAGGCTATCCCCGATGCTTCCAGGGGCCCCGGCCATGACATCCAACCGGGAGATTTCGTGCTGATACGAAATTTCCAGCGAACAAAGAGTCTGGAACCTCGGTGGACGGGCCCCTGGCAAGTGCTGATCACCACCCGAACGGCACTCCGAGTGGAGGGGAAGAGGCACTGGCTGCACGCGCATCATTGCCGAAAAGTCTCTGCAAACCTGGCCACAACAGAAAACGTCAGCACCCAAGAAGAGCTCCTGAGCAAAGACCGACCGATATTGGACTGTTATCCCGATACTGGGGCACTCGAACTTGCAAAATTCTCCGATCCCACTGTGCCGTCCAGAGAAGGGTATTTCCTGCGTCGAAAGGGGGGAGTTTCGGCTAAGTAGGCCACGGACTAAGTTAAATCTCAGAACGGTGACCTAAACACAATAAAAGGTTGCCGGGAGAGAAGCTAAACGAAGTCTGTGGTTCTGCCCGCTACCGAGCTCCCTTGAAGGTGATGGAAGCGCCAGATAAGAAGATGATGGAAGCGCCAGATAAGAAGATGATGGAAGCAACAGGAAATACCCAGTATAGAAATCCAAAGACTGACAACTTGCACAAATCAAAGACAATCGCACTCTTCATTGTCTTCCTCTTCTGCCTCCTCCTCATGACCTCCTTCTGGATTCTGGAGGAAAGCACACCGGCTCATGAGGCATTGCTACCTACTGTGCAGCCGACCCCCCTGAAAGAGCATCACCTAATCTCTCTGTCGCCTCAGCTCCGAGAGAGGTGCAGGGAATTCTGGAACAATTCCTTTGTGCAACTGTTGCACCAACACAACATTGCTGCCAATGCTACGAACTGTTGGATCTGCGGGTTGCTCCCGCATGCCACTGGACACTCTATTCCCTTCATCCCTTCACCCTTCTCAGTTCACGGCTCATGCCTCGCCTGGCTGATCCTCATGCAAGAGAGCCACAAGGATAACGCCACCTCTGGCCGGACAGTGTCACACTTCTACTCTGGGTTCTGGCTGAACAGAACCGGAAAGACTCCTGCTGCTTTGTGCCCTGCGCTCGCAGGCGCCACCTTCATCAAAGACATTCCAGCCAAAGAACGAGTCGAAGTACAGGTGCTCCACAATCCAGCCAGAACCACCTTCTCTCATCTGCAAAAACAAACTACCGCCACACTGACTGTGGCTCTGTCTGTTATTAATGTCACCGGCCTTGTGTGCCTAGAAGGCCAGGGAACGCAACCGGTGGGTCACAGCGCCTGCCGAATCACCAGGACATTGGACACAGCTGACCCCCCTTCCTTTGTTGCTTCTCCAAACATGTACTTTGTGTGTGGCACCAAAGCTTACACCTGGCTCCCGAGAGGTTGGAAGGGTACCTGTTACATTGCCTTCGTTCTCCCACCCACATATGTAGCCCCTGCCAACCATCACCGGCAGAGGCGTGCAGACGACCTTGGACAAGCCGACTCCACCGGAGCACAGTTCCTAGATGCAGCAAAGGGACTTGTTCCTCTGTGGGGCCCAATGACAAACAGCCGTGCTATCCGGCACCTGACCCAGGCAGTAGAAACAACGATCAACATCACTGCCGGTATCCTCGCCAACAACACTGCGGAACTTCAGGCGGTCCGTCTCGTGACCCTCCAAAATAGGCTTGTCCTAGACGTGGTCCTAGCCGACCGAGGAGGAGCATGCCGCATCATCGGATCCAGCTGCTGCACATACGTGCCTGACAACTCGCCTTCAGTCTACAAAGCCATTGAACACCTCCACAGACTTTCCTCAGAGGTTCACCAAGAACAAGAAGGATGGTCGCTTGGGAACTGGTTTTGGGACACTTTGAAGAATTGGGGTTGGAAGTTGTTTTCCTTTGTGTTGATACCTGTTGTGATCTTAAGTGGGTGTTGTTTAGGTATCCAATGTCTGCCACCTTTGTGCGGCCTTGTTTCTAACTGTATGTGCCCAAAGACTTTGGACTTCCGAAACGAGCACATGAGTCCCCTCTATGAAGTAGAAATACGTGGCCTTATGGGAATAAATTCAAACTGACAAGTTGGCGAGATATGTTAAAAGGGAGGACTGTGGAATTTTGACTTGCGATCTGAACATCATCTGCGCCAGCTTGTCACCTATGTACTACATGCACGGCAGCTATTCTAGGTCACCTATGTATTACGTGCATGGCAGCCATTTTAGGTATCATGGTCTCCCTGTCCACGATCGATCGCCAGCATGTCCCTCTGACCCAGCAAGCATCCTCCGCGCACCCTGGCTCCCCCTCCCTCCTCCTCCTTACGAGCAGGACCCTACTGCATGACCCTGTCCTTGGGAGTCACGCTAGCGCCTGACCAACACCTCCTCTCCTCCCATGAATGCCCCTCTGTTGACAAACCTCCCTCCTGCGCTGGATTGTCCACGCGGCATGAATACCACTCCATTGATGGCCCCTCACCCCGTGTCCGACTGTCCACACAGGTCCGAGGCCATTGCCTAAGCCGGGAGATATCATTTACTGCCCTTTATTGTATGAGGTCGCTCTCCTTCAAAGGACCCTCTATTGATCCAGGCCTCCCCACCCCCTGTGATATGATCAGGCGCACACATCCTAAGACTCGACGGAACACTCAGCTGCGTGATGGTCCCCTCCTCTTATCAGCAGGTTGAAAACCTCTATTGTGAAGGTATATGGGGGTGGGATTGACGCTAGGATTACGGGGATGTCTTTTTCTCTTGCCTTACAAAGACTTGATTGTATTAAAGGAAGGTCACATGCCATAAACCAGTGTATAAGAGGCCAGGCCTCCGAGAGGCTGTTAGAGCACCTCGACATGATACCTTGTTGTCTGATCTGATGTGTTCTGCTCCGTCGGAATAAACTTCTGTTTCCTGCCTTCTGGTCTCCGGCGCCTGCCTCATTGCTTGATAAACTTGAATGGTACAAGGGCGGTTAGCGCCGGGCAAATCTTGAGAAAGGTCCTAGCCCTACCTTTTTCTACATGACCAGAATGGCGGCATTCTATGTGATAGCAAGGCGGCTACGGCTACAGGCAGCAGGAGAGAGGATCTGGAGACGGGAGGAGCAAGTCTACAGACAGCGGATCACACTCTTTCAACTTACTGAGGCAGAGATCCATGAACGGTACAGGCTACACCCCCACACCATCCTGGACTTGATAAGAGACCTGCCCCCACTCCTGGAGCACCCAACACCAAGGGCGCACGCCATACCACCACATGTGCAGGTGCTCTGTAGCCTACACCTGCTTGCATCTGGCAGTTACCAGGGGGTGATAGCTGCGGTAGGTGGGGTGTCCCAGAGCTGCCTGTCCAGTTTCTTCAGGAAGTTCCTGGAGGCCATGATGCATAGAACACATCATTACATCAGCTTCCCTGACACACATGCGGAACTGTTGAAGACCAAGACTGACTTCTACCAAATGGCAAACTTCCCACATGTGATCGGCTGCATTGATGGCACACACATCCCAATCTGCCCACCTGCAGCCACAGAATACATTTACAGGAACAGAAAGTCCACCCACTCAATAAATGTGCAGGTAATCTGTAATGCCAACAACAGAATCACAGATATTGTGGCCAAATTCCCAGGAAGCACCCACGACTAATACATCTATCAGAACAGTGGGATCTACACACGCCTGACAGCGGGGGAATTCGGAGAAGGATACCTGCTAGGTAAAACACTGTGACACACCCTGATAGATATTGCAGATGTACGTTCTGTTGCGCATGTGATTAATGGCTCTCTCATTTCCACATAGGTGATAGTGCATATGCCGTCCGCTCGTTCATCCGGACACCCTACCTGAACCCATCAACCCCGAGTGAGAGACGATACAGCGTGGCACACAAATCAACTTGCAACGTTGTGGAGCGCACCTTTTGGCTGTTAAAAAGCAGGCTCCACTGACTCCACAAAAGTGGAGGCGCACGTCAGTACTCACCCCTCATCTGCAGTAAGATCATCACAACTTGCGCTCTGTTGCACAACCTTGCTACAAAGAAAGGTACAGAAGTGGAATTAAGTGATTATGAGGACCACAATGATGAATGTGCACAGCCTGAGCCCAACACAGCAGGAGTGGCGCCAGCAACAGATAGGAGACAGAGACGGGCAGAGATCACACGCAACTATTTCTAAGTAAGGAGACACAGCCAGGTGTAGTATGTACACAACGTAGTTTAATTTTTTGGCACTACGCCAGTGCACAAAGGCACAAATGTGCAAAACCAATTGTAGCCATCCACTTTGGCAGTCCTGGGTTACTTCACCCATTGCAGGTTAGGGAGTGTGGGCAGCATCAGTTTTTGTGGCCACGCCTACCGGTGACGGATGACATTGGCTGGCTGTCCTCACTGGGTGCGTGGGCAGTGGCAGCCCCATGGAGCCTGCTGCTTCTTCGTGTGTCAGTAATAAGGGGGGTTGTCATGCTGCTCCTTACACATCGCCTGCAAAGCAGGGAAGTGGCAGTGGCCAGGCGGTTGACTGTCCTTGTATGTCGTTCTGCCCGCTGCCTCTCCTTTCGCCTTGCTGCCTTGTCCTGGTCAAGCTTGCTGCACAAGAGCAGTACAGACTGGGACATGTCCCGTATGCCCGCAGCCATCTCTCTACTCCCCTCCGCCATTGAGCTAATGCCCTTTTCAATGTTTGTCATGTTCTCATTCAGGTTCCTCATCTGGCGTTGCACCGACTGGATGGTCTTCTCCTGCATGCGCTGTATTTTCACCATGCTACTCTCAAGTCCACAGAAAACACTGGGACCCTCAACATGTTGCAATTCATTGCTGTCTCTGGCCTGGCGACGTCTGACACCTGTGTGGGCCCCCTCGGTGCAGGACTGCTGATTGCCAATGCTGTCCTCACCGGCCACGGTTGATGTTTCACCCCCCACCGTGTCTCCTGCTGATGACTCCATTTCTATTAGTGTGGCAACTACATGCCTCTTGCTTTTTTGGACGGCAGGTATTGTGACAGCCGGTGACGCAAGCAGTTCAGGTGAGGACAGTAGTAGAAGGGAGCCAAAACGCTCTGGGGAGGCCTGCAGCTGTGGTGACGCTGGAAGGTCTTGGGAGGCTGGCTGTGCTGGTGGTGCTGCAGTTTGCTGGGTGGTATTCCCTGCACTTGTGCTCACCTCCTGTGTGTCTTCCCTCTGTGGTGCACTGCCTTCCTTCTCCTTGGTACACCTGCAAGATGTATCGCCTGTGGACATAAATTCGTACATTAGCTCTGTGGCCTTGCAGCCCTGCTTATACAATTAAATTCTGATCTCTGAAACACTGTTGCTATTGCCTCAGCTTGCTTATCACTGATGTGTGTTGCATGCCTTGTTCTTTGGTATGCTGTCTGACATGGTAGATGTTTCATTGACTACATCTCCCATAATGCATTTATGGTGTATGTTGCTACCTGTACTGGAGTGGGGTTAACACTACCACATAGGGGAAGGGGAATGCGAAGGGGATGAGGTAGGGGTGATTGCTGTTCATGCTTCTTACCTTTTCTGGTGGCAGCTCGGACTGAGCTGTCTGCATCTCCCACTCCACAGACGCTGTCTGGTTCGATGGTGGACTCCACCAGCTCCTCCAGCTCAGTCAGGGCAGGTGCCCTGTCGTTCCCTCCTCCAGTCAGGTTTGCCTGTTTGTTGAGCTCAGCCATCTTTCGCTTTGTCAAGCTCCGGAGGTCGTACCACCTCTTCTTCAGGTCGTCAATCTCCCGTGTGGTGACTCCGATGGCATTTACTTTTAACTGTATTGCCAGCCAAATCTTCCTTTTGGCAGATTCTGCCACCAGCAGGGACTGCTTCTCAAACACTTTATTGTGCTCCTTTACAACCTCCTCCACCAGGACCTGCAGCTCCATTGTGCTGAATTTGATCTTCCTCTTCCTCTCCTCAACTTCACTCTCTGTGTCTTTGCTTGCCATTTTTTCAATTTCCAAGGAGTAAAGTTTTCCAGTGACTTAAGGGCTCTGCTCTGCTCTCACAGCCTCTCCAGCAGCTTCAGATTGCTTGCACCTACATGTGTGTGGCCACTTCCTGGTTGGGAGGAAGGGTGGTTGCGCATGATTGGCTGAATCCTGGGTTTTTTCCAATTTTGAATAGCCAATTCCATATTTACCGAAACGGAATTTACCGATCGGTGTTGAGGATTCGGTATTTATTTACCGAATTGTACAGATTCGGTAATTTTTACAGAATTATTACCTACACCCCAAATACCGATTTCTAAATACAGATTCGGTAAAATTCATAAAACATCGGTATTTAAGAAACGCTATTTGGGATTTACCTACATATGGCCCTTAAATTTCAATGAGGTATAAAACAGCATTGACCATTTGAAAGGCTGAAGGAAGCACTCACTTCGGCCCCTCCAGCACCCCAAACATGATCTACTCTCATGAACAACCTTTCTCTGTGGCGACAGATGCCCCATTTTATGCAAATGGTGCTATTTTGTTGCAAAGAAACACTGAACTGAGGCATTACACTGTGTTGCCTGATATTCTTAAACTTTAATTGCAGCAGACAGGATTTATACAATTTGTGATAGAGAGTTTTTAGCAATTAAGGAAGGATTCAGCCAGTGTAGGCATTATTTGAGCGAGGTCAAGTTTCCCATTACAGTGTGATGGGTGTGATGAGACCATAACATCTGGGATATTTAAAACCAATAAGATTTTTGGATCCTTAGCATGCTAGATATACATTATTCATTATGTTTTCATTGCACTTCAACATCACATATTTGTGCAGAAGGGGTCATGATAATGCATGTGCTTTACCCATCCTTAAGAGGAAGATCAGGAAGGGGATAGCAATGCTCCTACTCTTCTGATGGTTCCAAATTAAACAGATTTAACTGATGCATCCCTAAAACAGATGAGCAGGTGTGAAACAAGAAGAATGGATTGAAACACTCCCAAAGAAAAGAGGATTGCCCAAAAAGGTTTTGACTCATTTAGGAAGGCTACAAATGCTATCCAAGTCAATGCAGGCACAGGTTTTAAATATGTGTCATGATAAAAAATGGCAGAGAATCAGGTATTAAAAGGATAAATGATTTTTTCAGAGTTATTTTGGGTGGCCTCAGTTGTTTAGTTTAGTGGAGGAATGTTTGTGCCAAAGCCAAGACCCACTGATCAAAGATCTATTGGGTTACTACAACCCCTTACAGCTCCTCAGAACCCAAGTCTTGTATAGCCATGCTAAATCCCAGGATCATATAGTTGTTATGGTAGTTGTAAATTACCTTACAAAGATAGCACATTCCTGTCATGACTCAGGGACAAAGCAGGCAGGCTTCACTTAAACAAAGCTGAAAGATCTCGGAGAAGGGCAGAATAAGGACTCTACCAGCATGAAGACTGGAGACCAATTCATGGAAGACTGGGTGTGAGGGACCGGAACCAGTTTTTCCAGGTCTAACGCAGAAGGTCAGCCAATCAGATGGCAGTAGGATCACACTCTGGGATATGTAAACAGCTGGGAGGCAGTAGCAATTTGCCTTGCAACTGCTTAGTTGTATGGCTCTCACTCACTTAGCTTGAATTCTATTTACGGCATTTCCCTGCAACTTTGTTTTGCTCTACCTTTTTCCCTTATGCTTCCCTTTGTTCTTCCTTAGTATTCCTCAAAATCTACTCTCCATTGACTTTCACCTGCTCACTGGTTTTTGACATGATCACAACTAATCAGCATGTTCTAATGCTCTAGAGCTCATGGAAGGTAACTGGACACTTCTTGGGTTTGTTATCCGCTTTCCTTTATTACGCTTCAGTTAGACTTGCTGTACCAGTTGTGTGTGGTTCCTTTACAAACCTCCCAAAAAGAGTGTTTTGCTCAAGTCATCTAAAATGCCTGAGAGGTGTGAGATCTACTCCACCGTGTTTTTCTCTCTCATTCCCAATTCCCCTGCTCCCCTCTTATAAATAGTAGGTATGGGATTCCTATTCTTCCACTTACTGTTGTTACTTGGTGGAGAGTAGTGGAATAGCATCAAAATGTCTTCCTCCCACATGACTCCAAACAGGGTTGTGACACTTTCATTCCTCTCAAGAGTCTACCATCCACTTTAGTTCTGGCAATATTTCTTGGATAACACTTGTAAATGGCATTGACTGTCTGTGTTAATCATCAATGACTGAGGTTCTCAGTTTGGGGCTCATTTTTGTCAATCCCTGTTGAAAACTTTAGAATCACCTCACTTTCCACATACATACACAGATGCACAATTAGAAATGATGAATCAGGAATTGGAACAGTATCTACAATGTTTAGATGCAGCACTTCCAGATTTGGATTCTGTGCCTCCATTAGCCAACATTTCATATAAGAATTCTTTACATAGTGCTTTGGGTTATTCACCTTTTTCATGATTTATGGGTTTCACCCGAGTACTTGGCCAAGTCTAAAAGCATCTGCAACAATTACCTTATAACAAGAGTTGACAAGATCCCTACAGGCTATACATAAGTCTGCCTGTGCAAACATCATGAAAGCTATGAGACATTTGCACATAGGAAGAGAGGTTCCATTCAAATGATATTCTGTGGTTATCCACAGAACATCATACGATTCCAGTGACCCATCCCAAATCTACTCCCTTGTTTGTAAGCCCTTTTAATATTCTGACATTAATAGACAAACTGCCTTTAGTTTAGAAGAAACATCCTGCTGTTTATATATCCTTAATCTAATTGGCTAACGTGTCAGATAATGATCCTCCTCCTCCCATCTTAGTGGATGATTCTCTGGAATATGATGCAGACAATATTAGGGACTATCAGGTGGTACGGGGATTGTAAGAGTACGTTTTCCATGGAATGGATGTGATGTATCTGAAAACTCTTGGAACCCAGCTTTGTTATTCATGTATCTTGTCCTATTAATCAATTTCAAGCATCCTTCCCTGGTAAACCTGGGTCTGTTGTTGAGAAAAAGTATTGTAGAAGGAGTGTTATGCTAGGAAATGATGTAAAACGGTGTAAAATGGAAAAGAAAGTCATACCTGAAATGTTGGAGAAAATGGATCATAGGGAGTTGATGGATTATAGCAAAAAACAAAGCAAAACAAAAAAAACTACAATCACTTTTGGGTGATAAGACAAAAGTCACAGTTAGAAGTAAACATCTCCCAGGTGAAGAGAAGAACATCAGTAGAAAAATTGGAACAGAGGGATAGACGTCTACTAGTAACAGATAGCCCTTATGTTTTGTAAAATTCATAGTTTTCGTTTGTTAATGATGCTGCCCACGTATTATTTATTACAGCTGCATTTAAGTGCATAAACTACGAATTATATGCCACAATTGATTCTTCCTTGTATTGTTCTTTCTTCATCCAATGTTCCAAATGCTTTCTGATTGATCCCAAACTGGCAAGTGTGTTGAGGAGGTACCCCTTCCAATCTGCCCACTTCATGGCCGGCTCACCCGGTTTTGGGAGGAAGGGCACTGGATTTGTGAGGAAGAAGGTCTGGGCACACATCGTGGTAGTGGGGGCTCACCTGCGAGAAGGGAACTGCGCTCCAACCCAGCTCCTCGTCTGCTGCGAACAGGACACAATGCTGGTGGCGCAACGTCTTACTTTGGTGCTGAGCTGTTCAGACCGGCTCCGAAGTACGTCCTTGGGCCCCTGGATGAGGTTACTTGTTAAGCAGCGATGCGCAGCAGTTGACCACGTGCAGGGGCCCTTGGGCATCTGATCGATCGTGAGCACGTGCACTGCGCCGTCAGCAAGAAAGTTCAGGTGCAGGGTTGGACAGTATGCAGTTGAGTAAATGACTGAGAAGGATAGTCAAAGCTGCTGCATGGATCCACGTCCTTGCATATGGCGTGTGGCGAGGCTCACTTGGCGGGCACGGGCAGGACGTTATGCTGAGCACCGGGAATCCCCTCTAGGGATGTGCTGAAGTCGAGGAGCATGCTGGAGCTGTGGCTGAAGGTGCTCACCTTATGTGCGCTGGGCGGTAGGCTGCTGGTGGAGACCAGGGCGTGGCTGGTTGCCTGCGGGGCTGTAGATGCCCAGACGCTCCTCTCCCTCTCTTAAGCACTGTGCAGAAGGCGCACTTTCCGTCGTGAAAGCAGACCGAGACAACATGTGAGTCAGGCGGCTGTTGCAGCAGGATTCGTTTCCCCTCGTCGCCAGTTTGTAAGTTAGTCCCCGCCACATAAACCACAGGGACAACGTTGTGATTTGGGAAGTACTTCTTTATTGCCCAAAGGGAGGCGCGTACCACCTCCGCTATGCTGAGTTCCTAATGGCACGCGCTCTCCCGTCAGGCACTGTGTGAGGTCACGTGGGTGACTGACGACTAGACTGCGACACCACAACAGGCAGATATTTTCTCGGGTATCTTCCAAGTGGTTCCATGTTAAGGTTAAGATATCTCCCAATGATTTGGCTTTTTTGAAAGTTATTCTTGGGTTTTGGTCCACTGCATCTTTAATTAGTTTTTCTTTTTGCAATATGCTCCAGTTTTTCTTTAATATTCTCTTTATCGTTGGATGTGCTAACCTGTACTTACCATGTAAAAGAGTCTCTTCATTTCCGTTTTCTTTTTTCTTTTTCGTCTCCTTCTGTTTGATAGAGTACCTCTGCTTGTGTCTTTTTACTGATTGTTTCACTTGCATCCTGTAATACACTTCTTGGGTAACCCCGTTGGATGAATATTTCTGTCATCCCCTTTATTTCTTTTTTCAATTGTTCTTCTGTTAAGCAAATTCTTTTTTGCTCGTAGCATTTGGCTGTCTGAAATACTAAATTTCAGTGCTGCGGAATGCCCACTGTTGGCATGTAACATTGAATTAGTGGCTGTGACTTTTCTATGGATGGGTGAGACCAAATTTTCATCTTGAACATCCAGATTTACATCCCAAAACTCACAATGTGTCTTACTAATAGATGCTGTAAACTTGATGTTGGCCTCATTACTATTCAATTTTTTGATCAACTACTCCAGCTCTGTTATCTCCCTATAACACAGGATAAATAAGTATTCTATAAAATGACACCAGAACACAACCTTGTCCATATAAGAGTTGTTGTCTTCTTTCCAGGCCACCTCCTCCTCCCACCACCCCATGAACAAATTTGCATAGGTGGGGGCGAAGGAGGTGCCAACGGCCGTGATCTGCAGCTGGAGATAAAATTGTTCATTGAAAGTGAACACAATATGTGTCAGGCCATATTCCAACTCGTCCTTTACCATTTGGGTGTGTTTGAAATGCTCAATGTAAATGTTTTTTTTGTAAAGGTTTTTGTACTTGTATAGCGCACAGCTACCCAACAAGGGTCTCCCGCCGCTTGTACTCATACCGTTGAGGAACCCTTCCTGGCTTTCCTTGTGAAGTGTCCACTCCTGGACACCCCCATGGTGAAACCAGGCATCCCCAGCGTTGTTGGGGGCCGTTGAGGAGATTAAGCACGCTATTGCCCAGAGTTGCAGCGTGGGGCCCATGATTAGAATAGGCACTGAGGCGAGAATATCAGGTCAGAGGAATTGATGAGCCCGAGGCCCACCGAGGCAGGAATCGAACCCTGGTCCCGGGCCTGAGCTCTGCATCAAGGTCTGCCGCTCTAACCATTTGAGCCACACTTCAATTGGTCTATCCCTTAAAAAATATTTACATGCCATGTTGCCATTATTGTGGTTGATTGATGTATAAAGGGAAACTACGTCGAGAGTCAACATGACATACTCAGTTCTCCATGGTATTCCATACAACTTTTTCAGAAGTCAGTCAAGTCCCTTAAGTATGAAGGTAAAGATGTGACATACGGTTGTAAGAACAGATCCAAAAATCGTGCACAATTTTCCATTAGAGCGCGTGTTGAGTTCACTATAAGTCTACCAGGTGGAACTTTTAAGTTCTTATGAATTTTTGGTAAAAAATGGAAGGTGGCCATTTTGCTATGCTCAGTTTTTAAATACGTGAGTTCCTCCCATTCCAGTAAGCTCTTGTCATGCCACACTTGTAGCTTCATATGGAATTATTTTTCCATCTCCCTAAGGGATTTTCTTGAGAGGCTTTGTTAGTGGGCCTTGTTGGTCAACTGTCTCATTGCCTCCTTCAAATACAATTCCCGGTCCATTAAGATTATGTTATCTCCCTTATCCGTAGGCTTTATGATACGGGAGGGGTCTTTTTTTCAAGGTGGTAATATCTTGCCATTCTTTGCGCAAGACATTTTCATGATCCTTTCCATTGTACCATCTCCTCCTCAATTTATTAAAATCCTCAACTATTAACTCATGGGAAAAATCGATTCTATTACTCAGGGGTATTTGAGGGCGGAATTTGGATTTCCTTTTGCATCCACTTGGAGTACATTTGTTTGTGTTAAAACCCATCTGTTTACCAGGGGCCATTATGGCCCCAGCTTACTAACTGCACCTACAGTCCCCCGGATCTCTGACGAGTCACTATTGCATCAGGACCATACCCCCTTCATACCCTGTTAGAGTATGAAGGCCAACAGCGAATCTCCCGCCTGCATGCTCCCCAGGACATGGGCATACACCCCCCTCACATACCCCTCCTCCCCCTCCACACACCCACACCCCCAATATGTTTAACGTTCATGAGAAGAATACAGCACGAGTTGCCATTACATTTTTTTTATGTCTATTGTTTCTAGGCGCCCAATGATGCTATTGCCATTATGATGTAACGTGTCAAAATTGTTAATAAAACACACAAAAAATCAGTTTCAACTTTATTGTGTCTGTTACTGTTCTTTCATATGTATTCTCCAGATATCTCACCATTCCTCTCGGTTGTTCTTGTATTTCATCCAGATCCCGAATTTCCAACAGTTCATTTGTATCTTTTATTTTAAAAGATGTAAGTTTCTATTTCTGGATCTTCCCTTCTAGTTTTTGCATTGGCTTTAATTTAAAATGTGCATGTAATTTCAACTTCCTGATGTATTTGTATAGTTCAACCCAGGTGCCCGTGAAGTCTGGGCTTGCTGTGGGACAACCTAAGCAAGCTGTGAGCAAGTAGCTGCAATAATTACTGGCACGGCTGGGGTAGACCCCCTGTTGCTGCTTGTCTCGAAATTGAGGATGAAAGTGAAATGTCGGTTCAGCAGTTCTGCAGCCCCTCAATCTTTCAGGAAAGAATTATTACCTGTGTGAAGTTGAAGGTATGTACTTTGTCAGCACTTTTCCTGTATGAGTCCCGTGTGAAGAGGCGTCTAAAAGATGGCCGTAAGTAAGATTTGTCCTCAATTTATCCTCAAATTACATAGTATACAAATTTACAGTTGGCAAAGCAAAATACTATTTCTCCTAAGAGGTCCTAACAAGGGTTCTGAAAGTGCAGAGGAGTAATCAGTCCCAAAGCCCTTGCTTATTACGGTAATCTGCAACATTCCATGTAACAAAACATCTGCCTACAATCTTTAGCACAGTGTATTAACAATTCACCCTTTGAAAAGCTATTGCCTTTAATACATGGTTTCCACAATAAGTAAGGCCTACTTACATTGGCATCACTTCTCATTATAAATAGATCACACCTAAGGAATCTGACATAACTTTTCCCGGTGTACCGATAAGGCCTCTAGCCATCACCAATCGCTTGTCACTATGTACAACTCAGGCCTACTGAAGTGTGCATAACTGGCAACCACCAGGCATACATTTATAAAATTACAAATATGTACAAGAATTACTGTCATGACCATGAACACTGGCGACCGTTGCGTGTCTGTCAGGTGAAATGAAAGGAAAGACACACTTATCCTTTAAAAGGACTACGAGTACCATGATCCTTTGCAAGGAGAATGCTGGGGTCTCTGGTTTATAAGGAAGACACCCAGTTTCCAGGGCTTGCTATTCTAAAACCCATCGCAAGGAGAGGAGAAGAGATTCTCCCTTGTGTTTTACAGCCATAAATAATGTGGCATTGATAAAGGAGAATCTTGTTTTCCCACAGTCAGAGCTTTGATGGCATTCACCTCGCACATAGCCAGTGCTTAATTTGAGCCCATGGTTCCCGGTGCTAGCACCAGCATTTAATTGTTAACACCTGCGCTTGTGACAGTCTGCCACAAGCTGGTAATGTCTGGCTAATTTAGAGCTGTCCACAACAAGAGTTAATTATTAATTCAATGTACATTAAAAATTACTAATACCTGCCGCCCAAGCCATTCTTATAGGCGTGGAGGCCCGACATAGTCCAAATTGTTACACCTGTAGAAGTCTGATGGTTAGTAGTTGCGTTATTACTATCATTGGCAGCATAGCAGGGCAATGTGTGGTGCAAGCTACAGCGGCTGCCTCAACAGGGCCCTGGCACTTATGTTTAGGTCTCGCCTGAGCCAGCTCATGCGCTGCCCTGGCGAGACATTTAGTAACTGGGTTTTCAAAGTGCTACCCAGAGGCTTTTGCCGGGCACCAGCTTGCTATCAAGCGCAGAAGCGCGCGCGAGACATGCACAGCTTCCACAGAGCGCGTCCTCGCGATCACTTTCACCGTGATCACTTTTGCTTTCACACCCGTGCGGCCGTTACTTTTATGGCCGCGCGGCCAATGCTTGTTTTTGTTTATTACTTTATTATTACTTTAAGCGTGACTTTATTTGTTTTTGAACTGCGCCACTTGCTTAACTGAGCAGCGCGCTTCAACACACGCGCCTTTATTTCTGCACGGCGCTGTGCAACTCTTCACCTGTTGTTGGTTGCTTCTTGTTCCCAAGTTTGCGTGGCGCTGCTTTGACTGAATTTAACTCCACAGCACTGCTTCCAATTCAAATTTAAGGAGTGGCAGAGGTGAGCACCGTGCTTTAACACACAGCATGGGCGTGCGCCTTTATTTATAAACAGTGCCACTTTCACTTTAAGCTTGCCTTCATTTGTTCATGAACGGCGTCGCTTGCAGAGCTGAGCACCGTGCTTTAACACAGGCGCCTTTATTTCTGCACGGTGCCATGCAACTCCTCCCCTGTTGTTGGTTGTTTCCCGTTCCCGAGTTTGCTAGCAGGCTACAGCAGAGCTCCGTATCTCTCCACGTTGAATGCTTGCAGAGGGGCATGGGTTAAGAGACTGGTCGGGAATCCACAGTTGTTTTGGAAGAGCAGGGTTGCTAAGTTACACCCACCACCCCTACGAGGTTGCAGTTCTTTTTTATTTTGTTTAATTTACATTAAATTAGGATTAGTTTCCAGTGCCGTTGTTAAATCTCCCGGCACCATATTCTACCACCCACTCGCCCCTCCCACAAC
The DNA here is from genome assembly GCF_964263255.1 of Lissotriton vulgaris. Taxonomy (NCBI): domain Eukaryota; kingdom Metazoa; phylum Chordata; class Amphibia; order Caudata; family Salamandridae; genus Lissotriton; species Lissotriton vulgaris. Next base: position 84,419,725 of record NC_141694.1, read on the forward strand.
ACTGCTTGCACGCCCCACCACCCCTCCGCGATTGCTCCTTTTAAATTCCCTTCTGCCAGATAGTCTACTGTGTGTTCTAATTAGCACTGAAAACGTTCAGCCTCCCCTTGCATGTCTCCTTCCCTCTCTCTGTGCTCACCATCCCTTTCTTTTGGCCCGTACATTCCTGCTCAAAGGCATCCGCACCACCCTTACCCTTTGTATGTCTCCTACCCCTGCGTGCTGTGTGTGTGTTTTGACAGCAGGAAAGGGGTGCCTCCTTAGCACTGGGGGCCCAAGGGAGCTATACTTTTAAAGCCACATTCCCAAATGGCAACAAGACTCATACCTTCCCCCACCCGCTAACTATTAACTCTAAAATAGCTGATGTTCACTTTTAGCAAAGCATAAACAAACATATGGTTTACTGACAATCCGGTAGCCCTGATACATTACTTAAGGGCACTTGAAAGGTGCTAAAAAAAAAATTAGTAATAAGCAATTGCATTATAAAGCCAATAGCTCTAACTAAAAAAAAGTTAGTCCTATTGCAATGAAAATGCTTGTTTTGTTAGGTAAAAGTGCAACACCGTTTTTGCGACGTGCCTGTGGCACGGTTTTATTTTGCATGCTCATAAAATTAAAGTACCGCTTTCTTTTGTTTATAAAGGAAGCTAGCTGCTGCTTCTCATAATAGCAGCTAGATAGTGTTGTGTATGCACACCTATTCATATCAAAGTAATCTCAAGTTAATGAGTTATTCAAATTTGCAATGTGCGCGTGCTACCACCTTGGAGAAAGGTCAGACCCCTGTCTTTCTCTGTACCTTGAAAACAATTGTGAAAAGGCTGTGGAATATTCACAACCTGTGAGGTGGAGCACAGCTTTGGTGGGGCGACTAGTGTCGGCTCCTGGTATTTAACACAAAATTCATAAACTTCAAAATGAATTCATTCAAAAGTATTGGGTTTAATTAAACATATGACACTTCTTCAATTATTCCACTAGAATTATCTCATTTGTAATTCATAAACATTTCATTGCTGAAACAACCTGAATTTGTAAGCTATTAGCAGTTCATACTGGGCAAAGGTAAATCAAAATATATACATTAGATCATACTGAAATCAGATAAACAGTTAAAGAAACAAATCCCAATGCATTTCGGGTTCTTTACAGTGCGAACCCTTCTTCAGGGGCTTTATGAGTGATGTTGAATTGCAGATAACATTCAAATGTTCATATCCACAGGAACCTACAAAAGCAATCGGTGTCTAAGTCACCAAACAATAGCCAATATGTACAGAACCAATATACACAATTCTTACAGTTGTAGCGAATAGAATTTGCACTCTGGAATGGATAAAAAGTATCAAAAAGAAAGAAAGAAAAGCCCTTGTGATATACAAAGAGAAACCATTCATTTTTTGGATATAGAGATTCAGAAAACAACTGATGGCATAAAGACATCGGTTTACAGAAAGCCCACAGATGTGAACAACGCCTTACATTTCCACAGTGCACACCCAATGACATTAAAACAGCATCTACCTTTTTCACAATTCATGAGGATAAAACGAATTACCTCGGACCCTCAAGAAAGTGACATGTTGATTCAAGATCAATCTGAGAGATTCAAAGCCAGGGGCTATCCTGCAGAGATAGTGGAGACAGCTCGTGCACGTATTGATACAAAACAGAGAGAACAACTATTGCAACCACGCATTCAGTCAATACAGAAACGGGAAGTGTTTGTGTTAAAACACTCCAATCAAGCATCCCAAATGAAAAGGATTATCAGGAACAGGTGGGACATTATTGACCAAGAAAAAGACTTCACGACCATATTCAATGGTCCACCTCTATTTGCCCACACCAGATCTAGGAACTTACGAGAATTTCTTAAGCCTAAACAAAGAATCTCAGAGACGCATAAAGGAATGCGAAAGTGCTACAATTGTGGACAATGCAGTAACGTCATCATAGGCAATGTATTTACACATCCACATACAGGCAAACCATTTAAACTACAACACACTTCGGACTGCAATACTGAACAAGTGATTTATGCCATCAAATGCCCCTGTGGCTTAGTATACATTGGGAGAACAAGTCGTAAAATCAAAACAAGAATTGTTGAACATAAGAGTAGAATCCGTAACCAAAACACGACCTCTCCACTAGCAGCACATTGGATACAAGCAGCACATACGATACCACAATTGCACTTTACCATACTTGAACACATCAAACAACAGGCAGGCACTGACATTAATACCACATTAGCTCGCAGAGAAACATTTTGGATTAAAACCTTAGGGACAGTGACACCGTCAGGCCTTAATGATCATTATGAAATGATTTGTTTTTTATAATCTAATTCTATGGTCATATTTGCATTTACATACTGTATCTATAATGTAAGGAATTTGCACTCTGGTTTCACACAGTTATGTTTACCCTCAGGTTGGGGTAGGCAATTACATCACCTAGGCTCTTTGAGCATCACTTGCACATTCAGTGTGTATTTTCACACTTCAGGAGTTATTGTTCATCTTCCTGTTTCACAAGACACTTCGTTCTTATAATTATTTGTCAGACACGCTAGTGGTTTCTGTTATACACAACACATGGAACATCCTGTGCCTTAGATCCACCTTGTCATAGACTGAATGACACTTGTGGACATTGCAACCAGCCATATTCACCTTTTGTTAACCGTGCTGATACGTGTACAATAAAGTTTTATTTAAAATTTCAAACATCGGCACCACATCGTTTTTTTACATTTATTATTTACTGCACTTATTATGGTTTTAATACATTATTAGTCACTTTTTAGATTCGTTTTGATTTCTCAAGTAAAGTTTTTCGTCTTTCAACACGGTCGCACACATGCACAAAGTACTATGCCTTTAAATATTTGGGCATGCCGGGATTCCTTTTCCAACGCGGAAGCAACAGACACACACGCGGGCAATTTAAGGATTCAGAATAGGTTCTTCAAGGTAAGAAACGCACACGTTTATACAAATATTTATACTCGTTACGATACACGTCATTTAGCCTCCGTGTATCCATTCTTTTCAGATGGATCGGACAGTTACTTTGAAATAACGAGAGTCCCTTAAAGCACACAGCGGCTTTGGACGCAAATATTGGTAAGTGCGTTTGGGCACTTGGAGTAACTAACAACAGAGTGTAATTATCCTGACTAGTTTCTTTATCGGTGTTACTATCTCGTATTCCGTTACAGTGATTCTACGGGATAAGTCTCTCGTTTTTTGAGTGATTCATATGAGATTGTTGTCACGTATCTCTCAACCAAGCAGTTGGTAAGAATATATTTTAATTTGATACTTCATTTATATCGAGTTGTACCCTTTCAGATTGGTATTACTCACAGGGAGACCCCGCACCTTGGGTTACTATGGTTTTCACAGATGTCACCACACATAATTATTTAATAATGATTTTGTACTCATAACACAAGGGTTCACGCACTTCACAAGGGCTTTTCTTTCTTTCTTTTTGATACTTTTTATCCATTCCAGAGTGCAAATTCTATTCGCTAGAACTGTAAGAATTGTGTATATTGGTTCTGTACATATTGGCTATTGTTTGGTGACTTAGACACCTATTGCTTTTGTAGGTTCCTGTGGATATGAACATTTGAATGTTATCTGCAACTCGACATCACTCATATATCCCCTGAAGAAGGGTTCACACTGTAAAGAACCCGAAATGCATTGGGATTTGTTTCTTTAACTGTTTATCTGATTTCAGTATGATCTAATGTATATATTTTGATTTACCTTTGCCCAGTATGAACTGCTAATAGCTTACAAATTCAGGTTGTTTCAGCAATGAAATGTTTATGAATTACAAATGAGATAATTCTAGTGGAATAATTGAAGAAGTGTCATATGTTTAATTAAACCCAATACTTTTAAATGAATTCATTTTGAAGTTTATGAATTTTGTGTTAAATACCAGGAGCCGACACTAGTCGCCCCACCAAAGCTGTGCTCCACCTCACAGGTTGTGAATATTCCACAGCCTTTTCACAATTGTTCTCATAATAGCAGGCCAGAAATGCAAATTCGCCATTGCATGAGCTAATGAATTACATTGCCAAACTAAAACAATTCAGGTATTTTTGTAGACCATATCTGCGGGTTGGTGGAGCTCCTATACATTGCTGTTGCTAATAATCTGTGTGGCAGTAACAGCCCCTGAATTAAAAAAAAAACTCAGAAAGGTCAAGGTTCACGCGGCACTGGGCATAACTTTGGAGCCATGAAAACATGCAGCATTTCGTTTTTAGTTACACTCTGCAACTTACACATATGCACAAGAACGTAAAGCAATAACTTGAGTTTACAATGCCTTTTTAACATTCTGAATTGCCTGCTTTGTTATTCTGCAGTATTCACTCGCACCATTTCAGCTGCATGTAGACATAACATAGGTATTGTACTTGAATTGTGGTATCATTTTGAGTCCAAGTTTAGATGAGTGAGACGGTCGTTTCTTAATTCATGTCCTGCTGAGAATGCAGCGGTTCTATGTTTCACGTGCTTGAGTAATTCATTTTCATTATAAGATTATCGCATTTCTCTAAGCAATATACGTTTTACTCCACTTTCTTTACGTTTTAGACATTTGTAAGAGCTCACGTGGATTGAGAATGACACGTCTTACATATTTCACGAATAGAGTGTTTGATTTCCGATGCCATGCAAATAATATGTGGTTTTTTAGCGACTGCAGCTTCGCAAATCATTTGGAAAAGTGTGTGCTCTGAAATGTGAGCTGGAATCTCCATCTTGTTCTGAAAGCTAGAGGCCTTCTTAGGGTGAGAGAGGGGGAGAGAGCAGCAAGAAGAGAGTGAAGGTAGCGGTAATGAATATAGACAAGCATTGGCACAGCCAATAGGTCTCGCCTTTGCGACCTTTTAAGTGTTTGGCCATGCAACGGTTGATGTTGTTGCATCAAGGATATTGTGCTGCATAACTAATTACTTATAAGGTCCCAAAAGCGAGACCTATTGGCTATGACAATGCTTGTTTTATTTTACAAATTTAGCCCTGCTAACTTCGGAGTGAAGGGGCCCCTTGCTTCATGTTTTTGTGCAACAAACAGGTTCTGGGGAAAGTGTGTATGAGTGCAGGAATATTTATCCGAAAACAGAGCAAATGTGTTGCTTTGTGATAAACGCTTTGGAATCTCAATGAGTTGGAAACGCTGTGCAAAGTGTGTTTACCTGAAGAAAGAATTATCTTAAAATAGAGCAATTGGCTTTGTGTTTGTTGAAAAGGCGAGGAAGACACAATTGAACTGACATGAATTGACAGAGAGCGCCGCTGTACAAAGCGTGTTTAACTGGAGAAACAATTATCCACAAATAGAACAACTCACTTTTCTTGTTTTGGAAATGCGAGGAAAGGGCTTTCGATTTTAGGTGAGCAGTGAACACTCCGGAAGTGCACGCAATTTGAAAGCCTTTTTGTTTCAACCACAAGATAACTCACCTGGTTTCATAGTAAGTGCTTGGGGGGGGGCGAAATTGTCATCATTTTGAAATTGGGCATTAAGTGCGAAATGTCTCCTTAGCTTTTCACGACTTCAACAAAATGTTAATAATGACCGTGTTTTAGAAATATACCACGCAAGGTGCGTGCATATTTTCATGGTGAAAAAACAGAGGAACGCGCAAACAATATTTTTTTGTGTGAGGAAACATTTTTGAAATTCTATGGTACAAAGCCTTCTCTCACGAGCAAGGGAGTAAATGGATTGAGTGGTGTGGAAATTTACCTGAATACTCGCCCTGAATATCTCCTCTTTTCACATCTACAAGTAAAAGAAAAGTCTATAAACTTATGAGCTGTGAATCATAGCATGGTAAAGAATTTCATGGATGGTGTGTAATTCTCCAAGAGGCACATGCTTTAGAAGTCAGAGACTAAAGCCTCATAATGGGTTTAGGATTCATATGTCCTTTTAATCCAGGTAGGAGTAGCTAACGTGTGTATGTGAGCAGTGCATAATATGAGGATGTGCTTTCCGGTGCTCGGCACCAGCACTTAATTATCAGCACTGTAGCTTATGACAGCTTGCCACAATGTGGCGCTGTCTGGCTAATTTAGAGGTGACCACAACCTCAGCAAAATATTAATGCTATATTCCTAAAAAAAGGAATAGTCCGATTAGTCTCACACTAGGGCTCTGGACTCTCTGATACCCATTGTATCGACTAAAATCAACTCTAGAGAGTCGAGTCCCTGGTACGATGGCGCCCTTCGGGCTCTGAAGGGTGCCTGTAGACGGGCTGAGAGGGCCTGGAGGAAGACCTATGGGGCTGATTTAAAAGCTGCATATACCAGGTCCGTCAAGCTCTACCATCGGGCTATCTGTCAAGCTCGAGCGGCTTTTTATGCCGCAGAATTCCGGAACAGTACTAATCCGTCGAAAGCCATTTTTAAGGCCGTAAAAGATCTCATGGCAAAGCGGCCTACCTCTGCAACCGTAAGTTCCCTTTCCCACTGTGAATCCCTTGCCTCCTATTTCTTGGGGAAAGTCCAAGCTATCTATCGGACATTCCCTAGCATAGGGTCCGGTCGGGAAAGCACTAGTGGGACCCACCATCAGACTACTCTGCTTGTCTTCCCCCCCCTCAACGTGGAAGGGTTTGACAAACTTGTGTTGCAAGTCACATCTGGATCTCCATCTGATCCAGTAAGGCCTGCTCTCTTTCGAGATCAGGCTTTTATGGGACGTACAGCTGTATGTTCCCTTGTCAACCTTTCCTTGGAAACGGGAGTAGTTCCAGCTAAGTGGAAGCAAGCTGTGGTGTCCCCAATTATCAAAAAGCCCTCCCTGGACCCGTCCAAGCCCGAAAGTTATCGCCCCATTTCGTTGCTACCCTGGCCAGCCAAGATTACTGAGGCCCATGTCAATCTGGCCCTGTCTGAACATCTTGTACGGACCAATGCCCTCGACCCCACACAAAACGGATTTCGTGCCGGTCACAGCACAGAGACCGCGTTGCTTGTGATGGTGGAACATCTCCGTGCAAGGTTGGATACTGGTCAAACGGCGGCGCTCATATTATTAGACCTTAGCGCCGCCTTTGACACGGTAGACCACAGCATCCTCCTGCATCGGCTTGAGGAGACTGGCATTGGCGGCCAGGTGTTGCAATGGTTCCGCTCCTTTCTAGAGGACCGCTCCTTCTGTGTTGCCATCCCTCCCTTCAAGTCCAAGTTCCAACCGCTGGCCATGGGGGTTCCGCAAGGGTCCTCGCTGAGTCCCACGTTGTTCAACCTTTACGTGAGACCGCTGGCTGATGTGGCTAGGCAGTGGGGCCTAACTCTGGTCTCATATGCCGACGACACACAGCTGGCGGTTACTCTCAGCGGGGATGCGGAGATTGAGGCCCCCAGGTTTCAGTCTGGACTGAAGGCGGTGGCTAGTTGGTTGACAGGCAACTGTCTCCAGCTAAATGCCACAAAAACGGAGGTGATGGTTGTCGGTAAGGGAGTGGAGTTGTGGGGTGACCAATGGTGTCCCTCAGAGCTGGGACCCACACCGATCCCGGTACCGGAGGTAAAAAACCTGGGGGTTTGGCTGGATGCGGGCCTCTCCTTTGTAGGGCACACCAAAAAAACTGCGGCCTGTTGTTTTGGACTGCTAAGGGGCTTGAGACCTGTTCTCAAGTTCTTTGACGCCCCGACCAGGCAGCTGGTGATCCAGGCAACTATCATCTCCCGCCTGGATTATGCCAGCTCTCTTCTGGCTGGGGCCAACCAGGCCGAGCTAACCCGTCTGCAGCGGGTTCAGAATGCTGCGGCGAGGGCGATTGTCGGACTGCCCAAATTCAGCCCGGTGGCAGGTGTCCTTCGTTCCCTACATTGGCTCCCTGTAAGGAAGCGCATCCTCTTTAAGGTTCTGTGCCTTGCTTTTAAGATTCTGAGAGGCATAGGCCCGGAAATCTTATCTAGCTGTCTCTCCTTCTACGTTCCCACCCGTACCCTCCGTTCTCAGGCCTTGGCCCTTGCTGTGGTCCCCAGATTCAGGCTCAGTCGCATGGGAGGCCGCTCGTTCAGTGTAAAGGCCGCGTCAGCATGGAACTCCCTTCCTGTTGAAATTCGTCTGATGGAGGACCTCTTGACCTTCCGGAGGGCCATAAAAACATTCCTGTTTTAGCTGCTTTTATGTTTTCCACTCTCCTGTTGTGTTATGTTCTACCTTGTCTCTGCGCCGGGACGCTCCTTGGCTGGAGTATCTGTGCGCATAATAAATTAACATAACATAACATAACATAACATAACATAACATGGTTAGTAGTTGTGTTGTTACTATCATTGGCAGCACAGTGTTATGGGAAGTTGCAGTGGCCTCCTGACGAGAACCCTGGCACTTTTTTTTTTTTTTTACAAATTAAGCACTGAATGTGACACATTACATCTTTAGTAGGTGGGATATAGGCTTATAGTATTGATCTCTCCCATCTTTCCTAATTTCAGACACCCTTCCCAGCAGCCCCTTCCCCTCACCTGCCATCCCAGGGTCCTGTATTGGTTATTAGGGATCTCAGTTGTACCTTGAGATTGGTCTCTTTTGAGCATCGTGCCATTCCTGAGAAGTGCAAAAAACAAATCTGACAATTGCAGCTGGCAAAACAATATAAAACCCCTCTCGATAGGGCCTAACAATAATCATCACAGTGAAATTATACTCCCAGAGTTTGTCATAGTAGGTGACCAATACTTAACCCTTCGCCTACTATGGTAATCTGTGAGATTACGTCACCAATTACCCTTCTACAGCTTGGAACATAATGTGACATCAATCCACTACCCTTGTGTGCACATGACGGAACCACACCATCATGAGCACCGGGTGGCGTGTGCTCATGACGGCATGGTTCCGTCATGCTGCGGCCGCTCCGCCAACGTGGCACTGATTCCCCGCCTGTGCGGGCAAATTAGTGAGCGGGCGGGGCCGTGACGGAACCACGCCGTCATGAGCACACGCTGGCCGTGGCTCATCACGGCGTGGTTCCGCACGAGCATGGAAGTGCCGCGCTCACCCTCCCCAACCCGCGGTGACATCGGTGCCGCAGCGAAGGGGTTAAGGGTCTATAGGATTTACCATATTTTTTTTACAATAAATAAGCCGGACCTATTGCACTTCAAATAACTTTTCATGATAAACAGAACAGACCTATGGCATCTGGCATAACATTTCCCTGCCCACAAAACAAGCATACAGCTATTCTCATTGACTTGTCACCATAACCAACTCAGGCCGATTGTACCAAGTGTTAAACTTTCCCACAGTGCAACCATCTGGCATACAGTCGTTAAATTACAAATGTGTACAAAATTACAGTTGGCAAAGGAAAATACTACATCTCTTAAGGGGACTGGACAACAATTCTGCAAATCTTCCATACTCCTATGTGCTGAAAGTGTCGATTCTCTTACGAAATATGCATTGGCCGTACAAGCGCCATCTCAATTTAACTATTCCGTGTTGTATCTTTCTTCGCTGAGTCGGAAGAGTAACCCTGTGTCCATGTCCTTTATGATCTGTACGATAAGCCTCGATTTCAAGGGTTTAAAAAAAACTCTTCCATACCCATGGTATGAATGAGGAATCAACCAACACCAAAACCATCGCGTCTACGCGATTTCATGTAACAAAATCCTGTAAGCCATTTTTTTTGTTCAAAGTCTGTTTTATTTAAGAACAAAAAAGAAAGAAAATGAACACAAGTCCACATGAACACAGCGTTAAGCCTTCAACCCACGTAGGGCCGGCCGCGTTACTATCAAGTGTCTCCCAGCGTAGAGAGACACAGTATTCAGGCAAGTAGAGACACAGCATGTCACCTACAACCCTTGCTGGGCCGGCCGCGAGTTCTATTACATATAGTTACATGAGCTTGTTGTGGGGAGTCCCAGGACCTGTTGTAACATGCAGAACGCTGGCTAGAGGCCCAGATAAGAGTAAAGGCAGAGGTAAAGATCAGAAAAAGAAAAGGCAAGAGTCAGAAGGAGAGAGAAAAGCTGCATAGGTAAGGCAGTGGGCGGACAGGATGTGGCATGTGATAGTGGCAATCATGATGGAAAAGGTTCCTGGCGCTTTGCTGTGAAGATGGGCAGGGGCGCCCGATCTAATTATGTGAGGAGTCTGTTTGGGTCTGATGGGTGTATGGCGTCCTCGAATAGTCACAGCGCTCTAAGCTTAGAAGGTAAATGGCGTGAATGCTCTATTTTACAGAGGTACTGAACTAATGGGCTCCAGATAGCATTGAAGTGTGTGTCTAGTGTGTGTAGTCGTGCTGTGAGGAGTTCCATAGTGAGTACGTGCCACAAGCGTACGAACCAGGAAGCAATCGGGGGTGGCTCTGCTTTTTTCCAGTAGAGTGCTATAAGTTGTTTACCTGCCCCAAGCATGTGTAGTGCTATGGTCAAGTCGCTACGAGTGAGCGCTTTGAGGTGCTCCAGTTTAAGGCCTATCAAGATCGTGGCTGCAGATTCAGGCAGGGGGAAGCCCAGTACTTCTTTGATATGGCTAAGGACTTCTTTCCAGAGCAGTGTCAAGAGTGGGCAGCTCGACCAGATGTGAATGAAGTCGCCAGATGCAGTCAGACACCTCCAACACAAGGGGGACGTGGCGGGAAACATTTTGTGCAGACGTATGGGCGTGTAATACCATTGCGTCATAATTTTGTATGCATTTTCCCTCTGAGGGATGCCCCGATGAACCCTAGGTATGTCTCGCCACAGACGATTCCTCTGTGTGGGTGTGATTTCCCTATCCGACACTCGTTGCCATTGGTGTTGATATGGATGTGTATACAGCTTTGGAGGATGCTGCAAAATCTGATATGTCCGCGATATAAGGCCTTTTGAGTCGTCAAAGGAACGGACCAGTCGCTCAAAGGGGGTGAATGGACAAATGGCCGCCTGCTGCATTTCTGGCGAAGATACCCAGTGGCGCATCTGAGCGTACTGTAATCCCGCTCCCATTGGAAGACAGAAGTCTTCCCTGCACTGGGCAAATGTCTTAAGGGTGCCGCCCTCAAACAAATCACTAATCACTCTACAATCCTGCTGTAGTAATTTGGCAAATGCCTGGGGGTGAAAGGCGGGAGGGAATAATGGGTTGCCGGCAATGGGAGTGTGAGGGGAGGGAAAGGTTGTCTGCCCCTTTCGCACAGCTATCTGTTCCCATATGTCTAGGACCGTCCTAGTGGGCACCAACATATAAGCATTACGAGAGCGGGCTGCGCGATGGAGCCACATAAGTGTAGGAAGGTAGATACCTGACTATGGTTACCCCCAACTTTTTTCCTGGTGTTTTGCTGGTTTTCTGACTTAGTTGACCTGGGGCCCTGCTATTCAGGACCCCAGGCCCACTGCTCTCTCTCTAAAATGGATTCCATGTACCTTAGGTACATTTCCAATTGGTACTGGGCCACCTTATCAGACCCTGTAACTCAGGGCATCGGTGTACCCAGGGCCTACCAGGGGCTGAAGCATGTATTATGCCACCCCTGGATGGCCATCTAAACCTAACACAACTGGCTGCGCGACAACTGGGGCAACGGAGCGTACTCGCCCTTTGCTTTAGATATAGTATACCTATATCTAACCCTCAAATGGACACCCGAATTCCTATCAGCCACTCCTATGGCAGGCCTTGACAATCCTGAAGGCAGAGTGCGTGGAATCGTGTGAATTGGGCTCTGGCACGAGCCGAGCCCGGTTGCAGCTTGCGGAACCAAGACCCAATGGCTGTTCCATGATAACGCGTACCATATTGGTAACTTCGGTACCGCGTTATCAAGACATGTCGAGTAAGGTGTCATACGAATCCGGATACTGACCCCTCACCAATGCTGGCGACGGGGTTAGCATTCCACCCTTCTAGAGGGACACGACATGTATGTAACTGTGAACCCCGGTTAAAGTTAACTGAAGCCTCAGCTCCACAAAATGGATGCTGCCACCACAGACACGAGTCTGACCTCCTGCTGCTGGGAGTCCTTCCAGCGAGGAGAGCTTGGACAAAGGGTTTCCTGTCCGGGGCGGTGCTCGCACCATCCCAGACAGGGTTTTGTGTATCCTGGGTAGGCAGGGCTTTACAGGAAGGTGACTGCAGAGTGGCACCCCGGTGCTCACTACGCATCTGCCGGCTAGAACCAGTTCCAGGGGCACGCCAGCCCCTGACCTGGGGAAAGCCCGGCATGGGAGAGGGGTGTAACTACCCCCCTTTCTGGTCCCACCCCTAGGGCAGGACCTAGTCACGTACCCACCCCTTTCTTTAGGATAAAGGCAGGAGAGGGGACCCTTCCAAATTAGATCATCTTTGAATCAAGAATACTTTCTACGAAAGGACTTCAAGACTCTTCTCAAGATTTCTCCCTTGTGACTAAGGAGTAGTCACCCTGCATCCGCAGGCACCATCTAAGAACTCTGCGGTTTGCTGCAAGTCCTTCCTCAGGAATCCGACTGCCCAGCTCGACGAGAACCGGCTTCCCTGGCACCTCTGACCTCTACCCACATCGTCAGCTCAGCTGAGATCTGTGGGTGCGACGAGACCTCGAGGGACCGGCCATCTTCAAAACCTGCACGATTTCTTAAACCAGCACGACCACCGAGGGACCCTCTGGTGAGTGCTCTCGGGTCCGAGAAGCCCCGACCCTGAGCAGCTCCAGCACCGAAGTGTAGCCTCCCAGCATCTCCACGATCTGCGTGGGGCCCTTCTGCTCTTTGCTGTTCAGCACGTTGTTTGGTTACTAGCCGCTGGCTTGTGGCCTTCCTTAACGACGCCCGACAACCAACGCTGTTGGTCTGGTTGCTCCAGACCGACTTTTGCTCCCTTCTGAGAGAGGAGCACCCCGGACCCTCCTGGTCCACTCAAGACGCCATTTTAGGCCCACCACGTGGCCCTGAAATTTGCCAAGGCTTGTTGCCCCAATCCTGGGCCCAGCGACACCGACAGCATCAACCTTCGTGGGACAGCTCGCACCTCCAACCTGGTCGCCGACAACGCCTCCTGGTCCGTGAGACTGCAGAGCCTAGCGTCGCCCACTCACCTAGTCGAGGTGACGATCATCCGGTGCCCTCCTGGTACCCTCTGACTACTGGCTAGTAGTTACGAACTTGGTCCCCTCTGCTTTCAGGTGTCATCCATCCCTGATCCAGGCTTGGATCTCTACGAACTATCTCCACTGGTCGCCGGCCAGCAACTCCTTTCTTCTGGCTCCTGGTTCGTCAGCGAGGACGCCCGACGTCTGTAAAGACTTGTGCAGCCGCGGCCCCCCGGGCTAGGTAACTTCGGCATTTCGGTGCCCGCATAGCCTCAGTATCTAAGGGTCCCGAGTCCTTATCGCTTCCGACTTACCTTATCGGGTCCGCCCGAGACCACTAACTTTCTGTGCCCTCGGGCACTTGTATAGATTGTGCACTTGAAGTATTTTCCTAAGAGTTTCGTTGTGTGCTTAATACCCTGCCCTCATAAAGAGTACAGGGCTGTTTTGACTTTAAATAAATACACTGTTTATTTTCATAACACTTGTGTGGTGTCTTTTCACTTGGTGTTCAAGGGGTATGTGATGGTATAACAGCTGGCTTAACACGCCCTCTAGAGTTTAGCCCGAAGACTGCTCGTATCCACGCTACTAGGATAGCTGGTCTAAGGTTGACTTACAACCAATCACCATAAGGGTCGTTTGGACCGATGCATAGTGATCACTAGAATAGTGAGCACTGCATATCGGGCCAACTTCTCACATTGGTGAGCAGCGGTTGGGATTTGAGCTTGCTGTTGTTTTACCACACGTATCCTAAGAATATCTTGTGAAAGATCGCATAAGTACTCCAGGTACATATAACTTAGCTTAGAATACTCTGAGTTCTACTGAACCAGCTGTTGTAGCTCCTCAAGGCTTAGCACACCTTGGCTACAACTCTTAGCAAGGGATCAGTAGATAAACATATAGTGTAGGTAGGTGCATCACTTACACCACACTAGAAGCAGCATGTCAGACAAAGGAGGAAACGCGGAGTCTCCCCTTGTGTCAGTCGACCTTCCACAGGTCACTTCCAGATATGCTGCACTTAGCTTCCAGGAGATGCGACAAATCTGTACGTCTCGGAAGCTAAAACAGGGTGCAAACCCTACCATTCCGTTTCTGATTGGTCTCTTGGAGACTTATGATGCTAGGAGGGCTGGTAACACAGACCCCTCTCATCCAGAAGGGAATATGCCCCCCCTCGAGGGAACCCTAGGTGACCCTGACCTTATCCATCTCTCCGCAGAAGGTGAAGAGGATGACGAGGATCCAGAGACATCTGGGGACGAGGCAGATAAAGGTCCAGTAGTAGTTAGCCAGCTAACTAGGGACAACTTAAGCAGGCACGAGAGTGGTACTAGGAGACCCCTGGGGCCCCTCTCCGGCCAGCTTAACATTGGGAATGGACGAGTTTGGTCTCTGTCGAGAGGCTCTAACAGATCCGTTCAAACCAATGGCTCTCGTGGCTCTTCTCGAAGAGGGATGACATCCCCTCAGAGGAGAGTGTACGAAGCTAAAGAGCGGGAAGTCAATCTGAGGATTGAAAGGGAAGAACTTGCCCTGGCTAAAGAGAGACTTGCCTTTGCTAGAGAGCAAGAATTGAGTGGGACAAATCCCACTGGTGGCAGCATTCCCCCAAGGGAAAACAGGAGTTTAGACACTAGGCACCTGAGTAAGATAGTGCCCCCCTTTAAACAAGGGGATGACATCCACAAATGGATTACTGCTTTGGAGAGGGCCTGCACTGTACAGAGTGTCCCCCAGAGTCAGTGGGCAGCTATCTTGTGGCTCTCCTTTGAAGGTAAAGGTAGAGATAAGCTCCTCACTACTAGAGCTGAGGATGCTAACAATTACCAAGTCCTGAAGAATACACTGATTGATGGGTTTGGTTTAACCACTGAACAGTACAGGTTGATGTTCAGAGACACCCAGAAAACTCAGTCTCAGGATTGGACTGACTTTGTTGATTGTGCCACTAAGGCTTTTGAAGGCTGGCTACTGGGAAGTAAGGTTACTGATTTTAAAGGATTATACAATCTAATTATGAGAGAGCAAATCTTAAGTAATTGTCAGAACCAGTTATTACACCAGCACCTGGTAGACTCTGATCTGACCTCTCCACAAGAATTGGGTAAGAGGGCAGACAAATGGGTCAGAACCAGGGTCAGGCCTAAGAACCAGGGTGGTGACCAAAAGAAGGAATCAACCAAGCCTCAAGAGAAGGGTGGGAATAAATCTTCTGATCAAACCACAGGGCCTCAAAAGTCCTTTGAAAAGGGTGGGTCCCAAACTTCTCCCAAAACCCAAAAGAAACCTTATTGTCATACCTGCAAACAGGTAGGCCATTACAAAAGTGACAACAGTTGTCCCAAGGCCAACAACAATAAGGAGAACATACCCCCAAATAAAGCTTCCCAGCCTCCTGTTACTACTAGTAGTAATCCCCCAGGTTGTGGGAGTGCCCCCAAGAATCTGGGTGCATTTTCTTTGGGAGTGCCTGGGGACTCTGGCCTAACCAGGTCCCCTGACTTAGATACTCTTGTCTGTGAGACTGCCATGGGGTTTGCCAACTTCACAGCCTGTCCCAACACGTTGGGCAGGTACAGACAGGAGCCCCTCATCAATGGTTCAAAGTTGAGGCCTACAGACACACAGGGGCTAGCATCACCATGGTGGCTGAGAGCCTAGTCGCCTCAAGGCAACTTATACCTGGTGCCACATACCAGGTGGTGAACATTGATGGAGTGCAGAGAGATCATCCCATAGCAGTGGTAAATCTCAGCTGGGGAGGTGTCACTGGTCACAAGAGAGTGGCAGTGTCACCAAACTTGCCCGTAGATTGCCTACTGGGGAATGATTTAGAGACCTCAGCCTGGGCTGAGGTAGAGCAAGAAACCCATTGTAAAATGGTAAACCTCCATGGTAAGGTTAGTGGGGCAGTGATAGCCACAGCCCCAGTCCAAGATGTCCTCCCTTAACAGGTCAGGAGGGCTGTGCCAGTCACAGCCCTATCCCAGAAAGATGCCTTTCCTGAACAGGTTGGCAAGGCTGTGATGGTCACAGCCCAAATCCAAACTGAGTCCCTTCCTGAAAAGGTTGGTGGAGTTGTGATGGCCACAGCTCAAACTCAGACAGATAATAGTGTTGTGAAGCTTGAAACAATGGATCACTCCACTCAAACTGAGAGCATTGAGGAGGAAGAAAAGTCTTCCCCCTCCCAGACACTAGGTGAGAGCCAGCCTCCTCAGAGAACTGACTCTACCCCTGGTGAAGGAACTGCCCCAGAGGTAGCCAGGCCTAGCCTAGCAGAGCCCCTGATGGCAGTGGACCTTTCCCAGGTGGGACCCAGTCTGGAGCAGGTAGCCTGCCCCTCTCAACCCTGCCTCCATCAGCCCAGGGCTGTAGAGGTCAGGGAGGCCAGTGGTGGGCCCCAAAGGGCCCCCTGTCCAAAAATCCCCAATCAGCAGATTAGGATCACTGAAGCTAGCAGTCCTAGCCAAGTGAAAATAAAACAAACTCCTGAGGGATCCCCCTTAAACTTAGTTAGGGAACTCCCACAGCTGGACACTGCTGGGCACAGCCAAACCTGGGGCCTAAAAACCCCAAACCTGACCTGTCCCTCCAGTAAGCCAAACAGAAGGACTCAGCCTCCAGCTTTAGGTAGCCAGAGGTTGACCCTGAGAGCTCATAGCGACTCAGTACTGGAAAGAAAGGCACATATGGTGGATAGTGATTGGAGGAAGTTGAGCCCAACAGTAGGGGAGTCTCACTTCAGTACTCCATTCCCACACCAGCCTTTTACTTTGCCAAAGCACACCACGGGTAGTGATTCCCTATGGTGGAGACCCTCAGATACCCTTCGGGTGAGGGGTTGCTTAGTGGACCATGATACAGGGGGTAACCATGCCAGTTCATGTACCACCTCATATGGCCACTCAGGCAATATAGGCTTACCTGGACAAGGATAGCCTTATCTCCTTTCGTTTGGGGGGGGGTTGTGTAGGAAGGTAGATACCTGACTATGGTTACCCCCAACTTTTTTCCTGGTGTTTTGCTGGTTTTCTGACTTAGTTGACCTGGGGCCCTGCTATTCAGGACCCCAGGCCCACTGCTCTCTCTCTAAAATGGATTCCATGTACCTTAGGTACATTTCCAATTGGTACTGGGCCACCTTATCAGACCCTGTAACTCAGGGCATCGGTGTACCCAGGGCCTACCAGGGGCTGAAGCATGTATTATGCCACCCCTGGATGGCCATCTAAACCTGACACAACTGGCTGCGCGACAGCTGGGGCAACGGAGCGTACTCGCCCTTTGCTTTAGATATAGTATACCTATATCTAACCCTCAAATGGACACCCGAATTCCTATCAGCCACTCCTATGGCAGGCCTTGACAATCCTGAAGGCAGAGTGCGTGGAATCGTGTGAATTGGGCTCTGGCACGAGCCGAGCCCGGTTGCAGCTTGCGGAACCAAGACCCAATGGCTGTTCCATGATAACGCGTACCATATTGGTAACTTCGGTACCGCGTTATCAAGACATGTCGAGTAAGGTGTCATACGAATCGGGATACTGACCCCTCACCAATGCTGGCGACGGGGTTAGCATTCCACCCTTCTAGAGGGACACGACATGTATGTAACTGTGAACCCCGGTTAAAGTTAACTGAAGCCTCAGCTCCACAAAATGGATGCTGCCACCACAGACACGAGTCTGACCTCCTGCTGCTGGGAGTCCTTCCAGCGAGGAGAGCTTGGACAAAGGGTTTCCTGTCCGGGGCGGTGCTCGCACCATCCCAGACAGGGTTTTGTGTATCCTGGGTAGGCAGGGCTTTACAGGAAGGTGACTGCAGAGTGGCACCCCGGTGCTCACTACGCATCTGCCGGCTAGAACCAGTTCCAGGGGCACGCCAGCCCCTGACCTGGGGAAAGCCCGGCATGGGAGAGGGGTGTAACTACCCCCCTTCTTGGTCCCACCCCTAGGGCAGGACCTAGTCACGTACCCACCCCTTTCTTTAGGATAAAGGCAGGAGCGGGGACCCTTCCAAATTAGATCATCTTTGAATCAAGAATACTTTCTACGAAAGGACTTCAAGACTCTTCTCAAGATTTCTCCCTTGTGACTAAGGAGTAGTCACCCTGCATCCGCAGGCACCATCTAAGAACTCTGCGGTTTGCTGCAAGTCCTTCCTCAGGAATCCGACTGCCCAGCTCGACGAGAACCGGCTTCCCTGGCACCTCTGACCTCTACCCACATCGTCAGCTCAGCTGAGATCTGTGGGTGCGACGAGACCTCGAGGGACCGGCCATCTTCAAAACCTGCACGATTTCTTAAACCAGCACGACCACCGAGGGACCCTCTGGTGAGTGCTCTCGGGTCCGAGAAGCCCCGACCCTGAGCAGCTCCAGCACCGAAGTGTAGCCTCCCAGCATCTCCACGATCTGCGTGGGGCCCTTCTGCTCTTTGCTGTTCAGCACATTGTTTGGTTACTAGCCGCTGGCTTGTGGCCTTCCTTAACGACGCCCGACAACCAACGCTGTTGGTCTGGTTGCTCCAGACCGACTTTTGCTCCCTTCTGAGAGAGGAGCACCCCGGACCCTCCTGGTCCACTCAAGACGCCATTTTAGGCCCACCACGTGGCCCTGAAATTTGCCAAGGCTTGTTGCCCCAATCCTGGGCCCAGCGACGCCGACAGCATCAACCTTCGTGGGACAGCTCGCACCTCCAACCTGGTCGCCGACAACGCCTCCTGGTCCGTGAGACTGCAGAGCCTAGCGTCGCCCACTCACCTAGTCGAGGTGACGATCATCCGGTGCCATCCTGGTACCCTCTGACTACTGGCTAGTAGTTACGAACTTGGTCCCCTCTGCTTTCAGGTGTCATCCATCCCTGATCCAGGCTTGGATCTCTACGAACTATCTCCACTGGTCGCCGGCCAGCAACTCCTTTCTTCCGGCTCCTGGTTCGTCAGCGAGGACTCCCGACGTCTGTAAAGACTTGTGCAGCCGCAGCCCCCCGGGCTAGGTAACTTCGGCATTTCGGTGCCCGCATAGCCTCACTATCTAAGGGTCCCGAGTCCTTATCGCTTCCGACTTACCTTATCGGGTCCGCCCGAGACCACTAACTTTCCGTGCCCTCGGGCACTTGTATAGATTGTGCACTTGAAGTATTTTCCTAAGAGTTTCGTTGTGTGCTTAATACCCTGTCCTCATAAAGAGTACAGGGCTGTTGTGACTTTAAATAAATACACTGTTTATTTTCATAACACTTGTGTGGTGTCTTTTCACTTGGTGTTCAAGGGGTATGTGATGGTATAACAGCTGGCTTAACACGCCCTCTAGAGTTTAGCCTAAAGACTGCTCGTAGCCACGCTACTAGGATAGCTGCTCTAAGGTTGACTTACAACCAATCACCATAAGGGTCGTTTGGACCGATGCATAGTGATCTCTAGAATAGTGAGCACTGCATATCGGACCAACTTCTCACAGTAAGGTCCCAGATGGTACGTCCCGTCACCATCCCGTCAATATGAAACCACACCTTCTCGCTTTCAGTGGTTGTCCATTCCGAGACAAAGCAGAGGTGCGAGGCCCAATAGTAGTCCAGAATATTAGGACATGCCAACCCCCCCTGTCCCAAGACAGCATGAGAATTTTATGAGAGAAACGCGGTCTACGCCCGCTCCATATACATTTAGTTATGTCTGTGAGAAGTTGGCCTGATATTCAGTGCTCACTATTCTAGTGATCACTATGTATCAGTCCAAACAACCCTTATGGTGATTGGTTGTAAGTCAACAGATAGACCAGCTATCCTAGTAGCATGGACAAGAGCAGTCTTCGGGCTAAACTCTAGAGGGCGTGTTAAGCCAGCAGTTATACCATCACATATACCCCTTGAACACCAAGTGAAAGGACACCACACAAGTGTTATGAAAATAAACAGTGTATTTATTTAGATCACAACAGCCCTGTACTCTTTATGAGGACAGGGTACTAAGCACACAACAAAACTCTTACGAAAATACTTAAGTTGCACAATTTACACAAATGCCCGAGGGGCACGGAAAACCATATACTATGGAAGAGGAATGCGAAATTACTAGCAGGTAAGTACTGGACTAATAGGCTTTGGAATCGCTAGGACTACGTTACTGAACCTTCAGATTACTAGTAGGAGGCCTAGGGGACTCGGGTGCAGAGTGTGCACTCTCACGCGGGATGCGGGACAAAGTCTATGGGAGCTAGTAAAAGCAAAGTTAGTGTTCTCGGGCGAACCCGATAAGGTAGGTCAAAAACGACAGTGGATCTGGACCCTTGGATAGTGAGGCTATGCTGGGGCACCGAAATGCCGAAGTTACCTAGCCCAGGGGCTGCGGCTGCATAGGTCTGAAAGACGTCGGGAATCCTCGTTGACGAACCAGGAGCCTGAAGAAAGAGTTGCTGGCAGGCGACCAGTGAAGATTGTTCGAAGTGATCCACGCTTGGATCGAAGATGGATGACACCTGAAAGCAGAGGGGACCAAGTTCTTAATCACTAGCCAGTGATCAGATGGGCACCAGGATGGCATCGGATGGTAGTCACCTCGACCAGGTGAGTGGGCGACGCTGGGCTCTGCAGTCTCACGGACCAGGAGGCGTTGTCGGCGACCAGGATGGAGGTGCGAGCTGTCCCACGATGGTTGATGCTGTCGACGTCGCTGGACCCAGGATTGGGGCAACAAGTCTTGGCAAATTCAAACCCACGCGGTGGACCTAAAATGGCGTCTGGAGTGGACCAGGAGGGTCCGGGGTGCTCCCCTTTTGGAAGGGAGCAAGGGCCAGTCTGGAGCAACCAGACCAGCAGTGGTGATGTCATCGGGCGTCGTCGGGAAGGCCACAAGCCAGCGGGCTAGTAGCCAGACAACGCGGTGAGCAGCAAAAAGCAGAAGGTGCCCACGCAGATCTCGTGGATGCTGGGGGGCTGGACTTCGGTGCTGGAGCTGCTCAGGGTCGGGGCTTCTCGGACCCCAAAGCACTCACCAGAGGATCCCTCGGCGGTCGTGCTGGATAGAAGTCGTGCAGTTCTGATGATGGCCGGTCCCTCGAGGTCTCGTCGCACCTACGGTTCTCAGCTTAGCTGTAGAGGTAGGTAGAGGTCAGAGGTGCCAGGCAAGCCAGGTCTCGTCGAGCTGGTCAGTCGGATTCCAGAGGAAGGACGTGCAGCAAACCGCAGTGTTCTTTAGATGGCGCCTGCGGATGCAGGGTGACTACTCCTTAGCCACAAGGGAGAAATCTTGAGAAGAAGTCGAGAGTTCCTTTCGTAGAAAGTAGTTTCTTGATTCAAAGATGATCTAATTTGGAAGGGTCCCCGCTCCTGCCTTTATCCTAAAGAAAGGGGTGGGTACGCGACTAGGTCCTGCCCTAGAGGTGGGACCAGGAAGGGGGGTGGTTACACCCCTCTCCCATGCCGGACTTTCCCCAGGCCAGGGGCTGGTGTGCCCCTGGAACTGGTTCTAGCCGTCAGATGCGTAGTGAGCACCGGGGTGCCACTTGCAGTCACCTTCCTGTAAAGCCCTGCCTACCCAGGATACACAAAACCCTGTCTGGGATGGTGCTAGCACCGCCCCTGACAGGAAACCCTTTGTCCAAGCTCCCCTCGCTGGAAGGACTCCCAGCTGCAGGGGGTCAGACTCGTGTCTGTGGTGGCAGCATCCATTTTGTGATGCTGAGTCTTCAGTTAACTTTAACCGGGGTTCACAGTTACATACATGTCGTGTCCCTCTAGAAGGGTGGAATGCTAACCCCATTGCCAGAATTGGCGAGGGGTTAGTATTCCAATTCGTATGACACCTTACTCGACAGGTTTTGATAAAGCGATACCAAAGATAGCATTTAACCGCGAGGATTATAATGCACTTAAGAGTATATGGTATGCGTTATCATGGAACAGCTATTAGGACTTGGTTCCGCAAGCTGCAAACGGGCTCAGCTCATGCCAGAGCACCATCTCACACGATTCCAAGCACTCTGCCTTCAGGATTGTCAAGGCCTGCCATAGGAGTGACTGATAGGAATCTGTGTGTCCATTTTTAGGGTTAGATATAGGTATACTATATCTAAAGCAAAGGGTGATTACACCACCTTGCCCAAGCTGTCGTGCAGCCAGTTGTGTCAGATATAGATGGCCATCCAGGGGTGGCATAATACATGCTTCAGCCCCTGGTAGGCCCTGGGTACACCTATGCCCTGAGTTACAGGGTCTGATAAGGTGGCCCAGTACCAATTGGATAATGCACCTAAGGTACACGTGTCAATTTAGTGAGAGAACAGCTAGGCTGTGGGTCTGATTAGCAGGCCCACAGCCAGAGAAAGTCGTAAACCAGTGAAACAAAAGCAAAAAATCTGGGTGATCATAGGATTGCAGACCCTACTCTCCTTCAATGTCCTTTTGGAGGCCCTGTATCTGGTGTAGATATAAGAGATAGTTAGAGATTTCCACCGTCGTAGATCCTCCAGGATGGTGTTTTAACATTCCCGCCAGTTTACCTGTGTCCACGTGTCTAATGAAGGAGTCAATAGTAGCCCCAGGTATCGGATATGATCCGAGGCCCATTGCTAAGGAGCCAGTTCCTTTAATGCCGGTATCTCCTCTTTTGGAATCATAAGGTTCAAAGCCCAAGATTTACCATGATTAATTTTAAGGCCCGAGGCGTTCTCGAAGGATTGCAACAGTGTGTGTAGTGCCGGAAGAGACACGTGTGGGCGCGAGAGCGTGAGAATAAGATCATCTGCAAATAACGCCACCTTGTTCTGGCGGCCCCCAAAGGCGAGGCCGTGAATGTTCGCGTCCTGTCTGATCCGCTCCGCTAGAGGTTCTACCACCAGGGCAAATAGCAGAGTGGATAGGGGGCAACCCTGCCGCTTACCCCCTATGTATAGAAAAGGAGTCCGTGAGCTGCCCATTTACCCGAACCCTCGCTTGTGGCGAGTGGTAAGGGGCCATGATCATAGAAATCAGATTAGGCCCCAAACCGATCCTGTGCAACACCGCCCGGAGAAAGCTCCAGTTAATCCGGTCAAACGCCTTCTACGCGTCAAGTGACAAAAGGCAGGCCGGTATATTCCTATGGTGCGCTTTCCCTTCCAGGTGTGTAATTCTACGCACGTTGTCGGCCCCTTGCCGATTGCGAATGAAGCCAACCTGATCAGGCCCCACAAGACCAGGCATGTCTGGCTCCAGGCGTTTAGCCAGCATTTTGGTGTAAATTTTAAGGTCCGTGTTTAGAAGCGCTATGGGGCAGTAAGACGCACACAATGTGGGATCTTTTCCTGGCTTGGGAATTAGGGCTATTTCTGCCATTCCCATATGGTCCGCCCGTGTCCGAGAAGGAGTTGTATAACCGTAGTAAGTATGGTTAAAGTTGCGCTGTGAACATGCGATTAAAGGCCAACGGCAGGCCATTTGGGCCTGGCGTTTTCCCTATGGGGAGGTCCCTCAATGGTGCCGTCAACTCCTCTGCCAGAAGGGGGCCTTCCATCTGTTTGGCATGATGTGGGTGTATCGGGGTCCAGGGACACGTATTTAGGACTTCATCAGTATGCGTTTGGGAGGGCGCGTCTGCAGTGAAGAGAGTAGCGTAATAGGACCTAAAGGCCTCATGCTTAGCTCGTTCCGTGGTGGCCCATCTTCCCTCCATCAACTGAATGTTCGCTATGTGGGCCTTCGCTATTCTCACCCTCAGATGTTGCACCAGTAATCTGCCCACTTTATCCCCCCTTTGAAATACCGTTCTTTGAGGGCGAGCAAGGTCCGCTTAGCCTTGTTAGTGCGCAGGGACCGAAGCTGACCCCGGAGATTCACAAGCTTCCGCCGACATGTAAGTGTCGGACGCTCCTGATCCTGCCTCTCCAACCTCTTAATGTCTTTGGAGAGACTAACCTCCAAGCGACGGGCTTCCTGCGCCCGCGCGATCACTAGCGACGTGATGTGGCCACGGATCGTTGCCTTAAAGGCATCCCACAGCACCGCAAATGGGTTGTCAGGCTGATCATTGCTTGGGAAATAAGAGTCAATGGCAGTCCGTATAGTTTCCACATTGGCCGGGACCCGCAGGATGTGCGGCCTCTGGCACCACCGCGGTACACGAGTGGGGCAAGTGGCAGGATCCTGCATGAGAAGTTCGACATGGGCATGATCGGATAATGAGATGTCAGATAAAGATGGTGCTACCGTTTCCCCAAAAAGGGCGTGTGATACAAACAAATAATCTATACGCGAGTATGAGCGATGGTCAAGTGAATAGTACGAGTACTCCCGCACTTCGAGGGAATGATATCGCCAAGAATCTATCAGGCCCAAATCCGCTATCTGCTTCCGGAGAGCAGAAGACATGGCTCCGGACCCGTTCGAGGAGGCATCACTACGGTCTAGCATTGGATCCCATACCAGGTTAAAGTCTCCCTCCGGGATCAAAGAGGTATCACCCTGTGGCACTTGTTCCCGCAGTAAGGTTCGGAGGTAGGAGTCCTGCAACTGATTTGGCGCGTAGACATTACACAATGTGAGGGAGCGTCTCCCAACTTCAACTCCCGCCCGGATGAAACGCCCTTCTGAGCTGCGGCAGACTTTCGCTACCCCCTGCCTGATGCCTTTTCTGCATAAAATGGCCACCCCTGCTGTTTTTGTGTCAGCTGTGGTCAAGAATTGGAGAGGATATTTAGGGTGCGCCATGCGGGGAGTGTCCACCTTTAATAGGTGAGTATCTTGAAGGAAAATTATGTCTGGGCTGCGTTGTAATAAATAGCGCCACAATTGCTGGCTCTTGTTAGGGGAATTAAGCCCCTTGACATTAAAGGATATTACCTTCAAGGGGTCAGGTAAAGTCATGGGTATTTTCAATCACCAATCAGGCCATCACATCCGAACGCATGCATGTCCAGAACCAAAAAGGAGGTCTCAGGTGCTGCTCCTCTCCGCGGATATAAACCCACCATAACCTTGTTGCCTCCCGCCCACCCCACCCGAGCGACAGATATAAGAAGGAAGGAAGAAGCAGCGAGGTAGGAACGAAGAAAAGGAAGAAGAGGAGGAAGAGAACAACCAACATTGGCCAACCGGGCCACAATGTCCTGTTCCTGTCGTGGGACAGCCTACACCCTCGGGTTTGGGGAGCCCAGAGACGTCACTCTCTCAGGAACAGATGGGGGTACTCTCGAGGTCAGCCAGGTGGGGGGATCCGGCCCCCGCTACATTGCAGGGCAGGAGCTGGGGTGGCGCCCAGCGCGCAGCAATGAGCAGTGAGATCTACCGAGTGGGAGCCATACCTCCCAGGGTCCATCCAGGTTTCGATACAGGCTCTGCAGCTGCCTATCAAGGGGTGGGGGGCTCGAGCGCACTTCTGATTGATCCCCTTCCAAGGATTTGATATGATCAATAATGTCTTACTTAGCCTGTGAAGCTGTTTGGGCATCCAGGGGCGGCGAGCGTCTGTGCCTACGCACAGTGGACCATGACGGTTTGGCAGGTATTCTTGCGGGAGGTGTGGGACGGGTGGGGCTGGCAGAGCGTGATGGTGGAAGTCGAAGTATCTGTGCCGCTTCGTGGTAGGATCTTACCACTCTTCCTTTTGACTCCCAGGCGAAGATAAGGGAGAAGGGATGGCCCCATTAATAGGAGATGTCCAGGCTCCGTAACTTGTCTGTCACAGGCTTGAAGACACGACCGCCCCGTAGGGTGTTAGGCGCGAGATCTTGGAAGATTTGTATCTTATGCCCATCATATGTAAGATCCTGCTTGGCTCTCGCCGCCCGGAGAATAGCTTATTTTTCTGTGAAGAAGTGGACTCTGGTTAAAGTGTCTGGGAGGAGACCAGGCCGACCCGCGGGCCCGGAGACACGGTGAGCTTGGTCCAAAGCCGGCGGGGAGGCACGTCATCCCCCCAGACCTTGTGAAGCAACTGTGCCACATACGTCTTGATGTCTTTGCCTTCGGCCCCAAGAGGGACCCCCCCATGCGGAGGTCGTTCCGGCGGCTGCGGTTTTCCAGATCTTCTTACTTCATCTGCAACTCAATGTGTTGGTCTTCCAGGGTGGCCAGACGCTGCCACAGTTGCTCTTGATCTTCCGTGCGGGTGTCCACCGTCTTTTCTAGGCCATCCACTTTCTCGCCCAGATCCGTGACCTCTTTTCGAAGTTCTCGAACGCAATAGTGTACTTCAGAAGCAGAAGACCCCGTCTTGCCCCACAGCTCCGTCACTGTGGTATCCTTGGAAGCCGGTACCGGGGCATGCTTGCCTCTGTTAGTGCGCGTCATTGTTGCGATGCAGCCAGCCGCCAAAACGCCACAGTCGACAGACAATTAAGATCTGTGCGATAGCCTGTGAGTCCGTCCAACCTCCAAACAGCCTCCCCTCACCTCCACCGTGCACCTCCCTGGGAGAGGAAGCAGCCCTTGGAGCGACGGACGCCCGACCTCCTGTAGTAGCTTGTGCAGCCCAGCCTCAGTGTGGGTGTCGCCAATTTTATGGAGCGTCATGGTCAGCACTGGCCGGGAGAGTCTCAGGAGGCGATCCGACAAGAGTCTAATCAAGCTGTCCCTTGAAGGCGTCCATGCAGCAGGGCCAGTCCTGTGGTCAAAAATCAGCTTCCTAGGACGGCACTCCTAGCTCGTTGCACGTCTCCGTACAGTGTTCAGTGTGCTGTGGTGGCGAGGACCGGTCCGGGTGCCCCAAGACCACGTAAAAGGCGTGTCGCAACAAAGGGTTTCCCACTCTGGTTCCAATGGCATCTGCGATCCGTGGCCCCGCTCCAGGGCTAGGCGGCGCGTGCAGTGCAGTGCTGCCCATGAACAGATAATGACACAAAGGTCCCAGGGGTAGTCACCGGATAGCAATCTCAACAGGGCCCCCAAGAGAAACACCAGCAGCAGATCCATCTGCCGCCAGGGGCCCCTCAATGACCCAACACTTGCTTCTCTAATGCATTAGTCCAGGGCTGCAGCAGGGGCAAAGCCTATAGGCCCCAAAGTGTGGCAGAGATCAGAGTCCAAAGATGGGAGCATCGATGGGCAGAGCAGCAGCCAGAGGACCCGCCCTTCAGGTTTCTCCCTCTCTACAGCACCTGGGCCTGCATCTGCAGCTCAGGGGGACGAGTACCCCCACTCAGTCGTCCCACCGCGGGCAGTTCCACAGGCCCCAGCAGATCCCAAGTCAATGGTGCCAGTCACGCGGGGGTGCAGCGCTTTTCAGGGCAGTGAGGGTGTCCGCTCCCCGAAAACCCCACCAAGCCCCCAGTGTCCCACAGGTGCCACTCGCTTCACCCCACGTCGTCCACCACAAAGTTCACAGTGTCCCTCCAAGGCAGTGCGCTTTCCCCGCGCTGGTTACTCACGGTTCTGCTCAGAGAAAAATGACGGCTACCTCTGCGTCGGGCTCCCGGTCAATGAACTGCATTCCCTGACGGGGTCTTCCGGGGCCCCAGTTGTAGCACCAATCTCCAGGGGCAACAGAGTGCAGAGTCCAGTCCTTAAAATGGCGTCGCTCGCCTACAGTTCCCTCGAGGACTCACCACCTGCCTCGGAGCCCAACGAACCCAGTCGCTCAGTACCTGCTATGGATCCCAGTGGCCCCACCAAAGATCGCAGGCTATCTAACGTGGTGTGGGCAGCAGACCTCTGCAGTATTAGAGCGAGCCGCCCGAGCCTCCGGGGCGTCCCCCTGGATGAGAACAAAATGGCGGCACTTTCACCCTGAGCTGGGTGCCCCCCTCGCATGCACCCAGCTGTCTCCCTGTAGCCGCCGTCCACTCAGTCTCTCTGCCCTCACCCTAAAAAGCGTTGTAGGGTGAGCAGGGTGTAGACCATCATTTTTGTTTAATCATTAAGGACATTGGTTTCTTAACACAGAACCTAACAGTCCGCTCACTTGTTTTTAACAAATACAGGTTGGTCATTATTAAAATAGGTATAAAGACTACAACCTAGTATATTTTTTTAAAAATTGCACCGATTATCACTACACTTTGATTTGGGCACTTTTGCATCCACCACATCCTGCTCCGCTGTAAACAGGCGTTGTAGCACGCTGGGGAGGTACTAGATCACCCCAGCGGGGACCCCGTGATGAAGCATGTCACCAGCTAGTGGTGAGTGAGGGTCCTTCTACAACAGGGAGATCCCTGTCCTGTTTTACAAAGTGGGATACAGGCACCCAGTTGTAGTCACAACCCAACTGGTTAGGTGTTTGCCACTCCTGTGAGACACATATGTGTGTGTTGTTTTGTCAATTCTGACACATCACAAATTTTTTTTAAGACATATGGTGTTTTCTAGCATATTAGTTGAGTTTGAACACTGTTCTTTGCTCTCCTTTGTTGTTGTTACAGATTTGACCAGGGGCATAGGAGTGTTGTCTTAAGCCCTTCCTCTCTTGTTGTTACAGTATACTCACGGTTATGCTCAGAGAAAAATGACGGCTACCTCTGAGTCTCTCTGCCCTCACCCTAAAAAGCGTTGTAGGGTGAGCAGGGTGTAGACTCCTCGGGTACAGAAGCGCACAATGTCCAGAGCCCCTGGGCCTTCCAGTCCAACATTCTTGATAATGGCGGGGGAACACTCTTGTTGCCTTGCCGCTCCCCTAAGGCCACCAGTCTCCAGCTGCGTCGTACCTGATGTGGGCCCCAAAAGGTCTGCGCCACTAAGCAACAACATAGATCACTGTCTTGTCGCCTCCGGTCAGTACCCGCCTCTTAATGGCGTCACTCCCTGCCACAGGACTCCTACCAGCTCGGCGGAGCACACCAACACGGGGCTAGATCGAGGTGAGCCTGCACCAGGGCAGTGCTGGGATGACTGCTGAGAGTTCTGTAAAGGCGCCCTTTGCCATGTCACTCTTTCTGGCGGCTGTCAAGCTGAGGGAGCCAGGACATCAAGCATACACGCAGTGCAGGCCGCGGCAGCTGTCCCGCACTCCCCCGTCTCTCACAGAAGGCCTTTGCGTGCCAAATTCAAAGCGCGTGTTGGGGGGCAGGGGGAGGCCGTGCCGAGTTAGTTTCCGCCAAGGTCTGCAGACCGCTGCCACCACACAACGCCTGTCCTCCGGTGCCGCCACTCACCGCCACGTTGTCTCTCCTCGCAGGGTTCCCCCGTCGCCGCAGGCCAGCTCCGCCGCCACTAGGGTCGCACCCGCCTACAAGATGGCGGTCGGCCGGCGCAGCCCCGGGATCGCAGGCCGCTTTCTGTGTCTTCAGGGTGCCCGCTGCCACTGGCGCGCCCTGTCACCCCTGCCTGGGTCACACAGCTCCGGCGGGGTCCAAGCATGTCTATGGCCGCACTCGCCCACTCCGCGACAAGCACCGGACCTAAGCTCTGCAAAATGGCGGCCGCCGCAGTCAGCAGGGGGAGGCCAGGCTAGTACGGGGATTTCTTCGGTCCAAGTATAGCTGCCACTCCACCAGATCACCCGGCGGTGCTCCCCACCTGCTGTCACCTGGACGCCCCCAAAAACGGCATTTGTCTGCCCCCAGCTCCGCTTATGATCGCATTTAAAGGTAGGCCCGGCCGGAGCTCCCGCAGCGTGCGTCTCAGGTCATCTGCAGCGAGACCACGCCTCTAAGCCATTTTGAGGTCTCGACGATTCTATCCCGCAGGGATAAATAGACAAGAGTATAGTAGGCAAAACAAGCTCTTGAACCATTGCGGATTTAGTACAGTTCATGTGAACACAATCACGCGCATTCTCCCCACGGGCATTTTTTTCAAGAGCTTTCGTTGGCTCTTCACTTTGTGCACGCTGCATTCAGCTTGCCAGTCCTCCCTCCCAGCCACCCACCACACAGCAATGCTGAGAAGCTTGTTTCCTCTAGTAACATATCGTTTGCTACCTCTTGTATTTTGTTTGCTCTTGATACTTGCACAATTGTCACTATTGCCTCATGTAACCTAACGTTTGCTTTTGTAACATGCTCACTTGTCATTTTTGCTTCATGTATCACTACTGTTCCTATTGTGAAGCGCCCTGACACTTTCGGGTTAAGTCCGCGCTATATAAAAACGCCTCCCGTGCTCTTCTGCCGCCGCCATTGCCTTGGGCTCTCGCGCTCCTTTCTTCCTCTCTCCCGCGCGCTCGCCACCGCTCTGAGCCAACCAAAGAGCGGGTACAGCCGCTCGTGCACCAACTGAGAACAGCGTGCAAGCTCAAAAGCCAAACTGGATAACTACGCACGCGCGTGAACTCCCAAACGCAACTCGTACCTGCGCATATGTCGCTACCTTAATTTGTGCGCACGCGCTCTCGCTGTCATCGGAGTCGCGCGTACAGTCTCACAATGAAGCTCGCGACTTTTTTTTCTCTGATTGCAGGCTCTTTGTGTGGTCTGCGCATGTGTGCTGGTGAAGTGTTTTCCCGTTTCTCATCCTACACGCCCTTCCAGCGCCTCTACTTCCCGAACTACGGACCCCAGATTTTTCGTCACAAGTAGAAGTGTTAAAGTGCCTCTAAAGTTAAATTTATTTAATATTTTGCACACGGTAGTGGCATTATGGTGTATATCAGCTACAGAAGTATAGCATTACATGCCAATCTACGTTAGTTTCATTGTATTTGAAGGAAAATACCGATCTTTTAGGGAAGTCATGTTGACAAAATTTAGCTGTGTGCTAGGCTTTTGGGATAAAACTATCACAAACCATACATGCATAGTTAAATGTACTTCCTTTATGGGCCTTGGGTGAACCTTCAAAAACCATAGGTCGATTCCAGTATCATTAACATTTTCTTCCGCCCTCCTCTACATCCAACATGGAGTGTAAGGAAGCCCACTTAAGCCATGTGCTCTCTTGCTGAGTCAGTGTTTTGCCTAAACACATGTAAACAACTGTGTGAAACGGTGTTCCCTTCATCACCAGGGCTGCTGGTTGAGTCCTTTTATTTTACATTTTCTTACAGGTTTCCTTTAATTTGCTTATTTCCCTTATAGTTCTTTATTTTTGTCTCATTCGTCAGCATCTACTACTGGGTGCACATCCCCTTCACCCCTTAAATGTCTTTATTGACATTTGGGTATAAACAACGATACTGCTGCATGCTGCAGACTACCACACAACTCACACTCCTGCATGCCACACACTCCTGCACACCACACACTCCTGCACGCCACACACTGCTACATGCCACACACTGCTGCACGCCACACACTGCAGCACGCCACACACTGCTGCACGCCACACACCGCTGCACGCCACACACTGCTGCACACCATAAACTGCTGCACGCCACACACTGCTGCATGCCACACACTGCTGCACGCCACACTCTACTGAACGCCACACAACGCCACCACATTACTCGAAGACACCACCACATCCCTCGAGGACACCACCACATCACTCGAGGACACCACCACATCACTCGAGGACACCACCACATCACTCAGGGACACCACCACATCACTCATGGACAACACCACATCACTCAGGGACACCACCACATCACTCAGGAACACCACCACATCACTCAGGGGCATCACTCAGGGGGCACCACTACATCACTCAGGGTCAACCCCACATCACTCAACTCCACCCTCCAACCCCAACTCCACCCTCCAACTCCACCCTCCAACTCCAACCTCCAATTCCAACTCCACCCTCCAAATCCAACTCCACCCTCCAACACCAACTCCACCCTCCAACTCCACCCTCCAACTCCACCTTCCAACTCCACCCTCCAACTCCACCCTCCAAGTCCAACTCCACCCTCCAACTCCACCCTCCAAACCCAACTCCACCCTCCAAGTCCAACTCCACCCTCCACCTGCCAACTCCAGCCTCCAACTCCAACCTCCAACCTCCAACCCCACCCACCAACCCTCCAACTCCAACCCCACCCTCCAACCCCACCCTCCAACTCCACCCTCCAACTCCACCCTCCAATTCCACCCTCCAACTCCACCCTCCAACTCGAACTCCACCCTCCAACTCCACCCTCCAACTCCAACTCCACCCTCCTACTCCACCCTCCAACCCCAACTCCACCCTCCAACTCCACGCTCCAACTCCAACTCCACCCTCCAACTCCACCCTCCAACCCCACCCTCCAACCACACCCTTCAACTCCAACTCCACCCTCCAACCTCAACTCCACCCTCCAACTCCACCCTCACTCTATCGCCCTCACTCTATCTATCGCCCTCACTCTATCTATCGCCCTCACTCACTCTATCGCCCTCACTCACTCTATCGCCCTCACTCTATCACCCTCACTCTATCGCCCTCACTCTATCGCCCTCTATCTATCTATCTATCGCCCTCTATCTATCTATCGCCCTCTATCTATCTATCACCCTCTATCTATCTATCTATCTATCTATCTATCTATCTATCTATCTATCTATCTATCTATCTATCTATCTATCGCCCTCTATCTATCTATCTATCGCCCTCTATCTATCTATCGCCCTCACTCTATCTATCTATCGCCCTCACTCTAGCTATTGCCCTCACTCTATCTATCTATCGCCCTCACTCTATCTATCGCCATCACTCTATCTATCTATCTATCTATCTATCTATCTATCTATCTATCTATCTATCTATCTATCTATCTATCTATCTATCTATCTATCTATCTATCTATCTATCTATCTATCTATCTATCTATCTATCTATCTATCTATCTATCTATCTATCTATCTATCTATCTATCTATCTATCTATCTATCTGTCTGTCTGTCTGTCTGTCTGTCTGTCTGTCTGTCTGTCTGTCTGTCTGTCTATCTATCTATCTATCTATCTATCTATCCATCGCCCTCGCTCTATCTATCGACCTCACTCTATCTATCTATCGGCCTCACTCTATCTATCTATCAGCCTCACTC
Organism: Lissotriton vulgaris; assembly: GCF_964263255.1. Taxonomy (NCBI): domain Eukaryota; kingdom Metazoa; phylum Chordata; class Amphibia; order Caudata; family Salamandridae; genus Lissotriton; species Lissotriton vulgaris. The sequence continues at coordinate 84,452,652 of NC_141694.1, forward strand.
TATCTACCTATCTATCTATCGGCCTCACTCTATCTACCTATCTATCTATCTGCCTCACTCTATCTACCTATCTATCTATCGGCCTCACTCTATCTATGTATTGCCCTCACTCTATCTATCTATCACCCTCACTCTATCTATCTATCACCCTCACTCTATCTATCTATCACCCTCACTCTATCTATCCATGTAACGCCCTCACTCTATCTATCTATCTATGTATCACCCTCACTCTATCTATCTATGTAACACCCTCATTCTATCTATCTATCTATCTATCTATCTATCTATCTATCTATCTATCTATCTATCGCCCTCCCTCTATCTATCTATCGCACTCTATCTATCTATCTATCTATCTATCGCATCACCACAGCATCACTCAGCACCATCACAGCATCACTCAGGGGCACCACAACATCACTCATGGGCACCACAACAACACTATGCGCTACCACAGCATCACTCGTCGCCGCCATAACATCACTCAGTGCCACCACTGCATCAATCTGTGCAATCATTCAACAACAACTGGTTCAAATATGTTCGCTCAATGTTTCAAGCTTTATTACAAATGTCACAAAAATATGTTAATATTTCACTTCAGTTCTTGGATTTTCTTCATAATAAAATACAATGAACATAATCTTCACAAAAGTTATTTACAAACGTTTAAGCTATTGCCATTATAAATTACAATAACTTTTTTTAAAGTATTAATTATTACAAAAATTACAAGCCATTGTTATTTGTAATATCAATACATCTAAGTCATGTAAATACAACACATATTGCGTTACAAATGCTATAGGTGTCACATTTGCGAAAGTTAAAACTATTGGCATTGTAAATGACAAAGCTATTAATTTCGCTATTTTCAAAACCAACACATAAATAAAAAATGTGTCATTGACAATACCAATAGCTCAAACTTTACTAATGCGAGACCCATTGCATTGCAAATGCTTGTTTAATATAACTAAAGCATTCATGTGGTAGCACACTGTCCATTACAAACAGCACATAGTCCATTGAAATATCCACTAAATTTGCAGTCACTTTTACTGATAAAACTTCACTGCACACATATGATAATGTGAGGAAATTGTGTTTCAGTGAATATTAATCATTTGTGTATCACCAAGTAAATTGTCTTGATTTGGTTTGATCGTATTAAAATCCTTGTTTCCATCACACTTCAGAATTACGCAACAAATGTGCTTCAGTTTTGCTTTCCTAACTGCTGAATACGTACAGTACATTAAAAGGTATTTACATTTTGTTGTGTGTTACAAACAAAATGACATCCTCAGCCTTTCCTTTCACAGTGCCTGTACCCCAGTAAGACTGTCATACAATTCACTTTCCTTTTCTTTCACTGACTGCAAAGTGGGGGGAGTTTGTAAACACCAATCCTAGTGTTAAAACAATAAGCAGAAATTTGTCGGGATACATAGTCTGAGATTGACCTCTGTCTCTGAAGCGCAGAAAATGTGGCAAGATAAATACAGAATGTAAAGGCATCTTTATTTATCGCTTGTCTTTCGCGACCCACCTAAAATGGGTTGGGACCTATTAGTGAGTTTCAAACCATAGTTAGGAAAATACTGCTTCAGGCGTTAATTCTCACTATGAACAATCCACCCTAAAACGCCTATTGACAGAATCAATATGCCAGGTCTACCATTTTTATTGTAAGATTTCATAATAAACAATCAGGCTTATAGCATTTTACTTCAGTTTCTCCCCATTACTAACCTAAGCCTACTGTACTGCTTGTAAGCTTTCCACAACGCAACAATAAGGAACAGTCATAAAGTACACATGTGCACAAAATTACAGCTGTCTAAACAAAATAGTATTCTCCTAAAAGAGCCTTACAAGGGTTACTCTAGTGCATGAATTCTATTCAGACGGGTTGTTTGGGTGGATCACCTACAACAAACAAAGTCCTCGCCTACTATGATGCCCTGTGTGTGCTCCTGAAAAGTCAAGTTCACATAGCCAGACTGCTGTTGGCTCAGGCAGCTGGATGAATAAAGAAAATAAAAAGAGCAAGCACTTGTTTTGTGGAAGCACACAACGTTTGCAGTCCCTTGTAACAAAATACATTCCGACAAAATTTCGCACAGTGTAATAATAATTCAGCCTTGTAAGCAGTTTGTCTTTACCATGTTTATCACAGTAAGTATTTCAGGCATATTGGTTTTGCCACAATCTTTAATAATAAACAGAGCAAACCTATGAAATCTGTTATGACTTTTCCCAGTGAGTCGAGATGAGGCATATACTTTCTACCATTGGCCTTACACTTAGCAATCTGTGAGATTTAAGCAAATACATATCCGTAGGATATTATACAGAGTGTTAACGAATCCAGACTTGAATGCCTTTTGACTTCAGCATTTTCTTTTCACAATAAATAAGTGCCGCCTAGTGCCTTTATTATAACATTTCATAATAAATAGGTTAGGTCTAGAGCCACGATCACTGGCTTGCACCACAACCAACTCAGTCATGGTGACTAGAGTATAAGCTTTAACACAAGCTAAAAGGTGCAATACAAGCAGTCTCTTTCGTGCAACAAAGTGTAATACAAGAAGTCTCTTAAGTGCAATAAAGTGCAATCCAAGCAGTCTCTTTTGTGCAATAAAGTGCAATACAAGCGGTCACTTTCGTGCAATAAAGTGCAATACAAGCAGTCTCTTTCGTGCAACAAAGTGTAATACAAGAAGTCTCTTAAGTGCAATAAAGTGCAATCCAAGCAGTCTCTTTTGTGCAATAAAGTGCAATACAAGCGGTCACTTTCGTGCAATAAAGTGCTATACAAGCAGTCTGTTTCGTGCAATAAAATGCAATAAAAGCAGTTTCTTTGGTGCAATAAAGTGCAATACAAGCAGTCTCTTTCGTGCAATAAAGTGCAATACAAGCAGTCTGTTAAGTGGAAGCCCACAAATTCGACCCAATCAAATCCTGTTCTCAGGGGAACCAACATGTTGGTGGAGCCTAAGCCCTTGTCTCTTTAGAATTCTGAAAGCTCTTGTCTGTTGATCACATAACGTCAGGCGACACCCGAACTGTCAAGCCAGGCAATATAAATCCCTGAAGATTAGCATAGCCCTGTGCATCCTATACTGCTTTCAAACACAATTCTGCACTCTGAAATTTGAAGTTAATGATGGAAGTGAAGCACACATTCCTCATGACTGTCCTTATCCCAGCTGTGTTGCTGCCAGAGAAAAATGACACTTTAACTAACAGCATTACGATGCCCTGGGTGTGCTCCTGAAAATTGAAGTTCATATAGTCAGACTGCTGTTGGCTCAGGCAGCTGGATGAATACAAAGAAAGTAAGAGCAATCACTTTTTTGGTGAAGGGACACAACTTCTGCACAGTTAAAACACGTACTACTGGCTATCAACATATGGGCAGAGCCAAAGCACCTCTCTGTAATACTCCTGAGAGCTCTTTTTGGGTTGATCACATTACATCTGGAGACAGCTGCGCTGTCAAACCAGACCTACAAAGAGCAATTTACACTGATTAAGGAATCATGCAAATGTCTTGGAGCACATGCAATTATCTTGGGCAGTGATAGAGGTATAGCCGGTGGTACTAATGAATATGTATGTGAGTCCAACCTAAACCCTTGTTGCATGGTACCAATTTCTTTTCCAACCGGAATAGATTCTGAATATACAGCCTTATTTTAAGACCGCCCCACACTAACCTCCTGTTGTCTAGCACTGGAAACTATCACACAAGTTAAAAAGATAAGGTCGGCCAGGAAATCTGCACAAGACACACTACTGTGGACCTCAGGAATGGGTAAAGAGAGACAGTGGATATCATCACACACCTGGTTGCACAGCTTGGCTAAGCCTGCTCTACAAGAGAGTTCATATCTAAAATGTGGAGGATCTTTCGCATGACTTATAGTGTTGTCTGTGATATATCTGCTGACTCACTCTGTATTTCCACTCTCTATAAATTGAAATTCAGCCTTTCTTTAGAGCTGACCTAGTTATTTGCTAAAAAGAGCTACATTCAACATTAGGTAATACATTCTTGTGGTTGGTTTACATTGAAAGACATAAATAGATATGAGGAAATGACAAGACACTAAGTCCCAGCTGCAGCACCCATGTTTCACAGTTGCCTAGGAACCACAAGGACGATCTGAACCATAAGGAATGTATACTCTGTTTTCACCATTAGTATGTCATGTAACAGGCTTGTGGGATCATGGGACATGCAGTTCTTCTCGTTTTTTTAATCAGGTGTTTGACAAAATGTGTCCTTCTTCGATGAGAGATACCTGTCCAAGCAGTGCTGTCACATGGAATAGGACTAGATTGTCTGATCAAACTAGCTAACAAAAATATTAGAGGGACTAGCCTGGTGGCGGCTAATCCGAGGGGAGCAATGCACGAGGATGTTCCACCTCCACCCTACCTCACCTTCCACAGTAGTGATATTCCACTTACATTGAAGAAGATGTCCAAGGGTATATGGGATTTGGGATTCAGAGAAAGCTCGCGAGACGCTCAACACATTACTCTTCACGCTTGCCAACCTACTGCTTCTCTTGTTATTCGATACCTCGATTGTTCTGGCAATATTTCCCTATAGAGGTGCTATGAAATAATTTGTATTCAGTCCAAGACCTTTTCAAATTATCTTGCATATTCAACAATTTCAACATTTCCATAGTAGTTACTTTTGTTTTACTTGAATTGCTCTCTTACTTATTCTTATTAGACTCTCGGCGGGATTCCCCAGCCCTTCGTGCAACTTGTTGTCCAAATAAATAAGGGTTTGTAAATTCAGCTCAAAAGGTGAACTAACGAACCTTTCACACCAGAACCTGGGCTTCTATTGGAATTCTCAAGGGCATATTATCGAACCCATTATCGTTGCTGTTAGAACTGGCTATTTCTGGTAGGCTAAGGCTGACGCCAAAGCCAGGCAGAAACCACCATTCTAGTCAGGGCAAGGAAGTCACACGCCAAGATAACCCCTGCTCACCCCCTTGGTAGCTTGGCTCAAGCAGTAAGGCTAAACTCGGAGGCAATGTGTAAAGCATTTGCGCCAGCGCACAACAACAACAACATACTAGGCACACCACAAAAGAGACTCCACACAAGGTTATTATAAAAATAAATTTTGTATTGTAAAAACATATCAGATAAAATCACACATATACATTGTGCCAACTGGCACGGGCAATATTCACAGGGATTATGTACACCAGACAGAGCCACATGGGCGCCTGTCAGAATCAGATATAGTACTTCTAGATAAAATGTAGAATATAAAATCACTTCCAGAATAAAGAATAAATGTAACATAAAATAATAATCACAGATAACCACCAGTAACCACTGGTAACAGGAACCAGGACCTTACTAGGACCACCTGTACTAAGAAAGAAGAACCACCTAAGTATCACACAGCATTTAGGGGTCTAAGAAAGAATACATTACTCATGATGCAATAAACCTACATTCAGAGGAGTAGAAAAGACAACCACCTAAGTATCACTCAGCGTTTAGGGGTCTAGGAAAAGAACACATTACCCATGATGCAATAACCTACATTCAGAGGAGTAATAAAGAGAAACACATGATGCCTAAAGCATTCAGAGGTGTTAAGAATAAAGCACATGATGCAATAAAATACATTCAGGGGTGCAGCGCAAGAAGACACATGATGACTAAACATTCAGAGGTGCAGCGCATGGAAAGAAAGACACATAATGCATAAACCTACACATTCAGAGGTGCATAATAAATCAATAGCGCAAAAACTCACATTAGCAATGACTATTAAAAAGCATAGAAATCACATTGCGCCAACACTACATAAGCCTCTACCTGTGGCAGTCCCTAGGCCAACTGGCCTTGTGGGGCAAGGATGCCCTGAGTCCAATGTCAGAGCGCGCTGCCATGCAGCGCCAGTCACAAAGTACCAAAAAGCCTAAACGTGGCAGCTGCCCACAAAGTGCTGGGCAGCTGGGATCAGAAAGCTGTGGCAGCGCTCTCAGTAACCCCTAGAACAAATCTGCGCCACCTGATCCACACAGGCTCTAAAACACAATATGGCCACACAGGCTCTCTAACGTTGGGGCGACCCGCTGCCAATCGGGGCCGCCCTGACCAGCAACAACAAAAGGGCCCTCGAGCCTCGCCGGGCTCGTGAATCAAGAAATGGCCCCCTAGAGCCTCTCATGGCTCTACACACGTTGGGGCGACCCACTGCCAACCGGGGCCTCCCTTGAAGCCCTCATGGCTTGACTCGCGTTGGGGCGACCCACTGCCAACTGGGGCCGCCCTTGAAGCCCTCGTGGCTTCATATGCACAAGGAGCGCGAGCTCGCGCTACTGGGGAGGGGCGGACACCGACAATGTGTCCCGGCGCCCCCTCCCTTTCTCCTGCCCCACTCACCCGACTCAGGTGCGGGGCTCCTTCGGAACACACAGGAGCCCGGCCTTAGGAAGACACCTCTCTCTCTACCCGGCCATCCACCAACCGTGGGGGCGGCCCACTGGCATCAGGGCCGCCCGGAGAGGAAGCACTGGCCAGGTCTCCCACCCCCTCCCTTCACTCACCGGGACTCGGGGCGGGCTGGTGCTGGCATCTCTCCTTCGCTCTCCTCTTCGGCGCTTCACTGGCGGTGGGGGCGGGCACCGACAATGTGCCCCGCGCCCCCTCCACTCTCTCCTCACGGCGGGCTGGTGCCTGCAGGCCTCTCCCACAGCCATGGGAGCCCGGCACCGGCCGCCATCTCTCTTCTCCTCTCTCTGCTGCGGGGGCGGGACTTCCGGCCGGCCGTACTGAGATTGGGCTGCCGGCCAGTCACTTCCGGGTCGCCGCGGGCAGCGCAGTGGCCCCCTCAAGACAGGCAGGCGGGCAGGCAAACTTTCCCGAGGAGTGGGCTCCCTCGTGGAAAGTAAAATATCGCGGCAAGGTCCCTGGAAGGGTAGACACCTGCCAGAGGGCAATAAATCCAAAATAAGCGAGGTGGGCACTCGCAGGATAGATCATCCAAACACGGGCAACATCCCAGGGTAGGCACCTGCCAAGTCTCACGCATCGGGCGTGAGACGCTAAAAACGCCCGTAATATTGCAAGGAGCGCTCTCAAGGCGCTAGGGGCATAGACAAGCCCACAGGAACGACCCCTGCATCAAGAAGGGTCCCAGGGACACAGCAAGTCCATCAATAAAGTCCCCCTTGGAACAAAGGGGGCAGAGTCCAGTCAGCCCCCAGCAAGGGCAGCACACAGCAAGTCCCAGCAATAAGTCCTTCAGGAGTCCAGTAAGCAGGGGGACAGTCAGGAAGAGTCCCCCATCCGTCCATCAGGTGTCCAGGAGCTGGGCAGGGCCCAGGGATTCCCCTGAGCCCCAGCAGCAGCATGCCCCTGGCAGATTCAAGTTAGAAACAAGAACGTTTTGGAAGGGAACACAGCCCCTTCTTATACCCAGAAAAGTCTTTGAAGTCTTTTGAAATCCTTTGAAGAAGGCAGTGTGAGAACCAGCTAGACTGGTTTAGAGGGAAGTCCTGTCAGTATCAGGGACAGAGGTGACAGTCGCCCAGCGGGAGGTGGAGCCAGCTTTGTAGTCACACAGGAACAGCCCTTCACTATCAGGTGCTAATCTCCTCCCACTTCCTTGGCAGCAGATGCTGCCTTTCATCCACGGGCTGACTCAGACAACCATCTGGGCTCTCCAGCCCCTGTCATCCTCAAACCAGACAGTCAATCCACAAGCAGGCCCAGGCACTTTGGGCCAGGCTCACCAGCCAATCACACGCCAGCAACAACTTACACAAATATGCCAACTTCCAAAAGTAGTACTTCTAGACTAGACACAGTCATGCCGCATACATCATTTTGCAGCATTCATTCTCACGAGTTCGCTCATACCAAACTCGCCCCTGCACTCCCCACACATCAGGAACTACCATGGGCATACATATTCCCCATTCATTCCTATGGGAGGGCAGGTCACTCACCACTCATTCACAGAGAGCTCAAGCACTTTACACTGTACCACAGTGAAAAAGTGCACAGAGGCCTAAAATCACTACCACCAGGTTCCAGAAACCGGCTAGGAAAAAGCAAAAAGTCTAGGGGTGAACCTGCCTAAAGGGCCGGGTCCAACAGTTGCTTTAGCAGCAGTTTCCTGCCGCTAAAGCAGCGATAATTTTAACACGGTTCTTGATGATATGCCCCCTTGTTTGTGACTCATACAAGTCCAGATTCCGGGTTCTGATGACTCGACCATTATCCTATAGCAAGGGTGTGCAGTATTTATAGAGAAGCACTTAAAATGGCCACCAAGATTTGCAAATCTCGCGTGACCCAATGTGGAATGTTTTTTGTACATAAACTGCTTGGTCACTGATCATTTGCTTGCACATTCCGCAAGGTAAATGAGAATGTTTTTATCTCACTGTCTTGGTTAATGATAGTAGAAGGCCTGGCAATCATTTGGACAACATTCCTGAACCTGGACATATCTGATATACATATGGAATTTACCAATTACCCATCTCCATGTTCGCACTCTTTACTGGAATGTCTCTTTCTTTTTCTGAATTCTTTTTTTTTATTGGTTTTTAACATCAGCACAACAAAAAAGAACACCTCAGCACGACTGTGCACCCTACGAGTGTGGTACAAACAATAGCATACATTTTAACGTCTACAGCCACAGAGCTAGGAAGCAAAACGATATCCAGTACAGGGGCAAAAGGAACACAAGGCAAGAATACATGTGAATTGGGGAAGAAAAAGTGCATACTAAGCTTTCAAGTCAGGTTGTGCAGTGAAGTCTCGATCCAACCATTCAGTTTAAACATTATTGAGTATAACATATAATTCAAATATTGCAGTATATGAGTAGTGAGGAGCGTCATACTGGATTCCGCCCACCTTCATTTTGATACAGTTCTCAGTAACTTCTAGGTCGACTCTGGGGTGGCAACAACTCACTATACACATCAGATTGGGTATTACAGTAGAGCATATCAGTAGCCGATTCCTCTATCGTAGGCGTGGAATCTAACCATTATTATGTTCTCTTGCCCATCTCATGGCTTCCTGGCGCTTGGCTAACATCATACCGAACGACACTAGTTTCCTAATATCTTAATCTATATCGTTATTCAGGCCGAGGAGAGCCAGCACGGGTCAGGGACCAGCATATGTTCTGTGATCTCACTCAACCTGCGAAGTATTCCCCCCGAAAAGCCAAGAATCTTCAGGCAGGACCAAGCCACATGAATAAAACCAGCTATCTGCTCCAGGCATCTATGACAGTTAGCTGTGTCCCTCAAACCGTATCTGCAGAGTTTTTCTGGTGTATAATGCACTCTATTAATGTATTTGAAATGTACGAGTCTGTGTCTGCTATTTAGGGAAAAGTTCTTGGTAACTGACTTGCAATATTGCAAAGTTTTATTGTCTATAACTATGTTTAAATCTGTCTGCCAACCTTGGTGAGCCTTAGACGACAGTGGCTTCTTCTGATCCTGCAGCAACCCATACAACCTGGTCACCAGCTTCTGGGGAAACCTGTATGCAGGACATACGTGAGAGTAGGCACAGCAGACCATCACCGAGCAGGTCGCACCAGGCGTGTTGGGCCCTAAGGTATTGAAATTGGCCAAATACTGTTGAGAACCCTTCCTCCTTCAGGACATCCTGCCACGTAAAGACCACCCCATCATCAAAGAAATCCACCAGCCGAGTGATGCCCAGTTTCTGCAGCGCTTTGGTGACCTCCGACTGAGCCCCGTCAGGAAACACTTAAACCATTGTACCGTTATTAAAGGAGAGTATAAGAGCGCCCCTGCCTGTTTCTAAGAGGCATTTCTAAGCATGAATAGCGGCATGTGTAGAGTCCAAGACTCCATGTCTCAGATTGGGCTTATAGAGGAATGCCTTATTCTTTGTGACATGTGACGGCCATGTGGACAATTGTGGCTGATAGGAGCGCCCTTTCATTGTGACAAGTACCAGCACCCTGAACTCCATTCCAAGCTTTTCTCTTTCTGAAGACATGCACCTTCAGGAGCCTCAGGGTAAGGCATTCTGTGAAACCAGCGTGGTGTCCTAGCACCCAGCCATCCACACTGGGCAAAAGATACCTTGTCACAAACTCTTCAGGCTGAGGTTTAGTTAAGCGCCTAGAGAAGGATGCCTCCATATGCAAGACTATGGCCAATGACAGTTCCTGTGAGCACCACAGTGTGAGCATATTTCGGAAAGGCAACTGCGGTCCTCCTAATATGAGTCTCCTAAACTAGCAAACCTGTATTATTTGAACTCCTATCTCGATTTTCTCTTTAGTAAATTTGCAAGTGGATACAGAGTACCTCAAATAGTTATTAATCTGCATCTTTCTAACGAAAGCTTATTCAAGGGTAACTATCTTCTGCATACATGAGAACAGGGGTCTCCAACCTTTTCTGTAGTGGGAGCTACTTCTGATCAGTGAAAATCATTGTGAGCTACTACGTGCCAAGCAACTGCTGCCTACTGCTTACCATTGTATTCTCCCATGTTTGTAGCATTGCCCAATTTCTTGCATCCTTACACTATATGCACTTTTGAAACTACATTTTTATCTATTTTGAAGTATTCCATAAGAGTGTGTATCTTTGCAGGCCTTCTCACGCATGTGCTTTTCTCCCCTTCGGTGTTGATTTCTCTTACCCTTGTACTTTAGTCCCCCTCTGTGTTGATGGTTGCCCTCTACCACTGTTGATGTTGTTGCTTGCCCCATCCATTTGTCCATGTTGTTGCTTCCCACACCCGCTGCCTGTGTTTTTGCTTTCCCTTACCCTCTCCATATTGTTGTTTATCCCTAAAGGGTTGTTGCTTGCCTCCATTCTCCGTCCATGTTGTTGTCTGACCCTCCCTGTACTCTCCAAGTTGTGGCTTTCCCCTCTGTCTGCCTTGTTGCTTATCCCTCCTGCCCTTCTTCAGCTGTCCATCTTGTTGCTAACCCTCTCATGCTGTCCATCGTAATGCTTGAGGCAAGCATTCGTTGATCGTGTTTCCTCCATTTCCACTTGCCATAACAAATAAAAGGACTATGGCTTTGCCAGCACTGGCCATGTCCTAACACTTAAAAAAACAAAAAAAAACATTCATCCCTCCCCTTGTTATTGCTATCTCCACCACTCACTCCATTGTCATTGCTTGCCTCCTGCCACCTGCCATAAAACAAAAAATGCTATGTACGGATAGCAAGTTTTTTCTCCAACACTCTCCCGCCTTCTAACATGCCTATTGACCCACTCCTCACTTATGCTATGTTTTGACCAAGTCAGATTATTAGTGCAATGAGCTTAAAATCTGGTGCGAGTGGCTCTAACTGAGAATGAATCACTTGTTTATTCTGAAAAGACAGTCACGATCACATTTTTCGAGGATTGAAACTCATGAACCCCGTTTTAAGAGCGTATCCACTTTTTTAAGGAAATGAGCAACTGGACCACTTGCTGGTAGAGGATATCCCTAGGTACACACTATTAACGTAAGTAAGGAAGCTTCGGCCAAACACAGGCCTCAGGGTACATCCTGCCAAAAGACCTCCCATTCTATTGTACTGTTGCATATAGAAGTGTCCAAATCATTCATTGTTCATGCGCACAGCTAGCGCAATTTTTAAAGGCACTTTCAATTCATATGATGTGCGCATTTTAGCATTTCCTTAAATTTTATATCTCGAATTACTGATAAATATGAAAAACGTGTTTCATGTTCTTTAGATCGGGTGCGACGCTAATTTGTGGGGGAGAGGCACACTTGCAAATGGTGGGGGGCCCTCGTTCAAGTGTGATGGAAAACAGTCAAGTGCTGATACATCAGTCACATGTACACTTTCCATGGATACATTTCCCAATACCAAGAAAAGTGGCCTTGTGGCTTCAAATCTAATTTTGCAAATTGTAAACTATAGTTTGAATCGCATCTTTACATGTAACCAATAATTGTTAGATTCTATGCGAATTCCAGTACTTCCATATTCATTCAAATGTAAATGTACGTGCCCTGCAGGTGCACATTGCAATTTAATTCTGCGAAAATGATTTGGCAGGCTCCTGTACAGTACTGTTCTCATTTCACGTCTCCTTTCTCTGTTGGATAGCACTCCTCCTCATGCACGTTAAAGTGTATAAAATGCACCCACTTTTAACATGTTCCTGTTTCAAATAATGCTGTGTCATGTAGAGGGCTCTAGTAGCCTAGTAGGACACTTCAATTGGCTGAGGTTGCCATAAAAAAGCAGTACCATCATATATATAACCAAGAAAAAGGTCATTCTTATGGGTCTAAATGGTCTATCATTGCCTGCAGACCATAAAGAGTTCTGTAATGGAGTGGTGAAGGAAATACTTGGATTGATGACGTTTAAAGACCCACTATGATTGCAAGGTGTCGCAGAGATATGTGAGAGGCAAGCATTAATTGTGAAAGTTCCTCCCTGATAATCACCGATTTTGAATTTGGAAGTTATAGGATACAAGAGTGTGCGTTCACTAGAAAATCTATTGATTGAACAAAACGTAAACTTTCCAGGAAAGAAATTGTAATGTGTGACTGGTTTCTGTCCTAAGAAAGAAGAATGCTATCTAAACTTATAAGTAAACATAAACCCTGAGTAAGTAGATGAGAAACAACTAGTTTCAATAGTTCGGTGTGAAAAGAGTCCAAATGAAGATCTGTAAAAGTTGTTCCGCCATTGAAACTGAAAAAATTTACAGTCAAGGGGATGAATTGGAACTGAGAGATAAGCCTCCTTCAAATCTAGATGTAGCAACCAATCTGCAGGTAGGATTCAATCTCTAAGATGAAGAAATGTTTCCATTTCGAAGTATCTGTCTACTACAAAATGATAGAACTAGCGGAAATGTATGACTGGTCTCAAAAAAAAAATTATTTTCCAAATGAAAAAGAATGCATTAAAAACTTGAGGAATCTAATGTTATTTTTTTCTATGGCTCATTTGAGAAGTAATTTTTAGACTTCTTGTTAAATTGGCACGATATGTGTATGCAAGAAATTAATCGTGTGAGGGAAGAAAACTAGTACAGGTTCTTGGTAAATTCTATTTTATAACCTAGAACAGTTTACAAAACCCACAAATCTGTTGCAGGAGCGGCTCGTATTGGAGAAAAGAGGTGGGTAGGGAAGGGGTACAGGGAAGGACGGAACTTGGGACAACAGAGACAAAAAAATAAAATATGGAATTTACAAAAGAGGCGGGTGGGGGAAAAGGAGAAAATGGAGACAAAAAATAAAACTTACCTCTCCCCTCTGTTGCTGCAGGCAGGCACAGGCTCCCAGCCTGCCCTGCGGCCAATCCTGAAGCTGCTCTCACAGTGCCGATGATGTGCACTCCAGGACAGACTGGGAGTCAGTGCCTGCTCTCTCCAACCCCAGCAATGCAGCTGGGGTTGAATAGAGCTTCACTGTGCACGTGGTTTTTGGCCGGCGTGAGACTGCTGACCACAAACCACATGTGCAGTGTAGGTAGAGCCCACCACTCCCCGTTCAACCTAGCTATCATCATCCTGGCCCCGCCCCAAGCCCCAGCACAGGCTAAATAAAATGATTATAAAACTGGTTTTAAACCCGTTTACATTTTTTAGGTCGAGCAGACGTACGCTCAATGCGTGAGCATTGAGAGTGTCTGCTACAGACCTAATGTCGCCCGTATTCAGGAGACTGGACACGACTCAGACGCGCGCTTTTGCAGTCTCGGATTTGACCGCGGGAGCGCGCGTCTGAGCTGCGCTTGCGCAGAGTAACTTGTAACTCACAGCCCCTGCTCACAAACAGCCAGCCCCCACCCCTCTGCATGCACGCATACACACAGGCGCGCGCGCGCGCGCACACACACACACACGCGCTGCCGCCCCCCACCCACCCCCCTACATACACACAGACACGCAAGCCCCACTCACCGGACACATCCAGCCCCCACCCCTCTGCATGCACGCACGGACACAGGCGCGCGCGCGCGCACACACACACACACACACATACACATACACACGCTGCAGCTCCACTCACCGGGACTTCTACTCCGCAGGACTCTTCCGACGTCAACGGGCACAGGGACACCGGCACTCCGCTCCTTGGCTTCCCGGGCGGACGCCGGCTGCACGCAGGGCTCTCCTCTCTGCACCGAAGCCATGCGCCAGCCACAGCAGCCTGCCTCTTGGGAAGCTCCGGTCGCGTGTCCGGCCCCGCCCCCGTCCCAACAAAGGTTGCCTGGCTTCCTGTTGAAGCCGGGCTGCTGCGGTGAGTTTGCTTTTTAACCCTTTCCTGTCTGTAGACACGTCACCCTGGGCACCGCGTCAGCACATAGGACTTCGATATGTGTAAAAGTTGTGTTTTATTTTATTCGCCCGCTTTTCTGTGCTGACACTTCCTTGTTTCCCTGCGCTGCAGAGACCCGGGGGAGCCCCTCGTCCGGGTGACTTGTTTATTTAGTTATTTATTTAATGCGTTTTTATATAGCGCGGACTTTACCCGAAGGCGTCAGAATGCTTCACAATAGGAACAGAACTGATACTTGTATTACTACTTGCTACTACTTTTCCTTGGTGAACACGTCGCCAAAAGCGCATGCCTTTGAAAATAATCCCCCACTTCCCAGTCCCTCCACTGTGCTCTGACAGTGATCGTAAGATAGCTCAGCGGGCTGTGCGCCTGCCAGGGTAATCCAAGTCAGAGATTGTTGGATTTCCAGCAGGCTCTGCTCAGCAGCTCAGACTTCCAGTCTTCACAGGTACCTGAAATGGTAATGCATTATTAGCAAGCACTTGAGCCCACTTTAGTTTGTTGTGATTTAGCCGTGCATGAATAGTGATAGCGTGCAGAATGTGCGTGTTGGTGCTACGAACAGTGCACGGCCCCTGCCTGCTTGGAGTATCACAGCGCCTCCTCTTGGCCATAGGCAGGCTCTTGTGTCGTGATGTTTGTTACATTTCCGTTGGGCAGGCGAGGTGAACACGAAGGACAGGCTGTTGGCTCACGGGGCACTCCCCACCAACTGCTTAGAACTCTACAGAGGAGCTGTGCAAGTGGAAAGCAGTTCGAACGGTGTGCTCTTGTGCAAAGGAAGAAATGCTCCGACAGCCCGTGTCTGGAAGGCCATTAGGACAGGGGCGGAGTCAGACACTTGTCAGGCGAATCCCTGGTGCTTTGTATCAGAACCCCCACGCAGATGCCAACAGTTATTGCCGAAGCCTTGGTGAAGAAAGGGTGTGCCCCAGTGGCAGACTAAGTTCAAGTCTGCGATCGCTCTCCTTTTCTCTCTCTGTGTTTCTCTCTCTTTCTGACTGTCACTCTCTTTTTCTTTTCTATCTCCACTTTTGTTTCTCTTTTTGTCCCTCTATAGTTTCTCTATCTCTTTAGCCCCTCCACTGTCCCCTCGCTTTCTTTCTCTCTCTCTTGCCCCTTTTCACCATTTTATCTAACTCTCTCTCTTGATCTTTCTATTACTCACAACCTCTCTTTTCTTGCTAGCTCTTCTCCATTCCCTCTTTCTAAATCTCTGCCCTCTCCTTTCTCCCATCCGCACAAACAAACAGATGCGCTAAAGGCCAATAAACTAGATTTATTAAGATGTACTTGCATTTTCTTTAATTCGGCAGAATCTAGCCTATGAGCTCCTCATTTACATAAAGTACAAGCGCCGGATTTTATTCGACTGGAAAACTGTTCTGGCAGCGGGTTTCAGTGGACATAAATAAAATGCAATAATGTTGTTGCAGTTTTGTCCTGCTTGGGCGGACTTTGAAGCAGAGTTAAAAGTATTATGCCTCACAAACTGCACTGCCTAGCAGTAGCTGCGCCTCCTACATTTGAATGACAGGTTTGCGAAATTACGTGATATTCCCCTTGATAAGGAGGAGTCAGGTTGGGCAAAGTACTGTGAATGAAAGAAATCGACTCATGAGTGAGGCTTTGTTATTATTTATTGCTACCATAAACTATTGAAAAATGTCAAAAACATATTCTGTGACGAACGCTGGACCGGTATTAGCTACAATAGAATTCAACACAAGTTATTGCACCAGGAACCAATCCAGTGTGACACGCCAGTTACCAGGACGTGCTGGAGGTCTTATGAACATTGTAGATGGATCTGGAAGTCTGCACAGAGATGGATTATTGACAAGGGTAAGTGTTGGTTGCATTAGCATAACTCCAATTCTCTCTCTTCCCCTCTCTCTCTCTCTCTTCCCCTCCCTCTCTCTCTCTCTCCCTCCCTCTCTCTCTCTCTCTCTCTCCCCCCTCTCTCTCTCTCTCTCTCTCTCTCTCTCTCTCCCTCCCTCTCTCTCTCTCTCTCTCTCCCCCCTCTCTCTCTCTCTCTCTCTCTCTCTCTCTCTCTCTCTCTCTTTCTCCTCCCCCCCCCCTCTCTCTCTCTCTCTCTCTCTCTCTCTCTCTCTCTTTCTCCTCCCCCCCTCTCTCTCTCTCTCTCTCTCTCTCTCTCTCTCTCTCTCTCTTTCTCCTCCCCCCCCTCTCTCTCTCTCCTCCCCTCCCCCCAGCACGGAATACAGTACAACTGTGATCACAAAATTCTTAAGCACCCTGGAACGCAGGGGATTTACAGGAATCCAAACACCAGCGTAAAGTACTCGAACAACGATGACGTCTGTCTTATAAATGTCACAAAAAGATGTTAATATTTCAATTCTGTTCTTGGATTTTCGTGAAAATACAACACATTGCATTACAAAAGCTATAGGTGTCACATTTGTGAAAGTTAAAACTATTGGCATTGTAAATGACAAAGCTATTAATTTCGGTATTTTTAAAACCAACGCATAAATAAAAAATGTCATTTACAATACCAATAGCTCAAACTTTGCTAATGCGAGACCTATTGCATTGCAAATGCTTGTTTTAAATGTAAGTGCTGGCACGGCGGGCGGTGCTCCTCAGCCATAGCGGAGGAGCCGCCGCGGGTTACCTGAAACCATCCTTGATAAAACTGTGAGAGCAGAGCACTTTACATCACATGCATGCATTATACATTGACAATAAATCATGCAAGTGTGTAAATCATTGTATATGACCTATTACATAAGACGAGGCTTACAAGGTGTAAAAGTCATATACAGTATTTACTGGTAGGCATTATATGTTATGAATGCATGGTTGGGAGAAACACAAAGCTAGGATTTAAAACATAACACAGTTCTTGAGATTGTCTGTATTAATAAGACTTTATCACTACATGCAGGAACCCGTTTAACAGTCTTATAATAACAACAGATTGAGAAAAAAGCAATACAGTTCTAAACCAATGCCTTGCAGTTTGCATGCACCTCCTTGATACCGGTACATAGCTCACTGTGCTATATTAGAAAGACTGAAGTTTATAAACTGCAAGTAACAAGTAGTTATTTGTCCAAAAACATTAACCAACTACTTATCTACATCAAATTTAAATCTGTGAACTGCATGTAGATTCCTGTGCTTTGCAGGAGACACGTTTATCGTCTAAGGAACTTAATGAGTCGTGGAAGCTGGTGTCGGAGAAGATACTTAACATTCTTAATAAAAAGACATGTTCAAGGTTTCCTCCTACTATGAAATGTTTTCTCAGGAAAGGATAGAAGTTACTGGTGACAAATTGTATTGCAGAAAATGACAAGTTGTATTGTGCGAAATTGCATTTATAGATAGCGCTTATGATCCATGAGAAGCGGTAGCAAGCACTAAAATACGCAATACAGGGGAGAATGTAGACTTTCTACATCCTGGTGGGCAGAGAATCTGGATTTTATTAGTGACAAGAAGGCTAAGATCATTTAAATCTCCTTTAAATTCAATTCAATATAACTTTATTCAAATACATGTTGTATCCATAAAAGTGCAACAATAAAAATACATCCAATTCATTACATTAAAACTCATAAACGTACATAAATATGACTTATAATGAATAAAAAAGTGTAGAGATCCAGCGCCCTCAAACGTATATAAAGTGCAAAATCGTGCATCAGAGCTGCACAGTAATCATGGAGCAATGTGCTCTTACAGCAGCTTTCAAAAAGGCACCCAAACAAATTGTCTCAGCTTCATAGCTGAGGTGAATAAACAATTCTCGTGCCTTTATTAAATGTCTAACTCCTCGTTTCTTTAAAAAAGGGACTAGAAAATGTTTGGACTATATAAGATAAAACCCCCCAAAAACATTAAATGTGACATTGACTATCCAGAGATGCCACCACAGGCACAAGGAGTAAAATCCAGGAAGCATAACAGATATTCCGCTGTACTAGCCCTATACCGAAATAGAAGGCTTCATTCCCACTGCCCTCTCACTCTAATACATTGCCGCCATGTTATCTGAGGGGGCGAGTAACATGTAATTTGACATGCTCTCCTTCAAAAGTCCCTTACACAGTCTATTGGAAATTGCCTGGTCGTATAGTGTCTGCCATTTTGTTAAGTGTGTCATCAAAAGTCCGTTCAAGAATGTTGGAGCATAATATGGATCTTACACCAGCTAGCCATGCAATTTCAATCCCCTTCTCACAACTGAAGCAATCTTTAATGATGTTCCTGGTTAAACCAGCGTTTTCATTTTTGCAGATGGCAGTCCACAATAACAGCGGTCAGGAATTTATGTAATCCTTGATGTATGGGAAACCGATTTATCTATGGCAAATGTAAGTATAAGATGCAATAGGAGCCATAATGGGCCTTTCTACAAAACCTGTTCTCTTCCAATTGAACTAGGTTGCAATTCTGAAATCGCCAGACACCAGCACCATACGTGGCAGCAGGCAAATATTGTGTTTTATATAATTGTAATAAAGGGGGGAGAACACCTCCACCCTTCGGTTGTGGTAAGGAAAATAGTGCACATATTGATTCTGTCTGCTTTGCGCAACCTGTGGACCCTATGAGCCTGTGGCTGCAAATCATATTCCCAAATAGGAAAATGTACTAACTTGTAATAGCTTGTTTTTGTTGCCTGCAGAAATAGAGGATAAGTGATGTTTCTTTTGACCACAGGCCATAATAAAAGATTTGTTAAAAGTTGTTTGTAAATCTAAGGTGGTCATAAAATCAACGGATCACTGA
This sequence comes from Lissotriton vulgaris, assembly GCF_964263255.1. Classification (NCBI taxonomy): domain Eukaryota; kingdom Metazoa; phylum Chordata; class Amphibia; order Caudata; family Salamandridae; genus Lissotriton; species Lissotriton vulgaris. Next base: position 84,471,780 of record NC_141694.1, read on the forward strand.
CATAATATCGATGACATAAATATGGATGTAGCAAAATATCGAGTTAAAAAATATATAATACCAAAATATCGACTTCCTATCTCCAAACAGGTATGTACAAAAATATTGAATCAAAAATATCATTGTAAAAAATATAGTTAGTCAAAATATCGAATTTTTATAATATCTTAAAAGTAATGTAAAAGTAATGAAATAATAAATATAATTAACTTAAACATACTTAAAATACTTAAATAACCTTAAAATTAATAAACAATTAGTGGAAGTTAAAAATAAATAAACATACAATTAAATTTTTTGATACATATATATATAAACATAATATCAATAAAAAATATACAATATTTTTACCATAGGATAGCAGGAGGGTAACATTTACTATTACCACTCCAGTGAGTGCAACAGTAGAGAAAGTGTTGAAAATAGCGTAGGGGTAAAAATTACTATTCCCACTCCAGTGAGTGCAACAGTAGGGAAAGCGTTGGATAGCGGAAGTATACAAATTAGTATTGCAACTCCAGAGAGTGCAACAGTAGGGAAAGCGTTGGATAGCGTAGGGGTAAAAATTACTATTCCCACTCCAGAGAGTGCAACAGTAGAGAAAGCGTTGGATAGCGTAGGGGTAAAAATTACTTTTCCCACTCCAGAGACTGCAACAGTAGGGAAAACTTTGGATAGCGTAGGGGTAAAAATTACTATTCCCACTCCAGAGAGTGCAACAGTAGGGAAAGCGTTGGATAGCAGGAGGGTAAAAATTACTATTCCCACTCCAGAGAGTGCAACAGTAGGGAAAGCGTTGGATAGCGGGAGGGTAAAAATTACTATTCCCACTCCGAAGAGTGCAACAGTAGGGAAAGTAAATACTTCATATATAAATAAAAATCAATTAAATATAAATACCAATTACAAATTAATTAAAAGTCATTACCAATTTAATATAATATAAAAATTTAACAATTAAAAATAAAAATTAATTACTTAAAAATAATTACCTATTAATACAAATTAATTACCAATTAACAATTAATTAATTAACAATTGAAAAATAAATAACAATTAATTCAAAATAAATACCAATAAAAAAATACATTTTTTAATTCATTACAATTAAATTACTTCCCACCCAATTCCCAAATAAACCCACAACCTGCTACAGAAAATAAATTAATAAAATTACCATAATTATCAAATAAACAATTAATAAAAATAAATTACCAATTACATTTGAATTAATTAACAATTAATAATCAATTAACAATTCATTCAAATTAAATACCAATAAATAAAATAAAATACTTAACTAATTACTATTAAATTACTTCCCACCCTATTCCCCTATAAACCCACAACCCGCTACAGAAAATAAATTAATAAAAGTACCATAATTATCAATTAAACAATTAATAAAAATAAATTACCAATTATATTTTAAATATTTAACAATAAATAATTAATTAACAATTAATTCAAATTAAATACCAATAAATAAATAAAATATTTAATTAATTACAATTAAAAAACTTCCCACCCTATTCCCCTATAAATCCACAACCAGCTGCAGAAAATAAATTCATAAAATTAACATAATTATCAATTAATCAATTGATAAAAATAAATCACCAATTATATTTTAATTGATTACCAATTAAAAATTAACAATTAATTCTAAAGAAATACCAATAAATAAATTCAAATATTTAATTAATTATAATTAAATTACTTCCCACCCTATTCCCCTATAAACCCACAACCCGCTACAGAATTATACTACGCAAAAATAAATACCATAAAATGAATTACTTAAAAAAAATTATAAAATTAATATACACTTTTCACACATACTAACATAAAAACGCACTTTTAAAAATTTGATATTATAAAAAATCAATATTGACTTACCTCAAATTCGATATTTTTGTTGTCTATATTCTGTCCATTCGATATTGTGTCCATTCTATATTTTGGATTTAATATTACTGCTATTCTGTTCGATATTTTTGTAGTCTATATTCTGCCCATTCGATATTTTGCCCATTCTATATTTTTCACTCGATATTTTGCCCATTCGATATTTTTTATTCGATATTATGACTGTATACCAAAATCAACAAAGCCCTGTACCAGCCAACATATAGAGTTGGTGTGCGCGGGGGCGTGGCTAAGCACACAATGGGAACGGACAGGTTGAGGTAGAGTTCTGATCTGAGCTATGTCTCCCCAGGCCATTACCATGCTAACATTTTTCTGATCCGGCCTCTAATTGCAGCGCTGTGTGGGGGCATCGACGACCACTGGCTGGCGAAGTTTGGGGCCTATCGGACGCATACGACCACACCGGTGATTCCGGGCGTGCCGAGGCCGCTTCTGAGGTGACTTGGCCAGCGGGCCTGCTCGTGAGAGACGGTGGCTTCTGGAGGTGGGCGAGGCCCCGAAACGCGGCCTGGAGGTGGTAGAGGTGTGGCGCATCTGGGGCACTACGCACTGAGGAGACGCCTGCAGTGAAGACCCGGGAGCGAGTGGGGTCGGATCATGCACCAGGCTATCGCCTGATCTGGGAAGCCCCCCCCAGGGACATCATCGAGGAGCGCGAGGGGCGCTGGATGGGCCGCTGACTGCCGGGAGCCTTGCGGGCCGAGACTACCTGGGGTGCGGTGGGGTGCAGGTACTGTACGCATGAAGCCAGGGGGAGTATTTCCCCCCCCCCCGAGAGAGAAACTAGTTGACGGACTTACAGACCCGGCGGATGAACCTGGGCTCCAGCGACGATTGAGGGCATGCAGTGGCCGCCCTTAGTGTGTCCTGACCGGCGGGCTGGCCGGCGAGAGACCGGGGCCCCTGTGGGTTGTCGAAACCACAGGTTGTGGCCTTGAGGAGGAGAGGCCTCCTGGTTACCGGAGTTGCTATACTCCGTGGAGAGGGCTGCAGCGGCGACTCAGGTGCGGGCCAGGGTCGGAACCCGTGCCCAGCTATTGCCTGGCCTGGAGGGGCCTTGCCTGTGCCGTGGAGTTGAGGCCGGTGCTGTGGCGCGCGGGGGCGCTGTGTACGTAATCGACCGCTGGATGCCCTGCGGAGCTGGGGCTATCTGTGGAGAGTCAGGGTGAAGATGCCGTCCACGTGGGGCTGGCGCGGCGGCCCCCCCCTCTGCATCCACGCAATACTGACTCCCTGGGAGTGACCTGCACACGTTACTGAAGGAGACCCATATCCTGTCCATTGCCCGGCGTAACGTGCAGTACTGAACAACATTGAGGAGGGATGCTGGTAGATACCCCCCCCCCTCCGGTGCTCCGCCGTCCTGCAGTGAATCGTCTACGTGCTCCTTGCTAGAGGTGCCCAGTGGAGCTATCCCTTTCATGACCTGCTGTACCTGAGTGAGTCATTGGACACTGTCACGCTAGACGCCGGCTCCTTACTTACCACGCTGCCCATGTCTGGAGGTACCAGGGCGAGGACTGGCTCAAGCAGCTCGCAACCGAAAAAAAAGATGGAGAAGTCCACGAAGGCACGCCCTCCCCGGCTCCTCTGGTGCAGGCCGGGGCTCTACCATTCATTGGACACTGTCACGCTAGACGCCGGCTCCTTACTTACCACGCTGCCCATGTCTGGAGGTACCAGGGCGAGGACTGGCTCAAGCAGCTCGCAACCAAAAAAAAAGATGGAGAAGTCCACGAAGGCGACGGACTCTGACCCAACGGCGGCTAAACTTGATACCATGCTGGCAGCCATGGAGCGTTTGGAGAAATCAATGCAACTCACCCGCACCTCTCTAGAAGCCAAGATAGATGGTGTGGCGATTGATCTAACACACCTGCGTGCCGACCACAAGAAATTAGCGGAACGCACCACTACCTTGGAGGGCAATGTGGCAGATCTTACACCACAAGTCGCTCAGTCTGACAAGCAAATGAGAGACCTGCTGAACAGAGTCGAATTCTTAGAGGACCGTGCTGAGGATGCGGAAGGGAGGGCACGGAGAAACAACGTGAGAATTGTAGGAGTGCCGGAGAGATGGGAGGGGAAAGAGCCAGCGACTCATATGGAGAACTGGTTGAAAACACTGGTACCGGATGACGCACTGTCACCCCACTTTGTTGTGGAGCGGGCGCACAAATTCCGACATGACCACTGCCTACGGGATCTAACCCCAGACCCTTGCTCATCAGAATTTTAAACTATCGTGATCGGGACTCCATACTGCGTGAAACCAGATTGCTCCGAGATCTCCATATAGACAAGGCCAAAATCATGTTCTGTCCTGATTACACAATTCAAGTTCAGCGTCAAAGACAATCTTTCCTAGCAGTTAAACAAAGGCTCCGCCAGCTAGACCTCAAATACTCCCTTCTTTTCCCTACCAGATTGCGAGTGATAGCCCAGGACAAAACGCACTTCTTCACCAGCCCGGAGGAAGTTGAAGCCTGGCTGGACAGTGGTGTAACTGCGGACTCCAGGCCGGCTTCGGCTCTTTCATCTTTGCGGCGTCTCCGAGGGCCCCGCCGCCGCCACAGTAAACTGATCATCACCAGCCCGCAAGACACGGATGGTGGCGGAAATTGGCCCGCCTGCGGACCTTGTGCATAGTGAACAGCAGGATGCCCTCCGAATGGTAGCGGAACTCAGTGGGTCGCCAGACAAGGATGCCGTTTTGGAAACCAGCCGCGAGAACTGCCTAGTGACAATGAACTCATCTACGGGCCGCCCGACTCCCAGATGTCCACGGAACAGCCAGATGTAACTGCACAGACCGCAGATCTGTTTCATTGAATGGACGACTACATCACTTAAGGCTGGTTTCCCGCTTTGCAGTGTGTAGGTGCAACTACTCAACTGTATGTCAACCATGCCCACGACCTTGGCCGCAGCCAAGGCCTGAATGCCTATCAAACTCTTTGACATTGGCACAAGGCGCAGTGAGTATCAGCTCTGTGGAGGTTGCTTTCTGGGGGGAGAGTGTCCCAGCAGGGACTGCCTGGCAGACAACCTGGGTGTAATTGCACTGGCGCCACGCTGCCTGAGTGGAGTAACGTTGGAATTACTGGGCCCCCTGGCGCCTTTACTGATTCAGCCACTCAGGTGTAATGGACTATGCCATTCCCCACTGGGACACTTTATGCCAGTCGAGGCCAACGCAGACTGCCTGGGGAGAACAGTGTTTAACCTATTTGTTCAACAGTTGAACTATCACTGTTGTGCCACGTGCGCAGCAACCCCCCTGGACCTAAATGTTCAATACCTCATTGAAGAGTTTGGATGGCGGCATGTTTAGCAGTCGACCTTTTGGTATTTTCCGGTTGTTGTGTTCTGTTTGATGTGACGCACCACTTGGATTGCGTCTCCTTATATATTTTGTGCAGTATTTGCAAACATTCACTGAAAAGTCTTTGAAGGTTGTGTGTGGGGGGTGGTGGGGGGCCGAGGTTGCGACTCACTGTGGAGTTGTGGAGGAGTGGGAGTGGGGTAACCACCTGAAACTACAATGTCAACGATAAAGATATGCACGTGGAATGCACACACCCTCGCGCAGATACCAAATCTTTTCCTATCTCAAACAACACCGGATTCAGGTAGCCCTCTTGCAGGAAACACACTTAACCCCTTCGATGCTTGTGACGGAACCATTCCGTCATCAGTCACGGTTGAGCTGTGCTGATGACGGAATGGTTCCTTCACAACCACACCCAGTTATGGAATTCCAGCACACTGAGGAAATCGGGGCCGCACGGAAGGTATTAAATGACGCAGAAGTGCAGAAGTTGCACCGTAGGTGGCGCGGGCAGCTTTATGCCACCACATATTCGTCTTATGCTTGTGGGGCGCTGATATGGGTGAGACCGGGGACACCTTTTGCGGTCTCACATTCCCCCATAGACAAGGAGGGCAGATTTGTGCTTGCTCGGGGCAAACTCGATGGTCAACTAGTAGTCCTGGCTTCGCTATATGCCCCTAACACAGATCAGAGAGGCTTCCTTGCGTGACTAACTATGGCACTGGCACCATGGCACGGAGTCCCCTGGACATCTCTCTGGACCGCTCCTTCCCGCCCCTGTCTGCGACTGCTGTCCACAGGGCTATGAAAGCGTTGACTAGCTGGGCCTTACAGTGAGATCTGCATGATGCCTGGCGGAGTCGCAACCCAACCACAAAGATATACTCTTATTACTCAGGCGCACATACACTGCACGTCAGATTGGATAGATACATGCTGTCAGGCGGCCTGCTCCCGCATGTCACTGACACCTACTATATGGGCCGTACCCTCTCGGATCACAACCCGCATGTTCAGGAGTTGGCATGGGCGCACCCACGCCCACCTGTGCCCACTTGGAGGCTTCAACCTGATCTCCTCCTTGATGCCTCCTTTCGCAATTCGCTAAGTACATGTCTTGTTCAATATCTGAAGAGAATGCCAATACAGCGTCCACCCCCCAAATTGAGTAGGATGCCTTTAAAATTGTAATCAGGGGCCACTGCCTAGGCACACAAGCTGGCATGAGGAAACAGTTAGATAGGGACCTGACACATATTGAAGCTGATTTACTACACAAGGAGAGTGAGGCGGTGGGGGGGATGACACATCACTACATGATGCGCGTGCGGAACATGCGAGGCCTAGAGAGATTACGTCATATTAACTATGACGCCAACTCAGCGCGCACTCACCATCTTGGGGATAAGCCGGGAAAGTTGCTAACATGGCTGATCCAGCATGATACTCGGACGACACCAGTGGCGGCAATACGCGCTAGTGGGGGAGGTGTTGTATACACACAACATAGCATACATGAAGCTTTTGTATACCATTACACGTTATTTTATCAATCTAGACTACAGGTCTCTCTTGCTGACATAACTGCATACCTTTCCGACATAGTGCTGCAGACTATAGACAATACGCAACAGGACGAGTTGGAAGCCCCGCTCACGCCTGACAAACTGCGCACCGTTATTTTCTCCCTTTCTAATGGCAAGTCCCCAGGCCCAGATGGGCACCAGCTGAATTTTTTTAAGCCTATTCAGACTTATTGATCCCTGAGCTATTCAGAGTATATGCTGCGGCCATCTCGGAATCCTCCCTTTCTCCCACATTGAATGAAGCTACCCTCCTCTCCCTCCCTAAGCCCGGCAGAGACAGCACCCAACTAGGCTCATATCGCCCACTAGCCCTTCTCAACACCGATTACAAGATACTGGCTTCCACATTGGCTCAGCGACTGGCCCCTTTGGTTCCCGCCCTTGTGTATAGCTACCAAAATGGTTTCGTACCCACACGGAGCACCTCCCACAATATACGGCGCTTGTTCAAGGTGCAAAGATACGCTACGCAGCAATGGCCCAGATCCGGGTGCCTGGTACTTGACCTCAAAAAAGCTTTCGACTCAGTGGAGTGGCCCTACCTGGTAGCGGTGTTAAGGAAATATGACCTCGGAGATGATTACATCCAGATGGTGGGATTGCTATATCAGAAGCCCGCAGTACGAGTGCGCTCTGGTACGCTGCTGTCAGACACCATTCGTGTTAGGAGGGGTACCAGGCAGAGATGCCCTCTGTCCCCGCTACTTTTTTCATTGGTAATGGAACCCCAGGCGGCACTCCTGAGGGACCGAGGCATGGAGTGGGGGATCCCCCTAGCGGATGGGCTACATACAGTGTTGTTGTATGCCGACGACTTACTTTTATATATCAGAGACCTAACCCGCTTTCCGTTGGCCCTGTCAGATACTTTCTGCGCCTTTGAAACCATGTCGGGACTGAAGTTCAACTGGGCCAAATCTGGAGTGTACTCCTTCTGTGCGGACACACAGGAATGTGAGATCTGCATTAATAATGAGAGACTCACTTGGCACCCCACCCCGTTTCGATATCTTGGAATTTATATTTATAGAACTCTACCTGATTAGGAGAAGTGTGGCTCACCGGTTAGAGGAGGCAGACCTGGACGCAGAGGTCAGACCCGGGACCAGGGTTCAATCCCCGACACGGCAGGGTCTTGAGCTCAAAATGTCCAGGGACTCGATAATTCTCGCCTCTGTGCCTACTCGAATCATGGGTTCACTCTCTGCAACTCTGGGCAATAGCTTGCTTAATCTCCAATACGGCCCCACCGCGATGGGATGCCTGGCTTTCACCTTGGGGATGCCCAGTAGGGGTTATCTCGCAGGGAAAAGCCAGGACGGGTTCCCAAAGCAAGCGCCTTGAGACCTTACGGTGAAAGGCGCTATATAAGAACGTATGATTTACGATTTACGATTTATATGTGTTGGAGGGCTATATCCTCCTTGCAGGCACAGATGACTTTCTGGAAAACCCTCCCATTGAATGTGCCCGCTCGCGTCACACTCACGAAAATGATCGTTTTACCCAGACTGTTATACTATTATGCTAACATCCCAGTGTATGTCCCGACTCGCATGTTCCGAGAGTTAGAAACCTCAATTCGATGCCTAATATGGAACACAGGGAGACCGCGCGTGGCACTGAAGAAGCTCTATGCGCTCCCCGATGCTGGAGGCCTAGCAGTCCCCAATCTGGAACTGTACTACCTAGCTGCACAGCTGCAATGGGTAGCCGGATGGCTAAGTGGGAAGAATTTGTGCGATGCCGCCACGGACGCCATGACCTGGACCCAAACGCAAATTAATACCCTGTTTTATCCACTGACCAAAACACCCTGCCCCTGCTGTCACACTGTACGCCCCGGTGCTTCCATTGTTTTTTTTTTTTTTGGTTATAATTTTTATTTTATTAAAGAAAAAGAACTTATACACAAGGCAATAAGACAATACATTCGGACATGTGTTCAAGGAGGAGGGCAACTGCAGTACAGTATAATACAAACATCATTGCTGCAAGGGGGGCGTCCATTGAGGAAACAAAATCAGTAATCATAAAAGCTACACAAGACTTGGAATGCCGGATCAGGGGGAAAGGGGAACTTCTGGGGTCTCCACGAATGGAGGCGTGCATACATTTCCACGGTAGGTGCTTCCATTGTTGGGCACACCCAGGGATGGGGGAATAGTGACGGAAGCAGCACTAACACGATGGACGCAGGTCGGAGTAGACACAGTGGGTGACCTATATACTGAAGGCGTCTTGGTTCTAGCGGCGGATACGCGCCTTCCGCCAGGGCATGCAGCACTTTTGCATATATTTTCGCAACGGTGGGGAGATCTCTCGGAAGAACTGCCGACACACTCATTAATACAGTACTTGCACGTCATGGGACATGGCTCCCATGTGGTTCATTGGCTGGTACAAACTCTTCATAGAGAGGAAACTGCGGGGCTGCGTAAATACCCCATCGCGCAAAACTGGGATGATGCCCTGAAGTCTTTCCACCGGGCATTCCACAATAGAGGACTTGATTAGGAAGGTTCTCCTCAGGCCCCACCAGGATGACAGGTGGGACGGAGGCTATGTGTCTACGTGAATGCTTGGCACCTGACGCTTACAAGTGGCACTACTCAGACACACTAGGAGACAACATTACTTCCCACTAGGTGAGGACCCTGCTCCCTTAAGGCCACGACCCTGGCGTGATTACAACATAGAACTTTACCATTTTCTTCCCCGAGGATTTCCACCTGCGGTGGACTTCCCAGACCACCGGCTCCCACACTAACCTCCCCCCGAGACCAAAGACACACAATCATAGCGTTACATCGACAGACTCCCCGTACACCTGTTGGGTTTTTTCTTTTTCTTTATTTTCGATGTTATAATTTTGCATATTTGTGTTTCTTTCACAATTGTTCTAGTTGATTTGATGTTTTGAATAACATGTTCTCCGAACCTTACATGACACATATCAGCACCCATCAATGATACTGTCGGGGATGACACATCCTGTATCCATCTTTTCCATTAAGAGCAACGAGAGGCGCACGACTAGAACATCAGCCCCTTATGTTAAGCGCTCACGACACCCGAGAAATACAATTCTTAAGACCATATAGCTATGCCCTCTCTAAAGTCACTTTTACCACATGAACCCTCTTTAACCGGTTTTTACGACTCGGGCCTTGTTGTATTTCCCCGGCCCTCACACCGCCTTCCTTAAGATACACTATAAACATTGCTTTTAGAGGTATGTGACTTCTTATAACACAGGAAGCGCCCTTGAGGATGTACTAGCTTGATGTAATGTAATACCTGACTGATGTCCTGTGATGGCTTGCTGCTTTTACCTATGCAAATTGACATGAGCACAGGAAGTCAAGTTGAATTTCCCTGACTGATGTTATGATATGTATTGTACAAGTACAGTGAAAACCAATAAAAGATATTCAAACAAAAAAATAAAGAGTTGGCGTGCGCACCATTAAAACTGCATCATCTGCATATAAAAGTGTAGGTAAAGGAGAGTCATTGATTAGAGGAATGTCTGGGGTCATGTTCATTAAAAACAGGTGAAGGTTATTAATATATAATATGAATGAGAGTGGTGGCAGTTCGCAACCTTGCCAGACTACTCACAAAACATTTATTGAAGATGAAACCTTACCCCCTGTAGTGATTCTAACCTTGACCTTCGTGTCTGTGTGCAAATATGCAAGAAAGTGCACTAGTCCCTCATCCAGTCCCTGCACCAAAAGGTTCGTCCAAAGCCGATTTACACAGTCAAAAGCTTGGGATAGATAGATGAATGCTAAATATACTGATGACTTACGTGCAATTGTATATTTTCCTATTATCATGAGAATCTTAGGTGTGGTGTCGATAAGTGAGATCGGTCTATAGCAACTAGGTTGGGTGCAGTCTCCCTTTATGTAAATAGGCATGAACATAGACATTGACCAAAATTCAGGTAGCGGTGGGGAGTGAGTCAAATCATTATAAACATTTACTAACAGAGGTGCCCAGAACTCAATGGAATATTTAGAAAGTTCTATTGGAACTCCATCTGGTCCTGGAGCCTTCCTACCCAGACTTTGAGCAATTGCTTCATCCTCTTCATCTATAGAGACAAGACAGAAAAATCATTTTAATTTCTGAACTTGGATTATCAACAGAAGCATACATTTTAGAAAAGTGTGCCTCTCACATAATACTAGCAATATGACAACTTAACGTTATTGCCAATTGTGCCCCTCTCCTTAGTGCAGATGCCTCACTTCAAAACAAATTACTACTTTTTGTTGACGCTGATAATGCAAATGAATCCCATTGATAGTGTAGCATTAACCATTTTCTACTTGCAGTTGTGCGTTTATAGATCTTACGGCATGTAGACACTTATATAATATCCCTAGGGATAGATGTGAGTATCTTCCTTAAATTACGATTAGCCATTGAGCATTCCTTTTAAAAAAACATCTTTTTATTGGTTTTTAGTAAACTTTTACATGGGCTGCTATTACATCATTTATGCAACTTGTAGCAACAGTAGTTATTGTGCGTCACTAGACAACAGTATATGTGGGTACAACAAAGGTATTTCAGTATTTGTTTTCTTCATAATGCTTTGTCACATGGTTGTTTATAATACAGTTCTGTTCATAACCCATGCGTCTGAAATATTTGCTTAGTTCACGGAGCAGCTTATATTTAAGAGTCAATTATGTCCAGAAAGAGTGATGTAGCTGTTCAGGTGGCAATAACTTTGTATTTAGGGTATTGAACTTGGAGTAGGGTTGGGTCAGTCACGCATGCTCGAGTACATGTATAGCGGTATCTATACTTCCGAAGGCGCTCCTTAGTAGTATAATTGTCATAGGGCTATGGTGCGCAGGTGCCTTGGGGTGGTATTATTTAGCTGTTGGCACTGTATCAGTATTGTAAGTGCGGTCTATGGGTGCGGCTCGCGTGCGTGGTGTTGGTTGTTTAGGGCAGATGCCTGTGAGAGCTGGGTTGGCAAATCTGTGGATTGTTGCTGTGTTGCCAGAATCGCATCCCAACTTTCGGCTATAGGTACTTTCCCGAGGCCCACCAGCTCCTCTCGCCTGATCGCTATGCCCTCCAGTCTGGCCCACGCTATGGTGGAACACCTCCAAGCCTGAACCTGTGGGGGGTCTGACGCCTTCCATCTTTTCGTAATGAGCCGTTTGCCTGGGATTATGCCCAAGTCTAGGATCCGGGAGGTGACCTCAGTGCCACGCGACATACGAAAGACATGTAGTAGATATGTTTGCCACTCAAAAGTTATCTCTCTCTCCGTACAGGCATAGAGGTTTTCCGCCACTCCCCTCCAGTAGGCGTTTAGGTTGGGGTAGCCCCACCGTATTGGGTCTGCATCTAGAGCTGCGCATCGGGGGCAGGCAGAGTCGGCTCGACGGAAATATCTGTTAATATTAGCTGGTGTTAAGTATGCACGTTGTGTAATAAAGTATTGTATTTGTCTGAGTCTCATGTTTCGTGGAATACAGGTCGGGCTGGCCTGTATCTGTGTCCAAGTTTTATCTGAGAGTTGGCGTCCTAAGTCATGCTCCCACTTGCGCCTGAGGGGTTCTAGAGTGATTGCTGCGTGCATAACGCAGCAAAGCGGCAAACCAACATGTCAGGTGTCACACTTGGGAGAGTGGCAGGCCCAAAAGAGGCGCGGGCGCTCAGGAGACATAGATGCCAACGTTTCAGATTGCTTATGTGTGACATTTTCATAATTTCAATGTAATTCTGAGTGACATTCAACGACTATGAGTGACACTTTCTCTCGAGCAAATTCAAGCAATGATGACAAGGGAAACATAGAAATATCAGAAATTTCACCCATTAGAGCAATCAGAAACTCAAAGAAAATCTTAAAATTGCTGCAAGGCACCAGAAATTGAAGGGCACTGTAGGACATGACTGTACCAAATAGGATGTGAGAGGCTCCAACGGGGATATCGACTGCCTGCTAATAAATTATGATAATTACTCAGTCACGACAGCTGACTCACAGAGAGTGTGAGAGACTGCACACATAAAAGTAAATTAAATTAGGAAAGAGAAGATACCAGTGACTCATTGACACTAGATTAAAATCAACAAACGTTTGCCTGTGGGCCTAGCGAAATGTGCTTTACAACCGAGTCCAAATGAATATCACTGCGCAATGGATATGTTAAAAACTGTGTATGGCAAGCAAACATATTCATCTATAGCTACTTATGGGACAACATTTGAGTCTCTACCATCTATCATTCGGACCGTATACCGCAAATTAAATTATTTTAATGTGTATCAGTGCTGTTCATCATATGCCAGGCAGCTTGAGTGACAATATTTTATATTTATTAAAAACAGTGCAGACCTGACTCGCGGCTAGTAGCACTCACACAGTCTCTCTGCACAGCAGACAGGCTCACACAGCAGCACCCACGTGGCAGACTGTAAGCGCTGCAGGCTGGCTCTGGGGGCCGACTCCAGGGCTCACATACTCCTGTCAACCCTTCAGAGCTGACCGGCTTTCCTGCTCTAGGGACGGCTTTTCCTCATTCAGCAGAGTGGTCGGATTCCGAACTGCAGTAATTAAATGCAGTGTTACGGTAGTCCTGCTTCAGCCCTCACAGCACACAGGTGATCAAGGTGTTCAAAAGGCGTGATTAATGCATTATAATGCGGTAACGCAGACCATTCAACCTGGCCCCGCGGGTAGACTAACGTGGTGAAGGCCACGGGCGTGCACCAGCGCTGCCGAGAATTCCGTGTTTTAATCTCAGCTGATTTAGAGCTGCTGCCCATTTTAAATCTCTATCGGCTCTTCGCGTGCAACCCAGCTGATTACGAGCTGCTTGCACGAGCCGCCTGCACTTACTTTTAAAACCTCACTGCTTCGTGTGTTATGCCCACAGTGCCCCGCATTACTTGCCAATTGCGACGCCTGCTGTACTTACCTCGCTCTTGACCCCGGTCCGCCCCGGCAGTGTGCCGTTTGTGCGGAGGGTCCCTGCACGAGCGCCACTTCCTGGTTCTGCACCACTTCCGCCCTGCCTCTCCACCGTGCAGGTGAGCGGTCTAGTGGTTCACGTTGCCCAGCATAAATGACGGGTTGGAGGAGGCGCAGCGGACGAGCGCAGCGGGAGCGCCGACTTCGCGCCGAAGTCGCGCATAAGTCAAGCCCGTCTGCGCCCGTCCGCGGCCGACCGAGGCCAGGGGCCATTCATGCTGCTCAACGCATTACTTATACCTCCCTGGAACTTCGTTCATATTTCTCTTGTGCTCCTCCTTCCCCTCACACGATTGCCATTGCTCGGACCCATGATATCTTTTCCCCTCTCTCCTCTAGCGTCCCCCCGGCTCCTTCCTCTACTACCCTGCCCCCCGACTCTGCCACTCTCATATCCTCCAGGCCAAGCTCCTCTGGTATGCGCTCCCTCTCTGTAGTAAATCTGAACACCCGCTCTCTTCCCAAACACCAGCTTGAGGTCTTCCAACTGCTCGAGGCCGGCACCATTGACATCCTGCTCCTCGTTGAAACTTGGCTACATGCGGATCCTATCCTGACATCTTGGCCGCTATACCCTCGGGCTACTATATCCTTCATTCCAACAGGACCTCTGGTAGACCGGGTGGGGGAGTTGCTGCCATCATTCGCTCCAATCTACAACTCATTTCTTTAACTACCACCCCTATTTTGAACTCCGATATTCTTATGTTGAAATTCTCCTCTCTTAAACACTCCTTCATTTGTGTCTTAGTGTACCGTCCCCCTGTTAACATGCCCTCTTTCCCATCCTTGTTCAGTGATTTTATTTCACAACTAACCATTAATTCTGCTAGGATCCTGATCATCGGCGACTTTAATTACTGGCCATCCGACCCTCTTGAATCCTCCCTGTCACTTGAATTTTCTGGTTTTCTATCTGCCCTCAATCTCTCGCAACATATCTCTGTTCCGACTCACTCTAAGGGCCATATCCTGGATCAGGTTTGGACCGCCAATTTGGACATTTCCTCTCCTTCGGTGTATCCCTGTACCTGGTCCGACCATTTTTTCATTTCCTTTGCCCTACAAATCTCTGCGCCTACCCGCCCCCCTCCAGCCTCCAATTTCTTGGCACGTAATTGGAAGCACGCCGATACCTCTCTGTTTCACTCGACCCTTGCTTCCACTCTACCCCCCAGCCACTCTGACTTGAACTCTCAAGCAGTTGCAGTGGACCAATGGCTGTCTCTAGCCAGTGACGTAGTCGCTCCAGCCAAATCCATCAAATCGAAGCGACCCCACGACGCCCAGCGCTGGTTTACTGACCAACTTAAGGCCAGCAAACTCCTTCTTCGTCAGGCTGAGCGCCGATGGAGGCGTAATTATGATCCTTCACTGAAAACTACCTACACTGACTTACTCAAATCCTACAAACAATCCATCACTTTGGCTAAATCTGCTTATTTCTCTCAAAAAGTAATCAATTCTGCATCTAAAACCAAAGAAATTTTTTCAATTGTAGCTGAACTCTCCCTACCCGACCGCGTAACACCTCAGCCTCAGCCATCACAAGCTTTGTGCGATTCCCTCAATTCTTTTTTTATTGATAAAATTGCCACGATTAAAAATAATATTCCCCCCACCACTATGTCTCACCTGAGTGCCCTTCCTCCCTCGAATCCCCACTCCCTGAATGTTTTTCCCCCGATCTCTTTAGACACCTTCCGCTCACTACTCTCGGCTGTGGACTCAGGCTCCCCCAAGGATTGCTGTCCTCCCAAAATTCTTAGAGACGCCTTTATGGCATGCCCTGATCCTCCTCTGGACCTTCTAAACCGCTCACTCTCCTTAGGCTCTGTCCCCAATGCTTTTAAAAGCGCTGTGGTGGTACCTATTTTGAAAAAACCCGGTTCCGACCCCGCGGTTCTGGGCAACTACCAACCTATCTCCCTTCTCCCATATCTGGGGAAAGTCTTGGAAACCTATGTCACCCGCTGTCTGAGCACTTTCATCGAGGAAACTCATTTCCTCGATGACCAACAGGCCGGATTCAGACCCTCCCATTCCACGGAGGCAGTGGTGATAGCGGTTATGGACACGCTGAGACAGGGGGCCGATAAGAACTTGGCCCAGGCCCTGGTGTTACTTGATCTTTCGGCCGCTTTCGACACGGTCGACCACGACATCTTGTTTGTCCGTGTCAGAAATGCTGGGATCTCGGGCCTGGCCCTGTCCTGGATTGTGTCCTTTCTCCAACTCCGGACCCAATCTGTACACTTATCTTCCTTTTCTGCTCCTTGCACTTCACTTTCCTGCGGTGTCCCCCAAGGTTCTGCTTTATCTCCCCTTCTGTTCAATCTTTATATGCAGCCTCTGTTGGTCTCCCTCCGCCACTCTTCTGTTACCACTTTTAACTATGCAGATGATCTGCAACTTATTTTCCCTATCGACTCCTCTCCTCTCTCCTGCTCTAAATTCCAAACCACCATGCTTTCCATCTACGAGTGGATGAACTTCAGCCAGCTGAAGCTCAATCCTAGCAAGACAGAGCTGGTCCTGATCGGTGGGCCTTCACATCCTTGGACTTCCAACTTCTGGCCCCCTGCCCTCGGCCCCCCCCCCCTGCCCAGTTGACTCCGTGAAGAGCCTAGGTGTCGTCACCTCCAGCGACCTCTCGATGCGGCCGCATATCAATGCTGTTACCTTGGCCTGCTTTTTCCACCTCCGCAGGATCGGTAAGATCCGAAGGTACCTCTCTCCAGAGGCTCTTATTCTTGTCATCTTGGCCCTGGTTACCTCACGTTTAGACTATGCCAACTGTCTATACGTGGGGATCCCAGCTTACCATCTTCAACGGCTTCAACTGGTGCAAAACCAGGCAGCCAGATTAATCTTCCAGCAACCCAAACATCAACATGTCTCCCCGCTGTTAAAAACCTTGCACTGGCTCCCGGTTGCGCAACGCTGCATTTTCAAACTTGCTTGCACTGTTTTTAAATCTCTTTTTGTTTCTGCTCCAGCTTTCATTTCTTTCTGCCTTCACCCTTATGTTCCCCCTCGACACCTCAGATCCTCTGCCCACAACCTGTTGGTCACTCCCAGGTTTAGACGCAAGAAGCACGGCGGTGCTGCCTTTTCCTTTCTTGCCCCATCCACTTGGAACTCCCTTCCCCTCCCTATTCGACTCATCTCTGACTACCCCACCTTCCGTAAATCTTTAAAAACTCACTTGTTTCGTCTTGCCCACGGCTAGCTGCCTACACCCCCCACGCCATAGCCCACTGTCTTTGAGCGCCAAGAAACCAATTGGTGTATTGTGCGCGGTATTAAATTTTTATTAACATAACATAACATAACCATCACATTAAAATGCGTTAGTCTAACACCTGATGCGTGGTACTGCAGAGTAAAACTTATAAATCTAATTTGCAAATAAAGAAGCAAAAAAGGATAGGCACATCAAGCCTCCTAGCTTCTATTTCTGCCCAGCCCTCTCACTTTTGGTGTCAGAAGTGGGATCCCAGGAAATGGAGGCGGTCATTCATAAAATGGCAGAAAACCAAAAAAAGTTAGGGAAAATAATGGAGAAGTTCCTAGCAGTCGCCAAAGAAGACAGAGAAAAGCTGCACAAAATGCTCACTGATCAAAGCCATACCCAAGAAACCGTGACTGGCAAATTGGCTGAGACTCTGTCAACAGAGGGCTCATACTACACTCCTTTCATTGGTCATGCAGAAGTATTTCAGTGGTGAAGATCCGGAAATCTTTTTCTCTAACTTTGAAAAAATGGCATGGGCTGCTGCCTGGCCCGTGGATAAGTGGGATCAATACCTTGGTCCTCTTCTCTCAGGAGACCTCCAAGCAGCCTATCAGGCGGCCAATCGACTTGGGTTAACCCCATATGAGGATGTTAAGAAGAGTATTTTGGAAAGGATGGGAGTAGACGAATAGACCTACAGGATCCATTTGGGGCAAATTCGAGAAGGGCCCCAGGAAACTTCAAGGGCTCTGTCTGACAGGGTAAAAGACATGGCAGATCGATGGTTGAAGCCCTCCACATCTTCCAAAGAGGAGATAATGGAAAAAGTATACTTAGAACAATACTTAATATCATTACACCCACCTATTCAAAAGTGGGCAAGACAACATACTCAGCTTACTCTGGAAAGTGCTGTTGAAATTGCCAACTCTTTTAGCAGAGCGCAAGAATTCCAGAAAAGACTCAAAGAGGCCCAGTGGAAACATCAGGAGAGAGGGATTCCACCCAGGATCCCAATGACTTCCCCTCCAAAAAATCCTGAAACTGTAACAATAGTACCAGGGCCTTTCCTGTAGCCCCAAGACTTCCAGCTATTCCTGGACTATAGTGCTTTCACTGTGGTATGGTTGGTCATATGCCCCCAAAAGGAAGAACCCATGAAAGTAGGTCTTACAAAATCTTTTTATTGTACAACAGAGGGTTATAAAACCCCTCCATATCTCCGACAAGCATCTATCAATGGAGAGCCCCGGGAGGCCTAGACAAACACAGGGTGCCTCCAAAACGTAATACGACCTCAGGCTATACCAGGAGGTGTACAGAACACAACTGGAATTGCGAACATCCAATGCGTACATGGAGATAATCAACCTTATCCAACTACCAAGGTACAGGTATTACATGAATCATCGATCAAACCAGTGCCCCTTAAAGTGGGACTTATCCCAAAATTGCTGAAGACCCTGGTTCTGGGAACCAACTACCCTTATATGGATAAACTGATAAGAGAACAATAGACTGAGGGAGATGAATAGAGTAAAATTGCACAGTTCTCTCAGATACCAGACCAGGAGTGGCCTCAAGCAAAACCCCCGAAGAGAAGAGGACAGAAGAGGAAAGAAAAAAGGAACTGGACCCGAATTGCCTTGGCCCGAAAAGGCGAGACCGCCATTTCGGAACACAACCAAAGTTTCCATCCTGCTCAAAGGGTGAATCCCATTCTACAAGAAGCCTAGAAGAGGGCTGCATCCATAGACGATCCTCACCAAGTAGGTCCCCAGTTCCTGATAAAGAAAGGATTGTTGTACCGAAAGGGGAGAAAACTCTTCCAAACCTCAGTTGTTAGTACCCCATGCGTTTAGGGAAAAGGTTCTATTTCTGGCACATAGCCACCTTATCGGGGGCATTTTGGAGGGGAGAAAACTGAGACAGCCATCCTAGAAAAATTATATTGGCCTGGAATTTACCATCAAGTATGAAAATATAGCTGGGAATGTCCAACGTGCCAACAAAATAGTAGATGTCTACCCAAGACAGCCCAGTTACAACCCCTACCAGTAATAGAGGAGCCATTCTCTAGATAGGAATGGACATAATCAGGCCCCTCCTCCCCTCACTTAGTGGGTGTCGTTATGTCCTGATCATAGCAGACTATGCAACCCGATTTCCTGAAGCAATCGCCTTAAGACAGCCTAACGCGACACAAATAGCAATGCCCATGATTAATGTGTTCTCCAGAGTAGGGTTTCTGAAGGAACACCCTTTGTTACCCATTTAATGAAACAGGTCTGCCAACAGTTAAAAATCAAGCAAATACGCACTGCCGCTTACCATCCACAAACTGATGGATTGGGAGAAAGATATAATGCCATTCTTAAGATGACATTAAAAAAGTTATTAAAACTAGAGACCCGAACATGGGAAGACATGCTGCCCTTAGCCCTCTCTGCCATCCGGTGTAAACAACAAAAAAAGCACTTGGTATTCCCCTTTCAAGCTTTTATATGGGAGACAACCACGTATCCTAATAGACATGGTAAAGGAGGAATGGAAAGAAGAACCCAATGGAGCTAAACTACAACCTGAATATGTGTGGAACCTAAAATCCCACCTTCAATAGTTCAGGAGTACAGTTAAGACCCACCTTGAAAAGGCCCAAGAGGCTCAAAAAAGACAAAATGACAAAAGCAACACCAGAACGAACCTTAGAAGTAGGTGACTTAGTATTAATAATGATGCCCACTTTGGATCCTAAATTGACAGGTCAGTGGCAGGGCCCCTTTAAAGTCCTTGACAAGGTGACCCCTGTCACCTATCGCTTGGAGTTGGACTCCCATAACAAAAAGCATACTCAGATCTATCATAACAATTTACTTAAAAAATGGGAAGGTGCTAGACCGCCTCTATTAGGGAAGGTAGAGAGTCACACCCCTGTGTATCATCAAAGCATCGATTCTGACCTACCCCCTAACCTTCAGCAAGAACTGGATCAGTGGTTGTTCTCTTTACAAGACTTCTTTGCTTTGACCCCAGGGAAGACTTCCCTGATTCAACATGCAATGCATACCACCCCAGGTAAAAAAGTTAGCCTCCGTTCCTATCATATAACTAAGTTCTGATGAGAGCCCATCGAATACGAAGTACAGAGGGGCGTGGCTTGGGCGCCGATGGCGATGGTCGCCTGAGAGCTCGGCTCCGGGACTGAGCCCGGGATTATCCTGTTGATCGGAGGCCGCGGGGCACCCTAGCCCCCGCAAATCGTCGCTCGGCCCAACTGGACCCCACTGAGACGCCCGGCGCGGCCTGGACGAGTGGTGCTTTGCCCGAAACGCGAAGTTTGAGGTCCCGGGGAGAGCGACCCAATATGGCGCCCGGACCCCTTTGTCCCCTTGGACGGGGCCATTAGCCTGGATGAACGCTGCTGGTCATAACGTGCCCTTCGCTCTTGTGTTTTCCAGGAGAGTGATGAGCTGGACTCTGCCCTGCTGAGACCCTGGTATTGATGAATGCGCCCGGGCGATCGGAAGCTCCTACCACAGTAAGCCCCGGCACGCGGACGTCTGGAGGTCCCGGTGGGGGTGACGACCTCCGACGCGGCGCTTGGCTGCATCCCCCGATCGTCCCGATCCCATGGGAAGCATAACCCCCTGGTGCCACAAAGTCTCTGGAGGTGTGGGTGGCCCTCGTCCCGGATCCTCGTCAACCAGACGGACCTGCCCGGCCTGGCGCCGAGTGTCTCCGCCTCCTCCACAGCGCTCTCAGACGACACGGTGGTGGCGCGAGCCGAACCTGTGGAGATCCACCTGGCCCCGGAGAAGAGGATCACCGGCCTTCACCCCGAGGACCTCCATTCGGGAGGGTTATAGTCGGCGGCCGCACTCGGTGGCACCCTTATCTGAGCCTACACTGTGCGCTTCCCGCGATATGGGGAAGCCGAGAGGGGCCAAGGGGCCCACCCCGGCCGCCTCCGACTCGGAGACCCCAGACAAGGAAGGCAGCGGCAACCTGGGGGACGCTGGTGGCGCACCGCTGCAGCAACAGTTTGATCGCGTCCTGGAAGCGATTGCGACCACGCGCTCGGCCCTTCAGCAGGACATTGCTCAGGTGGCGACGAGTCTGGGCCTCCTCAGGGCGGATCATGGCAAGCTATCGGACAGGGTCAAAGAAGTAGAAGGCTCGGTGAAAACCTTGGAGCCGGCGCAGCGAACCCTGGCCGCGGCAGTGAAAGATGCTCTAACCCGGATTTCTGCCCTGGAACAGCGAGCGGAGGATGCGGAAGGCCGTAACAGGCGCAACAACATCCGAGTGGTAGGCCTGCCGGAGAAGATCGAGGATGGCGACATGGTGGCCTACTTGGAGGCCTGGCTCCGAGACACGGTAGCCCCGGAAGGCCTATCCTCTTTTTACACCCTTGAACGGGCTCATAGAGTCCCAGCACGGCCACCGCAGTTGGGCCGGGCGCCGCGCCCGGTGGTGGCGCGCCTCCTGCATTTTCGCGACAGGGACCTCATCCTCAATGCTGCTAGACATAATGGCCCTTTCAAGGTGGAGAACAGCCAGGTGAACATCTTCCCGGACTACACCTATGACACCCAACGTAGGCGGTACTCATTCTTGGCGGTCAAACGCGAGCTCCGGAGCGAGGGTATTCAATACTCGCTCCTATTTCCTGCAAGGCTCCGCGTCATTGTAGATGACAAGACTCAATTTTTTGATACCCCGGAGGAGGCCTGTAACTGGCTTGAACTTTATAGAGCTGGGAAAGATGGCTTTGCCTCCACATCTCAGACAACGGCGGAGCCGGGACAGCGGCGGCGGTCCACGAGGGTGCGGAGTCGCCGGGGCCGTTCGGGCGGCCCTACTACTGCAGAGACATCGACGGAGCGGAAAGGTGTATTGGAGGTGTTGTCTGCCCTGTCTGGATCACGAGAGGACGCCATCGCTGAAGAAGAGAACCCTGGTGACGAGGGGGCATCGACGGACTCGGAGAACTCGGTGACAGATAGTACCGGCACACCGGTGATCACACCAAAATCGGTTGAGGACCTTCTTGATGGACAGGGTTGACGGGGTGAGCTGTATCCTTTTGGGTGGGGGCCCGTAGCGGGGGTGGAGGGGGCCGATGGTTCAACATGATCACGGGAGTAGCGGGGGGTGGGGTGCCCTGCCTTTGCCCCGAGAGTTTCCGTTACTGTTTAGGGCTTGCTTTAGTCCTGGCAGCCAGGGCATCGAGGGCCCACTGCCACCGCCCAGCCCGCACCTGGCCCTTAAGGCCTTCCTACGGTGGCGACTGTAGGATTAGTTTGGGACGAGGGGGTTTCTTGAGGGCATGGTTTGGATGGGAACTAGATGGAGTTATTTGGGTCCTGTTCTGGGGGGGGTGGGCAGGGGTTTGGGTAACGTAAGATTTGTTGAGTTTTGGTTGGGGGAAATGGCCGCCATCAGTGTTGGGGAGATTGTTGTTTGTCAATTGCTGAGACCCAGATGGAGAGACTTTGCACGCACAGTATGGGACAATGGCTGACGTTGCTAATGTAAAGTGTATTACTTGGAACGTGCGGGGGCTTCATACCATGTCTAGGCGGCACAAAGTCCACGCTTATTTAGTGCGTAGGGGAGTACAAATGGCGCTACTGCAGGAGACCCATCTGAACAAGGCGGAAGGGGCGGCGCTACAGCGTAGATGGAGGGGACAGGTCTTCTACACGTCGTACTCAGCGTATGCCAGGGGGGCGCTGATCTGGATCCGGGCTGGGGTTCCCTTCCAGGTCACAAACTCAGTGGTAGATCCCGAGGGGCGTTACGTGGCCATCTCTGGTACTCTGGGGGGGAGGGACCTGAACGTTTGCTGTGTTTACGCACCTAACATGGACCAGATTGCCTTCCTTTCTAGGTTATCGGGCTCGCTAGCCCACTTTTTCACAGGGCCCCTCCTGCTCGGTGGGGACTTCAATTCAGTGGTGGATGTGGAGACCGATCGCTCGCACCCTCCCCTCCCTGATTCTCCGGTCCGCCGCGTAGCCAAGGGCCGTAGAGACTGGCAGGCACGGTGGGGTTTGACGGATATTTGGAGAGCGCAACACCCCGACACTAGAGATTACTCCTACTTTTCGGGCCTCCACGAGTTGCACGTTCGGCTGGACGGGTTTCTGGGCTCGACTGAACTGGTTTCGGCGGCCATCTGTTCCGAATACTTGACTAGGACCATCTCCGACCATAACCCCCTCCTGCTGGCCCTTCGCTGGTTTCCGGGGGCGCCGGCGGTGCCCACCTGGAAGTTACGCCCTGAGATGCTCGAGGACATTGTCTTCAGAGCGGACTTAGGCGATAATATCGAGGAGTATTTCGCGTCCAACGGGGGCTCTGCGAGCTCGAGAGCGCTGGAATGGGACGCTTTTAAGGTGGTGGTGAGGGGTTATTGCATCACCAAGAAGGTAGGTATGAGGCGGGTTATCCTCGATGACTTGGAGGGGGCCGATCGGAAGCTTCGGGAGTTGGAACTCCGCCGCCCCGGGCACCCTGAACTCCAGGGACGCACGGCTGAGGCGAAGGAGGCGGTAGCGGCTGAGGTCGAGCGGCTGCGCTGCTTCGACTACAAGGCCTATACAGTTCGGTCCCTTGCAGAAGGGGATAAATCGAGTGCATTGCTGGCATGGCTGGCAAACCCTACGCGCCAGACCTCACTGACGACATCCATGCGTATGGCGAACGGGACCATGGTGCACACTCAACCGGAGATTCTAGGCTGCTACCGGCACTACTACGATCAGTTGTATCGCAGTCGCGCTGCCAAAGACCCCGACCTTCTTGAGGACTATTTGCGACCCCTAGAGCTCCCGGTGGTGGAGCCTGACGTGGCGAAAGCCCTAGGTTCCGATATCGAACTGGGGGAGATCCGCGGCGCCATCAAAAGGATGGCGCGGAACAAGACCCCAGGACTAGACGGTCTTCCTGTGGAGTTTTATGCGACCTATGCCGACCTCCTGGCTCCGAGACTGGTGATTGTTTATAGAGAGGCGAAGAGGCTTGGCCGACTGCCTGGCTCAATGCGTGAGGCCCTGGTGGTTCCCCTCCTCAAGCCGGGGCGAGACTCAACCGATCCGGCATCCTACCGGCCTTTATCGATGCTGACGGTCGATTATAAGATTCTGAGCAGCATCCTGGCCTCGAGACTAGTCGGCCACATGGCCTCCCTAGTGCATGAGGACCAGGCCGGGTTCATCCCCAAGCGCAATACAACAATGAACATCCGTAGGTTGTTCCGCTTGCTGGGTGAGCCGCTAATAGATGCTCCGTGCCCAGTGGTCCTGTCGGTAGACTTAGAGAAGGCGTTTGACAGCTTGGAATGGGACTACCTACACACGGTGTTGCGACGGTTTGGCCTCGGTGAGGGTTTCATCAGATGGACCGCGGTCTTATACGCCTCCGTGTCGGCCAGGGTTCGGGCGGGCCCATTAATTTCCTCACAATACCCGGTAGAAAGGGGCACGAGGCAGGGCTGTTCGTTATCCCCACTTCTCTTTGCGCTGGCGGTGGAGCCCCTCGCAGTGTTACTCCGGTCGGGGGCGCATTACAGTGGTTTCTGGACCCCTTCGGGCCCGCACCATGTTTCGTTATATGCCGACGACCTATTACTCTTCCTTGAGGACCCAGCCGAGGCCCTACAGGGAGCTAAGACGGCGCTCACGGCGTTCGGGGCGGTCTCGGGCCTACGGGTAAATTGGAGCAAGACATGCCTCTTCCCAGTCCGTAGAGGCACCCCTAGTCCAGTCCTCAATGGAGGACTTCGATGGGAACCTGACTGTTTCAGATACCTGGGGGTGTACATTTATCATGATCCATCTGACCTCCTAGACGGAAACATCGCCAGATGCAGTCGAGCTCTACGGGGGAATATGGACTTCTGGGCTACGCTGCCGCTCTCGTTGGCGGGGCGGGTCGCCCTCCTCAAAATGGTGGCTCTCCCCCGACTGCTATACTATTTCCGGGCGCTGCCAGTTTGGATCCCGCCAGCCACGTTTAGGCTTTTACGGTCGGCGATAACTGGTTTCCTCTGGGGCTCGGGCCGCCGCAGAGTGGCCCTTAAGACCCTGATGAGGCCGAAAACCGAAGGTGGTCTTGCAGTGCCGGATTTTGAGAAATACTATCTGGCGGCACAGCTCCAGACCTTCACCCAGGAAGTTGCCAGGGAATTCCGAGGCCCGGAGGACAGGAGAGGTACAGGGATGGCCAGGCATATCCTATCTTTCATAGCACTACGCCAACGTTTGACCTTGCAGGACCTGACGTTGGAGGAAAAGACCATTCGCCTGTGTTGGAACCGGGCTCACGCCAGGGGCCAACTCCGGATACCGTATGCGCCGGAAATACCATTGGGGATGCTGACGGCACTGCCCCATGGCGGGGATTGGTCACGATTGGCGGACTGGGAGGACGCGGGGTTGCAGTTGGTGGGGGATCTTTATGAGGCCGGGGTACTCTTGCCTTTCCAGGAGCTCATTGACCGCTTCGAGATTCCCCCAGGGGACTTCCTGTTGCACTCGGCCCTGGTCCGTGCGACCCAGGCGCATTGGAAAGGCGGACAGGAGGAACCTCCTACGTCTCCGGTGTGCCAATACGTCATGATGTCTGCGGGCACGGTGAAGGCGGTCACCTGCCTCTACGGTCGATTGATCAATGAAGGGTTGACCCCCCTTACGACCCTCAAGGTCCGTTGGGAGGCAGACATAGGCAAGGAAATCCCGGAAGCGACCTGGTCTCAGCTCGTGCGGCGAGCTTGGAAGGGGACGCGTCACGCCCGTTTTCAGTTGGTCCACTATTATGTACTCCATCGGGCATACCTGACCCCGGCGAAAATCCAACAGTATTTCGCCACGGGCTCGGCGGCCTGCCCCAGATGCCCGGCGCCAGAGGCAGACCTCCTCCATATGTTGTGGGCCTGCCCGGGTCTATCCTCCTACTGGATGGAGGTGGAGAAGACCCTGACGGAGGTGACGGGGAGACCCCTATCGGTTGACGCGGCGGTGGGTCTGTTGCATTGGTTTCCACATACCCCCAAAAACAAAATTTCCAGTAAATTTATTGATTTAGGGCTTCTCTTAGCCAAACGAGAGGTGACCAGGAACTGGAAGGCACGAGCTGGTCCGACTGGGAGCAGATGGCATAGCGAACTATTGAAGTGGGCGGCGGGGGAAAGCACGCTGAGATATCAACTGGCTGGGAGACAACGTAACGAACGAGCACAGGAGACAGCGCTGGAATGGGAGACACTAGTGCAGGCCCTCAGAGACTATTGCGCCCCCAGCGACTCTGATAGTGAGATAGCAGCGCGCCCTGAGTCCCGATAGGCGATGGTGTTTTCTGTTACTGATATGCTCCTCTTGGGTCCTCTCACGAATCCTATTGCGGTAGCTACCATACACTGATGGCGGGGCTGGGTGGGGGAGGGATTTCTTTGCAAGTTAGCGTTTTGTGGGTGGGACTTTCTTTTGGGTTTGGGGGCTTGTTTAGAAAAGCAGATGACGGACAGTGGATTATCCGGACCAGCCTCTCGCTCCTGCTGAACCCCCACTAGATTTTTCGCCCGACTTTTGAACTGTGGGCTGGATGATAGTGTATTAAAACGTGCTGCGGGGGGTGGACGGGATGCAGTCGATTGATTTCAGTGTATTTTTGATGCTGGTCATAATTGTAACAGTTTACTGATTCCTGCAATAAAAATATATTTCAAAAAAAAAAAAAAAAAAAAAAAAAAAAAAAAATCGAATACGAAGTACAACAAATGCTAAAATTGGGGATAATTGAGCCCTCCATAAGCGAATGGTGC
The DNA here is from genome assembly GCF_964263255.1 of Lissotriton vulgaris. Lineage (NCBI taxonomy): Eukaryota > Metazoa > Chordata > Amphibia > Caudata > Salamandridae > Lissotriton > Lissotriton vulgaris. Next base: position 84,498,711 of record NC_141694.1, read on the forward strand.
TCACCCATCATCATCGTACCCAACCCTGATGGCTCTATCAGGTTTTGTATAGACTTCAGAGAAGTCAATTAAAGATCAAAATTCAATGCCTATCTTCTACCTTGAGTAGACAAAATGATTGAGAGATTGGGTAAGGCCCAATATATTAGCATACTAGATCTATGCAAGGGATATCGGCAGGTACCACTATGAGAACAAGGTAAGGGAAAAACAGTTTTTTCACACCAGGGGTATTATACCAATTTACCATGCTTCCTTTTGGGTTATACAGAGCCCCTGCCACATTCCAAAAATACTGATGAATAGGATTCTTAAACCGTGTAACTCCTTTTCTGTGGCATACATAGATTACATAGTTATCTATAGTAATTCCTGGAAACAGAACTTGACTCACTTATCCCAGTCAACCAGGCTTTAAAAGAAGGGGGTTTAACCATAAATCCCGCCAAAAGCCATCTAATCACCTGCTCGGTAAAGTATCTCGGGTATCTTTTGGGGAAGGATACATAAAACCACAGGAAGAAAAAATAGCTGCCATCTCTAAACTACCCTTTCTCTATACAAGAAAAGATCTATGGGACTTTTGGGTATCCTGGTGTATTATAGAAGGCTCATACCCTCCTTTCCCCAAATAGCCGCCCCTTTAACTGAAGACATAACAACAGAAAAGGAACTCAAGCACACCTCGGTCAGATCCTTACAAGCTTTTCAACAGTTGAAACAAGCCATTACAACAAACCCCATTCTTCTTAGCCTAGACTACTCAACACCATTCATAGTACAACTGATGTGTCTGAATATGGCCTGGGAGCTGTGCTATCCCAAACTGATTCCAGAGGACAGGAAAGGCCCATAAAATACATCAGTCATAAATTATTCCCCAGGGAAAAGAACTATGCTGTAGTGGAGAAAGAAGCTCTGGCCATCAAATGGGCCATTGAGTCTTTGAGATATCACCTTGAGAGTCAGGAGTTTATCCTATACACTGATCATGCTCCACTAAAGTGGTTCTCCCGAAACAAAAGACACAATGACAGGATTTTACGCTGGTTCCTAGCGTTGCAACCCTTTAGATTCACAACCCTCCATAGAAAAGGAAAAGAACAGACTAATGCTGACTCTGTATCTAGATACCCCTTGGATCCATTTCTTGCAAGCAAGAAAGTTAAGGAAGAGGGATGTGAGGAAGAACCCAGTTCCCAGCCACTCCACACAGACTAAGTGCCATGGGTTGATATGCCCCGTTGTGGAATGCCGCCAAGACTGTCATGCACCGGGAAACAACCAGGGCAGGAAAGAGTTAACACTCTGCTGCAAACCTCTCCCATACAGGAAGGAGGTGGCGACCATGGGGACCAATGTGCAAGCTGCCCGAAAACAGAAAAAAAGGAACAGGAAGGAGAAGGAACGAAGGAGTCGGAAATTGAGAGGCGAGAGCCGGAGAAGCTGGAAGACACCGAGGACCCTACCGAAGGAGGACCATGGGAGACGTCAAAGGAAGGAAGCATTGGACCAGAAGAAGGCTGTAGTGACGAATACAAGGTGGCCGAGGAGTGGAGCAAGGATTGTGGATTCCCCCCAGGAGCGGTGCATTTGCCGCCTGGATGGTGAGCGACTCATAACTGGGTGATGACAGGAGAGGGAAGTTGGGTCTCGTAGGAGCAGGGCGGGTAGTGCGAGGACGGGAAAAAGGGCTTCACTGACCGTTGACATAATTTGCACAAGTGCTTTTGGTATCTGTACCTTTCTGGTATTTCCTTCAATTCCTTTTCGCCGCATTAGGCAGTCAGGGCCCTCCTGCAGGGGCGTAGCTAGAGCTTGTGCGCCCGGGGCTACCCCTCAGATTGCCGCCCCGGGGGGGGGGGGGCCTGGAAAAAAGGACGGTGAGCACTTGAAAGATGTCTTTAAGAAATCCATGACAATGCATGTGTTTTCCAGGTCTCCAAATCCCCACCCTCCCACGCTCTGTGTTTCTCGTAGCTCGCTTTCTGCTCTCTCCTGTATGCTTCTCTCCTATCAAATTCCCTCACGCTCAGTTTTGCTCTCTCACGCCTATGCTAATCATTTGTTATCCCTTCTCACCCTACTCAACCCTAGGGGGGGGGTGCTGGGGAAAAAGGACGGTGAGCACTTGAAAGATGTCTTTAAGAAATCCATGACAGTGCATGTGTTTTCCAGGTCTCCAAATCCCCACCCTCCCACGCTCTGTGTTTCTCGTAGCTCGCTTTCTGCTCTCTCATGTATGCTTCTCTCCTATCAAATTCCCCCACGCTCAGTTTTGCTCTCTCACACCTATGCTAATCATTCCCAATGTTATCCCTTCTCCCCCCACTCAACCCTAGTTTCATTTTTAGTTCATTCCTGTGACATCCTCTCGTGCGCCTCTGTTGCTTGGCCACCCCTCGCAGTTCTTCAACTTTTAATTTTTCTAATTATGTCTTGAAGGGGATGGCAGCTTTACATTTTTGCCAGCCTGCACCATTTGCTGAAATGTGGTTTAGCACAATCCAAAATGTATTGTTTTATTTATTATACCAAGTGACGTCCTCCATTTTGGATCAGGAAAAATATTGTTGCTCCTAACAAAATTTTTTATCCCCAGCACTTATTGATTGATTTATTTATTTTTACAATTTCAGTATTGTGTAAACCATTCTTGCAGTTCCCTCCCTTCATCGCATTAGTATCCCTTCCTGTCCTCCTCTCTTGTACTGTTAAGATAAGCCAAACTGTCACATTATGAGTGCGAATTCGACGCCCCCCCTTGGCTCAGCCCAACTACCATTTTCAATCCGATTCCGATTTTTTAAATCGCTAGTCTATTCTTTCTCTTTGACCTAGAAATTGCCCTTTTTCTGCCTACCCCCCCTGAGCATCTCAGATATCCCCAACAGGTACACTACTTTGATGATGATCAGGCCAGCAATCATCCTAGTCAGTCTTTCTTACATTAGGCCTAGTGTATGACCCTATCACATTAGCTTCTTAGCACCGGCACATCGAGGCATGCAAATGTGCTCAGACTAAGTATGGGTGAATTTTGCGAATCTCACGTTCGCGAATTTTGCGGATTTGCGAACTCGCAATCCGCAAAATCCGCGAATTCCCGCGAATTTGCAGATTTCTTTTTTTATGTTCGCACAGGTTTCTGCAAGTTCGCGAGGGTTTTGTACAATTTCGCAAATTGCAAAATTGTACAAAACGCGTGCGAACTTGCAGAAACCCGTGCGAACACAATGTGCCCAGTAGGGTATGTGCCTCGTCTTGTGTGAATAAAAGGTCAGAGAAAGATCAGTTCAGCAGATGAAGAGAAAGAAGCTCCTGGTCACAGGAACAGCACGGGTATTGCGCTCGTGAAAGTCAAGGATGCAAAGCCTATCCAGCATCACAGCTGATTTTCCACGGTAGATTTGGGAAGAAGGCACACCTGTCCAGCCTCGACGACGCTCACAATTGTTTTTGGGCTAATGAATGAGTCACTGAATTTGAGCATCAACTAGTTCGAGCGTCCATGTGTGTGTTACTATGCAATCGTCCCGAAGGGCGCAGGGGTCCCTTGAGTCCTGTGTGAGCTGTAACTATTTTACAATGGCGCCAGCAAGCTGCCAGCGCCGTTGTAAAATAGTTACAAAGTTAGCTTGCACAGGAAGCACTTAGATAAAATAAAGCAGCACCTGCTTCGTTTTATCTAGTGGTTCCTGTGCAAGCTAACTTTGTAACTATTTTACAACGGCGCTGGCAGCTTGCTGGCGCCATTGTAAAATAGTTGCATGAGTGGGGGTTCAACTTTTGAACCCGTTACGTTCGCGGATTTTTTTTTGCGGATTTTGCGGGAAATCCGCAAAATTCGCTGATTGCGGATTTCCCAAAAATCCGCAAAATCCGCGAACCTAACGGATTTCCCGCTCACACTTAGCTCAGACCCTCTTATTCCAATCTACAAGCTGACATAGCTGCCCCCGCGTGATTATTAGTCATTTGAGAGACTTTAATTCACGTCATCAGATAACAGCTTCTGCTAAAAGGTTAGGGAAACTGTCTGCTTTCACCGAAACCCTCGCGGAGACCTCTTAATTAAAATCTCGCTGCTTCACAGAGAGAGCCTGATTTCACTTTATTGACAAGTTTCCCCGAAGAATGAGCATCGTCCAGGGCCGGCTTTAAAACTGGTGACGCCAGGTGCAGCAATCATTTCGGGCGCCCCTGCACCCAATGAACGCCTCCTCACATTCTCTCACCACCACCCCATCAGTAGCCCTCATCTCTATAATCATAAGCTATTGCTAAACACAGCACCCCTCCCTCAGGTCGGTGCCCCCTTAACAGGTCAGCGCCCAGTGCGGCCGCACCAGTCGAACTGCCCTAAAGCCGGCCCTGCGTGTGCCTCCTGTGGTCCTCTTAACCCAGAAATTATCTGGCCCTCCTCCTCCCACAACTCTTCTGGCCCACTTTCGTACATATCTTATGTACCCCACCCCTGCAAAACCCTTGATGCCGCTTTCCACCGCTGGAAGCATGTCATCTGCTGCTAAAAAGAGTTTGTCAATTTAAATCTGTACGCCATGGCATCAGACATCCTCTGTTCCGTTGCTGCTGTCTTAAGACTCTGGTAGGTCATAGACCCCCCAACAGTGATATGCCACTTGTTGTTTTGGTAAGGGGCACACTTTCTGTCTACAGCAATATCAGTAATCTTTTTGCCACATATTTTCCCAATCAATGCCAGAAATTCCAAGGTCTGTAAGACGCACTTCAGACAGTAAAACGAACACATCTGCAATCCAACTATTTGCTTATTAGTCATATATTTGATCTGGCAGTCATTAACCCTCATTCTGTAGTGTAAACTCTTCCTAAGATCCTTTTCTTCTTTGCATAAAACGGACCTCATACATTAGTCGATGACACTCCATCATTCTGCTTCCTTTTCATTATATTTAATTATTTTGAGATTTTAGTTTGTTTCCTAAACCACCGTCATATAATAGACCTCTACATGACCGCATGTGAGAATTAAAAAATGTTTTAGATCCTAACCAGGGCTGGAATCTCTGTAGACACTTTCTAAAGCATGAGGAAAGGAAGTATAAGGTATTCTTCTGTTTGATGCACCTATATTTCCAGGATCTCACCCTCTGTCTCCACAGATCAATCAGACTCTGCAGGACACAGTCATTTTCTTAATGTAACGTGAGGAACTTTTACTGATCATATGAACGATTGCAATAGTTTTGATTTGGAACTGCGGGGTGCAGAACGCCGAGAATGTGTTTCATCAGCCTATTGAATATTGCTCTAATGTAGAGAGAGAAGCCCTTGAAAATGTAATTAGCATTGCATGCTGCATACCAGGTGACAGTGTATTAGATAATCTCATCGATTTCTGTAATTTCTACCTCCATCCTCACCGAATACAAGGAGGCCAGCCGCCAGGCCTAGAATGAGATCCAACGGTTACGGGCCGCGGCAGAGTGCAAAACGCAACGAGTCTGGGTGCGCCGGTGCGCGCGAGCTTGTTGTTGGAATTTATTTTGGAAATAAGACTCTGACTAAGAGTGTAACTTTGTGCCCTCGTGCGTTCATTGTAATTGGGCCACCACCACGGACGGATTATTTCTTTCTCTCAGTCTGTCTCACCTTGAATGCTGCACACTGCCAGCAAGTCACACTACAGAATGGTGCTCTCCGAGTCCACCGTCCACGCACTCCGACTCCGGCGAGGGGCGAGCGAGCCGAGCGTATGGGACAGTGAGCGTGTAACGCGTCACACTGCTACGGTGCGGCGAGGGGGCTGGCCAAAAATTTCCTACAGGGCCGTCATTGGTGGCACTTGCGCGTGCCGCGCATGCTACCACTGATTGACGGCCCTGGACTAGTGTGAGCGAGGCTGGGGACTGGGAAATGGAGGGGGGGCGGCAACAACGGTCGGGTTCACTTCAGATTATTTGTGATGTTAACCGATTGTTATAGTATTTATTCCATTGCGCCTTCAATCCATGTAGATATAACTTCTTTTTATATCATATATTTCATATCTATTCTGCAAACGCTAGAAATTGTCTACTCTGTGCTAATTCACTTGTAACGGCCGGCCGGGTTTATTATCAAAGTGAATGCCGGCCGCGCGGCCGCCTCAAAAAAGGTGCTGCCTGGGGCGGACCCCCCACCCCCCTGCCCCCCGCTCTCCCCTAGCTACGCGGCTGCCCCCCTGTAGTCAGGATACAGGGCAATGTAAAGATGCCCAGGACCCTCCAGGAACAACAGGACACAGTAGTGGAGAGGTACGCTATTTTATTAAATTTCCTCTTCCAGAGAGCACCGAGCCGGTGCAACAGTGCTCCGATACTCGCACCGTTTCTGCCGCACTGCGCGCGCATCCTAAAGATGGCCGCAGGCACGTCGCGTCATGACGCGACGTGCATACACTAGAACGTAAACTCTACATATCTCCCTTTTTTCCCAAACAGTGAAACATATAATTTACAGTCCGCTGCTCATATCAAAGTCTCGAAACCTGGCCGGTCTCATCACTGTTCTCCCCCTGCGGGTCAGTCTTACCGGGGAAGCCATGGCTCCTCTCTCAGGAGTCTCTGAGCTACCTCCCCTATTGTTCAGCACGGCCTGGCTCTCCATCAATCTCCTCATGTTCATCTCTCTCTCCGCTCCGGGGCTACCTCCGTTGTCTTGCTCCTCACTGACTTCTTCACTTCCCATGTCCATCTCCTCGTCAAATTGTTAATTTCCTGTCTCGGGCTCCCCCGCACCTTCCAGGTCTTGTCCCCCTTGGTTCCACTGTAGTACTTTGTTGCACCTCACCATACGGTCCTGAGACCATACGTTGACGTCACTCAACAGGGCCGCTCTGTCGTACACCTTCTTCACCTGCAGGGGTTTACTATATTTGCTATCCCCTTTCTTTTGCATCGTTGCCAACTTGACTCGCACCCATTTACCTTCCTCTAAACCGGTATCCTTCACCTTCCTTCGCCTGTTGTAGTGTTTTGTGTAGACGGTCTGTGCCTTCTCCAAGTTCGCCTGAACCACCGCAGGGGACCACTTGCTCATTATGGTTTCTTTTTCCACACTCGGTTGTCCTTCGTGAAAGGGTCACGTCCCCTCAAGATTTGGAAGGGACTATATCCGGTTCCTGTGAGGAAAATTAAATTTTGGCCATGTTGTGTTCCCTAGCACGTACCCCACCGACTCCATGTACCAGCTTAAAGTGCATGTAACTTCCCTCCTGTGCCAGCTATGAAGACGCAACTACATTTGCGTCCACCGTCAACTTGTCCTCTTTCAGATGCACCATGAATGGATTATGTAGTCCGTTCCTAAGTATGCTATGCCACCGTCTTTTTGTAGTACACTTTTCATGTATTCCTGCTCTAGCCAGAGTAGGCCCTGAATTCCTGCAATCTGAACCTCTTTTGTGGCTCCTGACTCTGCCCAGGCTACCTCTGTACTCGTGAACTCTGTCCTACTTTCAGCGCGGCCCCTCGCGCTCAGCTCAAGCCTGCTTTCTGCCAAGACTGACTATAACCTTCGAGTTATCTGTTCCGCTCCCCGAGAATACATTCCTGCCTACTAGATCCTGTAAACATCCTCTCCAGCTGCAGAGCCAAAAAGGGCCGACCTGTCTTAATGCAAGTAATTCATAGCCTCCGTTGCCATGCTTCCATGGAAGGCCCCGTGCCCCCACGCTCTACATGTAGACACTCAGGCGCTTATACACGCATCCACAGTTAGCATAGAATAGCCTCTGCCCTAGAGACCTTTCCGCCCAGATAGTATAGTTCCTAAAACATCAGATATCAGATATGATAGAAGTACAAGTTGATCTGACATGCCAGACTTCTGTCTCTTTCCGTCAGTGTAAATGTCAAGTCCCCTGCACCCCGTCAATCACACGTCATGCAGCTGCGCGCGCATCCAAGCTTCCGATTTCTGCTGACATTGCAACATTCTGTTAGCACCACCCCTTGGTGCCACCCACTTGCGTCACCTATCAGTGACGTTTCTAGCACACACCTCTAGTTCACGCCTAGTTTACGCCTCTTGATGATGTATTGGTACCACGTGTATACTGTTATCTTGTCTTCTCTCAGCTGTTACGCCTCTTACATTGAACTTTATGATGTAAATCAAGTATATAAGCTATGTATTGTCAATAAACTTGAGCGCGCTCATCTATCCCTTCTGACACCCTTGTGGTGGTCAGAACATGATATCCTGATTCCTTTATGAGGAATAAAACCCTTAGAAACTCTAACACCACGGACTCTGTTTTCTTTCCTTCTGATTGAGTTATCATTGATTAAGTACTTACCTGCATAGAAATTAAGAGAGTAAATTAATTATTTACATCATTTTGGCGCCCGAATAGGGACCCCTCCCCCACCTCACGCGCCGGAAGGTGCGTTGCAATCCGTGTCCCCTGCCATCAGTTAGACGGACTACACGTGTACTGGCAGGATTTCCTGCATCCCCCTCTGACCCACGGAGGTGACGAAGACTGCGATCAGTGCCCAGACGAGGCGGTGAGGAGTGCGGAGGATCCCGACCAGAGCCCAGCCGAAAGAAGCAAGGTCCGAGGTGTGAAGAGGCCCACCAGTTTTCCGAAGTTTTCCGAAGTTTTCCGAAGTTTTCCGAAGTTTTCCGAAGTTCCGAGTCGAGTCCAGTCGAGTTTTCCGAGGCCTTCTGTTTCCGTGCTTCCCGGTGAGTACCATTGCTGGGTCGTATCTAGACGGGTTTGGGTACGCAAGTCCGGTCTGCACTGTTTTTAGGCAGTGTATCTGTACTGTTTAGCAGTATATCGAGAAGTCCGAATTTCTGCACTGTTACAGCAGTGTATCCGTACCGTTGAGCGGTACATTCAGTATAGGGGGTAGTTAGCTATGTCTTCAATGTTTTCATGTGATTAATGTCGTGGTATGAATGTGACTGTTTAAACGTGTATTATTGTGTTTTTCATATAATAACAGCTGTCAAAGAGTATCAAGGAATAAAGATCTAGCGTTAAGTAATAAGTATGCCGTTCCTCAGCAAGTTAAAACAGATCGGAACTAGGAAAGGGTTACTAGAGGAAGAAATTCCTATCCCCCCTAGGGACACTCCAGGCAATTTTATGTATCAAAAACATGGCATAGATGCCATATTATATCTAGATTTATGGGCCGATTACACCAAGCACCTAGACGAGAGACACAGATGGCCTGTTACCGGAACGTGGGATGCCGAGTGCATCATGAGGGTAGAAGAAGCATTATGGAAAAAGAAAGCTAGACAATCTCAGAAGGACGCCATAGAGTTTTGGCGTAAGGAATCACGTAAGCGTGCTGACAAAGCACTCCGTAGAGAAGACAGACTTAAAGAATCAGATAAAGAACAAGAAAACGAATTAGTTACTGAAGGGATCCGAGTAAAAACAGAACAAATAGACCGTGCCCGAAATAATCTTGTAAACGGTATGTATCTTGCAGCAGATGGCACATCTGAAACTGAATCAGAAATACCGAAAAACTTACCGACACCATTAGTTCCAACTAAAGTAATGCATAAAACTACTAAAGACATATTCCTGAATTCATATCTAGAGGATGTAGCACCAGCTTACACCAATCTGCCTGTTCGTGCCCTGCCTACTGACAGGGATGGGGGTGGCGCTACGCCCCCAGATCCGGTTCCGCCGGTACCGCGACAGACCTCCCCTGTTCCGATACCTCCGCCACTTCCCCCACTGAAGACGGACCTACCGAAACCAGTACTACCTGATCTTACTAAAAGACAGATTCAAGTCCAGATACAGACTCCGCGGAGAGATAATGCCCAAGCATCCGCCTCAGGAGGTGCGACAGCGGGTCTACAGACCCCTCCACCGACACACAGATTGCATTTAAAGGACACACAGAATCCTTTCCAGTCCCCCTATTCAGCCCGGCTTGAGGCATTCAAAGATAGGATGTCATTTTGCAGATATGATCCAGTACCCGGACAAGACGATCTAATGGTATTAGCATCACTGCGCTTAAGATCTGCCACCGATAACTTGCTATGCTGTGTAGGAATGCAGGAAGCTCTCGACAGACTATACAAATTCATACAGACAGGGAAAGACCCCGAAAGTGTCAAAGCTGCCATGTATAAACAGAAAGTTGACATCCAAAAACAGATATTACGATTCTTCATTAATTGTGTGATAAGAGAACGAGACAGGCCCGGGACAGATCAAAGTGAGTTAGACGCATTAAACAAGTGGGGCCAAAATATAGCAGACGCGAAACATGACAAGGGGACTTGCATAGCCACTATGTCCCAGAAAATTAGAAAGGCAGTATTAACTGCACATCAGGAAGAAACTGATAAAACTTCCTCCGAGGAGGAAGATGAAGATGAAACATCAGGAAAATCTACAGACATTATAGCATATGTAGGTAGGGGAAACTACCTTAGGAAAGGTGTCCGTCCGGAGAGCAAGAGAGTTCATTTCTCCGCTTTAACAAATCCGAATTCTTCTGAGCATCAGTTCCAGGAAACTGATAAAAGGCTTCGAGATCGAGTAGGGTACCATATACTCAATTCTATGGACGAACAGGAACTAGCCCGGTCAGCCGTATTGTGGGCTGAAAACGCAGACATATATAATGATGACACGTTAGTGCAGACATTCTTGAAACTTTCCCCGGAAGAGCAGAAAATAGCAGGTGTATACATGATTCAGCACCTCCTTATCAAGTTCAGAAATCATCATTCTGATCCAGGTCCCTTACACGAGACATTAGAAGCACTACTCATGGATAGATGGAGAGGTTTTAGCACCAAATTAATACAAATAATTCTAGAACAACGACGTAAGTATAACACCTTCCTGAGCTCTGAATATATTCCCGCCCCGCCTCCAGAAAGAAAAATGTACCACATGCAATGCGGTGGTGGCATTGAAAGTCAGAATCCCTTACGAGAAGTACATCCAGTTATGGGTGAGGATCGTACCCTGAAACGTGTGTATGTTCACACACCACTGACTAAGTTAGAACTGTTAGAAATGAAGAAATTAGTTCCGTGCCATGATAAAGACCCTGCAGGTTTTCACAGAGAGCTTAAAGACATGTTACTGATGGGAGATTACACGTATGATGATATTATGAAAATGTTAAAAGTACTGTTGCCCACGGGCATTTACGAGAAATTAAAGGAGAAGGATTGGGAAGTGGGAGAGTCAAAGATAGCATGGGCAGAAATAGAAGACGAAGAAAAGAAACGAGTCCCAGGGTTAGGCCTTGGGGATCTGACTAAAGCATTACCAGGTTTAATAGTACAGGTTCTGCCAAGATTATTGACAACTAGAAAGGAAGATTGGGACGCAATCTCGTCCTGCAAACAGAAACAAGATGAAGATACTAGTGACTTTTATTCAAGATTCGAGAAATGTTTCATCATAAATAGTGGCCTAAAAGTTAGTAGCGAGTCATATCCACACCTTTTTGTAACAAAATTAGTAGAGAACGCCCTACCACTAGTTAAAAATAGAGTGTACAAGGTTGAAAGTACTTGGCAGGCAAATACGCCATCACAGATGTTACAAATGTTACAATATCACCAGAATAGAATTAGGGAAGAACAATATCAGGAACAGAAACGTATGAAAGACACGAAAATGAAAATGTTAGTAGCTCAGACAATTCCAGCCGAGGGCCATAGGAAAGGTGGGGCCCAGAACAATCATTCTGCCGCTCCCGTTAAAGGGACATGTAATTATTGCAAGCAGCCAGGTCACTACGTACATGAATGTCCAGTCCTGAAACATAACATCGAGACAGGTAAAACTAAAGAAAGACCACGTCCGCCTAGACATGAACAGGGTCACCAACAGACCTCACAGAACGAACAGCCAATGCAGAATACACAGCCTATGCATGATCAGTCCCATACAGTACAGACAGTAGCAGTACCGCAGCCACAGCATGCTCAGACACAGCCCGCTGCCGCAACTAGACAAGTATCACAACAGATGTACCAGTATGCCCAGACGGCCTATCCAGATTATCAGCGTTATACATGAAACAGCCTAGGGAGGGAAAGTGATTTGCCTCTTATTGAAATTCCTGTAGATCAAGAAGGTCCTTATGTACATAGTCACGTATTAGGAAAAGACAGAAAGTTTTTAATTGACACAGGGGCAAGTCGCACTACTATAAGTCATAATGAAGTTCCAGGGGCACCCCTCTCAGGCTCACAGAATGTTTCCCTTGGTTTTTCAGGACAGCCTATTGTAAATGAAGTATCAGAACCAGTACCACTAGCTGTGGGTCCATTATCTCGAGTTACAGATTTGTTACTTACGAAATCATGTCCCGAAAATCTGTTAGGAATTAAAACACTGAAGGCTCTAGGAGCTATAATTTGCTGTTCCCCGGAGGGAGTCAGACTCTTTCTACGGGATTTCAAGGGTCATTATGTTCTACGTGACTTTGATGTCAGATTGAAAAATGTACCAGATCACTTATGGGCAAAAGGCCCAGCTGATGTAGGTTGTATGCATATCACACCATACCGTGTCACACTCAAGTCAGGAGTTGTTTTACCCAGAATCAGACAATACAAGTTACCACCCGATGCTGTAGTGGCTTTACTGAAAATCATTGAAGAGCTCATTGCCCAAGGAGTGGTCGTAGAGACCGACTCCAATATCTGTAATTCACCCATCATTCCAATTCTTAAACGTACAGACCGCAATGCACCGCCAGTATATCGGCTGGTGATTGATCTTCGAGAACTGAACAAATGCATTGTACCACAGTATCCTGTGGTCCCCGATATCTCCTCCCTGTTAACTGCCATTGATTCAGAAGCAACGTTCTTTACTGTAATCGATCTCAAGAACGCCTTCTTCAGTGTGCCTATTGACCCGGAGAGCCAATATCTCTTCGGATTCAGTTTAAATGGACGAAGTTTCAAATTTTCCCGCGCACCTCAAGGATTTACAGAAAGCCCCAGCATCTATAGTCAAGCACTGAAAAGGCAACTAGATAGTATCCAAATGCCAGTTAATACCGCTTTACTACAGTACGTCGATGATCTGCTGATCACCGCACGAAGTGAGCCCGAATGTGAACAAGCATCTCTGATAGTTTTGCATTTTCTGGCCGACAAGGGACACAAGGTGTCTCCTTCGAAGCTACAATTCTGTGTTCAGCAAGTTGTGTACTTGGGTCACTTGCTGTCCAAAGTGGGGAGACAGCTCACTCCCGATCGCATTCAGTTAATTGTAAACATGCCACGACCCCAGACACAAAAGGAAGTGCGGGCCTTCATAGGCCTCACCTCGTACTGCAGACAATGGATTCCTCAATATGCATTTCTAGCTAAACCACTCATCCAGTTAACGACACAGGAGGCAGCAACTTCGACTGTCCTCCCTTGGACTCAGGAACACACACAAGCCTTTGAGGAATTAAAGAAAGCTTTATGCCAAGCACCAGTTTTAGCGACACCATGTTACAGCAAACCGTTTACACTTTTTGTTACAGAACGTGACGGTACAGCATTGTCTGTCCTCACTCAAGATCAAGCAGGTTCACATAAGCCTTGCGCTTATTTTTCAAGTACATTGGATTCAGTAGCACAGGCACTCCCTGCATGTTTGAAATCAGTAGCAGCAACAGCGTTAGCAATCAGACAAAGCGATTCAATTGTTCTAGGTCATCAGTTAACAGTACAAGTACCACATTCTGTAGAGGTTCTGTTAAACAGAACCCAGACTCAACACTTGACTATAGCACGACTGACAGGTTATGAATTGACATTATTCCAGCCACACATAGAAATCAGACGCTGCAGTATCTTGAATCCAGCAACATTGTTACCTACAGTTATGACAGATCCAGCTCCACATGATTGTATAGAAATCATTAATGCAGTAACAAAGCCTAGACGAGATCTAACAGACGTTCCATTGACAAATCCAGACCTGACACTTTATGTGGATGGTTCATGCATGAGAACAAGTACAGGAGAGTTAGTGGCCGCGTATGCCGTGACCACTGAAACTGAAGTTAAAGAAACACATCGTATTGATACATTGTCTGCCCAAGCAGCAGAGCTCATCGCTCTGACCCAAGCCTGTATTCTAGCGAAGAACAGAAATGTTAACATATACACAGATTCCCGTTATGCGTTCGGAGTCGTACACGACTTCGGCATGCTTTGGCAAGAACGAGGTTTCCTGACCTCTCATGGTACAAAGATACAGCACGGTCCACTCATTCAAGCACTGCTAGAAGCAATACATCTGCCTTCAGCCATATCAGTTATGAAGTGTAAAGCACATACTAAAGCCACAGATTCTGTTTCCCAGGGTAATGACCTGGCAGATCAGACAGCAAAACATACAGCACTGACTCACACTCAGACAACTGACACGACAAAGATAGCAGATCCGACAAATTGTATGACAGTCAGGGACCCCACACTAGATGTTATTGACATTCAGACACATGCTACTGCAGACGAAATAAAGAAATGGATCGAACTAGGAGGGGTCCAGACAGATCAAGGTTGGATGACGAAGGGAAAATCTACATGGTTTCTCCCTGACTCTATGGTTCAAGTCATGATAAATACAGCACATAGTCCTGCCCACCTGGGAGAGAAAGCAATGCTAGACAGTTTACAAAATCTCTGGAACAATAAACACTTACGAGCAGCCGCAAAACAGAAAGTGCGTACTTGCATGATCTGTTGTCAGTTCAATCCAGGTAAAAGCGTCCCTGTAGAGCAAGGTGGATTTCATCCTCCCGATCACCCTTTTGAAGTCCTCCAGATGGATTATATCCAGATGGACCGTTGTCGAGGATTTAAATATGTTCTCGTAGTTGTCTGTGCTCTGTCCCGCTGGACCGAAGCATACCCAGTTCCAGATTGCACTGCTCCGACCACTGCCAAACAGTTGGTTCGTGAATTTTTCCCACGGTACGGCCTGCCTCGTGTCGTGTACTCAGATAACGGTCAGCCATTCTCGTCTGCCCTAATGAAAGAAGTTTCCTTGTTATTGGGATACCAGTGGAAGTTCCATTGTGTCCGACATCCAGAAGCAGCAGGCCTTGTTGAAAGGCATAATCAGACATTAAAGATTCGCCTTGCCAAAATATGTCAGGAAAAAGGGGTTGACTGGATAGTCGCCCTGCCGGTGGCACTATTCTATATGAGAATGGTCGCCCATTCGAGATCAGGGCTATCTCCGTACGAAGTGGTTTTTGGCAGACCACCGAATATGTGGGGGACGCCCATTCCTAAAAAGATAACCGATGTTGATTCTAATATGTTGACCGATTACCTTGCCTCCTTGATGTCTGCACTCCAATCATGTCGTTCACAGGTTGCCGCAGCCTTCCCTGACAACACCGAAGTGAAGGAGCATGACGTCCGCCCCGGAGATGTTGTTTTAGTCCGAAACTTCGACAGGAAAAGTCCGTTGGAGCCCCGCTGGAAGTCTCCGAAGACCGTCCTTCTTACGACAAAGACCGCAGTCAAGTTGGAAGGCAGAAAGGGGTGGGTCCACCTAAGCCATATCAAAACATTCCCAGGACTGAAACCGGAACAAGACACACCCACCCCCACCAGAGACTGTGATTCCAAAGAGTTTACCGAAGTTAAAAGAGAAAAGACTCCTCAAGAACAATACCGTATGAAGTTACGATCTAGCAAGTCAGACAGTTTAATTGTTTAAGTCCTCCCCTAGGTGAATCGGTTAAATAGTTTCTGACATGTATCCCCTAGATCGAGTTAGAGAGAGAGAGGAAAAGAAAAGAACATACTGCAAATCACTTCGTAGTCACTGCATAGTGACACTAATAATCATGTTTATTCTCAGTATATTAATTATTATTACTAGCATCTTGTTACCTATATACTATCCTATTTTCAAGCGTGAACAATCTGCTTACAATGTCTCTGCTGAACACACTTTTAGTGAGTTACCTCCTCATGAGCTTTCTTACAGACTTGCGCTGCGCAACAACACATTCATTAGTATGTTACATCATTCTCATCAAACTAACAATGCTACAGATTGCTGGATATGTGGCCGACTCCCTCCCTACCAGAATTACAAGGGAGCCCTGCCTCTCTTTCCGTATCCGTTCACTCACAATGGCTCCTGTGGAGCATGGTTTAAGATAATTAATTCTTTAGATCCCGACATTGCTGTTTTCGATGGGGGTTGGGTTTGGGGAAACCTGAACTTGGTCCTACTAGACGTCTGTTACCCGGATAAGGAGGGACTCCCCATTAGAATAGGAACTGATCTAGAAAATGAAGTGTATGGATTAGGTAATTACACAATTAGCCTTATGATTCTTACTGTCGAATCCGAAGCCACACCAGTTCTACCCATTATGTCAGTACTGCCAGTCACTGGTGAATTATGTATCAAGAAGAAAGGTTCAGTACACTTAGGTCATAGTAAATGCACTACTGTGGTTGAATTCAGTGATGATGGAAAATCTTCGTTCAAAGCTATCAGTCATTCTTACTTTGTTTGTGGTCATACCGCATACATTCGTCTACCTCCAGATTGGGATGGTACCTGTTACATTGCATTCCTTCTGCCACCCGTTTTTCTAGCTCCTTCTGATTACCATAGAAATAGCAATCTAGTAAAGAATAGACCCAGAAGAGATGCCCCCCTTGTCGACTACACAGAAACGGCATGGGAACAGTACACTGACTTTAATAAAGGATTCTTTTTCTTTTTAGGCCCTGTCCAGAATAGTAAATTAATACGCAGATTAACTAGAACACTTGAAGCTGTAGTAAATGAAACTACCTCCGCCTTAGGTAACTTAACAGAAGAGCAGTCCGCTATGCGGGTTGTTGTCCTTCAGAATCGTCTTGTAATTGACGTCATCTTGGCAGATAGAGGTGGAGCCTGTAAGGTCATCGGGTCAAGCTGCTGTGTTTTCATTCCACAAAATGCACCCTCTGTATATCAAGCTATCACCCGTCTTCATAAGATTGCAAATCAGATACATCAGAATCCAGGCACCTGGACTTGGTCCGGTTGGTTCTGGACAACGTTAACAGCTTGGGGATGGAAGATCCTATCCTTCCTAGGCATTGGCCTAGTCCTAGTATTCAGTTGCTGCCTGTGCCTACAGTGTGGGCCAGCGATCTGTGGACTGTGTGCCACTTCTTGCATTGAACATTCCAGTTTTCACTCAAAACGTAATCGAAAGAAAGAAGAACAAATGATGTTACAAGAACAGACTGATCGATTCATGAGGATCGATATTTCATGAAGGGTCCGTAGGGAACAAGGAGGGAATGAGGAAAATTAAATTTTGGCCATGTTGTGTTCCCTAGCACGTACCCCACCGACTCCATGTACCAGCTTAAAGTGCATGTAACTTCCCTCCTGTGCCAGCTATGAAGACGCAACTACATTTGCGTCCACCGTCAACTTGTCCTCTTTCAGATGCACCATGAATGGATTATGTAGTCCGTTCCTAAGTATGCTATGCCACCGTCTTTTTGTAGTACACTTTTCATGTATTCCTGCTCTAGCCAGAGTAGGCCCTGAATTCCTGCAATCTGAACCTCTTTTGTGGCTCCTGACTCTGCCCAGGCTACCTCTGTACTCGTGAACTCTGTCCTACTTTCAGCGCGGCCCCTCGCGCTCAGCTCAAGCCTGCTTTCTGCCAAGACTGACTATAACCTTCGAGTTATCTGTTCCGCTCCCCGAGAATACATTCCTGCCTACTAGATCCTGTAAACATCCTCTCCAGCTGCAGAGCCAAAAAGGGCCGACCTGTCTTAATGCAAGTAATTCATAGCCTCCGTTGCCATGCTTCCATGGAAGGCCCCGTGCCCCCACGCTCTACATGTAGACACTCAGGCGCTTATACACGCATCCACAGTTAGCATAGAATAGCCTCTGCCCTAGAGACCTTTCCGCCCAGATAGTATAGTTCCTAAAACATCAGATATCAGATATGATAGAAGTACAAGTTGATCTGACATGCCAGACTTCTGTCTCTTTCCGTCAGTGTAAATGTCAAGTCCCCTGCACCCCGTCAATCACACGTCATGCAGCTGCGCGCGCATCCAAGCTTCCGATTTCTGCTGACATTGCAACATTCTGTTAGCACCACCCCTTGGTGCCACCCACTTGCGTCACCTATCAGTGACGTTTCTAGCACACACCTCTAGTTCACGCCTAGTTTACGCCTCTTGATGATGTATTGGTACCACGTGTATACTGTTATCTTGTCTTCTCTCAGCTGTTACGCCTCTTACATTGAACTTTATGATGTAAATCAAGTATATAAGCTATGTATTGTCAATAAACTTGAGCGCGCTCATCTATCCCTTCTGACACCCTTGTGGTGGTCAGAACATGATATCCTGATTCCTTTATGAGGAATAAAACCCTTAGAAACTCTAACACCACGGACTCTGTTTTCTTTCCTTCTGATTGAGTTATCATTGATTAAGTACTTACCTGCATAGAAATTAAGAGAGTAAATTAATTATTTACATCACCTGTGGGGGTAATTCTGTACGCCCATATCATTTGCCATATTTATTTCTCCCAGTCCTTGTTATTAGATATCACAGCTTGCACTGATCCCATCACCACACGGTTGAACCGTTCTACTAGTCCATTCCCTGCCGGGTGATAGATCGACGTGTGCTTGGAGAGGATACCATTTCTTTCCATGAAGCTGGTCCATTTGTCTGAGGTGAACTGAGGACCATTGTCGCTCAGGATGGATTTGGGAATGCCCTCTCTCACGAATGTGTCGCTCAAAAACCTCAAGATAGTCTCTGTGTCCATTACTTCCTCCACCTTCATCTCAGGCCATTTCGAGTATCTATCAACGAGGACACACACATACTTTTGAATGCCTTGTCCATCCAAGATTGGGCCCAATATGTCTATGGACAACTCCTCCCATGGGTTCTGTGGAGGATCAAATCTTCCCAGCGCCGGGCGCAATGGCTTGAGTGTTTTGTCTGCTCCCTGGCACTGTGGGCAATTCCTGACAGACCGTTCCGCTCGTAGGTCCATACCTGGCCACCAGTAGCCTTACTTGGTCCTTAATTTCATCTTACCTATCCCCAAGTGGCCTTCATGGAGTATCGCCAGTAGTTTGGGAACTATGCCAGCTGGGGGAATGACCTTGTCCCCCCTATAAACAAACACTCCTTGATCGTCCATAGATAGTTCTTCCCTGACTTCATAGTACATCTTTAGGGTTTCACTGGTGCGTTTCTTCTCTGGCCAACCTTGTACTATGCACTTTTTCACTTCCTGCATGGCTGGGTCCTCACTGTAGGCTTCCTTCCACTCCTGGTTGCTGATGACCTTCTCTTGGTCGTCCGTCAGGGCCACCATCTCTTCCCCGCCTGCCTGGTCGTCTCCTCCGGGTTCCATGGCAGCTACCCTGCTTAGATAATCTGCTACTTTGTTCCGACTGCCAGGAATGTACTCCACATCATATCTAAATTCCAGTAGCTTTAATGTCCCTTTTGAGATCCTGAGGGTGGCACTCGCGTGCCCACTGGAGGTTAGGACCTTCACTAAGGGTTTATGGAATCACTGACAAACTTTCGACCTCCAAAATATCGACCTACAGGAATATCGAGTCAAAAATATTGAGGGCAAGAATATCGACATCCTATCTACAACATGGTAAGTACAAAAATATCGAAAAACTAATATAGATGTTAACAATATCAATGTAAAAAATATCGGTTTTATTTACATATAAATGTAAAATAAAGTAAATAATACTAATAAATAAATTCTACATAGTTAAAAGTATCTAATAATGTTTAAAATTAATAAATAACACATATATAATAATAATACATTAATTAAATATATACAGTAAATATATAATATATATGTACTGAAAAAAATGTTGTAATAATTATTTTACTAATTTATAAATTAATAAAATATATTCTAAATTACAAATACATTTACAAACATAAAACAATAACATAAATAAAATGTAAAAAACATAAAAAATTAAATATACTTTTAATATTTTTACAATTAATTATATAAAACGTTGGATAGCGTAAGGGTAAAAATTACTATTCCCACTCCAGAGAGTGCAACAGTAGGGAAAGCGTTGGATAGCGTAGGGGTAAAAATTACTATTCCCACTCCAGAGAGTGCAACAGTAGGGAAAGCTTTGGTTAGCGTAGGGGTAAAAATTACTATTCCCACTCCAGAGAGTGCAACAGTAGGGAAAGCGTTGGATAGCGTATGAGTAAAAATTACTATTCCCACTCCAGAGAGTGCAACAGTAGGGAAAGCGTTGGATAGCATTGGGGTAAAAATGACTATTCCCACTCCAGAGAGTGCAACAGTAGGGAAAGATTTGGATAGCGTAGGGGTAAAAATTACTATTCCCACTCCAGAGAATGCAACAGTAGAGAAAGCGTTGGATAGCGCAGGAGTAAAAATTACTATTCCCACACCAGAGAGTGCAACAGTAGGGAAAGCGTTGGATAGCGTAGGGGTAAAAATTACTATTCCCACTCCAGAGAATGCAACAGTAGGGAAAGCCTTGGATAGCGTAAGAGTAAAAATTACTATTCCCACTCCAGAGAGTGCATCAGTAGGGAAAGCCTTGGATTGCGTAGGAGTAAAAATTACTATTCCCACTCCAGAGAGTGCATCAGTAGGGAAAGCGTTGGATAGCGTAGGAGTAAAAATTACTATTCCCACTCCAGAGAGTGCAACAGTAGGGAAAACGTTGGATAGCGTAAGGGTAAAAATTACTATTCCCACTCCAGAGAGTGCAACAGTAGGGAAAGCGTTGGATAGCGTAGGGGTAAAAATTACTATTCCCACTCCAGAGAGTGCAACAGTAGGGAAAGCTTTGGATAGCGTAGGGGTAAAAATTACTATTCCCACTCCAGAGAGTGCAACAGTAGGGAAAGCGTTGGATAGCGTATGAGTAAAAATTACTATTCCCACTCCAGAGAGTGCAACAGTAGGGAAAGCGTTGGATAGCATAGGGGTAAAAATAACTATTCCCACTCCAGAGAGTGCAACAGTAGGGAAAGATTTGGATAGCGTAGGGGTAAAAATTACTATTCCCACTCCAGAGAATGCAACAGTAGAGAAAGCGTTGGATAGCGTAGGAGTAAAAATTACTATTCCCACTCCAGAGAGTGCAACAGTAGGGAAAGCGTTGGATAGAGTAGGGGTAAAAATTACTATTCCCACTCCAGAGAATGCAACAGTAGGGAAAGCCTTGGATAGCGTAGGAGTAAAAATTACTATTCCCACTCCAGAGAGTGCAACAGTAGGGAAAGCGTTGGATAGCGTAGGAGTAAAAATTACTATTCCCACTCCAGAGAGTGCATCAGTAGGGAAAGCGTTGGATAGCGTAGGAGTAAAAATTACTATTCCCACTCCAGAGAGTGCAACAGAAGGGAAAACGTTGGATAGCGTAAGGGTAAAAATTACTATTCCCACTCCAGAGAGTGCAACAGTAGGGAAAGCGTTGGATAGCGTAGGGGTAAAAATTACTATTCCCACTACAGAGAGTGCAACAGTAGGGAAAGCTTTGGATAGCGTAGGGGTAAAAATTACTATTCCCACTCCAGAGAGTGCAACAGTAGGGAAAGCGTTGGATAGCGTATGAGTAAAAATTACTATTCCCACTCCAGAGAGTGCAACAGTAGGGAAAGCGTTGGATAGCATAGGGGTGAAAATAACTATTCCCACTCCAGAGAGTGCAACAGTAGGGAAAGATTTGGATAACGTAGTGGTAAAAATTACTATTCCCACTCCAGAGAATGCAACAGTAGAGAAAGCGTTGGATAGCGTAGGAGTAAAAATTACTATTCCCACTCCAGAGAGTGCAACAGTAGGGAAAGCGTTGGATAGAGTAGGGGTAAAAATTACTATTCCCACTCCAGAGAATGCAACAGTAGGGAAAGCCTTGGATAGCGTAGGAGTAAAAATTACTATTCCCACTCCAGAGAGTGCATCAGTAGGGAAAGCCTTGGATAGCGTAGGAGTAAAAATTACTATTCCCACTCCAGAGAGTGCATCAGTAGGGAAAACGTTGGATAGCGTAGGAGTAAAAATTCCTATTCCCACTCCAGAGAGGGCAACAGAAGGGAAAACGTTGGATAGCATAAGGGTAAAAATTACTATTCCCACTCCAGAGAGTGCAACAGTAGGGAAAGCGTTGGATAGCGTAGGGGTTAAAATTACTATTCCCACTCCAGAGAGTGCAACAGTAAGGAAAGCTTTGGATAGCGTAGGGGTAAAAATTACTATTCCCACTCCAGAGAGTGCAACAGTAGGGAAAGTGTTGGATAGCGTATGAGTAAAAATTACTATTCCCACTCCAGAGAGTGCAACAGTAGGGAAAGCGTTGGATAGCATAGGGGTAAAAATAACTATTCCCACTCCAGAGAGTGCAACAGTAGGGAAAGATTTGGATAGCGTAGGGGTAAAAATTACTATTCCCACTCCAGAGAATGCAATAGTAGAGAAAGCGTTGGATAGCGTAGGAGTAAAAATTACTATTCCCACTCCAGAGAGTGCAACAGTAGGGAAAGCATTGGATAGCGTAGGGGTAAAAATTACTATTCCCACTCCAGAGAATGCAACAGTAGGGAAAGCTTTGGATAGCGTAGGAGTAAAAATTACTATTCCCACTCCAGAGAGTGCATCAGTAGGGAAAGCGTTGGATAGCGTAGGAGTAAAAATTACTATTCCCACTCCAGAGAGTGCAACAGTAGGGAAAGCGTTGGGTAGCATAGGGGTAAAAATTACTATTCCCACTCCAGAGAGTGCAACAGTAGGGAAAGCTTTGGATAGCGTAGGGGTAAAAATTAATATTCCCACTCCAGAGAGTGCAACAGTAGGGAAAGCGTTGGATAGCGTAGGAGTATAAATTACTATTCCCACTCCACAGAGTGCAACAGTAGGGAAAGCGTTGGATAGCGTAGGAGTACAAATTACTATTCCCACTCCAGAGAGTGCAACAGTAGGGAAAGCGTTGGATAGAGTAGGGGTAAAAATTACTATTCCCACTCCAGAGAATGCAACAGTAGGGAAAGCCTTGGATAGCGTAGGAGTAAAAATTACTATTCCCACTCCAGAGAGTGCAACAGTAGGGAAAGCGTTGGATAGCGTAGGAGTAAAAATTACTATTCCCACTCCAGAGAGTGCATCAGTAGGGAAAGCGTTGGATAGCGTAGGAGTAAAAATTACTATTCCCACTCCAGAGAGTGCAACACGAGGGAAAACGTTGGATAGCGTGAGGGTAAAAATTACTATTCTCACTCCAGAGAGTGCAACAGTAGGGAAAGCATTGGATAGCGTAGGGGTAAAAATTACTATTCCCACTACAGAGAGTGCAACAGTAGGGAAAGCTTTGGATAGCGTAGGGGTAAAAATTACTATTCCCACTCCAGAGAGTGCATCAGTAGGGAAAGCGTTGGATAGCGTAGGAGTAAAAATTACTATTCCCACTCCAGAGAGGGCAACAGAAGGGAAAACGTTGGATAGCATAAGGGTAAAAATTACTATTCCCACTCCAGAGAGTGCAACAGTAGGGAAAGCGTTGGATAGCGTAGGGGTTAAAATTACTATTCCCACTCCAGAGAGTGCAACAGTAAGGAAAGCTTTGGATAGCGTAGGGGGTAAAAATTACTATTCCCACTCCAGAGAGTGCAACAGTAGGGAAAGTGTTGGATAGCGTATGAGTAAAAATTACTATTCCCACTCCAGAGAGTGCAACAGTAGGGAAAGCGTTGGATAGCATAGGGGTAAAAATAACTATTCCCACTCCAGAGAGTGCAACAGTAGGGAAAGATTTGGATAGCGTAGGGGTAAAAATTACTATTCCCACTCCAGAGAATGCAATAGTAGAGAAAGCGTTGGATAGCGTAGGAGTAAAAATTATTATTCCCACTCCAGAGAGTGCAACAGTAGGGAAAGCGTTGGATAGCGTAGGGGTAAAAATTACTATTCCCACTCCAGAGAATGCAACAGTAGGGAAAGCTTTGGATAGCATAGGAGTAAAAATTACTATTCCCACTCCAGAGAGTGCATCAGTAGGGAAAGCGTTGGATAGCGTAGGAGTAAAAATTACTATTTCCACTCCAGAGAGTGCAACAGTAGGGAAAGCGTTGGATAGCATAGGGGTAAAAATTACTATTCCCACTCCAGAGAGTGCAACAGTAGGGAAAGCTTTGGATAGCGTAGGGGTAAAAATTACTATTCCCACTCCAGAGAGTGCAACAGTAGGGAAAGCGTTGGATAGCGTAGGAGTATAAATTACTATTCCCACTCCACAGAGTGCAACAGTAGGGAAAGCGTTGGATAGCGTAGGAGTACAAATTACTATTCCCACTCCAGAGAGTGCAACAGTAGGGAAAGCGTTGGATAGCGTAGGGATACAAATTAGTATTCCCACTCCAGAGAGTGCAACAGTAGGGAAAGCGTTGGATAGCGTAGGAGTATAAATTACTATTCCCACTCCACAGAGTGCAACAGTAGGGAAAGCGTTGGATAGCTTAGGAGTAAAAATTATTATTCCCACTCCAGAGAGTGCAACAGTAGGGAAAGCGTTGGATAGCGTAGGGATACAAATTAGTATTCCCACTCCAGAGAGTGCAACATTAGGGAAAGCTTTGGATAGCATAGGGGTAACAATTACTATTCCCACTCCAGAGAGTGCAACAGTAGGGAAAGCGTTGGATAGCGTAGGAGTAAAAATTACTATTCCCACTCCAGAGAGTGCAACAGTAGGGAAAGCGTTGGATAGCGTAGGGGTAACAATTACTCTTCCCACTCCAGAGAGTGCAACAGTAGGGAAAGCTTTGGATAGCGTAGGGGTAACAATTACTATTCCAACTCCATAGAGTGCAACAGTAGGGAAAGTGTTGGATAGCGTAGGGGTAAAAATTACTATTCCCACTCCAGAGAGTGCAACAGTAGGGAAAGTGTTGGATAGCGTAGGGGTTAAAATAACATACTTATAAATAATAACTTTTTTTTATAAAAATAATGTAAACAATTAAATAGATATAAACCATATACAATACCTATACATTATAATAAAAAACTTGATTAACTACATATATTTAACCTAAAAGAAATAATCAAATATACCATTTTATAATATTTAATTACCAATTGTTAATTAATTAACAATTATATTATTAACAAAACAATTATTTTAAAAACCTTATTACTTAATTACATTTAAATTACTTCCCACCATATTCCCCTATAAACCCACTACCCGCAAAAGAACACATTTATCTATTTATGAATTAATTTAAATTATTTACCAATCAATTAAAATGTATTACCAATTAATTAAAATTATTTACCAATTAATTAAAATGTATTTATAATTCCTACTAATTAATAACTAATTAAACATAATTAAATAACTTCCCACCCTATTTCCCTATAAACCCACAACCCTCTACATAACATATATATCAATTAATCAATTAATTAAAATGAAATACCAATTAATTAAATTTATTTACCAATTATTTAAAAATATTTAATTATAACTACTAATTAATTTTTATTTTAACATATTTAAATTACTTCCCACCCCATTCCCCTATAAACCCACAACCCGCTATAGAACATATTTATCAATTAATCAATTAATAAAATGATTTACCAATTAATTAAATGTAATTACCAATTATTTAAAATAAATTAATATTAACTACCAATTATTAATTAATTTAACCTAATTATAGTACTTCCCACCCTATTTCCCTATAAACCCATTACCCGCTACAGAACATATTTCTCAATTAATCAATTAATTTAAATTAATTTCCAATTAATTAAAATTAATTACCAATTAATTACAATTTAGTAATAAATCCTACTAATTAATAATCAATTTAACATAATTAAATTACTTCCCACCCTATTCCCCTATAAACCCACAACCCGCTCCGGTACTAAAACATATAATGTGCTTATAAATAAATGTATTAATATATATAATTAATACACATATAATATTAATATTTTAAATACTTAAGTAAAACATATAACACATACATAATAAAAAACAAAAAAATTATACAAATATCGATATTAGTGTCATCGAAATTTGTAACATCGATATATATGCTATCGATATTACTAACTTCGATATTACTTACATCGATATAAAGAATTTCGATATTACTTACCTTAGGGTCGATATTCTATCCAACGATATTCTTGACATCGATATTCTGCACCTTCGAAATTTCAAACACGATATTATGGTAGGTCGATATTTACAACTCAATATTCTGACTGTGTACCGGGTTTATGATCTGTCTTTAACTGAAACCGTGTGCCCCACAAGAATTGTCTGAATCTTGTCATTGCCCACACTACAGCTAGCATCTCCTTTTCAATGACGCTGTATTTTCTTTCTGTGTCGCTCAAGGTGCGAGTCGCAAAACTCAGTGTGTCCATCATTCCTTGTCCCCGGTCTTGCATCAACACCGCGCCCAAGCCTTTATCGCTGGCGTCCCTTGTGAGCACAGTTTTTCCCTGAGGATCGTATCCTTGCAAGGGTATTGCTCCTACCACATCTTTCTTTATGCTCTCAAATTCCCCTTGTGCTTCTTCAGTCCAGCAGAACACTGAGCTCTCTCTTGTTAACTTCCTCATGTGGTGCGTCTTTGTTGCGAAATGCTGCACAAATTTACTATAGTATTCGGCCATCCCTAAGAAAGACCTGACGTCTTCTTTGCTGGTGGGTGGTGGTGCTTCGCAAATCGCCTTCACATTGTCCGCCTTGGGGGTGATCCCTTGCACTCCAATTTCATGCCCTAAGTAGGTCACTGATTCCATGCCCAGGTGGCACTTCTCCCACTCCGCCATGAGGCCTTTCCCTTCTAACACTCTCAGCACTTTGGTCAGTTTGGCATCGTGGTCTAGTTTGTCTCGTCCCATCACTAGGATATCATCCTGGAAATACTGGATGCCATCCATATTCTTAAACAGCTGGAGCATCAATTTCTGAAACACCACTGCCGCCGATGCTAGTCCAAACGGCATGCATCGGAATTGGTACCACCCAAAGGGGGTAATAAATGATGTCAACCTCCTGCTCTCCGGGTGTAGTGCGATTTGATGGTATGCTGAGGTCAGATCAATGGTAGAGTACCACTTGATCCCTCTCGTCTTGACCAACATCTCTTCGATTCTTGGTAAGGGAAACTTCTCCACCACAATGTTCTTATTTATCTCGCGCAGGTCCACGCATAGCCTGACCTTTCCACTGGGTTTCATGCCCACTACCAATGGCGCCAGCCACTCAGCGCACGTGATTGGTTCAATGATTCCTCTTCTTTCTAAGTCTTGCAGTTCTTCTTGTACTGCCTCTCTTACTACAAGTGGTACATTTCTCACTTTGTGAGACACTGGTATGGCGCCTTCCTTGAGGACAATCTTGTGTGCGAACTTCTTGAGCTTTCCCACCGTGCCTCCAAATACCTTGGGGTACTCTTCCTTCCACTGTCCAGGTTTGGCCACACCTCAGGCTCGGTGAGGAGGATCTGCTCCTTACCTCCAGGGTCCAGTTTGATGCCCAGGTCACCCTGGTCTAACCATCCTAGTACCGATGGTCCCCTTTCGGATATGTACAATTTGCAGTTGGCGGTGCGTCCTCTGAATTCAAATTTTAATGGTCAGAATCCTAACATGGGTATGCGATCTCCGTTGTACGTGACCGGCCTTATGTCCAGCCTCTCCAGGTCTGGGCCCAAATGTGGCTTGAAGGTTTCATTCCACACCGCTCTCTGGACTATAGTATAGGGCGATCCAGTATCCGCCACTATACTTATCGGCACTCCTCCAATCGTCATGTCCAGTACGGGCTTGGTTGATCTTTTGTTGTCTACACTCAACACCTGGTCGTAGATGCAGAGTACAGTGTCCTCCTCTTTGTGGTCATTCTCCTCCCTGTCCTCTTGTCCTTGGTCAATGTACTTAACCATATTTCTGGAGGACTTCCTGCGGCATACTTTCTCATAGTGCCCTACGATCCTGCAGTACATACATTTGGCGCGAAACGCCGGACACTTCCTGTCACGGGCTTCATGTGCCCAACTTCCGCATCTATAGCAGGCTTTCTTTTTGTTCCCCATCTATTTTTCCCGGTGGTCCCAGATTCCCTTGCCACCTATTCGGTCCCTTCGACGTGGCCCCCTTGCTTCTGCTGTCCTTACGGGGCTCCTCGTCTTCTATCCTGTTCACCATCGGATTTGTTGCGGTCTATCTTTTTGCCGCCTCCGCACATCTTCGCGCCAATTCCGCTCTCTTGACAATTATCATTACTTCCTGCAGTGTGGCGTCACCGCTGGCCCACAGCTTGTCCTGCACCGCGGTGCTTGTGGTGTGCAATACGATTTGATCCTTGATGAATTCATCTTGGAACGTGTCATATCTACACGTGGATGCCAACTTCCTTAACGCCGCTACGTACTCTTCCACTGATTCCCCTGGTTGTTGCTTTCTCTGCTAAAAGTTGTACCTGTCAATTGAAACACAAACCGCCGGCTTGTAATGTTCGCTCAATTCCTCGATTGTGTGGGCATACACGTCGTCATCTGTACTCCCTCGTTGTTTGGGAATCAGATTCTTTTTTTTTTTATTTAAACAATTTTTATTACGCATAATTTTTCAAAACATTAAGGAGCCCCCCCCCCCGCCCTCCACCCACTCAAAAACAGGCGTGGTTGCACGATATTATTGATCATATCGTCTAACATCGACTAACTAAACATGACGAGTAACTATACCCTTAAGACAAGACTATAAACATTTGCATATAAGTAATGAATAAATAAAAAAAAATGGAGTTAAGTTACTATCCAAGACCTTCGATCCATTGTGTAAGTGGGTACCAAATTTCTAAACCTTTCTTTTTCTTTTTGACACCCTTCCTGCTGTATATTGCTTTTTCCAAGCTATAGGCTGAGAGTACTCTGGCCTGCCATTGTTGGAAAGATGGGGGGACATTTTCCAGCCAAGAAGAGGCAAGACAGATTCGAAGCACCGCCATGGAGACAAATAGAAGTCCCTTCATGTTATCTGGGTGGTTCGCACTATCAAACCCCAATAATATTTCCGGTGTTGTAATGACAATTTCTGTTTCAACACTCAACACCTGGTCGTAGATGCAGAGTACAGTATCCTCCTCTTTGTGGTCATTCTCCTCCCTGTCCTCTTGTCCTTGGTCAATGTACTTAACCATATTTCTGGAGGACTTCCTGCGGCATACTTTCTCATAGTGCCCTACGATCCTGCAGTACATACATATGGCGCGAAACGCCGGACACTTCCTGTCACGGGCTTCATGTGCCCAACTTCCGCATCTATAGCAGGCTTTCTTTTTGTTCCCCATCTGTTTTCCCGGTGGTCCCAGATTCCCTTGCCACCTATTCGGTCCCTTCGACGTGGCCCCCTTGCTTCTGCTGTCCTTACGGGACTCCTCGTCTTCTATCCTGTTCACCATCGGATTTGTTGCGGTCTATCTTTTTGCCGCCTCCGCACATCTTCGCGCCAATTCCGCTCTCTTGACAATTATCATTACTTCCTGCAGTGTGGCGTCACCGCTGGCCCACAGCTTGTCCTGCACCGTGGTGCTTGTGGTGTGCAATACGATTTGATACTTGATGAATTCATCTTGGAACGTGTCATATCTACACGTGGATGCCAACTTCCTTAACGCCGCTACGTACTCTTCCACTGATTCCCCTGGTTGTTGCTTTCTCTGCTAAAAGTTGTACCTGTCAATTGAAACACAAACCGCCGGCTTGTAATGTTCGTTCAATTCCTCGATTGTGTGGGCATACACGTCGTCATCTGTACTCCCTCGTTGTTTGGGCATCAGATTCTTGAAGATCCTGAACCCCTCCGGGCCTAGATTATGTAACAATGTTCGTCTTTTTCTTTTACTTGAGAACTTTTCCTCATTCTCATCCTCTAACACTTCAATGGAGTTGTCAATATAGTCTCTCCAGTCTTCC
Source organism: Lissotriton vulgaris (assembly GCF_964263255.1). Classification (NCBI taxonomy): domain Eukaryota; kingdom Metazoa; phylum Chordata; class Amphibia; order Caudata; family Salamandridae; genus Lissotriton; species Lissotriton vulgaris. Next base: position 84,528,765 of record NC_141694.1, read on the forward strand.
CATCTCATGAGTGGTTCTCCTAGCTTGGGTAAAAATTGCACAGGAGCCGTCGCAGACGTTGCTTGTGCGCACATTCTTTCGTGCTTTTCTGTAGGTGGGGTGCCGTTGTGGCTTTTGGGGCTGCCTGGTGAACTGTCTTCCTCCAGCTTCTCAGTTTTTGGCTGGGGGATCTCTGTGTCTGCCCCTTTGCTCTTCCCATAGGTCGCCAGTGCTCCTGCCCTTGGTTGGGTAGTGTGGTGGGGTGTCTAGGGCCGTCTGCCCCTCTGCACGCTCTTTTGTTGCTTCCCCGGTGCTCCAATTGACTCCCCCCGTGTGCCTGTAGGCTCTGTCGCTCTCTCTGGTGTCCACTTGTCTGTGTGTGGTTGCTACTTACAGGCAGATGACTCATTTGATGCGTCTGGCGCCTGGTTCCTGCCTGTGGTCTCTCTGCTGTCCTGTTCATTTTTATTTTTTCCGTTTTTTCCTGGTCTTTCTTCCTTAGGTCTTCATACCGACGTCGTCGCCATTGTAAAGATGCCCAGGGCCCTCCAGGAATGACAGGACACAGTAGTGGAGAGGTACGCTATTTTATTAAATTTCCTCTTCCAGAGAGCGCCGAGCCGGTGCAACAGTGCTCCGATACTTGCTCCGTTTCTTCCGCACTGCGCGCGCATCCTAAATATGGCCGCCGGCACGTCGCGTCATGACGCGACGTGCATACACTAGAACGTAAACTCTAAAGGCAAGATAATTTTTTCTTTAGTACTTTGGACTCAGCGTTACTTATCCCAGTTGTTGTGGCAAATAGTCCCAACGTGGGAGTGTTGTAAACCTTTTTTTTCTCAATTATGGTATTGACATCTTAATCCCTCAATGTTACGAGTATAAGGAGAACTGTCAACCATTAACCTTAGGATTGCGAAGGTGTATAAGAGAAAAGGGACCCAGACCAACCCTCTATAAATATTCTGATTTTGCACCCATCCCAGATAGTGTGTAAGAGACCTGTTTTTTTTTCACTCTTGGTGTGGTGACGGGCTCTTTTCCAATTCTCTGTTATTAAAACACCTACCTCAAGGTACTCACTGTCCTTTCCCTTCTCTCCAGCTTCCTGGTGGAATCATCCACTTTGAGACAAGGATCCTGAAAAAGGAAAAGAAAGAGTGAAGAATTAATCCACAGAAGATAAGGAACAAAGAAAAAGAAGAAACATTTTCTGAAAAACAGCAAAGGAAAACGTATAAATCTAATTTGTGAATAAAGAAGCAAAAATTGATAAACACATCAAGCATAATAGCTTCTATTTCCGCCCAGCCCTCCCACAACTCAATAATATCATGTTTGAGTAAGGATTCAAGTTCTTTATCAACAGCTTCCTATAAGTGTATTTTTAAGGAATAGGAGGGATGTCCTTATTAATGTATAATTGGACTTTCATAGTCTTGAGTTTTCCCAACCCATGAAACAATGAAGGGAACTGACTTACTATTTAGTTCTGAACATTCAAGTTATACTTCACTGACATCAGTCCCATATCAGCAGTTGTGCTAAAACTGAGTAAACAGGCGCTTAATGCCTTACCTTCAAGTACATAAATGGGTGCTTGTACTTTTATTTTCTTGTGTTTTATCGTTGCTACAAATGTACCTTGACTTTACGCTGGCGTCGATTCAGCCCACGTACACACTTTAGTTATCAATGCTGTTAGTCGGGGAAATTGAGACAGTTCATTATATTTTTCCTCAGACATAATGCTTATTAACGCACCACTATCGATAATGAAAGATATTGAACAACTGTTGACTTTTAGTGTGATTTTTGGACAATGTTTGAATGACTTTGTGCTTTGGTGCTTTGTCATGTCAACTTTTCTTGAACCAGTATTTTTCCTCACATATCCAGTCCAACCTGTACACATTTCTCTGAGGTAAACATTGAACTGACATAATCATCTTCCCCACTTTCACTTGACATTGATGCTGAAGAACTGTTTGCTGAAGATTCAGATGCCGATCAACTTCGTTTGGTGTCAATTTAGCCCTGCTGATGACATCGCTTGGCCTTATGGGCATGAATTGAACGTCATTTCTGAAACTTTCAAGGAGCCATTTTGTCTTTGCTCTGTAATGCACTTGCTTTTTCCTTCGCATTCCAGACTGCTACAAAATGGTTCTCTTTTCCACAGACTTTGCAGATATGCCCTATAGCGTGACATTTACCTTTGTGTAGAAACAAAAAGCCACACCTGAAGCACAAGTTATTTTTCTGAGGAGAAATCACTTTATGTCCTTCAGCCTTGTGCTTTGGCTTACTTTTCAAGTTCATGACGGGCTCACTCTGGGCACCTCCGTCCTCCATGTCAGCTCTTCAGCTCTAGCAGTTATAAGAACTCGCTTCAGGTGATTCTCATTTTGCCACTTGACCTGCCTATTTAAGCGGCAGGTCCGCCAGTACTCTGATTCCTGTTCCTGGACGAGCACTTCCACGACAGACTGCACATTTGGCAGTAAGTGTATTCAAACCCTCCTTGTTTGGCATGAGATCCTGGTCCACCTTGGCACTTTGTATTTTCTGACCAGTTCTTTAAGACTGTCTTGCCGTTTCATGCCTTTTTAACCACTCAATAAATGATAATGTATGTTGTGCACACCTCCCTTCTAAGTTATAGTTCTCAAATATACTAATTAGAATCTATGTAGCATGCTACGTCTGACCAATGTCTGCCCTACATGTGTAATTGAGTAGCAAGGAGCCTGGTCCCTGAAAGGCGACCCGGACTCAAACTTGCCCCGCTTGAAGGGTTAAATACTCACTCAAATTCTTTTTACATTAAATTATTGCAATTTATCAACAATAGTGTTAGCTTGTGTTTAGCATTTTAATTTTCATAATGCATTCATAACAGCTTATGCTTTACAAGTGTTTAAAATCACAAATTGCCAATGTCATCACGAATCGCTCGTTATGATATTATAATACAAATAAATCAAACAGTCAAATTTAAAGAAAACAAAGCCCAATGCATTTTGGGACTTTCTTGTCCCTTCGTCTTGGGGGGGGGGGCAAGCTAAAAAAATTACAAAATGAATAGTAATGTATCTGAGGCACTCTGTAGACCATCATACTTCATCAAGAGCCTGTTTCACTTATATACATATACATTCAGTTATCCTGAACTGAACGTAGTGTCACAAAAAACTCCACATGCCAAGAGCCCTATGTTGAAAAGCGTAATGTGAAGTGCTCTTGTTGTCATGTTAATAAAGTCTGTTTGAACGTCATCTGTCTAAATTCTGTGCTATTTCTCCAATCATGCAACCAAAGTGGGTGAATTATGGACTCACAAAAACACTTACTATGTTGAAATGCTGTAATGTATTGCCCTGTATGGGAGTGAATGATACCTGTACAAAAACAAACCTACATTAAGCCTCCAATATTATGATGACCATGATTTGAAATAAATGAGTGAATGACAAAAACAACTGTGTCCCGTACCTTAAATGGTAAACCTTTCTGGGTTTCCAAGAAGGACTATGACACTTCAATCGTACACGTCCTGAACTTAAAACTGGGATGAAAAACTATAATTAACAAACGGACACATTAACCACATCCCTTATTATATACTCTGTTGGACCTAGTATTACCAAGTCACATAGGGTAGCCTGGCCTAGGGTAAGACAGCCAGTTCCCAGAAGCACATGTGTAAAGTTTGCGCTCCACCCCGCAGTAACTCAATGTACTTCCACACAAAAACGACACTACACCAAATTTGTGGGAAAATATGGACTGGTTTATGAAAATAGTTTGATTGACTTTTACTTTTTCACACAATTATTTCTCCTTATGTTCTTTTTCACGTATTGAGTTTGATAATACATTTCAGAGTCACATTATACTTCCTTTGTCATTTACATAAAAGTTCAGCACTAACTTTACCAACCAGTTTCCTAGCAGTACTACACAGTTAATGAAGAGTGGACAGTGGCTATCCCAATATTTAACTTATTCACATGCAACTGGGATGAAAGTTTTAGACTTAACTCTACCAGTAGGACACTTTTAGCAATAACCAGACAGTTTCTAAGAAACCTTCAGTTTGCCAATATCAAGAATCAAGTTAAAAGCTCATTTCCTTTCATAGATTACACATTGGTCTCATTTGTACAGTTCTTACAACTTAATAGCTTATTCACAATTCCAAATAGAGGCTGTTCACTGGGCATGCAAGGACACTACAGGTTTAACCACTTTACCACACTGTAAAGACTCCTTATAGTCGATTATTCTTCAATAACAGCAGTTCTGTACCGAACCTCGAGTTTAATAACTCACTGCGCAGGCTAATGAGATCTCTTCTATTTGTCCTGCCGTTCACTTTCTTCTGGCAGAGTCACACCCTTCTCATTTATTCAAACGGGACACGAGGACTCGTAACCCCTGTCTCAGCCGAAGGAGGTTGTGTATCAATATTTCCCTCCCTGTCCCTGCAGCCAAAACTCCTCCTTACTTATCTCCCCGAGTGAAGCTGGATCTCGATCAGCTGAGGCCAGCAGTCGGAGTTCTCTGAGCAGGTGGAGAGTTAATTCAGACCAGGTTTGAGAAATCGGCCCCTCCTCTGTCACGGGATCTTGAGGCACCGAAGCACTCCGTCAACTTCTCCTCACTTCCCGCCCCTTTGGAGGTTCGACTCCTCCCTGCCTGATTCTCCTTACTCCTGCCTGCCCCTTCCGGGTCGGATTCCCTAATGGTGCCGGGTCAGCCTCCACAACTCTCTCCTCTCCTTCTGTCAGGCGGGCCACCGACAGAGACCCGGTCGCGCCTGCTCCGCCCCTCACCCGGCTCTCTGTTATCCTGGGCTGCGGCTGTGGTGAGATGGCGCTGCCATTCGCGGCTCCTCAGCGCTGCGCCCCCCACCTCACAGGAGCCCTGGCAGCTCGATGGGGACGGGCTGCTCGGACTTTGGAGAAGCGGCCACCGCTGGAACACAGGTCAGTTCCGGTAAAATTACTGCAGCAGTAAGACGAAGTTGGGGAGGGGAGGTGAAACAGGGCAGACTCCGGCCAGACTTGCCGTGAGGAAGTCTCAATGCCTGCCACCTGGGACCATCAGCAAAGGGGTTGCTTCGGCGGGCGTTCCCCCGCAATTGCCCAATACCAAGGTAATCCCAGCCACACTTTCTCGTTACCTTACTTGAGTCCCGATCAGTGTTCCTTGCTGGGGGAAGGAAAGACACTCCTTCCTTAAACCTCAAAGGTACCACAAAAACTCTGCCGGGTTAGATCTAAGGATGCGGGTGGTATCAGCCAACGGAGTGGAAGCAGCCCCTAGAGGCTATCAGATCCTCTTCCCTTGCGTGCCCTCCTCCTCACTCTTCAGACTGGACTCCAGCTCACTTTTGTTCTCAAGGCACCTCCCTCAGCTCCTCTCTCACCAACTCCTATGACCACACAAAATGGCTGACCAACATTCCGTCTTTTATAGACTGACCACCAAAAGTCCAGCAGGGTCCAGAAGGTTCTAGAAGGTCTCTATTCTACCCTATGGGTCTTTCTCCAGGGATGGCAGTTATGGCAGTTAGTGGCCACCATTTTAGATACCTCCTAGTTTTCAGTCAGGAAGGACACCTAGGCCCAGAGGTAAAGGACCATGAGGGCAAAGAACACCTAACCCCCAGGACAACACCGCAAAAATTCAGTGGACATGAAAATCAAGGGTTTTGAGGGGCAAAAAGGGGACAAAAATAAATAAATAAATAGGAGGGACCACCCAAAGGGCCGACAGGTCTAACACGCGTCCCCCCCAGCTGAAAGTGGGGAGAGCTACCCAACCCCTTGGGAGTCCTCATCATTGGCGTGGTCCACTCCAGGCCGATGTTCCACCCGGAAGTCCATTCCCTGTAGGGAGATGGACCATCTCAACAACTTGGGATTTTCCCCCTTCATTTGCATCAGCCAACGAAGGGGTCGGTGGTCAGTCTGAACCAGGAAGTGCGAGCCAAACAGGTATGGCCGCAACTTCTTCAGAGCCCACACCACCGCAAAAGCTTCCCGCTCAATGGCACTCCACTTCTGTTCCCGGGGAAGCAGTCTCCTGGATAGGAAGACTACAGGCTGATCCAGACCCTCTTCATTGAGTTGCGATAATACTGCCCCAATGCCATGTTCTGATGCGTCTGTCTGGATAATGAACTCCTTGGAGAAGTCTGGGGCCCTCAGGACCGGTGTTGCACACATTGCCTGTTTCAATTTCACAAAGGCTTGCTGACAAGCCTCTGTCCAAACTACCCGTCGAGGTTGTTTCTTGGAGGTGAGCTCTGTGAGGGGCGCTACAATAGTGCCATACCCCTTCACAAAGCGACGGTAGTAACCTGTGAGGCCCAGGAAAGCTCGGACCTCAGTCTGGGTCTTGGGGGTTCCCAGGCCATGATTGCCTCAATCTTTGCCTGGAGGGGCTGCACTGTTCCCCTACCCACCAAGTGACCTAGGTACACAACTGACCCCTGCCCAATCTGACATTTGCTGGCCTTGATTGTCAAGCCAGCTTGTTTCAGGGCCTGGAGAACGGCTTGCAAGTGATGCAAATGGTCCTCCCAACTGCTGCTGAAGACGGCAATGTCATCCAGGTAAGCAGCGGAGAAAGCCTCCATTCCGGAGAGGACCTGGTTCACCAGCCGCTGAAAGGTGGCAGGGGCGTTCTTGAGCCCAAAGGGCACTACTCAGAACTGGAAGTGTCCCTCAGGTATGGAGAAAGCTGGCCTTTCTTTTGCTCCTTCTGTAAGGGAGATCTGCCAGTACCCTGAAGTGAGGTCAAAGGTACTCAGATATTGGGCAGCTCCCAGCCGGTCAATCAATTCATCCGCCCTAGGGATCGGATGAGCATCAGTCTTGGTCACTGAATTCAGTCCCCGGTAGTCCACACAGAACCTCAGCTCTGGAGTGGTGCCCGGGGGAGCAGCTTTTGGCACTAGAACCACCGGACTGGACCAGGGGCTACTGGAAGGTTCAATAACTCCTAGCTCCAGCATCTTGGTAACCTCACCATAGATGCTGGCCTTCACCTTGTCTGACAGCCGGTAGGTTTTTGACTTCACTGGTGGGCTGTCTCCTGTGTCCACATCATGGGTACACAGGTGGGTCCTTCCCGGGACAAGGGAGAACAACGTAGAGTACTGCTCCAGTATCTGGCGGCAGTCCTCCCGCTGTTCAGGAGTTAGGGATGGGGAGAGAATCACTCCCTCCACCGACCCATCCTTTTCCTGAGACGAAAACAAGTCCGGGAGAGGCTCGCTTTCCGCTTCCTCTCCTCCATCAGTCACCATCATCAAGATGACCTCGGGCCTCTCATGGTGTGGTTTGAGGCGGTTAGCATGCTGCGCCCGTAGGGGCTGTCGAGGGGTCTTAAGGTCCACCAGGTATGTGGCCTTACCCTTCTTCTCTAACACCTCAAAGGGGCCTGTCCAGCGATCCTGGAGGGCACTTAGCTCTCCAGGCTCCATCACCCACACTTTCTGGCCAGGCTCCAACTCCACCGGGTGAGCATTGTGGTCATACCACTCCTTCATTACTGCTTGGCTGGCCTCCAAGTTGTCAGAAGCTTGCTTCCACAACTTCCCCATTTGGCTCCTGAAGGCCAGCATGTAGCTCACCACATCCTGGGGAGGCTTCCTGGGAGACTTTTCCCATCCATCTTTCACCAGGCTGAGAGGTCCACGTACAGGGTGCCCATACAGAAGCTCAAAGGGGCTGAAGCCCACTCCCTTCTGTGGCACTTCCCTGTAGGAGAATAGCAAACAGGGTAGGAGGACGTCCCATTTCCTCCGCAGGCTCTCAGGCAGACTTCTGATCATGCCCTTCAAGGTCTTGTTGAACCTTTCTACCAGTCCATTTGACTGGGGGTGATAGGGAGTGGTGAACCGGTAGGTCACTCCACACTCCTTCCACATTGCCCGCATATATGCTGACATGAAGTTGGTCCCCCTGTCGGACACAACTTCCTTGGGGAAACCCACTCGGGTAAAGATCCCCATCAGGGCCCTAGCCACTACAGGTGCAGTGACAGTCCTCAGAGGAATTGCCTCTGGGTACCGCGTGGCGTGATCCACCAGAACCAGGATAAACCTGTGACCAGCTGTAGTTGGTGGATCCAATGGCCCCACAATGTCGATGCCCACCCTTTCAAAGGGGGTGCTAACGACAGGTAGTGGTTCCAGGGGAGCTTTCAGCTTCACCCCTGTTTTCCCACTGGCTTGACAGGATACACATGTCCGACAGTAGGTGTCAGATGCCACTTTCATCTGAGGCCAGTAAAAGTGGGGGACAAGCCGGGCAAAGGTCTTGTCCTGACCTAAGTGTCCTGCCAAGGGTATTTCATGAGCCAATTCTAACAGAAAGGCTCGGTATCGTTGAGGGACTACCAAGGCCCTAGATGAACCGGGTAAAGGTACCTTGGGTTCACTGTAGAGGAGTCCGTCCTCCCAGTAAATGTGGTAGTGTCCTGCAATGTTCCCTGCTGCCTGGGCTTCGGCCTGTCGCCTCAGTCCCTCAAGGGTAGGGCACTCCTTCTGGCCCTTACAGAACTCCTCCCTGGTAGGTCCTCCCTCCACATGCCACTCAGCTGGAATGGGTAGGTCCTCCAAGGAGACTACTTCCCCCTCCACGGACTCCTGGCTCACCACCGCAGGTGGCCGATCTGTCACATGGGGCGTGGAAACCCAAGCAGGCTTCTCCTGTCTTCGGGTCTGTCCCTTTTTGGCAGCGGGTTGGGCCATTGTTCCAGGCTCCAACCCAGGCGAACTCCCTCTCTGGGCAGTCGCAGACCTTGTACTTACACAGGCCCAGTCAGGTGTACCCAGCATCTCCGAATGAGTCCGGTATTCCACCTCTCTCCAAGCAATGTGCTCCATGTCATTCCCCAGCAGGCAATCGACTGGCACGGCAGGGCTTACGGCAACTCGAAGTGAACCTGCAACCCCTTCCCACTCAAAGGGAACCTCGGCCACAGGGTAGTGGCCCATTCTGCCATCAGCCATCGCGGAAGGGTGGAGTACATTGGGAATCACCTGCTCTGGAGACACCAGTTGACTCCTCACCATAGTCATACTGGCTCTTGTATCTCTCAGAGCTTCCCCTCTCTGGCCATTGATGGTGATCCATTGCCCATACTTGGTAGTATTTGGGGGCACCTGGATCTTAGGAACCATCTCCCGATCTCCCAGGGACACTAATGTGACACCCGCTCACTCACCCCCCTTATCTAAGGGCAACTCCTCCCCGAGCGCTACACTAGCTACTCCCGGGGCTTTTCCTCCGGTGGGAGGGGGTGGTCTCTTTGGGCATTTAACATCTCCCTTATAATGTCCAACACCACCACACTCAAAGCAGTGGACAACCCTTGGCTGCTGGCTTTGGCCAGGATGAGGGTTTCTGGGCAGGTTAGCCTTAGGGGTGAAACCTGTTCCCTTTCCCTGGAAACTGTTTTGGGGACCTTTAGAGAACTCCCGCTTTTTATCTCCCCCTCCTTCTTCTGAGGGGCGCCCTGTCCGGCCCTTTGGGAATCCCCTCCAGTCCCCTTTGAGGACACCCGGGTACTTGCCCAGATGTCCGCCTCCTCTGCAAGCTTCCGGGGGTTGGTCAGCTTGCTGTCCACCAGGTGTTGTCGCAGCTCGGGAAAACATTTCTCGAGTAGGTGCTCTTTGAGAAAAAGGTCATACAACCCCTCATAGTCCTTCACCTCGCTGCCCTGTACCCAGCCCTCCAATGCCTTCTTTGCATAGTCCAGGAAATCCACCCAGTTTTGGGTGCTTAATTTGTGGCTCCCCCTGAACTTTTGGCGATACTTCTCCAGGGTTAGCCCAAACTTTTTGATTAACGCTACCTTAATGGTGGTTGTAGTGGGTCTGCTCCTCCTGTTCCAGGGCTAACAAGGTGTCCCGACCCGTAGGAGGCACGTACTTGTATAACCTACCTCCCCCAGTGTTTCTCCTGGATCCAATGGGCTCTTAAGGAGACCTCATAGGCAGCCAGCCACTTGGCTATGTCATCCCCTTGGCTGTAGCTAGCAACTAAGTCTTTAGGCAGGTAGGGTCTGGATTCCCTGGTTAATTCTTTGGTTTCACTGCCACCATTCGGAGAGTTGGAGGGTCCTAACTGTAGGGCCTTGAGTTCTAGCTCTCTCAATTTAAGCTCATGAGCCATCCTCTGTTCCTCCCTCTCCTGTTCTAACCTGGCTAACTCCCACTTCAGCTGCCTTTTATCCCTCCTGTCTGTTAGTTCAGCTTCGGTCAAGCTTCCTCCGGAGACACTACTGCCCCTCCTTGAGTAGGTCATCGGTCCTGGAAGTAGGTTTCTCATCTCAGGATGGAACAATCCCTCTACCCCTATGACTGTGTCCCGGTCCGTCCCCTCTTCCTCCTCCTTCCCTTCTCCATGTGCTGCCACCCAAGCCCTCAAACTGGTCTGGAGTTCCCCCTTTTTGGCACCACGCTTAAAGAATACTCCCATTTTTTGGCAAAAGTCTCTAAGCTGGGCTGCAGAATACGTTTCCAGTTCTTCCAGAGCAAATTCCACTTTGCTGGAGAGCAATGTAGAGACAAGCACACAAAAAGAATAGATTCACAAGGAGCAATTTGAAGCTACCTCCACCCACCACGAGGAATGAATTTAGAAAAAGCAAAAGTAGTAATTGGGAAGTCTGCCAGGAGAAAACTCCTGGTGTAGGTCAGTGGAATACACTTAGTTACTGCAGAGTAGTCGCAACCACAGTTCTTATCCCACCGCTAGACACCAAACATGTTGGACCTAGTATTACCAAGTCACATAGGGTAGCCTGGCCTAGGGTAAGACAGCCAGTTCCCAGAAGCACACGTGTAAAGTTTGCGCTCCACCCCGCAGTAACTCAATGTACTTCCACACAAATACGACACTACATCAAATTTGTGGAAAAATATGGACTGGTTTATGAAAATAGTTTGATTCACTTTTACTTTTTCACACAATTATTTCTCCTTATGTTCTTTTTCACTTATTGAGTTTGATAATACATTGCAGAGTCACATTATACTTCCTTTGTCATTTACATAAAAGTTCAGCACTAACTTTACCCACCAGTTTCCTAGCAGTACTACACAGTTAATGAAGAGTGGACAGTGGCTATCCCAATATTTAACTTATTCACATGCAACTGGGATGAAAGTTTTAGACTTAACTCTACCAGTAGGACACTTTTAGCAATAACCAGACAGTTTCTAAGAAACCTTCAGTTTGCCCATATCAAGAATCAAGTTAAAAGCTCATTTCCTTTCATAAATTACACATTGGTCTCATTTGTACAGTTCTTACAACTTAATAGCTTATTCACAATTCCAAATAGAGGTTGTTCACTGTAAAGACTCCTTATAGTCGATTATTCTTCAATAACAGCAGTTCTGTACCGAACCTCGAGTTTAATAACTCACTGCGCAGGTTAATGAGATCTCTTCTATTTGTCCTGCCATTCACTTTCTTCTGGCAGAGTCACACCCTTCTCATTTATTCAAACAGGACACGAGGACTCGTAACCCCTGTCTCAGCCGAAGGAGGATGTGTATCAATATTTCCCTCCCTGTCCCTGCAGCCAAAACTCCTCCTTACTTATCTCCCCGAGTGAAGCTGGATCTCGATCAGCGAGGCCAGCAGTCGGAGTTCTCTGAGCAGGTGGAGAGTTAATTCAGACCAGGGTTGAGAAATCGACCCCTCCTCTGTCACTGGATCTTGAGGCACCGAAGCACTCCGTCAACTTCTCCTCACTTCCCGCCCCTTTGGAGGTTCGACTCCTCCCTGCCTGATTCTCCTTACTCCTGCCCGCCCCTTCCGGGTCGGATTCCCTAATGGTGCCGGGTCAGCCTCCACAACTCTCTCCTCTCCTTCTGTCAGGCGGGCCACCGACAGAGACCCGGTCGTGCCTGCTCCGCCCCTCAGCAGGCTCTCTGTTACCCTGGGCTGCGGCTGCGGCGAGATGGCGCTGCCGTTCGCGGCTCCTCAGCGCTGTGCCCCCCACCTCACAGGAGCCCTGGCAGCTCGACGGGGACGGGCTGCTCGGACTTTGGAGAAGCGGCCACCGCTGGAACACAGGCCAGTTCCGGTAAGATTACTGCTGCAGTAAGACGAAGTTGGGGAGGGGAGGTGAAACAGGGCAGACTCCGGCCAGACTTGCCGTGAGGAAGTCTCAATGCCTGCCACCCGGGACCATCAGCAAAGGGGTTGCTTCCGCGGGCGTTCCCCCGCAATTGCCCAATACCAAGGTAATCCCAGCCACACTTTCTTGTTACCTTACTTGAGTCCCGATCAGTGTTCCTTGCTGGGGGAAGGAAACACACTCCTTCCTTAAACCTCAAAGGTACCACAAAAACTCTGCCGGGTTAGATCTGAGGATGCGGGGGGGTATCAGCCAACTGAGAGGAAGCAGCCCCTAGAGGCTATCAGATCCTCTTCCCTTGCGTGCCCTCCTCCTCACTCTTCAGACTGGACTCCAGCTCACTTTTGTTCTCAAGGCACCTCCCTCAGCTCCTCTCTCACCAACTCCTATGACCACACAAAATAGCTGACCAACATTCCGTCTTTTATAGACTGACCACCAAAAGTCCAGCAGGGTCCAGAAGGTTCTAGAAGGTCTATATTCTACCCTATGGGTCTTTCTCCAGGGATGGCAGTTATGGCAGTTAGTGGCCACCATTTTAGATACCTCCTAGTTTTCAGTCAGGAAGGACACCTAGGCCCAGAGGTAAAGGACCATGAGGGCAAAGAACACCTAACCCCTAGGACAACACCGCAAAAATTCAGTGGACATAAAAATCAAGGGTTTGGAGGGGCAAAAAGGGGACAAAAATAAATAAATAAATAGGAGGGACCACCCAAAAGGCAGACAGGCCTAACATACTCCATCTCAGGCAGATCGCATTAAAATCTTACATATGTGAATACTGCTGTCCTTTCAAGTCTGTTTTAACAAAATGGGGTGACCCTGTGTCCCTCAGAACCTGGGTATATGTGATTCACAAAAAAGTGGTTCTGTTGGGTATAGACAATCTCTTTCAGGTGGGCTGAGGACAGCTCCAAAACACACAAACAAGCAAAACTCTCTGATAGTCAAAGTTTTTATATTAAAACCAGAAAAAAGAAACAATATATTGGAATTACTTCATTCCACTACATTACTGACGATTACTTTTCAAATACGTGAGTAGTGACTGTGGTGATTCAAGTGACAAGTGCAATATATATAGTGACACTTATTTACAAAAAATTTCTATACAATAAAATCACAGGAAAAAGGGACCGGGGGAAGTTAGAACGATGTGATTTCTATCGTTTTTGTGGCCAGTTTTATATGAGTAAATGTTCCAAGGAAGACAAGTGGTTAGTGTCCATATTCCTGGAGTTAGCTTGGCCAAAAGTGAGAGCGTTGACGTTTCGACCCAGGTTGCGCCCCAGTTGGTGGTCGCGGCGGGTCTTTATCAAGAGAGGGGGGGGGGGGGGCTGAAAGGAAAGGAATAGGTATCAGAGAGATGCTTGTACAATACGTCAATAAAGACGAGAATCGCTCAAGGTTACTTACAGGGGGATCGGTCAAAAGGTGATTTATTCCAGAGGGTAGCCCGTTGGTCAACCTAAATCAAAAAGATTTGAAAAAGATTTTAGGACCAAGTGGTGTAGGATCCAGACAACCACAATTATGTCATTAAGGTGCCTAGGTGACAAAGTGTTTTAACCTATGGAAGTGCCTAAGTGATTCTTAACAGCCGGTGCAATTCCGAACAAGTGGATTGCAAACGGAGTCCTACAAAATGGGATTTAACTTGGTATATATCCAAATTCAGTGACATCGGCTTACCCTTAATATAGTAACATCAGCGATGAAACTCCGCGATGTAGCAAAAGGCGATCTGGATGTGAACGCCAACCGAGCTGTCCGTGAGAATCGCTCGTACTGAGGGGCTAGAACTGGAACGTTAAGTATACTTGTATCCAGGCAACCCAAGACCGGAAGTTAGACTAGAGTCGGCTTGGCCAATCAGAATAGAGGCGTAGCCTGAGACGACGTGAAGCCTGTCTCCTCGAGGACGCAATGTGCGTCGGTTGCTATGCAACGTTTACCAAGGAATGCAGAGCCGGCCTACGCATGGTATGGAGGGGGCGTGGTCTCTCGTGAAAGGGTAATTGGCGGGATAGCTGATGGTAATATCCCAGGCTATTAAAGAATCCGAGAGGTGGTTCTTTGACCACCACACTGAGCAGAAAAGAATGTAAATGGATCCACACTTTGAATTCTGTAAGCCAGGGACTGAATGAACATGAGGAAATCTCGAAACAGATGGCGCTACTCTAATCTGTAAATCTCTTTAGCCCCATTTGTTGTCACACCTCTGTTTCCATGAGACAACACATAAATGTCGATGTTTTTTATACATTTACCTATAATATGTAATCTATATGTGTAAAACTGTGTACTCTGTGTTGTTTTGAACGGAAAGGCTCAATTAACTGTTCTTTAATAGCCTGGGATATTACCATCAGCTATCCCGCCAATTACCCTTTCACGAGAGACCACGCCCCCTCCATACCATGCGTAGGCAGGCTCTGCATTCCTTGGTAAACGTTGATTAGCAACCGACGCACATTGCGTCCTCGAGGAGACAGGCTTCACGTCGTCTCAGGCTACGCCTCCATTCTGATTGGCCAAGCCGACTCTAGTCTAACTTCCGGTCTTGGGTTGCCTGGATACAAGTATACTTAACGTTCCAGTTCTAGCCCCTCAGTACGAGCGATTCTCACGGACAGCTCGGTTGGCGTTCACATCCAGATCGCCTTTTGCTACATCGCGGAGTTTCATCGCTGATGTTACTATATTAAGGGTAAGCCGATGTCACTGAATTTGGATATATACCAAGTTAAATCCCATTTTGTAGGACTCCGTTTGCAATCCACTTGTTCGGAATTGCACCGGCTTTTAAGAATCACTTAGGCACTTCCATAGGTTAAAACACTTTGTCACCTAGGCACCTAATGACATAATTGTGGTTGTCTGGATCCTATACCACTTGGTCCTAAAATCTTTTTCAAATCTTTTTGATTTAGGTTGACCAACGGGCTACCCTCTGGAATAAATCACCTTTTGACCGATCCCCCTGTAAGTAACCTTGAGCGATTCTCGTCATTATTGACGTATTGTACAAGCATCTCTCTGATACCTATTCCTTTCCTTTCAGCCCCCCTCCCTGTCTTGATAAAGACCCGCCGCGACCACCAACTGGGGCGCAACCTGGGTCGAAACGCCGACGCTCTCACTTTTGGCCAAGCTAACTCCAGGAATATGGACACTAACCACTTGTCTTCCTTGGAACATTTACTCATATAAAACTGGCCACAAAAACGATAGAAATCACATCGTTCTAACTTCCCCCGGTCCCTTTTTCCTGTGATTTTATTGTATATAAATGTTTTTGTAAATAAGTGTCACTATATATATTGCACTTGTCACTTGAATCACCACAGTCACTACTCACGTATTTGACAAGTAATCGTCAGTAATGTAGTGGAATGAAGTAATTCCAATATATTGTTTCTTTTTTCTGGTTTTAATATAAAAACTTTGACTATCAGAGAGTTTTGCTTGTTTGTGTGTTTTGGAGCTGTCCTCAGCCCACCTGAAAGAGATTGTCTATACCCAACAGAACCACTTTTTTGTGAGTCCTTCCAAGTCTGTCAATCACCTTCTATCTCCATTTAAAATGCTTTAACCGAAAAAACGAACAACCGATCAAACAACGTCCCCGCTTTACCCCTAGCTACCTCTACGCCTACTCTTCACATACAGCCTAACCAGGTCGCTGGCAACATCGAAGATTTATTCCATTAAAAACGCATTTGTTCAAATCCTCTGTGTACATAAGTATGGTGCCCGTAGGTGAACGCTGTTTAGTTCTCGCAGTGATTAAGAGTGTGACCTCGCAAGTGCGTGATTCCTACTCTCGCGAGTTTACCGTCTGTTAGCCAGGAAAAATGAGCGCCATCTTGGAACAGCCTCAGCTCACAATGTGTTCTATAGAAACATTGAATTTATAATGAGCGCCATGTTTAAATATGCAAACTAGAACCCGCTACCAAAGTGAATACGAGTTCTCCTCAACCGAAGGCTCATGGCACACTAACAATCTACAGGGAAATATCTTGATGAATCTTCAAAGAAAAACCGTGTAAATGGATATTGTCTGAGCAACTTCAAAAAGAAAGCAATAGTAAACCATCATACAATCACTGATAGACCAGTTCATGTGTGAATCATTCAAATAGTGATTTAAACCATCTACTTAACATACGACCTCAAATAAAATGAATCAGTCTCATATAATCTACATTTACAGAATATATTATTTCAAATGTATAGTGGCTAATATTCATCACCTTACTGCTTATTCTTTACCACAATAATAAATCGCCTGTCCTCATTACAATATCAAACAATTCAAATTGGTATCAGCTAGTGAATGATTATGCAAAACTAAGACTACTCAGGCACCACTGCCTTTTTAACCACTTGGGCACCATTCAGTGATTTTCGAGGGGCGTTAGGCTTTACTAGCTGCCACCTCCACCTAATTTTAAATGCCTAACCCCACCCTGCCCTCACTTTATATCGGCAACTTCCGATAAGGGTGCATTCTACCATTCTGCCCACCAGGTCTGCCACTTTGTGACCCACTTTCTATAGCCCTTGTCCTGCGCTCCTCCTGCTTCTGCTTTTGGATCCATTATGGTTGTCTGTTCATCTATCAATGGACACTTACCATCTGAGTCTGTGCATATATATGATACTTCTCAGATACTCTAACATAGTGTTCCACTTGTTTACTCTTTCCCCCTCTGTGGTTTTCCGTTTTTAAATGCTGTGAACTTTCTTGCACAGGTAGTGGCACACGTACCATATGGCTAAGAAGCCGGGACAGATGTGGTGAACTCCGTATACCCAGAGTGGTGAGTCCCGCATCCTAGGAATATATTTTTCTAATATGAGAATGGTTTAGCAAATATGTGTAAATGGAGGATCTAATTGTGCACTCAGAACATATTTGTGTATATGAATGTGAATTGTTGTTATTTGTCTCCATTATAGGGTATACGTTGAACATACTGAACAGAAAAATCCCTGGTTCAGTATTGTATCATTCACTTATCACATATTTTTTTCTTGTTTTTCATGTATATCTCACATATTTATTGCAGTAGCTACATTACCGACCCTCCAGAAAGCCATGACACTATTCTAGGTCTGATAAGCTGAAACATGTTGGTCTTGTAAAAACACAGTGGCTTTGAATTCTGGCACCTGCGTTACAAGCTATATTATGTGTTTAATCCTGACACCGGGCAGCTGAATAAAAGTTGCTTAATAGCTGACCCTGTAGCCAGTTTTAACTACTTAGATCACAGCACTGCACTTCTTTCATCACACCAAGCTCGCATGTGGTTTTCGTATACCCGTCCGCCTTTTCAAAAAACATCCCTGTGCTCCTCCCTCGTAGTGAGGGGTTTGTAGCCCGCGTGAGGACTAGGTCTCTCACGCAATGAGATACCCCCATGATGAAGCATGACACCTCTGGTGTGTGGGGGGAACTGTCCTTAAAAAGGGAACTCCCCTGTTCTGCACGAAGACACTTCTTGAGTCACATGATAGACCTTCCTATCACTATGGACCCAAGGCTTCTTTTGTGATGTGAATATATGAGCGGGGAGTTGGCTCCCGCTGGTCCTTAAACCTCCTCTAGCTCCCTTTTGTGATTACAGACTTTTCCGCCTTTACCAACAAAATTCTTAAGGTACTTGATAATCTTCTTGTTATTTGCTTCTTCTATTGCATCAATAAAATCATCAAATGTCTTTATCCAGATAGTCCATTGGTCGCCAATATTCAGCTTTTCGGCGGTGTCTAATGATGGTGGTTGTTTCAAGAAGGCGGCAGAATTGTAACTATTTATGAGATTGGTTGACATTGAGGGTGGAGTTCTCCCCGACACTGTCTGCTGTGCACTAGGACCTGCTTCATCCATATCATCTCTAAGGCCCTGCAATGTGGTGGCCTCTGGGTCAGCTTGGACAGTCTGTGGAACCTTCACCTCTTTCTTGGTCTCCATAGGAGTCCTTTCCTTTCATTTGAATTTGTTCTGAGCCACCACCGGGCAGATTTGGCAGGACATCGCTTTGGGTACGGACAGCTTTTCAAGCACAACTCTGGGTGCTTCCTCTGTGATTCCTACCTGCAGTGCTTTGGCATGATGACTCTCTATAATCAGTAATGGCAAGCAGGTTACCGTTTCTTGTAACTGTATTTCATTGCTTGTAAGTGTCTGTACTGCCTGACACCTGGTTGATCTCTGCCTCGCAGAGCTACTGTACACAGAGTTATCTTGCAATTTGCTGTCACTATTTGCTGTTCTTTCAGAACCTGGTTGTATCTGCCTATAACGTTTTTTATAATTTTTTAATTTTTTCATTTTTATTTTATATATAACGGATCCGCCTATAAAGTTATCACTCAGTGTGAGTGATGTATGGCTTTGAGTAGCGTAATAGCGCTGTACTTCTCTTTGAGGTTTTCCCAGCAAGTTTTCGGCAAACAATAGGTAGACTTCTCAGCAAAACATTTGTTATCGTCAAATGCTTTTCATGGACGGAGTAAATCCTTTGACTCCATATACGCCGAACGTTGATTCTGCACTGAGGCACACGTGGCACGCACGAGCAGTTTGCTGGACCTCGGCAAACTCTATGAGAGAGCGCTGTTGATATTTGGGTTACTTATCCCTTATCCTGTTTCCAGTTGTAGAGTCCTCCCTAGCCTGGGTACTCGCCAATGACTAAGCCACGCACGGAGCTTAGTATAACACATTATAATTCTTCTACATTTAACTGCGACCTCAACATTCTAAACCTGCATTCACTTCACTCCACTCTAACGCTTACGTCACAGTTCTACGGAGTCCATCAGGAACCAGAAAGGTTCCGTCATTGCAAACTCACACAACACTACATCTGTAAGCCTCACACTGGATATTGTGTCCAGTTCTGGAGGTCACATCTAGGATAGGACCTTGTATCTGGTGCTGAAGCGCATGTCTCCATCGCATAATGCAAAGCACTGAAAACAATGTTCCACAAGAACGGAGAAAAGATCTGGTTCGTGAAAGACAAGTGGTGTTTAATGGAAGGGAAACGAACACTTCTGACAATCTTTTAAGAATAACTTTTACATAAACAATAATGTTGATTTAAAGACAACGAGAAGCACATGATTGACTGTTGAGAATTCAGATGTGTACCTGAGAAATGCATTGTGGGTCTTTTAGTTTGTCTGTTTAGCCAGTAATGTATAGTGGTAGTACGGCGGGAAAAGCTTGACCGCAACACCAATCAGGAAAGAGGAGGACAGACCAGTATGAGACGCACTACTCGAGACGGAGGAGTGAAGCAGTTTTAACCGTTACAGCAGGTACGAGAGAGAGGGTTAGACTAAAGATGGTGTTTGCATAAAAACAGATTAGATGGTTAAGTACTTTTAATCCTAATATGATTTACTCGTGAATGATATTGACACCAACAAGGGAGGGGAATTTCAGTATACATACCAGCAGAAATGTTTGAGCATTATGGGAAGTTGCAAGCAGATCATGGAAGGGATAAGGTATTTAAGGGTGAGAAGTCGGGAAGGTTGAGCAGAGTTGCATCATGAAAGATACAATGGGTTTAGAAACTGTAACATCGGGGTTTACTAAAAAAACGTTTTGCACATGTGGTGTCCTGAAAGATGGGAGGGGAGCGGGAGGTTTAGCAGTGATTATGTTTATTGTCATGTAGGAAAACTGGTCAGTAGTATTATTGTGTACTTAGTGAATGCAGTAATTTGTTTTTCGAAATCATCTAGTTACTGGTTGGCACTAAACAAACAGGATAATCATGAGAGAATATTATATGTATTATTAACTTAAGTTTCACATTGTAGCTTATAAACGTTATATCAACATTCAATTATGTAATATTATGATGTTTCTTGTTACTTTATAGTGTTCCTGACGAAGGGCGTACCCCGCCCAAAATGCATTGGGTTTAAATAAACACTGTCTGGAACTAACCTTGGCATCGGTCGTGTTTTAACTAGAGGCTCAGAACAATGTCATACATTCACCCCAGTACAGAGATCTGGACCTAAATCCATTGTTTCTTTACTCATCATGTCATTCCAGTTTGGAGCCAGCCATATGCAAATCAGTCTTAATCCTGCACCCAATGGGAACAGTCCAGCCCGAACTGTCAGGCCAGGTCCTCCCTGGACTGGAAACAAGCATCCTAGACCGGTTTCGGGCTTTCAGCCCTCATCAGCTAGGATAGCTTGATTCCAGTGGCATGGAGAGCAGGGGACTCATGTCTGGGCATACCTGTCCCACTCGGGGTGACAAATGCAAAAAGAACAATTGATGGGCAGAATGCAGAAAAATGTCATACATTTACCCCAGTACAGAGATATAGGCCTAAATCCATTGTTTTTTTGCTCACCATGCCATTCTAGTTTTGACCCAGCCATATGCAAATCAGTCTTAATCCTGCGCCCAATGTGAACAGTCCAGCCTCAACTGCCAGGCAATATGTATTCAAGTGTCCTTTCATTCGGGAAGTGAACACAGATCAGTACCCACAGAACTATGCACATAACATATTGTTCTTTGATATGCATGGTACATGTTCTTTGCAGCAGGCATATTGCCCCTCTGCGCTACCCTAGATGAGTAAAACAGCCACTAGACAAAAATGCTCCCATCTCTCTCCAGCAGGTACATTGATCACCAACGTTATCTTGGCACTTGTATTGTTGACCAAAACCTGCTGAATATACAACGAACTTTGCAGTGTTTTTCAAACTCCTGCACTTGTACAAAACCGGTCCCCCCAAACTAAACTGGCCCTCTACCCTTCCAGTCACCCTGGGAAACGCCTGCTCCTGCCCTTTCATTGCTCCTGTCCAGTCAGTTCTCCTGCTC
This sequence comes from Lissotriton vulgaris, assembly GCF_964263255.1. Classification (NCBI taxonomy): domain Eukaryota; kingdom Metazoa; phylum Chordata; class Amphibia; order Caudata; family Salamandridae; genus Lissotriton; species Lissotriton vulgaris. The sequence continues at coordinate 84,549,811 of NC_141694.1, forward strand.
ATGCTCGATCAGCACTCCTGCTTCCTCAATTCCCCTGTCCCCTCCCTTCTTCTGGCCCGTCACTTCTCCTGGCCCGTCACTTCTCCTGCCCGTCACTTCTCCTGCCCTGTTCACTGCTCCTGCCCCGTTCACTGCTCCTGCCCCGTTCATTGCTCCTGCCCCGTTCACTGCTCCTGCCCCCTTCACTGCTCCTGTCCGTTCACCGCTCCTGCCCGGTTACCACTCCTGCTCATGCCTAATCACCGCTCCTGCCCCATTACTTCTACTGCTTCGTCACTACTCCTGCCCCGTCACCCCTCCTGCCCTGTCACCTCTCCTGCCCATCACCTCTCCTGCCCATCACATCACCTGCCTGTCATGTCACCTGCCTGTAACTTCTTGTGCCCGGTCACCTCTCCTGCCCTGTTGCCTCTCCTTCCACTTCACCTCTCCTGCCCTGTCGCTTCTCCTGCCCCATCACTTCTCCTGGCCCGTCACTGCTCCTGCCCCGTCACTGCTCCTGCCCCGTCACTGCTCCTGCCCTGTTCACAGCTTCTGCCCCATTCACTGCTCCTGCCCTGTTCCCTGCTCCTGTCCTGTTCACTGCTCCTTCCCTGTTCACCGCTCCTGTCCTTTCACCGCTCCTGTCCTTTCACCGCTCCCGTCCGGTTACCGCTCTAGCTCATGCCCCGTCACCTCTCCTGCCCCATCACCTCTCCTGCCCCATCACCTCTCCTGCCCCATCACCTCTCCTGCCCTGTCATCTCTCCTGCCCCGTCACTTCTCCTGCCCGGTCACCTCTCCTGCCCAGTTACCTCTCCTGCCCAGTCACCTCTCCTTTCATGTTGCCTCTCCTACCCCGTCACTTTTCTTGCCCCGTCACCACTCCTGCCCGTTCACTGCTCCTGTCTGGTCAGCACTCCTGCCCGATCACCGCTACAGGCACATCACGACTCCTGCCCCGTTCACTGCTCTTATCCGTTCACTGCCCCTATCCGTTCACTGCTCCTGCCAGTTACCGCTCCTGCCCATGCCTAATCACCGCTCCTGCCCCTTCACTTCTCCTGCCCCATCACTTTTCCTGTCCCGTCACCTCTCCTTTCCTGTCACCTCTCCTGTCCTGTCACTGCTCCTGACACGTCAACTCTCCTGCCTCGTCACTTCTCCTGCCCCGTCATTTCTCCTATCCGTTACTTCTCCTGCCTGTCACTTCTCCTGCCCTGACACTTCTCCTGCCCGTTACTTCTCCTGCCCGGTCACCTCTCATGCCTTAGTACCTCTCCTTTCCTGTTGTCTCTTCTGTCCAGTCACTGCTCCTGCCCAGTTCACTCTGTGTACAACATTGACAAATTACACAAGGTGTCAAATTCCCCACAGTACTCTGTTTGGGGAAAGCTCCTCTGTAATCACCAACTTCCATCTCACTGGCACTTGATATGCTAAAGGCAGAGGGCGGGCGCATTGTCATTCGAAAGGAGATAATCGACATTATCGGAATGACAATGGGCCTGCCCTCCATCTGTGCAAGCTCAGGGAGGGGCTGCTGCAGCCTCTGGAGTTCAACAAAGAAGTGCGAGCAGCCCCTGGAAGCTAAATGAAAAAGTTATCATTTGCCATCCCGGGATGATATTTTGAAAGAAAGTAGGGAAACGGATTGAAATAATTTTTAGAAGTAGGGGCACGCCGTGCCCTTCCGCCCCCGCCCACTTTTACCACTGCAGCAGTTGAACATCCAAAGTAACAGTCGGGCTCCAGTGATTTTGCTGCATTCTTAAGAAGAATAAATTCTACTGAAATATCAGTCAAAAGGCTTTATTTCGATAAGTCAAATCACAAAAGCATCACAATAGTACAAACAAATAACATTTAGTGCAAATATAAGATTGACTGTTAAATGTAAGATTTATACAGAGTCTTTAAAGGGTTCAATCTTAAAATACATGATTATCAGAAAAGAGTAAAAAGGAATAAAAAAGTTAAAATTTAAGGATATCCTTGGTTAAAAAAGAATTAATCATTAGATGCTAGCCTTTTGGCTCTAATGGGCCATGTCCAGGATAAGAATTTCGAGACACCACAGGCATACAATGGTCGGGTGTCCGATATTAAAATACAGAGTGCCGTGCTAGAATGCCTAATTCCCATAGTCCGACATATGGGCTTAAGCCATACTAGCCTTGGTCGAACATAGGCCGGGCAAACAAACAGTATATGGGGAACAGACTCTTCACTTGTTTGGCAAAAGGGGCAGAAAGGAACAGTTTGGGAGGGCGGCTTCCAGTGGGCAGTTAGAGCGCGAACTGGGAGAGACCCAACCCTGAACTGAAAGTATAAAGCCCTGTCATAAGGTTTCCAGACCAGGTCTAAATAAAGTTCCCGGGATGGAAGCTCCTTATGTTCAAGGAACTCTTTCGCTAACCTGCCAAGAAATGGGTCTGTACTAACTCTGTTGATGACCCAGTTCCAATACAGGGTCTTTAGAGTGGCCTTTGGTGGGGACGACCGGCTATCCCAGGCTTCGCCAACACCTAACTTACCAAGGAGATATTTAACATCTTTAAGCCATTTAATTTTTTGACATCCCACCATTGACATCACCTCCACTAGCCCCTTAGCGTACTTAGCGAGTTCAGGCGCTCGCCACAATCTAGCCCATAATAGCAGGGGTCGAAGTTTTGCCAGATCGTTAATGGGTTTACAGCCAAGGCCAAGCAAAAGAGGTATCATTGGAGTACTCTGTGGAAGTGACATGATACCCCGCAAAAACTTGTTCTCTGACCTTGTCAACAAATCAGTATTGGATGTACCCCAAAACTCTGCACAATAAAGGGCAGAACTAACATCCTTAGCCTTATAGATGTCAATGACGGGTGCAATAGGCCGAGTCGTGGCAGAACGCTGTTCCTTGTAGAGAGCCCCAACAACCCTCTTGTGACTAAGCAGCATTTTATGGAGATGGGGGGTCCACTGCATAGTATCCGAAATACGGATACCTAAATAATCGAATACAGTGACCCTCTCCAGGGATACATTATTAAGAACAGGGAGCCAACCAAGTTTTTTCGGAGGATTTAATACTAAAAACGTGGTTTTGTCAGTGTTTATGACTAGGCCACGTTGGTCACAAAAGGCCTGAAAGTTATCTAGGAGGCTTTGGAGGCCTACCGGGGTCTTTGATATTAGGAGCGTATCATCGGCGAATAAGAGGGTGGGGATTCGCTCCCCCGCCAGGGATGTAGCATCTGATGGTATTTTAAGTAAGTGCTCAACAACCCCATTCACATATAGTGAAAAAAGGGTGGGAGCAAGAACACAACCCTGGCGGACCCCTCTACTCACCGGTATCTTGTTTGTTTTCTGCCCCTCGCGACCCCACCTCACTTGCGCGAAGGGGCCTTCGTGTAGCCTCACTAGAATGGACAAGATATTAGATGGAATCCCCATGTCTGCCAACACTCTTCATAGCTGCCCTCTGGGTACAAGGTCAAAGACAGTCTTTAAGTCGATGAATGCGAGGTAGAGACTGCCTTTGCCTAAAATGACCACTTTCCAATAAAGCAACAAAAGCCTAAAGGCCTGCTCAATAGTCCCGGTGCCTGCCCTGAAACCCGCTTGATAATCTGAGAGGATCTCATTATCGCTAGCCCATTGGTGGATTCTCTCAAGTAGTACCTTCGCTACTGTCTTCTGGGTTGAATCTAATAAGCCAATAGCGCGGTAATTAGCTTGGTACACCCTTGTGAGGAAGAACTCACCGCTGTAGCTCCATGGGCAATTACGTCTCCTAATTCGTCCACGGACTTATCGGACACTCCCAAATCTGAAACTCCATGCCGTCTTTCCGTATTCCTACAGAGAGCCAACGATAGTCAGGACCCGGAAGAGGTTGGACCTGACCCCGGAGGTGCAACTAGCGAACCAATGAAAAGGCGAGTTGACAGGAACGAAGGCGCGTTGGGTTGGACGAGGAAAACCGCGGAGGAGACGCCAGCCGAGGAGACGCCAGGGGAAGAGACGCCAGCCGAGAAGACGGACCCTTTCCAACGGAACCGAACCAGTGGACCAAGACTCCGGAACGACGACGTCGAAGAAGAAGTAGACGAACCGTGGTGTGAGGACTGGTGGAGTCCCCCGGAGGATGCTGGAGAGCGGCCGTGACTCTGGAGAGTTACGGCAGGGCCGGTGAGTGGGGTGTGACAAGGGACTGAGGGCGGAGTATGGAAACAGTGATGTTAAAACTGATTATTTGACGTAACAAATGCCTACTCAGTTATCCTGACATAACGTGGTAATTTCGTGGTGAAAGTGCTGTGTAATTTTGGTTGAACAGAGAGGTGATATTGAGAAAAGTATCAACACACTCTATACAGTTTCGTGATTGTTGACGGTTACGCATCCCAATAGGCTGTGGTGACCGAGGGTACCTGTTTAATTTCCTGAAGTAAAAAGAGGAACGCTATGCCTCAGTGTCGTTCCACCGTATCTTAGTTTAAACCTTGTTTTAGGTTCCCTTATTCCTTGGATTTTGTTTTTGTTTAAATCTACACGGAAAGTACTAGAGACAGGACACGTGGTGTGGTGACGGTATCCTACTAAACTAAAATATATAGAACAAGTAGTCTGACGGCCCCTTTCTTTTTCCGCTTCTTTTATGAGCCTCCGGGAAAACCCTGAAGACTCCGAAGACGAGGAGCCGGGAAACATCTATAACATCACCTCTCTACCAGCGGAAGAAACGGACGAGGACCTTCACAAGGATTCACGAACTTTTACACATCCATCTGTTATTAATAAACAACCAATTCGAAACTATCTTGTGCCTCCACGCCTGTTTATCCGTCCTGCGCTCCCACAACCCTCTGGCCCTTTTTTAAAATGGGGACGACCTCCGCCCCTTCCAGGATTCAGGGATAGGCGCGCCTTTGTCAATTGCAGTGAGGAGTGTATGAATAAACTTCCCCCATTGCGTAGGGTTAGATCTAAGAAGGTCCCCAGGGATACCATCCGGGTCAGCTGCTTTCTGGGGCACAATACAACTAATCGCATGTTCCACTTCCTTAGTTGTGAAAGGGAATAAGATGTTATCTCAAGGTTTTGCCAAAGGGATGGGAGGGGCAAAAGTGGAAGAGGTTCCTGATTGACATGAATAAAGGCCAGAAAAATGGTCAAACCAAGTCTGGCCAATTATATTACAGGTGAAGAGGTCACTGTCAGGCCTATTCCTTCCCCCAATGATGCTCCAAAAGCGACCTGCATCCCGCCCTGCCGCAGCCTCTCTAACTGTGTGCCAATAATACTGCAATATCATTGCTTCCTGCTGCACCTTCTTTATTTAATTAATCTAATGAAGCAAGATACTTCACATGTCGCACAGCTGCTTTGTTACTTTGCAGCATGGTTAAAAGTCAAACAAAAAAGGTATATTAAATTGCCAGCAAACATTGAAAACACCAGCAGGTGATCTATTGTAGATCTCTCATAGGCGAGACCTATTGGCTTTGCCAACTCTTGTTTTCCAATTGCAGTATCACGCTCGACTTTTTCTGAAGACCCTAATGACTGACTCCTGGGTCCATCTCCGCCCACGTCATTCTCACGAAGCTCACTCCTATTGGATAGACCTGAGACAACCACGAATCGCAGCTCAGTTGCTAGGGTCGCGCTACTAGTTTATGGCAACCAGGTCATGTTATCAGTAGGCAGTAAGGCGATATAGGCGGGCCTCATCTAAAGCCTCGGCCACCTATAAGGTCAGGAGAAAAACGTCGATGCATGACGTCTAAAGTACGCCATGCTTTGCCAGCACCGAGAACAGCAGGGATAAACTTTCGATTTACTTGAGTCTCGCACATGCGCGGTTTGAATTGTTTTTACGACAGCGCCCGCTCCGAAGCGCTCGTGCTCACTGCGCGTGTACGTCATGCGCAGAGAGCTCGCGCTTGGGAGGCTGGGTTCGAGCGTCCTGTCAGGCGCTCGCGAACGTAGGACGTAACGGCCGCGGAGCGCACCTGAGGCCGGATCGGCTCTGTCAGCAGCCTCCGTCGCAATGGAGGCCGGCGAGCCAGTCCTGCTGAAGAAGCCGGGACTCCTGCCGACTCCACCGTGGCCCGGGAAGCCCGGAGACGGGCCAGCCAGACGCCCGCCCCTGCTGCCAGTTCCGTCCCATCCTCAGTACCTGCCCTCACACCCACCTGCTCGCCGGGCCCTGTCTCCTCCACGCCGCTCTTTGCTGCCCACCCCCGTCTCCCCACCCCAGGGCTGCCGAGGTCAGTCCCCTCCGCGTCGCTCTCTGTTGCCCACCCCCACCTCTCCACCGCCTGCGGAGCGCAGGCCGTTAACTCCGCCTGGGGGTTACAGGTTGCCCTCCCCGCCCCGTGGCTATCGCCCCGTCAGCCCCTCCGGTACTTTCAGGTCCCAGTCTCCTCCCGGCACCTATGTACCTCCGACTCCTGCGAGGGTACCCAGACCCGGGTCCCCTTCTGGTGGTTTCCGACCCTCGAGCCCTCATGGAGACTATCGACTCAATTCCCCTCCACGCAGACCCCTTTCGCCTGGGGGCCGTAGACCTTCGTCTCCTCCCCGGCGACCTTTCTCCCCTGGATCCCGCAGGCCCCTCTCTCCTCCTCATAGACTCCCGTCTCCCCAGTATCGCAACTTGTCCCCACCTCCGGGTTACTCGCCGCCTGGGCAGTATGGTGCTTCCCGCAGGTCTCCCTCACCGGGCTCTCTTAAGCCCAAGACCCCCAGGCATTACGGCTCATCTCGCAGGTCTCCCTCCCCGCGCTCCCGAAGGTACCCTTCGCCCCCTTCAGCCAGATACCACCGAGAGCCGGAGAGCAGTAGACGGGTGAGTGCACTCTTGTGCCCGAGGGGGGAAAGTCACGAATCCGCAGATAAGAGAGAGGCGGTAGCAAACGGCGAATCGGGTGTATATGTCGCCAGCTTGGCGCAAGGACAACAGAGATCATTAAAGGCGAACGATTTATAGTCCTTAGTAAATATTAAGATTGGTACGTGTGGCTTAGCAACAGGCGTTACCTAGCAAACCAGCATTGCTGAATGCACTTGGTTTCGCCTATGGTGTTAATAAGAGGCATGGGAGCAGTGCACGAGTGCAGGGAGAATGTGGTCTGTGCAGAGTGAGCGGTGCATGAATGAAGGTTGATAAGTGTCTGAATGCAGAGTGAAAGTTCCTTAACTTGGTTAAAATCTAATTAAAATAATGTATAATTGTTTTCTCCAATTAACCATATCTGGGAACCCTTACTTGTTGTCATGCATTGATTCAATGTTTAAATGGAGATAACACTCAAACATACTGTCTGCCACACGTAGAAAAGACCTTAGACCATTAATTCTAAAGTTTACAAGCTTAATTTAGCTTTTACAAAAAGATTCAAAATCAATTCTACTTGTCTTTATCCTAAAAGAGATTCACACATGGCTTAATGATCGCAGCCCAGACATTAAATTCAGTCTAGCGCACAGCAACCAAATCCTTCCATTTTTGGATGTCAGTGTTATAATATCACACAGTGGTCTGTGTGAGAAGTTAGCCTGGCATATGATGTCTACTAGTTCGAGTGGGCACCTTGCAGCAGTCTAATAGATTCTTATTGATGGTGGTTGTAGAGTCAACCTTATAGAAAGCTATCTTAGTGGTAGCATGGACCAGCAGTCCTCCAACTAAGACTTAAGAGAGCGCAAGTTGTTTTACCAATTATAATCCCTTGAGTACCAAATGAAAGGACACCACACAAGGTGTTTATCAAATATATATGTATTTTTTCTAAACACAACCCCTCTGCTGATGTAGGTTACCATTGACTTTCTATGGGAAACTAACAAGTTATAATTTTACAGTTTAAGGATACTTCCGGATGGACTACGATGAAACCCTTCAAGACTTAGACGCTAGGAGGGCCAATACCCTTGAGACTACCAGAGCACTTGTGTTACCTCACCCACAAAAGCCAGGTGCATAGGTGTCTTTTGATGTCTGGTTTCGTCGTCTATTTCAATGGAGAGCCTCAAAGAAGTGTTGCAGGCGACCAAAGGAAAAGTGTCCGGGTGGATCGAGAACCTGAAAGCAGAAGGGACAGATTCTGGGTCACTTGCCAGTGACCAGGATGGAACCAGGCGATGTCGGGTGATTTCAGGTGAAAAGGTGAAGTTTGTCTATTCAGCCACGAGGACCAGGAGGCGTCTGACGACCAGGAGCTGGATTCGAGCTGTCCCACTGGGGATCTAGTTGACTGGGGTGTTGGTATCCGGATTGGACCCAACAAGCCTTGGCAAACGCAACCCACGCAGGATGTCTAGATTGGCTTTGGTGCAAACCAGCAAGGTCTGTGGCGCTACTCCTTTGTAGGGAAGCTGGAGCAAGCCTGGAGCAACCAGGAAAGCAAGTTAGATTCAAAATGGAGTCTTACAGGGGCTCACTAGCCAACGGACTAGGAACCAGGAAGACGCGTTGAGCTGAAATGCAAAAGCGGGGCCCACGGGACGCTCGTGGAGTGGGGGAGCTTCGGTGCAAATGGTGCTCGGGTCTGGGGCTTCAAGCACCCCAATGCACAACTTTGAGTTACCTCGTGAAGTGAGTGCAGCTTGCAAAATGCAGGATGTCTAGGAGTTCCGGTCCCACGTCTCTTGTATCCGCCACAAGTCTTAGCTTTGCTGTGAGCGAAGGTCGGGGTCAGAGATGTCGGGAAGTCTGGGTCCTGTGTCGCAGATTCTTTGGGAGCCTTGAAAATGCAGACCGGCAAAGTTGCTGTTGGTGCCTGTTTTGAACAGGGTGGTCACTCCTTGACCACAAGAGAGATGTCTTCTGTCTTCCAGTCGAAATGGAATGTCGAAGGTCCAGGATGTATGTTTCAGAGTTTTGTCCAGGGTAATCTAAAGTCCTAGGGACTGGGTTCCTATACTTATACTAAGTTTAGGGGCTGGACTATCTTTAAAGTCCCTTTTATGAGTGGACCTGAGAAGGGGGTGGTTGCACCCCTTTTCCTTTGTCCAGTTTCACGCCAGAGCTGGGGCAGAGTGCCCCAGCAACCGGTTTGAACTGAGAAATGCATGGAGCACCTACTGTGCCCCAGGCATGTCTGGAAAGCATTCACTGAATGCCCCAATACACAAAAGCCTGTCTCGGGTGGTACCAGCACCTCCTTGAACAGGAAACCTATTGTCCTGGCCTCCCCAGCAAGAGTTTCGTCCAGCAACAGGAGGTCAGACTCGTGTCTGTGGCAGCAGCATCCATTTTTGGATGCTGAGGCTCTGTTTAACTTTAACCGCGTAAACCAGTAACTACATGTCTTCTCCCTCTAGAAGGGTGGAATGCTACCCCCACAGCCAGGACTGGCGAGGGAGAGGGGGTAGTATTCCAAAGTGTTTGACACCTTACACGACATGTTTTTATAAAGCCAAACCAAAGTTGGCATTAACCGTGAGGATTATAATGCACTTAAGAGTATATGGTATGGCTATATCATAGAACAGCTATAAGGAGATGGTTCTGAAAGCTGCAGAGGGTCTCAGCTCATGCTAGGGCACCCTCTCACATAAAACCAAGCACTCTACCCCCAGGATTGTCGAGATCTGCCTTAGGAGTGGCTTATAGGTGTGTATGTGTCTATAGGTATATATAGATATACTATATCTAAGTAAGGGATGATTACACCACCTTCCCCAGACTGTCAAAAGACCTGTGGTGTCAGTTTGGAAGGCAAACCAGGGGTGGCACAATATATGCTGCAGCCCCCAGTAGGCCAAGGGTGCACCTATGCCCTGGGTACCTAGGGTACACAATACAGGGGCTTACAAGGGTGACTCAGTAAAAAGACTTTACTTATGCTCATGTTGACAAGCTCTAAATTAGTAAATGAAATTAGGATTCATTGGTGAAGAGTGACACTTTTCCTTTGGTCGCCTGCAACACTTCTTTGAGGCTCTCCATTGAAATAGACGACGAAACCAGACATGGCAGCATAGCACACACAGGATAAACATAGCACAGCAGGTGTTGCGACCGAGGAACTACCTGCTGCATAAACCCACGAGGAGACACTGCTATCGTAGGGTGAGACAGCATGTTCTGTTGGTGTCAGCTGCTGCGTTGGCTGAGATGATAACAGTGCCCAGACAGTGCACGCGTGCTGGTTTAAGTTGTTTTGCATTCTAGTGTTCATTTTAGAAAATTCTATGGGTTTTTAATTTGATGGAAACAAACATGCACATAGTTTAATATCCAATATCCTACATGCCTTTCTTTTCAAGCAGCTGTCAGCAGCTCTGCAGACTCTTGCTTGAACAGAGAAGAAGCACACACGAGGATAAACTTTCACACGGCTGCAGAGAGTTGCAATCGGGCAATGTGTGGGGTGACCACTCAAGACTCACGCTGGAGGGCCCCGGGCACTGCCATGTCTCCTGCGCTGTGAAAGCCATGAATCAAACGACTACCTCAGCAGATTCTGGGACAGGGCCGGAAGCGCCGGAAACTCTACTGAGAAGTAGCAGAGGTAGGCCAGACTGCATAATTAGCATTTTGTTTTGAGCTGCGTGTTCAGTTAACACGTACTTGCCCAAACAGCCTGTACTAGGTAGCAAACCTAATCAGTTTATGTAATTTTTAAAATACAGACTCTCATCATATATGCTTCCACCACTGAGCGAGTTCGGTCCCTCTGTCCCTAGGTCCCAGCGGTGAGTGCCGCACCGTCACCGAGGCCTCTCGCGCGCCATGCTGATCACTTTTTTTGTGGACAAGGTGCACTCACTAATCACACTCTACGTGCGCAGGGACTCGTAGTACAAATTAAATCTATTAGCAAGTTCACATTACCTAAGAGGTGCAGGAACAGCAGGCCAGGAGCCATTTATTATTTCTTTTCACACGTTCCCTTTAGTAAACAAAATGCTCGCCTTTTGCTGCTATTCGAGTGACCTCAGGGGCAAGAAGCGAAAGCAGAGAGGCGTCAGAAGTTAGTGCGTGGGGGAAGGTCAGCATCGGATTGGTAACGCGGGCATTCAGGCAATGCCAGAGGGGCTGGTGTCCAGTTCCAGCTGTGAGCTGCTATTTTGAGCAGTCTGGGGGGCCATTAGGGCGCTGTCTCTATTGTTCGATCAGCCAGCGGCCCAGTGGGTGTCTGAGTGGCTTTTCTAGGGGCAGATGGGCCCTAGTTACCTACGTTTTGCAACAGGCAGAGGTGTCACTCTCTTTGTCTCACTAGCCGGCCCATTAATGTGTGCATATACTGAGCGGGGGTAGGGGGCCTGAGTAGAACTGGCCTCACTTGTTTTTTTTATAAGATTACGCCAAAGCAGTGATGTGACTGAGGAGTGATTATGCAAATGTAAGGCCGTTTTTTTTTTTTTGGCGTGGCCGGGTCGATTTTCAATCCTAATCCAGCCCTGTGGATGGTGCCTGTTTCAGAAGGCTAATCAGCTTTTTTTAGGCAGTAGGAGGTACGTTATTACAGCCGGGGAGAACTATCATTTTCAGCCTTTGGATCGTGGGAAGAAACTGCTCCAATGGGTGCTCTCTGGCAATCCCAGTGAAGCGGAATGTGCATCTTAATAGACATGTGCCGATGAGGAATTTATTTTACGACGTAGACCCGGCCCTGAGAAATAAGTGCCGGTGCTAAGCACCTGAAAGAAAGGCCCAAATTAACACTATCAATGCTACAGCAATTCATCCTCTATGCTGATGATCTATGAATCCCATTGTTGAGCACACAAGCAGTGTACTGCATGACGAGCTGAGCTCGTCATGAGCATGGAAGGGGTTAAGCACTGCTTACTGCCCCAATGGCTTAACACTTTACAGCCTCAAAACATACATTTGATGATTTTACCTGAACAGTGATGTCTCTCATACCTAAGAATCATCAAAGAGGAGGCGACCCTGAAACACTATTGGCCCATAAAGGGGCTTTCTTAATCATGAAATTTGACACGGCTCTGCATGGCCTGAGTGAGCTCTCTGAAATTGCAAAATTATATACTTGTATGTACCTTCAGTTTATATGCACTACATGCCCCACAATGCCTTTAGGCACATGACCTTCTAGTTCCTCTGCCAGGGTGTTTAATTAGCCATGATTGAGATCGCCTTGGCACTGAATGAGTTCTTTGGAATGACAAAATTATAGACTTGCATACAAAGTCTTCCAATGAAATATGCACTACAGCCCCCGCAATGCACTGTGGCGCATGACCTTGTAGTTCCTCTTCCGGGTTATTTAATTAGTCATTATTGAGGCTGGCTCGGCGCTGCTTCTATTAAACAGACAAGTGCGATGGAGTGACAAGCCCCTTCACGTTCTAATAACGGAGGCAAGTTGTTCTCTGTTGTATTTCAGTTTACGGAGTTTCAGCAGGCTGATGGAAACAGTGTAACCTAGTGTACACTTTGTTGTTTGCCGTGAATCGAAATGATTTCTGACATGTAGACTCGACCAAGTTGCAGCCATGATTTTTGACGGCATTCTGCCGGCGTAAAGGTAACTTTTGAACCCAGGCTTGGGTCACTTTGGCGTTTTGCTCAGGCGCTCGAGCTTCACACATCAGAGTCTTTATAACTCTTTCATTCGTTGGTTTTAGGAATTGGATCTATACCAGACCAACTCATAGAGATTTAACACGCCTGATTACTTCGAGGTAGGAACATTCATTCCTCTGTTTTAACACACCAGTTTATGGTGACGAATCTTCTTGATTATACTCTAATAAAATGTCCCGATTGTTTAATCTCTGTAGCCTCACCCCCAGAAGAGTAGAAGTATTGTCTTCTGCTAACAGCTTTCCCAGTTTCATTCCACGCTGCTAATTAAGGTACAGAAACCCACTGATAGACCCTGAATTACTGTAGATATATGGTGGGGCAGGTTTTAGAGCCCAAAACGGGTCATTGCCTATTGTCGAATAGAAATAATAAGGAGATGTTGTTTGGATAACAAGGATTTGTTTCCAAAGGATTAGTCTAATTAAATAAGACTACTGACCATAAAATAAAGTGTTAAACCATCTATACGGACAGATAATCCATTACTGACAATAGGTTCAAAAGACTGTTTTTGTATATTTGTATGTTTGATGAAGAATGAATGAATGGATTGGCCAGATTGTGGGCTGGATGTGTTGTAAAACTCTAAATGTACTGTATATTGAAGTTATTTTTGTATCGCATTGCATTGTTTTATATCCGTTTGTACATGCATAAAAAGTTAATGATATATGTATAAGCTATAATGTTCTACTAGTGTAAAAATGAATCAATAAACTAGTGACATAAATCACAAATGGACAGTTATGTTTTATTCATAAAGGTCAGGTCAAATATTTCAAAGTAGTGTCCAGTATTGGCAGTTGTGGTGTTCTATTGGGCTTGGGTCAGAGCCACGACCCTGTGTTGTTCTTCTTTGCTCTTGAAGTGACAGCAGGAGTGCTGACACGCTCGAAAGAAGTTCCAGCAAGATGGATTAAAACAGTACTTGGGCCACAGGAAACAAGAGAAGCAAAGGAGGAGGTACATGAAACAGTATTCTGGAGCCAATAGAAAGAGAGGAAAGTTAAGTGGCCAGTTCAGAAACCAATAAAAAGCAAGGAGGTGGGATGTGAGCCCCTTTTAAGATATCTATAGAATGCAATAGATTTCTCAAGCACAGCGCAAGTGCTGTGCAGGCGAAACCTAAAAAGGTTTACAGTGGAAACAATACGTGTGGGGAGACTAGACACTAGTCACAAAAGTCATCCGAAGCGGTGGGTGAGGGACTTCTAGTGTGTAACACATAAAAGCACTTTGGGGGGTGGGATGGAGGAAGTAAGGAAGAGAAGATGCCTTCCAGGTTAGTCTGAAGATGAGTAAAAGAAAGGAATAGTAGTAAATGATCTCATACATAATATCTTTGGAGCGTGAAGAAATTTCCATATTCTGATGGCGAGACCTGAGAGATGTTCCTTAATGCAACATTTTTTTATGTAGGTGCCTCAAGGAGAAGGAATTCTGGATTGCACAGCCTTCATTAAAGATATTCACTTTCTTATAATTAGCTGGGAATAGAAGTGTGTAGGGCCTTGTGGGTGATGGAGGCTGTCTTAAGGTGTGCTCTTGCTTCATTGGAGAGCCATTGTAGGGTGACATGGGCAGGGGATGATACATAGACACTAATTTCACATCCAGAAACAAAGGGAGTGGCCACATGCAGCACTGCTCTAAGAGTAAAGAGGGAGCTTTTGGAAGGTTAGTGAGGAGAGTTCCCATAGTCCAGCCTAGAAGGGATAATTATTTGAACAATGGACTTTAGGTATAGGTTTAGCTGCCTTATTCCTTTATGAAGCCTTGGTTGGTAACTTGAACTTTTGTCCATGACACAATTTCGACCTTGTAGATTATCATCCAGTCAGTTTACAACTCAGAAGAGTACAACATCAATCCACAATTGCACTTGCAAATTAGAACCTATTAGCAGGAATTTTGTTTTGGGAGGAATACGTTTTAGTTTATGATGCACAGCTTTGGCAAAAAAAAAGAAAAATGGCATGATGCATGTGCACGTCACAGTGCATGTGTGCGCCTATAGAATGATGCAATATATATTCCTAAGGCTAAACCCTTTATGGCCAATAACTGAACCAGAATACTACATAAAATGATGCACGTGCAACTATACTGGTTAAAAAAATAAAATATTTACATATCCAAGATAGCAGTCTCCACACGGAGTAGAAAATCAAAAAAATCTGCTTGTGTGACAGTGCTTTTCTGAAAGCTGAGTGGCCTAGTAGCTGCTTCTCTTATCCCAGTGGTAATTCCTCGTTCTTTGTCCTCCAGACAGTGCTGCAGCTGCTTCTCTGCTCCCAGTGGTAATTCCTTATTCTTATTCCTCTAGAGTGTCTCTGTTCATACATCCACTACAAACCAAAACACATAGGTAACAAGCATTGGAATAGCCAATAGGTCTCGCTTTTGGGACCTTATAAGTATTTAGTTTTGCAGCACAATATCCCTGGTGCAGCAACATCACCTGTTGCATGGCTAAACCTTGCACCTTATAAGTGTTTAGCCATTTAACAGTTGATGTTGTTGAACCAAGGATATTGTGCTAAAGTTATCCAGCACAATATCCTTGGTGCAACAACATAAAGTGTTGCATGGCTAAACACTTATAAGGTCACAAAGGCGAGACCTATTGGCTATGCCAATGCCTGTTTTTTCAGTTTTGTGTGTCTTACTGGCTCTAGTTTGTCACTGTTTGAGTTTGTTCCCCCTTCCTATGTGTCTCTTCGCATTTCTAGTGCTAGGATACCTGCGGATGACCGTTTCCTCTCTACAAACAAATACATTTAAAAATGAATTAACAAATAAATAGAAGTACTGCATTCCTGCTGAATAGTGCTGTTATTTTACTGTTGGAAATAAAAGTAGTGTAGGTGCTAAGTACCGGACAGCCCTTGCCCATTTAAATGACCACTTACACTAATTATCTATAGTATTCTGAGTTTTCAAAATTAACTTTCTGCTCGATATCGCATGCTTGAAATCGTTGACTTACAACTTTTTCTTTGAAACTGTTAGTTAAAGTCGGGAATCACAGAGAAATTACCTGGTTGGGTTCTTTGTATCAAGGAAACCATAAGGGCCTCGGCGTGACAGGGAAAGAGTGCTCAACTAAACAAGGAAGGCCGTTTCATAATACCATGACTTTGCGTCCTTGCTGCACTTGATAAGGAGCCCCGAGCCTGGTGGGGTGGATTAACAGGAAAACACAAACGCATGAAATAAATACAGCCATACTTTTTGTAGTGGAGGCAGGGACGTTTTAAAGATTTTGGGGGCCCTCTGCCAAATATATTTTGGGGGCCACTGTTCGGAACAGCTTTGATTTTATGATCCAGTTTCAGCTCTTACATTCCCTCTTTGCTGAAATCCTAAATGTGCTTACTCTGATATTTAGGAAAAGTTATGTGTGTTTTCAGTATTGTAACACAGCAGCATCTCACTAATATTACTATAAATATTGTCCGTAATACCCGCCCATTTCACATATGTGAGGTCCTGTATTGATCTAAAAGAAACGTTTTATGTGGATGTTGCAAGAAACAAACACATTTTGTCTGCCAAATGTCTGTAATAGACTCTAACCGATTAAAAATAAATGATAGAAAAACGCTCTTTACAATCTGTTGAAAACTTATTCCAGGTCATTAGGGCAAGACCTTCTGCAGAACAGAGCTGGCCCTGTCAGGACCCCTGAAAGGGTGAGGCCATGGGCCAGAGCCCACTTTGCCCATGCCTTAAAACGTCTGAGTGGAGGGTGGAAAGTGCATTACGAATCTGTGCAAAGAAGCTATGCTAGTCTCTGACGTCGATAGCCAAAGCACAGGCAAAATGAGAGAAGGATTTAGATCCTGGTTTTCTCATGAAGAATGGTCCACGGTGAGCGTCCACTCCAAATCAGTATCATGCAGTAAGCAGAATGAGTGATTAAAAAGTGTCACTCCTTTCAGCCTTCCTATATCATTGGATGAGTAGGTGGGTGAAGCGAAAATGTGCGTGAGGGTGGAAGAATACTAGTGGCATCACAGATGTTTGCAGCTTCCCTCTTCATGGATTGGATGGATGTATGCATTGTGACGAACTCTGACCTTTATCTCTATAACTTTCGATAACTTCGAGCTATTTTTTTTTATTCCAAGGAGTGTTCCGAGTGTACGGTACACAATATTGTAATATAGGTTAGATTTTCATGTCATCATTGTTACATTTTAACAGACGCATGGCCTCTTAATATAGCAGTTAAACATAAAATTGCTCTCACAATGAGCACTGAGGACATCAATACCCCTTTGAGAAATAACATTTTCAAATATTCATAACTTAAACACCTTTCCAGCTCTACCTATTCCCTGGTCAGACCACTTTCCCATCAAATTCTTCTTTCAAATGTCAACTTCCAATAACTCTCCTACGGCTCAACCCCCCACGGTGAGAAAATGGAAAAAACTCTATCAATATTCTTAATACCCTACTAGAAGATACGACACCATGCACCAACTCAGGAGTACAAAATCTATCAGCCTCTATACAATCATGGCTCTTGACAGCCATTGACTCATGCCTCCCTAAGACCAAGCTAAAAGGCATAAACCAACGTCCACCCGCTCCATGGTTCAATGACTCCTTAAAGCTTGAAAAGACCAAATGTAAAAACGCTGAGCGTCAATGGAGAAAGTCCTACTCCATGGAAGCTAAAAATGAATATAAAAATCAATTAACACAATACCAAAAGCTGTGCAGTAGAGCGAAAGCCAATTTTGTCTGCACTAAAATTACTGCAGCCTTAAATCAATCTAAAACGCTCTTTAAAACAGTTAAAGAGCTAGCAGGCTCTAACACCTCACCAACTCCACCTGATTTAAATAAAACTCAATACAATCAACTTGCCGCATTTTTTGTCGACAAAGTTGATAAAATTTACCAGGCCATCAAACTAAATCAGAACAATCATGAGGAAGTTCATAGTGACGTAAATGATCCTAACAGACCATGCATTCAAGAGGCTACTTTAGTTACCCCATCTGATAAAACTCCCACCCCCTCACTAAGTACTTGGCCTATACTCAATGTTGAAACTGTCACCGAACTTCTAAGCACGATAAAATCAGGCTCACCAAATGACCCTCTACCTTGCCCCATCTTAAAATTACTTAGTAAAAAAGCTTTACCCACTTTTCTTGTTATAATTTGATCACACACGAACTTCTGAAATTCTGTATAGAACGATGGGAGTTAGTGGCCCGTGATCAATAGGATCCCTTACCAAGATGGCCGCACGTTACGCTGCGTTACGTCGGCGCATGGGCGTGGCCTCTGCTCCGGGCTACTTCCTTGTCCTCCCAACACCAACCGGGGAGGATCGTCGGAAGCGCCGGAGGGACTCGGCATCAGTAAGGCGGTATCTGTGAGTGAACGTGCTTATGGGATGGTTGCTGGGGTGCTGGCTGTTTGGATGCTTTTACAGGTTGTGCGTGTTGTGTTCGTTGGTGGCACTAAACGCGGTAATGCAGGAAACTTGTTAGGAGTTACAGCGCCACTGTCTTCAGAATATCAGGAGTGGTTACCCACATGAGATAACCGCTTTTCGGGACTGGGTTCTTGGACTAAAGAGCCAGCGAGAGGTGGAAATGGCATTTTTAATTATTGTAAACTCTTGTGGTGCCGCTACCTTCATATGAGGGGGTCGGGTCAGTCATTAGTGTATAATCAAGTCAGTACTATCTTTATGACGATTGCCCATGAGTATACAAACTGGTCAGTCCATAGACTTTCGTTCGTTTAACCCAATACAGGTGGCTCCTACCAGGACGAGTCACTGTGAGACACGTGATCACGTGACACAGTGTCAATTTGATGGTTGCCGGTACATAATGGCTGGGCATCCATAAGGTAAACAAAGAGCCTTTACTCTAACTTGTGCGTGTATTTTGGAACGTCCTAACTGCACTCTCTTGCCACAGAGGTGCAGCATGAACAGTACAATCACTGCTATGCTCTGGTTTTTATTTACACAGGTCTTTTGTTCAAATAAATCTTGACGTGAAGTTCTAGAATAGTGAACTCCTTTTGCGCCCTGATGAAGTTGCTGAATTTATAGCAACAAAACATGTTGGCTTGATAAAGAAGAGGATATGGTATGTATGTATGTATTGTACACTTACATAGCGCGGGCTGTCACCCAGAGGGTATGCTGGCGCTTTGACTCCACTAAACCAGATTCGCGGCCACCACATTATGCTGTTCTGGGAAAAAGGTAGGTTTTCAGACCTTTTTTTAAAGGATGGCAAATCCTTCATACTCCGCAAAGAGAGAGGGAGGGAGTTCCAGAGTTTGGAGGCTGAGTATTTAAAGGAACGGCCGCCCATTCGTGCTCTCCGAACTCTCGGAACCACCGTCAAACATGCCAAGGAAGAACGAAGCTGTCTTGCTGGATGGTACCACAAAAAAGTTTCTGCAACAAGACTGGTCCTTGGCCATGCAGAGCCTTAAAGGCCAGGCAGGCAGCTTTGAAGCAGATTCGTTGTTGGACAGGTAGCCAATGAAGATCTTTTAGTGCTAGGGAAGAGGAAGCGCCGCAAGGCCTAGATAAAGCAAGCTTCGCTGCCATGTTCTGAAAACGCTGCAGCCGACTAAGTAGAGTAGTAGGTCCGCCCAGGAGTAAGGCGTTGCAATAGTCAATCCTACTTAGGATAATGCTGCGCACCACCTCCGGCCTAGTTCGCGCAGAGAGAAGTGGGAGAATTTTTCGCAGAGTACGTAATAGCAGCATACAAGTGGAAATGGTCTTGTTGACAAATCCATCCATCTGCAGATTGGGGCTGAACGTCACTCCCAGATTGCGGGCTGAATCTGCTGCCACCACTGTGCTCATAGCGGATGATGGCCAAAAATCAGCTGGTAGAGGGCGTGGGGTACAATCAGATGAACAATATAGTACCTCCGTTTTTGAGCCATTAAACTGGAGAGAATTAGTTCTCAGCCAGTCGGCCGTAGCAGACATACCGAGTTGAAAAGTCTCTTTGGACACAGCATCTTCTCATTCAAGGGAAAAGATGAGCTGAGTATCATCAGCGTAATTAATCACTGAGATGCCAAAGGACTTAATAAGACTGATTAGTGGGCGAAGATACACGTTAAATAGGATTGGGCTGATCGCTGAGCCCTGGGGTACACCTTGCCCTACTCTCTTAATCCCAGACTTAAAAGGAGGTAATGCTACCACCTGATGTCTATTCTGTAGATAAGAGGCAAGCCAATCCAATGCCAATCCCGCTACCCCAATCTCCTCCAGCAGACTGATAAGGATGGGGTGGCTGACCATGTCAAAAGTGTCCGACATGTCGAGCAGCACTAAAAAGGCTCCACGACCGGCGTCGACCCTTGATCGTAAATCATCCAACACGACCGCCAGCGCTGACTCCGTACCGTGCGCTGGGCTGAAGCCAAATTGAGCCACATCCAGACCAATGTTCTTTTCCAGAAAGCTGGATAGAGACTGGGTCACCAATTTTTCCATGATTTTAACAGGAAAAGGGAGCAGCGATTATAGGCCGAAAATTTGCCGGGCAGGTTGGATCAAGTGTAGGTTTCTTCAAGAGTGGAGAAACCACTGCCAGCTTCCAGCACTCTGGCACTGTGGCAGTGCTAAAGGCCTGGAGGCAGATGCAGTAGAGAGGGCAAAAGCTCTTCCTGGAAACGTTTCCAATATTTATGGGGATGTGGGTCAAGGGGAGAGCCAGAGGATACCCCCGTTAGCAAGAGAGCAAAAATCCATTTTTAATGGAAGGTCTTGCAGCATCAGAAGGAATAAGACGGCCAGCAAGACTTCTCCAGGTTTTACTTACCTGTTTGTTTTGATTGTCTTGGGGTCTTACTATGTATATATGTTGTCACAGTATTGTCTGAATCCACTCACTGTGTGTGTTTTTTCCTTGTCACTATTCTCACTGTTCTCACTGTGTGTACTAGTAGATTTGTGTGCACGTTCCTTACTTCACGTAGAGAGAGTAACCGATGAGAAGTGGGTAGACCGGATATTGCTAAACCGGCAACCCACTCTGGTGTTACGACCGTGAGGTACTCTCTCTACTCCCCACAAGAAACTTTTTTGAACACAGGGGCCAATTGTACCTTCAATCATCGGGTACTTCAATGGGGGCCACATTTGCCCCGAGTCTGGCCTGCATTTATGTGGGCCAGTTCGAGGCGAATGTGGTCAACCATCCGTCCAATCCACACTTAGGCAATATTTCGTTATGGAAACGTTATATTGACGACGTCCTCTGTATCTGGTCAGGTACAGAGGACCATCTGAATTTGTTTCTACATTGGCTGAACCAGGCAGACACCAGTTTACGGTTCACCTGAACCATTAGTAACATATCTACAGTCTACCTGGATGTGGATATTGACGCAAAGGACCACAGACTCCTGACTAGTGTACATCACAAAGAAACTGATAGGAACTCCCTCCTACGTTATCATTTGTTCCATCCTAGGGCCCTCCGTGACAACCTTCCGGTTGGGCAGGTTTTGAGATACGGGCGTAATTGCTCTACCAGAGACGTTTTTTTGGATCAATCAGTTGAATTAGCCACCAAACTCCAACAAAGGGACTACCCAAAAAGAGTGATTAAACATGCACAGAAGAGGGCACTCAATACACCCCGAGAAGCACTACTGGAGCGTAATATGAAAGACAAGCACATTTGCCTCCCTATGGTCACGACGTTTGATCCACTCTCAACGAAGATCAGGCAAATCATTAGAAAACACTGGTCTATACTAGACACCAATACAGAGAAAATGCCGAACCCCCACGTTTTGCTTTTAACCCCTTTAGTGCTAAGGCAAAATTATTATTCTGCTTTAATTTCCATTGAAATCAATGAAAAGTGCATGACGAGTTACCCTTGTTATTAGCAGCCAAGAGGTTAAGAGAGCATCTAACTTGCGTGATAAGTTGGTACACACGCGTGCTCAGAGTACTTCCCAGTCCAGTACTGTCCCCACAGGACATTATCCATGTGGCAGTTGCTCAGTGTGCGGTTTAACATCGGCTACAAAAAGTGTC
The DNA here is from genome assembly GCF_964263255.1 of Lissotriton vulgaris. Classification (NCBI taxonomy): domain Eukaryota; kingdom Metazoa; phylum Chordata; class Amphibia; order Caudata; family Salamandridae; genus Lissotriton; species Lissotriton vulgaris. Next base: position 84,571,422 of record NC_141694.1, read on the forward strand.
ACACTGCGGGATGGTCGAACCTGGTCCCTAAACTGGTTCAGTAATTGCAACACATCCCATGTAATTTATAGACTCACATGTAGTTGTGGTCTACACTACATTGGACTTACCACCCGTAAAGTCAAAATCTGCATACAGGAATATCTGAGCACAATAAGAGCGAAGAAACTGACCACACATTTGGTTCTGCACTTCAATGATGCAGGTCATGACTGTAAAGCTCTAAAATGGACTGTCCTGGAAAAGTGTAGGGGCCACACATAATCTGGACAGCATTCTAGCAAGAAAAGAGGCGAAATGGATTTTTTCTGAGAAGGCAGATCAGGAGGGACTGAACGAAAATATTGAGTGGAACAAAGTGAGCAGGCGGTGACCACTATGTTTTAATGACAAATACACTTTTTATATCAGAGATAGTAAGCCGCATATACCTGGCAAGTTAGACCCTGCAGCACATCCTCCCTATTACCAATACCTGTATGTACTAGGTCAGCCCCCTTTGAAATTTTCTCTTATCACACTGCGGCATGCAAATTGTCGATATTGAATATTCTAACATGCCCCTTGATTAATTTTAAATTGAATCACAGATAACATGCCCTTCCCTCAACTATGACTACACACTAACATCTAGAATTGCCCCGTGCACTCCTATATTTTGTGGCCTATGACTTTGAACATTCCTGTTCCAAGATGGCCACTCCACACGAGGTTTCGTAATTGCCGTGACCATAATTTGACCGATCCCGTAATTCGCATTTTGAAATAACAAATACCTTACACCATCTGATAATTGTTATTTGCCCTTCCTTTTTCTTGTTATAATTTGTGATCACACACGAACTTCTGAAATTCTGTATGGAACGATGGGAGTTAGTGGCCCGTGATCATTAGGATCCCTTACCAAGATGGCCGCATGTTACGCTGCGTTACGTCGGCGCATGGGCGTGGCCTCTGCTCCGGGCTACTTCCTGGTCCTCCCAACACCAACCGGGGAGGATCGTCGGAAGCGCCGGAGGGACTCTGCATCAGTAAGGCGGTATCTGTAAGAGTGAACGTGCTCATTGGGGTGGTTACTGGGGTGCTGGCTGTTTAAATGCTTTAACGGGTTGTATAGAACGATGGGAGTTAGTGGCCCGTGATCATTAGGATCCCTTACCAAGATGGCCGCACGTTACACTGCGTTACGTCGGCGCATGGGCGTGGCCTCTGCTCCGGGCTACTTGGGGTGCTGGCTGTTTGGATGCTTTAACGGGTTGTGCGTGTTGTGTTCGTTGGTGGCACTAAACACGGTAATGCAGGTAACTTGTTAGGAGTTACAGCGCCACTGTCTTCAGAATATAAGGAGTGGTGTACCCACATGAGAACAGCTTTTTAGGGACTGGGTTCTTGGACTAAAGAGCCACCGAGAGGTGGAAATGGCATTTTTAATTATTGTGAACTCTTGTAGTGCCGCTACCTTCATATGAGGGGGTCGGGTCAGTCATTAGTGTATAATCAAGTCAGTACTATCTTTATGACGATTGCCCATGAGTATACAAACTGGTCAGTCCATAGACTTTCGTTCGTTTAACCCAATACAGGTGGCTCCTACCAGGACGAGTCACTGTGAGACACGTGATCACCTGACACAGTGTCAAATTGATGGTTGCCGGTACATAATGGCTGGGCATCCATAAGGTAAACAAAGAGCCTTTACTCTAACTTGTGCGTGTATTTTGGAACGTCCTAACTGCACTCTCTTGCCACAGAGGTGCAGTATGAACAGTACAATCACTGCTATGCTCTAGTTTTTATTTATTTTCAAATAAATCTTGACGTGAAGTTGGAGAATAGTGTTCCCTTTTGTGCCCTGATGAAGTTGCTGAATTTATAGCAACGAAACATGTTGGCTTGATAAAGAAGAGGATATGGTATATAATTAAACCATTTTTAATGGAAGGTCTTGTAGCATCCGAATAAAGGAATAAGACGGCCAGCAAGACTTCTCCAGGTTTTACTTACCTGTTTGTTTTGATTGTCTTGGGGTCTTAGTATGTATATATGTTGTCACAGTATTGTCTGAATCCACTCACTGTGTGTGTTTTTTCCTTGTCACTATTCTCACTGTGTGTACTAGTAGATTTGTGTGCACGTTCCTTACTTCACGTAGAGAGAGTAACCGATGATGAGAAGTGGGTAGACCGGATATTGCTAAACCGGCAACCCCCTCGGGTGTTACGACCGTGAGGTACTCTCTCTACTCCCTACATTTTTTCCGGTATATTTGTTCTAGTAAGTGTTGGCCTGTGATTTTACTTGGTTCATGTTGAGTTACTGAGACACCCTGGCCTAAGGAATAGTGTGAACACACACACCTAGGGTATAGAAATTGACATTGTGGTCATTTACCCCTGTTTTGGTCAGTAAAGTGGATGGTGTGTTTACTGAGGTAGGGCTGCAGTTTGATTGTCTAGCATTTTTGAAAGCCCTTACTAAAAGTCCAGCCACCCCAACGCAACCAAGCTTAAGTGAGTTCCTCCACGAGCCAACACCACTATGTGTAGCCCCATAGAGAGTACAGACAGTGTAAAATAGGGAGTGCAGCTGTTAAAGTTAGATGACTGACTGCAAATCTAGTCTGATTCAGAACAAGTAGGAGGCCGCAGCAAACCTTTCTCAATCAAGCGCCTGGATACTGTCACGGGTGACAAGCGCTCTATTGATAGAAGATATTGCGCTTTGTACTTCTGACTGCCTCAGAGGTGCTGGTGAATTGGTTAACTCTCGCAGACAACCATTACATCTGTAGCCTTACGTTGTTGTCCTTTCTTAAAAAGGACACGGCTGCCTTACTAGCAACATATTTCAATCATTCTGTAAAGTTTATTCTGACTTTACACAGAGGAATTTGGGATCTTTATGACTTTGCCCTCAGTTTTTACCGATTTTTAGTGGTACAGCTTGGAACATTGGAAAGAAAGCCACAATCAGGAAATGGGTCCGAGGTCGGAAAAAAATCTAGACCTAAGCAATCCATTTCTGTGGCGGGAGTTATAGCATGAATTCTCCCCTTTTCTCGACCTACGAAAGATTAGTCCACTCCGTAACCATCAGGAAATATTCCAAGACCCATCCTTTTCAGGCAATTTCTAGGTTTGTCTTACATATACAAAATGCTATAGTGACAGCTTTTTTTAACCCCTTCGAAGCTAATGACGAGCTGGGCTCGTCATGGCGCTTACCTGCCGTGCGCGGATGACAAGGCCAGCTCGTCATGAATTATGGTGATTTTGGTTTTTCAGCGCAGGACGGGAAAACGCCTAGCAGCCATGTAAAATGTAATGCTTAAGTATTTGCCCGCTTTTTTCATCTTAATGTATTCTTTGTAGTTCTTGAAATATTTTATTGTAATGCACCCTAACACCTAAGCCGTCATATTGCGCAATATAAAAGCAAGAAATAAATAAAATAGGAAAGGTTATTGCTGACTCTGTCTTTGTATTTGGAAGATGGCTCCATCATTATTTGCTTTGGGTATGTGCATGTATCGACTAGGTTACTTAGGATTTGTTTTTTGGTTTCCCAAATAATCCTCCTGACTCGGTGCTTAACAATTTTTATAAACAACAAAGTCATAGAAGACTAGTGATGAGATTAAAGAAAAAGTACACAATAGAAGTCCAATCTGGGATGGTACTATAAAGTATTACGATAATGGCGGTTTGAGTTAATTATAGCTGAGTTTAACATTAGGATAAGGTGTGGGGTTGTGAAATAAGTATATTTTTTAAATCTATTGCACGAGGGTGAAAATGTTGCAGATATCTACTTGTCCTGCCAAGATATCTGCTTGCACCACCCACTCCTTAAATCACTCGGATAGGTCAGCACAGAAAGAACCTGTACTGAAACCAGTGCATCATACTGTGCCCTGTCTTTCAGATGCAAACACAAGTATGCAGTGCGTGGTGATTCAGCCTTACGTGCAACATTTGTACAGGCTACTTGACATTGTGTACTGCACTCACTCAACAGCCATTTTGCCTATGACAGATTTTCCTATGTTCCGAATTATTGCCTAGAGGTAGAGTGCAGACCCGGTTTATTTATTACTGACTTTTGCACAGAGTTATGCAGACTAAGCCATGCAGCACGGAAAGGTATTCTCCACACTTCGGATAACTTATTGCTGTTTTGCTGCCAAAATACTAACTTTTGATGTTCTGCCTAATATTTTTGGATGGCCATAACTCCATATCTCAACAGAGTTGTTGAACTCTTCACGAGGAAGAAAAATCACTTAGCTGAGATGCTATGGTGCTCTGGTACGGTATCAATTTTTAGGTCTCGCCTAGGCAGCACGTGCCTTGTCTCTTCGAAACATGCTATAGATTTAGGCTTGAAAAAATACCCATCTTTATCATTGGTTCTTTTTGCTGTACTTTATAAATGCTGGCTATTCTTTGGTGAATACTCTTAGTAGTCCCTCTTTGTAATTTTGTATCCTTCAGTGAGGACTGTCCCTCTTACACTTGTTCTTACTGATCAGGTTATTTATGACAAGAACTACTTTTTTTAGTTGGCCTGCCTCTTTGCTCGTTAACTGTTCTGTTTACTTGTGCAATTAAACTTCGGTCACATAATTTGCTTGCATTTGCTTGCCTTGGATTTATCTCCAGTGCCACAACACTGCTCAAAGGCCTCCACCACCCATCCTAGGCCACTGCTATGTGCTCCTTTTTTTTTTTTTCTTACTTTACAAACTATTTTATTTATATAGCGCACCTAGCCATGGGCTGGGGAAAATGAAGCAATCCTCCCATTATCACAGGATGTTGAGCCTGACAGCAGACTCTTAACACGGATCCGCAGGTCTCACCTCTCCACCATATCCTTTGCCTAGTCTTGTTGCAGGGTGCAGCACCATATGTTGCTAAAAGAGGTCCCAGGGGACAACTAGTGACAGCCTGTGGAACTGCACCCTCATATCGCTGCTTGTTTTAACGTGGGGTTGGAATTGACATTTTCACTTCCAGCGCTACAGTACCATTTCAGGTGTACTGCATAAAAAAGCACAAGTTATTAATTTTATTAAGATGGGGAGGGCATATCTATTGCATTGGTAAAAAACATTTGCATTTATAATTCCAACAGCTCCAACAAATGTGAAACCTATTACATTTCCAATGCATGTTCTTATCAGAGTTTCTGTACCTTTAACGAGGCAGCTGCATCTCGCGTTTCAGTTGGACAGTTTCAGAACCTCCTAGCATGGTTGCCGTACTTTCACATGGATAACTCTAACAGTTGTTTGTTGGCATAAAGTTGCCCATTTTACATTCCTGGGCAGGTGTAACTTGCTTATATTAAGGTGTACATAAGGCAACATATGCACACTCTTGTCACAAAGAAGGAAAATGTACATCAGACAGCAGCAGTACAAGGTTTGCTAATGTGCAGAACAAGTATAGTAATGGTAGCGGAGTAGACCTCGCTGATTAGCAGAGATCTAGTCTGCATTAAATGTGCATGTTTGTTTCTGAATGACATGTGCAGCACATATAGCAGCAGTGAAATAGTCCTTGCCACACGCACAGCACACTTCATTCATATAGAATAGGCTTGGCGAGGACAGCAGTTCAAAAAATATAGAGAACTGTGATCCATTTAGATGGAGGTCTAAAGATTTGCTGCAGCCAATCTTCATTCCATCATTGGGTCACCCCAAGCATGGGCACCTGGGCTGACTAACCGCACAGCTCAAAGCACTTTCATACCCCCTCGAATAGTCTGAGGCTAGCTACGCTAATGAAGTTGGTTGAGGCCTCAGTTACTAGGTTCTAGTCATCCAGTATTAGCTGGGCAGCCAACACACACCTGCACTGCCCCCACTTAGTATTCCTTGTTGCTCTCCATTGTGCTCTGTGACCTAGCTACCAGTGCTGCAGCATCTCCTGGAGTATTTTACTGAAGGGCTGTGATAAGTCTGTAGGGGTCAGAGAGAGCTGTCCACAAACACTGCAAGTAGAGCATACACCGACACCCTGCACAAACAGCATGTTATGAACCCCTTCTGCCTAACACCAGCCATAAGAGATGGCTTTGTAATGATTTTTAAACACTCAAGGTATAGCGCATTTTGAAACACTCTGAAACGGACTACTCTACTTTTATCTAAACACAACTTGTACTGTCCACTGATAACATACTGTGATATACCAACCTTCCAATTATGTCTTATCTGTTAACATACAGTATGAACAGCAATACGTGTTTATCAATTCACTTGGAGTATTACAAATAAACATAGTGAGGTGGGACGTGGTGCAATTTATTATCTTATTTATTGGTATTGGTTGCAAATTAAAATACACCTCCTACTGGGCCTTATGCCATGCTCCCAAAATTGTCCTGTGATCCAAAGTTGTACCCTCCAATTATAGCTCCAAAATCTAACACCCCGCATACCGGTCTTCTCATCAAAGGCAAGTTTTACACGTAAACGGTTATCAATGGTACCAAATCAGTATAACACTTCCAGTAAAATCTACCTTTTTAAAAGTCAGTAGTGCAGATTCTTAACGCCGGTTATACTTCCGTCTCGGCAATACTGCATGTAATTCTCATTCATGTATTATTCTCTATATTCCAGATTCGTAAGTTTCAATATCCTTCCTCAATCAATTGTCCACCAATTCTACTTCCAATATAATTATTTATTCCATATGAAATATATTGGATGCTCCCAAAATCTAGAAGTCAGACCACCAAGACGTCAGAACTATTAGCACTTAAATCCAGTATCCGCATTTACAAAATGTTTCATTCCTGTTGCATGGATGCTCTGTACGCGTCCCCTCACGTTTGTATCTCACGCAGAGAACTCGTCGTTATGCCGGAAGTGAGCCTGCACCCACGGAATAAATGGTAATTGTTATGTTTTAACGTACTTCCACTCGACCTGGTGTGGGCGCCATCTTGGGTGTGTTGTCATGTATGTGGGAACCGCATCCTATTTGAAGAGCACACAACCTAATGTATACCTAGATCTATGTTGACCATTACCAAAATCTCTCCATGTCTTATGTGTAATATGTATTATGTGTTGTTCAGTGTATACCCACATAATTATGTAGAGAAATACATGTAGCCACAGTGTTGTAATTCATATATTGTAGCAGTTAAAATATGAGATAGAATAGATGTAACAGTAATGTCATCATTATTATAAATAACAATCACCAAATTCCACCCTTGTCATAGTATCTTGCCCCTAAAATTGCATTACATCCCACTCCCAAACTATCCATAATCATTGCTTTTACAACACATAGTAATGTATAGCTCCAGCGTTTCGTTATATGCAACAAAATGGATTCGGTTCATATTGATATGGCTGATAAATTAAACATTCCCCTTTTTTATGTTATCTTCACTTCGGGACCAAAGCAGATTCTCATTGGTCTATATTTCTTTTATTCTCCAAGAAAATATTACATTTCATGGTCCGTATTTAGACCCTCTTCAACTTCTCTAAGACTCATTACCCAAGTTGCTTCCTTGCGTCTTAGGGTCATTTCTCTATTTCCCCCTCTGGGGTCTGATTCTACATGATCCATGCTGAAAAATGTGAACTTTTTGTGTGGGTCCTGTGCCTTGCACTCCTATATATGTGTTGCCATTGGATATCTTGCATCCTGGTGTTTCACTGCCCTAATATGTTCATTTATCCTCTCCTTGAGTGTTTTTATGGTGCTGCCCACATAAATTCGGTTACACAAGCATTCCAAAATCTAGACTACATATTTTGTATTGCAATTAATACCATGTCTTATATCTTTTTGACTTTTCCTCTGTACCCTGAAACGTTTTTTCTTTTGTCTGCAGCTCATCTACATGCTCCACAATTGCCACACTTATGGAAGCCCTTTGTAAATTGAGTCAACCAAGTAGTAGTCGGTCTGGATTTAGGATAGCTTGGGCTTAGGTGTGACCTCAGTGTCTTACCTAGTCTATATGTGATACTGGGTTTATCCATCATGAAACCGTCCAAAGCCTTGTCAGATCTCCGAATGTGCCAATGTTTACACATACTCTTCCTTAGTATCTTGGATAAGTTATTGTAGTCTGTAATTAGCCTCACTCTCTCTGTGTCTTTATTTCTGGTACACTTGTTTTTTAGCGTGTCTGGTCTCTTGATTTTGTAGATCTTCCGTCCTGCTGTATTGATAGTGTGTGTATCAAAACCTCTTGCCCTAAATCATGTCTTCATGTTCTCCATACATATTAAAAAGTCTGTCAGTGCTGCTGTTCATCTGTGCCCTGACTAGTTCTCCATAGGGAATAGCTTGAATCTGTTGTATGGGGTGTGCGCTACTAGCATGCAAGATGGAATTGCATGCAGTATGTTTCCGATGCAGCCTACTTTGTATCTGATTGTTCTCGATTGAAAAACTAAACACCCAAGAACACTATATCTGTGCTGCTATATTGGTATGTGAATTCAATCTCCATATCATTGGTGTTCAAGTATTCACAAAAAGAATCTAACTTCTCCATTGATCCTGACCATATCATAATGCAGTCATCTATGAATCTCCCCCTATACGATGAAATGCGTGTTGGCTGGGCTCCCAAACAAAAATAAAGAACGAAAGAAAAATAATTTCACATACTTAGATCAGAAAATTTTGTGTATGATTGTAATAAGTGTGTGCTCGAGATTCGAACTGCCTTCATTTAAAGCCTGCACTCTTTATTGTCATGCAAATGTAAAGCCAAGCAGTGCACATCAATAGCCTGAAGCAGTTAGTGGCTGGTTTGTTACCAAAACCTGCATTGTAATTTAGGAAGGGTTGTGTATTAATAGCTGCCGAGCGCAGTCTGAAGAGGAGTAATTTGCCTCTGTACCACGGTAACAGCATCTGCATACGAGAGCATATGAGGGCTATTTCCAGGCAAAGGAAGAGCGTATTTTCGAGGTCTGTTCTGCCACAGTGTTGGAGGAGGTAGATTGTAATCATCTGAATCGGCGTTATGGTGAATATACATCATTACAACTGAAGTGCATTATTTAGATACTATAGTTGTCTGGTTGAAATGAGATCCGTCTTGGTCGCTATGAGGTAAGAAAGGGTTTGCGCCTGTACCACGTTCTCACTCTGAATGTGCCTGTGATGGCTGTGGTGCTTCACAAGAGAAGGCGGTATTTGTCCATTGCAGAGCAAGTTCTTTAGCAGGCGAGTGTTCATCGTACATTCACTCTCAGAGCTACCTTACAACTTGTAATATAGGTCCTTTAATTGCCTTTCACTGACGGTCCGTTTACCTTTTAGAGACCTGTTTCTACCAAAATGTAATTTACGATCAATTTAAAGTAGACATTGGGAATGTTTGATCACCATGCTACTGCTTGGGCGAGCCAGGTACTTCCAGCTATGGGTGCAGATGTTTCATGAATCCATTGACCTATTTTGCTTGCTCGTGTGCTATTTTCCCATTCCTGTAGGTGCTCTGCTTTACATGTTGAATGTTTTTCCATTATAATGAAGGTCTCACAAATCCCAAAGACATCAGGCTATAACTGATCGGTTGTGCCAGGTACTACAACCTGTATTTAAGAGATGTCTTATTGTGCAATGTAAATGCTGCAAACACATTCTTATTTACAAAGAGGGAGATTAAGGGTTTTGCCCAGAGTCTCAAGAAGTTTTGGGATGACGCAGACACTCAAACCTGCTTCCCCGCTTTCAAAGTCTGCAGCGCTGGTCGTAACACCACCTTCTCTCTCCATTCACTAACCACCATGTGCATCAAAAATTTCAGGGCTCTCGACGTGACAAGGCGATGTCCACTTTATTACAAAAATAACTGGTGCCTCAGACCTATAAAACCTGTTGTGAGCAATGGAAAGGACATGTACTATACGCGTAAGGATTTTTAAATGCATTTTACATTTGTTATGGGTAGTACTGTATAATATGCCTACATTGCCTTTCAACCCGTTTACTGCGGCAGACATTCCGCCGCAGCGCGGGCGTTCCACGGAGTGGGCGGGGCTGCGGCGGCCATTGGTCGTGCGCAGCACCCCAGAGGTAGAGCTGCTGGTCGACGCGAGCACCGAACAGGTTAATGCAGTTCAACTTTTGTAGTATCGTAAAGCTTGATGGAGTATTTGAATCTCCTCTTCCTTTCATGTTCCAACGTTTGTTGGATTCCGAACTTCGACCTATGGCATAGTACTGGGTGCCGTTAAAGGGGTGTTGGATAAAATATATAATAAATATGGTTATACAAAAATATAGTGCCAAGAATATCGGAATGTCAAAAATATCAACCGGAATATCAAAGGTAAAAAATATAGTTTTAAGTGTTTTTAATATGGCTGTAAACAATATTGTAAGTAATATCGTTTGTGTTTTGGATGTCATTTATTATACGGTTTGATTTGTTTAATTTTTTTGTGTTTTTACTAAGAGAATTTATTTTGCAATTGTATAATGTATATTTTTAGTGTATTAATGTATAAAAATAATAGATTTATAATTTCTTTTAGCGTTTGGATATTGGGTTTTTAAGAGATATGGGTGGGGAGATTTTTAAATAGTGGATATTTTACTGTATATTGAATGATATGCAAAATATTGTAAAATGTTTACATTTGATCATTTTCTATCAAACATCTATTATAATTTACATATTTTATAGTAAATATTTCAATTTTTTTAACAAAAAATATTAAAATTAAATTTAATTAAGTTTACATTTTCTAATACAATCTTAGAAGTTATGAATTTTGTGAAATAAAAATGCATCATTTAAAATATTTTTTGTCTTTATGTAGAAAATTGTAATTGTAAGAATACACGTTTTATGTAAAATTGATTTTGTATATTTTATTAATATTTTGTATTATGATTTGTGTTGTAGTTTAAAAGTTTAGGAATGGCAGTAAATATTCATAAAGATATTCTGACTAGTGATACAAAATATTATATGTTAATGTTTAAATATGAACCTATAGGTTTGTAGTTTTGGTTAGTGTCATTTTTATGTACATTTTAGTTTATACACTAGAAATTGAGTATGGAGTAATGGTAATGTATAAAAATGTTATTCTGTAGCACTTTGCATGAAGTGTTTTAGATTGTAGTGTAAATAGTAAATGTCCAACACCTGCCTCAAATTGATATAGATTGGAGTGGGAATAGTAAATGTCATCCTTCTCGTTCCCAACTTGTTTTTTAAAATGTTTTACGTTGGAGTGTGATTTATTTGACTTTAAAATCTTTGTGTGGAATCCTTTGTTTAAATTGTAGTTGTATGTAGTAGAAATAGTTTATTTAATCAGTAATGCTGGTGGTTAGAAATATAAAAATAATAGTAATGTTTGTAGTAATATTACTAATTACATATTTTTAGAAGAAAAGATATGTAACATTCTAGTTTTGTTTTCAAAATGTATTTAATGTATGTTTTTATATTTTAAACCTATATATTCCAATTTAAAACTAAACATTTAAAGATGGGTAATTGAAACATTTTAATACATTTTTATTACATAAAAAGTATAAATTATATTTAAAGTATATTGTAGTACAGTTTTCACTTTATTCCCTTGTTTCGCCTTTTATTTACATTTCTTAAATTGTTTCATATACATATTTGCAACATTTTAAACTGTTTTTTTGTATAAAATTGTTTATTTAAAAAAATATTTTTACAACTTTTTTTACTTTTTTTGACAGTTTGTAATAAAAGGTAAATTTTTTCACCCATTCATTTCTATGGGAGACATATATATTTTCTGCATTTAGTAGCCATTTTTGTTTTTTCTGCTACCATCTATTTTGTAGTCTGTAATTTTAAGTCTATTTTCTGGGATCCATGTCACAGTAAGGTGCTGCTATTTGTCAGAACAGGTAAGTCCTCCTTAACGGGTTCTTTAAGGCATTTGACATTGGGTGGAAGTCTAGAGGTTAGTTAACAGTATTTTTTTTTTAATAGTTGTATTAATAGTAGTGTTTTTTGCTAGGATGTAGTTTGGGGTTTTCATACACAATTTTACTTATGTAAATTTATGTTACTGTTCTAATGAATGACACTACAAGGGAAAAGTAAACCGGACTATTTAATGCAAGCCTCCAATCAAATAGGCAACCAACAGCAGCATCCTCTTCCTAGCGTCTCTTGCTCCTCACTCATGGCATTTCCAGCCAGATTCCACATTCCAACACTGACTTAGGAACATGGACACAAGAGCACGAGGCCACCAATACAACACACCTCCCCTCCTTGATAACAACACAAAAACAAATATCGCTAACAATAAGCTCATGCCTAAAGCTAAACAACGATAAAACTGAGCTAATGCTCCTGGGCCCAGCCTCCCCTGCCTCCATAGAGCTGATCTGGCCATCAAGCATGGGAGTGGCCCCACCCCCAAGAGACAACATCAAAAGCTTAGGCGTCTGGCTCGATAAGTCTCTGAGCCTTAACACACAGGCCACCCAGATTTCAGCCATCTGTTTTGGTCTCCTTAGGGTGATCAAGAAAGTCCTTCCCCTCCTTTGCTTCGAGGCCAAACAGACAATCATTCAGGGCCTCATCCAATCTCGTTTGGACTTTAATAACGCCCTCTACTTGGGAGCCCCAGACTACACCCTACAGAAGCTCCAACGCACCCAGAACTGTGCTGCCAGAGCGCTGCTGGGAATCCCTAGGAGGACTTCAATAAAAACCGGCCTAAAGACCCTGCACTGGTTACCTGTCAGGGACAGAGTAAAATTTAAATCGCTCTGCATCGCCCACCAGACATTCTGGGAAACGGGCCCAGACATCAACCGCTCCCTGATTTCTCCCTATAGGCCCAATAAATCCCTCCGCTCCTCAACAGCATTCCTGGCCGAGATCCCCAGAATCCGCAGAACCAGAGCAGGAGAACGCTCCTTTTCGTATAATGTTTCCAAACTCTGGAACTCCCTCCCTCTGCAGCTGAGAAACAATCCCAACCTGACTACTTTTCGCAAACAGCTAAAAACCCTACTGTTTAATGCCTAATAAAGTAACCTCATGAGGGCTTCTTCTGTTTCAGCGCCTGGACGCCTCAGGGCAGCTGCAGCGCTATACAAATCACATTTTCATTTCATTTCATTTCAAAGTCATAGCAGTGATAACGTTAAAAAAAAGTTGAAATACAATATGTGCACATACTAAAAAAACAATCAAAATAACTTTTGAGATCAAAGGCACTCATGCTGAAAACTAAATAACCAAGGTTACAATATCAACACATTACAAAATCCTTGAACTTCAACGGAATTCTAGGTCCACGCTTCCCACAAGTGGAATAATCACTCACTCGAAGCATATCCCCTCTCTTAGGGGCATGAGAAACCTTCACCACGTGAGCAGCGTTCCACCACTATCCATTCTCAGCCATCCTGCACTGCCACCTGGACTAACTTCAACTACTTGACACTGCCAAACTAAACACTGTCTTTCATAAACCCTGGCATTTTGTAACTTGGTGCGTACCCAAGCTCCTCTTTCAAAGGAAAAGAACTTTGTCCCCTTGCAAACATCATATCTTACTTTTGACGTGACTGCTCAATGTTTGCATGCATGTCACCAATGTGTTGCTGGAGATCAAAATTTGACCTAACTGTAGACAAGTTATTTAGTCATGCAGGTTTAAGATAATCATGAGAGAATCTCCCCCCTTCAAATATGAAATTGTGATACCTCTGTTAAACCAAGAGGAGTGTTACTACAAGACCATACCATAACATAACACAGACCACATGTACCACATACAACCCTTCAATAATTATACCTCTCAAACATTCACTATCCAGTCGCTCAAACATTCACTCTCCAGTCTATTAGCTCTCTCCACCTGGCCATTGCTTTTGGCAATCAAGACTACATCTTTTGTGCTTGACAACAGCATCGCTCAAAAACATCACCATCTCCTCTGAAACAAATTACACCACATTATCCGATTCAGATAGAAAGCCATCTCTCAAAAACATCCATCTCAATAGCAGTCTTAGTCATCACTCACAAATTTGACCTCCATCCACCTGGACAAATGAAAAATCGACACTATAGAAAAACGTTGACCATGGGGAAGCATTCAAAAAGGACCTATAAAATACAGATTCGCTCTACTCCAAACTTTCTCTGGACTGCAAAGTCCCACCATTGGCGGTGTCGCAGATTTGAGATTTTTGTCATTAGAAAAGGCAGGTTCTGCCAAGCTCCATCTCTTTCCTTCTCATTCCTCCTAATCTGTAGAAGAAATTCTCCTAGGTGCACTTTCTCAGGAAATGCTCCAAGGATCTGAAATCCGCTCCCCCAAACATCTCTGCTCCAACCCCTCCTTCTGCTTCTAAAGGGACCTCAAATCAATACATACACTAACTTATCTACGGTTCTCAAAGACCCAACCTCCTCAGCTAAATCAGTCGAGACTGTCGTCAGACCGTTAGTCTGTCGCATCACCATTACCTGAATGCTGTACTGTATATACTTACTAGTGACTTTTTTGCTGATACTTAAATTATGTATTGTTTCTACACTTTCTGTGACTTTCTCAACCCTTATGAATCCCCTCATGTAATTCAAGTAAACGTATACAGCTAACAGGTAAAGTGCTCTGATGCCTTCTGGCTTAGCTAGCGTGAACTAAAATTCAAATAAATAAATATTTGTAAACAGAACATTTTACAATAAAATACTCCACATCCCTGTTCATACCCGACTACCAATAGGTTTTCGTCAACTTTTTCTTATTGCAAGTCATTCCCAGGTGACTTTCATCACTGAACTGCAATAGTTTGCATCTGATGTTGCATGGTTGAATCTGTTTATCCTTTCAGAGCAATAAACCAGCCTCAAGGGAAAACTCTTGATTGCAACTTACTATATGGCTGTAAAGTAACAACTTACTATATGGCTGTAAAGTAACAGATAAATAATTTTTCTTCAGGCAACCCTTTCGCCATGTGCTTTACAACGGTCTTCAAAATATTATCCTTTCTTCTCTGTTCTTCTTTACTGATACAATTTGTTTCACCACACATCACTCGCCACCTAACAATCTTCATCCTGTTATCATTCAGCTCCTCCTCCAGATTATCACCTGACCATGTAAGATCAGATAAGCAATCCACTTTTTAGGGCTCTCAAGAGATCCCTCTTTAAGGGGGGTTTAAAAATAGACCTGCAAATTACACACGCTTGTGCGTGTGACTTTCTTTTTGTGGCCTGCTATTGGCCTTTCACTGCTTGCTGTTTTGTAAGGTAGACACCAATAGGCCAGGGGCGGAGGCGGGCGCATAGCTCCGCCCCTGGCCTATTGGTGTCTATAGTGGAGAAGTGTGGCTCACTGGTTAGAGGAGGCAGACCTGGAAGCAGAGGTCAGCCCGGGACCAGGGTTCAATTCCCGGCTCGGCGGGGTCTTGAGTCCTAAATTGTCCATGGAATTGACAATTCTCGCTCCGGTGCCTACTCGATTCACCGGTTCACATTCTGCGACTCTGGGCAATAGCTTGCTTAATCTCCACAACGGCCCCTCGCGGCGGGATGCCTGGCTTTCACCTTGCGGATACCCTGCCGGGGTTATCTCACAGGGGAATACCAGGACGGGTTCCCTAAGCAAGCGCTTAGAAACCGCTCGGTGATTTGCGCTATATAAATTCCTGTACATTTACATATTACGCGCATTTCCTGACATATGCTTTAAATTATCGCGGCCAAAGCATATAAAAGGAAAGGCGCGCGCACCACTTGCGGCTTTGTTTTCCGATCGCATCAGACTTTTAACAGCCTGACGGGGGGAATCGGGCCCAGGAACCGTACTTTCTTGAAGTCTCCTTTTGCATAAAAGTTTCCCTGCTTGCCAAGTGCAGTCTATTCTCCACAGGCTACCTGCACCACATATTTTTATGAGCCTGCATTTAAGCGCACCGACCGGCTCGACAGTGCACATTATGTCAGGGCAGCGCAGGATCGCTAACATTACTGGTGGGAGGAAATGAGGCCCGGCCCAACTGCCACGAGCCCTAACTGCTTCCAGATGGCGACGTGCGCATCGTGTAGGTACCAGGCAGCCGCCCCGCCTGATCACCTCGTTATTAGATTGCTTTCTGCTTTTTGTGTGCCCGTTCTTGGCCCCTCCTTTCAACTATGGGCAACAAGGCAGCTTTTGTGACAGTACCTTTCACTTTATCGTCTCGGGTGCCTTGCAAGCGGCACTGGCACACGCTATCACCACCCGTGGAAGAACTTCCTTTACCCATGTTATGTGGGATCACACGGGATACGGCATGGGCCACGCAGGACGGAGGCCAGGTATGTGACAGGCTGCCACCACGCGCGCTCTTTCACATGCATGTATTTGTGGTGCTCTTCGAACCATGACATTTAACGAACATGTTATTCATGTACAGAGTTTAGATGCCACCGATTTGTCGTTTGATAGTGCTGCAGGCTACCGGTGGGAACTATTAAGCCACTAAATAATGTTCATGTAATCGGCCTGAGCGGGATGAAAATCTGAGACGGCCCTGTGAGAAATGGAATATGTGGCCCAGTGATTACATCATGCCTAGGCAGAAACTCTCGTTTGTCTCGTTCATTGTTTGGACGACTCAGAGCGCTAATTGAATCTGAGGAGGGCAGAAGCTTTGGGGGAGGGTGGCAGAAGAGGGATGGTGGAAGTAGGCGACCATTCTCTAGCGATACTCCTACGTGTTGTTTTAATGCAGGGACATTATTCTGTTCTTGCTTCTGTGGAGAGAGGAGTAGCTTCTAGTGACGTAGTGCGCCGCTTCGTGTATCTGTGATGTTTACTATGATATCCCACTGCACCCAGTTGCAGCTAATTACTGATTACATGCAGTAGATGAGTAGGTGCAGCGCCTGCTGCAGAGATCCGTGACCTTGTGCGTTACATGTTAGAACAGCCGCCGGGCAAAAGTCTGCCTTTAATCTTTTTTAGGTCGGTAAAAATGTGCAGTGGATCAATTCAGGGGGGGGGGGGAAGATGCTGAATAATAAACAGCCAACTGACCGGTGACCACTTCTTCGCCTTTCAGATCCTTCCCTACCCATCATTCTATCCCTACTCTAAACTCTACTAAACACACAAACATTCAAGATCATATAGTCGTACGGCTAGATCGGACGAGTCTTGTCACGGACGCTCAACATTCTGTGAGCAAATCACTTACTATCCCCCTACCTAACAAAAATGAATGTTTCCTTCTGTTAAGAAACCGGTGCTCATGTAAAGCGCTCTGATATCTTCGGGTCTAGTTCCTGCTATTTAAAACTCTAAAACAAAATATAAAAAAATGCACAAAGGAATGAAAAAAATAGTATTCTACTATTAAACTTTAATGTTGGGCTCCAGATTAGCGTGATACTTGCTGCAAAGCACTTAAACGCCTCGTCAAGGGTGTTAAACGCTATATAAATACAATTTACAAAATGGGGTGGCTTACAACTTGAAAGTGCACCTTCAGCTCGCATACGAAACGTTATATAAACATTTTCGTTTTTTTGTGCAAGTAATTTTACTAATAGTGAGGTCTGATCATGCCACTTAGTGCTACGTTTGCAGGTTGAAAGTGCTGTTTATACCAGGTGTTATTTTCTCGTGGCAACAAGTGGTACTGTTTTCATCAACATCAATTGAGGAAAGGCGGAGTTTGCACGTGACTTGCTTTTGTACACAGGTGAGCAGCGACTGAGCTACTGTAACCCCTGCAATGCTGCAATTAACCCGTTCTGTGCACTGCATTTTGCAACTTATTCTTTATTGGGTGGGGGATGGGGGCCTGCACGGTTTTAAAAAGGCGCTTTAAACAGCCAGGCAAGTGCCAATCGCTGTGAAATGTGAATCTTTCAGCCTTTATAACGGTGTCCCAGATCGACATGGCTAAATATTCTACAAAGTAAATCATATGTATGGGCTCTTTTTACAGGTTTTTTTTAATGTGATTTGGAACAATTAGAAGAACTAATTTTAACAAGCATGTCAGTTGCTTGTTTACACTTATGAAACATGTTGCAGTTGTGCAGATTATAATAGTAACAAGACGTGTTGGCTTATGCTGGGGTAGCAGACCAAAAACATGGCAGAAACGGCTGACACTGCGGGTATATTCCCCAAACTGGCACGCACGACTGCAATTAATGATACCCTTCACAACTGTGAGAACATGAGTTTACAATAAGTGAAGGGATAGGTGTTGGGCGAAGCTATATTTTTTTAATGTAATGCACAGCACTGCAATGAGCGAAAATGTTGCATATTACGCGAAATATATCACGCCAGTCGCCTGGATGGAAATTGTATGCAAGGGCATATATCGCGTAATAAAGTAATGCCGAGCACCGGCTGGGGAGAGACTAGTGCAGGCAGGAAATATCTCTTGTTTTTTAGGATGTGTGCCCTGCGGACCGCCCTTCTCCACACCCCGCCTCACCCCAGCCCTTTTCCGTGCCTCCCTGGAAGTTCCAGCTGCAGGGGAGGGGGCTCTCTGCCCCTGCAGGCTTCTGCTGTCTCCCGATCCCTTGCTCCAGTGCTTTCAATGGAGAATTCGCAGTGTTTGTACCTGCTGTGAGCTCAACCGCTGGCAGTGCTTGCCTTATCAATAACATTGCTGTGCTCCTTAGAAATGCCAGCCCGCTTTCCCTGCAAAGAAGTCGGGTAGGCGCTCCGCATCTCCCGATACTTACTCCCCAGAATATATGGCACTATCTGTCCCATTGAAGCTATAAAAGCGGCAGTGGCTTTAAAGCGTCAGTACTGGTTTCATCTGCCCAACTGAAAGACACCTTTTGAAGCACTTCCCAAAATGTGCATTAACATCAGAACACATCGCCCAAACAAACACCACCGCAATTAACTATATTTTATTGCCTTGTACTGTATTTAAACACAGAGGGGCAACATATCCGAACCTGTGGGAGCAAGGTCAGTAACTATAAACGTAAGGTTAAGCACAAGCCCCTGTTGCGGATGCCTTAGCCTATTCACCTACCAAACTGTGTCTGTGTATCTCTGTGTGTCTCAGTCTGTTTGTGCCTGTCTGTCTCTGTGTGTGCGTTTCTCTTTATGTATACGAGTTTGTGTCTGTGTGCGTCTCTGTCTTGTGTGCATATCTCTATCTGCGCGTGTTTTTTGCTGTGTGCGCGTTTCTGTATCGGTGTCTGTGTGCATCTCTATGTGCGCTTTTCTGTCTCTCGGTGCACATCTGTCTTGGTGAGCGTGTCTCTTTCTGCGTGTATTTTTCTGTATGTGCGTCTCTATATGTGCATTTGTCTCTGTAAGTACGTCTCTTCTCTGTGTGCATCTTTGTTTCTATGTGTGTCTGTCTGTGTGTGCGTCTGTCAGTCTCTCTGTGCGTGACTGTGCGTGTGTGTGTATGTTTCTATGTGCATGTCTGTCGTTCTGTGTGCGTTTGTGTGTGTTTGTCTCTGTGTGTATCTATGCATGTGTCTCTGTATGTTTGTCTCTGTGTATATGTCTACTGTTAGCCTCACTGGCAATGTAAACATGGCATGGGAACGCTATAATACATACTTACTCCACAGATGCATACAAACCTGCCATTCCCTAACACACACAGTACACAAACCAACAAAGATATCCAGCTAAATATAAACAATGCCAAATTCTCTAACTCTAACTAATGCGAGACCTGTTGCATTGCAAATGCTTGTTTGTTCCTGCTACCAGGAATATACTCCACATCAAAGTGATATTCCAGAAGTTTTACACTTAATCAGATTATCCTGGCTGTTGCAATCGTGGCATGAACATTAGAACCACTGATAATTGATACCAACAGTTTGTGATAAGTTCATAATAAGACTTTGGTTCCCCCTCACATAGGCTGTTTAATTATTCTACTTACCACACACAGGCCAACATTTCACACTCCTTTACAAAATAGAGAGATTCCCGTAGCCTGATTGTGCACGAAGCAAGAGCAATAATGCATTCAGAATTGTCATTCCTCTGAGATACAGCTGCACCTAGACCTGTACTAATAGAATTAACAGTAATGCAGAAGGACATTTCGCGAAAAGTATGGGGACAACCATAGCGCATTAGCAAGCCCCCTTCTGATAAAAGCATTTTTATATGAAAACTTTGAGCTTTTTCAACAAACTAAACTGAACCAATCCCCCAGCTAAACGTGCAAAAAAGTATTCTGCCCAAGCACAGGCTTGCACGTGTTTCTCATATTGATGAAATATATTTTAGTCATCCTGATTGGTTGTCAGCACCAGCTTGTCACAGTGCAATACATCTTTATCTTCATCAGATGCCTGCTTATCAGTAGGATAAAAATGCATTAAATGAGTTTTCCTTGAAAGAAATCCACGTAGCTATAACCAAAAGTTGCGCGCGCAACTGCCCCATTGGCAACTTAATTGTCGAACAAGCTGATCCTCTGGGCAGAGGCCCAAAGCACAGCAATTTCACGAGAGGAGGCAAGAGGCCTCTGCAAACATTCCATTTCAGTGGAATAGCCATGATGAGCCAGCTTTAAATCACCATCAAGGTCGTCTCTGGCCTTCCCTGAAAACACAATTTAATACAATTCCAATAGGTACCCACTACCACATCCTCTGGCATCTCTAGGTTGATTTCTAAAGCAATGGCACCTCAGCCTAGTTCCTGACCAACAGTCTCCCCCTACCCCTCTTATCTACGTGGACCACACTACACTGCCCGCTGCTCCTCCTGGTCATCCACCTGAATCTCTCCATGAGCAGCAGCCCCCAACATGCTCACCTTCTAGTACCTATATATCAAGCCAATTTATTCACCCCAGTTTATATCGCCCGTTAATTCTCATATGAATATTTCATATTCTAAAGCTCTACCCATGTCTTATGCCTATAAATATTGGATTATGTACACTGTCTGTAATTTACATCTACTCATGCTTTTTTGCATTATCAGAGTCTGAACAGTCACCGACGACACCCTCACCACCGCTGAGCACATGCACTTCCAGTTCCACACCGACCCCAACACCACCCTCAGAGGAACACTCGTCTACAGACCACCCGGACCATGAACACAGTTAAGCGACACCATCGCCGACCTCGTCAGCACCCACGCCCTCGCCTCCACAGACTACATCCTCCTCGGGGACCTGAACTTCCACATCGAGAACGACGACTCCAACTCCACTGCCCTGATCGACACCCTCGGACTCAAACAGCTCGTGACGACACCCACCCACGCCGATGGACACACGCTGGACCCCATCTTTTCCACAAGCCCTCACGTCTCCTTCAACCACACCACCAAACCCCACTGGACTGACCACAGATGCGTCCACTTCACCTTCAGGAAACCAACAGCACACCACTGCACCCGTCAACTGCCACGCCGCTGCTGGGGCAAAGTCACCAAGGACCAACCACCCTTGCCCTGAACCCACCCGCCGATCCCACCGACCCAGATGCCGCCGCGACCAACCTCAAACGGTGGATCAACGACTGCGCCAACACCCTCGCGCCGCTCAAAACATCCACACCAACAAGAAAGTAGTCTGGTTCACCGAAGACCTCCGGATCTCCAAGCACACCTGTCGGAAGTTGGAGAAGAAATGGCTCCACGACCGAACACCAGACAGCCACATAGCCCACAAGAATGCCACCTGCAGACACCACCAACTCATCAGGACCGCCAAGAGGATCGCCTTCAAGGACCGCCTAGACAATAACGCACACAACACCAAAGAGCTCTTCAGCATCGTGAAAGAACTCTCCAACCCCAGCTCCAACACCAACGACATCCCACCTTCACAAGACCTGTGGGACTCCCTTGCCACCTTCTTTCACCGCAAGATAGCCGACATCCACGACAGCTTCAACTCCGACACCCTGGCACCCACCACCGAATCCACCACCCCTGCGACCACCTCCCACACCAATCGCCTGACCACCTGGTCCTACGTCGGCGACTAAGACACCATCCACACCATGAACTCCATCCACTCCGGATCCCCTTCAGACCCCTGCCCTTACCACATCTACGATAAACCAAGAAAATTACCAATATTGCCACCTTACTTAATTGATGGATCTCGGGTGATCCCTCGAATGACTGAATTAAACAGTGATTCTCAGTGAGCCAAGTCTCAACTGAATTGATTTTATTTTTATTTTTAACTTAGATGCATTAATTTCAGTTCAATATGCAATCTTTTTGTTTTTTGATTACAGAGAACTAGGAACAATTCATTAGTTCCACAGTGAGCACAGGTATTATAACAAATAAAGACATGTACGGACAAAACTTTAAATGACAAAATCACGGCTAGCACTCGTCATTCATACCACACAAAACAATCAAGATATGATACATTTATATACACTCTATACAATGTCACAATTCAAGTATAAACACAGCATTGGAAAACAGTAAATACACAATGTAATCCTTTTTTTTGAAAGATTAAAAGATCCTAATGCTGAATAGAGGTCTACGCGTTTCGATAACCCCTGGTTGTGGGGAAATCTCATCAGGACCGTGTGCCTGTGAATGGAGAACGAGAAACAATCAGAATGGGGGGCAGAACCGACTTCTTCACAACACTACAGAGTGAGAAGAGAACTAATCCTACCTCTTAGTAGTTGACTTTGCTTTTGTGGTTGACACTGTTGATGAAAAAGAGGTTGGTATTAAACCTCTAAAATGCCAGTGTCCAGAGGGCACTCTTTCAATCACACCAGAGAAAACAATCACTCGTGTCTACTTACATCTTGTTACGCCTACTGCGGCTGATAGTTGAACTTGAAAGGAGGTTAAGTTGGTACGGATAGCTGTGGGGTGAAGGAATTGGATTTTTTAACTTGACGGAAGGGACGACTTAGTTTCTTGTATTAATTGTTAGACAGCAATTGGGGAACTTACTGTAACTCTTTTAAGCGCAGAGGTTTTATATGTGTCCCAATTCTTGTTTTTGCTCAGTCGCGTGCTCCAATTTTCCTGTGGATGGAAGCGGAGCGTGAGTCAGGTGTCTGAATCTATTAAAAACGGATCGTCTAGCTTGTATAGTAAACTAGCTTGTGCAGGCGTCTTACCTGAAAGCGTTGAGTCCGCTGTCTTACTCGGGGGGTCTGCGCTCATCGATCTCTGTTCGCTTAGTCCAGTGACCGGCACCTTCCAGTCGGTGGCTAAGCTCTCGCGTTTGAGCCGGTTTAAAAATCACTTCCTGGTTCCCCGAGGGTTCTGGGGATTGTAGTTCCTTCGCCCGTTGTTATGGAGACGGGCTACGTTTCAAGTGTAGATTACGGTGAATCTGGGTCTCTAAGGGAAACAGCACGTTAAATCTCAGTTTCTTATTATCATCAGTCTGTTACAGACGATAAAGTTCGGAGAGTTCATTAAGACCATTTGTGGCGGAGTTGAATTTAACTATCAACATAGCTTCCATATGTGATAGTTTCTCTTCCATGTCTCCACCTCTGGGGTCTTTCTCAATTTTCGCAATTACTGTCCATCTCAGCTCGTCAACGGTGTGTTTGTGTTTTATCCAATGGTTTACCAGTGGGGCCGTTAAAACATTATTTTTAATGCGCGATTTATGCTGGGTGATGCGACATCTCACTTCTTGACTTGTTTTGCCGATGTAGATTTTATTGCACGGGCATTTGATTCCATAAACTACAAACTTGGATTTGCAATTTGAAAATTTGTCATGTTTCCACGAAATCTGTTTGTGCTGGAACAGATTCCCTTCCTCAGTGCTAGCACAGCAGATACAGGAGCCACATCTGTGGTGGCCTTGGATCGGTGGTAATCCAAGCATGGTGCTGATTGTTGGAGCGTTCGTTTTTACTGCTGCTCGGACTAAGTGGTTGGCTACGCTTTGGTCCTTTTTAAAGGCAAATAAGGGTTTGTCTTTTAGTGTCTCATCGATATTTTCTACTAGGTGCCAATTCTGCAAGATTGTTTTTTTGAATTCATTTGAGTTCGGGCAGAATGTGGA
The DNA here is from genome assembly GCF_964263255.1 of Lissotriton vulgaris. NCBI lineage: Eukaryota > Metazoa > Chordata > Amphibia > Caudata > Salamandridae > Lissotriton > Lissotriton vulgaris. Next base: position 84,595,436 of record NC_141694.1, read on the forward strand.
GACACATACCATCCTTTTTTGAGGTGGTTTGACCTTATTCGTTAGAAGTGTATCTCGAGGAATCCACCATACTCTTTTCATTGTTCGTCGGAGGAGTTTGATGGGGTAGCCTCTTTGGGAAAGTCTTTCAGTCAATGTACCAGCATGTAGAAAATATGCATCTTTATAAGAGCAATTTCTCTTGATCCGTAGGTATTGGGAAAAAGGAAGATTCTCTTTCAGGTTCCGTGGGTGACTACTAGTGAAATGTAATGCCTTGTTTCTGTCCGTCAGTTTTTTGAACAGTGTTGTGACTCCAACTTATCGACGACGTGTTTATGACATGGAAAGGGACGGAAGAAGAACTTAAAGGATTTCACCTCTGGTTGAACACAAGAACGGAAGAGATCAAATTCACCATTAATTACTCTAAAATCAAAATGGCATTTCTTGACGTCGAAGTGTACCCGACAGATGATGGTCTGGTCACAACACTGTTCAAAAAACTGACGGACAGAAACAAGGCATTACATTTCACTAGTAGTCACCCACGGAACCTGAAAGAGAATCTTCCTTTTTCCCAATACCTACGGATCAAGAGAAATTGCTCTTATAAAGATGCATATTTTCTACATGCTGGTACATTGACTGAAAGACTTTCCCAAAGAGGCTACCCCATCAAACTCCTCCGACGAACAATGAAAAGAGTATGGTGGATTCCTCGAGATACACTTCTAACGAATAAGGTCAAACCACCTCAAAAAAGGATGGTATGTGTCTCCACATTCTGCCCGAACTCAAATGAATTCAAAAAAACAATCTTGCAGAATTGGCACCTAGTAGAAAATATCGATGAGACACTAAAAGACAAACCCTTATTTGCCTTTAAAAAGGACCAAAGCGTAGCCAACCACTTAGTCCGAGCAGCAGTAAAAACGAACGCTCCAACAATCAGCACCATGCTTGGATTACCACCGATCCAAGGCCACCACAGATGTGGCTCCTGTATCTGCTGTGCTAGCACTGAGGAAGGGAATCTGTTCCAGCACAAACAGATTTCGTGGAAACATGACAAATTTTCAAATTGCAAATCCAAGTTTGTAGTTTATGGAATCAAATGCCCGTGCAATAAAATCTACATCGGCAAAACAAGTCAAGAAGTGAGATGTCGCATCACCCAGCATAAATCGCGCATTAAAAATAATGTTTTAACGGCCCCACTGGTAAACCATTGGATAAAACACAAACACACCGTTGACGAGCTGAGATGGACAGTAATTGCGAAAATTGAGAAAGACCCCAGAGGTGGAGACATGGAAGAGAAACTATCACATATGGAAGCTATGTTGATAGTTAAATTCAACTCCGCCACAAATGGTCTTAATGAACTCTCCGAACTTTATCGTCTGTAACAGACTGATGATAATAAGAAACTGAGATTTAACGTGCTGTTTCCCTTAGAGACCCAGATTCACCGTAATCTACACTTGAAACGTAGCCCGTCTCCATAACAACGGGCGAAGGAACTACAATCCCCAGAACCCTCGGGGAACCAGGAAGTGATTTTTAAACCGGCTCAAACGCGAGAGCTTAGCCACCGACTGGAAGGTGCCGGTCACTGGACTAAGCGAACAGAGATCGATGAGCGCAGACCCCCCGAGTAAGACAGCGGACTCAACGCTTTCAGGTAAGACGCCTGCACAAGCTAGTTTACTATACAAGCTAGACGATCCGTTTTTAATAGATTCAGACACCTGACTCACGCTCCGCTTCCATCCACAGGAAAATTGGAGCACGCGACTGAGCAAAAACAAGAATTGGGACACATATAAAACCTCTGCGCTTAAAAGAGTTACAGTAAGTTCCCCAATTGCTGTCTAACAATTAATACAAGAAACTAAGTCGTCCCTTCCGTCAAGTTAAAAAATCCAATTCCTTCACCCCACAGCTATCCGTACCAACTTAACCTCCTTTCAAGTTCAACTATCAGCCGCAGTAGGCGTAACAAGATGTAAGTAGACACGAGTGATTGTTTTCTCTGGTGTGATTGAAAGAGTGCCCTCTGGACACTGGCATTTTAGAGGTTTAATACCAACCTCTTTTTCATCAACAGTGTCAACCACAAAAGCAAAGTCAACTACTAAGAGGTAGGATTAGTTCTCTTCTCACTCTGTAGTGTTGTGAAGAAGTCGGTTCTGCCCCCCATTCTGATTGTTTCTCGTTCTCCATTCACAGGCACACGGTCCTGATGAGATTTCCCCACAACCAGGGGTTATCGAAACGCGTAGACCTCTATTCAGCATTAGGATCTTTTAATCTTTCAAAAAAAAGGATTACATTGTGTATTTACTGTTTTCCAATGCTGTGTTTATACTTGAATTGTGACATTGTATAGAGTGTATATAAATGTATCATATCTTGATTGTTTTGTGTGGTATGAATGACGAGTGCTAGCCGTGATTTTGTCATTTAAAGTTTTGTCCGTACATGTCTTTATTTGTTATAATACCTGTGCTCACTGTGGAACTAATGAATTGTTCCTAGTTCTCTGTAATCAAAAAACAAAAAGATTGCATATTGAACTGAAATTAATGCATCTAAGTTAAAAATAAAAATAAAATCAATTCAGTTGAGACTTGGCTCACTGAGAATCACTGTTTAATTCAGTCATTCGAGGGATCACCCGAGATCCATCAATTAAGTAAGGTGGCAATATTGGTAATTTTCTTGGTTTATCATTGTTTAGTTGAGGCTTGTCCTTATTGCCAGTTAGCCCAGACCCTGTTCTTGGTGTTACTTACCACATCTACAACAGAGCCAGCACAACCATCGCCCCCCACCTCCGTAAAACAATCAACAGCTCCTTTGAGACAGCAACCTTCCCGGAAAGCTGGAAGCACGCCGAGATCAGCACCCTTCTGATGAAGCCCAAGGCGGACCCCCAAGGACCTCAAGAATTTCCGGCCCATCTCCCTGCTCCCGTTCCCGGCAAAAGTGACAGAGAAGATTGTCAACAAACAGCTAACCCGCAACCTCGAAGACAACAACATCCTGGACCCTTCCCAATCCGGCTTCCGCAGCAACCACAGCACCGAGACCACCCTCATCGCTGCCACTGACATCAGGATCCTGATGGACAAGGGAGAAACAGCCGCCCTCATCCTCCTGGACCGATCAGCAGCCTTTGACACAGTTTGCCACCGCAACCTATCAGCACGCCTCCATGACGCCGGAATTCAAGAGAAGGCCCTGGCCTGGACCACATCCTTCCTCTCCGGCAGAACCCAGAGCGTCCGCCTCCCACCCTTCCACTCAAAAACCACCAAGAGAACCCAGAGCGTCCGCCTCCCACCCTTCCACTCAAAAACCAGCAAGATCTGCGGCGTCCCACAGGGATCCTCCCTCAGCCCGACGCTGTTCAATATTTACATCGATTTACAAAAGGGGGTGGTGATGAACAGAGTGTCTGAATTGAGCAGACCACTCTTACCCAGTCCAAAGATCAGGGCTTGATCCATCACCGTTATTTATCTCACTGCCCCATCCCAGCTCAGAATCTGGCTATATGCAAATCAGTCTGTCCCTGGCCCAGTGCATCATGGGAACAGGGCAGACTAAACTACCAAGCCAATTCTTTACCAGAAAGGAGACAAGCTACCGGGGACCGGTTTCTGGCATTTCAGCCTCTTCGGCCCGGCTTGCTTGAATCCTGATGGAGCAGTGAGAAAGGGACTCATGTCTGAGTATACCCTGCCACACCTATAGTGGCCAAAATCGATTTACAAAAGGGGGTGGTGATGAACAGAGTGTCTGAATTGAGCAGACCACTCTTACCCAGTCCAAAGATCAGGGCTTGATCCATCACCGTTATTTATCTCACTGCCCCATCCCAGCTCAGAATCTGGCTATATGCAAATCAGTCTGTCCCTGGCCCAGTGCATCATGGGAACAGGGCAGACTAAACTACCAAGCCAATTCTTTACCAGAAAGGAGACAAGCTACCGGGGACCGGTTTCTGTCCTTTCAGCCTCTTCGGCCCGGCTTGCTTGAATCCTGATGGAGCAGTGAGAAAGGGACTCATGTCTGAGTATACCCTGCCACACCTATAGTGGCCAAAATCGATTTACAAAAGGGGGTGGTGATGAACAGAGTGTCTGAATTGAGCAGACCACTCTTACCCAGTCCAAAGATCAGGGCTTGATCCATCACCGTTATTTATCTCACTGCCCCATCCCAGCTCAGAATCTGGCTATATGCAAATCAGTCTGTCCCTGGCCCAGTGCATCATGGGAACAGGGCAGACTAAACTACCAAGCCAATTCTTTACCAGAAAGGAGACAAGCTACCGGGGACCGGTTTCTGGCATTTCAGCCTCTTCGGCCCGGCTTGCTTGAATCCTGATGGAGCAGTGAGAAAGGGACTCATGTCTGAGTATACCCTGCCACACCTATAGTGGCCAAAATCGATTTACAAAAGGGGGTGGTGATGAACAGAGTGTCTGAATTGAGCAGACCACTCTTACCCAGTCCAAAGATCAGGGCTTGATCCATCACCGTTATTTATCTCACTGCCCCATCCCAGCTCAGAATCTGGCTATATGCAAATCAGTCTGTCCCTGGCCCAGTGCATCATGGGAACAGGGCAGACTAAACTACCAAGCCAATTCTTTACCAGAAAGGAGACAAGCTACCGGGGACCGGTTTCTGGCATTTCAGCCTCTTCGGCCCGGCTTGCTTGAATCCTGATGGAGCAGTGAGAAAGGGACTCATGTCTGAGTATACCCTGCCACACCTATAGTGGCCAAAATCGATTTACAAAAGGGGGTGGTGATGAACAGAGTGTCTGAATTGAGCAGACCACTCTTACCCAGTCCAAAGATCAGGGCTTGATCCATCACCGTTATTTATCTCACTGCCCCATCCCAGCTCAGAATCTGGCTATATGCAAATCAGTCTGTCCCTGGCCCAGTGCATCATGGGAACAGGGCAGACTAAACTACCAAGCCAATTCTTTACCAGAAAGGAGACAAGCTACCGGGGACCGGTTTCTGGCATTTCAGCCTCTTCGGCCCGGCTTGCTTGAATCCTGATGGAGCAGTGAGAAAGGGACTCATGTCTGAGTATACCCTGCCACACCTATAGTGGCCAAAATCGATTTACAAAAGGGGGTGGTGATGAACAGAGTGTCTGAATTGAGCAGACCACTCTTACCCAGTCCAAAGATCAGGGCTTGATCCATCACCGTTATTTATCTCACTGCCCCATCCCAGCTCAGAATCTGGCTATATGCAAATCAGTCTGTCCCTGGCCCAGTGCATCATGGGAACAGGGCAGACTAAACTACCAAGCCAATTCTTTACCAGAAAGGAGACAAGCTACCGGGGACCGGTTTCTGGCATTTCAGCCTCTTCGGCCCGGCTTGCTTGAATCCTGATGGAGCAGTGAGAAAGGGACTCATGTCTGAGTATACCCTGCCACACCTATAGTGGCCAAAATCGATTTACAAAAGGGGGTGGTGATGAACAGAGTGTCTGAATTGAGCAGACCACTCTTACCCAGTCCAAAGATCAGGGCTTGATCCATCACCGTTATTTATCTCACTGCCCCATCCCAGCTCAGAATCTGGCTATATGCAAATCAGTCTGTCCCTGGCCCAGTGCATCATGGGAACAGGGCAGACTAAACTACCAAGCCAATTCTTTACCAGAAAGGAGACAAGCTACCGGGGACCGGTTTCTGGCATTTCAGCCTCTTCGGCCCGGCTTGCTTGAATCCTGATGGAGCAGTGAGAAAGGGACTCATGTCTGAGTATACCCTGCCACACCTATAGTGGCCAAAATCGATTTACAAAAGGGGGTGGTGATGAACAGAGTGTCTGAATTGAGCAGACCACTCTTACCCAGTCCAAAGATCAGGGCTTGATCCATCACCGTTATTTATCTCACTGCCCCATCCCAGCTCAGAATCTGGCTATATGCAAATCAGTCTGTCCCTGGCCCAGTGCATCATGGGAACAGGGCAGACTAAACTACCAAGCCAATTCTTTACCAGAAAGGAGACAAGCTACCGGGGACCGGTTTCTGGCATTTCAGCCTCTTCGGCCCGGCTTGCTTGAATCCTGATGGAGCAGTGAGAAAGGGACTCATGTCTGAGTATACCCTGCCACACCTATAGTGGCCAAAATCGATTTACAAAAGGGGGTGGTGATGAACAGAGTGTCTGAATTGAGCAGACCACTCTTACCCAGTCCAAAGATCAGGGCTTGATCCATCACCGTTATTTATCTCACTGCCCCATCCCAGCTCAGAATCTGGCTATATGCAAATCAGTCTGTCCCTGGCCCAGTGCATCATGGGAACAGGGCAGACTAAACTACCAAGCCAATTCTTTACCAGAAAGGAGACAAGCTACCGGGGACCGGTTTCTGGCATTTCAGCCTCTTCGGCCCGGCTTGCTTGAATCCTGATGGAGCAGTGAGAAAGGGACTCATGTCTGAGTATACCCTGCCACACCTATAGTGGCCAAAATCGATTTACAAAAGGGGGTGGTGATGAACAGAGTGTCTGAATTGAGCAGACCACTCTTACCCAGTCCAAAGATCAGGGCTTGATCCATCACCGTTATTTATCTCACTGCCCCATCCCAGCTCAGAATCTGGCTATATGCAAATCAGTCTGTCCCTGGCCCAGTGCATCATGGGAACAGGGCAGACTAAACTACCAAGCCAATCTCTTGACTGGGTGAGAGTATTCTGTTTAATTCAGAGACTCTGTCCCTCACCACCCCTTGTTGTAAATATTTTTGTCCACCCTAAGCGTGGAAGGGTATACTCAGATGTGAGTCCCTTGCTCATTGCACCATCAGGATTCAAGCAAGCCGGGCCGAAGAGGCTGAAATGCCAGAAACCGGTCCCCGGTAGCTTGTTTCCTTCCCAGTGTAAGAATTGGCTTTTGTAGTTTGGTTTGCCCTGTTCCCATCATGCACTGGGACAGGAACAGACTAATTTGCATACAGCCAGGTTCTGAAACTGGGATGGTGCAGTGAGCTAAAAAACGGTGTTGGATCTAGCCCTGATCTCTTGACTGGGTGAGAGTATTCTGTTTAATTCAGAGACTCTGTCCCTCACCACCCCTTGTTGTAAATATGTTCAATATTTACATGGCACCGCTCGCCCACGTCTCACGACAACACAACCTCAACATCATCTCCTACGCTGACGACACCTAGCTGATCATATCCCTCACCGAAGACCCCCACACTGCCAAAGCCAACCTCCACAGAGGAATGAAGGCTGTAGCTGACTGGATGAAGGACAGCAGATTAAAGCTGAATTCAGACAAAACGGAGGTCCTCCTTCTCGGACCCACCCCTTCAGCCTGGGACGACTCTTGGTGGCCCACATCGCCAGGCACAGCCCCTAAACCCACAGACCACGCACGCAACCTGGGGGTCATCCTCGACTCCACCCTCTCCATGACCAGGCAAGTCAACGCAGTCTCCGCGTCCTGTTTCAACACCCCCCGTATGCTCCGCTGGATCTTCAAGTGGATCCCTCCCGACACAAGAAAGACCGTCACCCAGGTCTCGCCATCAGCAGACTAGACTACAGGAACACCCTCTACTCGGGAACAACCAAGCTCCTGAAACGACTACAACCAGTCTAGAACGCCTCAGCACGACTGATCCTCGACATCCCCTGACACAGCCACATCACACCCCACCTGAGAGGCCTGCACTGGCTCTCAGTCAACAAGAGGATCACCTTCAAACTCCTCATCCACGCACACAAAGCACTACACAACACCGGACCTACTTACCTCAACAACCGACTCAGCTTCCACACCCCCACCCGAAGCCTCCGCTCTGCCAACCTCGCCCTCGCCACAGTCCCTCGTATCCAGAAACCCACCGGCGGCTGCAGATTCTTCTCCTACCTCGCCGCCAAGACCTGGAATGCTCTCCCTACCAGCCTACGACAGACTCAGGACCTGCTGGCATTCAGAAGACTCCTCAAGACCTGGCTCTTCGACCAGTACCCCCCCTCCCCTCAGACCCTCACGGGTATGTAGCGCGCTTTACAAGTGCAATGATTGATTGATAATGTCAATACTGCTTGTAGCAGTAATGCCTACTGAAAACGCATGACGGAAATCACATCTCTCAGATGTTGCTCAAAAGAAATCCCGCATCTATGCAGGTGCTAATAGATGTCGTCAAAATAAAGATAGTTGTGGGTTGGTAAGGCATCAGTGATGTCTAGATCATTATACTGCTAAAGCAACAAAAGGGAAATGAAAGCTATTTGATATTTCAAAGCTGTGAATACCCCACTAGCCTAGGTAAAAAAAAAATAACAGGAGTTGCTTTAATTAGATCAGCAATCGTACTTAGCAAGGTAATGAGCTAAAACAGAATAATTTTTTAAAATGGATAAATGAGGAAAGCTCAGCACGAGTTATGTGTTCCAAATTCTAGGCAAATTTACAGATACCATTTTAAGTTGTTCCTTGCTTCCGAATGAAGAAGCAACGTTCTTTGTAAAATCCATTGTCTGCCTAGGGCAGAGCGAGCTTTAATTTGAGGCAAGCTCCTTTGCCTCAACACCTATCCTCGTCCCATGTTAAAAAAACCAACTTTATAGGAGTAAACCATAGTTGATTCCAAACTAGATGTCTGATAGCGGTATATTCATATGTTTTTTGATTGCTATAAGCACAGCCATGTGTAGCCTAGATGCAAATTGGTAAACCAGGAAATGTACACCTATGCCTTATATCATGATCTGACTCGGGGCCAGATTACTTGTTTGGCTGTTTTACCACCATACCACGGTGGAAGTCCCAAGAAGGCTGTTTTGGCGGCGGTCTCCCGCAGTGTTTCTGACAGTGGGGGATATTTTTTCATGTCTATCAATGCAGGTATGTGTATTTTGACTGCACAAGTGTTCAATGTACACATATGCATAAAACGGGAAACAATACCTACTACGAATACTTTCCCCATTGCTGGAGTTCGGACCATGTGTGTCCAGTCAATGGGTAAGTACAGCAAAACGGACATACCTGGATTTTGGCACCAACAGGGTTGTTTCGTTTCTTCAGATGCTGCTGTTACGGGCGCCCTGGAGGAAGGGATCCATGTGGGAGACTGGTGGGAAGAAAAGTGAATGGGTCAGTATGCAGCCCATTTGCTGGCAGTGGTGGTGGTACTCTGGTGGCATTTCTTTTGTTCTGCACACCGCAAACATCATAATGAGGTAGGCAGACGGACCACCAACTAGGCGGCGGGGTTTACAACGTTGTTTCGGCGGTGGTTCCCCTACCGCCAACCTCGTAATCAGGCCCGTGGTCATCTGCAGTGTATCAACTTTGGAATACAGTTTTGAATGACCCCCCCCCCCCCCCACACCCTGTTTAGGAAAATGCAGAAACTTGTAGTGGGTGAGCCTGTAAGAGGAAGCACAAGGATAGTAAAGAGACACCGCTAGGAGAAGCATACAAAATCATTTTAGTAACTTTTAGCACGCTATTCATCTCTGAATTCTCCCAATGGGCACCATTGCTTCCCAAGAGGGCTAGTATTATCACCACCTCATCCCCAAGCAGAAATGCTGCCTAAAAGTCACCCATCACTCTCTCCTGTAAATCTTTTAATGGACATACGATCTTTACATGAGCAAATAAAAAATGTCTTTTCTCATAGAAATGTACTTTGGCTCACACAATGTCCAACTGATACCTTTACACTCCTAGCACAGGTAATCTGTTAGTCTGTATAATTTCCTTTGGATTTTAAAGGGTGTGTAGTTCAGCAAAGTCAGGAGTTTTAAGATGGCCGTGCTGACTATTTTCAATCCGCCACCCTTTAGGCATTTTGGCCACCTCCATGTTGTATTCAAATCTCAGAGGACCAGTTGACTACTAAAAGTTGGACTTTTCTTGGGTGCATCCATATTGGTGATCAGTGTCTTCTCCAAAGCTGGTTTTGGAGTCTGCTGCAACTTGAGTTCTGTCAAATCCTTTGGCTTTGACGTTCACGATGCCAGCAGCACTGTTATCTGATTTGATAACAGGCTGAATATTTTTTTTTTTTTTGGAAGACCTTTATTGTTCAAACGTTCACAGTACACAGCTTCTGGCCTACAACCCGGGGGCCGGCCGCCATCGTATTGACATGCATGGTGTTGGACTCGTTACACAGCCTCTTTGCCGCCATCCCGGGGGCGCGGCGTCAGTTTACTGTCACCCCTGACGGCGTGGTTTTATCTCAACACGAATCATTGAGGTCTAGTTTTCATTTTTTAAACCTTGAACAAGTAAACTAACTAGTAGTTACCACTTTCGGTCCCTAGTGTCTCTAGCTTGTGTACTGCTCCCCTGTGTAGGCCTAAGTTCTCGCCTGTGTGTCTGTGGACGCTTGCCCAGTGTTCCTAGTCCCCTTAGGACCCACCCATCATGGCCTGTGCCCTCCCCGTTGCCACCCCTGCCACGTGTACCCCTCCCCCCCACCTCTCCCTCGTGTTGCGTCTAACGTCCCTCCTGAGTTAGGTGTCTCGGTCCCTCTTTTCTGTATTCTAACTATTCTTCTTCGCCTTCCTCGTCTGATGTCATTGGGTCGTCCTCCTCCAGGGGTTCGCATATGTCCCCCCTGAATGTGTTCCACGGGAGCCATATCTTGTTCCACTTACGCGGGCAAGCCCTAACTGTGTATACCGTTCTTTCTACCAACATGACCCTGTCCATGTTCGCACACCATTGTGTTAGTGTCGGAGTGGTCTCCGCCCCCCATTTCTGCGCTATGTCTCGTTTGGCGACTATCATCCCCAATGTGGACCATTGTTGCCCATGTCTGGTGAGGTCTGTGGGTTCCCATATGTTGAGTCGGCATTTCCGAGGTTCGGGAGTCAGGGACACCCCCAAAGTCTGTGAAATAGTCCTCATGACCTGTCTCCAAAACTCTTGAATGCGGGCGCATTCCCACAAAGTGTGAAACAGTGTCCCTTCCTCCCCGCACCCTCGCAGACAATATGGGTTTTGTGTTCTATGGATTGGGAAGAGCAACGTTCGTGTATAGTATACCCTATGCAAGATCTTGAGTTGCACAAGGCGGAATCTCGCCGATATGCCTACTTCTTTGTGTGCCGCTAACGCCTCGTTCCATTCCGACTCGTCCATATCCCCTACCTCCTCCACCCATTTGGCTTTCAGTGCTATGGTTGGGTCTGCTAGATTATTCACTAATTTGCGATACGTGAGGGAGGTTGCCCGTTCCTGCATAAAGTCTGTAAGCAGTCGGTCCTCCATGGGAGATGCTTCTGGGACTGTCGTGCCGCTTGGAATGGCGGTCAGTAAGGCATGTCTCACCTGTATATACCTATACAGTTCCGTGGGCCCCATCTCATATTGCTGTCGCAGTTGGTCGAAAGGGATCACTGTGTCCCTTTCCCACAAGTCTCCTACCGTGGTCAGACCTATGTTGTCCCATGACGTGAATCCCTTACTACTCCTCAGGGTGCCCAGGGCCTTCGTGTCCCATAGAGGGGTCAGTTTAGTGATTTTCCCTTTCCACCCCAGTTTCGCTTGTGCCTTATGCCACAGCGACACAGTTAGCTTCGTGGGCCCGACGAGTGTACGCACCTTCCTCTGGTCATATAGTGGGGTCAGGATATTGTTGGTACCCAACTGCATTCTGTCCGCCTGGTATGCCGGGTCGTCCTGAGGTACATGCAGCCACTGGTTTATGGATTTTAATTGGGCGGCCCAATAGTAGAGTTGCAGGTTTGGTAGCGCAATCCCTCCGCCATACCACCCCTATGCAATTTAGCCTGAGCTATCCTCGCCGGGCGGTTATTCCACATGAGACCAGCAATTATTGCGGACACCTTCCCGAAGTATCTATTGTCGACCGGGTATGGGGTATTTTCCAGGATGTACAGGAACCGGGGCAGTGACATCATCTTGTAGAGTGCCGCTCTACCCAACATTGTCAGCGGCAGCGTCGCCCAGAATTTGACATCCTGTTTTAGGCGTTCAAGTGGTGGCGCCAGGTTCTTTTGGAAGAATTCCGCTGGGTCCTTCGTAACTTGGACTCCCAGGTATCAGAAGGAGGATCCCGCCATTGCGAGAGGGCACGTCTCTCCCAGTTCAGGGGTTGGGCCTTGCAGTACATACATTTCTGACTTGCTCCAGTTCAAGGTATACCCCGACACCCTACCTAGTTCGTCACACAGCTGCAGCAGTGCCGGTACACCCCGCTCCGGTTCCGATAAGTACACCAGCATTTCATCTGCGTACAGTGACAGGCGGTCTTCCCATCCCTCCGCCCAGACAATTCCTTTCAGTAATGGGGTGGAGCGTATCTGGGCTGCTAAGGGTTCCAACGCAATTGCGAAAAGTAATGGTGAGAGCGGGCAGCCCTGACGGGTGCCTCGCCCTAAGTGGAACGTCCGGGAGATATGGCCGTTTGCTACCACGTGTGCTAATGGCTCGGTATACAGCAGACGAATCCAGGCCACGAATTTCGGGCCAATACCCATACGCTCTAGGACTTCGAACAGGTATTCCCACTCCACCATATCGAATGCCATTTTCGCGTCCAACGCCAGGATCACCGCCTTTTCGGTCAGCGTGTCCGCTCTGGCCAGTACGTTATGCACCCTACGCAAGTTGAGGGCGGTATTCCTATGGGGCATAAAGCCTGACTGGTCCGGGTGTATTAAGTGGGGTAGGGAGGCCATCAACCGGGTGGCGAGGAGTTTAGTCAAAATTTTAATCTCGGCATTGAGCAGGGAGATAGGGCGATAGGACCCGCACTCCCCCGGCTCTTTACCAGGCTTGGGGATTGCAACTATGGTTGCCACCCTCTGGTCCATCGGAAGTGTGGTTTTTCCAGGCTATCTTTATACATAGCCAGCAGGGGTCCACTAAGCCTGTCTGACGCTGACTGGTGAATAGATATTGGTATTAGGATAGGATGCACAGCTTGTAGGCATAAATTCAGTATGATTGGGTTCACCTCGGGTAGCGTTAATGCCCCTAAAAACGCCAGTGATATGCATATGAATGTGATTCCAGTGAAACACTGGGACCATCCCCTTAGGAACACCTTGATTTCCTCTACTAAATAGAGGATTCCACAATGTTTAGTATTTCAAGTTATTTCTTTTTATTGTTCAAAAGTTCATTGAATGTTGATTTGCAGCGTATTAACTTAGTTCATGTTTTCACTTATTTAGAAAGCATAAGTGCCATCATGATTGATCAGACATCATTAAAGTTCCACAAGTATCCAATGCATTTCGGGCTCTACTATGGGCCCTTCATCAGGGAATAATGCTGTAACAGAAGAAATAATCTGTATTACCATCTACCATATGGCATTTAACAGTTCATTTGGTCATAACACTTCTAATTTCCAAAAACGTGACTCGATACAATTGCATAAAACGAAAAGAGTACAATAAATAAAATATGAGTAGATGCTCAACTCACATGTCTGTTGGTCACTGCTTAACTCATGTGTTAGCGCTGTAGTGAAAAGAAAGAAACGTGGGTTGTAGCGTGTTATATTGATGCAAACCGTGAGGTGTGTCGTGGCTGCGGTGTGTAGATGAATGCACTAACCTGCTGAACGGTAAATTCAAAACGTGAATTTGGCCACTCGTCCGAGGGTCCGTGTTCGTGGCGTTTTGCGAGTGTTCGATGCTACAATGTAGCTGTTCGGTACATCGTTTGAAACGCGATGCCGATCACGTGGGTAGTGAAGTTAGAAAAAAGACTATCGAGTAGTATGTAAGAATTGCTCTAGTCTTGGAGAATATGTGCCGGGGGTCAGCGTCACAATTGAGTGCACACCGATAGTGTGTAGTATGTAAATGGATAAAAATTTGAAAATGAAAAAAATGAAAAAATACGAAGTTTGGGCTAAAATAGAACGAGTTGGTATCGAACCGGTGTGAGTAAGGAAAAGAATTGCTCGAACGCGCTTCACTGGGTAGTGCTATGGCGGAACTTGGTATTCATGACTGTTAATGTGGATGTGGTAAATGCTAAACAGGAGAACCAAATTAACAAGACCGAGGGGCAAATTTGACATATTTACAGTACATATCATAGATAACATGAAAATTCGTTTCTATCATTCAAACCATGTGGTTTTTGCGTGCACAATTTGAAAATCCAATAATTCTCTCTTTGGAGAATATATTTAGTATTGTCTCTTCCTTCTGTTTTGTTGATGGTCTCAAGGATTATGAATTTGAGCTGGGCAATGTTGTGCTTAGCTTCCATGAAGTGCATTGCAACGGTTGATTTTACATTCTTTAAGCGTACATTGGATTTGTGCTCTGTAAGTCTAATTTTCATCTTACGTTCAGTCTTTCCAATGTATAATTTGCCACACGGGCATTTGAGGGCATATATGATGTTAGATGAGTCACACGTAGCGTTCACTCTCAGTTTGATTTCTTGTCCTTTCATTGGGTGGTTGATTTTGTTACCTTTTATCACGTTGTTGCAATGTCCGCAATTGTGACATGGTATGGTCCCATGGTAAACTTCAGAAACCGGAATTGTTGGTTGAATTATTTCTCCTAGATTTTTTGTTCTTGTGAACGCGAACAAAGGAGGTTCTTTAAAACTCTGATTGAAATCGGGTTCTAACGTAAGCATTTGCCAATGTTTGAGGATAGTTTTTTTGTATTTGTAACTAGAAGTTGAAAATTTAGAGATGGCAACAATTCTTGTTTGCTCTTTCTTTTGACTTGGTTGTAAAAGGGTGCTCCTGTCTTTTTGGTCAATTTTGGATTTTGATTGGTCTAGAATGTGTTGCGGATATCCTCTTTGCTTGAACTTGTCTTCCATTTCTTTTAGTCTATTTTGTAAAGTACTTTGTTCAGATGTTATCCTTTTGACTCTGGCCATCTGTGAAAACGGTAAGTATTTCTTCAGATTGTGTTCATGAAAACTGCTATAGTGAAGCATGTTGTTACGATCAGTGCTTTTGATATGTAGATCGGTTGTAAGACCCTTATCTGTGCGGGTAATTTTTACATCCAGGAATGTAATGCTGGTCTCCGATATTTCCCAAGTTAATTGTATCCTCTCATCAATTTGATTAAATTGAATAAGAGCCTCTTGTAGTTCATCTTTTGAGCTGGACCATAAGATAAAAATATCATCTATGTATCGGATGAAAGTTTTTAAATTTTTGATCCATCGTTCGTTGCATAGTATGTGCTTTTCTTCATAGAACTTCATAAAAAGATTGGCATAGACCGGCGCCGCCGAATTGCCCATTGCTGTCCCAACCAGTTGTAAGTACCATTAATCATTGTGTTTAAAATAATTTTGATAAAGAGAAAAAAGCATCAGTTCCATCAGAAATTTTTGAAAATTCACATCAAGATCTGTGTTCAGTAGTGCGTTCTCAATAGCTTCTATACCCATGGAATGTGGTATAATTCCAATGTTCTACCGGACCAGACTACTCAAGAGGAGGATCAACTATTAGGGCTCAGACCAAGTAGTACATACCAAGCACCAGTTAGCCACAAAACAATCGATATGTTCGAGAAAATGGTGAAACAAGATCTTAGCAAACTCAAACATCAACGACATACAAACAAGAACATAACTCAGAAGGACCTAGATACTCTCAAAAAATTATCACACAATGAGAAAATAATCTGTACCAAGGCAGATAAAGGTGGTGCAATTGTAATAATGGATCGAGCACAACATGAATTAAAAGTCATGGAACATATAGGAGACACAAATATCTATATGAAACTTGAACAGAATCCAACCACTGAATTTTCAAAAAACTTAAAAGAAATTGTGGATAAAGCATATGAAATGGGGACAATCAATGACAGAACAAAAAAATTCCTATTGAAAGCTAATCCCAAAAGTCCTTCTTTAAACATGGTTCCAAAAATTCACAAAAATCTACTTGACCCTCCACTACGACCCATAGTGTCAACTCGGAACAGCATACATGAACCAGTGGGTCAACTACTGGATAAATATCTGCAGCCTGTAGTAAAATCTATGACAACATATGTTAAGGATACCACAGAGTTCTTAACCAAACTTGAGACCATAAAATTGGATCCTAGTGACAACATAATCTTATGCACAGCAGATGTTAAATCATTATATACAAGTATACCACATTCCATGGGTATAGAAGCTATTGAGAACGCACTACTGAACACAGATCTTGATGTGAATTTTCAAAAATTTCTGATGGAACTGATGCTTTTTTCTCTTTATCAAAGTTATTTTAAACACAATGATCAATGGTACTTACAACTGGTTGGGACAGCAATGGGCAATTCGGCGGCGCCGGTCTATGCCAATCTTTTTATGAAGTTCTATGAAGAAAAGCACATACTATGCAACGAACGATGGATCAAAAATTTAAAAACTTTCATCCGATACATAGATGATATTTTTATCTTATGGTCCAGCTCAAAAGATGTACTACAAGAGGCTCTTATTCAATTTAATCAAATTGATGAGAGGATACAATTAACTTGGGAAATATCGGAGACCAGCATTACATTCCTGGATGTAAAAATTACCCGCACAGATAAGGGTCTTACAACCGATCTACATATCAAAAGCACTGATCGTAACAACATGCTTCACTATAGCAGTTTTCATGAACACAATCTGAAGAAATACTTACCGTTTTCACAGATGGCCAGAGTCAAAAGGATAACATCTGAACAAAGTACTTTACAAAATAGACTAAAAGAAATGGAAGACAAGTTCAAGCAAAGAGGATATCCGCAACACATTCTAGACCAATCAAAATCCAAAATTGACCAAAAAGACAGGAGCACCCTTTTACAACCAAGTCAAAAGAAAGAGCAAACAAGAATTGTTGCCATCTCTAAATTTTCAACTTCTAGTTACAAATACAAAAAAACTATCCTCAAACATTGGCAAATGCTTACGTTAGAACCCGATTTCAATCAGAGTTTTAAAGAACCTCCTTTGTTCGCGTTCACAAGAACAAAAAATCTAGGAGAAATAATTCAACCAACAATTCCGGTTTCTGAAGTTTACCATGGGACCATACCATGTCACAATTGCGGACATTGCAACAACGTGATAAAAGGTAACAAAATCAACCACCCAATGAAAGGACAAGAAATCAAACTGAGAGTGAACGCTACGTGTGACTCATCTAACATCATATATGCCCTCAAATGCCCGTGTGGCAAATTATACATTGGAAAGACTGAACGTAAGATGAAAATTAGACTTACAGAGCACAAATCCAATGTACGCTTAAAGAATGTAAAATCAACCGTTGCAATGCACTTCATGGAAGCTAAGCACAACATTGCCCAGCTCAAATTCATAATCCTTGAGACCATCAACAAAACAGAAGGAAGAGACAATACTAAATATATTCTCCAAAGAGAGAATTATTGGATTTTCAAATTGTGCACGCAAAAACCACATGGTTTGAATGATAGAAACGAATTTTCATGTTATCTATGATATGTACTGTAAATATGTCAAATTTGCCCCTCGGTCTTGTTAATTTGGTTCTCCTGTTTAGCATTTACCACATCCACATTAACAGTCATGAATACCAAGTTCCGCCATAGCACTACCCAGTGAAGCGCGTTCGAGCAATTCTTTTCCTTACTCACACCGGTTCGATACCAACTCGTTCTATTTTAGCCCAAACTTCGTATTTTTTCATTTTTTTCATTTTCAAATTTTTATCCATTTACATACTACACACTATCGGTGTGCACTCAATTGTGACGCTGACCCCCGGCACATATTCTCCAAGACTAGAGCAATTCTTACATACTACTCGATAGTCTTTTTTCTAACTTCACTACCCACGTGATCGGCATCGCGTTTCAAACGATGTACCGAACAGCTACATTGTAGCATCGAACACTCGCAAAACGCCACGAACACGGACCCTCGGACGAGTGGCCAAATTCACGTTTTGAATTTACCGTTCAGCAGGTTAGTGCATTCATCTACACACCGCAGCCACGACACACCTCACGGTTTGCATCAATATAACACGCTACAACCCACGTTTCTTTCTTTTCACTACAGCGCTAACACATGAGTTAAGCAGTGACCAACAGACATGTGAGTTGAGCATCTACTCATATTTTATTTATTGTACTCTTTTCGTTTTATGCAATTGTATCGAGTCACGTTTTTGGAAATTAGAAGTGTTATGACCAAATGAACTGTTAAATGCCATATGGTAGATGGTAATACAGATTATTTCTTCTGTTACAGCATTATTCCCTGATGAAGGGCCCATAGTAGAGCCCGAAATGCATTGGATACTTGTGGAACTTTAATGATGTCTGATCAATCATGATGGCACTTATGCTTTCTAAATAAGTGAAAACATGAACTAAGTTAATACGCTGCAAATCAACATTTAATGAACTTTTGAACAATAAAAAGAAATAACTTGAAATACTAAACATTGTGGAATCCTCTATTTAGTAGAGGAAATCAAGGTGTTCCTAAGGGGATGGTCCCAGTGTTTCACTGGAATCGCATTCATATGACGCTGACTGGTACCATTCTATCGGGATACCATTTGGCCTGGCCGCCTTACCCGGCTTGACGTCGTGGATCGCCCTTTGGATCTCCTCCATCGTGATATCCGCCTCTAGTTCAGCCCCTTCCTCTGGTGAGAGCGTGGGTATGGGGATATTCTCCAGTGCTGCCCTTGCCATTGCTGCTGTCACCCTATTGTCTGGCGTATATACCCCTTCAAAATATTCAGCTAACGTCTCCACTATTTCTTCCGGGCACGTGCATATCTGCCCACGTTTGTCGCGAATACGCTGTATCCCCCTAGCACTACCTCCTCTCCAGCCATGCCAGCATCTTCCCTGCCTTATCCCCTATGTCATATATTCTATGGGCCGTGTCTGTGATCTGGGACACAGTTTGCAGCTTATCATGTTCTCTAAGCAGTTGTTGGTTTAGGATGACTGTCTGGGCGGTTGCTGGCGTGGGGTCCGCTTCGTGAGCCACCGTCGCTGCACGTAGTGCCAGTTCCAATTCCGACCGTTCACGATGTTTCTCTCTTGTGTGCCCCGTTATAGTGGCTATGGCCTGGCCTCGCAACACCGTCTTGTAGGCTTCCCATAGGGTTGCCGGTGACTGTACTGATTCAGTGTTTTCCCTAAAATAGTGGGACGTCGTTGTTTTAAGTGTTTTACTAATCTTGGGAATTTTGAGGTATGACGCGTGTATTGGGTATATTCTCTTACGTTTCCGTTCCTGCGTGGAGAGCTCGAGAGTGATCGGGGAATGATCAGATATCCCTCTAGGGTGTATGTCAGCTGCGTCGATGTTTTGTATTCCACCTCCCAGTGCCATGAAGTAATCGATTCGTGTCAGACTATTGTGCACCGTTGAGTGGAAGGTGTACTGCCTTGCGGCAGGGTGTGTGTATCGCCATATGTCGATCAGTCCCAGTGCCGTCATGAACCTTTGCATTTGAGAGGGACTTCCCGGTTGTGGCAACGCCGGTACCCTATCTGCAGTGGGAACAAGTGCTGCGTTGAAGTCTCCCCCGATTATTATGTCACCCTCAGGTAGGTCCAACAGGAATTTGCCCAATGCTGGAAGTATGGTCGAGTGTAGTGCCGGAGGGACATATACTGATACCACATTCAGGAGTCTCCCTTCCCATTGGCCCTGGAGTGCTGCGAAACACCCTAGAGTGTCTACCTTGGTACTGAGTGTAATGAACTGTGCAGACTTCTTCAGTAGTATGCCCGTGCCCCTTGAACCTGTGGAGAATTCGGAATGCACCTCCATCCTGTTTCCCTTTCTGTCAAGTGCCTTCGTCGCGGACCCTGTAAGGTGCGTCTCCTGGAGGAGCACCAAGGCCGGCCCCAACCTCTTGACCGCATTCAACACCAACCCCCGTTTGATCTTGTCCCCCAACCTACGCACAGTCCATGACATGAGCTTGAGTGGCGTTACCCGTGATCGCAGCGACCCCTCCTCAGCTACCCTTGCTTGTGTGTCTTGCATAATGCAGCTTACAAAGTAGATTGTGGTACTCGGGTCCCTGTCTCGGGGTGCGCCCGCATAGTGTCTGACCCAGGTTGTGCATCTGTACAGGTTTATCGCTAGACCTTGTTCGTGGAACTACTAAAACGTGTAAACAACCCCAACCCACCACCCCCCTCCCTGCTGTACGGACTTGCAACCGCCCGCCTCCCCAACTTAGCAGAGTGCTTGATCCATCCCTTTAACAGTGTACTTGCGCGCTGGGGTGGAGAATCTTCCAGAGCAGGCGACATCCCTGCCCTCCTGTGAGCCCTCCAGGCCCAGTGTCCAGGCTCGTCCTCCCGTCACGGATTGTCGTAACGGGCATCTGATCGGCGCCTTTCGTAGATTCAGTATTCCACTCCTCCTGCAGCTCCCTGACTGTCCAGCGTCGGTGAGCCACTTCCCCCGTCTCTTCCAAATGTCTGCGATTCAGGGGGCCTGTCGTTTCTGTGGGTCCAGTCCTGTCTTTTCGTGCGATGGGATTGGCCCGTGGTTCTCCAGCCTTCTAGCCAGTCTTGTGCCGCCTCCGGCGTCTCCAAGAACCAGACCTTGTCCTCTGCCACCACTCGGAGTCTTGCCGGGAAGATCATAGAGTAGGGCACCTCCTTCGCCCTGAACGCCTTCTTTACCTCTAAGAAAGTCTTCCGTCTGTGTGCCACCTCTGCAGTGTAATCCGGGAAGAAGGCGATAGTCGAGTTCTGGATACGAATGGGAGGGGATACCCTTGCCGCCTGCAAGATGGCGTCCCGGAAGTTGAATAGTCTTGCTAGGATAGGCCTAGGGGTCGCCCCGGGCTTGGGCGTTCCACCAGGCACTCTGTGGGCCATTTCCACCGAAAAGAAAAGTGAGAGGCCCTTTGGCTGCAGGTGTGTCTTGACCAAATCCTCCACAAATAGGTCCATTGCCCCTTTTCCTTCTGATTCCGGAACCCCTAGGATTCGGACGTTGTTCCTCCTCGAGCGCCCTTCCTGATCGTCCATCTTGTCTCTGAGGAATTTATTTTCGGCCGCCATCTTTTCCATTGCAACTTGTAGTTCTGAGACGTCTTCCACCAGTGATTTCGTTACCACCTCCACTTGTTTTACTCTTTCGGTCATCTTTTGGAGGTCTGCTCTAATTAGGGTAACTTCCGTTGCTGTAGAGCCCACCGTGGTTTGTACCTGCGCCAGGGCACGCATCACATCCTCCAGCGTCGCCTTTTTCGTGCCATCCCCTTCCTGGGACTTGCCTGTCGAATTACGTGAGTCCACTTGCGGTGAGGTGTTTTTGTCGTAGGTGAATTTGTCCAGTCTCGCCTGTGCGGAGTTGTGTTTGGGCCCTTTACCTGCCATGATCTTTCTTGTGTCTGCCCCACTCCTGGTTCGTGGGGCCGCCGTACCTTCGGGGTCCGTCTGCCAGGTGCGGGCGGTCTTTCCCCCCTCAGCCTCCGGGAGTCTAATTGGCCGCAGTTCTCTCGTGTCCACCGTATGCCAGTCCTGCTTTACGGGGCAGTCGTCAGGCTTCTAGCGTCTCCCCCGTTGCTGGCGGTGCGCGTGCTCGGCTGTGGCCCTTCCGCCATCGTAGGCTGCACTGTCTTTCAGTCGTGGCTGAGGGGTTTGCGGTGCCCCTTCGGGAAGACCCGGCACTGTCGCAATTCACTTGCTAGTAGTGTTATCGCTGTACAGGCCCCGCTGCCCCGTCCTCTCACGGTAGTCCCTAAGTACTCCTTAGCACCTTCGGCTGCCAGCTGGATGTGCCGCTCCTACCCACCACTGCCCCTAGACGTTTGCACCCACAGTGTTCCTGGCGCGTGGTGGGGGTTCCAACTAGGCGAGTATTCGTAGTTGGGGATGGCAGCGTGCACCGTGCACTGGTAATCACAGCCCCGGGCTGATCCCGGCCCTCGATTCTTGCCAGGGGGGCCCCCTTGCGCTTCGCCGCCTTCTCCTTGCCACCGGCCTCCGCGTGCCTTGTTCGGGGGGGGGGGGTGGACCCAGCGCCGCCCCTTACTTTACCGGCGCTCTGCCAGTCGGGCGCCCGGCTCACCTTCCTCCTTCACCGGGAGCCCGGGCCTCGTGGGCGTCTGGGCCTTAGTCCTGGGCTTCTCTTGGCTCCTGGCGTGGCGCTGGTACTTCTGTCTTGTCTGGTGCCGACTGCAATTGCCCCGCCGCCACTTCCGATTTCAATGGCCCTCCAAGTTTCTGGTCGCCGGTCACTTCCTGTGTATGCGTCCCGCCGCCTCCTCACTTCCGCCTGGGTCCCCGTCGCAGGGCAGTCCGCTGCTTTCCTGCACGCACGGGCCTCACCGCGCCGGGTTTCTCTTCTCCTGCCACGGGTGTTCGCCGGCTCTCCGGACGCCTCTGCGGGATTCCGCCCGGTCCTAGACCCGGTCAGCCCCACTGGAGTGTATAATTAGACGGATCAGTGCATCGGATTTACGAGGGATATCGCCTCACTCACGGAGCTCCTCTGCTAAGCTGCCGCCATGCTCGGCTGCTAGCCACGCCCCCCCAGGCTGAATATTTTGAAGTTTGGCAGACAGCATGCTGATCAGTGCTTGAGGGAGCTGGAGTCCTTAGATAAAGTCCTTAAAAAGGGATACACGATCTTCCTAGTTTGAAATTGGACGACTTTACTTCTAAATATTATCTTGCTAAGACTTATGAAGATGAGCGCAGTGAAATGGATAATTTGTTCCCTAAAGAAAACACTGATTCGTGTATACTAATATACCTCAATGTTGTAAATGGTGTATACAGTTCTCTAGAGTCCATTGAAAGGGCTCATTTTCTGCTGTTAAGATCTGTGTAGCTTGGACACAGCTTCTTGGGACATTTCCTCCAGTGGGCGAAGAATGTCTTGTATGCTTTGGAATTTTTCAAATTTCTCTCAGTAGTTGTAGAGATGGGTGTTGAATCTGCCTGGTCTGCTAGATATTTACTGAATCCTTTTGGCACTTTTCAGAATGTGACTTTTGCATTGTTATTTAAGAGGCAGTGGATAAGTATTAAGCCCGGATGATATTGTTTTGATTCCTCATAAGGTGCTTTATTCACTGCCATTTTTAAATAAGTTAAACAAAACTGTGACATAACCCTTCACGCCTCATCGTCACTTGAGGATCATCACAGATGCATCTCTTCGGGGTTGGGGGATCTAATTTGATACGGTCTTTAAAACAAGTTGGCGTCACAGTTGCACTTAATGTTCTGGAAATAGGGAAAATCAAGTTAGTCCTAAGAGCATTCCTTTCAGAGATGCACAATGTTCAGGTGTATATTCTGCCAGTCCATTTATGCAAAGAGACTCCGCAGTTTTAGATTGGACTGCAGACCTGATAATCAGGATATCAGCCAGCCGCTCGTCTGGTGGGACAGAGGAGATAATCAGACATGAGCAGAATGTCCTGCAGGGTTTTGGAATTTAATAAAATATCTACTTGTCCATGGGGCAGGTTGCTTCATAAATCTACTTGTCCTGTAACAAAATTCACTTGTCCATTTTGTGCCATGTAATGATGTGACAAAGTATGGCAGCAATCTCATTGTATGAGAGCTCTGAAATAGCCTCTCTGATTATGCCAGAGCTCCTTCCATAGTAGGGTTTTTATATTAGCAATACCCTTATGCTGCCAAGTTCCGGCAGGTCTACATACTGGGGCTGAAGGGTAATGGAAGCAGCAGTTTCAGGGTTGGAATGCTTTATGGAGTATGTGCAAACTTACTAACTTGCATGTTTTAAGGGGTTTCACCAACACTTCTCTATTCTTTACCCATACTGGGATAGGTTGGAAGTTTACTCCTGACAGTGGCAGACATAAAACTTCTTCCAGGGTTGTGAAAAAAAGTGTTTGGAGGGAAAGTGAACTTGTTAACACTCAGATATTTCCCATGAGTAAATGTACACCTGGTCGTGATAAAATACAGTTCACAAATATTTTCTAGGAGTACTATTTCAGGCATACTTGTGTAAAGCCTTGTGAATTCACGAAAGCTGTATATCTGCTCTTGATGCAAGGACATGGGTGCACTTTTAAAACTTTATTTAATAATTTGGCCCCTAATTAGACCTGGCATTAACAATGACCTTTAGTGTTTATTAAAATTCTCTCTTTCTATCAGCTAACTTCACTGTGAGTGACCGCATTCTGTTCTTTCACAAGTTGCATATTGACACACTGTAGTTTTTTTCAGTGCCAGGAACTACTGTGGCAATGTGTGCTTTTTGAGACCAAAACAATTTTGCCTTTTGTCAGTGTTTGTTATAACGGTGAGGGCTCCCACACCAATAAGGTTTTAACAAAAACAATGCCAAAACAAGTCATGCATTGACATAACCAGAAGGCTTACCAACAATTTCAGAGCTGCTGGCTTTATCAATGTTTTTGTTTCCCATAATCATGTTAAAACTGGTTACACTGATTTTCCATTATGAATATTTTGGGGAAATACTAGCATTCATCAACATATTTTACTAAATGATGTTGCAAAGATATGGTACCAAAAATGTTACAGTAGTTTAGCAAAATTTTGCATTTTTTTGTCAACATTTTATTTTGAAAGCAAAGAATCATCAATCTTGCTTTCAAGCGTCTGCAAATATTTGCATCTAATCAGAGAGCATTCTGGGAGCATTATACATAGCCTCCTATTACTAAACATTGAAAACGTGTGCACACATTTTTATACCGGAACCACTGTCAGTAGTGCATTCTGAACTTAGAATATTTACTTAGTGCTCACCCTAATAATAAAGGTTTCGCATTAATGAACCATAAGTACAAGTCTGAACAACATTAACAGGTGGACAGAAATATTACCTTAACTGTAGACCATGCCTTTCCCTGATGCTTAATGTGGTACTGTAAACTGGCAGCCAAAGGGTTTGTGCTGTTGGGGGTTGGGCCTTCTTAACCCAAGGGCAAAATACACATGGGAACTTGTTGCCTTTGACCCCAAACAATATATCCTGGGTGTTGGGCTATAGGAATTCCACATACCTGGTCCTGCATTATTCCCCAATAGAGCTTGATTAGGAGTGGCTTGTTTGTGGTACTGAGGTGAGATTTGAAAGTCGGCCATCGCAGGGGGGGGGGGCAGACCACAAGTTCCACCATTATCCGGGCACTCTAAATCGTAGCTGTGCTCCCGCAGTATGGAACGTGCCCGGGCAAAGAGCAGGCCCATCTGCGCCCTTCAGCGGCAGGAAGAGGCCGGGCTGGGCCTACCCTCTTGATTTTAAATTTGACTGAAGAGCGGAGTGTCGCTGATCGTGGAGTATCTACTCAACTTTTAAGTTAGTGACATTGCTGCTGACCTAATCCCAGGTGCTGGTGGCTCTGGGGTGAAAATGGTTAAATACAGGGCTGGTGGTACTAAGGCTTCTGCTGAGCCAAGGGTTTATAGCAAGTGGACTACCATAGACTCCTTTTTGGCACGAGCGGTGGGTGCTCTAACTACGGAAATAGACCAGGCCGAACGGCACTTATCGCTGTGTGCACTTGGATCGATGGGGGGGAGGCGAAATGATGGTACCTATAGTAGACCAAGCTGTGGGGTCACCAAAATACAATGAGTGTCAGAGTGATCAACCTATAGAGGGCCGTGAGGTTTCTCCTGCTATTCAGCCACAGTCTAATCGGGGGCGGGGGAGGGGTAAAGGAGCCTTTGCCGTCAATAACTTGACTCTGCCGACGCCAACCACTCTGCCTGCAGCAAAGTGTAAAAGCAAGTCAAAGAACATTATACCTACAAAGGAGCCCTTCCTGGCCCCAATAAAGATTTTGGATCTGACTGATTACTTTAATGAAATGGATAATCCCACCTGCAAACTGTTCTGGGATAAATTAACATCTACTGTAAATGAGTTACTAGCACGACTTAAAAAGAAAATGGATAAACTGGAGGGAGGATGGAAACTGTTATCACCTGCTGTAATAACCTACCCTGCATTTTGTGTATACAGTCTCTGGGGGACAAGGAGGTGCGACCTAAAAATCTTAAAATAAGCAATACCCTTACTGCGGCGGGGACTGGTGATCAACCTGGCACGAGTTCAGCCCCGGCCATATCCTATGGCCAACTTAGGAATTGAGCCCATTAATACAATTCCTTCTCTGACATCTATAGAAAACCAAAGTCATGTAGCCCGAATTGTAAATCATACACCCAATAACTGTAATTACCCCCATAATGACTCCAAAGAGCAAGTAACCATCAACCTTCCCCGAGCATGCTGGCCATATGTGTTTTGGTAAATGTTTCCCCCCCATTAGAAAATGGTACCAGAAAAAAACGCAAAAGGCCTAAAAAACAAGGTGGTTCACTGGCTTAGTACTAAATGCCTGCTTTCACCAACTACCCCAAATAGCCACAATAAAAGGCTTAGGGCGGGAGGGGGGGGGGGGGGGGACTGGTGGGGGGGGGGAGAGGGGGGGGGGGGAGAGGGGGGGGGGGAGGAAAGGCCTAGCAGCGTAGGTGTTAAAAAAAATGAGTATTTTTTATATCTGGGACAGAAAAGCACACTTATTGAAGTGTGCATATAAATGACATTCATAATTTCACAGTATATAGCATGGTTGCAGAAATGCGTAATTACATTGCACCTCCCTCCTAGACATTGCAGCCTTTTAGAACAGACCTTGGACATGGATGTTTTTTTTTTGTTTCTGTCAATCATTTTGTGCTTCATGGCAAGCGGTCAACCTATCCCCCACACTGGAAGAGTACTTCAAGGAGTTTGGACAATTTTAATGGCCTTTGTCTTGTTGCTTAAGTCTACAAAACTTAAAGCTCCTTTTCAAAATATTTTTTTTTTAATTCGGAGTTGCAAGGTACTTGCAAGTTGATTGTGTTTTTTCTTTTTTCTCAATTGCTAATTCTTGCCCTTTCCATGTTGTTTTTGACTCTAAACTAGATACATGGCTGCAAAAGTAAATTTGTCACTGACTGGAATTTGGCAACGTAGCTTCCTGGAGTTGTTGGTATCTACGGACTTCACAAAATGAGAGAAGTCTACTTATTTTAATTTATGTAGTGCAGATTCAAACCTGGTTTCAGAGCGCTGCCCAGCAGAAATCCAAAACAGGCCAGACGATAGTAGCACTGAGTATTGAATAAATAATGCAAGGTTAGCGCAGTGAATAGACATTAGTTGGGGGAACAGCAACAAACCTCACATATTTAGTTGCAAACGAGTATGAGCAATAAAGGTGTGAAAAGTTGCATTGAACAGTCTGGACAAAAAGCAGCAAATCGGTCATTTAGCTTATTAGCAGCAGCAGCAAGCACATGTTGGCAGTAACCTTATACACACATTGTCAAACGGAGTACAAATATGAAATGTCTAGTACAATTGAAGGTAAAGTAGATAAAGGAAGGGAACAAAACTCAGTAGGAGACGGTCAACAGCATCTTCAAAGACAAAAAGGTAAATATAGTGAGTAAATGGACTAAAATAAGAGCTTAGACCTGCAAGCATTTAGAACAGAGAGAGCAGGGAGGTGCATTACATAGTGAGTCTTAATCATGAGGTTAAGCAGCTTGTTGCATATGTTTAGCCTTGGAGCAGTTCTTAAAGAGGACGATTATGAAAAGGTGTGTTCTTGATATGAGAATGAAGGCCATTTATGATTATGCCTGAGAAATATGCCTAAGTGTGTTAAGTAGAGATGTGTAATTTCTCCAGTATTAGGGGTGTCTTTCATAGATTCACATGCTTGAATATTCCCCGTCGTCGAAGTGGGAGTCCCACGGTACATAAAATAGTAGTAAAATATATATATATATGTGTGTGTGTGTGTGTGTGTGTGTGTATATATATATATATATATATATATATATATAATTATACATATATACATAAAATGTAATGCCTATAAAATATATAACCTAAAGTTAAAAGTACCATAGAACTAAAGACAGGCCCATAGAAGCCTTAAAGGGAAAATTCACTTTAGTAACATATAGTCAATATAATGGTCCACATTCCAGCCAATCAGGCAACAACACCGTCTAGAACCTTCTCAGAAGCTCAAGCCCTCAGATTTTCTACCGCACGTCGTGTGAAGGGCTCCCTGAACTCCTCTCAGTTTCTTCAACTCTTTTGCTTACTTCAACTCTGAAGATGTCTACAACTAAAAAATGCTTGTTTAGACCTTGTTCATCCTGTGGAAAGCTTCGCCTGTTTCATGAAGATCCTCACAGTAAGTGTATTTACTGTCTTTATCCGGACCAAGAAGTTAAGAACTGCAAGTTCTGTAGGACCTTCTCCTCAAAGACACTGAAGGATAATGAGGCCCGTCTCCTCCTGTGGCTACAGAAGTTGAAGACTTCCGAAGGTGCAGTTTCTGACGTGGAAAGTGTGTCTTCTTTCCAGTCAAAAGCCTCTCTCAAGCATGGGTCAGAAACTGAGATGCCCCTACTTTTCTGAAGAGAAAGAAGCTCGTCGACGCTTCGAAATCTGTCTCCCCACGGGATTTGCAAGCTTCCACGTCTAAGGGACCTGGTTCTCTGGCGTCGCAATCTCAAGCTGTGCCCTCGTCATCGAAATCGGGCGCCAGCTCGTCGACGCGTCCGTCGATGACGACGAGATCCGTCGACGCTTTGCTAACGTTCACGACGACATGTTCTATGTCTACGAAGACTACCATGACCACATTTACATCGTCGTCGACACTTCCAGAGGTGAGGCCTATTTCATCTATTTTGAAGATTTCGTCTACGGCTGTTAAACTTGCCTCTTCGACGCCTGGGCTGAAGCATTCATCGTTGAAGACCCCGTCGACACGTCCTTTGTCGACGGGCTCCTCTTCGTCGACGACGACATCTTCGTCGACGGCCAAGACCTCGTCGACAGCGGCACCCTTGTCGACTATTACGTTGACTCCAAGATCCTCGTTGACAGTGCCGTCTACGTCGACGGTTCCTCATGTGTCGACGACTTCATCTTCGTCGACGGCACGGAAATCTACGTCGACTAAGGAGAAGATATTACCTCCATCGACGACTCCATTGCCTTCTGCTGCCATCTCTTCGACGGGACCGCCGACGACGCAACATTCACTCGCTACAGCGACTACTTTCATGGTGGTTACAGCTTCAGTGGTAACACGGCCTGTTCCTTTGAGTCCTATGACGGAAACTCTGCCAACAAAGTTATTTGATTCTGCAGAAGACTATTCTGATGACGGTTCCTATGTCAATTAAGTTTTTTGTCCTGCAAATAGTCCATCTGAACTCAATATCAAGTGCCAGGAGGAAGATGATGAGTATGAGGAGGAAGGATGTGCTCTCTTTCCTGTGCAGGTTGCTCATTCTGAGGCACCACATGTGCATGGTATGACTCAAAGTCTTCTCTATTGACCAACTTGCAGAATATGTTGGACGATTATAATCTCAGGTTCCCTCCATCTGCGTCTACCTCACCAACTCTTCAACCTGCGGCGCCAACACCCGTACATGCGGAGATGCTGCAGTCGCCAGTCCAACAGCAGCAAGATACTAATGACACGGATGTCAATCAAGACACTAATCAAGATGATGTCCTCGCGGATTGGGATGTTTATAGAGCTCAAACGCCATCTACGCCACCGACATCGCCTTTGCCTTCCCCGCTGGTGGACATTGGAAGCTTCCATAACCTAATGGTGCGTGTTGCCAAACGCTTCCATTTAACCTTAGAGATGCAGCAAACGGATTGCTTCCTCTACGACTTCAAAGATCAGACGCTTAAACAGACTCATACTATCCCAATCATTGATTTTATTTGGCAGGAAGGCCTTAAACATATGGCACGACCAAACTCCATCCCAGCTGTGTTGCCACGTTTAGACAAGAAGTACAAGGCGCCTGCAGACTCTCCATTATGCCTTGTCTCTCACCCCAAGGCGGACTCCGTTGTAACGCAATCTGCCCAGAAACGTATAAGGAATCCGGCCACTCCTCTCACCTCTCCTCCAGACCACGAGGGACGCCGGTTTGACTCTATTGGTAAGAAGTTTACCACCATGGCTGCCACAACGGTAAGAGCGGCGAACTCCCTGGCCATCCTCGGGAGATATGACCGCCAGATGTGGTCTGAGATCGCGGCCTTGATTAATCAGCTCCCAGATTCCGTCCGAGCCGAGGCCCAGACGATAGTCCAGGAGGGAGAAAAAATCTCTTCAGAGATTATAAACTGCGCTGTTGACATCTCGTCAACAGGCTTTAGACAACTTGCTGGAGCCGCCGTTTTACGACGCCAGGGCTGGCTCAAATAAACAGCTTTTCGGCCCGAGGTGCAGGCGAGAATTCTTGACTTGCCGTATGATGGGGATTCACTCTTTGGCAAGCATGTTGACGATGCTCTTAAATCCATTAAAAAGGACACAGATACAGCTCGTTCCTTAGGAAGCCTCCAGTTCAGTAAACAGCCTTTTTGTGGCAGAGGTGGCTCCACAAATTTTCTTGGCTCCTCAAATTTTCGTGGCTCCTCCCAGTATTGCTTCTATGGCGACAACAAACAAAGGTACACCTATCAATCTCAGAATCGCCAGTCGGATTCAAGGCATTATCGAAGGAAGAATAATTACAGAGGGGGAAACACCTCCAAACATGCAGTTACTTCCCCAACAAGTGTTCTCAGACTCTGAAAATTGGAGGTCGAATCCCCCAAAACTTCTCCAACTGGTCTCATATCACCTCGGATCGTTGGGTCCTGGATGTCATCTCGAAAGGACATGTTCTCGAGTTAACAAAATTTCCACCCGCCCGTCGACCTTCTGGTCCCCCACCACCTCATTTCAAAGATCTGTTGGCTCAAGTGGTTCTTCGAGCTCAACATGGCAGGGGCTTTTATTCCCGCTACTTTTTAATCAAGAAGAAATCGGGAGAATGGCGCCCCATTCTGGACTTACAAGCCCTCAACAAATTCATCAGATCACAAACTTTCCGAATATTTACCCTCCTGGAAATTTTGCAATACCTCAATCCCGGAGAGTTCGTCTCCACTATCGACCTCCAAGATGCATATTTCCATGTGCCAATACATCACAAACACTGGAAATATCTTCTCTTCACTGTCGGATTGAAGCACTTCCAGTTCAAGGTGTTGCCTTTCGGCCTTCGATCAGCGTCGAGAGTCTTCACGAAGATCATGGCACCAGTTGCGGCTTTCCTTCGCCTACAAGGCGTTCAATATAACCCTTATCTAGACGACTGTCTAATAAAAGCTCAGACACGTCGAACAGCAAGACAGCATACTCAGACCCGTCTGTCACTTTTTCACGAATTAGGCCTTTCCGTGAATCAGGAGAAGTCTCATCTTCGCCCATCACAACAGAGAATCTTTCTAGGAGCCTTAATCGATTCTCGTCTGGCGCAGGTGTTTCTGTCCCAGGAGCGACACCTTCGCATACTCAAGATGGTCGCTTTTCTCAAATCAAAAAAGTCAGTTTCTGTCCAGATCTTGAAATCTTTTCTGGGCATGGCCTCCTCTTTCACACATCTGATCCCACACTGCAGACTTTACATGAGTCATACAGGAGGAGGTGGACAAACAATGGAAACAAGTTTCAGGGTCGTTCAACGACAAACTCTTTCTGACCCCCGCATTCAATCCGCTTTGGAATGGTGGGCTCATCTTCCAAATATCGCCGCGGGTCGGATCTTCCAGGAAACACCTCCTTCACTCATCCTCACGACAGATGCTTCCTTAGAGGGTTGGGGGGCACACCTCGAAGGCATGTCAGTCAAGGGCAAGTGGACGACAGCTCAACGCAGATGGCATATAAATCTTCTAGAACTCTTGGCCATCTTCATTGCCCTGAAATCTTTCCGGATTCTGATACAAGGCCAATCACTGCTGGTGCGGACAGACAACACCACCAGCATGCACTACCTCAACAAGCAGGGAGGTACGAGGTCTCTCCTGCTTTCCAAACAGGCGCAAGAAATCTGGAATTGGGCGATTCAACACCAGGTTCACCTGACCGCAGTTCACGTGCTGAGCGTTTCCAAAACTCTTGCCGACTGTCTCAGCAGATCTCTGGTGGACAATCACGAGTGGGAACTCCACCAACCCACTCTGGAGTACATCTTTCGCCAGTGGGGACATCCACACGTGGATCTGTTTGCGACTCCAACCAACCGCAAATACCTACGCTTTGCAAGTCTGCATTCCCACAGAGAGTTGAGCGGGAATGCGTTTTCAATCAATTGGTCGAGCGAATTCGTGTACGCTTTCCCCCCGCTCCCTCTCGTTCCGCGCCTCCTGCACAGGATGAGGCTCCAACCATGCCACGTCATACTGATTGCGCCCAGGTGGCCACTTCGCCCGTGGTTCTCGGACCTCCTACTGTTGTCTCAGTGCGATGATACTTCTTCACCCTCTGCCTCAACTGCTCACCATGAACAAGGTGCGGATTTGCCATCCGGATCCGGCTTATCTCCAACTGCATGCTTGGAACCTGAACACAATGAGTTTGCAGGTCTGAATATCACTCCAGAGTGCAGGAAGGTGCTGGTGCATGCACGTGCTCCTTCCACCATCAAAACTTATCAATTGAAATTGAAGCGTTTTTTGTGTCTAGTGTCAAAAGGAAGCCCTTGATCCAATGCACGCCAAGCCGGAGCAAATCCTGCCTTTCTTCTTATCTCTAGCGAAGTCGGGACTTTCTCATTCCACTCTTAAAGTCTTTCTGGCAGCGATTTCCCGCTTTGGGCATGATGGCACCACCTCTCTGTATTCCTCTTGGATCATTCGACAGTTCTTCAGAGGCCTCTTTCGAATGTATCCGCCCATACGTCGTCCACCTCCTTTTGAGCCCATCCATTCAGCGGACTTAAAATTCCTTACGTGGAAGGTAGCTCTTCTACTTGCGCTTCCGTCATCAAGGCGAGTAAGTGACATCCAAGCATTCACGATACAACCTCCATTTCTTCAATTCTCTAAAGACACTGTTACTTTATCGACAAATCCAAAATTCATTTCCAAAGTTCCTTCGGATTTCCACCTGAATGAGCCCGTCATTCTCAGAACTTTCTTCCCCAACCCTCAGTCTCCTGCTGAGCGTTCTCTCCATTCCTTGGATTTAAAACGGTGCCTGAAATTCTACATCCAGCGCACCGCTCCTTTTCTAAAGTCCGATCAGCTCTTTGTAGCTTATGGCCGAGTTTGTAAAGACGGGCAGTCACTAAACAATCTATTACAAGATGGATCTCTTCTGCCATTTCTTTCTGCCATTGCCGGGCAGGAAAGCCTCTCTCTGCTCAGGTGCGAGCACACTAGACAAGGGCTGTGGCATCATCTACCGCCCTCTTTGCTGGAGTGCCTCTGCGCCAGATCTGCAGAGCTGCAACGTGGTCGAGTAGACACACGTTTACGAGGCACTATTGTCTGGAGTCAGCTGACGCCGCGGATGCTGCTGTGGGCCAAGCTGTGCTACGAAATCTTTTTAACGAAGGTGAGCCTCTGTTGCTTCCTGCCTCCTGTCATAAAAGGTTTTTTTCAAAATTGTTTCACTGTATGCTATTTTCATAATACTATAGTGTTACTTTTTCTGTTTTGAACTGCCTTTTATGACTCATATATTACTTTACTGCTTTCTACTCTTATTCAAGCATGTAAATCTATGAAAGACACCCCTAATTCTGGAGAAGAACATTAGTTACTTACCTGTAAACTGTGGTTCTCCAGTATTGGTGTCTTTCATAGATTCACATGCGACCCACCCTTCCTTCCCTCAGAGGCTCTCTTCTCCTCATGCACTCATGGTCACTTTGGTGCTACGAAAATCTGAGGGCTTGAGCTTCTGAGGAGAAGGTTCTAGAGGGTGCTGTTGCCTGATTGGCTGGAATGTGGACCATTATAATGACTATATGTTACTGAAGTGAATTCTCCCTTTAAGGCTTCTATGGGCCTGTCTTTAGTTCTATGGTACTTTTAACTTTAGGTTATATATTTTATAGGTATTACATTTTATGTATATATGTATAAATATATAATTTTCTATATGTGTGTATATATATATGTGTGTGTGTATGTGTGTGTGTGTATATATATATATATATATATATATATATGTGTATATATATATTTTACTACTATTTTATGTACCGTGGGACTCCCACTTCGACGACGGAGAATATTCAAGCATGTGAATCTATGAAAGACACCAATACTGGAGAACCACAGTTTACAGGTAAGTAACTAATGTTCTTTTTTTTTTTATCTTGCCTGGTTAGATTTAGAATATGGACAAAGCACAATTGATTAGACTTGTCATCTATTACAAAATGGGTGTTTTTCTTGTCTATTGCACATATCAGTATATTTAATTTTATCGGTTAAGTTTATTGTAGACTATTGGAATAAATTGACTTCATAAGATCTTCACATTTCAAGGCAAATGTAAGGCAGCAACTAAGCTTGTGATTTTGCCATGCCTGTAGTTCGTTTTGATAAAGGATCCTTTTTAGAGTCATGAAGATTATTTCAAAACGTGCCTCTCAAGAACAGGGGATAACTTGAGCTGACATGACTTTACACCACTACGAAGGTGAGGAAACCTGCGGACACCTCGCAGCGTTACCTCAATGGTCACTGACCCTCCCACTCCTCCCCGGTACCTGCGCGGCGCCGACCCCACGCTCACCTGATCATTCCTGCTTGCTTATCACAAGTGCCCAATCACAGATAGCGGTCAGATACGCCTGACGTGTCGATTGATTTTCCTAGCTCCACAGGCCCGGACAGTGGCCATCGATGAAGGTTCTCCCCACCGACCGCTAACTGAAACACCTGTCACATGCCTCCCCTCGGGGCCCCCTCTGCGCTGTCCCCCCTCACCTGGCCCTGGATCCACAGTGACCCCTCATCGGGACTGCACCCCCCCTGCCCCCCCACCCCCCACCACATCACACCCATGGACACAACTGATCCCTCATCTTCCCGTACCTAGTTCTTTTATCAGAAAGTTAGGTCTGATACTGGTTTGTTTACTGGTCATGTTCCCTGACCAAACCCTATATGGGAGCAGACGTAGATCCAACTCACTGGGTCTAAGTCGCGAAACGATAAGAGCCCGTAGTTGCTTTACATCTCTGATGCTGCGACAAGCCACAACGCAACGCTTGCATGGGACGAAACTAACACCTGAGATAATTGCGCTGCGATAGACAGTGCGAGCCCGTACTCTGACCTCCACCTAAAACGATCATGCATATATCACCGACACAGGAGGGTCCAACTCACACTGAGATAACAACCAATTGGGATTTCGCTATGGCGGACGTTGCCTGGCGCCGTCGACTATACATGACTGATGTCTTGCGTTAAGTGAGCTATACCACTAGTCGGTAATCCGCGACATTCTGACATCACAGGCACAAACACTTTGCTACCATACCTCTCAGTCCACATATTACCTGCTATTTGCTGTTGCTGTTAAAATGTGTTCTGGACTTGAATTGCACCTTCTACAATGCAGATACTGGATAGACAGTGATGTAATCAACTTAATACCAAAAACCACAAAAAATTGTAGACCTCATAGTTATAACACTGTACATTGCATTAAGCCTTAGGACTCATCCTGAACTACGCCGCCGGACCCCCGGGTTGCCAGCTAATTGGCTGTGTCACACCACCAATGTTACATCTCAATGTTTATTACTTGTGCCAGCACCTGAGGGAAACAGGCTACACAGCATGTACAATTGTGTATTCTTGATTTATATGCATAATAAAGGTCTTTAAAAAAAAAAATTAAGATTATTTCAAGTAGACATATAGGGCCAGATGTAGGTAATTTTTATTTTCCGACCTCTTAAATACCGAGTCATACCGACTCGGTATTTCAGAGGTCGGAAAATAAAAATACCGAGATGTAGGTAATTGCAGATGTGCAATTACCGATTCGGAACCAGTCGGTATTTTTCGATGCGGTAAATACCGACCAGTTGATGCCCATGCATTCCTATGGGCTTTGAAGCCCATAGGAATGAACGGGCATTTACCGGTCGGTATTTACCACATCGGTAAATACCGATAGCCACAAGGGTGCAGGGGGTGTCACTTTGACACCCTCTGGCACCCCCAAAAGAGGCTCGGGTGCCATGTGGTAGGCATACCTGCCCTAAGGGCAGGTCTGCCTGTCATATGGCATAGGTGTGCATGCACACATGTGCATGCACACCTGAAACGGTATTTTACCATCAAGTATTATTTGATGGTAAAATACCGATTTTGTACTGCTTGTGGGACTCAGAAGAGTCCCACCTACATACCAATTTACCGGTATCCATAATGTTACCGACTCGGTATTTTACATACTCGGTAAATTTACCTATCGGTAAATTTACCGAGTCTGTAAATTACAGGGACCTACATGTCAAATTGCTTTTACCGGGTGGTAACGGCCGAATTCGGCCGTTACCACCCGGTAAAAGCCTACCTACATCTGGCCCATAATGTGTAAGCCTTTTTTCATTAACGATAATTGCAACACTAAAGAACTTAATTGTTATTTCTTGTACTTAATAGTTTCTGTAAATATGTTAAACTTGTTGCACAGCACTGTGCTCTTCAGCCTGCATGAGTATTATTTTGTAAGCCTCTTACAAATTTTCATCTTTCCCTTTTTTCCTATCCAGAGACGCTCCCCTCCGAGCCGCCGTTCACGCAAAATCTTGGATGAAAACTTGCGAATAACTGTTGGTAATAACTTTTACCTCACAGGCACACCTGACCAGAATAGCAAACCTGATGTACTTGATTCGTTAATGAGTAGCACAGCTTATTTGCACAGGTAACTCAAAGCTCACACCTATTGTGGTGATGACCTGGCATTTAACCTTTTTCCAGAATGCCTTAATTCGTGGGCAACACATTTTGTGCGAATAAACGTTAATCTAATCATAGCTCCTGAAGACCTTTATTATTTTCTGCTTTTCCTTCCCTCAATAATAGTTATTTGGTGTAGTGTGTTCGTTTAGGATTTTCTGCTGCTCTAATCTTAAGACAACCATTATTGCGACCTCCTGTGTCTTCCTCCTACTCTTCCTCTATGACCCCTTTCTATTTATCTCTAAGTGCAGCGAGTTTCTTAAGGTTTTTATTGACAAGCATTCTGCTGTGGGATAAGGTATGCCAAATGAAGGGGGGCTGTGAGTATTCTATTCATGGTTGGCGGGGGAGTGGCTCCTGTATTTCTTTTAGGAGACTATTATATTTTGCCAGTGCATGCTTGATTTAGAAGTGTTAAAACTGCTGAGTGCTTGCCAACACAAACTCTCTGTAAATCTTTGAACTTCTTAATTTTTTCTAGGCCCCAGATATCTCTCATTTGGTTATTCCTATTGCATCCCATTTTTTCTTATGTATTTTACTATACTTACATTTTCTTGAATCCCACAGGGTGGTTTTTATGGTGAGCTTATTGTCCCAGCCTGTTAGTTGGCTGTCAGGTGTTTATGGCTGTCTGTGTGTTCGACTCGTGAGTTAGTTGATAATTGACTCTCTTCTTTTGTTTAAAGATAGGACAACTTAAAATGTTTTCTGTAAATCCTGCACATTGAAAGACTTATTTTACTATTCGTGAAGTTAAAGAATATACAGAGAGATCAAAAATCAGGGTATGTCTTCTGACAAATTGCTGTTGCTTTTTTAACATGGGTATTGCAAACTCCTCTCACTTTGCAGTCCGAGAAAGAAAAGTGAATTATGTGACAACCCTGTTGGGGTATAGGGAGTGTGAAAGGAACGGTTGTACGATTTAATTGTTTTGCAACACGCAACAAAAATTTAAATACCTGTAAATTACTTCTACACCTACAGTAGTTAGTAAAGCAAAAATGAAGCCCATTTTTTTTGTACTTCTGAAGGGATGAAAACAAAAATTTTCATAGGATCAAAACAAATCAAGAGACTTTACTTGGTGTGGTGCACAAATGATAAATATTCACTGAAACGCATCATTTATGTGCAATATAGTTTTTATCAGTAAAATTGTATGTCTGTGCTAATTTAGTGGTCATTTCAAAGAAAAAGGTGCCGCCTGTAAATAAGTGTTCTACTTCATGAAGCTTTAATTACATTAAAAAATTGCCTGCCTCATGTCCATTAAAGTTGGGCTGGTTGCAAAGATTTGTCGTTATAAAATGTGGGCCAGGGCTCTAAAAGGTTTGGGAAGCACTGCTCTAGAAGCATCCAATACTGTGTCAGGTAAGTCCAACACCAGCATCCTGTTCAGAAGGTATCTCCCTTTCGACTGAGAAAAGCTACTGGGACCATAGATGGATAAGATGCTTAAAAAAAAAGTCTAAAAGGACACAGACAGAGCAAAGGCTGTAGGAGCACGCCCAACTAAAACCTGCAGTTCTGGTTTCCCGTGCCAATAGAGGAGGAGGAGGAGGAGGAGGAGGAGGAGGAGCAGCAAAAGCTGCAGCCACAGAGCAGCTCCATGCTCCTCAGTAGCATAGGGTCTTACAGGGAGGCCGATCATAAAGGAGGATTCCAGAGCAGCAGCTACGGTAAAGTTAAAGAAGCCCATGGCAGAGCCTCGCTGACTCATAACAGTGGCTTAACTTCCATTTTCCCCGATCACACAACACTTGTTTAGGAAAGGAGCAATTTCTTACCTGTAATATTAGTTCTCTTCCAGGAGTATGCTTATCAAAGTCATGGGATCTAAATTGTCCTGCCCACCTGCAGGACCCCGGATCACTTTGCAAAATATATATTTATAGATGCACCGGCTAGCTGTTTTAAGGAGGCAAAAAGCACAAATACATTGAAAACAATAGACTTTGGAGCCTAAAAAAGGGCTAGAAGTGGCCACATTTCATTTAGTTGAATAACGCTTACTGTAATAATACTGAATCTAAAGTGAATAAAAATATCTAATGATTAAAAAAAAATAAAGAGCAATCCTAGTACATTGGCTGCACAACTAGGTCATTAAAACGGGCACTGTGCCTATATGGGCTTCCCCCTTAACTCTAGTCCCATTATGCACCTGAGGCAGCCGGTAAGTTAATTTTATGGAGGTGCTTTAATCTCTTGTCCAGGGAGGTGAAAGGGTCATTTATGAATACTGATCGAGATTCCCGTGGAAGAAAACCAGGATTACAAGTAGAAAAGGTTTTCTTCTCTTCCAGGGAATCTTCTTCAATAGCCATATAAGCACCGAATAGAGAAGCAAGTTTATCTCACAAGAATAGTGGACATGAAGAAAAAAAGCAGAACTGGTCCCACTTTTATCCAAAAAGATTCTCAGAGACCTGACCCACTTGTTCTGATCTTGAATCTGAATCCAACCAATGTCTGCTAAAGGTACAAATAGAACTCCATGTTGCAGCTTT
Source organism: Lissotriton vulgaris (assembly GCF_964263255.1). Lineage (NCBI taxonomy): Eukaryota > Metazoa > Chordata > Amphibia > Caudata > Salamandridae > Lissotriton > Lissotriton vulgaris. Next base: position 84,634,811 of record NC_141694.1, read on the forward strand.
ACAAATGTCTGAAATTGGTACGTTTCTTACCATAGCAACAGTTGCTTTTTCCTAGTTGGATGAGCTTTAAATTTTATTAATCCACCTGGAAATGAATTGCTTATAAAGGATAGGCCTGTCCTAAGAGTGCCATATTTCACAAATAGGTGGTCCGTTTGTTTGATCTCCTTTGTCTAGATACACTTTTAGTATACTTTTGACATTCAACCGGTAAAGAGCTCGCTGCTGGATCTGGAAAAAAGGTTGGCAAAGATTTTTTGATTTTCATGTAAATCTGATGTTGCCCTTGGAAGAAAACCAGGGTGTGTTATTACAATTACCTTTCTTTGTAATCCTCTATAAAGCTTTTTTTAAACAAAAGTCCTGAATGTTGCTGACTTAGTGGAGTTGCCATGTATAGGTTCAAAGGGTAGACCAATCCATATTGAAAGCACAATATTTAATTCCCATGGCTTAGAAGGGTCCCTTCTTGATTCAAATCTTGACTCATGGCTGTGCAAATCTTATTCTTCGCAGCGTCTCTCACAAATACGTGACTAGAGGCTAACAAACAATTTCTATCTCATATCTTTTATAATTGAAAAGTCGCTTACTTCGGGGCTGCTAGAGACAGTTTCTCATTTATCTGCAGTGTAAAGATACATATGTACGAGGCATGTGGGCCGCTAAATTCATATCTTGTGCATAGATCGCCGCCTAGTGTTGGGTCCAGATGATTGCACCTTGTTTTCCTGGAAGAGTCTTTGAAGTATCACAAGATAGGTGGCTCCTCCCCTGGACTACAGTGCGCATGGGCATCATCTCCATCCTCAGATTGTTTTTTTCCGCCATTGGGTTCGGATGTGTTCTGTGACTCTCGTTCGGAACCTAAAGGAAAAACTTGTTTTTCTTCAGGCCAAAAGGCCTCTTTAAGCATTGGTATTGTACTTCGTTCGGTTCTGAGTTAACCTATCCGGTTTCCCGGATACTTGAGCACGTGTGCTCCCAGCTTTTTAGGCCCGATCGAAGATTAACATTGACAATGGAATTCCAGGCCCCGTTTAAGCGTTGCCCAGTCTGTAACGCGAAGTATCCTCTCTGTCGTGCACTCTGTGTGCAACAGATGTCTGTCTCTAGACCACGACGAGGAGAGTTGCTTGGCCTGTTCGAAATTCAGGTCGGAAGAGGCGCTCGCTCTTCGACGCGAGGCGAGACTACCGGCGCGGAGAGCGTCGGATGTGGAGGATATCTTCGAGGCTGGGGACGACGAGGGCGTCCTAGAGGAGGAACCGGAGCACTTCTCTGACCCGGCCTCCTGTCAAGAATCTTACTGCGGAGAAGAGGTAGACGATGAGAACATCGAAGACGATGGGGCCGTCAAGGTAAGAGACGACGGTATGGCCATTGGAGCCGCAGAGGGCGGCACCAGCGATGAGCAAGACCAGACCGAACCCTTGGGGGTCAAAAGTGACACTGTCTTGTCAAAAGCTCAGGTCGAAGCATCGCCTGAAGGCCATAGCCAAGATCTTTTTGCTCATTCTACAGCCCCGCAAACTGGCCCGGCTAAGAATATTTCAGAGCCTTCGGTGGGTACGCCTTCGAAACCGAAACTGGTCAAACCAGTATTCGTTTCGCAAAGCCTTGTTCCATCTGATCGTAAGAAGGCTCGGAGTGTCATTGTCCCTTCGGGGTAGCAAAAGGGTGCCAACCCGAAGATCGGTACATCCAAAGAGGTGCCAAAGGCCCAAAGAGACAGAGCGACGTCATCTAAGGCTGCCCTCGGGGGCGTGGACACTGAAGACGGACTTGAGTCGCAGCCGCCCCTCAGTCCGAATTCATACAAGTTGATGCTGGTGAAGGTTCTCGAAGACAAGCACAAAATGGCCGCTTTGGAACGTGACGCATCAAGCCGCGGCCATTTTGGGAATCCCAGTGCAACTCCTGGCTCGAAGTTGGCGATGGCCGTGAAAAAAGCCAAAAAGCCATCGGGACCTCCACCTATAGTTTTTGGACTGCCTTCCGACTGCAAGACCTAAAACCTCTATGCCGGCACAGGGCACCAACCCTGGTAAACTGATGTCAAAACTTAAGGGAACGACCGCCACTCCTGAAGGCGTCTGTTCCACTTCACCTTCTTCTGAAGACTCAAAGAAGTTGTACATTGACTCTGCAACCGGAAGATTCACCCTTTTCAAACGGAAGATCTTGCCGGAGAATCCAATGGAATCCTATCAAATTCCACTTAAAAGGAAAAGAGACTCTGCTTCCTCGCCTGGTCTTTTCGAGTCAGTCAGGCCTTATGGACAAGCCTTTACACATTCCCCCACACGCACTGAGGATGGTGGGGGGGATGACCAAAATGACAAACAATTCAACTATCCTGATGAATCTACTCAGGACGATTCGCAGGATGTGCTCGACGATCAAGGAACGGCGGACACCCAGTCTTACCAAGTTGTGACGAGGTGGACCTGGAAGCGGGCCACCTGGACTGCCTGTTAACGTCTCCCCTCTTTTCAAACAGCACACAGACGCCTGGGAAACACCTGAGGCAGCATGCAGTCCCTGGACGGCTGACAAAGAGCCGTGTTTCTTTAATTGGGCGGAGCTGGACCCTGACCCCGCCCACCTGACCAAGGTAAAGCCCAGTCCGACAACGGACCAGGTGTGCGAGACACCCGGAGGAGAAGGAGACTGGTGGCGAGAGAACGGAGCTGAGTGGTATTCAAGAGCGGAGGAAGATCGGAGGAAGCGGAGTGAAGCGAAGCGGAGGACGGAAGAGTTAAAGCAGGAAAATCGGAGGACGGAGGAAGCGAGGGCAGCTGAGTGAAGGACTGAGGCACTGAGGGAGAAGCAGACGAGGTCGGAGGAGGCAGGAGACTGAGACAGCGACTACCGCGACAAGCCAGGAGGCCAACAGGATAGCGCATCGCCCAGCCACACTTCCCGAGAAATGTGGCTAGAGCAGTATCGGGAGGCCCTCGAAACGGCGGAAGAACGGCCTACAACTCCCAGGAGGCATCGGGAACGGCGGCTGGGAGCTGCAAGATACACGACGGAAGACACAGACAATCCCCTCCTGTATTACAGAGTGCCTGTACAGAAGCGGAGACTTTACAAAATAATAAAACCCTCTTTACCCAGAGTACCTTTGTCTGCGAACCTTTTTGAGATCCCACCCGAAACCCCACAAGTAAAGACAGCCCCCGCAGAGGATACTGCGGCGTTCAACGCTCTGTGCGGCGTTGAACCACGATGTGGTCATGCATGCAGAACCATTTGAGGATGACTTTCTGTTTGATACCTTCTCTACATCGGACAGATCAATGAAGACGCTGCAGATGCTGAAGGGTGTCCTTAAACACGCCAATGACCTTTTCAAGGACACAACCAGAGCACGGGTGGTGAACCCGCGTATTGAGAAGAAATACAGGCCTGCTCCTGTGGACCCTACGTATATAAGGGGTCAATTGCCATTGGACTCTTTGGTGGTCTCCAATGCCCGGAAGAGGGTGAACTCACAACAAGTGGTGGTGCTCCTCCCCAGACAAAGAATCTAAAGTATTAGAAGCCTCTGGGAAGCGGGCTGCTGCACAGGCAGCGAATAGTTGGAGAATAGCCAATACACAGGCTCTATTGGCTAGATACGATAGGGCTCACTACGACACCCTAGAGCAATTTTTGCAACACTTGCCTAATGAATATAGAGAGGGGGCGGACATGTTGATTCAGGAGGGGAAACTGATATCAAACTCTTCTATCAAGTGTGCACTAGATTCAGCAGACACTGCAGCCAGGGCCATTAACACTAGTGTAATGCTAAGGAGGCAGGCATGGTTACGAATTTCAGGATTTAAGCCAGAAATACAAACAACTTTGCTCAATCACCCCGTTAACCCAGATTTTTTGTTTGGGCCTGACGTTGACACGATTCTTGAAAAGATCAAGAAAGACACCGAGACGGCCAAGTCCATGGGGGCCTTGCAGTCTCAGCAGTTCAGGGGGGGTTCTTTTCATCGCTCGGGTAGCAGAGGGTCGTCAAGAGGGCAAACATCTCAGCAAACACAATACAATAAAGGTGGTGGGCAGACCACCTTTAACCAAAACAATAGAGGTGGATACCGTGGTAACAGCACCAAAGGCAGAGGACGTGGAAATAATAACACCAGGTCCTCAGCAAATACCAAACAGTGACGTCTCAGCAAACACAATACATCGTACGCAAACACAACCTCAGCATAATCTCCTACGCCGACGACACCCAGCTGATCCTCTCCCTGACCAACGACCCCGCCGCCGCCAGAGCCAACCTGCACGAAGGGATGAAAGAGGTAGCCGAGTGGATGACTACCAGCCGCCTGAAACTGAACTCGGACAAGACGGAGGTCCTCATCCTGGGCTCCTCTCCCTCCGCCTGGGACGACTCCTGGTGGCCTCCCGCCCTGGGCACCGCACCCAAACCGACAGACCATGCACGCAACCTGGGCTTCATCCTGGACTCCTCCCTCTCCATGACCAGGCAAGTCAACAACGTCTCCTCGGCATGCTTCAACATCCTACGCATGCTACGGAAGATCTTCTGCTGGATCCCCACCGAGACCAGGAAGACCGTCACCCAGGCCCTCATCACCAGCCGACTGGACTACGGCAACGCCCTCTACGCCGGTACCACCGCCAAGCTCCAGAAGAGACTCCAGCGGATCCAGAACGCCTCAGCCAGACTCATCCTCGACATCCCACGATCCAGCCACATCTCCGGACATCTGAGAGACCTTCACTGGCTCCCCGTCAACAAAAGAATCACCTTCCGCCTCCTCACCCACGCACACAAAGCCCTACACGACCAAGGCCCGAGCTACCTCAACAGCCGAGTCAACTTCTACGCTCCCAAACGCCACCTCCGATCAGCCAACCACGCCCTCGCCGCCGTCCCCCGCATCCGAAGAGTGACTACAGGAGGAAGGTCCTTCTCCTACCTGGCCGCCAAGACCTGGAACTCCCTCCCGACCGACCTGCGCCTGACCCAAGACCACCTCTCCTTCAGGAAGAAGCTGAAGACCTGGCTGTTCGAGCAGTAGCGGCTCCCCCCCCCCCCCCCCCCCCAGCGCCTTGAGACCCTACGGGTATGTAGCGCGCTTTATAAGTGTCACTGATTGATTGATTGATTGATTGGTCTTGTCACTGCCCCCGGACCATGTAACACCGGTCGGGGGACGACTCCAGCAGTTCCTGACAGTCTGGGAAGGCATTACCACAGACCGGTGGGTGAGGCAACTTATCCAGTCCGGGTATTGTTTAGAACTGACATCCACTCCACCCGACATACCCCCAAGACACCATCCTATGTCCGCAGAGCACATAAACTTATTATAGCAGGAAGTAGCCAGCATGCTGCAAAAAGGGGCCATAGAACTGGTGCCTCTAGAGGAGCACGGAACAGGGGTGTACTCTCTATTTCTTAGTCCCAAAGAAGGACGGGACTCTCAGACCCATTCTTGATCTGAGACCCTTGAACCTATACATCCTTTCAGAACATTTCCACATGCTGACTCTGCAGCAGGTCCTGCCATTGCTCAGTCAGGGGGATTTTCTGGCAACTCTGGATCTGAAGGATGCCTATTTCCATATACCCATACATCAGGCACACAGGAAATACCTCTGGTTCACCATACAAAACAAGCACTACCAGTTCAAGGTGCTACCCTTTGGGCTGACCACCGCTCCCAGAGTGTTCACCAAATGCTTGGCTACAGTGGCAGCACACCTTCGGAGACAACACATTCATGTCTACCCTTACCTGGACGACTGGCTTGTGCAAGCAAAGTCTCTCTGCATTGGTGGAATCCACGCAACCTTTGCAAGGGACGACCGTTCCAAGAGCCTGTACCACAAATAGTGCTCACGGCGGACGCATCCCTCCTGGGGTGGGGGGCGCATCTCCTTCATTACACAGTGCAGGGTCTATGGTCGGATCAACAGAAGAAGATGCACATCAGTCTGCTGGAATTGATGGCGATCTTCATGGCAATGAAGGCTTTCAAGATGCATCTGTGCAACAAGGTCGTGTTGATCCGGACGGACAAGGACGGACAACATGACGGCCATGTATTACATCCAGAAGCAGGGAGGTACTCATTCTCCACAGTTGTCCCACTTGGCACAGAGTATGTGGAAGTGGGCCATTCAGAGGAACATTTTCCTCATGGCGGAGCACCTCCCGGGCCAGGACAACCAGATGGCGGATCTGCTTAGCCGGCACAGTCATCAGGTGCACGAGTGGGAGATTCATCCATCGGTGCTGCAACCGTACTTCCGGCAGTGGGGGCGTCCAGACATCGACCTGTTCGCCACAAACGAGAACGCAAAATGCCCAAACTTCGCCGCCAGGTTCCCACACCCGCGGTCTCAGGGCAATGCCATCTGGATGAACTGGTCAGGCAGATTTGCGTACGCTTTTCCGCCGGCCCCACTCATACCTCTGGTGGCACTGAAACTCAGACAGCACTCGATGACTCTCATCCTGGTTGCTCCAACGTGGGCGAGGCAAGCATGGTACACCACGTTCCTAGAACTTTCCGTGGTGCCTCATCAAAGACTGCGCCTTACACCCAGTCTTCTCACTCAGAGCCGTGGCGAAGTTCAGCACCCAGATCCGCAACAGTTAAACCTTGCGATATGGCTCCCGAAGTCTTAGAATTTGGGTATCTGAATCTGCCTCCTGATTGTATGGACATCATTAAGGAGGCACGACGGCCTACCACTAGGGCCTGCTATGCTGCCAAATGGAAAAGTTTTGTCATTTACTGTTCCAGCCGTGACATAAACCCGCTAGATGCATCGACACAGGACATTATTTGTTACCTGTTACATTTATATAGATGCAATCTGGCATACAGTTCTATACGTATTCATTTGGCGGCAATGGCGGCTTACTTACAGAACAGACAATGCCTTTCACTGTTCAGAGTGCCAGCAATAAAAGCTTTTTTGGAGGGACTCAAACGAGTCATTCCACCCAGAAGGCCACCTTCACCGGTCTAGAATCTTAATGTGGTTTTGACTAGACTGATGGGACCTCCTTTCGAATTTCTCCACTCATGTGAGATACAGTTCCTAACGTGGAAGGTTGCCTTCTTAGTAGCGATCACGTCGCTGAGACTGGTTAGCGAGCTGCAACACCTAACCATTCAAGAACCTTTTATACAGGTCAACGCAAATAGGGTAGTACTACGCACTAACCCTACATTCTTGCCCGAGGTGGTTTCTCAGTTCCACATTAATCAAACAATTGAACTGCCAGTTTTCTTTCCTAATCCAGACTCAGTGGCAGAAAGATCACTGCACACATTGGACGTCAAAAGAGCCCTCCTGTACTATATAGACAGGACGAAGGATTTCAGGAAGACTAAACAACTCTTTGTTGCTTTTTCACCATAGCACAAAGGCAAACCCATTTCAAAATCAGGTATAGCCAGGTGGATTGTTAAGTGTATTCAGATTTGTTATCAGAAGGCGAAACGCACACTAACAGTCCCCCCAAGAGCGCATTCAACACGCAAGCTAGGGGCATTCATGGCTTTCCTGGGTAACATTCCATTGGAGGACATATGTAGAGCAGCCACATGGAATAACATACATACATTCACCAAACACTACTGTGTTGATGTACATTCCAAGCAGCAAGCTGCTGTAGGTCAGGCTGTTCTAAAGTCCCTCTTTCAGGCTGCTGCAGCTGGCTCGGGCAACCACCGCTAAGGGAGAAACTGCTATTTAGTCTATGCACAAGATCTGAATTTAGCGGCACACATGCCTCGAACGGAATATGCTACTTACCAGTATGCATCTGTTCTTGGCATGTAGGGCCGCTAACATTCATATCGCCCGCCCATCCTCCCCGGTGCCTGTCGCAGCTGTAGCAGTCAGAATTATTTCTAGCATGGCCATCAGGTATCGTATTGGACTCCATCTCTGCCACAATGGCGAAAAACAATCTGAGGATGGAGATGATGCCCATGCGCACTGTAGTCCAGGGGAGGAGCCACCTATCTCGTGATACTTCAAAGACTCTTCCAGGACAACAGGGTGCAATCATCCGGACCCAACACTAGGCGGCGATCTATGCACAAGATATGAATGTTAGCGGCCCTACATGCCAAGAACAGATGCATACTGGTAAGTAGCATATTCCTTTAGTGCCGGTCTTACTTGGAATCTCGCTGGGGAGATCCTTAGCGTGTTAGATCTTACCAGCGTGATGGGTCTTCCCTGCTTGTGCCGACTCTGACCCCGGAAGTGACGGGTGATGTTTCCTTAGTCCCTTTTCAAATCGTACCACTTAAAACCACTGAAGAGAGACTATGAAGAACGATGGTGATAAATTCAAAAATGTGTACTTATTCAAATATGTTTTACTCAACTAATTAGTTCGTGATTGTTGTTATTTAACTCGTGTTTAAAACAATTATTTTAAATTCGTTCTTGTGATCGGTTGTTTCAGTTTGTGAAGCTTGGTCCACGGAGGTAGAGGGTGATGTTTTCTTAGTCCTTTTTAAGTTTATACCACCTAGGGCCACTGAAAAGAGACTATAACAACAATCATGATAAAAATGGGCTTCTTATCAGTTTATGAAACATAGTGATTGTTGTTACTCAGCCAATTATACGCGATTGTTGTTTCCAATTTCCAATTCAATTACTGTGATCATTTGTTTTGTGAGAATACTCAATATGTATTTTAAGTAATCGATTCACAAAAATTAAAACCAATTGAATAATAATGGTTTCATTTTTGATCTCACTAAGTCAGGGGGATTCATGAAAATTGGTACCACGGTATATCATCATCCATTCCTTGACTATTTGTTTTTAGGCAGTCCACCCATCTTTGTTCCCTTGTGAATAGAATTTTTTCTGCATTATTGTGCTTAATGGTCAGCATCTCTATTATTGTCCATTTCAGTTCATCTTCCTTGTGATTGAAATCTAGGCAGTGTTTACTCATTTTTGTAGTTTCTTTTTTTTGTGTTTGTTGCTTTTATGTTCGCCAATTCTCACTGTAGCTTTGCGGCACGTCATCCCAATTTATCTAGGTCCCCACGGACATGTAATCATGTAGATTACATGGGATGAGTTGTAATTTGTGTGCTGGCGTTGCGTCTAGAGTAAATTTTCGGACAATGATAGTTTTTGATGCTGTTGTTAATTTGCATACTGTGCACGTACCGCATGGGTAGTGTCCAGTTATTGGGACCATGTTCCATGATCTTGTAATGCTTCCAACCTCAGATTTTTTTTGAGGTCGGGTATGGACTAATAAGTCCTTCAAAGTCCTCTCTCTAGGGTAAAAACCCGTTGAGTAAGAACAAAAAATTGAAGAAAACACCAAGTAATTCTGACAAAGTCAAAAAAAGGTGGGAGCTGTTAACCAGGGTGATGGGAAGCCTGGGTTCAGGGCTGCCTTTTTTTTGTTGAAAATGCTTTCATTTTCTATGTTATTGCTTTTCAATGCAGCCTGAGGCTAACAATGTCTTTTTTTATGAGCAATTTTCAGGAGTTATGAGTAGTTTTACTCATTAAAACACAAAATTCAAAGGAAATTTGATATAATGTGTTCTTTTTTTCCTTTATAATTGCAGTACATGTACAAGGCTTTACATTGTGTTAGCCTCTTTTTGGGGCTGCATTGGTATGAGAAAAATAATATATGTACGTACATATATGTAGAGCTAGATATGTGTTTTTACCTATATATTTTTATATTGTTTCCGGGGTCCCGCACATGGGTGGAAATGTTCAGTGCTTATGACTTTGAGGATACCCCTGGAAGAGCACTAGGATTACAGGTAAGTAACTTATCCTTCTGGCATTTCTGTATGATCTTTCTTGGATAGTTTCTATTGGCCAATTTGATTGTTAGTTCTTTCGCCTGAATCTTGTAATCTTCTACTTTGCTGCAATTGCGTTTTAATCTCAAAAATTGACCATATGGCAGGTTCTTTCTTAATGCTTTTGTATGATAATAAGCTGTTCTCTTCCAGGGGATCCTCATCAATAGTCATAAGCATTAGAATATTACCGCCCATGCGCGGGACCTCAGAAACAATATATTATATGTGCCCCACATATATATATTTCACAATTCTCCATTCAATTAAACAGACGTCTCCGACACTCGAGTTGCTGTGCACGTAATCATTTAATCAGCAGGAAAAACAACGCGTTTCGCAATGTAGCTTGATCACGTTTACAACTTCCAACCAAACGTGTGTCCTTTTACTCTTTCCCAAAACATAATCATAGAAAATGGACTTACACCCAAGTGTATCGGTACTGGTTTTGTCAGACATTTTGAACAAGTCAAATAATATGAAGTTACCTAGCAGAATTCATGGCTTAAATATAATATTCAGCCTACCAAATTAAATTCAGTCAATATTCATCTGGTACTTCCATCATATATCATTCTGATGTCACATCATGATGTATTGTTATCGGCAGGCTAATACATTTTTGGTTACTGCCAATCCATAGATCGTTATCTAGAATGTTTAAATCATATAGTCCTTGATTACATACCCCAGACACAAATGACATTTGTATCTTACAAAATACATGGCTTGTTGTACTGTTTGGAAAATCTTATTTCTTTGCAAACATCTAAACCCAAGTGGGCATGCAGAGGTATATATCATAACACTCTCAAAGGCTCCGCCCAAGTGGGCAATCAAAAGCAAGTCAATGGTTGTCTTATCCTTGTACCTCATAATATTCTAGAAAGAAAGCCAGTGTTTCATACTAAAGTCCGAGCCCCAGCGGCCATAATTCCCCTATCTGCTGTGCATCAAGGAATAGCATATAGTTCATAACATCAAAACTGACTGTATATGGTAGGCAACACAATGTTCTTGCAATGTTCAAATCTGTTTAGCTTCATATTCATGGTCACAGAGATTCATCACCGTACCTAAAGAAAAAATGTAAATGTTTTAAAAGAAAGACCTTAAAGATCCTACTGCAGACAATTCATAAATGTGTTCAACTTTCACTTTTCATTTTCCTCATGATAGATGTACTGCTAGTTCCTCGTTGATATTTAACCCGTTAGGGTTCATGCATTCGAAATCAATTATGTACCTTGACTCCATCTGTCGTAACGCTAGTTTCTTGTTTCCTCCCTGAATACCCAGATCTACCTTATCAATCACAACCATTCTCAACAAATTTTCGTTTTGGAAATGGTGGTCAAAGAAATGGCGGGCCACTGGGTACTGTTCATTGTGGTTTTTTATGGCCCTGCGATGCTGTAACACCCTTTCCTTGGCTTTTAAAGTGGTGCTGCCGACCTACCATCTCTCACACGGACAGATCAATACATATACACGGTACATTGTGTGGCAGGATAGGGATTTTTTGATTGTGAACACTCTCCCTGAGGTCGGGACAATCAGTTCTTTACAGTTTGTGCTGTTCCGACAAGCTTTGCACGACCCACAACATTTGAAGCCAGGATTGGTTTTAGGTTCGATTCTACTCATTACAGCATTTGGACTTAGCTCATCCTTCAGTGATCTACACTTTCTAAAGGTGAGCTGGGGATTGGGGTTCAGATGGGATTTAAGATGATTATCGGTCAAGAGGACATGCCAGTGTTTTTGAAAGATCTTTCTGATCTCATGTGCCTGACCTGAATATGTTGTGATGAACCTAACATTACTCTCTTCTTCTGTAATTGTATTGGGGTTGAGTAGTTAATTTCTGGTGGTAGTATCCACCCTTTTGCATGCTTATGCAATAGTTTTATTCTTATATCCCCTTTCTCTGAAACGGTTACTCATGGTGGTCTTTTCTACCTCATAGGCCTCTTTTGTGCTACAGTTCCTTTTGGCTCGTAACAGTTCCCCATAGGGTATACTATTCACGAGACTTCTTGGATGGGCACTTTTTGCATTTAGAAGGCAATGCCTGCAGTTTTCTTTCGAAATAGGCTGGTAGTTATGGCAGTTCCTTGTATTTTCACCTTAATGTGTAGGAAGTCAATTTCAGTCTTGTGTATATGTTCAGAGAGTGTTAGGTTTACATTATTTTTGTTAAGTAAGCCCACAAAAGCTTTAGCACTGTTGGTACATCCATTCCAAATCATAAAAATGTCATCGATGTACCTAAGCCACTGGACAACATTGATGTTAAATTCGGCTACTTGATTGGGCACCTGCTCCTCCCACCGAACCATGAAGAGGTTGGCATAGCTTGGGGCGAAGCAGGTGCCCATCGCCGTGCCCTGTAGCTGTCGGTACATCTTGTCATTGAACACAAAAAAATTATTTGTCAAGCAGAATTCAATTAGCTTGATCAACATTTTGGAATGTTCCAGGTATGAGATTGATCTAGATTTCAGAAAGTGTTCTACGGCCACTAAACCCAGGTCATGACGTATGCTGGTATATAGACTGCTCACGTCTAATGTAATCAGTGTGTAAGAGGGTTCCCAGATAATGCCCTCAATGGTTTTCAGAAAGTGGGTGGTATCTTTTAGATATGATGGAAGGAAGGTTACAAACGAAACGGTCTTAAATAATGATCAATGTATTGGGATGTGTTCTCGAGTAGAGAATCTATGGACGACACAATGGGCCTTCCCGGTGGATCAACAGCATCCTTATGTAATTTCGGAAGGAGGTACAAAATGGGTGTTTTCGGGTATTCACATCGCAAAAATTTGTACTCATCCCATTCCAGTAATCCTCTTTCCCTATAATCTTGTAACAGATCATCAAAAATACTCTTTACATTCTTTATATCTGACTGGTTACGTACTTGATAACATGTGGTATCATTTAGTTGTCTCATACCCTCAGCTAAATATTTTTCTTTGTCTAACACAACAGCATTGTCCCCTTTATCTGCATTACGGATGACAATCTGGTTGTCATCCTTCAGACTTTGAATGGCTTGTTTTTGTTCAAGGGACACATTTTTCATGTTGTGACTTAGTCGTGTTTTTCTTAATTTTTTGATGTCATCAAGTACACCCCTTTCAAATACTTCCACCGCTTCACAGGAGACGTGAGGAATAAATCTTGACTTAGATTTAAAATCACTTCCAGGGTTTACATTTGTGACCTCATCTAGCAATAAGTCATCTCTTTCAATTGCTCCTGATGATATTAGTTCCAAAAGTTCAACATCGTCCGAATTAAGATTTCTGCAATTAAATGTTGTGTTATTTGCAGATGATCTGGACCCATGTGTTTCAAACCACTTTTTAAGTTTCAGTTTTCGTGAGAAATAGAATTAAATCGATCCTGGTCTGAGCATAATTGAAGTTAGTTGACGGACAAAAGGATAACCCAATGACAATACATCATTCTCATGCATAGTTAAAAGTCTTGGAGAAAGGTTAATTACCTTCATACTTTGGCTTTGCTGCCCCGTGTCATTACTCCCATGGGCGATTTTTCTGCGCTTCTGTCTTGCTTTGGCTTGTTTATTCCTCTTGGTCTTTCCCGATTTCCTCTGCCTCTTCCCCTTTGGGCTCCTTGATCTTGTTGTGGATCCGTTCGTCCCCGATTCAGGACTTGGAATTGTAATAAAAAATTCCTGTTTCTTTTTTGTTGATCCCCCTGAGATGGCTTGGTTTAATTTCGCCGGGGGAACATCCGGGAGACTTCCATCAGATGAATCACTTTCCACAGCTGCTGCTTGCATCTGTGTATCAGGAATGTTGATTTTCCCCGCATGTTGTTTGTCAAAGAGATGGTCATATTTCCTTTGAAAAGTTAATGTGCGGCCTGATTGGTAGTCCTTGTAATTTCTTAGAAATGTACGTAGTTTTTTTGTAGTGATTTCATCCTTTAATTTTAGCATCTTTGTTTCCAAAGTCTTTAAGTAATCCCCAAGCACTTCTTTTGACATCAGTGTACCAATCTCAGTCATCAGTTTCTCAATTTCTTCAAGTAGTTTGCTTCGATCTTTTAAAGCATATTTTACTAGTATACGCATCATCGTGGTGGAGCAGGAAGCCGAATTGTTGGCCCATTCCTCCAACATGTCGGGGTCAGGATCTTCAAAAGTTGGAATTGTGAAAATCCTAAGGCCACGAGGTACCCTCCCGACTTCGATGTACCGTTGGAGAGATTCTGCCTCCCACCATTTGGAAAGTTCTTTTCTATGTAGTTTTTCCAATTTCGCCAATAGGGTTTGCAGTTGTACTTCATTATTTATATTCGTCGATGTTTGTCATTGGCGCTCGAGGTGCTACCAGCCTGCATGAAAAAAAGTTTATCTGCAGTGGCCTTTCGTTTAACATCCAACGCTGACAAAATTACGTGTTGAACAATATTCTTAACAGCAACTCTCGACGATTTTGAGGATGTCTCCCCGTTTATACAATCAGCTCTACCTTGTTCGCCCAAGTATCTTAGAGTTTCACAGAATTCGTCTCCAAGCGTACTCGCACCAGCAGTGCCACAGGCTGTGGCGTTGCGGGTTTTCCGCAAGCGAGCGCTTTCCGAAAAGACTTAAAAGACCACAATTCTTTATGCCTGACCTCCACAGTAGTACTTCAAATTTGTTGTTTCCAAAATTACCAGTTTTTTCGCGAGTTCGTTATTTCAACTCGTCCTTGTGGGGTTGGTCGGCGTGGCTGAGCAGGGGAGCGGACCGGTATTTTAAAATTTACCAAGACAAGATTCCGGTACATTACCAGTCCTGCTCGCGAGTGGGTCGAAGTAGGGCTCCCGGTCACCCACTATTTTCACAATTCTCCATTCAATTAAACAGACGTCTCCGACACTCCAGAGTTGCTGTGAAATGAAATTAAATGAAATGATTACGCTCTTGTATAGCGCACGACTACCCGTAGGCATCTCAGCGCTTGCTTAGGGAACCCGTCCTGGTATTCCCCTGTGAGAACCCCAACAGGGCATCCGCAAGGTGAAAGCCAGGCATCCCACCGCGAGGGGCCGTCGTGGAGATTAAGCAAGCTATTGCCCAGAGTTGCAGAGTGTGAACTCGTGATTCAAGTAGGCACCGAAGCGAGAATTATCGAGTCCATTGACGTATGGACTCAAGACCCTGCCAAGTCGGGAATTGAACCCTGGTCCCGGGCTGACCTCTGCTTCAGGGTCTGCCTCCTCTAACCAGTGAGCCACACTTCTCCACTGTGCACGTAATAATTTAATCAGCAGGAAAAACAACGCGTTTCGCAATGTAGCTTGATCACGTTTACAACTTCCAACCAAACTTGTGCCCTTTTACTCTTTCCCAAAACATAATCATAGAAAATGGACTTACACCCAAGTGTATCGGTACTGGTTTTGTCAGACATTTTGAACAAGTCAAATAATATGAAGTTACCTAGCAAAATTCATGGCTTAAATATAATATTCAGCCTACCAAATTAAATTCAGTCAATATTCATCTGGTACTTCCATCACATATCATTCTGATGTCACATCATGATGTTTTTTTATCGGCAGGCTAATACATTTTTGGTTACTGCCAATCCATAGATCGTTATCTAGAATGTTTATCTAGAATGTTTAAATCATATAGTCCTTGATTATATACCGCAGACACAAATGACATTTGTATCTTACAAAATACATGGCTTGTTGTACTGTTTGGAAAATCTTATTTCTTTGCAAACATCTAAGCCCAGGTGGGCATGCAGAGGTATATATCATAACACTCTCATAGGCTCCGCCCAAGTGGGCAATCAAAAGCAAGTCAATGGTTGTCTTATCCTTGTACCTCATAATATTCTTGAAAGAAAGCCAGTGTTTCATACTAAATATATATATGCAATTGCAGCCTAATAAACACCAGAGCTGAATCATGCTGTAAAGAATTTCCACCATACATGAATAACATGCATTAGAAACATGAGAAACAACAACAAAGTTTGTTTAGAAACTGTTTTAATGCTTAGAAAGCAGTAGAAATTCTCAAAAACACAAAGCATAGAAAGCTCCCAGGCTGCATTGCAAATACAGTCTAAAAAGACTGAAAAGCTAACCTGTAGCTGTATAGCAATAAACTGACACCGTGCCTTTAAGGCACTCCTGACCCCCAGCTTCCCATCATGCCTCAGGGGTGACAGTTAAGCCAGTTGTTCTTTCTGGCTCCTTCAGGGAGGATTCTGGCAACAAAGCTCCACTCTTTTCTGATTTCTTCAGAAAATCTTTTTGACTTTTGTTAACTTTTATTCCTTACTTCGACGTTTTTCATCAGTATAAGTGGGAGGCTGTTTTTTTTTTTTTGTTTTTTTGTTTTTACAGGTTTGGGTATTTTTAACACCTTAAAATGCCATCTCTTTTTGACTCTTGCCCTTTTTGTGATAAGAAGAAGTCCAAAACAGACTCTCATGAAGTCTGTAGTCTCTGTCTCCCTGAAGATCATGACCCGAAGGCCTGCTCTCACTGCCAGAACCTGTTCAGAATAACTTTGAAGGGCAGGGAAAGAATTTGCATTCATGACCTGACAGAGGTCTAGAGGAAGATCTCCAGTCAGGAAGGGCTTCAAGAGGGCTAGAACATCTTCTAAAAGTAAGTCCTTGTGTCCATCAGCTTCAGCGTCGGGCTCGGCGCTGAAAGAAGATCTTCAAAAGGGTTATTTATCGGAGAAAAGACCCTCAACAGCGGGCTCGCCGTCGAGAAAAGGTGCGTCATTGACGTTGAAGATTCGAGATCCGCCGCCGCCGTTAACTTGGCGCCGAGGAGCAGAGATCCTCCGCCGTCGTCAACCCGGCGACGATTGGCGTCGAGGAGCAAAGACCCTCCGCTGTCAACCCGGCGACGATCGGCGTAGAGGAGCAGAGACCCTCCGCCGTCATCTCGATGACTATGGGTGTCGAGTGTCACCCCTCCACCGCCGTCAACTCGTCGGTGTCTAGGTGCAAAGACCCTCCGTCGGCAAGGTGTTCGAGGTCGAGGGCAGGCTCTCTTCGGTCATCGCAGTCCCATCAGCAATCGACGTCGAGAACAAGGACCCCTCCGCCGTCAACTGGGCGACGATCGGCGTCAAGGATGAGGTCTCCGTCGTCTCGAGGGCGAGAAAAACCCCTCCACAGTCGTCTCAAAGACCTTCGCCGTCGAGAACCGATGCAGCTCTGCCGTCGTCTAGAAGACACTCTGCGTCGACTTCTCATTGCCGTTCGACGTCGAGACAGCACTCACCTGCTTCTCATCGGTACTGGTTGCCGTCGAGACAGTGTTCGACGCCGACAAGACGGCAGGAGTCTAGATCGGCGTCTCGAGCACGTTCCGTCGTGACAGGCCTCAGTGAGGTCTGGGGATGGATCGGTGGTCCTGGTAACTGAGTCAGCCTCACGCCATTCGTCCTCTCATTCTTCCAGGAGGGCTTCTTCAAGGTCGCCCACACCGGAACCTGCTACCCGCGTCCGCAAGTCTCTTTCGAAATCAAAGGAGGCTCCTGCTGCAATTCAGTTGTCCCCAAGATGGTATCTACCTGTAAGTCATTGGCAGGACTCTGGAGCATTAAGACGGATGCAGGAATATGCCAGTTTTGCACATAGGTCTCCTCTTCAGAGACTGGTGGACGAAGCGGACAGAGCGAACCCTCCTAGACACAGGCATGAGAGGTCTCCGGAGAGAAGGCACGACAGGTCACGTTCTCCGAGACACGAGGAACGCACTGTGAGATCGAGAGAAAGGAGGAGTAGTGCACACCGAAGAAGTAGAACACATCTACTTCCTCGACTTCCTCCACCGGATCCTCCAGGAGGGATTACTCCCCCACACTATCGGACATCCCGATTTCCAGGGACTCTCCCATAGACGACATTTCCACCTACCATGAAGTTCTGCAGAGAGGTGCGCAGAAGCTTAATATTGAGATGTCTGTCCCTAAAGTCATGTCAACAGTGATTTTCGAGGCTCTCAAACAGAAGACAGCATTTCGATCCTTTCTGGGATCCTTGACACTGTCATGGACACTTTTTTACTCCAGCAACCATTAAGGCGGTGCGGGCTCGTCTCTTGAAGAAATACAAGCCAGCTTCCTCTGTTCCGGTCTTCGTCAAGACGGATCCGCCTGCATACTCTCATTGTGGCGGCAGCGAAGAAGACGCATGCTGTTTCGGCCACTGCTTCTGTTCCACCAGACAAAGAAAGCAGGTTCCAGGACTTGTGGGGTCCCAGGGCCTGCACGTCTGCCGCTGCCTCCCTTAAAGTCTCCAGCGCTGATGCGTTGCTTGGCAGTTATGACAGAGCTCTCTGGGACTCTTTGGAGCATTTCAAAACCAAGCTCCCTAAGCAAGACCAAAGGAAGACCAAAAGGATTTCGCTGAGATAGAGGGATCTTTGGTGGGTAACCAAGTGATAAGCACAGCGGCATATGGCGCGGTGCTATCGGTGCACTCTTACGCGCATGGAATATGTGCCAGGAGATCGTCCTGGTTACGATTTAACAGGACTGAAGCCAGATGCTCAGCAAAGAATCATGAACCTCCCGTTCTCTGGCTCTTCTCTATTCGGCACTCAGGCTGACAAATAGATGATTTGGATGAAAATAGGGTTGGACACGGTCAAAGCGGTTGGGTTGGGGAAGGAGTTTAAGCCCCGCTACAAATCCAACCAGCGCAAGGGGCCTCAACAGAGGGTTCAAACCACTCCGTGGTCCCAAAACAAGAACCAGGGGAAGACCCCGTTTCGAGGAGGAAAGTCCAACAGAGGTAGAGGTGGTCACCAACAGCAGTCCTCTACCACGACGAGAGGCGGGAAGTCATGAGCAGTGGCTTCCTCTGCCGCTGTTGCCCACTCCAGTGGGAGGAAGTGCTTCTCAACATCTAGCAGAGTGGGCGAGCATCACAGGAGATCGCTGGGTGCTCAATATACTACGCAATGGATATGCGCTTCCGAAGGACATACCACCAAAAAAGTCTCGTCCTCCTCAGTTAAAGCTGCTTCGAAAAGAGGTGAGAGCTCTTCTCCAAAAGCAGGCGATAGAGGAGGTTCCACCCCCTCAAAGAGGAAAAGGAGTTTACTCCAGATACTTTCTTGTCCCCAAAAAAGATCAGGAGGACATGTGTCAACCAATTCTGGACCTTCAACTTCTGAACAAGGTCATTGTGAAGGAGAAGTTTGGCATGTTGGCCCTTCACCAAATATGTCCACATCTGCAAGTAGGGGATTGAATGTGTTCGGTGGACCTCCAAGATGCGTACTTCCACATTTCCATTGCAAAACGTCATTGGAAGTACCTGCGGTTTGTGGTCGGCCACAAACATTATCAGTACAAGGTCCTGCCCTTTGGATTGAAGTCGGCTCCGTAAGTCTTCACCAAATGCATGGCAGTGGTAGCAGCTTTTCTTCACAGAAATGGTCTCTTCGTCTATCCATACTTGGACGACTGGCTGCTAAAAGGTCCATCCCCACTGCAAGTAAGTCTCGACTTCCAGTTCTGTCTGCAGCAGCTGCACGACCTCGGGCTGCATGTCAACATGGACAAGTCAGTGCAGCAGCCCACCCAGTCCATCCACTACCTCGGCTTCGTTATGGACACAAGTGTGGGAAGAGTGTATTCTTCGGAGGAGAGACTGTCTTCCATGAGACAGAGATGCAGGCTTCTGCTCCAGGTGCAGAACCCGACAGTCCGGCAGGTGGCTTCCCTGCTAGGATCCATGGCGTCCTGTATCTTTCTCATTCCCAACGCCAGGCTGAGGATGCGTCCTTTGCAGCAGACTCTGGAGGACCAGTGGTATCAGTCGACTGGTCTCTGGGAGGATCAGATCTCTCTCTCTCTTCTCTCTCTCTCTCTCTCTCTCTCTCTCTCTCTTCTCTCTCCTCTCTCTCTCTCTCTCTCTCTCTCTCTCTCTCTCTCTCTCTCTCTCTTTCTCTCTTTTTCTCTCTCTTTCTCTCTTTCTCTCTTTCTCTCTTTCTCTCTTTCTCTCTTTCTCTCTTTTTCTCTCTTTCTCTCTTTCTCTCTTTCTCTCTTTCTCTCTTTCTCTCTTTCTCTCTTTCTCTCTTTCTCTCTTTCTCTCTTTCTCTCTTTCTCTCTCTTTCTCTCTTTCTCTCTCTTTCTCTCTCTCTTTCTCTCTCTTTCTCTCTCTTTTTCTCTCTTTCTCTCTCTTTCTCTCTCTTTCTCTCTCTTTCTCTCTCTTTCTCTCTCTTTCTCTCTCTTTCTCTCTCTTTCTCTCTCTTTCTCTCTCTTTCTCTCTCTTTCTCTCTCTTTCTCTCTCTTCCCCCCGGCGGCTAGATCCTCCCTCTCATGGTGGACTCAGCAGCGGAATCTGATGGTGGGAGTCCCTTTTCACCAGCCACTACCAGTGCAATCGGTGGTGACAGACGCGTCTCTGCAAGGCTGGGAGGCACACATGGGGTGCCTTCAGATTCGGGGACGGTGGTCGGCAAAAGAACAGCCCTACCACATCAACATGCTGGAGCTACGAGCAGTCCATGTGGCTCTGAAAGCTTTCCTGCCTGCAATCGAGTCCGATTCAGTCCTGGTCCAGACAGACAACACGACCACCATGTTTTACCTGAACAAGCAGGGTGGAACTCGGTCGCGTCCTCTCTCCCTGGAGTCACAAGCGATCTGGCACTGGCTGCTCGCCCGGAACCTCTCGGTGGTGGTGGTGCATCTTCCAGGAGAGCTAAATGCCAAGGCAGACGCACTCAGCAGGCACTTTGAAGATCAGCCAGACTGGGTGCTACACGACGACGAGGTGGTGGCGAACCTTTTCCATCGTCGGGGTCGTCCGGAAATAGATCCATTCGCGGACGACAAAAACACAAAATGCCACGCCTTCGCGTCCAGATTCCACCGTCCAAAGACAAGGGTGAATGCTCTTTTGATGGACTGGTCAGGGACATTTCCCTACACCTTTCCTCCTCTGCCCCTGATCCCGAAGGTGGTGTTCAAGCTACTCAGATCCAGCATGACCATGATTCTGATAGCTCCAGACTGGCCACGGAAGTGGTGGTACCCGGACCTTCTAAATCTGTTGGTACTTCCACACAGGAGACTACCTTGCAGGCCGGACCTGCTGACCAAGATGGGAGGGAGGATTCTTCATCTCAACCTTCCTTCACTGAACTTGACAGCATCGCTCCTGAGGTCCTGCAATATGGACATTTTAATCTGCCTCCTGATTGTATGCATATTTTAAAAGAAGCAAAAAGACCCTCCACAAGAACGTCATACGTGTTTAAGTTGAAGAGGTTTTTTCTTTGGTGTAGAGCACATCACTTTGATCCTACGAAGGGGCAGGAGGATGTCATCCTCCCTTACCTTCTGTATCTAGCAAGATCTGGTATTAAGTATGCTTCTATCAGGGTGCATTTATCTGCCATTACGGCGTACAGGAGTCGCCTAGTCAGCCCTCCTTTTTCCAGATGCAGGTGGTCAATGACTTCTTACACTGGTTAAAGAAAGTGTATCCCCCTGTTCGAAACCCTTCTCCGTGGGAGTTAAACCTGGTTTTCTCAAAGTTGATGGGCTCTCTTTTTGAACCAATCCACGGAGCTTCCTTGCAGCATTTGTCTTGAAAGGCCGCTTTTCTGGTAGCAATTACATCAGCGCGCAGAGTAAGCTAGATCCAGGCATAGTGTACCAATGAGCCTTACACTGTTTTCCACCATAACAGAGTCGTCTTAAGGGCGCATCCTCCTTTTCTCCCTAAGGTGGTGTCTGATTTTCACATCAATCAGTCCATTTCCCTGCCATCTTTCTTCCCTGATCCAGCGACCCCAGCTGAGCGGTCGCTTCATTCCTTAGACCTTAAGAGGGTCCTTAAGTTCTACTTACAAAGTACCAAGGAAATAAGGAAGACAGATTAACTGTTTGTTAATTATGGCGCCATGAGAACAGGCTTCCCAGCCGCTAAGAGATCCATTTCGAGATGGATTGTTTCATGCATTACCGCAACCTGGAAATCAGTTCATACTTTTACGAGGCACTACTGCCTAGAATCTGATTCCAGGGCTGATGCTCAAGTAGGCCAGGCCTCCTTGAGAAATCTGTTCGGGTAGTGGTTTCCTCTATCCTAGCTTGGTTTTTACTAAGCTTACTGATCACGTTTTCTGTGTTCTCCTTTGCCCGCAGGGAGATGAGGTGAGGCTCGCTATTCTATTCTAATGCTTATGACTATTGATGGGGATCCCCTGGAAGAGCAAGATTACTTACTTACCTGTAATCCTAGTTCTCTTTCAGGGGTATCCTCATCAAAGTCATAAACAACCCTCCCGCCTCCCCGGGCAAAGGACTATTTTAATTTAGTGATTGTTAACCTCCTTGTTCGATGTTTTTTTCAGTCTCCGCAAAGAACAACTGACCTAACTGTCACCCCTGAGGCATGATGAGAAGCTGGGGGTCATGAGTGCCTTAAAGGCACGGTGTCAGTTTATTGCTATACACCTACAGCTTAGCTTTTCAGTCTTTATAGACTGTGTATTTGCAATGCAGCCTGGGAGCTTTCTGTGCTTTCAGTGTTTTTTGAGAATTTCTACTGCTTTGTAAGCATTAAAACAGTTTCTAAACAAACTTTGTTGTTGTTTCTCATGTTTCTAATGCATGTTATTCATGTATGGTGGAAATTCTTTACAGCATGATCCAGCTCTGGTGTTTATTAGGCTGCAATTGTATGTATATATATATATATCTATATATATATATATATATCTGCAACCACTGTGAGGAGGAGCTTAAAAGAAATCCCTATGTTGGAGCTTACACTGCAGACTTACTAGGCATTGAGGAAGGCACACAGCCAAAACCGGTTTGCCACGGTTCTTGTCAATAACGTTACCTGCCTAACTTCCGCTGTGTCTCTGGTTATCTTTGCTGACTGAGGGGAGAAATGCCTTCTTTGGAGTGGAGAGAGCGACTTTATATTTAGCGCAGATTCAATGACGCGCGCCAGAGACCCTCCCGTAAGTGGCCGTGGATAGCATTGAAAAAACTGTTTTTGCCTGAAGCAGAGGAGTCGGAGAAAGCCACGGCCCGCCACCGAAACCCCCGAGGTAGAGAAATGCATGAAACAACATCAGACATGGAAGGTACGCAGAGATGCCGATACCTGCTCTGTGCCCAAGGATGTGTTTCCCCGGAGGCTGTGGTTGAGAGATGGAGTTGTTTGGCAGCCACAAGTTGTGAGGAAAAAGAATGTGTAAGCCCCACCACTGCATCAGGACTGTCGGCACGTTGCACCTATGGACTTGTAGTCCCTAATACTAACGTACGCAGAGACAATCCGTAGCAGGTGAGCCCGCCACCACTGTGAGGAGGAGCTTAAAAGAAATCCCTATGTTGGAGCTTACACTGCAGAAGAACTAGGCATTGAGGAAGGCACACAGCCGAAACAGGTCTGCCACGGTTCTTGTCAATAAAGTTACCTGCCTAACTTCCGCTGTGTGTCTGGTTAATAAATATATATATATATATCTCCACATATTCCTCCTCACTTACTCGAAAGCACGACAAGCCACACCAGCCAGGTACGTTTAGATATTTTAATCGGGCACAAAAAGACGCGTTTCGAGCTCACGGGCTCTTGGTCACATGACCACCACATTTTTTAGTCAGCTGTTATAGCAAAAGGAATATTAACAAAGGAAGAAAGACTCTGTGTCTGCAATATCACACAGAGCTTTTAACAGTGCAGTTAATAAATTATAACATAAATTAAATAACAGGTGCCCGTCTTCCAAGTGTTTGGTGTAATTCAATAATTGGTATCGTGATATCAAAACATTCTGATAGATACATCTGCCGTGTGGATTCCTCACCTTGTGAATATCCCCCTTGCGTCAGCAACATTCGGAAATTCTTTTCGTAGCCTCGCGCCGACGTGGATAGGACGTCGCAGAGACACGGCTCCGCTCGCGACTCCGCTGACGTCACCGACTCCTATAATAGGCCCACGCCGGCGTGATGACATCAGTGCCCTTTTTTCCGCATCGTCGACGCTAACGGTTATCGGAAATCTCTGTAGCCAACTGGTACTTTGTTGCCATTTTGTTGCAAATTTCTGCTTCTCTGTATCCTGTCTCTTCGACGATGTCATCCAAGAAGACCGGCTTCAAGCCCTGCAGGGAGTGCGGTAAAATGATGTCGATTCCCGACCCCCATGATGACTGCATCTGGTGTTTGAGTTCTGACCATGATGTGGAGGATTGTTCTTCATGTCGGAAGATGAACCCGAAGGCCCTGAGGGAGAGAGAAGCCAAACTCCTGGTTGCTAAGGTGAAAGCTGGAAAGGAGAAGTCGTTGAGGTCTCGTTCTCGAAGGGCGAGGTCGAAGTCCAGGGCGAGGTGCTTCTCGAGAGAGGTCGTCTTCGAAGTCGGCGTCGGATCATGTTTCGAAGTCGAAGAAGAAACATAAGAAGAGGAGACATGAGTCCCGATGTCGGTCTGGTAAGGAGTCGGGCTCGAGGTCACCGAAGAAGGTACGTTCGAAGGTGGTTACTCTCGAAGTCTCTGAGCCTGAAGGTGAGGCCTCACCTTCCGAGTCGCATGGGCGCTCTCCGGCTCCGGTACCCTCTCCGGCTCCGAATCAGACTCCGGCGCCGTCCCTGGCCCGTGTAGAGGAAGAGGCTCGGGAGGTTGTGGATTCTGCGCCTGTTGAAGAGCCGATTCCGATCCCTCCTCAGGACCGGCCTGATGGTTTTCAGCCGCCCTTTCCTGCTCCAGACCAGGACCCTTCAGCGTTTCATAACGCTATGTATGGCGTCTTCTCAAGGGCGTGGTACCCCTCTGGTGCACCTTCGGGTCCCATGGGTCCTTTAGCTTTCAGCCTGGGTGTTCCTCACTCCTATCCTCCTGCTCCATTCATGGCTTACATGCCGGCTCAGACGCCGCATTGGCAATTTCCGGCTCCGCCGAAGTCGTCGACGCCGATTCCAGCGTCGCCCGCTCCAGATCGTCCTCGAGGGCATTCTTCTGTGCCATCGGATTCGATACCGGCGTCGGCCACGAATCCGTCGGAGCCGCAGGTGGATCCGGCTGCGAGGCGTGTAAAGGAGAGGTCCAGAAGGGAAGCTCAACGCCTTTTGGAAGAGCAGAGGTACCTGGATTCACAATCTGATGTTGAAGGTGAATTGGAGGAGAGCTGTTTTGAGGAGTTGGCGGATTCAGGAACTCTTGATTTCTCTCCAGCGTGGGAGTTGCCCTCAGGCTCTGGTGCTCCTTCTAAGGATATCCAACCTTACCATCTAGTTATGAGGAAGGCAGCTGAACTTCTTCAATTGACTCTGCCTACAGTGGAGTTCTAGTCCAATATCCTCACTGAGGTCTTGCATTCTCCGAATTCTGTGGTTGAGCCTTTACTTCCATTAATGATGCCTTGACAGATCCTATTATGGAGGTGTGGAAGAAACCATTGTCGGCTCCTGCGGTTTCTAAGAGTGTCGCGAGGAGGTACAAGGCTGCTCCTGAGGACCCGGCTTTTCTGTCTTCTCATCCTTCGCCAGAGAGCCTGGTCATTCAGGCTGTCTGTTCTAAAAAGAGTCTTAGTGCCTTTCCTCAGGTTCCATGTGAAAAGGAGGCAAAGAAACAGGACCAGGTTGCAAAAAAGACCTTTTCTTCGGCGAGCATGGCGTTGAAGTCAACTAATGCCACTTGTCTAATGGGAAGGTATGTGCATGCCCTGATGGACTCTGCGTATCCTGGTTCCAAAAATTCCTGATGCCAACCGGAAGGATTTTGAGGAAGTGATTTCTGATACTCAGGCGGCTGCTCGCCAGGTTATTCAAAGTGGTCTGGACACTGCCGACTCAGTGGCTCGTTTTATGGGCACTGCTGTCGCCACTAGGAGGTCAGCCTGGTTGAAGTCATCGGACTTTTCGGCTGATGTTCAGGCGACTTTGCTGGATCTTCCTTTTGATGGTTCTGGTCTCTTTGGGAAGAAGGCGGATGCAGCTCTTGAGAGATTCAAGGATTGCAGAGCGACAGCTAAGTCTTTGGGTCTCCAGATCAGAGGCACTTCTTCCAACAGGAGGTTCAGGGTCTTTGGTCGCTCCTTTCGGAATTTCCGGCAAGGCCAACAGCAGCAGCAGCAACAGCAGCAGCAGCAAAATTCAGTGTACAGATCGTACAGGGGAAAGCAAAGAGCGCGTCCTCATGGAAGTCAGCCCTCTTCCTCCTCCACCTCTTCCAACCCCCCTGCCGCAGAAAAGCAGCCCTAGATCCGCTATTCAGGATCATGTGGGTCCGGTTGGGGGTCGGCTTACCCATTTTCTACAGGATTGGGAATCGGTTACAACAGATCTTTGGGTTCTCAATCTTGTAGAAAATGGGTATGCCCTTCCCTTTCGGGAATTCCCTCCCGTTTACCCTCCTTGTCAAGGTTTTTGCACCAAGGAACATCTGTCTCTTCTGCAGGAGGAGGTTCTAACTCTGTTACGAAAGGGTGCGATAGAGTTGCTCCCAGAGCAGGAAAGGGGTCAGGGATGCTACTCCCGGTATTTCCTGATCCCCAAAAAGGATGGCAGGCTTCGTCCAATCCTGGATCTCAGGATCTTGAATCTCTATCTGAAGCAGGAGAAATTCAAGATGCTTACCCTTGTTCAGGTTCTTCAAGCGCTGATGGAAGGAGACTGGATGGTGTCGCTCGACTTGCAGGATGCGTATTTCCACATCCCAATCCTGAAGTCGCACAGAAAGTATCTCCGTTTCACGGTTGGGTCGCAGCACTACCAGTTTGCGGTCCTTCCGTTTGGTCTTACTACTGCGCCTCGAGTCTTCACCAAGGTGATGGCGGTGGTGGCAGCTCATCTCAGGAGGTCGGGGATACCTGTGTTCCCTTATTTGGACGACTGGCTGATCAAAGCGGAGTCGTCAGAGAAGGTGCTCCATCATCTGCAAGAGACAACTCAGTTGTTGTTCAGGTTGGGTTTTTCGATAAATGTACCCAAGTCTCACCTGTTGCCCTCCCAGCGCAACCTGTTCATAGGTGCCATACTGGACACTACTGTTTGTCGTGCATTCCCTCCTCCTCAAAGGATTCGCGACATTCAGGAAATGATTCCTTTATTTTACAATGGAGCGGTCGATCCAGTCCTGAAGGTTCTTCGCCTGCTCGGTCTGATGGCTTCTTGCATTCTGTTGGTCAACCATGCACGCTGGCACATGAGGGCACTCCAGTGGTGTCTCTGCAGGCAGTGGTATCAGCACAACGGAGATCTCGGGGAGTCAGTGAAGATCCCCAGAGAAACTGCAGCGGATCTGTCTTGGTGGAGCGTGGAAGGCAATCTGTCGCAAGGAAAGCCTTTCCATCTACCTCCATCGGTGGCCACGGTAATAGCGGATGCATCCACTCTAGGGTTGGGTGCTCATCTGGGGGATCTGGAGGTCTAGGGTCTTTGGTCTTCAGAGGAAAGGTTGCTTCACATCAACCTTCTAGAGTTGCGGGCGATACGTTTGGCGCTCAAGGCCTTCCTCCCTTCCCTTCGCGGTCGGTCGATCCAAGTCCTGACGGACAACACGACCGCGATGTGGTACATCAACAAGCAGGGAGGAGTGGGGTCGCAGTGTCTCTGCAGAGAGGCTCTGCGTCTCTGGTCCTGATTTGTCTGATGGCAAATCTGGCCGGAGTTCTGAACGTGCGTGCAGACAGTCTCAGTCGGCAGTTCTCTGCCGACCACGAGTGGAGGCTTCACCCGGAGGTGGTTCGTCACGTCTTTCGACGTGGGGGACTCCTCGGGTGGACCTGTTTGCCACTCGCGAGAATGCTCACTGCCCGTCTTTCTGCAGTCTCCAGTATCCGATGCAAGGAGCCTTGGGGGACGCGTTTCAGTTGAGTTGGGGAAATCAACTCCTTTACGCGTTTCCTCCCATACATTTGATTCCTCAGGTTCTGAGGAAGATTCGCCAAGACCGGGCCCAAGTTATATTGGTCGCCCCGGATTGGCCAAGAAGGGTGTGGTATACAGATCTACTCCACCTCTCCTCTCACCCGCCGCTCCGTCTCCCTCTCAGGGCAGACCTCCTCTCTCAGATGGAGGGGCAGGTTCTACACCCTCACCTCCAGACATTGCACCTTCATGCCTGAAGATTGAACGGGGCAACCTGATTTCCTATTCTCTCACGCCTGACGTGGTGGATGTCATCTTGTCTGCCAGGCGTGACTCCACTAAGACTGTCTATTCATGTAGATGGTCTAGATTTGTCACTTGGTGTGGTGAGAATAAAATTGACCCTTTGAGAGCCCGTTTGTCTGATGTGCTCCGGTTTGCTCTTTCTTTGGCACAACAAGGGCTTGCAGTTGCCACGGTTAAGGGCTACCTTTCGGCTCTGTCGGCTTTTATTTGTTTGCCTGACCAGCCCTCTCTTTTTAAGTCTCCTGTAGTTTTAAGGTTTTTGAAGGGTCTTGTAAACAAGTTCCCTCCTACTCCTTTTATTGTACCTCAGTGGGACTTGAATCTTGTCTTGACTTTTCTGATGGGCTCTCCCTTTGAGCCTCTTCATAAATGTCCTATGAGGCTTTTAACCTTTAAGGCAGTTTTCCTCGTTGCAATAACCTCGGCAAGGAGGGTGAGTGAGCTTCAAGCCCCCGTTCCTGACCATACATGCTGATCGGATGGTTCTAAGGACCAGGGCTGCTTTTCTTGATAAGGTGGTGACTCCTTTCCACCTTGGTCAATCCATTACCCTCCCTACCTTTTATCCTCCCCCACATCCTTCCAAGGAGGAGGAGAGGTTACACCGTCTGGACCCTAAGAGGGCGGTGTCTTTTTATTTGGACAGAACTAAAGACTCGCTTGGATGACCAACTCTTCATTGGCTTTGCTGGCTGCAAGAAGGGAACCTCCAGAGGGTATAAGGGCTTATTCTACGAGAGCTAAGTCGTCAACCTCTGCTTTGGCTAGAGGTGTTCCTGTAGAGGATATTTGTAGGGCGGCAACTTGGTCTTCCCTCCACACTTTCGCGAAGCATTACTGCTTAGATACCGAAGTCAGGAGGGACGGCCACTTTGCGCGCTCTGTCCTTCAGGATTTCCTGGTTTAGAAGAGTGGACACCCTCCTCTGGGAGTGGGGACTGCTGTGGGACTATATTCACAAGGTGAGGAATCCACACGGCAGATGTATCTATCAGAAGAACAAGTTACTTACCTTCGGTAACGCTTTTTCTGGTAGACACTATATCTGCCTGTGGATTCCTCACTGACCCACCCGCCTCCCCGTTGTCCACTCTTCTTTACCAGAGTTATTGTATTATATTGTTAAAATATTGGATTGTTAAGGAGTTGCTTTATTTTCTTTCTTGCATTTGCTCCACACTATGTGTTTTTCTCCTTGGCAATTGTTTATTGTGTATACTGTGTATATTGCTTATGTCATTGGTCCGTCCGTGTGCCTCGATGGCACGGAAAAAAGGGCGGAACTGATGTCATCACGCCGGCGTGGGCCTATTATAGGCGTCAGTGACGTCAGCGGAGTCGCGAGCGGAGCTGTGTCTCTGTGACGTCCTATCCACGTCGGGGCGAGGCTACGAAAAGAATTTCCGAATGTTGCTGTCGCAAGGGCGATATTCACAAGGTGAGGAATCCACAGGCAGATATAGTATCTACCAGAAAAAGTGTTACCGAAGGTAAGTAACTTGTTCTTTAAAGCGATAGCTCGCATAATGGTGTAGTACCCATTTTAACAAGGTAAAGGAAAGATATAAGAGAAAATGAAAAAGCAAGAATCAGGGCAGAAAAGAGTGAGATAGATTCATGGGAGGGGAGAGAGAGAGAGTAAAAAGAGAGAAGATAACCGGGTAAGTTTGGGTATAGTACCCCAAAATTTATAGGTTGAATCCACCTATGTATTAATATTGTCCCTGGTCTATTCATACTCTAGGTTCACACCTCACATCCATATATCTATTCCCACTATTGTAATAATAATCATATACTCTGGGTCATCTAAAAAAATATAATAAAAGGACATTCAAAAGAGTTCATGTAAGTTCATCGTCTAATCCCATCTCTAATTATTTCAAGATACTACCCCGTGCTCTTAGTCGTAATTTTTAATTTTTCGTGGAATGTTAGTACTTGTAACATTATTTTCTATCTGTGGTTTTTATTCCTTCCGCGACAGCACGGTTTCTAGAGAGATGAAAGGGAGAGAGTTGCGATTAGATTCATAGATACAAATAGATAACTATGATTAACAACGTAATCATGCCCTATTCTATGTTAGCATTATTAATTAATATAATTTCCTCATTTACCTTGATTAACTAAGATTTGTAGTACATCAACAAAACACCAAAGATTCCACAAAAATAATAATAAACAATAAAAAATCCGATTTGTCATGGAATCGGAGTATCAAGAAGGGGATTTAGAAGGTCTCGGTCAGATTATTCAGAAGTGTACATACATCCCCTCATAAATGCTCATCCCAAAAGGTACGATACAGCCTGCCTTTTGAATGAACTTGGATTCTGCCCTGCGCAATGCTGTTAGGCGGTCTCCTCTTCTCACGGGTTTTGGAATTGAGTCAAGGGCAAAAAACTTACATGCCTTGGTCCAATCCCCATCATGGTATTGGTCGAAATGTTTAGCCGTGCTATAAGCGAAGTCCTTATTAGTGATTGCACGCCAGTGCTCAAGGATTCGCTTTTTGACGGGGAAGGTGGTTGAACCAATGTACCATTTGCCACAAGGGCATGTCACTACATAGATTAAGTGGTCTGTGGTGCATTGAATGTTCTTATTAATTCTCAACCTCTTCTTAACTCTGTTCAGCTCTACCTCCCTCATATTGGAGATGTGGCTACAGGCCTTGCATTTTCCACACTTAAAAAATCCTCCCTTCGCCGCAAGCCATGTTTTCTTCTTTTCCAAGTGGCTATGGACTATCAGGTCTTTGATTGATTTACCTTTTCTGTAGGTTATTGATGGATGTGGACCTAGTCAATCCTTTAGGGTTTTATCCTGTAAAAGTATATCCCATATCTTTCTTACAATCTGGCTGAACGCGGGGGATTGAGTGTTGTACGTTGCTATTAATCCTATAAGAGCTTTTGATATTATGTGGGTGGTTTCAGGTGTTTTGAATAATGCATCCTTTCGATCAATTGAGACCACCCTCTCTTCTCCTTTCTTGAGCATAATGGGGTGGTATCCTCTCACAGTGAACCTTTTCTGCATTAGTTGTTTGTGTTTCATGAAGGTTTCTTTTGTACTGCAGTTTGTTTCTCTTGGCGCGTAAGGAATTGCCCATCCCACAAACTTGATTAGTTCTTGTTCTCTTCCCTCCCATACAAAAAAACGTCATCAATATAGCAGAGCCAAACATTCACGCAGGTAGCCCAGTGTTCCAGGGCATCACTCCTGATCACCTGCTCCTCCCACCAGCCTACCGATAAATTGGCGTAGCTGGGGGAAAAGCAGGTGCCCATCAATGTGCCCTGGATTTGCTTGTACAATGACCCGTTAAATAAAAAAACATTTTCCTCCAAACACAGTTCTATCATTTGGAGTAACATTTTAGAGTGTGCTTCCAGATGTCTTCTTCTTGTACTTAGAAAGTATTCGCATGCCCTCAAACCATCCCTGTGTCGAATGGATGTGTATAAGCTCTCAACATCTAAACACACTAGCCAAAAGGGAGACTCCCAGTTGATATTCTCTACTTTCTGTAGGAAGTCCTTGGTGTCTTCTAAGTGTGATGTGAGATCTTTAACATAATTTTTGAGGAAGTGGTCTACGTAATGCGAAACATTTTCTAATAGGCTGTTGATAGATGACACTATGGGTCTCCCTGGCTGTTGTGTCTGGTTCTTATGTACCTTTGGTAAAAGGTAAAATGTGGGAGTAGTAGGATTGTCATTGATAAATGTAATTTCATGCCAACTTAACAGCTTCTCAGTAGCCCACCCTCGGATGTTCTGGTGTACTCTACTCTGTAGTTTAGTTAAATAAGTATGGTCCACTCTAGTGTAGCATGTGGTGTCAGATAGCTGTCTCATTGCTTCGTTGATATACATTTTCTTATCCCACAACACTGTTTCCTCCCTTATCAGAGGTCTTTATGACGATCGAGTCGTCATTCTTTAATTCCAACAGTGCCGCCCTCATTTCAGGTGTAATGTTTTGTTTACCTGAGGGCCGGTTGAGAAGTTTAAGCATATCATTATTAACCAGGTCATGGAACAGATCTATATTGTCCCGTGGTAACTGTGGTCTGTATCTAGATTTAGGTCTGAAGGGTGAGGTCACGGTGTTAGCACTGGTTACAGAGGTTACAGGGATCAAGTTATCAGGTGTAGACACAAGTTCGGTATTGTCTTGGGTGGCGGGGGTCTGTGATTGTGTCAATTCTATCCCACCTTCCTCATGTAGAGTATCTAAGACATTTTGCAGTTCAATATCCTGATCCAATAAATTGTTAGTTCTGTTAGACAATTGTTGGCCAAGTTTCCTATTGGAATGGATCTTATGCAGTTTGAGCTTCCTTATAAACATATACATATCTATACGCGTTTGCGTATAGTCAAATTGCAGATCAGGGCAAAATGTCAGTCCTACTCTTATGACCTTTTCCTCATTCTCAGATAATTGTCTATTTGCTAAATTCATTACCGTTAATTCCGTGGTTTGTGCATCCATTATTTGTTCTTCTGTATCTGGCTTCTGTTTCCCACTCCAGTATTATCTGAGCTTGCTGCGCCGCTGCCGTTGTTTTTTGGTTTTACCTTGCCTCCTCGGCCTTGATATCGGGTTCTTCCTCTTATAGACTGTTCGTTGGCCTCCATCACGAGGCGCATTTCGTCGGAAAAAAAGTTACATCAGAACTGTACTGCACATTCCCATCCATTGAGCTTGCATCTGAGCTTAAGCTTGTGCCAGATTGCCACCTGTCCTTATCCGCCATTCCCAGTGCTTTGTCTTTCAGGAGCGAGGAGCGCGGTTTATCGAATTTCTCCGCAAATCTTAAAATTCTTCCTCACTTGTAATCGCGTTCATCGCGCTCAAACTTGCGCTGCTTTCTAGCGATTAAGTCCTTTTCAAACTTTTTTTATTTTATCATCCACAATTGCAAGGTCTTTGATACTTCAGTCTGGTCAGTTTCTTTCACCAGGTCATCAAGGAGCGTTTGTATTTCCTTAAATAGTTCTTCATGCTCCTCCCGTGCTTTTTTTTACCAGAATCTGCATCATAACCTTGGAGCATGCGTTAGTATTTTCACGCCATGCTTTCGAGACCTCAGGTTTAGGTTTGTTGAGAAGATAAAAATGCGCAAGCCTCGGGGGACGCGATCCGTCTCTATATAATTCTGCAGAGATGTCGCTTTCCACCAACGGCTAAGCTCTTTCTTCCGTAATCGCGCTCTAGTGAATGTCCCTTTTTTTTTTTTTGCGATATCACACCAGGAGGAGTTGTACCTACGGACCCATTCACTCTGACTCCATCGGGTCCTTTCTGTTTTTTAAAGATATCTGCCGAGGCCTCCCGTCCCTTCAGGAACTCAATTGCCCAAAATGCAATTCGGTCCTCCGACCGTGTCAGTACCTGGTTGCGCTACCGACGAAGGTTGTCGTGCGTGCCCTGGCTGCCGTTCTACAGCGGATTTCCCCTCTCACCGACCGCAATTCAGCACAGCGTAGAGGAGTTCTCAATCATAACGAGGAAGATCGACCAGCGTAGAAACTTCAGGCAACCGGCGGGCGGAGATATCCTGACTCCACGTCACTTCACAAGCACAGCGCAGCTCTCCACACTTCCAAGATCGGGCCGGGGCTTGTCACTCGAGCGGGCGCCACCGCTAAATCAAATCCACAGATTCCTCCTCACTTACTCGAAAGGACGACCAGCCACACCAGCCAGGTACGTTCGGATATTTTATTCGGGCACAAAAAGACGTGTTCCGAGCTCACAGGCTCTTGGTCACATGACCACCACATTTTTTAGTCAGCTGGTATAGCAAAAGGAATAATAACAAAGGAAGAAAGACTGTGTTTGCAATATCACACAGAGCTTTGGGGCACATATAATATAGTGTTTCCGGGGTCCCGCGCATGGGTGGGAATATTCTAATGCTAATGACTTTGATGAGGATACCCCTGGAAGAGGACTAGGATTACAGGTAAGTAACTAATCCTTCTTGGCTGTTGGTTTGTAGTATGTTTTTGTTGAGATCTTGTTATGTTCTACATACAGGGATATGTCGAGGAAGTCCAATTCTTTTTTTATCTGTAGTGAAAGTAAATTTCAAACATTCATCTCTTTCATTCAGCCAATTGATGAATTCTTGTAAATAGTTTTTGTTATTCTGCCAGATGACTATGATGTCATCTATAAATCTTTTCCAAAATAAAATTTGGACAAGGAAAGGACTGGTATTGTTCAGAACTTATTTAGCTTTTAAGTCACTCACATAGCGTCCTGCTACTGAAGGCGCAAATGCACTCCCAATGGATGTACCATAGTTTTGGACAAAGAGCTGCCCGTCGTACTCAAAATAGTTTTCCGTTAAGGCCAATTTGCAACATTCTAGTAGTTTCAGTGTTCTGTATTCCCACCTGTCAGAAAAAAGAAACGTTTCGAGAGTCTCCAAGGTCTTTTGTTGTGGGAGACTCGTATATAAACTTTCTACATCTAGTCCAACTAGAAGCATTTAGTCTTCATTATGTTGTACATTGATTAGTTGGTTTAGTAGCCAAGCTTGAAAGGTTTTAGGTGTCGGATGAGCAAAGGGCGTGCGGCCATCAGTAGGCGCATAGATAAAGTAGCGTGCTGTGTGGAGGTGTTGCAACTGGGTGAGTGGACAACCCTTAGAACCACTCAGCAGTTAGTAAACAAGTCTACCAACTAATTAAATAAAGGAAGTACCCTATGCACACACAAGCAATTAAATATACAATGTACAGAGCAACAAAGCAACAGAATATTTGGGGATCTCCTGTAGAAAGTGATCCGATGAAATTCTTTATTTTGTAAGACAGCCAGCGACGCGTGTTTCATCGCTTCTGCGAATCCTCAGGGCTGAAATAACAAAATAACAATGGAGCATCCCATATGTAGGAAGGTACCTCCTGACTATGGTTGCCCCCAACTTTTTGCCCTGTGTTTTAGCTGGTTTTTGACATAGTCGACCTGGGGCCCTGCCATTCAGGACCCCAGGCCTACTGCTCTCTCTTTAAAATGGATTCCATGTACCCTAGGTACATTTCCAATTGGTACTGGGCCACCTTATCAGACCCTGTAACTCAGGGCATAGGTGTACCCAGGGCTGCCAGGGGCTGCAGCATGTATTATGCCACCCCTGGCTGGCCTCCTAAATTTGACACAACTGGCTGCATGACAGCTGGGGCAAAGTCGTGTAATCACCCTTTGCTGTAGATATAGTATACCTATATCTAACCCTAAAATGGACACACAGATTCCTATCAGTCACTCCTATGGCAGGCCTTAACAATCCTGAAGGCAGAGATGGTGCTCTGGCATGAGCTGAGCCTGTCTGCAGCTTGCGGAATCAAGTCCTAATAGCTGTTCCATGATATCGCATACCATATACTCTTATGTGCATTATAATCCTCACGGTTAAATGCTAACTTTGGTATTGCTTTATCAAAACATGTCGAGTAAGGTGTCATACGAATTGAAATACTAACCCCTCGCCAATTCTGGCGACGGGGTTAGCATTCCACCCTTCTAGAGGGACACGACATGTATGTAACTGTGAACCCCGGTTAAAGTTAACTGAAGCCTCAGCTCCACAAAATGGATGCTGCCACCACAGACACGAGTCTGACCTCCTGCTGCTGGGAGTCCTTCCATTGAGGGAGGCTTGGACAAAGGGTTTCCTGTCCGGGGCGGTGCTAGCACCATCCCAGACATGGTTTTGTGTATCCTGGGTAGGCAGGGCTTTACAGGAAGGTGACTGCTGAGTGGCACCCCGGTGCTCACTACGCATAGGCCAGTCTGAACCAGTTCCAGGGGCACACCAGCCCCTGGCCTGGGGAAGTCCGGCATGGGAGAGGGGTGTAACCACCCCCCTCCTAGTCCCACCCATAGGCAGGACCTAGTCACCGGGTCAGCCCCCTTTTTAGTATAAAGATGGGAGCGGGCCCCCTGTTCAAATTAGATCATCTTTGGAATCAAGACACGACTTTCTTCGAAAGGACTTCAAGATTTCTTCCTCAAGGTTCTCCCTTGTGGCTAAGGAGTAGTCACCCTGCATCAAGCGGGCACCATCCTAAGAACACTGCGGTCTGCTGCAAGTCCTTCACGAATCCGACGACCCAGCTCGACGAGACCCGGCTTCCCTGGCACCTCTGACCTCTACTCACCTCTACAGCAAAGCTGAGAACTGTGAGTGTGACGAGACCTCGAGGGACCGACGATCGCCAAGACTGCACGACTTCATTGCAACAAGCACACAGTGTGCTCCACTGGTGAGTGCTTTGGGGTCCGAGAAGCCCCAACCCTGAGCAGCTCCAGCACCGAAGATCAGCCCTCCAGCATCTCCACGATCTGCGTGGGGCCCTTCTGCTTTTGCGTGCTCACTGCGCTGTGTGGCTACTAGCCGGCTGGCTTGTGGCCTTCTACACGACGCCCGACGACATCACTGCTGCTGGTCTGGTTGCTCCAGACTGGCCCTTGCTTCCTTCTTCAAGAGAGGCACCCCGGACCCTCCTGGTCCACTCCAGACGCCATTTTGAGTCCACCGCGTGGGCTTGAATTTGCCAAGGCTTTGTTGCCCAATCCTGGGTCCAGCGACGCCGACAGCTTCAATCTTCGTGGGACAGCTCGCTCCTCCATCCTGGTCGCCGACAACGCCTCCTGGTCCGTGAGATCTGCGAGCACAGCGTCACCCACTCACCTAGTCGAGGTGACTACCATCCGGTGCCCTCCTGGTGCCACCTGACTACTGGCTAGTAGTCTCGAACTTGGTCCCCTCTGCTTTCAGGTGTCATCTTCCTTCGATCCAGGCTTGGATCCATCGAACTTTCTTCACTGGTCGCCTGCCAGCAACTTCTTTCTTCCAGGCTCCTGGTCCGTCTACGAGGATTCCCGACGTCTTTTTAGACCTATGCAGCTGCAGCCCCTGGGCTAGGTAACTTCGGCATTTCGGTGCCCCAGCATAGCCTCACTATCCAAGGGTCAGAATCCACTTTCGTTTTCCTCCTACCAGGTCGGGTTCGCCCGAGAACACTAACTTTCTAAAAACTAGCTACCATAGACTTTGTCCCGCATCACGCGTGAGAGTGCATACTCTGCACCCGAGTCCCCTAGGCCTCCTGTAAGTAATCTGAAGGTTCTATAGTCAAGATCTAGCGATTCCCAAGCCTATTAGGACTGTACTTACCTGCTAGTAATTTCGCATTCCACTTTCAGAGTATATGGTTTTCCGTGCCCGTCGGGCATTTGTATATACTGTGCTAACTTAAGTATTTTCGTAAGAGTTTTGTTTTGTGCTTAGTACCCTGTCCTCATAAAGAGTACAGGGCTGTTGTGATTTTAAAAAATACACTGTTTATTTTCATAACACTTGTGTGGTGTCCTTTCACTGGGTATTCAAGGGGTATATGTGTGGTAAACAGCTGGCTTAACACGCCCTCTCGAGTCTTTAGCCTTAGACTGCTCGTATCCACGCTACTAGGATAGCTGGTCTATAAGGTTGACTTACAACCAATCATCAATAAGGGTTGCTGGACTGATACATAGTGTTCACTAGAATAGTGAGCACTGCATATCAGGCCACCTTCTCACACCATACATAGGTGTACAGCAAAAGATAAAACATCTCCTATTTGAGTGAGCAAATATAGTGACTTCCACTTGTGAATGACAATACTAGTCCATAGTACATAAGTGCACCCAAACGTACACGTGGCGATCGTGCATTCCTAGCTCGACTCGGGGTTTGTGCTGATAGTGTCTGTGGACAGAGTGAAAACATATCGGAAAAGGAAATCCTTTGTAAATAATTCTTATTCTGGCACCTCAGCGTCGTTGGTGTCCGCATAATATATCTGGGAAGTATCTGTTCAACAACCAGAATAAACTAATGTGCAATCGAGTGCAGCTAGTCATGATCGACTCATTCAAACACATGGTGCAGTGCAACAGCATCTCCAAGTGATGTGTGGGTGTGGCTGTAACGACCAAATGACACAAACCTGAAAGTGGCTGTGTCGA
Organism: Lissotriton vulgaris; assembly: GCF_964263255.1. Classification (NCBI taxonomy): domain Eukaryota; kingdom Metazoa; phylum Chordata; class Amphibia; order Caudata; family Salamandridae; genus Lissotriton; species Lissotriton vulgaris. The sequence continues at coordinate 84,672,885 of NC_141694.1, forward strand.
GCATGGAGGTCTATGTAAAAAGAACATAAAGGAAAGACAAGGGAGGAAGACCTCATAAGTCATGTTTGCTGAGAGCAAAGCATGTGTGAATAAAACCAAAATTCAAAATAGAAGTAGCTCACCGCTCTGCCGGTGATACTTCCAACCCAGCAGGGCCCGTGACCTTAGTTGAGTGTTTCAGGGATGTGGAGTCCACACTGAACAAGGATCAAACAATATACATAATGAGAATCTATAGAAATCCAAAAGAGGAGTTTCTAATCACAGACGAGTGAGTAAAGTTGATTGCTGCTACACCTTATTCAAATAGAACAGCAACCTAATACATCCTCATATATTGATATGAACATCACTATACAGATTGGTGTCCCAAGGTACTCATTGTTCGAGTGTAATTGCCTATGTAATGGCAATTGAATCAATAATAAACAAAACACAAAGTTACCTAAATCATGACCGTGCAAAAATAAGCTACATGTTAGTTGCGAAAATTGATAAAATCAAGTAACAAGGGGTTGATACCTTCGTGATACAGATTTTTTAAAAATTGTTTTTTATTTTCCGTATCACGAAGGTATCAACCCCTTGTTACTTGATGTTACAGAATCGTGAGATTTACACAGTTCTTCTACCCATCAATTACGTTTACTATTGGGATTCCTTACAGGAAACGCCTACTCCTTGACACGGGGTAAGCAGTATTTGTTATTTCACAATACCGTTGGTAGTGATTACTTCTTTCTGAATAGCTTTAATTGAGCTGTAAATATTTCACATGCGCTGGTTACCGGATTATCTCCTCTTACTCGTCTGTGATTAGAAACTCCTCTTTTGGATTTCTATAGATTCTCATTATGTATATTGTTTGATCCTTGTTCAGTGTGGACTCCACATCCCTGATACACTCAACTAAGGTCACGGGCCCTGCTGGGTCGGAAGTATCACCGGCAGAGCGGTGAGCTACTTCTATTTTGAATTTTGGTTTTAATCACACATGCTTTGCTCTCAGAAAACATGACTTATGAGGTCTTCCTCCCTTGTCTTTCCTTTATGTTTTTTACATAGACCTCCATGCTCGACACAGCCACATTCAGGTATGTGTCATTTTGTCGTTACAGCCGCACCCACACATCACTTGGAGATGCTGTTGCACTGCACCATGTGTTTGAATGAGTCGATCACAACTAGCTGCACTCGATTGCACATTCGTTTACACTGGCTGTTGAACAGATACTTCCAAGATATATTATGCTGACACCAACGACGCTGAGGTGCCAGAATAAGAATTATTTACAAAGGATTTCTTTTTCCGATATGTTTTCACTCTGTCCACAGACACTATCAGCACAAACCGCAAGTCGAGCTAGGAATGCACGATCGCCACGTGTACGTTTGGGTGCACTTATGTACTATGGACTAGTATTGTCATTCACAAGTGGAAGTCACTATATTTGCTAACTCAAATAGGAGATGTTTTATCTTTTGCTGTACACCTACGTATGGGATGCTCCATTGTTACTTTTTGTTATTTCAGCCCTGAGGATTCGCATAAGCGATGAAACACGTGTCGGCTGGCTGTCTTACAAAATAAAGAATTTCATCGGATCACTTTCTACAGGAGATCCCAAAATATTCTGTTGCTTTGTTGCTCTGTGCATTGTATATTGACACTTATACAACGTATTGTTAATTGCTTGTGTGTGCATAGGGTACTTCCTTTAGTTGGTTTAGTAAGTTTTGGGTGTCTTTCAAAAAAGTGGGAGTCCTCTGTATTAGTGGTTTCAAAAATTGGTCAGCAAATTTTGATAATGGTTCGAGCACTGAACCTATGCCGGAGACAATTGGTCTCCCTGGCGGTTGTACTCTATTCTTAGGAGTTTTTGGTAAAGAGTAGAAATGGGGTGTTCTAGGTTTCTGTGCAACCAGGTCGTCAGCTTCAGGTTTTGTTATCCATGCATTCATCTCTGCTTCATTAACCATTATTTTGATGGTGTTTTGTAGTCTTGCTGTTTGGATCAATAGAGATTCGTTTATAAAACATTGTGTCTGAAAGAAGACTGAGGCACTGTTCATCATATCCCTTCTTTTCAAAGAGAGCTGTGCCCTCCCCCTTGTCGGCGGGTTTGATTATTAGATTGTCATTGTTCTTTAACTCCTGAAGTGATTTTTGTTCTACTTTTGTAAGGTTGATGAATGGTTTCTTAGTCAAGCTTTCAATCTCTTTAGCTTCTTTCATAATAGCTTGTTCAAATGTTAATATCTCTATGGGAACCATACTGTTTAGTGGATTGAATATGGATTTCTTTCTTAGGTTGTTGTCACCCTCCAATCTTATGTCCTCGTTCCCTTCAAAGAAAGCTTTAAGTTTAAGCTTTCTACAGAACTCTGATAGTTCGCATCTCAATTTAAAGGTGTCTAATGAGGGTGTGGGACAAATCCCAAACCTTTATTTAGTACCCGGATCTGGTCATCTGAGAGCACTATGTCAGTTAAATTCACTATTAGTGATTCATTCCGCTCAAGCCTTCTTTTTCTTTGGTCTTGGTCCGTGCCATCATATGGAGCGGTTGTTATTTCCACTTTATTTCCACGTTATTCCTCTCCGTCTCCCTCTTAGTAGATTTTGGCCTCTTCCTAAAAAAGGCGGTTGTTGTGTGTTCTCTTGTCCCATCATTCGTGGTGGCGGCGGTATTCCGTGGTTATACGGATTCATCCAATTTCCATAACTAGGCATGTAAGGTTGAAAGTATGGCATTTGTTGGTTGTGATAGTTTAGTCTTTGCCATTTGTTTGTTCTCCTTCGGGGTAGATTCCGATATTGGTTTCGGCTTCTTCGTGGGGTGTAGTCTTCTCCGCTCCACCCTGAATTATCAGAAGAGTTACCTCCTGTAGATTCATTATCGGTGGTTTGTTCAGGCATGATGTAGTCTTCTATCGAATATGGGTGCATCTTCTCTTGTGTAAAGCGCTTTAGGTCCTTTCGTAGTTTCTGTATTTTACTCTGAGTAATGAATTCTCTTGTTTCTTCCATTTCTTTATTTATTTCTTCCAATCTTTTTTATATACTGATATATGGACTACTGTTTTCAATTTTGCTTCACTTATTTGGATTTTTTTAAGGCTTAGAGTCTTGAAGCTGTTTTAATTACTAGGACTAAGTAGTCACGTGTACATCTCCATGAGATTGAGGACCAATCTTTTCTAAAAGTTAAGTCATGTAAAAAGATTCGAGGCGCATTTTGTACCCATAATCCTCTTGGTACAGCACTCGCTCTGAGGTATTCCCGCATTATCAAGCCATGTATTGCTGTTCTCACTTCTCTTTTTGTCTCCGTCAAGTCGTCCCATTCACTTGTTTGTGCCAGTGTATGAGTTAGATCGAAATTTTGGAATAAAGGTGGTGCTGATAAGATTTCACTTATATCATCCTCCATGTAGCTCAATTCACCTCACCATTCAGATCTCCTAGACCGCCTTTGCCGGTACCATTGCTTCATTCTCCAGATGCAAATTCATCGGATGATGATAGGGAGGAAGGTGAAGTAGATGAAAGATCTCTTATGTCGGAGTGGGACGAGTACCAAATCCAAACTCCATCTCCTTTAACTCCAGTTCCCACTGATTCTCCTCCGGTGGATATCAGAGGCTTCCACCTCCTCATGGAAAGGGCAACTCAAAGATTCCTTCTTCCCATGGAAACGAAGAAAGATGAATGCTTCCTGTACGATTTTAAGGATCAGCCAAGGAGGCAGATAAGGACGATCCCCCATTATAGATTTTATCTGGAAGGAAGGATTGAAGTTAATGACAACTTCTGCGTCTATCCCTCCAGTTTTGCCCCGGCTGGACAAGAAGTATACAGCGCCAGACAATTCACCGGCATGCCTCATTTTTTTTTTTTTTAAATATATTTTTATTGCAGATAGAAATTCACAGTTATACATCGGTCAACAATAGTGCAATCGGTGATGGTAGCACCGAGGTTAAGGTATCACTGTTACACAGCCATTCAGCCCACAACCCGGGGGTCGGGCGGCAGATTTCAATCCAACGGTGAACGTGGGTCCTGTGCTCAGCTAGTCATGACCAGTTATGAAGAAAGTTTTACATCTGCTTTTTTAAAAGAAATAAATCCCCCCAACATAACAAACTGTCCCAGAGGTCTAGCAGCAGGTCATCAGTTTTGAATCGTCAAGAAGTTATTTGGAAGCTTGGAAGTGCTCCCTCCTCCCTCTTTCCACCCTCCCCTGCCCCCCCACGCCATCGGTGCATTGTTAAAATATCAGAAAGCATACGGCAGGAGACTTTGCGCAGTCTGGGCAAAATGCATTATACCTGTCGTGTTACGGGGACGTAGGCTGCTCGTTGTTGTCACTGTCCGTGTCACTTTGCGTATCGTGGTCGCGTAAAGCCTGCACCAAAGCCTCCCATGCTTGCGCAGCTTCCATTGCCCTCTCATTCTGTTGACGCCTCGCTAGCTGGTATCTCAAGGTACTCTCACCCCATTTAAAGAACTTGTTGCGCCATTTAGTGCCCGTTGGACCAACTCGTGCCTTCCAGTGTCGCGTAATTTCCCGTTTCGCTAAAAGCAATCCCATGTCCATGAATTTGCTGGTAATTTTCATTTTGGGGGTATGCGGGAACCAATGTAGGATCCCCACTGCCATGTCATACTGCAGGGTTCGCTCTGTCACCCTATTAAGGGTATCCCCAATCATTTTCCAGTAGGAGGTCAGAGCAGGGCAGGTCCATAGCATATGGCTTAGGTCTGCTCCGTTCGTCCGGCATCTAGGGCAGGCCACAGTGTCAGAGGCAAAGTATTTTTGTATCTTCTCCGGGGTCAGATATGCTCGGTGTAGTATATAAAAGTGGACCAACTGGAACCGCGCGTTGCGCGTGCTCTTCCAAACTAGGCGCATCAGCTGGGCCCATGTGGTCTCCGGGATGACTCTCCCTATATTTGTCTCCCATTTGGCCTTGAGTGCCTCTAGCGGAGGCAGCCTTTCAATAACCATCCTGGAGTATAAACACGTCACTGCTTTATCCGTCCCCGCTGCCATCATGACATATTGACATGCCATGGATGTCTGCGGTTCTTCAAGACCGCTCTGCCAGTGTGCCTGAAGTGCCCTAGTGATCGCCGCGTGTAACAGGAAATCGCCCCTGGGTACGTCGAAGCGGTCTATGATTGCTTGAAAGGGCAACAGCGCTCCGTCCTCGTACAGGTCGCCAATTACTTGTATGCCCGCGTCCTCCCAAGTTTGTAATTGCGACCAATCCCCACCATGTGGCAATGCTTTAAGGATTCCCAGTGGTATTTCGGGGGCGCAGGGGTGGTTCATTCCTGTCTTTAGCTGCATGCGGTTCCAGGACAATCTAATAGTGCGTTCCTCCTGCGTGAGGTCCCGAATGGCAAGCCTCTGCTGCATTGTGATGTAAGAGAGAACGTGCCTGGGTATTCCCAGCCCCCGCTCCTCTTCTGGACCCCGGAACTCCCGTGCCACCTCTTGAGTGTAGACCTGCAGCTGGGCTGCCAAGTAGTATGTTTTGAAATCAGGGACAGCTAGCCCCCCCCTCCGCCGTAGGTCTCATCAAAGTCTTAAGCGCCACTCTGCGGCGGCCCGGCTCCCAGAGCAAAGCTACAATCAGCGATCTCAAGTTTCGGAATAGTGCAGGTGGATTCCAAATCGGGAGCATCCTGAAATAATAGAGTAGTCTGGGAAGCGCCACCATCTTTAACAGCGCTATGCGTCCTGCTACTGACAGCGGTAGGGTGGCCCAAAAGGACATGCTACCCTTCAGCGCCCTAATGCTACGGGATATATTGCCCTCCAATACGTCAGCAGGGCAGTGGTAGATGTAAACCCCCAAGTATTTCAGGCAGCTGGGTGCCCATCTGATTGCTCTGGGCGTGTCGGGTTGAGGTTCTCTTTTACGAACTGGGAATAAACAAGTTTTCGACCAGTTTACCCTGAGGCCTGATATTTCACCAAAGGAAGTGAGCACAGCATCGGCACCAGCTAGGGCCCCCTCAGCATACTCCAGGGAAAGCAACAGGTCATCAGCGTAAAGGGAAATAAACTGTTGCCCCGATAAGGTCCTCAGTCCTCCATAGTGGGCCCCGGTACGGATCGATCACGCCACGGGCTCCACCGCCAGCGCAAAGAGCAGCGGGGACAGCGAGCAGCCCTGTCTCGTACCTCGTTCCACCGGATATTGCTGGGAGATTAGCGGTCCCGATCTTGCCATCGCGGAGGTATAGAGCACTGTTGTCAAAAGCCTTCTCCAGGTCAATCGAAAGTATCATGGGTTAGGGGGCTTCCTCGTGGCCCTCCTCCAACAGGCGGAGCAGCCGGCGTATGTTCATAGTTGTGTTTCGTTTGGGAATGAACCCCGCTTGGTCCTTATGCACTAGGGAGCCCAAGTGTCCCAGTAGTCTAGACGCTAGGATGCTACTTAATATTTTGTAATCTACCGTGAGCATCGATAACGGCCTATAGGACGTTGGGTCGCCACTCTCCTTGTCGGGCTTAAGTAGGGGGGACTACCAAGGCCTCACACATCGAGCCCGGGAGGCGTCCCAGGCGTTTCGCTTCCTTATAAACTATCAACAGCCGTGGGGCCAACTGGTCGACATAGGCGGCATAGAACTCCACTGGAAGTCTGTCTAATCCTGGAGTTTTGTTGCGTGCCATACGTTTTATGGCACTGCTGATCTATTTCTATATCTCTCCCCAAGTCCTTCACCTGTTCGGGTTCTAATGTAGGGATGGGCAAATCCCGTAAGAAATTATCAATGGGAGCAGTATCCTCTATCATCCTACTTTGATACAGGTCCTCGTAGTAGTTCATGAAACAACTGAGGATTTCGGGCTGGGTATAGACCTCCACTCCCTCCGCGTCACGCATAGAAACCGTGGGAGAGGTACGCCTCGTCGGATTAGCTAGCCAAGCCAGGAGTGCACCCGATTTGTCACCCTCTACTAGCGATCTGGTCAAGTAAATCTTATAATCAAAACTAGGCAGTCTTTCCACTTCAACAGCTACAACTACTTTCGCCGCTGCGGTCTGCTGTTGCAGCTCCGGGTGGCCGGGTCGCAAGAGCTCCAATTCACGGAGTTTTCGTTCCACCTTTCCGAGGTCATCCAAAACGACCCGTCGCATCCCCACTTTCTTAGTTATGCAATAGCCTCTCACCACTACCTTAAAGGCGTCCCATTCTGTGGCCCTCTCCCCAGTCGTGTTCTCATTCTCCGCGAAGTAGTCAGTGATCCGGTTTTCCAGTTCGCTCCGGAACAGTAAATCCTCTAGCATTTTGGGGCGCAATCTCCAGGTTGGAACACAGGGGGTGCCCGGAAACCACCTGAAGTCGGCCAGAAGTGGGTTGTGGTCGGAAATTGTCCTCGCCAAGTACTCGGATCTCGCGGCCGAGGATACCAATTTCGCCGATGCCAAGAACCCATCCAGCCTCACATGTAGTTATTGCATGCCCGAGAAATGAGAGTAGTCCCTGGTATACAGGTGTTGGGCTCGCCAGATGTCAGTCAGTCCCCATTTAGTCTGCCACTCCTGTCAACCCGGCATGTTGGTGAGTCCATCAGGGGTGGGGTGTGATCTATTGAGGTCTTTGTCCACCACCGAGTTGAAGTCCCCTCCGATCAGGAGTGGCCCTACCAGATAGTGGGCCAAGGAACCCGACAGTGCCACGAAGAAGGCTAGTTGGTCCAGGTTAGGCGCATAAATGCTGCAGATATTTGTCTTTACCCCCCAATTTGCCCGCTATGGCCTCAAACCTCCCTTTCGGATCTACTGTATGTTTCGTCACCTGTAGAGGGACCCCAGCTCTTATCCAAATTAACGCGCCTCTAGCATAGGCTGAGTATGTGGTGTTGTATAGCTGTCCCCTCCACCTGCGCTGTAATGCTAGTCCTTCTGCTTTCGTGAGGTGCGTTTCCTGCAATAGCGCAATCTGCACTCCCCTACGCACTAAATAAGCATGTATCTTGTGGCGTCTTGACATGGTATGCAGCCCGCGCACGTTCCAGGTAATACATTTCAAAGAAGATAGTTCAGCCATTGTCCCATTGTGTCCTGCCACTTCTCCCCTATTCGTGCTCCAGAAAGGTAAAGCACAGTAGTTGCTTCGCACTGATGGCGTACCCGCCCCCCAACAACAGTTCAACCCCAAACCAAATCTCTCACCCCCCCCCCCCCCGCCCCCTCCCCAGAACAGGTCCCAAAGATCGCAATCTAGTTCCCATCCAAACTGTCCCCAGAAAAACGTAGACTATCTTGACGGTAGCCACCGCAGCCTTGCCTTAAGGGCAATATGGGCGTCGAGCACCGGTGGGAAGCCTCCCTACGCCCGAGCTACCTAATTGCGACCGAGCAATAATAATCTAGGGCAAGCATAGGTCTTATCCCAAAACCTTCCATCATCACTTTAGCCATCATTCCCCGCGAGAGCTCACCCCACTTCCCACCATCCACTCCTTTGTTGGAATCGGCTCAACCGGAATCACCCTTGTCCATCAAGAAGTCCCTCTGCCGTCTCTGGGGTGATCGTAGGTAGAGGTACACTGTCAGTTTCGGAGTCCTCTGTGTCCGTGCGGTCTTCTCCACCGCCAGGCTCCGTGTCTTTGATTATGGGCCCACCTTGAGACCCCGACATACTGGACACCATCTCCAATACTCCTCGCCTCTCCGCTGTTGTCTCTAGAGTCGAGGGTCGACCAAGCCTGCCCCGGCCATTTCGGATCCTTTCAGACCTCCGTCGTGGTCTGACCTCCGGGATCGGTGGGAAAGGAGACTCCGGGCCATCCTTGCCAGCTCTATACAGTTCCAGCCAGCTGCACGCATCATCAGGGGTATCAAAAAATGTAGTCGTGCCATCCAGTAGGATTCGGAGCCTCGCTGGAAATAGCAATGAGTACTGTATACTCTCACTCCTCAGTTCCCGCTTAATTGCTAAGAAAGAGGATTTCTTGCTCTGGGTCTCGTAGGTATAGTCCGGGAAGATATTTACTCTACTGTTCTCCACCTGGAAGGGTCCATTTATCCTAGCATTATTAAGAATCAGGTCCCTGTCTCGAAAGTGCAGCAGCCGAGCCACCAACGGACGTGGAGGCCGGCCTTGTTGCGGTGGTCTGGATGGAACCCTATGTGCTCGTTCCAGGGTGTAAAACGAGGAGAGTCCCTCGGTCGCCACCACCGCCCTGAGCCATTCCTCCATATAGGCCACCATGTCCCCACCTTCAATTTTTTCCGGTAGCCCCACTATGCGGATGTTGTTCCTTCTATTGCGACCTTCCGCGTCCTCTGCCCTCCTCTCCAATGCGTCAATCTGAATCAGGGCGTCTTTCATGGTGGCAGCCAGTGTTTTTTGCGCCGGCTCCAGGGTGCTAACGAGTTCTCCACCTCCTTAACTCTGTCCGAGAGCTTGCCATGGTCAGCCCTGAGCAATCCCAGGCTCGTCGCGACCTGGGCAATGTCCTGTTGGAGTGCAGATCTCGTGTTGGTTATCGCCGCCAGGATCTTGTCCAGTTGGTGTTGGAGGTGCGGGTCCCGCGACGTCTCCGGGCCCAGCTGGTCTCCTTTGTCCGGCGCCTCTGCGTCCGATGTAGCCTGCGCACTGCCCTTGGCTCCTTTCGGCTTCCCCATGGTGGCCGTGGTCTCCGGCAGTGGACCAGGCGAACGCCCAGTTGAGGAACGTCAACCAAGCCACAGCCAGCCCCCGCCTCTGCTCGTGGATCGGCGCGGCCCAACCGGTCTCTATTCAGCCAGCTCCTGGTATGGTGACGGGAAGGGTCCCGACCGCAAGGTTTCCTCGCTCGTGGTCCGGAAGCGTCGAGCCAGGAACGCGCCCACTCGAGGCGCTTCCCTCGTAGTTGTGACCAGAGTCCGCTGATACTTGCCGCCAGGCCCGCAGTGGAGCCGCTGGAGTTGCTCGGAACAGACAGCAATGGCGCCCGCTGCGATCACCACGTGGCGTGGGCCCACTCGAATCGTCTCTTTGTCGGATTTCGGCATCAGGGGGCCAAGCGTGGGAAGGCAGCAGTCTCCCTCGAAGAAAAAGGCGGGGAGGGGGGAGAAGGGCCACCACCAATATGCAGTATTCGGCCGGAGGCCGCAACTCCCTCGAGCCACCTCCACCACCAGCTCAAACTGCAGGCCTCCTCCGTCACCTTCGTTGGACCGCGTAGGCCCTAAGGCTAGGCCGACCACCCTCTCCTCGGCATTCGGCTTCCAACCCTCTGCACTGGGCTCGGTATTCTCACAGCGTGGTCAGGATGGTCTCGCGAGTCAGCATGCTCGAGGTCCGGAGCGGCGAAGGCCAATGGCGCACAGAGTCCGATGGGGTTCTGGTCAACTTCCCCCGCTCTCCTCAACTCCACGCCGCTCAGCGTTCCAGGGGTCCAGCCGAGCAGCGTCCTCGACGGGCACCGCTCGAAGAGTTCACGAGCGCCGTCGACCGCTCAGGCAGCTGGCACTTGCGTCGCTCCACCACAAAGGGGAAAGGGAAGGAAGGCTTCGCCGGTTTCTTCGGCCTCCCAAGGCCGCAGGCCGTCTCAGGAGCACCAAGACGGGACGGGCGCCATTTTGGGCTTGGCGCCGTCCGGTCCGTAGGCACTCGATCGGTCCTCGTTCTCCTCGGCCATGCCTCGCCGCGGCTCTCCGTTGTTGCCCCCCGGCTCAACGTCCTTCCTCACTCAATAATCGGTGGGTTGGGGAGCCCTTGGTGCCTGGGAAACAGGATTAATGGCGGCTCGATCGCAGAGCCGAGCGCTGAGGTGACCTCCACCATCGGCGCCCTAGCCACGCCCCCACCGGCATGACTCATAAGGCCGACTACGTAATTGTACAAGCTGCTCAAAGACTTGCTAGGAATCCTTCTTCTCCGATCACAGCCCCATTTGACGGGGATGGCAGACGGTTAGACTAAATTGGAAAAAGTCTCCACCATGGCAGCGACAACAGTCTGTGCGGCTAATTCACTAGCCATCTTCGGTCGGTACGACCGGCAAATGTGGTCGGACATCTCACCATATATCAACATGTTACCAGAACCTTCAAAAGCTGAAGCTCTAAAGATTCTACAGGAAGGGGAACGTATCTCTGCGGAGATTATAGATTCGGGCGTGGATGTTTCATCCACAGGTTTCAGACAGCTAGCTGGTGCTGCCGTTCTGCATAGGCAAGGCTGGTTGAAGGCTACCATCTTTTCGCCAGGAGGTTCAGGCAAAGATAATTGACATGCCGTTTGATGGAGAGTCATTGTTCGGCCAACACATAGAAGTAGCCCTACAAACCATCAAGAAGGACACCGAGACGGCCTGATCTCTCGGTACTTTACAATTTCGTAAGCCGCCCTTTCGGGGTGCGAAAGGATGTGGATCGTTCTCCAATCGAGGGAGCTACAGCCAACCGAAATATTATCAATCTTATCAAGGAAATCAACGATACCAGTCACAGAGACAGCAGTCGTATGGTATGGACAACGTAACACTGCCTATTCACAAAATAATAGGAAGCCTTCCTACCGTGGAAGGGATTCAAATAAACAATGAAAACCGCCACCTGCCACGGCTTTTACCGCAGGTTGGAGGCAGAATCTCCTAATTTTACTCGAACTGGTCCTCAATAAAAACAGACAAGTGTGTCTTCGACATTGTGGCCAGAGGCCATGCTCTAGAATTCGAAAAGCTTCCTCCACATTTTCCCCCAAGAGGCCCACCTCTAGCTCAATAAAAGGTGCTGTTTTCCCAGATAAATCTGATGATACAAAAAGGAGCGATTGAGAGAGTCCCAACAAGATTTTATTCAAGATTTTTACTTATAATGAAAAAATCGGGAGAATGGAGTCCCATTCTCGATCTTCGGTCCCTCAACAAATACCTAAAGACGCCCATGTCCAGAGATGTCTGGCCCTATTTCAGTCGCTGGGTCTCTCTATCAACCTCAAAGTCCCATCTTGTTCCTTGGTAAATACAAACATTTTTAGGGGCAACGTTAGACACACAACTAACCCAGGCCTTTGTCTCAAACGAAAGGCAGCAGAAAATCTGCAAACTAGCTCACAAGTTAAGATCAAAAAAGTCAGTTTCAGTCCTTTTTAGGAATGATCTCTTCTTGCATCCCCATAATACCCAACTGCCGCCTCAGGAAGAACTCGACCACCAATGGTTCCAAGTTTCAGGATCGTTCGACGATCTTGTGTGTCACTCGTCTGATGCGAGAAGCCTTCCTCTGGTGGACTCAGAAAAGGAATGTGGAGAAGGGATGTGCATTCCTACAAGAAGCGCCAAATTTTACAATTTCCACAGATGCGTCCCTTGAGGGAGCACATCTTCAAGGTCTGACTGTCAGCGGAAAATGGAGCCCTCAACAATGGAAGTGGCATATCAACCTACTGGAACTACGAGCCATCTTCTTGGCCCTGAAACTATTTTGAACAGTCATTCTAGGAGCCACAGTACTGATTCAGACAGACAATACTACAAGTATGCATTACTTGAACAAACCGGGAGGAATAAGATCTTCTCTTCTCTCTCAACAAGCCCAAGAAATCTGGGACTGGGCGATACGGCACAGGATCAATCTTTCGGCAGTTTACGTACCGGGAGTTTCCAATGACCTGGTGGATTCCCTCAGCAGGTCCACTGTATCCTCTCAAGAATGGGAACTACATTAGCCGACGGTGGATCAAGTTTTTCAGGAGTGGGGTAATCCTGATCAAGACCTCTTTTCGAGTAATCAGAACAGCAAAGGCCTATTCTTTGCAAGCTGGCTTCCCTACAAGGAATCTCAGGGGAACGTGTTTTCGATAAATTAGTCTCAAATATATGCTTGCGCTGTTCCTCCGATAACATTGGTTCCCAGAGTTCTCCGGAAAATTAAGAAAGAACCTTGCCCCCTAATTCTCATTGCTCCCAGGTGGCCTCGCCAGTTCTGGTTCACTGTACTTCTCCTCCTATCAGAATGCGATCCCATTCAGTTTCGACTAATACCTAACCTCCTGTTTATTTATAGGCTTATAGCGTGCCTGAATCAGCCCCGGAGGGGTATCTCTGCGCGTAGCTTCTGTATGAGTTGGACAAACTATAATGAGGGGGTGACAGAGAGAATGGCCAAATTAATCTTGTGCGAACAAGTGAGTTTTTAGTTTCTTCCTAACAGAAAAGAGGTTGGAGATTTGCCTCAGCTGAGGTGGAAGAGAGTTCCACAACAAGGGGCCTTTAAGGGAGGGTGCTCGGCCCCCCCTGGCTCTGGTAACTTTAGGTACATGCAGCAGCATGGTGTTGCTGGAACGCAGAGCACGTCCAGGAGAATAGGGAAAAAAAATCTTTTAGATATTTGGGACCAGACCCATAGATGCACTTATGCATAATGCAGCAGAGTTTGACCCAGGGGTGTAACACAGGCCCCCGCAGCCCACGCGGTGCAGGGGGGCCCCTAGCTCCAAGGGGCCCCCTCAGCACTGAACTCTGGCCGGGAGAGCTCCTGATTGAGCCCGGAGGGGGCCCCCTAAGTACTGTGCAGGGAGGCCCCCTCACTTTTCGTTACGCCAGTGACTAGACCAGGATAATACAACAATTCTTTAAAGGGCTATTTCGAATGTTTCCTCCTGTGCGTCGTCCGCCTCCATCCTGGCATCTTAATGTGGTACTAGCGCAGCTCATGCGGCACCCCTTTGAGCCTATTCATAGAGTGAATTTCAAATTTCTATCCTAGGAGGTGTCTCTACTACTGACTTCAACTAGAAGAGTCTGTGACATTCAAGCTTTCACCATAAATTCACCTTCTCTGCAGTTCACTTCCAATTCTGTGGTGCTATGCACGAATCCTAGTTTTATGCCGAAGGTGCCTTCGGATTTTCACCTCCACGGACCAGTCATCTTAAAGACGTTCTTTCCTAATCCGCAATCCCCTGCGTAAAGGGCGTTACATACCCTTGACATCAGAAGATGTCTCAAGTTCTATTTGCAAAGGACCTCTACCATTCGTAAAACAGATCAATTGTTTGTTGCCTATGGAAGAATACGGCAACAACGTACAGTGTCTAAACGGACCATAGCTCATTGGATTTCCGCCTCTATTGTCTTTTGCCATCAACAAGCTGGAAGACCTTTGCAGACAACTCAAAGAGCGCACTCTACTAGGGCGGTCTTTCTCGACTGCTCTCTCTGCTGGTGTTCCTCTTCAACAAATCTGCAGAGCAGCGACTTGGTCCAGCATACACACTTTTACCAAGTACTATTGTTTGGAAGCTACCAGCAATGCTGATACGTCAGTGGGTCAAGCGGTTCTTCGCAATCTTTTCAAATAAGGTGAGCCGCTGTTCTTCCCTCCTCCTCTGTTCTGCTTCTTAGACGCTTATTATCATTAGATAGATTAGATATATATAGATATACATATGTGTATATAAAATAGCATTTACCTATGGTTTCACGTTTGAATGTCTCAATGCATATTACAGAATTCTTGGTATATTATTCATATGCTTTCTATGCACATATTTATGTAGCAAGGAGCGTCTTCCAAGCATTAGTTGGGTACTGCTATCTACTCTAATTCAGGCATGTGAATCTATGAAAGACACCCCAATACTGGAGAAGAACAATTATTACTTCACTGTAATCTGTGGTTCCCCAGTATTGGTGTCTTTCATAGATTCGCATGCAACCCACCCACCTCCCCTCAGAGGCTGGTTTATGCCCTTATCTCATGGTTACACTCTGTGCGAGAAAATCTGAGAGCATGAACCTCTGAGGAGAACATTCTGGTGGATGCTGTCGCCTGATTGGCTGCAGTTTGGGCTATGTATAATGACTATGATGGTCATAGATGTGGAACTTTTTTCCTTGCAGCTTTGGGCTACTTTACTTCCTGGTTTAGGTTACCAAGGCTCTTTGGTAATTATGTGCATAATTATTGCTTTTTTATGTACTGTGGGACTCCCACTCCGACGACGGGGAATGGTTCAGGCATGTGAATCTATTAAAGACACCAATACTGGAGAACCACAGATTACAGGTAAGTAACTGTTCTTCTCTGACACTGTTCAATTTATTTATGGAACCATTCACTGAAATTCTCAACTTGTCTAACGTGCAATATCACATGTACGCTGACGACAAACAATTATACCTCAAGATCTATACCCTAGAAGTCATCAAAGCGCTCAACTCTGGGGAAAACTCAAACCTGGCTGGCAGGAAACCATCTAAAACTGAATGCCCTAAAAACCGAATTCCTCCTAATCGCTCCTCCCGCCTAAGTACCCATAATGCAAGACTGGATCAAACACCTTACTGCACTCAACCGCCAACCTTTCATAGTTGACTCAGCAAAATCGCTGGGAATTACACTGGACAGAAACCTCAATATGCAAAAACACATCCGCAATGGAACAAAAGGAGCAAACTTTCATATACATACTCTGAGAAAACTGAAACCTTCCTGCCGGATAAAGACTTAAAACTGGCAGTACAAGCTGTATTCATCCCAAGAGTTGACTAAGGAATTGTCTCTGCGGCTTGCCCAGAGTTGCAACGGCCCCTCTAAGAGCCTCAATCAACGTCGCAGCAAGACTTATCATTGCCTCCAAAAGAAGCTCCCACATAGCTCCTGATCTAAAATCCCTTAATTGGCTACCTTTTGAAGCCAGAACACATCTGAAAGTAGCATGTATGACACAAAGCCATTCACCACAACGCACCTAGCTATTCGGCACAGAAACTTGGCACCCTCATGTGGGGTCAGATCTTCAAGAAGTGCTAAAAACCTTTTACTGAAACCGTAAAGATTCAACAAGAAGAAAACATATACCCGAATGTTTTGAGGGATGGCGCCCAGAATATGGAATGCTCTACCCCCAGAAACTAGACTTAACCCCTCTACAGCGTCTTTCAGTAAAGAAGTGAAATCGCTTCTCATGGCAAAATTCACTTGAGCATGGACTACTGTTATTATGCTACACAACGTATCTTCTACACAGAACCTTTTATTGTCTACTGTCCAGCCAGGTTTCCTGGATATTGCATCTATAGTTCGCTTGATATACATTGAATGTTTTTATGTACCTTATACCCATGTATCTATGTTAGGATGTTTATATTATCATTGACCAGCATTGAACTTTGTTATTCACTTAGTACCTATGCAACTAAGACACTTACCCTGTAAAGCACCCTGATACCCGTAAGGGTCTGGTTCGCGCTATATAAAACTTTCAAATATAAATAAATAAATAAAAGAGCCCTTTTATATTACATAGAAAGAACAGTCATTTCGTTTTGCTTTTGCTCCACCTCACAAGGGCAATCCTATATCCAAGTCGGGTATTGCCAGATGGATTGTTAAATGTATTCAGACTTGTTATGGAAAAGCAAAAAGAACTTTAACGATACCCTATGTAGCGCATTCCACTCGCAAAATAGGGGCTACAATGGCTTTCTTAGGAAACATTCCCATAGCTGCCATTTGTAAGGCTGCAAATTGGTCTACACCAGACACATTCACCAGACTTTATTGTGTAGATGTGTTAGCAAGACAACAAGCTAATGTGGGCCAAACAGTACTTAGAACACTTTTTCAGACAACTGCAACAGCTACAGGTTGGCCACTGCTTTGGGGAATACTGCTATATAGTCTATTCAAAGCATGTAATCTACAGCTCACATGCCGCAAACAGAAAATGTCACCCAGTAATCATCTGTTCTTAACATGTAGATTCACATGCGACCACCTGCCTCCCCGGGTGCAGGGAAACAATCTACCAATTGAGTCGATGCCCATGCTCACTATCACTGTAAGGAGGAGTCCCCTTACCTCGTGACTAGGAAAGACTTTTTTGAATTAAAACAAAGTGCAAACATCCAGACCCAAAACTAGATGACAGGAGTATGCAAAGCATGTGAATCTAAAGCTCTACCTGCTAAGAACAGATGCTTATAATGTAAAATTGTCCTTTATTTCTCCGAGATAATTATTTTAAAACAACCTACATAGCAACAGTTGGAAAAAGTCTTAAACTTCCCCATTAGAGCAGACAAAATGAAAGTAGTGGTGCCTGCCAGGTTAAACAAGCATTGGCATAGCCAATAGGTCCTGCCGTTAGGACCTTATAAGTGTTAAGCCACGCAACAGTTGATGTGGTTGCACCAAGGATATTGTGCTGCATAACTAAATACTTGGAAGGTCCCAAAAGCGAGACCTATTGGCTATGCCAATGCTTGTTAAGCTTTGAATCCAAGAGAAATGCTCACGCTGTTAAAATATCAGCTGCATCTACATATTTGAGTAACAACACCAAAACCATTTACGTAGCACTTACTAATCAACCTTTACTGCTTCCAAAAGTAACCCTTTTAGCAAGCAAAGAATAACAAAGTACTGAGGAAAAACAGTACAGTTCTAGACTTAAGCTTTACTGCTTGCATGCAGCTCCTTGATGCTAGTTCACAACTTACTAAGCTATAGTTCAAGGAATGTAACATGTGACGACAGGTCACACCCGGATTTCTGCAACAGAAACTGTAGCCCACTGAGCTACCTACAGACAAAACAATCAGTAAACCGCCTCTTCCAGATTCCACTCCTCATGACACTGCTCTTTATGAGTTTTCTTGCAGTGAGAGAGCCTACCCAGAATGGAACAAGAGCACGTGCACGCTGAGAGACAGCATCAACAACGCAGCCCAGCAATTAAACCGGCCCCCCTAGATTTCGAGCCTCCCAGGGAAAAGTCCCAGTGCCTGGGATGCCCAGTGCACGGCTGTTACTGTGCCCCTGTTTTGGATACTTCTCCTTGGAGCCAGCACCATTGCTTCCTGCTGTGAGAACAGCTTTGCATATAGGCTGGGTATGGAGTGCAACCTGGAAATGGCATTTGAAAGAGAACCAACCCTGACAAGTTCCGAAGACTGTTATTGATGAAGCAGAAATGCCGTACTCTCCTTCATACAGTTCAGCTAACAGTCCGGTAAGTAGCATCTCTAGTGCGGTTGATGGCTTCCTGCATCTTCCTCATTCCCAACTCCAGACTGAGAATGAGACCTTTACAACAGGATCTAGAGGACAAATGGGACCAATCGTCGGGTCAGTGGGAGGACCGAATTTTGCTATCTCAAACAGAAAAGTTGTCCATTCTTTGGTGGACTCGACCAGAGAACCTCTTGGTGGGAGTCCCCTTCCATCAACCAGTAGTAGAGCAGTCATTGATCACGGATGCATCGCTGCAAGGATGGGGTCCTACATGGGTTGCCTGCAAACGCATGGCCGATGGTCCAGCAAGGAACAGTCCTACCATATAAACATGTTAGAGCTGCGAGCAGTCCATTTAGCTCTAAATGCTTTTCAGCCATCGATGAAATCCAGCTCGATTCTAATACAAACAGACAACATGACCACCATGTACTACCTCTACAAACAGGGTGATACACGCTCTCGCCCACTCTCCCTGGAAGCTCAAACGATTTGACACTGGCTTCTAGCCCGAGACCTCTCCATCACATCACTACACCATCTAGGAGAGCAAAACGTGCGAGCAGACACACTCGGTCGGCATTTCGAAGATCAGCCAGACTGGGTGTTCAACGACAAAGTGGTGGCAGACATTTTTCAACAGTGGGGTCAGCCATCAATAGACTTGTTTGCAGACCTAAACAAAAAATGCCACGCCTTTGCATCCAGGTTTTACCGACCAGTGACAAGAGGAAATGCTCTTTTGATAGATTGGTCCGGAGCATTTGCGTACTGTTAGAACTGGGGGTCTCTAGTTGGAAAAGGTAGGTACCACTGTCTAAATAGGGACCCTTGCTGCTAGTCGGGGTAAGGAGGAAACACTCTTTAGATAACCTCTGCTCCCCCCCTTGGTAGCTTGGCACAAGCAGTCCGGCTTATCCAAAAGCAAGGTGTAAAGTATTTGTACCAAAACTCACAGTAACACAGTGAAAACACCACAAACTGACTCCACAACAGATTAGAAAAATAAAGATATTTAATCTAAACTACACAAGACCAAAACGACAAAAATCCAACATACACAGTTCAAGAATATGGTTGCAAAAGCGTTCTTAAGGTTGCGATAAAATAATCCACAGTTGCGTGAAAAGTTCAGTATCGTCACGTTTTGCCAACAGTACCTTTTAAAAGCGACAAAGTTCCAAAGCAGAAGCTGGTGCGGTGGAAAACAAGCGATGGGTTGCTCCTGAGGCCCTAGGGACGCGATGCGACAACCCCGCTGTAGCAGCGGGCGTGTTGCGACGAATCCGGTCTGTATGGGAGGAAGGCGGACTTGTATGGATTCCGGTGCGTAGGTTCTGTAGGAAGTTTTCTCTCTCGAAGGCACGATGCGATTATCTTTGGAGTTGCGACGATCTCCGGGGCGGCGATGCACGGACCAGTGGTGATCTCTCTCTCGCAGCTCCTCGATGCCATGGTTTCTGCGCCGACACTCATAGCTACGTGATGCGGTCCGCAAGCAATCGGTGCGGCGATCTCACCCAGCGATGACGGGCTTTGTGACGACACTCGCAGCGATGGTAATCTTCCTGCACCGGTCTGGTGCGTCCCGCAAACGAAGGGTGCGACTGCTCTCGCAGCGGCAACAGACGCTGCGACGATCTCTACCTTCGTAGCGGCGGAAATTTCCTCGCACTGTCGGGGATGCTGCAGTAAGTCTTTAAAAGCTTGGTTTCCAGCTTCCCAACAAAGGTACAACTTCTCGAGGCACCACACATGGACCACACACTCCAGGAAGGACAGAACTCTCTCAGTAGAGTTCAGGGAAGCTGGGTGTGAAGTCCTTTTGTTCCTGGGACTTCATAACAGGGAGCCAGCTCGTCTCAGGCCCTTGGAGATTCCCATTCAAGCAAGGGAACCCAGCACAAAGCATAGTCCTTCCCCTCTCCTTAGCAGCAAAGCAACAGCAGGTCAGTGCAGCAAAGCATCAGCAGGACAGTCTTCCTTCTTCAGTTTCAGCTTTGTCCTTGGAAGAGGTTCCTTCTTGATTCCAGGATGATATAATTTTCTGTTGTCAGGGGTCGTGTACTTATACCCCTAAAAGTCTTTGTTCTCTTTGTGCAAGTGGGCCCTGGGCCCGGTCTGAACCAGTTCTAGGTGTTCCATGAGCACTTTGTTTTTCTGGCTTCTCCTTTCCTTTCAGAGTGAGGGGCAGGGTCGTCTGCCGCCCAACAGGAGGTGGAGCCAGCATTGTGGAAGGCAGGCACAGCCCTATTCAGGCCCAGGTGCTAGCTCCTCCCACCACTCAAGTTGCAAATGCAGCCATTCAGTCCAGGGCTGACCCAGCTAGCCTCCTGGGGGCTCCCCAGCCTCTGGCACTCTCAAACCAGATAGTCAATTCACAAACAGGCCAAGGCACACAGAAAGGTCAGACAAGAGAACAGCAACTTTCTAAAAGTGCTGTTCTCAAACACAGGAGTAAAAAACCACACCTTTCCTAAAAGATGTTATTAAATTCTGAGTTCAGGGATACCAGACTTTTATGTCCTACCTTGCTCCTATGGGAAGATATGCAGGTAGCCACTGTGGCCAGCATTCCCCATGATAGCATATGGGCAAGGTCACCTTAAAATAGTGAAAAACGAAAATGGCTGCCATTCACTGCCAGAACATGTCACCTGCACTAGTACATGCTCTACCTTTCTCATACACTGCACCCTGCACCCTGCCCAGTGGGGTACCCTGGGCCTTCAATAGGGGTGACCAATGTGCACAGAAAGGGAAGGGTGAGGCCTGGTCAGTGGGGGCACTGACCAGGAGGACATGGCAGTTCACAGACTGCACACAGGCACTGCGGTGGCAGGCCTGAGACACCATTTTAGGGCTACTCATGTGGGTGGCACAATCAGTGCTGTAGGGCCACTAGTAGCATTTGTCATCACCAGCCCTGGCTAACCCTGTGCAATTTACTTGGGACTTCTTGGTGATACAAATATGCCAATCATGTGTATCCAATCACAATAACAATTTACACAGGGAGCACTTACACTCGGACACTGATCAGCAGTGGCAGTGTGTCCACGAAATCCAGCATAACATCAAAAATACAGGAGGTAGAGGCAAAAAGATACCACGCCAAAGATGCCAGGTCTAACAAATACGCTTTTCCTCCCCTACCTCTCATCCCGAAGGTGGTGTCCAAACTCATCTGATCCAACATGACGATGATCTTGATAGCACCAGACTGGCCTCGCCAGTGGTGGTATCCAGACCTATTACAGGTTTCGGAACGCCCTCACAAGAGGCTGCCGTACAGACCAGACCTTCTGACCAAGATGGGTGGGAAGATACTGCACCCCAGTCTTCCTGCAATACGGACTCCTGAGTCTACCTCAGGATTGCATGCATATCTTGAAAGAAGCAAAGAGACCATCCACGAGAGCATCATACGCTTTTTGGAACTCCATAAATAAACAAGCAACCATTTGTGTGGGTGGGCACCGCGAGGTTTCCCGAAGGGATTGAGACACCGTTTGAAACACTGCTGGTCCTAAAAACGAGTGTCTGCCATCACTGACTTATATCTTCTATCAACAGAATGATTCTGTAACAGGCCCCCCCCACGGCCTCCATGGGGAGAAACTTCATTTAGTTTTCCAAAAGTTTCCGTCACATTCCTTTGGCATGCTAGTTTCTTTTATTCTTGCTTTTAAAACAAACTGAAAACCTTGGTTCTCCCCCACTTTCCTCCCCTTGTCTGTTGTCCATGAGTGCACTATCATTTCAGGCATGATTGAGTGACACTTGAATTATATTTGACTAGTCAAAGAAACCGCTCTATGATATTTATTTATTTTATTTTATTTGAAAGTTTTATCAGCTTTAACAAAAGGAGAACGGATGAAAAAATGAATGGAGCGACACCCTTACAATGAAAAATGTTCATAACTGGGCAACGTTTATGTTCTGCTCTATTCTTTCAAATCTTTTTACTTAAACAGAAGGCTGTAAGGGTGCCGAACCGTAAGTGCACGGCCCGGCTATCTGTTGATTCAGAGAAGGGTTCGCCTTAGCATGCGCAGACCTCTTGATTCAACTCACTTGGTCCTGACGAAAACCTTGAAAATTTGGACACAAAGGTTGAAACATGTTGACCATTTTTTCACAATACCACTGATACTTTCTGGTCAAATCACGCCAGTGGAAGTATCTCACCTGATACTTAACTTTGTCACATGACTCTAGAATAAATTTTGTAGGGAACACATGGTAGACTCTTTTTAATCCACTCAATTACAGTACACTATCGCAAATTCACAAAAAAACCACCTCCGCTGCAGCTGCAGGCGTCGAAGCACACCCGAGTGGTACTCGGTCACTCAGGTGGACCCCGATGATGAAGCAGGTATCCAACCAGGTTGGTTAGAGGGGTTTTAAAAAAAAGAAAGAATTCTATCTTTTTCTGTATCTGTCTCCACCCTTCCATAATCACTAGGACACTGTGTCCTGGGGTTACTCTCTTTTTGTTTCGTAATTGTATGACCCTAGGGGACTAGAGTACAACCCCCAAGCAAAAACCCTTACTCTCCCATTGTTTATCACATGATTTTCATGTCAACCAGACGATTTCTCTCCCTTAGTTCTTTCCCAATCATGCTACTCCGGCAGAAAGGTCACTCCACTCCTTAGACCTTAAGAGGGTGCTCAAAATCTATTTGGAGGGAACAAAGGCCATAAGGAAATCAGACCAATTGTTTTTAAACTAAGGTGCCTTTAGGACGGGTTTTCCGGCTTCCAAACC
Organism: Lissotriton vulgaris; assembly: GCF_964263255.1. NCBI lineage: Eukaryota > Metazoa > Chordata > Amphibia > Caudata > Salamandridae > Lissotriton > Lissotriton vulgaris. The sequence continues at coordinate 84,695,650 of NC_141694.1, forward strand.
ATCCATTTCAAGAAGGATAGTGTCCTGTATTAGATTTGCATACCAATTGGCAAACCCGTTTTGTGGTCTCCTAAAGCACATTCCACTAGGGGGAAAGCAGTTACGGTAGCTTTCTTGCATGATGTACCAAATGGTTGAGATTTGCAAGGCAGCAACCTGTTGATCGGTGCACACTTTCACGATGCATTACTGTCTCGACTCCCATTCCAGAGCGGATACCCGAGTAGGCCAAGCCTCCTTGAGAAATCTGTTCCAATGATAGGATATCTTGGTTTTTCACTCTGAAAGGAAAGGAGAAGCCAGGAAAACAAAGTGCTCATGGAACACCTAGAACTGGTTCAGACCGGGCTCAGGGCCCACTTGCACAAAGAGAACAAAGACTTTTAGGGGTATAAGTACACGACCCCTGACAACAGAAAATTATATCATCCTGGAATCAAGAAGGAACCTCTGCCAAGGACAAAGCTGAAACTGAAGAAGGAAGACTGTCTTTGATTGGTAGTTCTTTTACTTTTGTCTGCAGGTGGAAGGGATGGGGCTTGCTATTCTTTTCAGGTGCTTATGACTATTGATGAGGATCCCCTGGAAGAGAAGGATTAGTTACTTACCTGTAATCCTAGTTCTCTTCCAGGGGTATCCTCATCAAAGTCATAAGCAACCCACCAGCCTCCCCGGGCAAAGGAACTTTTTAGATGTCCACTCTTTGTGCCCTGACCTTCGGGTCTCCGCAAAGAACAACTGACCTAACTGTCGCCCCTGGGGCATGATGGGAAGGTACGGGTCATGGCTGCCTTAAAGGCACGGTGCCAGTTTATTTCTATTTTGCTATGGGTTAGCTTTTCAGCTTTTCTATAATGTTTCTACATTGCAGCCTGCGAGCTGTTAATGCTTTCAGTCCTTTTTACAGGATTATACTAAGTTCTAAGCATTAAAACAGTGTTCAAACATACTTTGCGGTTTTCTTTTTCCCTGTTTTTAATGTATTGTTTGTGATGTACAAGAGAAGTCCTTACAGCATTATTGAGCTCTTAGTGTATATAAGGCTGCATTTACGTTTTATTGTGTGTGTGTGTGTGTATATGTATATGAATATATGTATGTATATGTGTGTGTGTGTATATATATATATATATATATATATATATATATATATATATATATATATATGTATATATATGTATTTCAAAGATATTTAATTTGGGTGATCGGTCTTTAAAAAACAAAAACCATTACACCAAATAACAGTTTTTAAATAATACTACTACATATAAACACATAGAATCATTTACTGATTCTTACAAAAATAATCTTACTTTTATGCGTTCAATATTTAAAATTTCATTTTTTTTATTAAACAAAAGTTTAAAAAGAAAAATCATGTCTTTCTAACATCCTTATATAAAAAACAGCACTTTGACTCTTCTTCATTTTCTGGTTGGCTGTTAGTTTTTTATAGAGAATCTTTTTCATGCTCTATATAGTTTCAACCGATTTCCTTTAAATACACATTTAAAAGTTTCACCCCTCTACACACTAATGGGATTGAGGTACCACCGAGCCAGGTGGTTACAGCTTCTCTACATGAGCGTATATTCAAACTATTCAGTACTGATTTTAAAGGTGCCTTCCGTTCATTCAGTAACATAGAGCATACACAAAAAATGTGTTGAATAGATTTGTCTTTATATCCGCATAGTCTGCAGTCTTGATTTTCCCTTTTATCCTTCCATGCTGGGATTGTCTTTTGTTTCCCACATGACGAGACTCAACCTCATAAATTGATGTTTTAGAGTAAGTGAGAAATAGACTGATAAATATTCCTGAGGCTTCCTTTTCCCATATGAATTAATAACTGTCCAGGCATGCCGTCTTTGCAGTAGGGTGTTCTCATCCTATGAGTAAGACAAACATTTTATTGTGATGTTAATTAGTTTGTTGAATGCCTTTTTTCCTACGCTAAGATTCCAAATATCTAGGGCAGAAAGGTCCTTTATCACCTGGTTTAAGTAACTACCCCAAGATCCTTGCGTTTTCTTTCCTTTTTGTCTTTCTATTTCTTTCTAGCATAGGTGATCTATGGTTCCGCTTGCAGAAGCACGCAACCTCCAGCACAGTTTTATGAAAGCTCCTTTGCTGCGGAATTCCTGGTTTAATAATCCAAACTCTAGCCGCAGGTGATGCGCTTTGCTGGATATGGAAGACTTTTTTATATACTTTTGTTTGTATTTTGTTCAAGGCCGTGATTTCACATCCTTTCATTATTTCAGTGCCATAGGTTATTGTTGGCATTAACTGTGCCTGCATAACTGTTAGTAAGTTGCCATATGATGGATATAGATATATATATATATATATATATATATATATATATATATATATATATATATATATATATATATATATATATATATATATATATATATATATATATATATATATATATATGTGTGTTTTCCACATAAGATTGTGTTTCCGGGGTCCCACGCATGGGCGGGAATATTCAGGTGCTTATGACTTTGATGAGGATACCCCTGGAAGAGAACCAGGATTACAGGTAAGTAACTAATCCTTTTAAACCTGAAGTACAAAATTCCATCTTAAACATGCTATTTGACCAGCAACTCTAGTTCAGACCCACTGTGGATTCATCTCTTGAAGATGAAGAAAGACACTGACACAGCTAAATCAATGGGTGCTTTGCAAACTCAAGCTCCCAGACGGTCCTCTCGTTGTTCCTCTTACAGGGGCACCTCCAGAGGCTACTCCTCTGACAACCCTTCCACATCTTACAAATCCCCTACCCAGAAAACCTTTACCAGAGGTTACCAAAAGAAAAGGCTACAGAGGTAACAATAATAACAAAGGCAGAGGCAAAACCAACAACACCCGCTCTGCCTTCACTCCTACCCAATGACTTCCCTCCACTTCCACTGAACCATTTCACACCGGTTGGGGGAAGATTACTACAGTTCCTTCCTGTCTGGAACATCACCACAGACAGGTGGGTGAGAGAAATAGTTCAAACAGGTTACTGTCTAGAACTCACTTTAACCCCTCCAAACATACCACCCAGGCAGCGCCCAAAAGTCACTAGAACATTTATCACTGCTAAAACAGGAAGTTTTCTCCCTTTTGCAAAAACATGCAATAGAACTGGTACCCCTGCATCAGCTAAACACAGGGGTTTATTCTCTACTTTCTCATTCCAAATTAGGACGGTTCTCTAAGACCCATTCTGGACCTCAGACCCCTAAACCTGTACTTACAACCAGACCACTTTCATATAGTTACGCTTCAACAGGTCCTTCCTTTACTCACACAAGACGATTTCCTTGCAACTCTAGATCTCAAGGATGCCTATTTTCATATTCCCATTCACACCTCTCACAGGAAATATCTCAGGTTTGTAGTGGACGGCTGTACTGCATTTGCCATTTTACACGTGCTAAATTACATGTTGACCTCGATTCCATGCGATGGTCTGATCTTCCATTTTGTTGCATCACACTTCTATATTGTGCTGCTTTGCCCTGTAGTTACACTTCAGCAGTAACAAAAACATGTTTTTCACGTAAACCAGTACGAGCTGGTGCGAGACATCTCGTGAGATTATGTTGTACCTTCAGCTTGTTTTTGTGCAGTCTATGATCTCTAGGACAGAGGAAAGATGTGCTGTGCAAGGCTCGCCAAGGCCAGAATAGGGAAAGGAATGTCTTGTGCCTCGGTGCACCCAGACAGAATCTGACCAGGTCTGTATGGATGGATCTGACGCAGAGATGGGGCCAGCACCTATGATGGATAGATGGGCGAGAGCACCTGCTAGAGGCTTCTCGAACGTGTTGATTGAACTATAAAAAGCGGTGTCTGTGGGGTGGATCTCAGGAACTCAGTCTGACTTTGGCGCCCGGAGAGATTACTTCCTGTGCCCCAGTCTCTACAGGGTTTCCGACTTGGTGTTTTCGATGCTTGGCCAGGGATGTTGAAGTCTCCGGTGCAGACGCATCTGGTGAGGTGCTTTGCACATTAACTGTTTATATACCTGTATTTACAGATATATATATATATATATGTCAAAAGCAAAGTTCCACAAAAACGCCACACTCACTTTGGAGGGGTAAACATAGGTTTATTTCACCCGAATCTTCCTCCTTCACCTACCTTCCTCCTTCACCTACCAGAAGGTAGGTGAAGGAGGAAGATTCAAGTGAAATAAACCTGTGTTTAACCATCCAAAGTGAGTGCGGCGTTTTTGTGGAACTTTGCTTCTACCAGAAGGTAGGTGAAGGAGGAAGATTCGAGTGAAATAAACCTGTGTTTAACCATCCAAAGTGAAACTGCGTTTTTGTGGAACTTTGCTTTTGACAAATGTAACGGGGCTTGTCTCTGCCTCGCCGCCGGCACCAGCTAATTGCTGCTCCTCCCAGAAGGGACATTTGCTTCTACATACATACATACATACGTATATATATAGGAGTTCAAGTTTCCTCATGTGGAACAACCAGTTTTGCCCAGATTTTATTGGATTCCCAAAATACACAAGTGCAGGTCTCAGTTCCGGGAAGACCGATCATTTCGGCCATAGACAGTGTGACGGAACACCTAGCACAATACACTGACTATTTTCTACAGTCTCTTGTTACTAATCTGCCAACATTTATAAGGGACACGGGCCACTTCTTACAAAAACTAAAAAACATTGCATGGACAGAGGATTGTATATTGGTCACGTTAGGTATCGAAGCCCTTTATACCAGCATTGATCATCACAAAGGGCTGGAGGCATTGGAACATTTTTTTAAGTACAAGACCAGTGCACTGCTACAACCACAACAAGATGCTTAGTGAATTTGTAAGCTGGTGTCTATACCATAACTACTTCTTGTTTGGCAATGATATCTACGTGCAGAAAAGGGGTGTGGCCATGGGGGCCTGCTTCTCACCTAGCTACGCGTGTCTTCACGTTGGTTGGTGGGAGAAGCGGGTCCTCATGGCGATACATCATGCAATGTTTACAGCTAATGTGGTGATGTGGGTTCGTTTTATTGACGATGTGTTTTTAATTTGGAGAGGAAATGAAGAGGGTGTGAAAGAATTCATCAAGACATTAAATAATAATGAGGACAATCTCAGATTCACATATAACATCAGTAAGACAGTTGTGGACTTTTTAGATGTCAGAATCTTTCATAAATCAGGGCAATTAGTCACCACCCTCCACAGAAAAGACACGTCAGGAAACACAACCCTTCATGCCACAAGTGCCCATCCCCGCCATGCCATAGACAATATTCCCTATGGCGAGCTCCTCCGACTGAAAAGAATCTGTAGCAATGAGGAAGAGCTCAAAGTGTGCACAGCTGAAGCCCTAGACAGATTTCAGGGAGCGAGGATATAGAGAAAATATACTTAAAAGAGCGGTAAATAAAATGAAAACAACATCTAGAGAAACTATTTAAACCAGTGGCATCAAATGTGTTCACTAAAGTGGATTCGGCTGAATTTATTAGATTTATCACTGCATACAGTGGCCAGGACAGAAAAATTCGGTCCATTTTAAGCAAGAGTTGGCCTATACTAAAAACTGATGCAGTGTTCTCAATTTTTACCTGCTCGACCCGACATTACGTTTCGTAGGGGTCCCTCGTTACGCACACATCTCTAGTCCCTGCCCTGAACTATCTAAAAAGTTCTAAAAAGAAAAATTGGTTTCCACCCTGGCTGGGGTTTTACAAGTGCAGCAGTTGCAGGGCTTGCAAATGTGGAGTTAACACTCAACACTAGAACACTCCATTCAGCCCAGTACCATTGCCAATTAAAGGAAACTACGGTTGCAAGACAGAGTATGCTGTTTACGTCCTGGCATGTACCTGCGGCCTAAGATACGTGGGAAGCACCAGGCTTCCGGTACATGCCAGGATATTGCAGCATATTTGGGCAATCGTCAACGACATCTCCTACCCGGTGGCTAGACACTTCAAAAGTGTACATGGCAACAATCTCCAGTGTCTAAGCTATTATGTCCTCACATGAGTGCCTAAACCTAGAAGGGTAGGAGACCGGGATAGAATGCTGCGGCAATTAGAATCCAAAATGATATTAGAATTAGATTCTAAGGTACCCAATGGGCTTAACACTACGGAAGACCTGTATTATTTTTTGTAAAACTGTCACTTGTTTATCCATACAGGCTCCGTAGGTAGTGAATTTGCCAGCACCCTCCTAACATTAGGTAATTGTGGTTGACTGCTTCAACTATAACCTTCCATTTATTTGTCAGAATTACCATCAGTCTCAGTCCGACACCCAGAATAAATCTTTTTTCGTTCTTTTTTTCAATTATGGGAAGCAGTGATGGATCTATGATCCTCCTGCGGATCTCTAGTCACATTTTCAATATGCACTATATGTAGGCTAAAATGGTCATTAAAGTAGGGGTTGCCATCCAAAATAGATGTCCCCATTGCTTGGGTAGTTGGCAAACACATGAAATCAATATGATTGAAACTATGTAGATAAATTGGATTCTAAATAGCACTTTAATGTTTTGCGCCATATTGCACATTTGAGTGTTAAGTTTACATTATCACTGCTTTGCACTTTAACTATGATATAGTCACAATGATGAAATCGAAGGTTTTTAAGTATGTACATTATTATTCTTTAACCATGAATTATTGTGTAAAGAGAATTTTTTTTATATACATATTTATTGAAAAAGTTTTTATCTATGTATATATTCAATAAGGTGTATTCTTTGGATTGCAATGCATTTATTTGGAGTTTGCACTTGCGCAATTGCACAAGCACAACGCACTTTATAGATGCCAGTTTAGAACAATATATATGAACATGCATTTATGCAGGTATCAACTAATTGTTGTCAATCATTAATTGTGAACAATGTATCCACTACTAAGAAAGAAATGGCAAACTAAATCCCCGGCCGACTTTGATGTGACTTTAACCTACAAGTATTTTGTTTGTTTTTATTTTTATCACGTGGTGTACACAAACTCATTTAAAAGGAGGGCATTATGGGAAATATTTCTGATGTGAACAAGGGCAACCGCCCGAAACGCGTCGTCTGCCACGCTGCTGTAACCTTATCGGAATAAATTACCTTTTGCCAGCATTTTGGGATTTGTTGGTCTTTCTGTGTGTGGTCGCTAAAAACATTGGTGATTCGGAATTGACCTCTCGTTGCTTATATATATATATATATATATATATATATATATATATCCATCCAAAGTTGCTCAAACGCTTGAAGCGCCCACTCGACGTTATGTATTAACCTTTCTTTAATCCGTAGGCAGCAGCAATTCTCAGTGCAGTATGTAAGCAAAAACGAACTTAAGATGTTCAGTAGCTGTTACGCCCTTCACAGTGCCTGCCTTTGAAGAAGGGAACAAATCCTGAAACGCGTCGACACACAGGCACGAATAACTTTTGCTTACATACTGCACTGAGAATTGCTGCTGCCTACGGATTAAAGAAAGGTTAAGACATAACGTCGAGTGGGCGCTTCAAGCGTTTGAGCAACTTTGGATGGATGTTTAGTGGCCTGCTCATGGTCACGAAGCAGCCCCCCTGCTGATTGTGCGGGACCGGTGTGTGAAAGTGTCAACACCAAGAGGAACGACGTTACCTGATCTGTGGGCATAAGAGAAGCAGCAAAGACGGTGCAGTCTGGAACATGCAACCCGAAGGTACTTTATTTGAAGATGCCACAAACTGCTACTACTACGTAGGTAACTACAATTACCAAGATGCAAGGCGATGTACACGCCCATGGGCGGGACCCCAATAACATTGAAAAACGAACTTAAGATATCTGAAAGAGACACGTTCGTGATAGATTCCTTACCTTAGAATATCCCCAGGCGTCAGACTGGATCCGGAAAATTTTGCGTAGCAGTACCCTTGCGCGTCTGCGGCTCCGCGTCCGTCGTCGGCGTCGTGGGCGCCGTGATGACGTCGTCGGAGTACTTAGACGGCGCCTCCGCGTGCTGACGTCATTTCTTCTTTTTTCCGCGCCAGCCAGCGCAGATCTGGAAAAAGCAGTTCCCTAGTCATTTTTTGACTAACTTTTTGGATCTTTTGATCTATTTCGAAGTCTTCACGACTCCGACGGTGCCGTTAGGGATGCCCGGCTTCAAGCACTGCGACGAGTGCGAACGCCTCATGTCGATTACGGATCCGCACCGCCTGTGCCTGACGTGTTTGGGCGTCGACCATGACGACGAGGCCTGCTCCGACTGTCGGGCCCTCTCGAGGAAGGCCAGGCGGGAGCGGTCCCGCAGGCGACTCGAGATCCGCCAGTCGGCCCGCGCCGTGTGAGGTCCCGGTCCCACGGGAGGTCGAGGGACAGGTCGCGGGGGCGGAGCCGTCACAGCTCCGGGAGTCGGCGCCACTCCTCCGGGTCCAAGTCGTCAGGTAAGAAGCATAAGAAGTCGAAGGGACATCATCGCGCTTCTGACTCCCCCCCCCCCCCCCCCCCCCGACGCTCGTGCGATGCGGCCGGGGGTTCGGGTGACACCACCCACGCGGCTCCTCATGAGTTGCGGGCGCCGCGTTCGGCTCCATACCCCCCGGTCCCTGGGCTGAACGCGACGCCGGAGGAGATAGAGCGCTTCCTCATGGCCATGAGGTCCCTTTCTTCTCCAACGGGTTCCGCGGCGCCTTCGGGCCCAGCGAACCCGTCTGAGGGCCCTAGTGGGTCGGGGCTGCGACCCCGACGCAGTCGGGTGCTTCGGCCTCGACGCCGCCGGCGTCTTCGGCGCCGCAGGGCTCCACGCCGCAGGGTGCCGCTCGGCCCTTGTCGGGCGTTGGATCGTCCCCGGTGGACCTTACGACCCCCCAGGGGTCGGTCCGTGTGGTGTCGCCTCCGGCGTCGGCCTCGGCCGACGCCGTCCCCGTTTGCCTCCTCTCTATGGGTTCCGGCGTCGGGACGGAGCCTGTCGGCGCCGATCTCGACGCCGGTCGGGGAGTTCCATCTCTATGACCCATCCTCATTCACTTACGACCCTGAGTCTCAGGAGATGGGGGAAGAGGAGGATTGGGAGGGGTCTGAGGACCCTCTGACAAGGGAATGTCAGTCTAACATGGACTGGACAGGAGACCTTGGGGAGGCCAGTGGCCTGGACACCTCTCCAGACCCTGGATTCGTCTCCTCCTTCCGTGGCTTCGGAGGAGGGCGCGACATATAGTGTGGTGTTGATGAGGGCTGCTAAGGCTTTGGGCCTTGAGCTCCCCGTCGCGGCCGTGAGGACTAACCTCCTCACTGAGGTCCTTAAGCCGCAGTCATGCTCCATGGAGTCTATGCTGCCGTTTAATGAGGCTTTGTCGGACGTTCTTTTGGGCACTTGGTCCAGGCCCGCTACAGGTTCGACTGTAGATAGGAACGTGGCCAGACGCCACCGCCCGGCACCGGGCGACCCATGTTTCCTGTCCACCCACCCCACCCCCGAGAGTCTGGTTATCCAGGCCTCTAACTCCCAGACCGCCTTCCCGACGGCTCCCCCTGACCGGGAATCCAAGAGGTACGAGGCCTTTGGCAAAAAGGTATTCTCGTCCCTTAGCTTAGGACTGCGGTCTTCCAACACCGCATGCCTCTTGGGCCGTTACACCCATTCTATATGGGAAACGGTGGCGGAATTGCTGCCAGAGTGTCCGTTGGAGGTACGTGCCAAACTCGGCCAGGCCCTAGTGGAGGGCCGGGACGCAGCGATCTGTGGGCATAAGAGAAGCAGCAAAGACGGTGCAGTCTGGAACATGCAACCCGAAGGTACTTTATTTGAAGATGCCACAAACTGCTACTACTACGTAGGTAACTACAATTACCAAGATGCAAGGCGATGTACACGCCCATGGGCGGGACCCCAATAACATTGAAAAACGAACTTAAGATATCTGAAAGAGACACGTTCGTGATAGATTCCTTACCTTAGAATATCCCCAGGCGTCAGACTGGATCCGGAAAATTTTGCGTAGCAGTACCCTTGCGCGTCTGCGGCTCCGCGTCCGTCGTCGGCGTCGTGGGCGCCGGGATGACGTCGTCGGAGTACTTAGACGGCGCCTCCGCGTGCTGACGTCATTTCTTCTTTTTTCCGCGCCAGCCAGCGCAGATCTGGAAAAAGCAGTTCCCTAGTCATTTTTTGACTAACTTTTTGGATCTTTTGATCTATTTCGAAGTCTTCACGACTCCGACGGTGCCGTTAGGGATGCCCGGCTTCAAGCACTGCGACGAGTGCGAACGCCTCATGTCGATTACGGATCCGCACCGCCTGTGCCTGACGTGTTTGGGCGTCGACCATGACGACGAGGCCTGCTCCGACTGTCGGGCCCTCTCGAGGAAGGCCAGGCGGGAGCGGTCCCGCAGGCGACTCGAGATCCGCCAGTCGGCCCGCGCCGTGTGAGGTCCCGGTCCCACGGGAGGTCGAGGGACAGGTCGCGGGGGCGGAGCCGTCACAGCTCCGGGAGTCGGCGCCACTCCTCCGGGTCCAAGTCGTCAGGTAAGAAGCATAAGAAGTCGAAGGGACATCATCGCGCTTCTGACTCCCCCCCCCCCCCCCCCGACGCTCGTGCGATGCGGCCGGGGGTTCGGGTGACACCACCCACGCGGCTCCTCATGAGTTGCGGGCGCCGCGTTCGGCTCCATACCCCCCGGTCCCTGGGCTGAACGCGACGCCGGAGGAGATAGAGCGCTTCCTCATGGCCATGAGGTCCCTTTCTTCTCCAACGGGTTCCGCGGCGCCTTCGGGCCCAGCGAACCCGTCTGAGGGCCCTAGTGGGTCGGGGCTGCGACCCCGACGCAGTCGGGTGCTTCGGCCTCGACGCCGCCGGCGTCTTCGGCGCCGCAGGGCTCCACGCCGCAGGGTGCCGCTCGGCCCTTGTCGGGCGTTGGATCGTCCCCGGTGGACCTTACGACCCCCCAGGGGTCGGTCCGTGTGGTGTCGCCTCCGGCGTCGGCCTCGGCCGACGCCGTCCCCGTTTGCCTCCTCTCTATGGGTTCCGGCGTCGGGACGGAGCCTGTCGGCGCCGATCTCGACGCCGATCTCGACGCCGGTCGGGGAGTTCCATCCCTATGACCCATCCTCATTCACTTACGACCCTGAGTCTCAGGAGATGGGGGAAGAGGAGGATTGGGAGGGGTCTGAGGACCCTCTGACAAGGGAATGTCAGTCTAACATGGACTGGACAGGAGACCTTGGGGAGGCCAGTGGCCTGGACACCTCTCCAGACCCTGGATTCGTCTCCTCCTTCCGTGGCTTCGGAGGAGGGCGCGACATATAGTGTGGTGTTGATGAGGGCTGCTAAGGCTTTGGGCCTTGAGCTCCCCGTCGCGGCCGTGAGGACTAACCTCCTCACTGAGGTCCTTAAGCCGCAGTCATGCTCCATGGAGTCTATGCTGCCGTTTAATGAGGCTTTGTCGGACGTTCTTTTGGGCACTTGGTCCAGGCCCGCTACAGGTTCGCCTGTAGATAGGAACGTGGCCAGACGCCACCGCCCGGCTCCGGGCGACCCATGTTTCCTGTCCACCCACCCCACCCCCGAGAGTCTGGTTATCCAGGCCTCTAACTCCCAGACCGCCTTCCCGACGGCTCCCCCTGACCGGGAATCCAAGAGGTACGAGGCCTTTGGCAAAAAGGTATTCTCGTCCCTTAGCTTAGGACTGCGGTCTTCCAACACCGCATGCCTCTTGGGCCGTTACACCCATTCTATATGGGAAACGGTGGCGGAATTGCTGCCAGAGTGTCCGTTGGAGGTACGTGCCAAACTCGGCCAGGCCCTAGTGGAGGGCCGGGACGCAGCGAAGTATTCGATCAGGTGCGGACTGGATACAACTGACTCGCTGGGCAGCGCGATGGCTACGACGGTGGCGATTCGACGCCACGCCTGGCTCAGATCCGCCAACTTCTCGGCTGATGTCCAGAATACACTCATGGACATGCCGTTCGATGGCCGTCGCCTCTTTGGCGACAAGGCAGACCACGTGCTTGAGCGCTTTAAGGACTCCAGGGCTACGGCCAAGTCCTTGGGCCTCTCGGCCCCGCGCCAGCAAGTGGGTGCCTTTCGCTCCTTTCGAGGCCAAGGAAGGGGCGTCCCCACGCGTGCCGCCAGCCACTCGCCGCAAACTGTCGTCCAGCGCGGCGGCGGCCGTGGAAACCGCCGTGGAGGCGGTCGGGGAGGCAAGCGGAGCCAGTCCACACCTGCCCCCGCAGCATCCGCCTCTAAACCCTCCTAGTCCGTGCTTTTCGGCCCATGTGACGCCAGTGGGGGGCAGGGTTCGCCATCACCACTCTCACTTGCGCACAGTCACTTCGGACAGGTGGGTGCTGCAGATCGTCCGAAGGGGCTACTCCCTCCCCTTCGAGACGACCCCTCAAGCCATGCCACCGCAACACCACCGCGAATCGGGGGATCATTTGCGGCTCCTGCAGGAGGAAGTTTCGGCCCTCTTTGCCAAGGGGGCCATCAAGCGCGTTCCTGGGCCAGAAGTAGGTCGTGGTTGCTACTCCCACTACTTCCTGGTACCCAAGAAGGGCAAAGGGGGCCTACGCCCTATCTTGGATCTGACGAACGTCAACGGCTTCCTCCGGAAGGAGAAGTTCAAAATGCTGACACTGGCTCAGGTCTTGGCTGCCCTAGACCCAGGAGACTGGATGGTAGCGTTGGACTTGCAGGATGCGTATTTCCTCATCCCCGTCCTGCCGGCCCACCGGCGTTACCTGCGGTTCACGGTAGGCCTCGAGCACTTTCAGTTTACCGTGCTCCCCTTCGCCTTACCAGCGCCCCACGGGTGTTCACGAAGGTGATGGCGGTGGTCGCAGCTCACCTGCGCAGGTTAGGGGTTTCAGTCTTCCCCTACCTAGACGACTGGTTGTTGAAGGCGGGCTCGCCCCAGGCAGTCGTCAACCACCTTCAGACTACGGCGGATCTCCTGCACAGGCTGGGATTTTCCATCAATGTGCCGAAGTCACACCTGTGCCCCTCTCAGAAGCTTCTTTTCATCGGAGCGGTTCTCGACTCGGCGCAGTTTCGGGTTTACCCGCCCGAACAGCGAGTCTGGGATATTCAGGCCCTGATTCCGATCTTCAGGCCGTTATCCCGGGTTTCGGTCAGGCTGACGCTGCGGCTTCTGGGGCTGATGGCCTCCTGCATCCTTCTGGTGCATCACGCACGGTGGCGGATGCGGGCTTTGCAGTGGGACCTGAAGTTTCAGTGGGCCCAGCACCGGGGCAACCTTTCCGACCATGTCCTGATCTCGGAGGGCACTGCGGGACAGCTGCAGTGGTGGCTCACGGACCGCGATTGGGTCAACGGCAGATCCCTCTCCCTTCCCCAACCGGAGCATGTAGTTGTGACGGACGCGTCCCTCCAGGGCTGGGGTGGCCACTTGGGAGAGGCGGAGATCAGAGGACTCTGGTCTCTGGCGGAGTCCCGGCTCCATATCATCCTGTTGGAGCTGCGGGCGATTCGTCTGGCACTGAAAGTATTCCTCCCGTCTGTCCGAGGGAGTGCAGTGCAGGTGTTCACGGACAACACCTCCGCCATGTGGTACTGCAACAAACAGGGCGGGGTGGGGTCGTGGACCCTATGCCAGGAGGCTCTGCGCCTCTGGCAATGGCTGGAACATCAGGGCGTGACTCTGGTGGTTCAACACCTGGCAGGTTCTCTGAACGCCAGGGCGGACGAACTCAGCCGTCGGTGCTCGATGGATCACGAATGGCGTCTGAACTCGGAGGTGGCGCAAGGCCTCTTTCTGCGATGGGGAGAGCCTTGGTTAGATCTATTCGCCACCTAAGAGAACGCGCAATGGCATCAGTTCTGCGCGTTGGAATTTCCAAGGCGGCACTCGCTCGGAGACGCTTTTCGTCGCGAGTGGAGCTGCGGTCTGTTGTACGCCTTTCCGCCTATACCTCTTCTGCCCAGAGTGCTGAAGAAGATCAAGCGCGACCGGGCACAAGTCATCCTTGTGGCTCCGGACTGGGCACGAAGGTACTGGTATCCCGAGCTACTCAGTATGTCAGTCGATCCCCCGGTTCGTCTGCCTCTTCAGGAGGACCTTCTGTCGCAGCAGCAGGGGACTGTCCTCCACCCGAACCTGTCCAGTCTCCACCTCCATGCATGGAGATTGAGCGGCGACAGTTGAGGCCATTTGACTTGCCTCCTGAAGTTTGCAACATGATTCTGGCAGCCAGGCGTCCCTCCACAAAGACGGTATACGCCTGCAGGTGGAACAGATTTGTGGCATGGTGCACAGCAAAGGCTGTGGATCCTCTCAATGCCCCTCTCTCTGAGATTCTTCTCTTCCTTCTTTCTCTTGCCCAGCAGGGCTCTGCTCTGGGCACTATCAAGGGCTATCTTTCGGCTCTTTCAGCCTTTCTGAGGCTGCCTGACCAACCTTCTTTGTTCAAGTCCCCTATAGTAAGCAGATTTCTGAAAGGCATCACTCATACCTTTCCTCCTGTTCCTTTCGTGATGCCTCAGTGGGACTTGAACCTGGTTCTAACATTTCTGATGTGCGCTCCCTTTGAGCCACTTCATAACAGTCCACTTCGCCTTCTTTCTTTGAAGACTGCCTTCCTGGTAGCCATCACCTCTGCCAGGAGAGTGAGTGAGCTCCAGGCCCTCTCTTGTAAGCCTCCTTTCCTTTTAGTCCATCCGGACAAGGTTGTTTTGAGGACTAGGCCCTCCTTCTTGCCTAAGGTGGTCACTGCCTTCCACATGGGGCAGTCCATCACATTGCCCACCTTCTTTCCGCCTCCGCACCCCTCGAGAGAGGAGGAGAGGCTCCACCGTCTGGACCCAAAACGTGCGCTCTTATTCTATCTGGATCGCACACGCCAGTTCCGGGTGGATGATCAACTCTTTGTTGGGTACGCGGGCGCTAAGAAAGGGAAAGCGGTGCACAAGAGGACCATTTCTCGATGGATTATCATGTGCATCCTGGCGTGTTACTCCTTGGCTAAGAAGGAACCACCTGCTGGGCTGCGGGCTCATTCCACTCGAGCCACGGCCACTACAACTGCCTTGGGCCGAGGTGTGCCCTTGCAGGACATTTGCCAGGCTGCTACGTGGGCTTCGTTGCACACGTTTGCGAGGCACTACTGCCTGGACAGTCAAGTCCGGAGGGATGGCTACTTCGGCCGTTCCGTTCTCCATGACTTTCTGGTGTGAATATTGGTTCGCAGACCCACCATCACGGGGATGGTATTGCTGTGGTATCTATTCTAAGGTAAGGAATCTATCACTAACGTGTCTCTTTCAGATGCACAAGTTACTACTTTTGTAACGATATATCTGTAAGAGACATTAGTTAGTGATAGATTCCTTACCGACCCACCCATCCTCCCCGTTCTGCGAACCGATATCTAGGGTTAAGGTCATCCCCTTTCAGGGCCCTAGTTTCTTGGAACCAGTGTCGGTTTTTGTCATGGCTCTGCGCTTCTGGCGCGGAAAAGCTGTGGCTAAGAACTGACGTCAGCACGCGGAGGCGGCGTCTAAGTACTCAGACGACTTCATCACGGCGCCGACGACGGAAGCGGAGCCGCAGACGACGCCTACCGACGCGCAAGGGTACTGCTACGCACCTTACCCCCTGTCATAAATTATGTGTCTTTACAGGAAGCGCAGCGGACGAGCACAGCGGGCGCGACGTTTGCGCGCCGAAGGCGCGCTTAAGGCAAGCTCGTCTGCGCTCGTCCGCGCCAAGGTAGCGCCATGGGCGCCCTATGCTGCCAGTTTGGATCCTTCTCTTCAGGAGCATCTCCCTCCGGGGCCACCCTACTCTAGAGAACAACTTATTCTACTGGGTCAGAGACATGCAGATAAAGGAACACTCTCTCTAGCACCCACGGCACATCCTCGAGCTGATATACTGCGTAACGATCTCTTCAACTGTGGCCTACTAAATGTCAGGTCCCTGCCTAAACATTGCACGGAGATCCAACTTATAATGGACTCTCATGAACTTGACATCTTGTTCATGACAGAAACATGGACTCGTCCAGACTGCCTGGTTGACCCTGGCTTCGCCTGCCCTTCCGGGTTCAAATTCCTCCACTCCCCAAGGCCTGTGGGAACTGGCGGGGGGGTGGGAGTGATTTTTAGAGCCTCCATCAGTATTAAGATTCTTAGCTTAGACCCACTCCTGGGCACTGAGATGCTGGGGCTCTCCATCCTGACTTGTTCAGGGGCTACTGCCACTGTACTAGTCTGCTATCGCCCTCCAGGCTCGTTTAACCTACTACAGCAACAAGCTCTAATCACTACCTTGACCAATATCGCCCTATCTCACCATAAGCTTCTTATTCTTGGTGATTTTAATCTTTGGCGTAACGGCACACTTGACTTAGCCCTCGGTAACCTTCTTCAAGCATGTGATAGCTTTGGTCTTTCTCAGCTGGTCTCCAACGCCACCCACATAGCTGGCCACCGCCTGGACTTGGTCTTTGCGGCACCGGATCTGGTGGTTATGGGGGACACTCTTCCAATGGATTGGACAGACCACTCACTAGTTAAATTCTTTCTTTGCAAGAAGTTGAACTCATATAAGGCACCTGCGCCATCCAGGGAAATTAAGTGTAGAGACTGGAAGGCTCTTTCACGACTACACCTCTCTGGGGATGTGTTCCATCTGGCTTCGCTCTTTGATGAGAACAAATGTGCTGATGATAATTACAACTCTTTTTACTCCAGCATTTCTCTGGCGGTAGATACCTCTGCCCCTCTAAAAACTCGGCTCATTAGGGGTAAAGACTCCGCTCAATGGTTTAATGATGACCTAAAAACTTTAAAATTGGAATGTAAACAAGCCGAGAGAAAGTGGAGACGCGACTACAGCGAAATCTCCAAAGCTGCTTGGAAGACTAAGATTCTGGCGTATAAAAATCTCATTAAAAAGTCTAAAGCGGACTATTACTCCACTCTGATCTGCAACTCCACCTCTAACTCGAGGAGCATTTTTAACATCTTAAATAGCGTCACCAATCCGGAGTCTTGCAAGAATGTGATTGTCCCGTCCCAAGAACTCTGTGACAATCTTGCCACCTTCTTTAAAGAGAAAATAGATCTGATCCTGAAAGACTTGGACACCCCTCTTGACACAGATTCCCCTTCTGACCCGGGTTTGGTTCCCTTAGTTGACCAATTACCCGATTCGGCTTTGGCACCAGAGGTGTCACTGTGCAGGTTTCTGCCACTTACATTTGACATATTTACCAAGATAGCTAGAGGGATCGTGTCTGGCTCTCCCCTGGACCCGGTGCCCCCTAAAATTTGGAAGGAATTTGAAGATGAGCTTTTCCCCACACCATCTCATTTGCAATCAATCCCTGGTGACTGGCACCGTCCCTGCCCATTGGAAACAGGCATTAGTCTCCCCTTTGCTAAAAAAACCTTCCTTGGACCCCGACTGCTCTAAAAATTATCGGCCCATTTCACTGCTGCCATTCCCCGCCAAGATAGTTGAGAGGGTGGTTAGTAACACTCTTTCCACCCACCTGGAACATCATCTCCTACTTGACGAGGACCAATTCGGCTTTCGGCCCGCTCATGGAACCGAAACGGCTCTTATCTCCGCCATGGATGAACTGCAAAGGCGTGCAGACAGAAGACAGGCTTCATTTTTGATCCTGCTCGACATGTCTGCCGCCTTTGACACAGTAAACCATAAGATCCTACTAAGGCGGTTGGCGGAGGTAGGAGTGAGAGACTCTGCACTGCAATGGTTCCACTCTTTTTTGACTGATAGGCAGCAGGCTGTTTCTATGCCACCTTACCAATCATGCCTTTCTCCGGTGTTGCACGGAGTCCCCCAGGGCTCTGCTATTAGCCCAATTCTTTTTAATGTGTACCTTAGGCCGCTAATTAGGCTTATTAAAGGATTCGGCATTAGAACTGTTAATTATGCCGATGACACGCAGTTGATCCTTTCATTGGAAGGAGAGGACTCCGTCTCCATGGAGGCTTTTCATAATTGTCTACGGAATACGTCAAGTTGGTTAAAGACTAACTCACTTCAGTTTAATGTCGGGAAAACCGAAGTGCTTTATTGCGCTGGAACGAGGATCCCCCGCCCATTTCCTAACAACTTCTGGCCCCCAGAAACAGGCTCTAACGTACAGCCTGCAGAATCTGTCCGCAACCTTGGGGTCATGTTAAACCAAGGACTCAGCATGGACACCCATGTGCAGAAAACGTCGGCTTGTTGCCTCGCTATCCTTCGCTCACTTAGGAAGGTTCTGCCCCTCTTACCCACTTACGCGCGTGCCCAAGTGGTCAGATGTACTATCCTGAGCAGGTTGGACTATTGCAATGCCCTCCTGCTTGGGGCCCCTGAATATCTACTGGACAGGCTTCAAAGGGTTCAATCCGCGGCCGCGAAACTGGCCTTGGGGTGGCCTAGAAGATCTCATGGACCATTGGCCTTGGCAAAGCTACATTGGCTCCCTCTCAGACAAAGAATTCAATTTAAAGCCCTCTGTACAGTTTTTAAAGCTCTTCATGGCTGCGGTCCAGCTCCTCTACAATCCAAGTTTGTTTGGTATACCCCTACCAGAAAACTTCGATCATCTGATGCTAGACTGGTAGTGGTACCTAGATTTAAAAAGGTCAGAGCTGGAGGTAGATCCTTTGAGGTGGCTGCCGCCAGACTTTGGAACTCCCTCCCCATCGAGATTAGGTCCACAAATGAACTCTTGCAGTTCAGAAAAAAGGTGAAAACCTGGCTCTTTCCTTGCTAGCCTTCCTACTCTGTCTGGTCTGCACCCCTCGTTGGTCTCTGTCAGCGCCAGGATGCCTGTAATGGTGACGGTTGCGCTTTATAAATTCTCAAAATAAATAAAAATAAATAAATAAATACGCAAAATTTTCCGGATCCAGTCTGACGCCTGGGGATATTCTAAGGTAAGGAATCTATCACTAACTAATGTCTCTTACAGATATATCGTTACACAAGTAGTAACTTGTGCGTTCAGTAGCTGTTACGCCCTTCACAGTGCCTGCCATTGAAGAAGGGAACAAATCCTGAAACGCGTCGGCACACAGGCACGAATAACTTTTGTTTACATACTGCACTGAGAATTGCTGCTGCCTACGGATTAAAGAAAGGTTAAGACATAACGTCAAGTGGGCGCTTCAAGCGTTTGAGCAACTTTGGATGGATGTTTAGTGGCCTGCTCATGGTCACGAAGCAGCCCCCCTGCTGATTGTGCGGGACCGGTGTGTGAAAGTGTCAACACCAAGAGGAACGACGTTACCTGATCTGTGGGCATAAGAGAAGCAGCAAAGACGGTGCAGTCTGGAACATGCAACCCGAAGGTACTTTATTTGAAGATGCCACAAACTGCTACGACGACGTAGGTAACTACAATTACCAAGATGCAATGCGATGTACACGCCCATGGGCGGGACCTCAATAACATTGAACAACGAACTTAAGATGTTCAGTAGCTGTTACGCCCTTCACAGTGCCTGCCTTTGAAGAAGTGAACAAATCCTGAAACACGTCGGCACACAGGCACAAATAACTTTTGCTTACATACTGCACTGAGAATTGCTGCTGCCAACGGATTAAAGAAAGGTTAATACATAACGTCGAATGGGCGCTTCAAGCGTTTGAGCAACTTTGGATGGATATATATCTATATATATATATATATATATATATTAATTAAACACCACTCCAATTACAGAAGGTGAGAGGCCACAACAGGGGTCAGCAGGGAAGGCTTTTAATAAATTACAGCATAGGCACGATGCATTTCGGCGTAGTAGCCTTCGTCAGATGCCGCTGTGTGTCTGGTGGTGTCTCCGCCCACGCCTTGAAGTATCCTGTGCAGTTCTCGATTGGATGTTCAAAGTTCAGCCCCCAGTCACATGCTCGCAAAGTCACTGCTCCCAGGTAGGACTCCAGTTCCCAAAATGCAGTGTATTTCGGGCTGTGGGTGCAGTAGACAAAGTTTGTAGGGCAAAGCGCGTTGTGTAGGAAACAAACCGGCCAGACATCAGTGAAGAAAATCAGCCTCCCCGGGTCCCCGTAGCTCCCAACCTGCGTCAGCGATGGTGAAGCCGGGCCATGAGTCGAAATGACGGTGTGCATAACGGCTCCTCGCGAAGTCACGAGCTGCTGCTAGCAGGGTCCCTGGCGTCATCAGCAATTTAGGTGGGCAGGAGATAGTCCAATTCCTTGGATAACGATATATCCAATTACTGCTCCGGCGCCTGAAACCACCAAATGGAGAAAGACACGGACTCCAGAATCAGCTTACACTGCTAGCTGCAGTGACTTTATTTAATTATAAATAGTGCGAGATGTCGGGCAGGATGACGCGTTTCGGCTAACGTGTAGCCTTGCTCATATATATATTACGTACTGGCGGAATCCGCAACTTTCTATTGGGAATAACTTTGGCGCCGGTTGAGGAATCTGCCTGAAATTTTCCTCGCTGCGCTCCGCGTCTTCCCTGAAAGTTTGGGGGGGATTAGTCAAGTGGGGGCCGAGATAAAAGGGGGGTCCCAAAACGTGTTTTCCCCATGTTAATTTCCATAGGGCGGTTGGACTCACTTTTAGCCCGAACAGCTGAATGGATTTCCACCAAACTTGGCAAAATTGTAGGGACTGGTAGCCCGATGTGCCTTTGCTATGTCTCAAGATATGTGCTCCAGTGGATTTTGAGTAATTTAGGTTAAAAAAAATATACACATCTATAACTGGGTGCGCACCAGCGCGTTACTACGCGAGTTCGCGAGCGGAAAGCTGATTGGCTCTCGGGTGTCTGTTAACATTCCAAACAGTCCGGAGCGGCTGCCATCTTGTGTCTCGGTATGATCGAGACACAAGAGGTGGCAAAAACAAAGGGGGAAATGACCAAAAGGGGGCAGAGTAGACCCCCCCTGACACCCTAGGTTTGATGTGGGGGGCCATAAAAGGGCCCCGCGGGGCAACATTTTTCTTTTCGATTTGCGCTGGGGGAGCGCCCGGTACGCGCACCGGGGAGCGTACCATGGGGAAAAAAGAATGACAGAGTTTTAAAAAATTTTTGCCTTTTTTTATAAATTGGAGGTAGTTCTAAAAACTGTTTTTCTTCTTTTTGTTTTATATTTTTTTATTGTTTTTTTGAACATTTTGTACTTTTTTTTGGCTTTTATGAACAATTTTATATATTTTTTGTTAATTTTATGGGGACAAACAAAAAACAGGGAATTGTAAACGGCTCAACTGGAGCAATAAAAATCAGGAAAAAATTAAGGTTTTTTTTGGGCAATTGTGGTGGTCACCAGCACGGTTGATGAGTTTAATGCTTTGCTCACCATAGGTATTTTTTTCCACAAAATATACAAACGATTTTGTATTGTCCAAACTGCGTTTGTATGTTTGGGACCATCTCCCTTGTCTCTGGGCCCGATGGAGTGGGTTGCTTACTTTTGGAGGTGCTGGGAGAAGATTGGGGAGGGTTTCTGGTCAGTTCTCTGACCTCTGCTGCAGCATAGTTGTTAGGGTGCCGGCGTTGCATGTGGCGAATCATGGTGTTATTGCCAAAAGAGTACTTTTTGTTAGGGTTCCCCCTGGAAAGTACAGTGCCACAGATTAGACAAGTAACCCTTGGCGCATTTACTTTCTTGAAGTCCTGTGGGATTGAAAAAAACTCCCAGATAATATGCTCCTTTGGCTTATATGGGGTAGTATCTTCAGGCGGGAACCTCCGCCTCCTCTCCTCCTCCTCTTCTTCATCTCCACCACTGTGGTGTTGTGGTGGTCCTCTTGGTGGTGGTGGTGGCTGAGATGCTCCTGCTGCTGCTGCTACTGTAGCCATTTCTGAGTACAAATAGGTAGTAATGGCTCTGGAAACAGGTCTTCCTCACTCAAAGTACAAAGTGAGAATGAGGGAAAAAAGGTGGGGGCTTTCATCATTAGGAAAACAAAACTGTCCTGAACCAATGAAAAGTGTTATTTTCAGGTCACATGAACAGGGCTTTCATCATTTGGAAACCAAAACTGTCCTAAACCAATAAAGTGTTATTTTTAGCTCACATGACCAGACGCGCTTACGCTACGCGCCCCGGGGCGCGTAGCGTAACCGCGTCGGATGCTTACGTAGCGCGATCGTATGCGCTAGAGTGCTTCCGGGTGTGCTTAAGCCGTGCGTATCACGAGGACGCGGCTACGCGATACGTCACGATGATGTTTTCGTTCGCGGCAATAGCGCTAACGGGACGCTCACCATACGCGCACGGGGGCGCGCCGCAAGACTGCGCTTACCGGTGCGCACACCGGTGCGCTCACCGGTACGCGCACCGGGAGCGCTCCAGGGCAAAAAAAAAACAAAACCATGAGCAATATACATAAAAAATATAGTATTACATAAATATACAATATAGGATTCATTATAAAAAATATTAAATTTCATAGCTATAGAAATTTGCTATTAAAAAACCTTTGAAATTCACTGAAAAAATATAGGTTTGAGGCCGAAAATATATAGTTAGGAATTAGCATTTAAAAAACCTATCAAATTCACTGAAAAAACCATAGGTTTCACACCAGTTATAGTTAGGAATTTGCATTTAAAAAACCTATTAAATTCACTGAAAAAGCCATAGGTTTCACACCAGTTATAGTTAGCTGGAAGTTTTACTGACATAAAACCATTGAAATTCCCACGTTATAGTTAGTTGGACTCACTATAACTTGCGCGCCTGAAATGTACTGCTGATGACGTCACATATTACATCACTCATGACATGGTCAGTGACATCACTCATGACATCACTGATGACACCATCCTTGTGACAGACTGACAGACCTCCTTTCAGTGTAATGTAACCCTTGAAACACATATTCAAAAATAGAAACTAACATTTTCAAAAAAATGGAGATACCCATACCAGTTACAACAACCAATTCAGTAATTCCACCATCTATATACACATCCACTCATTCAGCAACAGTTCTATATAGTCACTCATACATATACTCACTCATCATATGTAGTGATACACATATACATCCTGTTACACACTGACAGTCATCCAAAAGTTACTCACACACATACTCGCACATGCAAATAAACTATTGAACATCCATTTATTTGCATTTACAGCTATACACACACTAGCACATTACTTCTAAGGAAACTTACACATACTTACTCTCTTAAACAATCACTTATAGAAACACATAGTTATTTAAACAGGAACTCTTACAATATCTCACTCTCACATATACTCACTTATATACATCAATACTCACATATACATCAATACTCACATATACTAGAATAAAACATGTACTTACTGATAAAGACACTAGTGAGACAGTCATTCACTCACTAACACACACCTATACACACTCATCCACCCTTACAATCCAACACATATGCTGTCTTCAAAACACATACAAACAGCGAGTCAGTCATTAATGCATCTATGTGCTAAGTAATACCCCCACCAAACCATACAGGCACTCCTACTGATACTAAAAAAAATCTAATAACCCACACACGTAGCTACTCACCAACTCATGCAGCCACTTATACACAAAGTGAAACACTGATACATATATTTAAATATTTAAACATTACTCGCTAATATATGTATTCACTAAGATACACTTAATAAGCCAGTTAACCAATCATTTTTTTTTTTTAAAAACATCCATTTAGACACTTATTTAAAAATGTATTCTTCCATCGACCTTTACAAATACATATATAAAACATATTTATTTTACAGAAAGACACACATTCACTGGATGGTGTCATGAGTGATGTCATGAGTGATGTCACTGACCATGTCATGAGTGATGTAATATGTGACGTCATCAGCAGTGCATTGCAGGCGCACAAGTTATAGTGAGTCCAACTAACTATAACGTGGGAATTTCAATGGTTTTATGTCAGTAAAATTTCCAACTAACTATAACTGGTGTGAAACCTATGGTTTTTTCAGTGAATATATATATATATATATATATATAGATAGATAGATACATATATATATATATATATATATATATATATATATATATATATATATATATATATATAATATATAGTGGTGTATTCATTGTTTATTGCCTTTCACTAGGTGCCTAAGAATTTACTAGCTTCAGTGATTTATTGCCTTTGCCTACGATATTAATAAAGCTCATTTTTTACCTCCAGAGGAGTGTTGGAGTTTCTGTGTGAGTAAATGGTGTGCGTAAGTTCAGAATAAGCAAGTGGGCAAAGCAACACAACGGTCCGCATTACCAATCCAACTACTCCCATTCGGAGTCACCACAGCACTCGGAAACTACACCAAGTGTCTAGCAGTAGTTGCGGCTCACCTAAAAAGGCAGCATATTCAGGTCTACCCCTACCTAGACGACTGGCTCATAAAAGGCAAGTCATACAACCAGTGCGTACAACACACTGACGGTACAATCCAACTTGGGGTTTACCATAAACAACCCAAAGTCTCAACTTCAACCGTCCCACATACAACAATACCTCGGGCGACAATAAATACCTCAAAGGCACTTGCCTATCCCATCCCAACCAGGATAGCAAGCATACAAAGCCTGGTCACAAAGTTTCAGCCGCAACACTCTCTTCCAGCTCGAGTGTTCATGCAACTAATAGGGATGATGGCCTCTTGTATATATTCATAGTACCCCACGCAAGACTCCAGATGCGTCCCCTACAGGAATGTTTAGCACGTCAGTGGAACCAAGCGCTATATAAAAATTTCAAATAAAATAAGGTCAGCTGACAGATCTGGTGTTGGTGGACGGTCCCACTCATCGCTCTATGCAGTGGTGGAACACCAAAAATCTTTCCAAAGGGCAACTGTTCATAGAGCCAGTTCCACAGATTGTGCTAACAGCGGACGCGTTGCTCTCCGGCTTGGGAGTTCATTTGTTGCATCATACCATACAGGGCATGTGAACACCCTATAGTGTAGTTCCTATATTCCCAATAGGCTCTGCGCATTTGAATAACATAAACAATAGTTTAGACGTAGGACTGAGGTCGACTAGGTCTCTATTGAATATGTTAGACTTAATTGTGTGTGCCAGCTAGCTCAGAGGTCACTAGAAACTTTCTCGAGTAAAGAAGGAGGTGTTTAGCTTTCCTGACAAGACCAGAAGGGATAAGCTTCTGACAACCGCATAAACATGACGGCTTTGCCCCCTCCAGAATAAGGAGTATATTTCCAGAGTCGCGGAAACAATAGATAGCTATTTTACTCAGTCAATCGTGCATGCTTCGCTTCACCAGAAATGCAGAGAAATAGAGAGGTGGCATTTTCAATAAAAGGGTTATTTATTGAGCAGTCTTCTTTCTCATGCAAGAGAAATTAATTGCCACAATTGCAATACTTGTTTTATAGTAAAGTGCGTACAGTCAAAAGAGTATTATGAAATACTGTAAAAGCATTTATATGGTTTCTAAGCCATAAGATACTTAAAATGGATAAAATACATACAATGTAAAATAATGACTAAACGTACTCAACTGGTGTTTCTAAGATACGTCTACCCCGGTGTACCTAACCTAAGCCTAGTAAGTGGGAAGGAGTAGATGAGTTACAGTTCTTGCCAAGAATCTGAATCAAGAATTCTCTATGGGTCTAATCAGCTCTGTACCTTGGGTATAGAATGAAGGAGGTCTTGTATCTTTCTCTCAGGACTCGTTGTCCCAGCAACCCGCAAGGGTGACCGGAAAACGCTGGAGCTGGATTTCTCGGCAGGAGAAAAGACAGCGTCTCTCTGTGCGTCAGCAGGGAGGGTCGGCTTCCTTCGGCATTCGCATCAGCAGGGCGTCTGGCAAGTAAATAGCCGATCTACTCCAAACCACCGTGTGTTGCTTAAGGCAGATGTTGGTATATTTATACCTGGAAGGTGCCGAGTTTGACGTAAGGTTGGACATAAGACGTCACTAAGAACTGGCAGTTCTTTCAGGACTCTCAGGAGTTCTAGGACAAATCAAAACAGAAGCAGGGGGAATTCCCGGGCTGCTGGAGCCTTGGTTTGTTTAAGAACGCGTTGTGCTTTCTAGGAGTCTATGGGAGTAGCCTTGCCGTATTTGGACTGGATATGATTCTTATGCCTTTATGAGGATATGATTTGTTATAACCACATAAGGGCATTAATCGGGAATGTCTTAATTAGGGTCCTAGATGCATTCACAACCGTTCATAGAGCCAGTTCCAGTTCCACAGATCGTGCTAACAGCGGACGCGTTGCTCTCCGGCTTGGAAGCTCATCTGTTGCATCATACCATACAGGGCACGTGAACACCCCAACAAAGGCTGCCCCACATCAATCCCCTAGAGTTACTAGCCATATTCCTAGCATTAAAGTCCTTCCAGGAACACATTCTGGGAAAAGCTGTCCTAGTCCGCACAGACAATATGACAGCGATGTATTACATACAGAAACAAGGCTGGACACTCTCTGCAACTCTCCTAGCTAGCACAAAGCATATGGAGATGGGCTATTCCTCAGAACATTTTTCTCCTTGCCCAACACGTTCCAGGAGTCCAGAACTTCATAGCAGATCTGTTAAGTCGTCAAACGCAACAGACTCACGTGTGGAAACTTCATCCGCAAGTTCTTTAACCATTTTTCCAGTTGTGGGGGCACCCAGACATAGATCTCTTCGCCACCCACGAAAACGCCAAATGCCCAAGCTTCGCCGCCAGGTATCCACACCCATTGTCCAAAGGCAATGCGATATGGATGAACTGGTCAGGCTGATTTGCGTACGCTTTTCCGCCTCTCCCACTCACTCCACTGGTGGTATGCAAACTGTAGCAACACTCACTTAAATCTCATCCTAGTTGCTCCAACACGGGCCAGACAACCGGGGTATACCACATTACAGGAACTGTCTGTAGTCCCGTACCAAAAACTACACCTCTCACCACGCCTCCTAACCCAGAGCCATGGAGAGATCAGACACCCAGATCTGGCACCGCTCAACCTAGCGGCCTGGCTCCTGAAGTCCTAGAGTTTAGTTACCTTAACCTTCCCCCTGATTTCATGAATGTCAGAGAAGCTAGACGCCCCACCACTAGAGCTTGCTATGCAGCCAAGTGGAACATATTTGTTATATACCGCAACAATAACAACATCAATCCCTTAGATGTGTCGATCCAACACATCATAGGTTACCTGCTACATCTCCAAAGGTCTAACCTAGCATACACATCTATTAGGTTACACCTTGCTGCAATGGCAGACTACTTACAAAACAGACAACATTTGTCACAATTCAAAGTACCTGCCATCAGAGCCTTTATGGAAGGACTCAAAAGAATAATTCCTCCCAGAGTACCACCTTCACCTGTGTGGAACTTAAATATTGTCTTCACAAGACTAATGGTTCCTCCATTCGAACCCCTGCTCAAATGCTAATTGCAGTTCCTCACCTGGAAAGTCGCTTTCCTAGTAGCCATTACTTCACTTAGGAGAGTCAGTGAGCTTCAAACACTTACTATTCAAGAACCATTTTTACAACTCCATCATAACAAAGTGGTTCTCAGAAAAAACCCAAACTTCCTTCCTAAAGTTATTTCTCCCTTTCATCCCAACTAGTCTGTAGAGTTGCCAATATTTTTCTCGCAACTGCAAAGTCGCAGAAAGAGCTCTTCATACCCTAGCCGTAAAAAGAGCACTCCTTTATTATAGTGACAGAACAAAACCTTTTCGCAAAACTCAACAGTTTTTGTATCCTGACCACCAGATAAAGGCAATCCTATGCTGGAATTGCAAGTTGGATTGTCAAATGCATACACATTTGTTACCAAAAGCAAAACGTACATTATTTATTCACCCTAAAGCCCACTCTACTAGAAAAATTGGGGCTTCAATGGTTTTCTTGGGGAAATTTCTCTTAGATGACATCTGCAAAGGAGCTAGATGGTCTACACCACACACATTCACAAAACATTGTGTAGATGTGCAAGGAAAGCAACAGGCTAGTGTGGGCCAAGCTGTACTCAAAACACTATGTTCGAGGCATGTGGGCTGCTGAATTCATATCTTGTGCATAGATCGCCGCCTAGTGTTGGGTCCGGATGATTGCACTTTGTTGTCTTGGAAGAGAAAGGTGACTCCTCCCTTGGACTACAGTGCGCATGGGCATCTTCTCCATCCTCAGATTGTTTTTTTCCGCCATTGGGTTCGGATTCTAACTCCTATACTCCAACTTTGGAATTAAAAACAAAACTTTTCTAAATGCCAAAAGGCCTTAGATTCGACGGTATTGTTCTCGCTCGGTACCTCTCTACTCGATCCAGCCTTCCATCTCGAAACGGTCGTCGACGCTGGCCGTTGGGCCTTTTCGAAACCACTCGAGTCGTCCGTCGATGGAAAGAAGCCCGTTTAAAAGGTGCCCACAATGCCACTCCAAGTTCCCACATACTTATAAGCACTCCGTATGCAACAAGTGCCTTTCCCCAGACCATAGGAAAGAAACCTGTCCAGCATACGCCCAGTTTCGATCGAAGAAAACTATTCGAAACAGACGGTCCGCTAGGCAAGAAATGCAGCAACAGGCACCGGAACCAGACAACATCTTCGATGATGACCAGGATCTACAGGAAGCTCCAGACTCTGACCTAGAAATCGTCACCGTCGAGGACTACTCTGACTCCGATGACGACATCCCACCGGGGAAAATCGTGAGTACCCTGCCCCTGACACCAACTACCCCGTTACCAAAGGCTCTAGTCAAGGCATCGTCAAAAGGCCTTTGCCGAGATCATAAAGTTTTGCAAGCCCCGCCATCTGGCTCTGCTCCGAAATCGAAACCGAAACCTTCTGAGACACCAGGGCCCAGTTCCATCGTCCCAAAGAAGGTTCCAGAGACAAAGAAGGTCGTCGACCCGAAGAGCGTCGAGCCAAAAAAGACTGTCGACCCCAAGAAGGCCGCCCAGCCGAAAACTGTCGACCCCAGAGAGGTTGTCGAACCAAACAAAGGCACACAACCAAAGGGCGCCGAACCAAAAAAGGTCGCAGACCTGAACAAGCCTACTGTTCCAAAATCCGCCGACCCGACAAAGGTGCCGTACCGAAACCAGCGCCAAGGCCGGAAAAACCTGTCGACCCAAACACATCGGCTCCAAAAACACCAGTTGATCCAAAAAATAACCGACTCGGAAAAGGACACTCCTCCAAAAAAACCTACTGAGCACAACAAAAGTGTCGAACCGAAAGTTCAGGTCGACCCGAAAAAAGTCCCCGAGCCCAAAAAATCCGTTACTAAGCCAAAAGTCGTCGAAAAACCAAAGTCTAATACTCCACCCAGGACTGTAGAGGAAGAACTCTTCCAACCAGATCCCTCTGACGACCAGGCAAAGATATACATTAATCCAGAGACTGGTAAACTTACCATCCTGCATAGAAAAAAAGAGTCCTTTGGACTTTGAACCTCAGTCCCCTATTCCATTAAAGAAAAAGGACTTCGGGACTTCTCCCTCTAGACCCTTCATTCCTTTCCAGCCTATCATGCCTACTACACCTTTTGTTCTCTACTCTCCTTCTCACCACGGGGACAATGAAGGTAACATGGGGGATGAGCCACAGCCTCAATATTATTTCCCAAAAGATCTTGAACCACAAGAGGAACCATGGGAGGAGCCAACAGACCCTTACAACACCCATCTCATCCCTGATATACCCTCTTATCCTACTAAGCCGTCACCTACTGATAACACCGTAGTCTTCAATCAACTCATAGACAGGGCAGCACAATTCCACAATGTAGATATGCATAACGACCCTGTTGAGGAAGACTTTTTGTTTGACACCTTCCCTACATCAGAAAAAAGTGTCAAAACACTTCCCATGTTAAAGGGAGTTCTCAAACATGTAATGTAATGTAAAAAATATTTCTAAAGCGCAGCTAACACCAGACGGTTTCTTGGCGCTCGAGCACATGGGGGAAAACAGTCTACAGAGCAAAGGGTGTTAGTGATAAATATTACAGAACAGATGGGTTTTGAGAACGGACCTGAAACGAGTACAGGAAGAAGCAGATCTTATACCTAGAGGGAGCGAGTTCCAAAGGGAAGGGGCAAGAAAGGAAAATCTCAAACCGCTGTGTTTCTTGCGTTTAAAGGTTGGAACTTTAAGCAAGGCAAGATGGGAGGAACGGAGGTTACGGGAGGGAACATAAAGGTGTATTAGTGAGGAGATAAAGGACGGACCTGTTCCGGCAATGGACTTAAAAATAGTGCAGCCCAGTTTAAATTTACAACGCTCGGACACGGGAAGCCAATGGAGGGACTTTAACAAAGGACGGACGTGTTGGTGCCTGGGTTGATGATAAATGAGACGCGCAGCCTGGTTGTGAACAAGCTGTAACCTCTTCATTAGATACGTCGGGATGCCAACATAGAGAGAATTGGCGTAATCTAACCTTGAGATGACTAAGGCTAACTGGGCTAAAGTAAGGGCCTCAATGGTCAGAAAGCGGGCAATCTTGCGGATTTTCCGCAACTGGAAAAAGCTGGAAGAAACTACGGCATTAATCTGGGGCTTCAGTGTGAGATCATTACTAATGATCACCCCAATACTTTTTGCTGAATCAACTGGACTGGGGTGGAGACCCAACCTCGCTGGCCAAAAGGTGGATTTCCATGGGTTGGCAGCGCCCCCGACAAGACCCAGCTCAGTCTTGTCGGGGGTAAGTTTGAGGTGGTTCGCCCCCATCCAGTCACTTATATGGCATAGGGTTGACTGAAAGTTGACAATGGACTGGTCCGAGGAGTCAATATTGAAGACCAGCTGAATGTAATCCGCGTAGTTAAACACAGTGACATGGCTGCCTCGCAAAGAACGGATAAGGGGGACCAAGTATAAATTAAAAAGAAGGGGGGATAAGGAGGAACCCTGCGGGACACCGCAGGTCAGTTCGACCCTGTCTGCGGTAAACTGCGAAAGTCGGACCGCCTGGAGGCGATTGCTTAAAAAGGAGTGGATCCAGTCAAGAGCCGTAACCCGAACGCCAGCCTCCCCGACACTGTCAACCAGAATATCATGGTCGACCATGTCGAAGGCGGCCGACAGATCCAGGAGCACCAAAACCTGACTGATGTTTAGAGTCCGCTCCTCTTCGCAGTTCCTCCATGACCGACAATATAACAGACTCCGTAGAATGAGAGAGTCTAAAACCAGCCTGTTGGGGGTCAAGATATTGAGAATGCTCGACAAATGAGCTCAAGATGTTGGTCACATGAGACTCAAGAATTTTGCCGAGGTAAGGGAAATGGGACGGTAATTGCTCATGACCAAAGGGTCTGCCGTAGGTTTTTTTAAGATAGGCACAACCTCTGCAACTTTAAATGAGTTGGGATCTAAACCAGAGGAGAGAGACTTATTCAAAAGCCCCAAAGGGGGGAGCGGACAGGCTGTAAAAGCCTCACGAAGAATTGGGGGGGGGGGGGGGGGGGGAGAATACAGTCGGTGGGAGACCCAGAGGCAACCTTATTTAAAAGGGCTAAAATTCCTCCTCTAAAATAGGAGGGATCTGAGTCAATAGCTGAGGGTTAGGAGAGGACAAGGAAGAGTTAGGCATAGGGGAAGGGGAAGAACCCGCAAGAGAAATGCTGTTTTTAATGTTGGCAATTTTATCCACAAATAATTGATTGAGGGAATCGCAGAGCGCACAAGAGGGAGGGGGTTTAATGGTGAACCTATCTGTATCAAACATGCACCAGACCTATTTAAGGATACAGCCAGGGCACGGGTAATCTACCCCAGAATAGAAAAAAAGTATAGGGCAGCTCCTACAGACCCCACTTACATCAGAGGGCAGTTACCACTAGACTCCCTGGTAGTGGCTAACGCACGAAAAAGAGCTAACTCCCAAACGATGGGGGAAGCAACTCCCCCGGACAAGGAGTCAATAATACTAGAGGCATCAGGCAAAAAGGTAGCAGCACAAGCCTCCAACTCATGGAGGATTGCTAATACACAAGCCCTACTGGCATGTTATGACAGGGCGCATTACGATCAGCTAGAAAGCCTAATGCAACACCTACCTGAGCCTTTCAAAGCACAAGCAGAGGATCTTATACAAGAGGGAAAATTCATAACAAACGCCTCCATCAAATGCGCGCTTGACGCAGCAGACAGTGCAGCTAGGTCAATCAACACTAGCGTCCTAATACGCAGACCTGCATGGCTGCGTATTTCTGGTTTTAAAAATGAGGTGTAGTCCACCATTCATAACCAGCCTGTCAATCAGGATTTTCTATTTGGCCCTGCTGTCGACACCATTTTGGATAAAATTAGAAAGGACACAGAGACCGCAAAATCAATGGGGGCAATGCAATTTCAGCAACATAGAGGCTCATTTCGTTGCTCCTCATACAGAGCAACTACACGAGGAAATACCTCACAAACATCTGCCTCATACAAAAGTAACACACAAGGTTCCTTCAACAAGAACACAAACTGAGGAGGTTACAGGGGAAACAACAATAAGCGAAGAGGACGTGGAGGCAATAACACCAGAGCCTCCACGGCCACAAAACAGTGACTTCATTACGCTACCTCCAGACCACCTTACACTGTCGGAGGCTGACTCCAACAGTTCCTGCCTGTCTGGAACGCAATTACCACAGACAGGCAGGTGAGAGAAATTATCCAGTCTGGCTGTTGCCTAGAACTTGTTAAACAACTAAAGAGTGTCGTAAAGAATATATTTTCAGTGTGCACAGAACACAGAGAAAAAGGAATAAATACCCAGCATGAGCCACAATGGACATCAGAGGGGATTTTTTAGGAAGCCCTCACTCACCAGCCTGGGTGGTGACATGCTTCATCATCGGGCCCACCAGGAGAAGCCGAATGCCTCCCTGGTGTGCTACAACGCCAGATTACTGCGGAGCTGGTTCTTTGTGGCAAGAGTGTCAAAAAGAAATGTGAGTTAAAAATGTCAGTGACTGTACCATATAAAATATTTTTATTCAATGGTCAGTTTGGCATGGATAAAATGTATGTGGGAAAACTACCAGTTTATGACTTGGTTGTTTCCACTTAAAGAGGGATCAACCTGTTTCTGCCCTTATGTGTATGATTTACTGGGCTTTCGTCAGGACCATCAGTTAGTGTACCTCGGTGGTATGGGCACGCTAAGGCCCACCCTTACCTCAGGACGTGAAAGTTAAAAACAGGTGTAGAAAAATAGGTGCAAAAAACAAACCATAAGTGATGGGATACCTTCAAGTTAGAGGTATCAGTATAGTTTGTAATTTACAAGATCCACACCCCATGGGTCTCGGGAGGGGGTGGAGGCGACAATGGCACACCACCCGCAACGCCTGTCACCCGTTGTGCATCTAGCGTCTCCTGCTACCGGACCCCGTGGATGGATTGCCTAGAGCGGACTTCCACACCGCCAAACACACCACCCAGACATCGTCCAATGTCCAGGGAACACATCACCCTGCTACAACAAGAGGGGAACTGCATGCTAGAAAAGATGGGCATAGAGCAAGTCCCTTTCCACCAGCAAGGGACGAGAGTGTACTCCCTATACTTCCTTATTCCCAAGAAGTATGGTTCCCTCAGACCAATATTGGACCTCAGACCCCTATACTATCGGAGCACTTTCATATGATTACACTACACCAAGTGCTCCCGTTGCTACAACAAGGAGATTTCCTAGGAACACTAGACCTCAAAGATGCGTATTTTCACATACCCATCCATCCAGCCCACATAAAATACCTCAGGTTAACAACAGAAGGTCAACATTACCAATTCAAGGTTTTGTCCTTCGGGGTTACCACGGCTCCAAGAGTGTTTAAAAAATGCTTAGCGACGGTGGCAGCACATCTCAGAAGGCAACACGTCCATGTGTACCCTTATCTGGACGATTGGATGATGCAGGCAAAATCATACCAACAGTGCGCAGCACACACGTCTCAAACAATCCAATTGCTACACAGCGTAGGCTTTTCAATCAACTACGCAAAATCCCATCTGCAACCGTCCCACAAACAGCGGTACCTGGGAGCCACTATAGACACCTCGGTTGCAAAGGCATATCCAAACTCAGCAAGGATAGCCAGTATGCAGACACTCATTCGCAAATTCCTGCCAAACACTCTCTGCCAGCTCAAGTCTTCATGCAGCTCATAGGCATGATGGCCACCTGCATATTCATTGTACCCCATGCCAGACTTCAAATGCGCCCATTACAGGAATGGCTAGCACGACAATGAACCAGGCTCAAGGACAACTAAAAGACCTAGTGTTGGTAAGCAGTCGCACCCACAACTCTCTGCAGTGGTGAAACCCACAAAACCTTTCCAAGGGGCGACTATTCCAAGAGCCGATTCCACAACTAGTACTAACAGCAGATGCATCACTGACAGGCTGGGGAGCCCATCTCCTTCAATACACAGTACAAGGGCTCTGGACAAACAAACAGAAAAAGCTGCATATCAGCCAACTGGAATTGCTAGCAATATTCCTAGCCCTAAAAGCATTTCAGAAATACTTGTACAGCAAGACGGTGTTGATCCGGACGGACAACATGACCGCGATGTACTATATCCAGAAAATGGGAGGAAGGCACTCGCCACAGCTGTACCATCTGGCACAAAGCATATGGAAGTGGGCGATTCCGAAAAACACTTTTCTCCTAGCAGAACACCTTCCAGGGAAGGACAATCAAGTTGCCGACCTGCTCAGCAGGCACAGCCAACAACTACACGAATAGGAGATTCCCCCCCCAGGTTCTCCAGCCATTCTTCGAGGAGTGGGGTTGCCTAGAAATAGACCTGTTCGCCACAAAAGAAAACTCGAAGTGCCAGTACTTTGCCGCCAGGTTCCCACATCCATTGTCACAGGGCAATGCTATATGGATGAACTGGTCAGGCAGGTTTGCGTACGCTTTTCCCCCAGCACCGCTGATCCCGCTGGTGGCACGCAAACTGCGGCAACACTCCCTCACACTAATCCTAGTTGCTCCCACATGGGCGAGACAACCGTGGTACACAACGTTCCTAGAATTCTCAGTAGTGCCTCATCAGACTGTGCCTTGCACCTCATCTTCTAACTCAGAACCAAGGAAAAATCAGACGCCTAGATCCCAAGCAGATGAACCTAGCTATCTGGCTCTTAAGGTCTTAGAGTTTGGATACCTTAACTTGCCCCCAGATTGCATGAACATCATTAGGGAGGCAAGAAGACCAACCACACAAGCGTGCTATGCAGCTAAATGGAAGAGATTTGTTATTTACTGCAACAATAATCAAATCAACCCCTTAACTGCTTCAATACAAAACATATGTTACCTGCTGCATCTACAAAGATGTACCTTAGCATACTCTTCAATACGACTACACCTCGCTGCTATATCAGCATACCTTCAAAACAGGCATCACCTTTCACTGTTTAGAGTACCAGCAATCAAAGCCTTCATGGAGGGTTTAAAAAGGGTGATTCCTCTAAGGCACCCCCCTTCCCCAGTCTGGAATCTAAATATAGTGCTTACCAGACTCATGGGCCCTCCATTCGAAACTCTACATTCATGCGAACTACAATTCTTAACGTGGAAGGTTGCATTCTTGGTTGCCATCACTTCACTCAGAAGAGTGAGCAAATTACAAGCACTAACAATTCAAGAACCTTTCATGCAGGTACATGCCAACAAGGTGGTTCTTAGAACAAACCCTAAGTTCATGCCTAAGGTTGTATCCATTTTCCATATCAACCAATCAATAGAACTGCCAGTGTTCTTTCAAAATCCAGTCAGTAGCTTCGAGAGTCCTGCCCACATTAGATGTAAAGAGAGCTCTACTTTATTATGTGGACAGAACTAAATCCTTTAGGAAAACAAAACAACTTGCTTTTGCACAACAACACATAGGGATTCCTATTTCAAAATCAGTAACAGCCAGATGGATAGTTAAATGCATTCAAATATTCTATCAAAAGGCAAAACACACTTTAACCGTCCCCCCAAGAGCACACTCCACAAGAAAATGGGGGCATCCATGGCTTTCCTAGGAAATATTCCTCTTGAAGATATCTGTAAGGCAGCCACATGGTCCACCATACACACTTTCACAAAACACTACTGTGTAGACGTGCAAGCAAAACAGCAAGGTGCGGTAGGCCAGGCTGTCCTCAAAACTTTTTCAAACTGGTGCATCTGGCACAGGTAGCCACCGCTAGAGGAGATACTGCTATACAGTCTATGCACAAGATATGAATTCAGCAGCCCACATGCCTCGAACGGAATATGCTAGTTACCAGTATGCATCTGTTCTTGGCATGTAGGGCTGCTGACATTCATATCGCCCGCCCTCCTCCCCGGTGCCTGTAGCAGCTGAAACATTCTCTCTGGCATGGCCATCTTACTTTACTATCTCCATCACTGCCACAATGGCGAAAAGCAATCTGAGGATGGAGAAGATGCCCATGCGCACTGTAGTCCAAGGGAGGAGTCACCTATCTCGTGAAACTTCGAAGACTCTTCCAAGACAACAAAGTGCAATCATCCGGACTCAACACTGGGCGGCGATCTATGCACAAGATATGAATGTCAGCAGCCCTGGTGGTCGCCGCTAGGGTGGAGTACTGCTGTACAATCTATGCACAGTGTGTAATTTGCAGCTCATATGCCTCGAACGGAAAATGCTACTTACCAGTATGCATCTGTTCTTGGCCTGTAGAGCTGCAGATTCACACCCGCCTCCCTGGCTACCTTTATCTGTTCCAATATTATCTTGTTTAGATACAGCATACATGGGCATCTTTTCTGTATCTAACAAAACTCCATCATTTCCCTCCCTGGCAAAAAACTATCTGAAGATGGAGCCGATGCCCATGCGCACTATGGTCCAAAGGAGGAGTCTACTATCTTGTGACTTCCAAAGCCTTTTCCAGGACAAAAACATAGGGCAACATCCGGGCCCAACACAAGATGGCGATCTATGCACAGTGTGTGAATCTGCAGCTCTACATGCCAAGAACAGATGCATACTGTAGCATTTTCCTTTCTTACTCTGTGCTCTTAACTTGATTGTCAACTTTGGACAGTAGTAAGTCTTATTTACAGCGCTTTTCATTTGATAAACACAACACCACCTGTTGCCAATGAGGCAAATGCATTTAATTAACAATTTTACATGTCCTTAGTAAGTATTAAATGACCCTTGCACAACCCTTCAGTAAACCAAAAGGAATTCTGTATACTACCCAAAACGCACAGCCACCTTTTTGTCAAGCACCAGAAATTGCTATCCTTTTAATGTTGGAATTTGACTGGATTCTATTGAGGATCACAAATGACTTCTATTTACGCTATTGAAAGCCATTTGAGTGCAACAAATGCTGGGATCACCCAAACACCCTCCTTCACATCAAAAGCAGACAAACAATTTGTTTCTTAGTTGAGTGGAGAAGTGTGGCTCAATGCTTAGAGCGGCAGACCTTGATGCAGAACGCTGGCCAGGGACCAGGGTTCGATTCCCGCCTCGGCGGGTTTCGGGCTTAAATTCCTCTGACCGGATATTCTCGACTCAGTGCCGATTCTAAGCATGGGTCCCATGCTGCAACTCTGGGCAATAGCTTGCTTAGTCTCCACAAAGGCCCCCTGATACACAAGGGATGCCTGGTTTCACCATGGGATGCCCAAGAGTGGACACCCCACAAGGAAAAGCCAGGAGGGGTTCCCTTGTGGTAGGAGTACAAGCGCCGGGATGCCTCCGGGTCACTGTTCGCGCTATACAAATACGCCACATTTACATTTACATTTCGTACAGTATCAGATTTGCAATTCCTCTACTACCTAGTGTAGTGAGTTTCATGTAACACAAGGGGAGAGATGGAGGTATGCCACTGCAAACCCTCTTCAAGAATAAAGGTAAAAACATTTAGTCCGAAGGACTATGATAACTGGCCACTTTTCAATCCCTACCTGAAAAACACCTACTTTGAATTGCAGAGAGATTTCCTAATCCTAGTGTGTCCATTATTTTAGATGAGGAAGCCTCATATACTAGTTTAAAAACTGTTGATGGACAGAATGCAGAACAATGTCATACATTCACCCCAGTACAGATAGCTGGGCCTAAATCCATCTTTTTTTTGCTCACTATGCCATTCCAGTTAGAACCCAACCATATTTAAACAAGTCTTGACCCTGTGCCTCTTGGGAACAGTCCAGCCCGAACTGCCAAGGTAGGCACTCCCTGGACTGGAAACAAGCATCCTAGGACCGGTTTCGGGGGTTCATCCCTCTTCAGCCAGGATAGCTTGATTCCAGTGGCATGGAGAGTACTGGACCCAAGTCTGGGCATACCCATACCACTCGGGTGACAATTGCAAAAACAGTGATGGACAGAATGCAGAACAATATCATACGTTACTCCAGTATTGGAGCTTTCATAGATTCCCATGCCTGAATCATTCCCCGTCGTCGAGACGAGTCTCCGATGAATAAAAAAGCAATGCTCAGTAGTATAGCAAACTGAAAAGAGGCCTAGGCCCATTTCCCTTTTGCAGCCCATAACCCTGTTATGTAAAGGAGACCACCCTTTTCCCTGAACCAATCAGAGCTCCTCACCCTCTAAAACCCTCCTGAGAGAACCTTTTGCTCCTCAGATTTTCTACCGCAAGTTGTGCTAGGGAGTCTCCTTTGAGCTCTGCTCCAACTCTTCAGTTCTACTCACTTTGGCTTGAATTTGAAAATTTCTCATTTTCCAGATTTGATTATTTGAAGTTCCTCATACTATTTCTCCTTCTACCATGGCTGACGAGGAGAAAAAATGATTATTTAGAGCTTGTGCCACCTGCTCTAAGAAAAGGCTCTATACAGTTGGACCCTCATAAAGACTGCATTTACTGCCTTTATGCGGACCATCAGGCAAAGGATTGCAAGGTATGTCGTACCTTTTCCAATAAAATTGAGGGATCGTGAAGGAAGACTGTTACTTTAGCTTCAAAAGGTGAAAGTCATCTTCTTCCAGGAGATCTAAAAAAAGGAGCAGATCTCCTCAGGCTCATACTCGGGTGAAAGACCTGAGAAGGCCCTTAAAAAGACCACCCCAGGGTCTTCAGGCGCAGTCCCTCAAAATCTCCTTCAGGCAAAGAAAAGGAGAAGGGTCATGCTTCGGGGGTAAAACCTGCAAAGAAAACTACTTCAGAGCCTTCAAAATGTCGTCCTAAGGTCAAAATTACTGTCAAGAAGCCATCCTCCATACTTTCTGAGGAGTAAATGGAAAGATCTGCATCGTCGACGGGAGAGTCGTCGACGAAAATGACAGTCCTTGACGAAACCCGAGGTAAAAGCTGTTTCTAGAGCTTTATCGTCGTCGACAGTAACACAGTCGACAACCGTGTTGATGCCGAGCCCTGCGACGACGACGACTATGGCTACAACCACATTGTCAACGGGATCGTCGACGGCAGTGACCACGGCATAGTCGACGACTAAAAGGGCAACGTCAACGGGCTCGTCGACTGACTCGTCGAGAAGTGAAAAAACCTGAGAAAAGAGGTTTTTGGCCTGGAAGAGAA
This sequence comes from Lissotriton vulgaris, assembly GCF_964263255.1. Classification (NCBI taxonomy): domain Eukaryota; kingdom Metazoa; phylum Chordata; class Amphibia; order Caudata; family Salamandridae; genus Lissotriton; species Lissotriton vulgaris. Next base: position 84,735,188 of record NC_141694.1, read on the forward strand.
CAATTACACCAGAAATTACATCTCCAAGTAAGGTGTCACCCCTGGTACCTTCTCACCTTCTGGAGGAAGAAGATTCGGAAGGGGACAAAGATCATGGCGGTCCTTTGGTTATGCTAGTATCCCGTCTCAGTTGCAGTTGAACTACCAAGAGGAGGACTCACAGGATGAGTATAAAGAATTTCAGCAATACCGCCAGGAACATCATGACAAGTGTGCCATCTTCTTTATTAAAAGATCTACAATTAATGTTGGAGGATTATAGGAGGAGATCTCCTATACCTCAGGCCTCTAAGGAAATTCCTGAGGTTACGCCTCAACCACGCTCTGTACCAAGTACACCAGTGCGTAGGCGAGAGATCATGCTGGAGACCATTCCTAAATCTCCACCTCTGAGATCTCAGCAAGTTCCAGGGACGACAGATGATGACCAGGAGGAAGGAGAGATCACAAACCCTAGCAGAGAGTGGGACGATTATCTCATTCTGTCACCTTCTTCACCGAAACCTGTTGATTCTCCACCACAGGACATTGGTGGTTTTCTTAACCTGATGGAGAGGGCCACTAAAAGATTCCCACTTACCATGATAGAGGATAAAGCTGAATGTTTCTTGTATGACGTCAAGGAACCCTATTGGAGGACAGTTCGGTCCTTACCGATTGTAAGTCCTATTTTGGGAAGAAGGCCTGAAAGTCATGGAGACATCAGCTACAGTGACTCTGGTGCTCGCCAGACTAGACAAAAAATATAAAGCGCCTTCAGATGCTCCAGCTTGTCTTTTGGGTCATCTCAAACCGACTCAGTTATTACCCAAGCGTCTAGACAAAAGTCAAGAAATCAGTCCGCTCCTATTACGTCACCCCCGGACAGAGAAGGTAGGAGACTGGTCAATGTGGGAAAGAGATTTTCCTCTATGTCTGCTCTATTAGTAAGAGATGCGAATTGCCTGGCCATTCTAGGGAGATAGGATAAGCAAATGTGGTGCGACCTTTCGCCGTATATTGACCATGTACCAGAGATGGAGAGACAAAAAGCCAGGAAAATTCTGCAAGAGGGGGAAAGGACTTTGGCTGAAGTCATAGATTCCGCTATGGACATAGCGGCTATAGCATTCAAGTCTCTGGGAGGAGCAGCGGTACTACGCAGACAAGGATGGTTAAGGACGATGGCGTTTAGACCGGCGGTCCAGAATAAGATCTGGGACCTTCCTTTCAACGGTGAGGGTTTATTTGGCAAACATGTAGATGACACACTGCAGAGTATCAAAAAAGATACGGATACCGCTAAGTCATTGGGAACTACAGTACAGGAAAGTTCCTTTTCGAGTCTCTAAAGGTAGAGGTCAATCATCTTACAGGGGAGGATACCAACAATGGAGATATTCCTCTTACTTCACCTCATCTCAGCCCTCCCGCCAGCAGTATACACAGCGACAATCAGGAGGCACACAAAATCTACTCCAAAAGGTAAAGTAGGTCGTCCGGGAAAAGACAACACCCGCGACAATGACAAGATTCCGGCTACACAGACTCTTCTAAGATCACATGTTCCCCTCGGTGAAAAGATTGCTCTTTATTTTCAAAATTAGCAACAAATAACTACGGAAAAATGGGTCCTCAACATTATTCAATTCGGCCACACTGTAGAATTTCTTACACCGCCGATGCATCAGAAGGTCAATCATTTGCATCAAATACGAAAAGAGATTCGGACAAAGCACCGAAAGGGAGCAATAGAACCAGTGCCCCAGTGGGGAAGGGGTTTTTACTCCCGATTTTTCTTCTAGTCAAGTAAAACATCCTTCAATGGCCTCAGATCCCAAAACGCCTATCTCAAAAAGCAGTCTTTCAGGATGGTTTCTCTTCAAGACATACTTCTACTATTAGACCCAGGAGATCCCATGACCACGTTAGACCTACAGGATGCGTACTTTCACATTCCCATCCATTCTTCACACAGGCAGTACCTTCGGTTCATGGTAGCCGGAGAGCATTAAATTAAACAAAGAGAGGAGTACCACCAAAAGAAAAACAGATTTCCTAATGGGGTGTTTTGACTGACAAAAGGAAAGGATTCATCCTTTTGTAAAAAAACCCTCACTCACCAGCCTAGTGGTGACATGCTTCATCATCGGGGTCCACCCTGGTGGCCTAGCGTCACCAGGGTGTGCTACAACACCTGAAGTACAGTGGAGTAGGTTGTGAATGTAAGTGCAAAAAAAGGTGTTAAAAATTGTCCTGGTTTACCTTATAGAAAATATGAATTTTATTTTAAACCAACTGGACAATATTAAAAAAGGGGGGAGATACTGAGAGGGAAGTTGCGACCAGAGTATCTCTATATGTGTATTGGTCAACATGTTTCTTCCTTACGTATACTAGGTATTCATCAGGACCATAAACAAGGAAATGGACGGTATGTACCCCCTAAAAGGCACACCCTATCCTAGATCCTCGTGTACCTATTAGCAAAAATCGCTAATGGTGGAGTGCTCAGTCAAAAGTGGTTGAGCATGTGTAGTAAAAAGCAAAAGACTCCTATTATGTTGTCAATTGCTTCGGCGGGCAGGGGGAAGTCTCGTCACTCAGTGAAACATATTAGTTCTGCCGGAGAACATTACCAATTCAAGGTACTGCCATTCGGCCTGAAATGAGCCCCAAGAGTGTTCACAAAATGCCTGGCTCCTGTGGCTGCTGTACTATGGAAACAAAAACACCCGGTATTTCCTTACCTCGATGACTGGTTAGTCAAGGCACCATCAGCAGCATTAGCCCTAACGTCAACAGAGGTTTGCGTAGAGTTGTTTACCAAGCTAGGTCTGACTCTACACGAAGAAAAATCATCCCTTCAACCAACGAAACATATCCCCTTTTTGGGGGCAATACTAGATACAGAGAGGAACAAGGCGTTCCCCTCCAAAGAAAGACAGCTGAAAATGATGTGTCTTCCTAGACTTTACAAAAAGAAAGTGTCTTTCAGTACGCAAGTACAAGTCATTACTGGGAACAATGTCATCTTGCATTCCCCTCATACCTCACTGCAGGCTAAGAATGCGCCCGTTGCAAGAGCAACTGGATCTGCAATGGCGTCAAGTGGAGGGATCGTTCGAGGATGCAGTCCAACTAACACCGGTCATGGTTCGTGCATCAACATGGTGGACCCAAAAACAGAATGTCTCGCAGGGCCTTTCATTCCTTACAATGCCAGCCCCATTGATAGTGACTACAGATGCGTCCCTAGAAGGATCGAGAGCGTTCCTTCAAGTCAGCGGTCGCTGGAAGTTGCACAAGCAACAACTACACATAAACTTACTGGAACTCAGGGCAGTCCGCTTCGCATTACTAGCTTTCCTACCAAGGATAAGAGGGTCGTCAGTGTTGATAAGACCGGACAACACAACTGCAATGCACTACTTAAAGAAGCAGGGAGGAACAAGATCTCTCTCCCTCTCTCACGAAGCCCAGGAGAAATGGGAATGGGCGCTAAGACACAAGATATCCATAACAGCAGAACATCTTCCAGGGGATCAAAACATCAAGGCGGATACTCTCAGCAGGCTCGTCTCATCCTGCCACGAGTGTGAGTTAGACCAGGGGGTCCTGAACAACATTTTTTGAAGATGGGGAGAACCGACAGTGGACCTCTTCTCAACCGCGGAGAACAACAAATGCTGGTTCTTCGCAAGCTGGCTTCCCCAAGGGGGATCTTGGGGGAATGCGTTTTCGATGGCATGGTCCGGCGTCTTTGTCTACGCTTTTCCTCCGATTCTTCTCCTGCCGCTAGTGCTTGTGAAGATCAAGAAAGAACCATGCAGACTGATCCTGGCTGAAGAGGGACGAAACTCAGAAACTGGTCCTAGGATGCTTGTTTCCGGTCCAGGGAGAACCTGGCTTGGCAGTTCGGACTGGACTGTTCCCATGAGGCACAGGGTCAAGACTGATTTGCATACTGCCAGGTCTAAACTGGGGTGGCATGATGAGCAAAAATATGTATTTAACCCATATCTCTTGACTGGAGGTGAATATTTTGATTTGTTCCGCATTGTGTACATCAATTGTGTGTCTTTCATATACCAGTTGTGGCATGCTTCATCATAGCAGACCTCATCCCACCCTGATAAGATGGTACTACCAGGTGGACTTGGAGGTAAAGAGTCCAGTATGTCCAGGGCTATGAGTAAGGAACCAGTTCTTATGAAGCTACGTCGTGCAGGGCAGAGATGTGTACTCTGAGCCTGGTGTACATCCAAGCACGTTTCTTAATAATTTAACAATGGTATGCTTCTCAAATTTCTTTGTTGGAGACTATTCACATCCTCCCCAAGTAGAGCAGAAAATTTGACTTCAGGCAGAAACGTTGAGTCAGCCTTTCTTATGCAAATGTTATGGACCTGATGTGTCAATATTGGCACGGACGTCTCATGCAAATAAATGGCAGTGGATTGAATGAATAGCTGTGCATGTATTGGCAAATATAATAGATGCTCTTCTTTATTTTTTTCAGAGATGTTGGTAAAGAGGGGCCACCATCGACCCCTAACTTGAGAATTTATCAAGATGAAGTCATTGCAGATATCGCATCCCGCCACCACCCAGGTGACTCGCCCCTTGGTGACCCCCCAAAGACTCCTGCCAGAGATGCAGATCACTCGCAACATGATGTAGACTTAGATCATAAACAGTCACATGAAGAGGACGAGTGGTATTTGGCCAGTGATCACCAGGCTGCTGAATTGAAAGTACAGAAGTCCAGAAAAAGAACAACGAGCACAAGTAGCAGCAGCAGCAGTAGTAGTAGTAGTAGTAGTAGTAATAGCAGCAGCAGTAGCAACAATAGTAGCACCACTGGTACTAGAAGAAAGAGAAGGAGAAAGAGCCTGGACAGAAAAAAGGGGCATATTAGAGACCGGAGCCAGAGTAGAAATCGTGCTAGGAGTAGAAATAGAGACCGGAGCCAGAGCAGAGACAGGGGCAGAAGTAGAAACAGGCCCCGAAGCAGAAGCAGAGGAAAAAGTCCAAACCGGGGCAGAAGTACAAATAGGGCCAGAAGCCGTAGTCCAAACAGGGGAAGAAGTACAAATCGAGTCAGAAGCCGGAGTCCGGATAGAGGCAGGAGTACTAATAGAAACAGAAGCCGGAGTCAAAACAGAGGAAGGAGCACAAACCGAGACAAGAGCCGCAATAGAAGCAAGAGCCGCCACAGGAGCAAGAGCCATCACAGAAGCAAGAGCCGCCAGAGGAGTAAAAGTTTAAGCCCAACATTTAAAGAACTGGAACGTGCCAGGAAGAAGCAAGAACTGGTGGACCTGAACAAAGAACTTAATTCTGTTCCCACTAAGTCCATTCTGAAGAAACCAGCAGACAAAGACGGAGATTGCAAGCAATCCAATCAGGTTTGCCCTAAAATCTTTCTAGTTTAACTTAAATGATACTTTTGAGGGATAAAATGTTTTTATGAAGGGCTTTATATGTGTGTGTGTGAGTGAGTACGCTAACACATTATTTTGATATTGTGCCTATTCACTTTTCCACACTGATTGGAAATACCTGGTTCTTAGTCGATTCAAGGTAACACTTCTCAGAAAGATAGTGCTAACCAATTAATGAAAATGTGGCCGCTAACATCCTCCTCATGTTTTCTGAGCCTACCACGTTAACAGTTGTGAAGCCCAGTTTGTTTGCGGTCAGTAGAGCTCGAGGGAGTGCTATTCCTGACACCCGACCTGCATATGTATTGGATGTATTTTTATAGCCTTACCAATGCCCGAACCTCAGCCTTCCAGGAAATTTGGAAAATGTAGTTGTCCTCTTTGTATTCCAATGTCAGTCAATAAGTACAGACGTCAAGCAAAATATGCAGTTACAGAGGTTTCTTTGTGGCAGTAAAATCCCTGCAAAACTCATCTGAGGTTGCAACTCAGGATGAAACACCAGACTATGCTGAATGCGTGTTTTTTTTAATTTTGTCTAGCACTGAGTATACAGAAATGTCTTTAATATAAAGTGCCTCAAGCATTAGAATAACATAAAAATACTTTCATTACTTTAGTTATTCATTATTGGGGTATCTTTCATAGATTCACATGCCTGAATCTTTCCCCGTCGCCGAGGCGGGAGTCCCACTGTAAAAATATATATACAAAACTAGTGCCTTTAGTAAGAACTGTAGTAGGCTAAAAAGACGAGAGGCCCAGAAGGCCCAAAACTTAGTAGCCTATCTACCTCATTATATGAAAAGAACCAAAAAATAGTTCCACCAATCAGCTGCCAGCACCCTCTAGAGCGACCTCTGACCCTGCTCGCAGGGGTCGCTCCCCACGTCACCACACTGCCGCCAGCTGCCTGGTACCTTCTCCCTGCCGCCTGTTTTCCTGCCGTTTCCTGCTCCTTCCCGCCGCTGCGGCACGCTCCCCATTGGCCACCCCGCTCCAGCCTCCCAGCTGCTCCTCCCTCCCTATCCCCCTCTTATGGAGGCCGCGCACCGGGCGCGCCGCTGGCAATCCAAAGTCAAGTCCTTCTGCGCCTGTCCACGCCTGGACCGTGCCCAACGCCAGAACCCCTAGACCCTGCGAACGCCATAACACCAGACTCCGCTAGGATGCCAGCACCCTCTACGCACTCAACGCCGGCCAAAACCACACCTGCTTGCAAGCCGCCCTGAAACTTAACAGACGGACCTTTCTCCTGCCACACCTGCAGCTTCACCCGGACAGAGCCACCAAACCTCCAAGGACTGGACCCAACCACCTCCGCTGCATACTCCTCAACACCCGCTCCGCACGCAAACATGCCGTCGAGCTCTGGGATCTGCTAGACACCTCTGCCCAGACGTGGCCTTTCTGACTGAGACCTGGTGGAACGACACCTCGGCACCCGACATCACCATAGCCATCCCGGACGGCTACAAGATCACCCGTAGGGATCGCGTCAACGGAATCTGAGGAGAAATAGCCATCGTCCACAAGTCCACCCTCAAGGTAGTCACCCACGCCGAACACCTGCACTTCCGGATCCACACCGACCCCCAACACCACCTTTCGAGAAACTCATCTACAGACCCCCCGGACTGGAGCTCAATTCAGCGACTCCATCGCCGACCTCGCCAGCACCCACGCACTCCCCTCCACAGACTACATCCTCCTCGGGGACCTTAATTTCCACCTCGAGAACAACGCCAACTCATCCACCCTGATCGACAACCTCGGCCTCAGACAAATCATCACCGCACCCACCCATGCTGCTGGCCACACGCTGGACCCCGTCTTCTCCACAGGCACCCACGTCACTTTCGACCACACCACCGAACTCCACTAGATTGACCACCGCTGTATCAATTTCACCTTAAATAAACCAACCACGCACCACGGCACCCAACAGCTATCTCGCCGCTGCTGGAGCAAAGTCACCGAAGACCAGCTGATCACCACCCTCCCCCAAAACCCACCCACCGACCCCACCAACCCAGACACCGCAGCCCACAACCTCAGACAGTGGATAGATGACTGCGCCAACACCCTCGCCCCACTCTAAAAACCCTCCAACAAACACGCTAGCAAGAGAGCCACCTGGTTCACCGATCAGCTGCAGGCCTCCAAATGCGCATGCCGAAAACTGGAGAAGATATTGCTCCACGAACGCACTCCGGACAACCATGCAGCCCACAAGGACCCCACCCGCAGTCATCACCACCTCATCAGATTAGCCAAGAGATCCTCCTTCAAAGACCGCCTGGATAGCAACGCACACGACAGCAAAGAGCTTTTCAGCATCGTAAAGGAACTCTCCAACCCCAGCTGCAACGACATACCGCCCTCACAAGAACTGTGCAACTGACTGGCCATCTTCTTCCACCACAAGATCACTGACATCCATGAACCCAGAGCATCTGCATCCCGCCCTTCCGATCCGAGGCCACTGACCTTATCTGAGGCGTCCCCCAGGTCTCATCTCGACGCTGTTCAACGTCTACATGGACCCCTCGCACAAGTGGCCCGCCAACACGACCTCAATATCTCCTGACGACACCCAGCTCATCCTCTCCCTCACCAAGGACCCGCACACCGCCAAAACCAACCTCCACGAGGGAATGAAGGCAGTCACGGACTGGATGAGGAACAGCCGTCTGAAGTTGAACTCGGACAAGACGGAAGTACTCATCCTCTGACCCACCCCCTCAGCCTGGGACGACTCCTGGTGGCCGACCACACTGGGGAACCGCACCAACATACACCGACCATGCACGCAACCTAGGATTCATCCCCGACTCCTCCCTCTCCATGTCTAAACAGGTCAACTCAGTCTCCTCCTCCTGCTACAACACCCTCCGCAGGATCTAGAGTGGATCCCGACCGAAACAAGAACGTGACACAGGCCCTCGTCAGCAGCAGACTGGACTACGGCAACGCACTCTACGCAGGAATCCCAGCCAAACACCTGCGACGACTACAACGCATCCAAAACGCCTCCGCCTGACTGACCGCCCACGTCCCCTTCACCCACCACCTGAGAGACCTACACTGGCTCCCCGTCGACAAGAGGATCACCTTCAAGCTCCTCACCCACGCACACAAAGTACTCCAAAATGCCAGACCAGCCTACCTGAACAGCAGACTCCGCTTCTACACCCCCACCCGCCAGCTCCGCTCTGCCAGCCTCGCCGCTGTTCCCCGCATCCAACGAACAACCTCCGGCGGCAGATCCTTCTCCTACCTCGCCGCCAAGACCTGGAACACCCTCCCTACCCACCTACGGCAGACCCAAGACCTCCTCGCCTTCAGAAGACTCCTCAATACCTAGCTCTTCGAGCAGTAGCGGCACCTGCTCCCCTCAGCGCCTTGAGACCCTCACGGGTAAGTAGCTCGCTTTACAAGTACTTTGATTGATTGATAGAACCTTCCCAGCAGAGGCAGTTCTCAGATTTTCCCCGCACGTCGTGTGGAAGGGAGTCTCCCTGAGTGCCTACTCAGTTTTCTTAATTTTTCCTTCAAGATGTCAGACAAGAAAGCTCTCTTTAGAGCCTGCAGGACCTGTGATAAAAAGAAGGTCCACGTAGATGATCAGCACAAGGACTGCATCTACTGTCTACATCCTTACCATTTTGTTAAGGATTGTAGAATATATTTCGTACCTTTCCTGCCAAAAGCATCAGAGACAGGGCAGCAAGGGTACTTTTATGGCTGAAATCCTCTTCATCTGAGGAAGATGACCAGGCCTCAACATCTAGCAAGAGAGCTAGATCTTGTGACAGCTCTTCGTCGGAGGGAAAGAAGCACCACAAATCCTCTCATGGAGCATCTGACCAGTCAAGGAGATCTCCCATTTCTCCTTCTGGATCAGCCTTGTTTCCGTCTTCTGAGACCTCCAGGCCTTCAACTACCAGAACCGTGAGTAAAGCCCAGGTCAAGACTCTCTCTCTCTCTGGTGTCTTCTCATACTGTATCTGTGACCGCTGCTATTTCTTCAACTACGGTCTCCACCATGGCTATTACTTCACCTATTGCGTCTTCTAAATTATCTAGGTTAAAAAGATTTTCTGTGATCAAAGAATAGTCTACTAAAAGTTCTTCAGCAAAAGCTCATTTGACGATGTCAACGTCGACTTCATCAACGACCGTTCCCTCGTCAATGAAGACATCGTCGACGAAGAGCCCGTCGACAACGACAGTTGACGAACAGTCAGTCGACCCCATCGACGACCATGTCAACGTAGATTCTGTCGACGACAACAGTCGACAACCCACTCGTATACGACACCGTTGGCTACGGCGACCCCGTCGACGACAAAGAGCCCTTTGATGACGGAAAGTCCATCGACGAAAGGTTGGTCATCCGCGATTACACCTGTATCTCTGACGACGCCTATTTCCTACACTCACTTCCAGTTGAGAACCTACCACAGACAAGACTATAGCAATATTTCTCTATTATTGCCATCTCATATTTTGGAAACGTATGTGGAAGATGATGAGTCTGATGAGGAAGGTCCTTTTGGCATTGCACACCATCCCTCAGAATTCCAAATAAAATGCCAGGATGAGGACGATGACGAAGATTACCAAGAGCTTTTTTAGGTCTTGACTATTCTATCCCGCAGGGATAAATAGACGAGAGTATAGTTGGCAAAATAAACTCTTGACCAAGTGCGGATTTAGTACAGTTCATGTGAACACAATCACGCGCATTTTCCCCACACCATTTTTTTTGTAAGAGCTTTCATTGGCTCTTACACACTTTGTGCGCACGGCATTCAGCTGCCCATGCATCCCATCCCCTCCCTCTCCAGCGTGCACCTCTCTGTCAGTTTGTAGACAACCACAAACAGGCAACCCACCCCCTCTTGCGCACCATTCTCTGTTGACACACAACCCCTCCTCCCTATGTTCTTCGTTACAGTTGCAGGCAGGCCACCCCCCTCCCTCCTCTCCAGCGCGTGCCTCGCTCTCCATTTGTTGACAAACGCAAACAGGCAGCCCACCCCCCACTCTCGCACGCCATTCTCTGTTGCTACACATGCTGTGTTCTTCGTTCAAGTTGCAGGCAGGCCACCGCCTCCCTCTCCCTATGTTCGCTCTTGTCTTTTTTTTTTTGCTCGTTTTCACTGGTGCTTTGCTGTGTACGCATTGAGAGTTTCAAACTTACTTCAATGTATGCTTATTTACTGACAAATATACTTTACTTTTAATTTGTCTCTTGCCACACACATTCTCTCTTGCCACACGCATTCAACTGCCCAGTCATCCCACCCCCTCCCTCTCCAGCACGCGCCTTGCCCTCCGTTTGTTGACAAACGCCAACGGGCAGCCCACAGCCTCTCTCTCCAGCGCGCGCCATTCTATGTTGGCACACAACCCCTCCTCCCTATGTTCTTCGTTCGAGTTGCAGGCAGGCCACCCCCTCCCTCTCCATATCTTATTTTTTTGGGGGCAATTTTACACTGGCTCTTTGCTGTCTACGCATTTAGAATTTCAAATTTACTTCGATGTATGCTTATTTACTGACACATATACTTTTGTTTTACTTTCTGCGCGCGCCGCGCTCTCTCTCTTGCCACACGCTCTCTCTGCCCATGCATCACACCCCCTCTCCCTCCCCCTCCCTCTGCAGCTCAGGACACTAACACATCAGTCATGGATTGCAACACATTACTCAGGGACACAACATCACTAAGGGACAACACCATATCATGCATGAATACCAACACATCACTCAGGGACACAACCACATCCCTCAGGGGCACCATCACATCATGCAGGGGAACCACCAACCCAATGAGTCACAACGTCACACACTAATGGACACCACAACATCAATCATGGACACGACAACATCAATCATGGACACGACAACATCCCTCATGGACACGACAACATCCCTCATGGACACGACAACATCCCTCATGGACACGACCACATCCCTCATGGACACGACCACATCCCTCATGGACACGACCACATCCCTCAGGGACACGACCACATCCCTCAGGGACACGACCACATCCCTCAGGGACACGACCACATCCCTCAGGGACACGACCACATCCCTCAGGGACACGACCACATCCCTCAGGGACACGACCACATCCCTCAGGGACACGACCACATCCCTCAGGGACACGACCACATCCCTCAGGGACACGCCAGCATCCCTCAGGGACACGACAACATCCCTCAGGGATACCAACACATCACTTAGGGACACCAACCACGCTACTCGGGGGCACCACTTCGGGTCTGAGGCACACTAACCCATCACTCGGGGACACCACCACATCACTCCCGGATATCCCCTCATCACTCACGGATATCCCCACATCACTCACGAATATCCCCACATCACTCAGACACCACTACATCACTTAGAGACACATCCATGCCACTCAGGGACACAACTATGCCACTGAAGGACCCAACAATGCCACTCAGGGACATCACCACCCCAGGCAATTCAGGGACACCAGCACATCAGTCAGAGATACCAACACTTCACTCAGGGATATAACCACATCTCTCATGGGCACCATTACGACAACATCACCTAGATACACAGTCACTCATGGACACCAACACATCACTCAGGGATACCACCACATTACTTAGGGACACACCCACACACATGCATATCTTCCCCAAAAACTCATCGCAAAAACAGTGAACCGATTACTAAATTATGATGCAGAGAGGAAATCTAAAATAATACATTTGGAACAACAACTCAATACCTCCAAACCAAATGAAGAACAATACAAATACACCGAGATTAATAAAATTTTTTGAAGGAAAGCCTAGCCATGTAAGAAACACGGAATCACAACATAGAGTAGTTGAACAATAAAACCAATATAATTAGGCGATATAGTACATCCAATATTTCACCAAACAAATACGCTTAAAACACTAGTGGAAATAAGCCCCAAAAGAAAAAAGTCTAAACCAGTGCGTAATCAAAAGGGCAAGAGACTTCACAGCCTAACTGAAATTATTTGAGACCTACAAATGTGTATTTAGCTCACACAACGCAAAACAAGCGACAATTACCAGGCCTCCAAAAACAAAAAATTCACAAGAGACCAATATGAAGTTTAAGCCCATAAGCATCAAAACATGTATGTTTAAAAAAAAAAAACATTAGGTTCTCAATACCATTACAATGACTATTAATAATTAAGGATGAGATGAAATCGCAAAGTATACGTATGAAACAACAAGCAGAAACCGGAGAAAATGGATTAAAGCAACAGAAATACACAGTGAATAATATAAAACAGTACCATCAAACCAAAACATTGTCAAAAAACACAGTATAACATGTGGCAAGAGTACATCAAATAAAATAAAAACATTGGACTATATTAATAAAAATACATCACAAATACATGTTAAATATTATATTCTAAACATTCGACAGGTATACATTAAGTACATATGCACGCCGAGAACAATCTGTATAAGCAAACGTAAAAAAAATTACAAAAGAAAAATAAACATACGAAATATATCTACAGGAGAAAGACTACATAACCAAAAACAAATAAATAATACAAAATTTACAACTTACCTGTCAACTGACGCAGCAACAACACAGGAAACACGACACGCCTTCCACAAACGCCAGTCACGAAGATCTGGGAATTTCCCAAAGGACGAACAGCAATTGCAACGCTACGAAACACAACGTAGCAATGCGATTGGAGGAAATAAACGTCAATCAAAAAAAAGGTGAAAAACAAAAAAAGACTAGACCGCTAACCTAAAAAACGTAGGTAGCGTTAGGGGACAGGATCGCGACCCCCATTTTGGAAAAAAAACACTAGTCAACAAAAGGGAAAAAGGACTCATTCACATACTATGACACACAAACACACACCCAAAATGTATTAATTTTTAAAAACGAAACATTAGTAAACACACACACACACACACACACACACGAGCTCACACCCACACACTTACAACACCCTCAAACTACACACTCAAATAATGCTCAGCTTCACCCACCATCAACATCACACAATCACCAAAGCTCACAAACACCTCACACTCACAATGTTCCCATCACACACATTTTACATCTCACACATACATCACACAGGCGCACTAACACTCGCGCACACCTTCACACACCCTAAGCCTCATACCACCTCACACGCACACACCGTCACCATAACACCCTATACATCATACGAAGGCACACGCACACACCTTCACCATCACAACACCACACACCATCGGAATACACACAACCGCACACTCACACCACCTCACACACGCTCACCCTCACACACAATTACACTCAAAGACCCTTACACACCCTCAATAACATTCACAAAAAAACACACTCTCAAACCCTATCAGCATCACACATCATATCACAATCAATCATCATTTTCAAACACAATCACACTGACTCTCTCACATTCACATAACACCCACAAACTCACACACCAACACTCACACTCGCACACTCTCCCACCCTCTCACACACCCTCCCACCCTCTCACACACCCTCCCAATCACACACACACTCAAAAACACACACCCTCAAATCATGCCTCAAGCAACTGCACACCAAACACTGCTGCATGCCTCACAATAAAAAAAAATAGCAGCACAGCAACTCCACCCAGCAACTCCACCCTCCAACTCCACCCTCCAAAACCACTCCACCCTCCAACTCCAAATCCACCCTCCAACTCCAAATCCACCCTCCAATTCCAACCCCACCCTCCAACCCCACCCTCCAACCCCACCCTCCAACCCCACCCTCCAACTCCACCCTCCAACTCCGACCTCCACCCTCCACCCCCGCCCTCAACCCCACCCTCCAACCCCAACTCCACCCTCCCAACCCAAATCCACCCTCCAACTCCAACCTCACCCTCACTCTATCGCCCACACCCTCACTCTACCACTCTCTCTACCTCCCTCACTCTACCACTCTACCGCCCTCACTCACTCTACCGCCTTCTCTAATTCCCTGTTCACTTCTCTTCTCCCGTACTGATCTGCTGCTCTTTCACCGCCTCCTTCTCTAGCTCCCTGTTCTCTTCTCCCGTGCTGTTATGCTGCTCGCTTCCACCTCAACTCCTTCTCCAACTCCCTGTTCTCTTCTCCTGTGCTAATCTGCTGCTCTCTTCCACCCCACTTCCTTATTTAACTCCCTGTTCTCTTCTCCCGTGCCGATCTGCTGTTCTCTTCCACCCGCCTCCTTCTTTAACTCCCTGTTCTCTTCTCCCGAGCTGATCTGCTGCTCTCTTCCACCCGCTCTTTATTTAACTCCCTAGTCTCTTCCCTTCTCCTGTGCTGAAATGCTGTTCTCTTCCACCCCACCTCCTTCTTTAACTCCCTGGTCTCTTCTCTTCTCACAAGCTAATCTGCTGCTCTCTTCCACCCGCCTTCTTCTCTAGCTCCCTGTTATCTTACCTTCTCCTGTGCTGATCTGCTGTTCTCTTCCACCCCACCTCCTTTTTTAACTCCCTGGTCTCTTCTCCTGCGCTGATCTGCTGCTCTCTTCCACGCCGCATACTTCTTTCACTTCCTGTTCTCTTCTCATATGCTAATCGTCAGCTCTCTTCCACAGCCTACTTCTTTACAGCAATGGCCTCTTCTCCTGTGCTGATCTGCTGCAGTCATCCACCCCACCTCACTCTTTCACTCCATGGTCTCTTTATTTATATATTTAAAAGGTTTTATATAGCGCTGCTGGACCAGAGAGTATCAGAGCACTTAACATAGTGACAAGAAAAATTAAAAATAGGAATATAAACAGGAACATATTAAATACAATATACAGTTTTTGAGTGTGCAGGCAAAATAAAAGCAAAAATAAAAAGGAAGATAAAAGAATGGAAAAAAAGGAGTTAGGTAAGTGAAGGGGTCATGAGGGGGAATAGAGGAGGGATTGGGAGAGTTGAGCATAGTGATGGAGGGGGATAGGGGTAGGGTAAGAGCGATTAATGATAGAAGGGTGCTGAGCAGGATTCAGGATAGATAAAAATCAGGATCCCCAGTGATTCTCCTATGCTGAACTGCTGTTCTCTTACACTTGCCTCCTTCTTAAACTCCATGTTATCTTCTCCGCTGCTGATCTGCTGGCCTCGTCCACACCAACTCTTTCTTTAACTCCGTTCACTTATCTTCTGTAGTAGGGGATCTCTGTATACAGTCCTAATCTAGTGAATAGTCCCGCCCATGTGCGTGGACTCCGGAGCAATCAAAAATAATCTCTTAAGCGGTCTTCATTGCAGTCCTGCATAGACCGGTAAGAGAAAATTAAAGACAATAATGCAGCCTGTACCTACAAGGCTACACTGTCCAGTACTTCAACTAGAAATGCCAAGGATATAAAACAAATACATTTAATACAATTTGTCAAGTTTCACTGATAGAGAAACTTTCCTCCCCTCACCAAATCCTTGGACTGATAGAGAGGAACGGATGGACAGACAAGCCTCCATAGGCTGCCATTATGTGTCTGGAAAAAGAATACTGTGCCTTTAAGGAACTCTCTAGAGACCCTCTGTATCCCAGCATGCACAGCCCCTTCCTTTTACTTTGTTCTTTTTTCCGGCTCCTGCTAGCAGGACCCTGGAGCATTGAGCTCTCCCTTTTTGGGCGTTTTGTGTAATTTTTTGACACTTTTGAAGAGTTCGAGTGTGTTCACTCGACGTATCTTTGCTTCTTCTTCACTTTACTGGAATTTTGGGTGGTGTTGTCAAATATGCCTGCCTTATTTGAGAAATGCCCAGTGTGTGCCAGGAAGAAGGCAAGATCTGATCCACACAGGGTGTGTATCCTGTGTCTCCCTCCTTCTCATGTTCCTGGGACCTGTGAGATCTGCCTGCAGTTTTCCAGTAGGACCCTAAAGGACCAAGAGAAGATCGGGCTCCAAGGACTGGAGCAAAGAAAGCAGCAAGGTCAAGGTGGGTCTGGGCATGAAGGGGCTTCTTCCTCTGCCCGTACTGTGCCCTCTGGGGGGATCCCCAGTAAGAAGAAGGCCGGAAACCGCCACCGGTCTCCGTCGGCGTCGAGAGGAATGACCACGGTTTGCTCCCCTCCTCCCCATGGTTCTGGGTCGAAGCAACGCTGAGGGGATTGACGTCGAGACCCCCGACTAGGTTGACGTCGAGGACTGCTTCGTCGTCGAGCCATCATCGACGTCT
This sequence comes from Lissotriton vulgaris, assembly GCF_964263255.1. Taxonomy (NCBI): domain Eukaryota; kingdom Metazoa; phylum Chordata; class Amphibia; order Caudata; family Salamandridae; genus Lissotriton; species Lissotriton vulgaris. Next base: position 84,751,842 of record NC_141694.1, read on the forward strand.
AGGGGGTTCAAGGCGTCATCGGCGTCCAACGTCGACTCGACGTTCGACGTCGAGAAGGAGATCTTTAACGGCCAGAAGATCATCGCGTTCATAGGCGATCGACATCAAGAAGGCGATCTTCGACGTCGAGACGGCGGTCTTCGACTTCGAAAAGACGCTCGGCGTCAAGGAGGAAAGCATCTTCCTCCAGGAGACGTTCCAAGGCCAGATCTGTGTCCTCTGTGTCCACAAGCCCACGGTTGCGGCGGCGTCGTCGTTCGCCTACCACGGGTACGGCCTCTAGGTCCCCCCTTCAGGTCAGGCGAAGAAAAGAAAGGAGGCTCCGGGCTCGGAGCACTCACAAGTCTATTCGTCCTCCAAGCCGAGGTCACCTACACCACCTCCGTTACCCAAGGACCCTCCTCCATGTAACCCAACGTCTCCTCCGCCACCTGTTCCTCCTCATCGCCCTCCGCCTCCTACACCGCCACCTCCCCCGAGGTCGGTTTCGTTACCACATCTCCCGACGCCGCCTACGGGGCCACCACAACCTAGGCTCCCGTTTAGGCCTCCACAGCGCCCTCCGTCACGGCCTCTGGACCGGCCGAGGAGGTCGAGATCTTGCTCCAGACGGAGGGATAGATCCAGGAGTCGCCGTCGCTCTTCTACAAGATCCAGACAGCGCCACAGGAGGGACCGGTCGAGGTCCCGCTACATGGGTTTCCTCCGGTACCAGGGACTATTCACCTACCCTGTCGGACCCCCCTCGGTCGAGGGTGTCTCCAGTAGACGACATAGTCTCCTTCCAGGACGTGTTGCTGCAAGGGGCGGCTAAGCTGGGCTTCACGCTCACTGTGCCCACACCATTGACTTACGTCATTTTCGAAACTCTGCACAAGAAGCAGTTGTCTCGCCCGTTGCTGCCCTTGGTGTCTGGACTGGTGGAACCTGCTATGGAGTTGTTCCTCACTCCTGCGGCTACGAGGTGTGCACCTTCAAGGCTGCAGAAGAAATATAAGGCTCCTGAATCAGACCCAGCATTTCTTCGGGGGGATCCCACGCCTGACTCTGTGATTTTGACGGCAGTAAGAAAACCGCACGCCACCACCCCATTATCGACTGTGCCTCCTGACAAGGAGAGCTGCTGGATGGATTCGGCAGGCAGGAAGGTCTGCGGGACGGCCTCCACATCGATGAAGGCCGCCAGTGCCTAAGCCCTGTTGGGACGTTACGATCGGGCTCTGTGGAAGTTCCTCCAACAGTTTTCGGAACACCTTCCCCGGGGAAAAAGGTAAGATTTCCAGGAGATCCTTGCTGAAGGCCTGCTGGTTTCCAACCAGGTGATAAGTTTGGCTGTGGATTCTTCCCTCTTGGCAGCCCACGGGTACTGCCATGGGGTTAACCTGAGGCACCACGCCTGGCTGCGCCTTACATCCTTGAAGCCCGAGGCGCCGCAGAGAGTTGCTAACCTTCCCTTTTCGGGCGAGACCCTCTTCGGGTAACATGCGGACGACGAGATGGCCCGCATGAAGGCAGAGGAGGAAACCCTGACGGCTGTCTGCTTGGAAAAGCCTAAGGAACAGAAGAAGACCTTCCGCCCGTTCCAGAGGCGGTACGGGGCGCAAGGCAGAGGGCAAGGTCAACAGGCTGGACTGCAACAACAGCAGCAGCAGTTCCGGCAGAAACCGTTCCAAAAGCGCCAGAGGGGCCCAGGTGGTCAACAGTCTTCCACCGCGACCAAAGGCCCGGCTGGGTCTAGGCCCTCAGCTGTTACTTCCCCTTCATCCGTTACCCGCTCCGGTGGGGGGAATCATTCAACATTACCTGGCAGAGTGGAGAAACATTACTCAGGACAAGTGGGTGCTGAATATTGTTTGCAATGGATACAGTCTTCGTTTCACCAGCTCGCCTCCAGCAATTCCACCGGTTGGCTCGCAGTTCAAACTGCACGATCTCCAGGCGGAGGCCGATACCCTGTTAAGAGAAAGGGCGATAGACGTCCCTCTGTCTTAAAGGGGAAAGGGTCTTTACTCGCGCTTCTTCCTAGTACAGAAGGACAAGAACGAGTTCGGACCCATTCTGGATTTGCGACAAGCAAACGAGTGGATTCGCAGGGAGAAGTTTTGCATGCTGTCTTTGCACCAGATTTATCCTCAGCCGCAGAGAGGAGACTGGCTGTGCACGATAGATCTGCAAGATGCGTACTTCCATGCGCCCATTGCACGGAAACATCGGAAGTTCTTGCGCTTCCTCGTCTGCACCAATCACTATCAGTACACCGTACTACCGTTTGGACTGAAGTCTGTGGAGAAGTGTGGCTCAATGGTTAGAGCGGCAGGGTTAGAGCGGCAGACCCTGATGCAGAGGTCTAGCCCGGGACCAGGGTTCAATTCCCCGCCTTGGCGGGTCTTGGGCTCAAAAAATTCCACGGACCTGATAATTCTCGCCTCGGTGCCTATTCCAATCATCTGCAACTCTGGGCAATAGCTTGCTTAATCTCCACAACGGCCCCCACAATGCTAAGGATGCCTGGCCTCCACCTTGAAGGTGCCCAGGAGTGGACGCCTCACAGGGAAAGCCAGGATGGGTTCCACAGCGGTATTCATACAACCGCCTTGAGACCCTTGTGGGTGAGTAGTGCGCTATACAAGTATCAATGTACATTTACAGTCTGCACCCAGGACTTTTTCGAAATGCATGGCTGTGGTAGCAGCGCACCTGAGGAAGAACAAGGTGTTTGTCTACCCGTACCTGGATGATTGGTTGATCAAAGCCTCCACCTTCCAGGAAGCGCAATTGCCCTTCAATAGGGCGGCTGTCCTGCTGAACCTTCTGGGGTTTCACATAAATCTGTTCAAGTCTGTCCCGATTCCTGTACAGTGCCTACTGTACTTGGGAGCCTCCATCAATACGCTATCGGCAAGCGTGTCTCCTTCGGAGTGGAGGCGCTTATCCATCCTTCGGAGAGCTCAGGCTCTCATAGCTGCTCCATCTACAACAGTGAGGATGGGATCGAGGGCCTCTTGTATCTTCCTCACTCTGCATGCGTGCCTACACATTAGGCCGCTACAGGAATGTTTGGAGGACCAGTGGGACCAGAGAAAAGGGTGTTGGGACGACCGGATTCGGTTGTCTCTTCACGCCCAACAGTTCCTGAGATGGTGGTGTTCAGCAGAGAATCTCCTCAGAGGGGTTCCTTTCCACAAGGACATCTCGACGTAGACTATCGTTACGGATGTGTCTCTCCTGGGCTGGGGACCATCTACAGATCCAGGGAACTCGGTCTCCGGCAGAGTCCACGTATCACATCAATTTCCTGGAACTCAGAGCTGTTCACTTGCCACTGAAGGCCTTTCATCTTTCCTTGCTTGTACAGACGGACAATACGACCACGATGCATTACCTCAACAAGCAGGGGGACTCGAGATCGCGCACACTGTCACAGGAAGCGCAGGCGATCTGGCACTGGCTGTTAGCCAGAGGACTGACGATAACAGGCACTCATCTGCCAGGTATGCAGAATGTTCAGGCGGACGCCCTTAGCAGGTTTCTTCACGAAAACCACGAGTGGGCCATAAACAACGAGGTGCTCGACGACCTTTTCGCCATATGGGGCACTCCAGAATTGGATCTGTTCGCCACCGCCGAAAACAGAAAATGCTGTGACTTCGCCTTGAGGTATTACCAGCCGGGGACTCTGGGGAACACGTTATGGATCAGCTAGTTGAACAGCTTTCTGTACGCTTTTCTACCTATTCCCCTGATTCCGGCGGTGCTCATCAAGCTGGCCCGATCCCGGACGATCCTCATTGCACCGGAATGGCCCAGAAAGTGGTGGTTCAAGGACCGGCTTTACCGATCGATCCTACCTCATCGGCGGCTGCCGTGTCGGCTGGACCTTCTCATGAAGTTCGGGGGGCACACGGTGCACCCCAACCTCTCCGAATTGACTGGTCTCTTGACATCGCTAATGCCAATTTCAGGCAGCTTGCAGGTGCTGCGGTAATTCGACGCCAGGGATGGCTCAAGGCAACATCGTTTAGGCCCAGAGGTGCAAACCAAGATATTGGATATGGCCTATGACGGCGACTCATTATTTGGGAAGCATATAGATGACGCCTTGTTAGCTATCAAAACCAACACCGATACTGCTAAGTCGTTGGGTGCTCTCCAGTAGAAACGAGGATCTTTCCGACGAACTAGAGGATGCTTTTTTTTCTCTAAAGGAGGCTATCACAATCAGCAGAACAGGCCGTATCAACCGCAATTTAAACAACCTTACTACCAATCATCATATAGACAATCTTCTTCGGGTAGTTTCTCTTGTCAGGGCGGACAACGACTGTCGACCAATCAAGGCTGTGACTCAAACAGGAAGCAATGAGTCCAGCTGGACGCCAGTCCAATTTTACTCCCTCCCTGTGGGCGCAAAGATCTCCGCTTTCTTTAATCAATGTCAACAGATCACATCAGATCAGTGGGTCCTCGACCTATTACTCAAGGCTCACACTTTGGAATTCATTAAAAAAAACACCTACGACCCCGCCCAAGGGTCTCCCTCGTCTTCACTTACCTTCCAAAGAAGCCTTAAACATGCTCCACAAGAATGCTATAGAAAGAGTTCCAGTGTCGCAGAAGGGGAAAGGGTTCTACTCCTGCTTCTTCCTCATAAAGAAAAAATCTGAGGAGTGGCGCCCGATTCTCGATCTTCGCAAACTCAACAAGTTTCTGAAGAAACTGAGTTTTCGAATGGTGACGCTTGCCGAAGTGTTAAGCTGTCTCAATGAAGGGGACTTAATGGCTTCTCTGGACTTGGAAGATGCATACTTCCATATCCCAATACATCCCAAACATCATAAATACCTACAATTCACAGTGGCTGGAGTCCACTTTCAGTTCAAGGTGCTCCCGTTAGGACTGAAATCCGCACCAAGGATCTTCACGAAATGTCTAGCACCAGTCTCTGCAACACTGAGGTCTCAGGGAATATAAGTGTTTCCCTACCTCGATGACTGGTTGCTCAAGGGTCCTTCGGAACAAATTACAAAAAAGGCTGTTAGGAGATGCCTACATCTCTTCAAGTTTAGGTCTCACGGTCAATGTAAGCAAATCCCAGTTGCATCCTCTCTCAAGTGATACCCTTTCTGGGGGCAATGCTAGACATTCTTATCAGAAGATCGCCAGATAAGACTGCAAAAACTAGCAAGGTCCAGCTCAAAAAGGTCAGTTTCGGTCCGGACATACGCTTCTCTTCTGGAGATGTGCTCGTATGCAATAAACCTGGTTCCGTTGGCAAGGCTCAGAATGAGACCTCTGCAAGAAGAACTGCACCTGCAATGGCAACAAGCTGTAGGATCATATGACTACTCCATCAAGGTGACATCGCGCACAATTCATTATCTCCATTGGTGGTCTCTGAAAGCAAATATGTCTATGGGCCTCATGTTTTTGACAACTCCCCTAGAATTCGTTCTAACAAAGGACGCATCCATGGGGGGCTGGGGAGTTTATCTTCAAGACCTACAAATTCAAGGAAGATGATCCAAACAGTACCAGCAAAAACACATCAACAGTTTGAAATTGCGGGCCCTTTTTCTCTCTGCAGGCATTCCTTCTGAGGAATGTGGGCTCCTCAGTGCTGGTTCGTACAGACAATACGACCAGCTTGTATTACATCGACAAACAGGGGGTAACGAGGTAACTGTCCCTAGCGCAACAGGCCCAGGAGCTGTGGGGATGGGTTGCAGAACACAGTATAACCCTAAGAGCAGAACATGTCAAGGGACTTCAAAACACTTTGGCCGACACACTCAGCAGATCTCTCTCAGGATGTCACAAGTGGGAACTGTAGCAGGAGCAGGTGGAAATGGTCTTTCCCGTTTGGGGCAAGCCAACTCTACATTTGTTTGCAATGAGAGAGAACCGCAAATGCCTTTACTATGCCAGCAGATTCCCTCAACGGGGATCAAGAGGGAATCCCCTGTCCATGCGATGGTCAGGGATTTTTGCTTAGGCTTTTCCCCCAAATACCATTGATACCGAAAGAGCGTTCAAAAGATGAAGAGGGATTATTGGAGTATCAACCTGATTATACCTCACTGGCCGAGACAATATTGGTTCCAAGAGCTACTCCTATTATCACAGGAACAACCTGTTCGTCTACTTCCAACACTCACAATGTTGACAAGGGAAAAAGGTCAGATCCACAGTCGCTTCACTTGCACGCCTGGCTTCTGACTTCCTAGAATTTAAAGATCTAAAGATATCTCAGGATTGTCGGGAAATCTAATACCGTAAAGATATCTCAGGATTGTCGGGAAATCTAAATACCGTGCTTAGAGTAGAGTGAAGACTTATCGCTTACAGTGGAAACGATTTTGTCATTGGTGCGAGGCAAATGATGTTAATCCGCTCCAAGCTCCAGCAGAGGATATCCTTCCTTATTTGCTATCTCTGATCAAAGCGGGGCTTGTGTTCTCCTCTATCAAGGTTCACCTCGCTGCAATTTCCAGATTTCAAAAGACCTCTAACAAACCATCACTTTGCTCTTCATCACTGATCAAACAATTTTTAAAAGGACTTTTTCGAGTCTTTCCTCCGATTCGGCCACCACCTCTGGAGTGGGAATTAAACACAGTTTTATCTCCGCTAATGAAAAGACCATTGGAGCCAATTCACAAGTCCGAGCTCAAATTTTTGACCTGGAAAGTGGCAATTTTATTAGCTCTTACTTCAGCCCGAAGGGTTGGTGAAATTCAAGCCTTCACTATTTGGGAACCCTTTTTGCATTTCACTAACGATTACGTGACTTACGAACAAATCCCAAATTCATTCCTAAAGTACAATCTCAATTCCATCTAAATCAGCCTGTAGAGCTTAAAACCTTCTACCCGGATCCTACTACACCGGCGGAGAGGGCTTTACACTCTCTTGACATCAAACGTTGCCTAAAATTTTACGTCCAGAAGACTAAGCATATTAGGTTATCCAGTCAACTATTGGTCGCCTATGGTCAAGCCACACTGGGACAGGCTGTAACGAAGGCAACTATAACCAGATGGATTGCTTCTGTTATTCAATTTTGCCATGATAAAGCCAACAAACCTTTACAAAGAAAGGTCAAAGCGCATTCCACCAGTACTATGGCGGCTTCTACGGCATTATTTGCTGGTGTTACATTGGAAAACATCTGTCTTGCTGCGACATGGAAGAATGTCCACACGTTAACGAAGCACTACTGCCTACAGTCTGCGTTGCAGGACGATGCAGAGATGGGACAAGCTGTTCTCCAACATCTTCTTCATTAAGGTTAGAATTTTAATGTCTCTGATGTTGCATTTATTTATGTACAAATATAAATATGTTGCTATTATGTTAAGTTATTAATTGATGGAGATTATTACACAGTATGTTAATGTACTATGAGTATTTCATTTCAATATGGAATTAGATATTTTGGTAATATTCTAACCGTCCAATGTGTGGTGGAGTATATGCACGGTCTCCCCCAGTCCGCAAACGACACTATGGGGCTTACTGCTAGCTATTCTGATTCAGGCATGTGGATCTATGAAAGATACGCCAATGCTGGATAAGAAAACAAGTTACTTACCTGTAACTACAGTTATCCAGTATTGGTATCTTTCATAGATTCAAATGCACCAACCCTCCTCCCCCGGCAGGACAGTTCTCTATTTGGGATATCTACTTCTCACTTGTGCTAAGAAAATATGAGGAGAACTGCCTCTGCTGGGAAGGTTTAGAGGATCCTGGCAGCTGATTGGTGGAACTATTTTTTGGTTCTTTTCATATAATGAGGTAGATAGGCTACTACGTTTTGGGCCTTCTGGGCCTCTTGTCTTTTCAGCCTACTACAGTTCTTACTCAGGCACTGCTTTTGTATAAATATTTTTATCGTGGGACTCCCGCCTCGGCGACGGGGAATTATTCAGGCATGTGAATCTATGAAAGATACCAATACTGGATAACTGTAGTTACAAGTAAGTAACTTGTTTTGTTCTGGCCCACCCTCCTACACTACACCAACTCAGCCATCATGTTATGATTAATATGCTATCCAACAATAAAGAGGGGCGGTGAGACTATTTGGGCTGTAAGGACAATGTGCGAGAAAGGGGACACTTTCACTTGCTAAAATGTAAAGGGACAATTACCTTCTTAATAAGTATTTTCCTGTAATGTTTCATGTTGTCATCAATTGTCACTTGTGGTGTAATTTACCATACCGAGATAAATGTCCTATTTTGTGTGATGCCAGGAATTTTTAATATTCAGTACTTGGGTGATGCTATATCTTGTTTCTTTTAAGAGTTCTTGAAACCTTGAGGCCTATCTTAAGCAGGCCCCTCCAGGGGGCTCTTTATTTCTAAATCGCTATTCCTTGTTGTTTTTGGTTAGCCCTTGCCCTTTCCAGGTCTCAGTGTTGCAGTTACACTGCCCTTCTTAGGTCTGTATTTTTTCTCTTTTTCTTTTTTTAAATAATCTTCCCCCCTGTTGCTCGCCACCCTGCTCACCATCACTCACTTGCTTCCCCTCGTCTACTCCTCTGTTCTAATTTTTTTTTATTAATCTACATATTGCATTGCATGGCTGCATGGCGAGTGTTAAAAAGCTGTATTAATTTTAAGAGGGCTCAGCAACTGCAATTTGCTATTTTCTGGAAACCAGTTTTTCTGAAGCTGTTTTTAGGTCTCGCCTCCGACTGCACATATGCGGTTGTTTTAAGACATTTAGTTACCTTACAGTGGGCATAAAGCCTGCCTGTTACTTGCTATTGGTTGGTTTCATTGTCACACTCGTTTGTTTGGTTCAATTGTTTTTGTTTGTCCTTTTTGTGTAAGCACACACTGTTTATCTGCTTTCTCCCCCTTTACTGCACTCACTGCCAGTGTGCTTTACCCCACCCTCGTTTGCTTCTCCCACCCCGCATTGCTATTTCACCCATGTGCTTCTCCTCTACCACCTTATTGTGCTCTTGTTTTTTGGCTCCCCCAAACCTTCCTCTCCATCGGTTTGTATTCCTCTCCATGTTGCTGCTATGTGCCCTTTTTCTTGCTCCCCACCACTTCTCTTCCCTCTTTAGAAAAAAATGTGCACTAAGCACTTCCACATGTGAAAGTGAACAGAAAATGAAGACTATTGATGCCTAATGTTGGTGTCTGTTGACTGTGGGTGGACATGTTCTGGGTCTGTTCATTTACATGTCTGATATCTGTACGACCGGTAGCTGCACAAGCACCGGAGCAGGGCATGTCACTAATTATTGGCTTGAGACGTAAAGGAAAGTGGCAGGACTGGGCATGTGCTGGTGTTGGACATAAATGTTGCTGGACTTGACATAGATGGAAAAGTGCAGGATCCATAGGCTTTGGTGCCTACATATTCTCAGCATGAAATGTCCATGCTGTAATGTGACCAAGATTCTCCGGAAGGTCTGAACAGGTGCTTTCACCATGTAGATATCCTTGAATATGTGGCTGTCCTCGAAACAAGCCCAGATCCCAACTCAGTTTAAAGAGATATAGCGTGTTAATTCCTTGGATTTAGTGCTGCACTTTACCAACATCAGTAGGCATGGGTCATTGCTGCAGGATACCCATTTATATTACATTTTCTTTTTTTTAAATCTTTTATGCTTGTTGCTGAATTATGTCATATCAAAATGTGGTGAAATGTGATTCCGGTCTTTTATTTGCCGAATTTGCAATTTGGACTGGTATGTTTAAGTAACATGTTCCCACTGTGACAATGAAAAGGTGTCTGTTAAATTTGATACATATTAAATATTTAATTGTATCCCATCAGCACTTTCACGCTGTTTCCTAAGGCTGTCCGTGGATAACTTTGGAAATAGTTCGACATTGGGACTGTATCAGTAAAGGCCAGTTTGGTGCATCAATCAATCAATCAGTACTTGTTAAGTGCAGCTACTCACCTGTAAGGGTCTCAAGGCGCTGGGGAGAGGTGGGTGGGGGGTAGGTTAAGGGGGTTGCAGGTCTGACTGGACGCTGTTTCATTCAAAAAGCCAGGTCTTGAGATCCTTCCTAAATTGTGTCAGGGAGAGCCTGAGGCGGAGCGGCATGGCGTTCCAGGATTTGGCGGCGAGGTAGAAAAAGGATCCTCCTCCAGTCATGGTCTTGTAGATCTGAGGGATAGTGGCATGGGCCAGTTGGGCAGAGTGGAGGTGTCTGGTGGGTCTGTGGAATGAGAGGCGGTGGTTCAGGTATGCTGGTCCAGTGTCGTGGAGGGCTTTGTAGGCGTGTGAGAGGAGCTTGAAGGTGACACTTTATTTGACTGGGAGCCAGTGGAGTTCTCATAGGTTTTCGGAGATGTGGCAGTGATGGGTGATGTTGAGGACCAGTGTGGCTGCAGGATTCTGCACATTCTAAAGTATCCTGAGGAGTTTCTGGGCGGCGTCTGCATAGAGTGCGTTGCCGTAGTCGAGTCTGCTGCTGAGTGAGTGGATGACCGTCTTCCTGGCCTCATTGGGGATCCATCTAAAGGTATTCCCAAGCAGGCGAAGAATGTGTTAGCATCATTGATCTGCTTATTCATGGTGAGCTAAGAGTCCAGTATGATACCGAGGTTTCGTGCTCTGTGGGCCACCAGGAGTCTTCCCAAGCAGAGGGGTTGGGCCACAGGATGACAACTTCGGTCTTGTACGAGTTGAGCTTGAGGCAGCTGTCTCTCATCCAGGTGTTGACTGCTTTCATCCTGTTGTGAAAGTTGTTTCTGGTGATGGTGGGTTCATTGGTGAGGGAGAGAATCAGCTGGGTGTCATCGGCGTAGGATACTATGTTGAGTCCATGTAGATGTAGCGTAGGAGTCGAGGAGGAACCCCTTAGGCACTCCGCAGCTGATCTCTGTGGGCTCCGAGAGAAATGGGAAGTCTGATACGTTGTGTCCTACCGGTAAGGAAGGAACAAATCCCGTCCAGAGGCTTTCTCGTCGATGCGAGCATCGTGGAGTCTTGTGATTATAATGCGTAAGAGATAGTGTCAAAGGTGGCCGAGAGGTCGAGTAGGATGAGGGCTGTTTTTTTTCTCCTTGGTCGATGAGGGAGCCGATATCGTAGGCTGCAAGGAGGCCAGACTCTGTGCTGTGGTTGCTCTGGAAGCTGGATTTAGAGAAGTCCAGGACTTGGTTGGCTTCGATGAACTCTGAGAGTTGGGCATTTATGGCCTTCTCAATTAACTTGGCTGGCATGGAGAGCATTGAGGTGGGTCTGAAGTTCTTGAGGTCTGTCGAGCCGGCTGTCGGTTTCTTCAGCAGGGGGGAACTGCATCAGTAAATGCCAGCCCAGTCGTAAAGACTTAAAAGAACATGTAGGATGTTGGGGGGAAATATAGTTACTAAAAATATTTCCTCTGTGATGTGTTATGTTATGTTATCATAGGTTTTATTAAGCGCTCAGCTACTCGAGCAGAGTGTCCCGGCGCTGACAGATCAGACACAGCATAACTCATCCTTCGAGGGGCAGATTAGAGGCCGAAAAGCCACGTTTTAAGATCTTTGCTGAAGGATGCCAAATTCTCGCTCTTTCTCAGAGCAAGCGGCAGATCGTTCCAGGCGCGTGGCACTAGATGTTGAAAGGAGCAGCCCCCAATCCGTGCATGCCTGATTACAGGGATCCTCGCCAGTGACAGGGCAGCCGAACGTAAGGCTCTAGTTGGATGGTGGAAGACCACTCTCTTCCGCAGATAGAGAGCCCCAATGCCATGCAGAGCTTTAAACGCCATGGTGAGGGCCTTGAACTTAATACGTTTCCTGACTGGAAGCCAGTGAAGGGACTCCAAAAGGCCAGTGGCATGAGAACGGCGATTGCGAGGTGATTGCATGTCATCTATTTGTGCACAAGCCAGTTAGTGTGAAAATTTGAGTAAAATGTACGTAATCTGGTTACTGGACTCTAGCCACTGCTTCCACGCTGAACCTGTGTGGTCCTGGGCAAAAAAGGATCTTGCTGTGCTTTATATTCCAAAACGGGAACTATTATGTTCGAGGCATCTGAGCTGTAGATCATATGCTTTGGCATAGATCGGAATGTGGTGTTGGGCTTGGATGTTGGCACTTTGTTTTTCTTCGAAGAAGTGTTTGTAGTCAAGAGGTGACTCCTCCTTATGGTGATGGTGCGCATGAGCATCAACTCCATCCCTAGATTGTTTTTTCTGCCATCTGGTTCGGATGTGTATTGCTGCGCTCCGGTTCGGTATCTTCTTCGAACGCTTTTGATGTGCAATCCTTACCACCCGACGGTATTGTTTTCTATTGCGGTTTCCCTTTTGACGCGCTTCGTAAAATCCAACCACTTCGATCAATTGTTCGATGCGGGCCATGAGGCCTACCCGCGCCGACCACGCTAGCAGTCCATAGAACGGACTCCATTTAAAAAATGCCCGAGGTGGGGTGCTAAGTTCCACACACTGACCTGCACGAGGTCTGTAACCTGTGCCTATCCCCCGAGGACGAAGAAATCAACTGCAAGGCCTGTCTGTCATTCCGATCGAAGACGACCATTTATGACTGTTGGGCTTGACGTCACAAGATGATGCAGAACTAGCCTGGTGCCAAACATCTTTGGAGAACAGTATGAATTTCATCAGCACGGTGCCGAAGAACAAGAAGAAATCTCCGTGTCTGAAGCCGATGACTCCGACATGGAAGAAGACTTGAATGTCAATTCGGCTCAACGAACAGTGAGTAACGAGCCCCAAGGTACCACAAACCAACAAAGACTCTGGTAGTACCTTCGCCCTCGGTAAACACTGTGAAAAAGTTTCAGATGCCCCGCCCTTGCGCCCGGCTATGAAACATAAGGATTAGCCTTCCGGCTCGGGATCGAGCCGGCCCCATTACTGTGCCGAAACCACATCTCCGGCACCGAACCCAAGCAAATGCCTGATGCTTCGCTGCTGGCACCGAAGACATCTTCGGCACTGAAAGACTCTGACCCAAAACCACATAAAACGAAAGTTTCGAAGCCCACACTACCTAAACCCAAAGCTTCAGAGCAGACACCGCTTAAACACAAAGCTTCGGAGCTAAAACCAAAAGACAGACCTTCGGAGCCAAAACCAGTAAAGAAACCTTTGGAGCCGAAACATTCCGCACCGAAGGGCTCTGAACCGAAAAAGCAAACCGCTCCTTTAAAGGCTTCAGAGACTACTCCTGTTAAAAAACCCTCTGAAACAAAACACAAGGAGAAAGACATACCATCCAAAGAACTTTCTTCACAAGAGACTTTGGATCCGAAACAGAAAAGACTACATATCGACCCTGGAACTGGACACCTTCTAGCAACTCTTCCTAAGAAATGGAAGCTGGACCTTTCAGAGAACTTAATGATCAGAGGGACCTGAAGCACACCCTTCTTCACTCAAAGTTTCTTATAAGCAGGTTTATCAATTTTGGCGTGCATGCACTCTTGCAGTGCTCCATTCCTTTAGCACCATGTGAAATCTCATCCGAAAGCGACACGCTCTTTTGCGTGCAGAGAAGTACCATATAACCCTGAAGAAAAAAGACATGGGTACTAACCCCTCTCCTCCTTACATACCTCCCTCTCCTCCACCTATTTATCCCAATTTACTAATTTCGCCATCCAAATCACCACCACCTTTCCCACCTGAGCCACAGGATGATGATGATGGGGATGTGGAGGACGACGGGGATGGGGATGACTTTCCGGACAACATACCACAGGAAACCGACCTATGGGATGATTATGATGAAGATCCAGATCATCATAATGACCCCTGATCTATATCTTTCCAGACCATCATCACCCGATGCGAATATTGGATTTCCACAGCTTACTAACAGAGCTGCTCTGTACCATGGGCTGGAACTACATACTGATCCACCAGAGGAGGATTTCTTAGTAGAAACATTTGCTACCTCCCAAAAATCCTCTAATACTTTGCCCATGCTTAAAGGCATGACATAATACGCCAATGAAGTAATCAAAGACCCTTTTAGAGCTAGAATACTTATGCCAAGAGTGGATAAAAAATATAAAGCTTCTCCAACAGACCCGGTTTATATTAGACGTCAGGTACACTTAGACTCTCTTGTCTCTAACGCATGCAAGAGAGCGAATTCCCAAACTACAGGCGACGCCTCTTCTCCTGACAAGGAGTCAAAACTTATAGATGCCTCAGGCAAAAGAATCTCTTCACAAGCTGATAATCATTGGCATAATATCAATGCTCTGGCCCTTCTAGTACGCTATTATAGAGCTCACTGTGACAAGCTGGAAAAGCTAATACAGCATTTACCAGATCAATACAAAAGTAAAGCAAAGAACCTCATTCAAGAGGGGAAACTCATTACAAACACGAATATAAAATGCGCCCTTGATGTGGCTGATACAGCAGCTTTTGCCATTAACAGCATCTTACTACGCCGGCACACTTTGCTTTGAATCTCCGGATTTAAGCAAGAAGTACAATCCGCTATACTTAATCAGCCTCTTTTTTGGCCTACATTTGATTCTTTATTGGAAAAAATGAAAAAAGACAGACACTGCCAAGTCCATTGGAAACCTTGAAACTACCTTTTAATAGACTCCTTTCGTCGCTCCTTTTACAAGGGTGGCTCAAAAAGAATGCCGTCAGACAATACCTCCTCCACTTACAAAAGTCCCAATCAATCTTCCTCTTCCAGAGGATTTTTTCTGGGAGGATATAACAATAGGGGAAGAGGCAGAGTTAACTCCACCCGCTCTTCCCCTGCCACCAAACTGTGACTTCCCTCCCCTACCCCGATCATTCCACTCCTGTCGGGGGACGTCTCTCGCAATTCCTACCGGTCTGGAATTCCAGCACAACAGACAAGTGGGTAAGATAAATTATCCAGTATGGTTATTGCCTGGAACTTACCTCCACTCCCCCAAATATTCCTCCCAAACATCGTGCAATGTTCTCAGAACATCTCACCCTCTTAAAAGGAGAGGTTCTCTCCCTGGTACAAAAACGTGCAATAGAACCAGTCCCCATCAATCATCAGGGCACAGGAGTTTACTCTCTTTTTTTATAATTCCAAAAAAGGACGGGTCTCTCAGGCCAATATTAGACCCAAGACAGCTAAACCTCTGCATTCAGTCAGCCCATTTCCTCATGGTCACCCTCCGACAGGTGCTGCCATTGCTACAGCAAGGCAACGTCCTTTCCACTCTGGATTTAAAAGAAGCCTACTTCCACATTCCCATTCACCCTGCTCACAGAAAATATCTCCGGTTTGTGATGGATGGCCATCACTACCAGTTCAAAGTCCTCCTGTTCGGAGTAACCACAACACACAGTTTTCACCAAGTGTCTAGCAGTAGTTGCAGCACACATAAGAAGAGAACACATTCACTTGTTTCCTTACCTGGACGATTGGCTCATAAAAGCCAAATCATTACACAGCTGTCTTCAACACACCCACAAGACAATTCAGTTGCTTCGCTACTTGGGATTCACTTTAAACGTCACCAAGTCCCACCTCCAGCCATCCAACACAAGTATATCTAGGAGCTACAATAGACACTTGCAAAGCTCTAGCATACCCCAACCCAGTCAAGATAAGCAACATGCAGCTCCTAATATCACAATTTCAACCTCAACACTCATTACCAGCTCGCGCGTTTATGCAATTAATAGGGATGATGGCCTCTTTCATTCTAATCGTCCCTTATGCAAGACTCCAGATGCGTCCTCCACAGGAATGCTTAGCAGGTCAGTGGGACCAGGCTCAAGGTCTATTAACTGAACTGGTGTTGGTAGACAGCTGCACACATCGCTCTCTGCAGTGGTGGAACACAAAAAACCTTTCAAAAAGGTGGCTGTTCCTCGAGCCGCATCCACAGATAGTGCTAATAGCAGACGCGTCGCTCACCGGCTGGGGAGCTAATCTTCAAACTCATACCTTTCAGGGCATGTGGACTCTACAACAAAAGCAATTCCACATAAATTACCTGGAACTGCTGGCAATTATTCTAGCATTAAAAGCCTTTCAAGTCCATCTACTCCACAAAACTATTAGTCTGCATGGACAACATGATGGCAATGTGCTATTTCCAAAAACAAGGGACACACTCCATACAGCTCTCGCAACTAGCTCAAAGCATATGGAGATCGACCATACCTTAACACGTATCTCATTGCGGAACACTTTCCAGGAGTACACAATCGCATAGCAGATCTGCTCAGTCGTTAACGACAACCGTTACACGAATGGGAATTACATCCTCAAGTTCTACTTCCATTCTTCCTTTTTTTTTTAAACCTTTTTTTTTATTGATAACACAAGCAGCTGATAGTTAATAGAAAAGAAAAGCAGAATGTTAAAAATATAAACAAGGATGCATTTAGTCAGTAAATACCATATCTTGGACTTCTTAGTAATAAATACAGAGAGTAATGCATAAAAAGAAAAGAAAAATAGAACATCAAGTAATCAAATCCATTCTTCCACAAGTAGGGCTACCCGGAAATAGATTTGTTCACCACACACCAGAATGTAAAATGCACAAGCTTCGCGTCCAGGTATCCAGACCCATTGTCCAAAGGCAATGCGCTATGGATGAACTGGTCAGGAAGATTTGCTTACACTTTTCCGCCTCTCCCGCTCATTCCATTAGTGGTTTTGAATCTTCAACTGCATTCCCTCACCATGATCCTTGTTGCTCCCACATAGCTCGACAACCCTGGTTCACAACCCTTTTGGAACTCTGTAGTTATTCACCAAAAACTGCATCTCTCCCCCAAGCTCCTCACTCGGAACCATGGAGAGATAAGACATCCAGATCCCAGTCGACTGGACCTTGCGATCTGGCACCTGAACCCCTAGAGTTTGGATACCTTAATCGCCAGACTGCATGAACGCAATGCTGTGAGTCTAGTATGCATCAATGACGTGATTTCCTTTAGGGGGTTACCCTTTAGTCTAATGTAGGACTGTTCCCCAGTTAGTTGTCTCTCAATTTCTTTAATATAGTCAACATTTCGCATAATGACTATATTACCCCCTTAATCCGCTTCCTTAAATATCACATCTGGTTGGGCAACTAGATTTTTTAATGCTTTGTTCTCCTCCTTGGTTAAATTGAAATGTATCTGTTAAAATTGAAAAGAAAATCTTTTGTATGAATTCATCTTTGTTTGTCGCCAGTGATATATTGACACAATTGAATGAAGTTTGCTTTTTAATGTTAAATAGAAGAAAAGGGTATTACTTTTGAGTGCCGGGGTACTTGTATATTATATATTATCTAGAATGTATTGAGAAGAATTGTGGTCCAATCCTTGGTTTTATCCTGGTTGGACTACGACAATTCACTTTATGTAGGCTCTCCAAAATATGTCAGAAAGAGGCTGCAGGTGGTCCAAAATGCTGCCGCAAGGACCCTATTCAAGATCCTTAAATCTTTCTCTGTTAAGAAGACCATGGTTTTGCTACATTGGCTTCCTTTTAAAAGTGAGGATTACGTTCAAAACAGTCTGCTTGTCACATAGAAGACGGTACTTTACAGGCTCCCCCTTGATCAGGACACGTCTGACCCCATTATCTGCCCTCCAGGAATCCCAGAGTTGCCACAGGGGGACTCATGAAAGAGCCCAGCATTGAAAAATCCAGATGGGTAGCCGGTCCTTTTTTGCACCTTGTGCCTAACCTTTGGAATTTGCTACCCATAGAGTTATGTCTAGACAACGAGCTTCGATTCAGAAAAATGCTTAAGGCATGGCTCATCCCACATTAATTACTCGCTGCAGTCATTCCCCCTTGGTGTTCCGCTAATTTCTCTCCAGAGCTGGGCAGCCTTAGGGTAGCCATACGCTTTACAAACATGAAAAATAATAGTGATTTTGATATATTTTATTTGGGGTAGAGCCCATTATCCAGTATTTAGTTGTCTTTCATAGATTCACATGCCTGAATCATTCCCTGTCGTCAAGAGTCCCACTGTAAAATAGCCAAGCAGTGCTTTAGAAGTTTCACAGGCTATGATGCCATATTAACAATAGCCCATCTATGTCCTTTTTAAAAAAGGACCTAATGTTGGAACCCAGCCAATCAGCTGCCATCACCTTCTAGAACACTCTCAGCAGAAGCAGGTTCTCTTCAGATTTTCACTGCTTGTTGTATGGAAGGGAGTCTCCCTGAGTGCTACTCAGTTTTTCTTCAACTTTCTCAAAATCTTGGCATCATGTCAGACAAAAATGACCTTTTCCGCCCATAGACATGGCAAGAATAGAGTTCATGTGGATGAGCCACATAAAGAATGTATGTTCGAGGCATGTAGGCTGCTGAATTCATATCTGTGCATAGATTGCCGCCTAGTGTTGGGTCCGGATGATTGCACATTGTTGTCCTGGAAGAGTCTTTGAAGTATCACGAAATAGGTGGCTCCACCCTCGGACTACAGTGCGCATGGGCATCCTCTCCAACCTCAGATTGTTTTTTTCTGCCATTGGGTTCGGATGTACTTTCCTTTACTCGAAGTTCGGAATCGAAAACAGCTATTCTAAAAGGCCAAAAGGCGTTCGTCGGTATTGTTTCGATCAGTGCAAACAAACTTTATTTAGAGTTATCCAGCTCCGGATGTCGAATCCGGCTGCAGGGCCTTCTCGACGCCACGTGGACCGGTCGTCGATGGAACGGACTCCTTTCAAAAGATGCCCTCAATGTAACGCTAAATTCCCACATACAAACACCCTGTATGTAACAGATGTCTATCCCCAGATCATAACGAAGACGACTGCCTAGCCTGTGCCCAGTTACGATCCAAAAAGACTATCCGGAATCGAAGGGCCGCTAGGTTAATAATGCAGCAATCAGCACCGGAGCCCAAAAATATCTTCGACGACGAGGAAGAACTTGTCGAAGCCGAAGAATCGGAGGGACAGTCTGATCAAGACTCCGAGCAACAATCCAATTACTACGAAGACGACGAAGAAGACATCGTCGAGGTAGGAGACGACAATCAAGGGATTGGAGCTGTCGAGGATGACTCCAGTGACGAAGCGGGCGCACTGTGAGTACACCGCCCCACAAAGACATTACGTCGGTTCCAAAGGCTCAGGTCGCGGCCTCGCCGGAAGGCCTTAGCCAAGATCTCAATACCGATTCTATAGCCCCGCACTTTAGCTCAGCTAAGAATATTCACAAAGAGCCATCTCATAAACAGTATCAAAAACTGTTGGTATCGAAACCAAAAACAGTGGAACCGAAACCAAAACCGAAACTAATGGACAATACAGTCTTCGGACCGAACTACGTAGACCCATCTGAGTCGAACAGAAAGGTTGCCGAGCCGAAGGCCAACGTACCTATACAGACTCTGAAACCGAAGGCCGTCGCCCCGATAAAATCCGCTCCGACTGCCAATAAGAAAAAAGGGGTTCTTCAAGAAGGACTCGATCCCAAAAGGGTTGTCGAACCGAAACAAAGTCGACAAGCCAAAAGTGGTTCCATCGAAGACTATCGAGCCGAAGCCAATCAATCCAAAGAGGGGCATAGAGCCGAAAACTCAAGGCATCGTTCCGAAACAAAAGCTTCTGAAGACGCCTCAAGTTCAAAAGGGGACAATCGAGCCGACTAGAAACGTCGAACCGATCAAAACATTGGCTCCGAAGACACAAACACAGCCAAAAAACCTTGACAAAACGCCAAAGACTCTTGTAACGTCAAGACTGGTCGACCCAAAAAGCAGTGTCGGACCGAAACAATTAAAAACAAAGGCATCAGTGCAAAAGTCAAGAACTGCTGAAGAGGAGATCTTATACCCTGACCCCTCCGCAGAAGAACAGTCAAAACTATATATTTACCCTGATACTGGCAAAGTTACTCTCAACAAAAGGAAAGTCAGACCAGTATCCAGTAAAGACTCCTATACTATCCCACTGAAGAAGAAAAGGGACTGCTACTTCCCCTATTCTATTTGAGCCTATCCATCCAGCTATGCCTAACCCATACACATATTCACACACTCTGAGGAAGAGGTGATTGATGAAAATAACGAGGATTACATTTACCCAGTAGACTCTGACCCAGACACCCAGCCACAAGCATGGGTGGACTCAGTGGACCCTTATAGCTCTACACCCATTCCAGATACACCTGCATACCCTGCGAAGCCTTCCCCTACAGAGAATACGGCTGCATTTAATGCACTAATAGATAGAGCAGCCCTACATCACAATGTAGAAATGCATGCAGATCCCATTGAGGAGGATTTCATTTTTGACACTTTTGCAACATCAGAAAGGTCTGTAAAAACATTACCTATGTTGAAAGGGGTACTTGAACATGCAGGAGACATTTTTAAGGAAACAACTAGGGCAAGGGTAATTAACCCTAGAATAGAGTGGTAATACAGGCCAATACCATTAGACCCCACATATATCAAGGGGCAACTGCCTCTAGATTCATTGGTTGTATCCAATGCACGTAAACGTGCAAACTCTCAAACAGGAGAAGCTCCTCCTCCAGAAAAAGTCAAATTCTTGAGGCTTCAGGCAAGAGGGTAGCTGCCCAAGTGGAAAACACATGGCGTATTGAAAATACGCAAGCCCTGCTAGCTAGGTACGACAGGGCACACTATGACACCTTAGAGACACTCCTCCAGCATTTGCCAGAACCTTACAAGGAACAGGCTGAGGAACTAGTACAGGAGGGAAAGTTAATAACTAATGCCTCCATTAAGTGTGCCCTAGACATTGCAGACACTGCTGCCAGGTCAATTAACCACATCAGTGCTAAGGGAATTCCCCTCTTGTGCTAAAGAATCAGATTTACCATTGTTCATGACAAGGTCAGCTCTTCCTAAGCACACGACCAGTGTACTGCATGACGAGCTGACCTTATCATGAGCATGGAAGGGGTTAACACCAGTGTTATGCTGAGAAGACATGCATAGCTTCGCATCTCAGGTTTCAAAAATAAAGTTCAGTCCACTATATTAAATCAGCCAGTCAATCTAGATTTCTTATTTGGTCCAGCTGTTGACAACATTCTGGACAAAATGAAGAAAGATACTGAGACTGCTAAGTCGATGGGAGCCTTGCAGCCCCAATAACATAGGAGCTCTTTTCGTCGCTCCAATTACAGAGGAGCTGCAAAAGGTAGCTTGTCACAGCAGAGCTCAAACTAAAAGGGAAACACGCAAACCACCTACAACAAAAACAACAATAGAGGCGGATACCGAGGCAATAGCAACACGGGCAGAGGAAGAGGAGGTAATACCACCAGATCCTCTGCCAACACCAAGCAGTGACTTCTTGTCTCTACCCCTAGACCACATTACACCGGTCGGGGGACGTCTACAGCAGTTCCTACCTGTCTGGCAAAACATCACCACAGACAGGTGGGTATTACAAATTATCCAAAATGGCTACTGCCTAGAGCTCATCTCCACACCACCCAACATACCACCCGTACACTGTCCTATGTCCACGGAACACCTCAACCTATTGCAGCAAGAGGTTATCAGTATGCTGCAAAAAGGGGCCATAGAACCATTACCGTTAAAACATCAGGGTACAGGGGTATACTCACTATACTTCCTAATCCCCAAAAAGGACGGGTCTCTCAGATCAATATTGGACCTCGGGCCCCTAAATCAATACATTCTATCAGAGCATTTCCATATGCTCACTCTACAACAAGTCTTACCACTCCTGCAGCAAGGAGACTTCCTCGCAACTTTAGACCTCAAAGATGCATACTTCCATATACCAATACACCCTGCTCACAGGAAGTATCTCAGATTCACAATACAAGGTCAACACTACCAATCCAAAGTCATTCCTTTAGGTGTGACAACAGCCCCACGGGTGTTCACCAAATGCCTAGCGACAGTAGCTGCACATCTAAGAATATTCATGTCTACCCGAACCTGGACGACTGGCTAATACAAGCAAAGTCAGCCCAGTAATGTGCCAGCCACATGTCTCGCACCATTCATCTCCTACAGTCTAGGCTTCTCGATGAACTACCCAAAATCTCACCTGCAGCCGTCCCATGTACAACAGTACCAGGGAGCAACAGTAGATACTCTAGCAGCAAAAGCATACCCAAGCACAGCAAGGATCAACAGTATGCAAATGCTCATCCAAAAGTTCAAGCCACAACACTCGCTCTCTGCCTGAGTGTTTATGCAACTCATAGGCATGATGGCTTCGTGCATATTCATGATCCCTGACACACGACTACACATGCGTCCGCTCCAACAGTGCCTAGCACAACAGTGGAACCAGTCTCAAGGACAATTGAAAGACCTAGTGTTGGTCACCAGTCGTGCATACAACTCTCTGCATTGGTGGAATCCACAAAACTTTTGCAAAGGTCGACTGTTCCAAGAGCCTGTACCACAGATAGTCATGACAGGGGACGCATCCCTGTTAGGATGGGGAGCCCATGTCCTTCAGTACACAGTTCAAGGCCTATGGACAACACAACAAAAGAAAATGCACATCAGCTTACTAGAACTGATGGCAGTTTTTCTGGCACTAAAAGCATTCAAAATACATTTGTGCAACAAGACTGTGTTGATCCGACCTTCTTTTGGGCCGGTTGCCCTTGCTGTGGAGTGTTTGTTCTGGCCATTCGGGTCCTCCTTGATGAGACTATGGCGTTGTTGGCTGCTTGACGGCCCCTTTGTTGACTGTGTGTGTTTTTGCTGGCGTTCTCTGCACAGAATTGGCCCTGAGATTAGGCCTGCTGTTTTTCTGTTGGGCTGCTTGACAAGCCTTCTGCTGGTTTTTTTTCCCCCCCGTGGCTCTTTTGTTTTTCCTCTGCTGCGAAAGTTCTTCCAAATAGGGTTCCCATGTCTTGGGACTTAACTTACCCTATGTGGGGCAGTGGTAGCTGTTATATAGCTTGCGCTCTGCTAGTGAGTTCTGGTCGCCTTTGGGTGCCTGTTCTCCATGGCGTTTATGTATGTTGCTATTGCTTCTTGAGGTCGTGTGCGCGGCCCCTCGTGGTGGTGGCATTTCCTCACCTTCCTGCTCCTGTCCTGAGGGCTGGGATGCTTCTGTATTCTCCCTTGTCAGGTGTCGCCTGCCCGGTCTTCCTGGGGCCTGGGCTGTTTTTCTTGCTTCTGACTGCTTATGTCTGTTGCCAGTGCTATGGCTTGCCTGTTGCCTTCCATCTGAGGTAAGCTCGCCTTCTTTTCCATTGGGTCCTCTAGGCTTCTCCTTCTTCCTGTCCTGGCATTGAATGAAAGGTTTGTTGCCTTTTAGGGGAGTGGGGCGCTTCAGCCTCTCTGGCCTTGCCCTTGGTTCCTCTGTTGAGAGTGTAAGGGCCTCTGCAGTCTTCTTTCTTCTTCTTCCTCTATCGCTCTTGATGTCAGGTTTTTCAAGCTCCTCAGGGTCAGGATGATGCTATAAGGGTTCCGCCTCCAGATCGTTTCGTACTCCGAATGATAGACACAGAGTTCTAGTCAGATCAGGCAGGGGATATAGGACTGGAAGGGACTGCAGGGACAAAGGATCTGTAATACATAAGCAGACCACATTAACATACCACATATGCCTAAACTTCTACTCTCATTTGGTCTCACTAAACCCTAAGTACCTTCAAATTCAGATCCTCGTGCCATTTAATCAAAATATGTAACTCCTATACTCCTCGGCCTCTTGAGGAAAATACCACAGCCTCCTTAAAGTCAGAAAACCAGGATCTCATCATCTACACCCAGATTCAGTCATTAGAAAACACTGTTATCCGGATACACGGGAAGTAAGTCTCGTAATTAAACCACTACTCTATTTTAGCCCTCTTCAGAAGCCTCTGTTGAATAGTCTTGGTTTCCACGGTATACTACAACCTCTGCCCTTTATACCTCTGCTCTCTGAAAGCTCCTCCTCTCGGGGGATCAACACGCTGTCCAAAGGTAAGTATTTAGACCACACAATGACCTCGCAGCGCTCCTCCTCACGGGGGGATCAACACTCTGTTCTTACATGAAAGTTTTCAAATCGCACCAGATACTTGATGCCAGCGCAGCTTTCCAATAACCGGAAAATACACTGCTGCCGCCAGCACCACTTAAACGAGGAGCGGAGCTGTTGGAAAGATCCGTTGCCTCACGGAAGTGCCCCTGAAGTGCTCCGTACCAGTTCCAAATTATTCGGTAGACCCGAGAGACAAAGCCGCGAACCGACTCTTCTCTCCCTACCTGTCTGTAGTTGAGTTTCGGAATCTCCGGTTTGGGTGAATCCTCGCCCCAAACCCAGAACAACGTTTTTACGCCGGCTCACAACGTCTTCGACTCGCTTCTTGATCCAAAAGCAAACCGCAAACCAAACACGGTATAACGCACGCGCGGAAGTGCGCTTTAGTTCTTTTTAACCGCGCCTCCCCCGCTGAGCCTTCTGGGACTTGTAGTCTTTTACTCTCGGCAGGCGCAATCAGCTTAGTTCTTGACACTTGGGGTCGGTGGTGTTCTGCTTGTGGGGGGTCCTCTTGCCTGGAAGGGTCAAGGTTACTTACCTGGTCCTCAGGTCTGGTCCCCCTGTGGGACCCTCTGTCCTGTCCTGGCTGGGGGGGGTCCTTTCGCAGACCCTCCTTCCCAGTGGGTATTGCTGGGGTATCTATTTTACGTGAAGGAATCTGCAGCTAGTAGTCTCTATCAGATGTACGAGTTACTCACCTTCGGTAACGATGTATCTAGTAGAGACGATTCTAGCCGCAGATTCCTTAACGGCCTGCCCTTCCTCCCCTTTCTGGGAGGACCCTTGGGTTGGTCTCGCCACTCGCCTCCCGGGGGGTTGGAGTGGGTGGGGCTGTGTCTCCTGTGAGTGCTTTCTTTCGCTCTTGACGGGTTGCTCCGTCTTGTTGCTGTTCCTTCCTCCTTTTTGGTTCACTGGAGGATGGGTTTACAGTGCTCCTCTGCCCCGCTGCTCTGGCTACTCTAGGGTTGGGGGGTTGACTTCATTCTCTGCCCCTCCCTCCCTTCCTCTTGCTGCTAGGGGTCCTAGCCCCTCTACTGACCTGTGTTGGGGTCATCTGGCCATGCCTTGCCCTTGGGGAATGGTTGCCCTCTGTGCTGGGGTGGCTTGGAGGTTTGCTGTTCCTGTATGTCTTGGGACTGGCTCCCCTTCCCTGTTTCCGGGTGGGGGTTGTAGGCCTGCTGCAAGTGTCATGACTTTTTACATATGTTCCTTGGCTCCGGGGAGGGGGGTGGGGGGGGATAGAACTGTTTACATACTGGCAGGGTGGCTGCTCAGGGCTCTGCTCTTTATTCTCTCACTGCTTTTGGATACTGCAGTGCTGCACTGCTCCTTATGGTGTCGCTTGTCTCCATTATTTTTTTCTACTCTTTTGTACACTGTTCCCATACTCCCACAGTTTTGCCTGGTGGCTCTGCTTTGCGGCGTGGAAAAGTTCTCCGAAGAAAACTGACGTAGGCGCGCCAAGGTGGGGCTGATGTGACCTTGCTGACGTCACGTACGTGGACGACGCCTGGGTAGAGTCAAGTGGTGAAGCATTCCCCTGTCGCACAGGGATGCTGTGGTAAAAAGTTTCCGGATCCAGGTTCACGCCTGGGGATAATTATATGTGAAGGAATCTACGGCTTGAATCTTCTCTACCAGATATATTGTTACCGAAGGTAAGTAACTCGTACGTTCGAGGCATGTAGGCTGCTGAATTCATATCTTAGCATAGTTCGCCGCCTAGTGTTGAGTCCGGATGTTTGCACCTTGTTGTCTTGGAAGAGTCTTCGAAGTATCACGAGACAGGTGACTCCTCCCGTGGACTACAGTGCGCATGGGCATCTTCTCCATCTTCAGATTGTTTTTCTCCGCCATTGGGTTACTGATGCACTTCGACAACTCCAACTTCGGGACCGAAGTTTTCCTAATTTCTAAGGCCAAAAACCTCATAATTTTGATGGTATTGTTTCCGCTCGGTATCCCTCGACTCAACAACTCTTTCCATCCATCTCTGGTAGTCGATGCGGGCCGTTGGGCCTTTTCGACACCACGTGGGCCTCCCCCGGATGGAAAGGACCCCGTTCAAAAGATGCCCACAATGTCGATCAAAGTTTCCACATAGCGATAACCATATAGTATGCAACAAGTGCCTGTCTCCGAAGCACAACGAGGAAGACTGTCCTGCTTGTGCTCAGTTCCGGTCGAAGAAAACTATCCGGAACCGAAGAGCTGCTCGACAAGAGATGCAGCAACAGGCACCTGAACCGGAAAACATTTTCGACGACTAACATGAACTTACAGTGGCAGCGGACTCCGACCTAGAGCTATTCACAGTAGAAGACCAGTCTGACTCCGATGACTACATCCCACCGGGGCAAACCGTGATACTTAAAGCCCCTACCCTGCCTCCACCTCCAGACAAGGCTCCGGTCTAAGCATCGCCAAGAGGCCTTAGCCATGACCGAAACACCGCTTCAGAAGCCCTGCCTTCCGGCTCGGCTCCGAAGACCATTACCAAGCCTTCCGGTACACCGGCACCGACCAGACTCTTCCCAAAAAGGGCGTAGAATCAAAGATGGTCGCACAGCCGAAAACGGGCCCAACACTAAAAAAGTCTAAGATACGAAAAACACCGGCCAACCAAAAAAGGTCGTCTATCCGAAAAAGACTCTCGACCAGAAAAAGGGCGTAGATCCAAAGAAAACTATCGACCCAAAGAAGGGCGTTGATCCAAAAAAGACAGTCGACCCAAAAAAGGTCATCGACCCGAAAAAGGAATCGACCCAAACAAAGTCGTCGATCCGAACACTGCCTTTGACCCGAAAAAGGCCATCGAACCGAAAAAACACATTGAACCGAAAAAGGCTGTTCACTCGAAAAAGACTGTCGCACATGAGGTTGTCGAGTCGAACAAGGCCGTCGAGCCGAAAAAAGCTCGACAAAAATAAAAGCAAGCAAGAGACAGATCCAAAAACTTCGGCGCCGAAGCCACGGACAGTGGAAGAAGAACTTTTTGATCCTGATCCAGTGAGCCCAGACCAAAATAGACTGTATATAGAACCTGATACAGGACATATCACCGTTTACAATAAGAACAAGAGGAAACTGGACACTGAGGCGGCTCCTCCTGTTCCTCCTAAGAAAAATAACTTTGGGACATCCCCTTCTAGACCTTTTACACCTCCTTCTTTCACTCCTGACATGCCTTATGTTCCATATTCTCCTACACCTCCACATTATGATGAGGGAGAGGACATGGGTGAAGACCCTCATCAGGATTTTATAGACCCTGATGATCCAGGAAACCAAGATCAGAATGACCCTAATGACCCATATGATACACAACCCATACCAGATCCCTCCACATATCCCACAAAACCATCCCCTACTGATGACACAGCTGCTTTTAACCAGCTAGTTGACAGAGCAGCTAAGTATCATGGGTTTAAGCATGCACACTGACCCTGTAGAGGAGCATTTCCTATTTAATACCTTCCCAACATCTGAGAAGAGTATACGTACACTCACTATGCTAAAGGAAGTACTTAAGCACGCACCAGACATCTTTAAAGACCCCGCCAGAGCGTGTGTCCTCAATCCAAGAATGAAAAAGAAATATAAACCAGCCCCTACAGACCACTCTTATATCAAGTTTCAGTTACCACTAGACTCTCTAGTTGTTTCTAATGCTAGAAAGAGGGCAAATTCTCAAACAGGTGAAGCCCCCCCCGCCCCCTCCTGACAAGGAATCAAAAATCGTAGAAGCCCCGGGAAAGATAGTGGCCTCTTAGGCTGCAAACACCTGGAGAATTGCCAATACACAAGCTCTCCTAGCACGCTATGACCGAGCACACTATGATGAACTGGAGGGATTATTACAACACCTACCAGAACCCTATAAGGCAAAAGCTAATGACCTAATTCAAAAAGGGAAATTCATCACTAACGCATCTATAAAATGCGCCCTTGATGCAGCAGTTACAGCTGCTAGGTCTGTCAACTCAAGTGTGTTGCTACGCCGGCATGCCTGGCTACGCATCTCATGTTTTAAAAATGAAGTACAGTCTACCATACTTAATCAACCCATTAACGAGAATTTCCTGTTTGGCCCAGCAGTTGATACCATCTTAGAAAAGATGAAAAAAGATACTGACACAGCAAAGTCTATGGGTGCACTTCAATTTCAACAGTCTAGGGGCTCCTTTCGCCGCTCCTCTTTTCGAGGCTCAGGCAGGAAATACCTCCGGTTCACAATAGAGGGTCGCCACTATCAATTCAAAGTTCTTCCCTTCGGGGTAACTACAGCACCAAGGGTTTTTACAAAATGCCTAGCAGTAGTAGCAGCACACCTCAGAAGGCAACACATCCATGTGTTCCCCTACCTGGACGGTGGCTCATAAAAGCAAACGCATAAGTACAGTGTGCAAACCATACATCTCAGACAATCCAGCTACTGCAGAGTCTGGGATTTTCCATAAATTACCCAAAATCACATCTGTTGCCCTCCCACATACAACAATATCTGGGAGCAACAATAGATCCCTCCGTGGCGAAGGCATATCCAAATCCAGCCATAATTTCTAACATACAGTCTCACATTCAAAGATTTCAGCCACAACACTCCCTGCCAGCTCGAGTGTTCATGCAGCTTATAGGCATGATGGCCTCCTGCATATTCATTGTCCCTCATACCCAACTTCAAATGCGTCCATTGCAGGAATGCCTAGCACGGCAGTGGAACCAAGCTCAAGGACAACTAAAAGTCCTAGTGTTGGTAGACAGTCGCACTTACAACTCTCTGCAGTGGTGGAACCCACAAAACCTTTCCAAGGGGCGACTGTTCCAAGAGCCGGTTCCACAAGTTGTATTAACAGCGGATGCATCAGTGACAGGCTGGGGAACACACCTCCTTCAATACACAGTCCAAGGTCTCTGGACAGTCAAACAAAAGACACTGCATATAAACCACTTAGAGTTACTAGCAGTATTTCTAGCAATGAAAGCCTTCCAGAAATATGAACAATTTATGGTTGAAGGAGGCAAGATGGCGGCCGCCTAAGTGTGGCTGAGCACAGCGGAGCAGAGAAGATTAGGATTGAGCCCCTGTAGATGGCTTGAAACTTCGCAGAAACCCACCGTTACCCAGTCTATTACCAGAAAGATGGTAGCGGCAAGCAAAGAAGTGAGATGAGAAACTCTCACAGAGCGAATGATTTCCCCGTTTACCTGCCGTGGATCCACTGGACGGCTGTTGCAAGAGCTGACGCTGGCTGTGGCTGCTCTCGCGTCTGGTTGCCGCAGAGTCCGCCCGAGAACTGAGGGGTGGAGCAGTGGTGCAGTTTCGCTGAGTCCACGGTGCAGAGCGGAGTCTGGGCGAGGTTGCGGGGATCGCGGCTCTCCGAGCTGGTGGCATAGCGAGAGAGAGAGAGAAGAGGCGCAATGGCCCCCAAAGTAAATACAGGCGTCAAAGCAGCAGCAGGATACAAAAAGAAAGCTGGAGCAGAAATGGCGGCGGAAGAGGCTGACAGCTGCCAAAAAAACACACCTCCGGTAAGGAAACAACAGATAGCTGCCAGGACAAGACTGGCTACTGCCACCGCCCCAATAGTGGACATATTTACTATAGGTGGAAAAGAGAGGGAAGCGAAGGTGACTACACTACTGGGCGAGGGAGGCCAGACTGAAACGGCAGTGGGGCATGGGGTAGCTCCTACAGTCAGTTTAGAAGAGGCAAACCTCCCTCCCCCCCAGAGCGCAAAAGGGGAAGATACAGCAGCCGCTCTCCTAGCGTGTAGTACTACCCAGAGAGCCGCGAAAGAGATCGATGTAGCACACGCAGAGGATCTAGCACTTAATGCCTCCCCAAATGCTGGAAAGGTTGCTATTGATCACGAACAGTTGGAGCAAGGAGGCTCAGAATCCGGGAATACTGGATCTATCTTAACTACTGCATCAGCCAATACAACCGGGGCGGACCCAACAGTGATTAATGCAGGAGTGTCAGGAGTGAGACTTAGCTAGCAATGTGGACACCCTGGAAGCAGATAAAGCAAAGGAAAAAGATCCGAGCGAATGCTTTTTTTCGCTATCGGAGGGAGGCGAATGGTCGGAAGACGATGAAGAGGACCATAGCTCCTTTCTGGAGGATAGTAACCTAGACTTGGAGAGCGACCCAGAGCATTAGTCTCCTGCAACAGCAGTTAAACCTCCAGCAGGGTTGAAAGGTCAGGAGCCCCTCCAACGTGAGCTCAGTTGGGATCATTCTTCCGCAATGCCTCTGCAAGGGAGCCCGTGTGGGGTAGTAGCTCAGATGTCTCCCCTAGAGGTAATTCATCAGCAGATTATCGCACACAGAGAGGAAACCCGCCAGGACAGCCGTAAATCCCAAGCAGCGGTAAGGAAGATGCAGGGCGTTGTTAGAAAATTGTCTAAAGCCTGTATTAACTTAGGAAACCGGGTTTCAAATCTCGAGGAAAGAGTAGTCTCAACAGAGATGGAGGCGGCAGCTGCCACTAGCAAGGTCGATGCCCAAAGCTTCCAAGTAGTGGACATCCAGTGGAAACTGGAGGACATGGAGAACCAGCTCAGGCGGAAAAACCTTCGGGTTCTTGGGGTGCCTGAGGGAGCAGAAGGATCCGATGTGAGAGCCTATATCATCAAGCTCTTTGAGTAGGCGTTTCTGGAACTCTCAAGCTGGAATTGGCCTGGGGAAATCCAGCTGGCACATTGTACCCCGTTCAGATTAAACAGAAGTGCAAAGGAAGTAGATAAACCTAGGGCAATATTAATTTTCCTGGGTAACTTTGTGCTGAGGCAGGCAATCGCAGAAAAGGCAAGGCAGGACGCAAAGAGGATCTTCGAAGGGGTGGCATTCTTCGTTCGCCCGGATTTTTGCCATGCGACTGTTGAGAGACGCTGGAGACTCAGACTACTGATTAAATCATTTCAGGAGAAGAAGATGCAGACCTATCTGATCAATCCGGCCCTATTAAAAATAATTAATGAAGGAAAGACACTATATTTTGCCTCTGGAATCAAACCAAAAGATTATTAAGACTCTCAGGGGAAATAACTATATATAACGTTTTTTTTTCCTGCTTAGGTCAATCAAATACCACACAAGGTTTGTTGGGTTGGAAGACTGCGGAGTATTGTCAGTTAGAGGGTGGGAAAGGGTTAGGCGGTGTATGATACTGGTTTGATACTGGTATGTTCTTTTTTCTTCACTGCTCCAACTGTGATAATCACGTGCACAGAGCAGGTCTGAGCGCCTCACGAGAGAGGGTGCGAGGGAGGGAAGGGGGGATGGGGGCAGTGCACGGTGGGGCGGGAGATGGGAGGGTTGTTGGGCAAGGGGAGAAAATCAAAAAATTAGATGATTTGGTGCTCTGAGTTTATTTGTTTTGGCTTATTGGTTTCTTTGAAAGCTGTATTTAAGCGCCAGTGGTATCTGTCATGAAAGCTTAGCTCAAGGATATGCCAGACATTAAAATCTGTACAGTGAACGTGGGCGGGCTGAATGATTGGAGGAAGCGCCAAAGGTTGGGACATTTTGCCAAATGTAGTAATATTGATATTCTCTATTTACAAGAGACCCATCTCCCCTGGACAAAAAGGAACCTGATGAATATTAGGGGTTTCGAGCTGCTGGCCTGTTCTTCCCAAACATCGACAGTCAGGGGGTTGCGATTTTGGCAAGACCCTTGATAGGGGAGACCAAGCGACTCAAGGTCGATAGCTCAGGGAGGTGGGTAATAGCCAAGCTTAATTTAGGCTATACTATGTGTATAGTGTATGGGTCGAATCAGGACGACCCAGAAGTCTGATTTCTTAGAAGGAGAGTTAGCCAGCTGGCCAAACCCCATCGTAGTATGTGGGGATTTAACTATCTCAGTTGACTGGAATAGATCAGACGGTTATTCAGGACGGAAACCTAGAGTGTATCGCGCTCTGGTCGCTCTCATAAAGTCACATGGGCTTAAGGATGTTTGGGGGGTTAAGGAGCCGTTAGACCCTGGCTTTACTTATTTCTCAAACCCTTTTCAGAAATATTCCAAACTAGATTATTTTCTGATTTCCTCTTCGGAGATAAATACGGTTCGTATTAAGCTTCCGAAATCAATTTTGGATCACAACCCTCTGATTCTGTTTTGTGAAGTGGCTAAGGTAGAGAGGAAGCATACGAGCTGGACATTCGAAAGGAAATTATTATTAGATATTAGATTTGTGGAACACCTTCGAAAATGGGCTAAAGAATTTTATGATGCAAATCGATATAGTACGTCACGCAACGGAGTCTGGGAAGCATTCAAGGCCTTCTTAAGGGGTGAATCCATAAGCTGCTCGACCAGGTTAAGGAGAGAGGACAGGAGAGAGCTTGAGAGTCTTATGGGTGTGTTAGCGAAGAGCAGCACATTAAAGACATTGGACAAGGGTTAGATGGTCAGGAGAGCCAAAACAGAATCACTACTACTAAAGCAGAGCTCCAGAGAATAGTAATACAGAAGGAAGCTAGCGAATACCAGGCTTCTAGGGCGAAACGCTATGAAACGGGGGAACAGGCAGGAAGGGCATTGGCACTTCGGATAAGACAGGAGAGGACCAAGAACACAATCTCCAGTATACAGGAAGATGGCAACGAGTACACCGAGCCCAAGGATATATTAAGAGTTTTTAAGAACTTCTACCAAAAATTGTATGACGAGGAGGGTGGGATGTATGATCAAAGCCCGGATTGTGAGGATGGTGGCCCCGTTTTAGATGAACAGTGTAGGGAAGATCTGGATAGAGATCTGTCCATGAGTGAAATAACTATAGCCCTACAGGAGCTAGCGGCCGGCAAAGCTGCGGGCCCCAACGGAATTCCCCTGGAAGTTTATAAATGCTTAGAAAAAGAGATTGCCCCAATCTTGTTGGACCTCTTGGAAAGAGACCAACATCATTATATTTCATAAAAAAGGTAAACCCAAAGAGGTGCCAGGGTCATATCGCCCAATTTTGCTTATCAATGCGGATACTAAATTATATTCTAAGGTTTGGGCTAAAAGATTGGGAAGGATCATTGGTCATCTCGTCTCCCCGTGGCAGCATGGGTTTGTACCAGGTAGAGGCACAACGGACCATACTAGACGGGCTATCGTGTTATTTGATGCCCATGGTGCCACGGCACGGGGGGGGTGGAGATGGCCATGATCCTCCTCGATGCGGAGAAAGCTTTTGACCGCGTGGTCTGGGAGTTTTTATGGGGTATCCTGGCTGGTAGAGGCTTTGGTAACACATTTATGAGGGCTATCAAGACAATGTATGGAGATCTGGTGGCTCAGGTTCTTGTTATGGGCCAGCGTTCTGATGAAATGGCAATTAAGAGGGGGACACGTCAAGGCTTTCCTTGTTCCCCGATCTTGTTCTCTTTATACATTGATCCTCTCATTCAGAAAATGTTAGCCTCCCAGCAGATCAGCCCAGTGGTGCTTAATGGTTTCACCACAAAATTGCTAACTTATGCTGACGATCTGGCAATAATAACTACGGCTCCTCAGCAAGCTATGACTATTTTGTCTCAATTGGCCAAGGAATTTGGGGTTCGGTCAGGCTATCGGTTAAACGAAGGAAAAACCCAGATTATATGTACTAAAAACATTACTAAGACAGATCAAAGGTTTGTAGACTCAGCTGTATATCTGGGGGTGAGAGTGAATGCTTTGGTGGATAAGATCATTGCAGATAACTATTTACCCCTTGTCGAATCGATAGAAATGACTATGTCCTCCAAAGTGTTATACCGGTTTCGGGCCATCCCATTGTTTTTAGGAGAAAGTGTGATTAGAAAAATAGAAGCGGCCTTCATAAGGTTTATTTGGCAGTATGGCAAGACCCGACGCTCGATTAATCGTATGTCATTACCATTGGCAAGAGGAGGCTTGGCTATGCCGAACCTTAGGCTCTATCACTGGACATGCCTCCTGACACAAATGAATATACTGTTTCAATTCGATCCCTTACCATCGGAAGGCCAGGTCAAGAATCTGGGTCCCCCATCTATTTTTGAGCTCTTGTTGGTGAGAAAGGCTCTAGGGTTACTAATGTGCGAAGTAGACCGCAGGTATTATAAGAGAGCTAGATGTAAGATCATGGAAGGGATGTTGGGGGCCTAGAAGGCCATTAGTAACATTTTGACCTTTCCAAAAATTAATGGTAATATCAACCTCTGGAAATCCAGCCTCTTCTCTCATCTGGGCCAGAGTTGTAATTGTCTGTTTTGGAAGGAGCGTGGGGTAAGGTGTTTAAGGGATATTATGGTAGGTGATGATATCCTTGGCTTCCAAACGGTACAGCAGAAATATGGTATCCCACAAAATCATTGGTTTCTATATGGTCAAATCGCTCAAACACTGCTGGCAATTAGACCAAGGATCTCTCTGCCCTCAGCTAACCCAATGGTTGATTATCTAATCAAAGGGGGTAAAAAGATAAGAATAGTTTATAATTACCTGCAGTTAGGCCTCTAAGATGATCTGGAGAAAACCGAAGCCACATTGGCGCAGAAGCTAGGGGACCCTGACGTCGACCTGGATCTTGCCTTACTCCTAAACAAGAAAATATTTCGGTCATCAAATTTGAGGGCCCAACATTGTAATACCCTGTTTAATCTGTATTATACCCCCGCGAAATTGTTTGTCTGGGGGGTGAGAGAAGATGACAGGTGTCCTAAATGTAATATGGGCCCCGCAGATCTACTGCATATGTTCTATCACTGCCCCAACCTTGCCCCAACTCGTAGTGATATAACTCTGTTTCTGCAGGGGCTGCTAGGTCAGAACATCGATCTATCCCCTACCCTGATGTTAATAGGGACGGACGTCAAGCTAAAGGCGGGGCGAGATGCGGAAGCTTTGGTTTTTATTTCAGTTGCAGTACTGCGCATTCTCATTTCCGCAGGATGGAAGGATACCACCGCTCCTACCTTCCAGATGTGGCTAGCCAGGCTACTGGGCATGCACAATATAGTGTCATGTTTATACGAATTTAAGGGCAAGAAATGGGCAGAAATATTTGGGCACCGCTTAAAAAATGGAGGGATTCAAACGTTAAATTTTACACTATATATTTACTAAGGCATACCGGGTTTTATCTACCTTTAGTCTTTCTAGTAATATGTGTATAAACTGTGTGAGCCGTGACTATTTTATACTAATGATTAATGCTATTTATGTAATATGTATAAGAATGTCTGTATTTTTGCATAAGGATTAATGAATTGTACATGTATTTGTTTATTTCTTAAGTGCACACATTAGCTCAATAAATATAATACAAAATAAAAAAAAAGAAAGCCTTCTAGAAATACTTGTACAACAAGGCTGTGTTAATCCGGACGGACAACATGACAGCCATGTACTACATCCAAAAACAGGGAGGGACACACTCTCCGCAGCTCTCACCTAGCACAGAGCATATGGAGGTGGGCAATTCCAAAAAACATCTTTCTCCTGGCAGAACACCTCCCAGGAATAGACAATCAGATGGCAGATCTACTAAGCCGACACAGCCAACAAATACACGAATGGGAGATTCACCCTCAAGTTCTCCAACCATTCTTCAAAAAATGGGGACATCCAAAGATAGACGTGTTTGCCACAAAAGAAGACTCAAAATTCCAGTCCTTTGCCGCCAGGTTCCCACACCCGTTGTCACAAGGCAATGCGATATGGATGAACTGGTCAGGCAGATTTGCGTACGCTTTTCCGCCTACCCCACTGATACCATTAGTGGCACGCAAACTAAGGCTACAGTCGCTCACAATGATACTGGTTGGACTTAAAAGAATTATCCCTCCAAAGCATCCACCTTCCCCAGTCTGGAACTTAAACGTAGTACTAACCAGACTCGTGGGCCCACCTTTCGAACCACTCCATTCATGTGAACTACAATTTTTAACATGGAAGGTGGCATTTTTAATTGCCATTACCTCCCTCAGGCGAGTGAGTGAGCTACAGGCACTAACCATTCAGGAACCCTTCATGCAAATACACCACAATAAGGTAGTGCCTCGTACTAACCCTAAATTTATGCCAAAAGTGACATCCACTTTCCACATTAATCGGTCCATAGAATTGCCAGTTTTCTTTCAAAACCCGCAGTCGGTGGCTGAAAGAGCCCTACACAACTAGATGTCCAAAGAGCTCTGCTATATTACGTTGACCGAACTAAATCATTCAGAAAAACAAAGCAGCTTTTTGTTGCCTTTTCTCCACAACATAAGGGTAATCCCATTTCAAAGACCGGAATAGCCAGATGGATAGTTAAATGCATTCAAATATGCTATCAATAGGCAAAGCGCACTTTAACAGTTCCCCCAACAGCCCACTCAACGCTCAAAAAATGGGGGCATCCATGGCTTTCCTAGGAAATATTCTCCTAGAAGGCATATGTAGGGCGGCTACATGGTCTACCATACACACTTTCACTAAACACTACTGTGTAGACGTGCAAGCTAAGCAACAAGCTGTTTTAGGCCAGGTTGTCCTTGAAACTCTTTTTCCAACCACTGCCGCTGGTACAGGTGACCACCGCTAGAGTAGAAACTGCTATACAGTCTATGCTAGGATATGAATTCAGCAGCCCACATGCCTCGATCGGAAAATGCAACTTACCAGTATGCATCTGTTCTTGGCATGTAGGGCTGCTGACATTCATATCGAATTAACTCGTCGCCGAAGACCATCGATGCTCCCTTATCGACTAAGATACAGTCGACGAAGATCCCAATGATGACTGACTCGTCGACAAGTGCTCTGTCGACTACGACTGCTCTTCCGTTGACGAATGTCTATGATGGTACCGTCGATTACGACATTGAAGATGGAATTTTATTTTTCTAATGTATCTGCACCGTCGACGCCACAGTCAATGAGGATTACTCAGGTTACCAGAGTGACCAAGACTTTCCTATGTCGAGCCATGCAAGAATATAGTGAGGTTTCACCCTTACTGCTGTCTCATCTGCTAGAGGGCTATGTAGAAGATGATGATGATGACGAAGAAGGTCTTTATGGTGTGGCTCACGCCCCATCTGAGCTTTACATATGAGGAGGAGGAGGAGGAGGATGAGGACTACCATGACCAGTCACAGTACTACAAACGGGAATATATGGCTCTGTGTCACTATTACCATTTATATGGTTTGGAGCCAGAGCCTCGCCCTAGGAACACAGCCCATCTGCCACCATCACTGGTGCAGGATCTGCAGGCTATGTGTGCGGATTACTGCTATCGGTTCCCGCCACAACCGGATCAGCCAGACAGGCTGGTACCTCAAATAGAACCTCCAAGTACGCCAGCCGTTCAACTGCCAAGCACACCTGTGAGTGTTCCCGACCCTCAACCAACTAACCCTGAAGCACCGGATGTCTTCTCGTTGGACAAGTATAGAGAGGAAGTTGAACTGCCAGATCCAATCTCTGCTTCTGACTCTTGGGACGGTTGTTATTCCAACTCCCTCCCCTCCTCCGCATCTCCCATCAGATTCTCCTCCGGAGGATATTGAAGAGTTTCATTATCTAATGCAGAGGGCAGCCAACAGGCTTCATCTGCCTATTAAGGTCCGACAGAATGCTTTCTATATGACTTTAAAGAAGGAAACTGGTACGCTCCATACCAATTATAGACTACATTTGGCAGGAAGGCATCAAAATAATGAAGACGCCAGCATCCATACCACCGGTGATAACCCGTATTGAAAACGAGTATAGGACGCCAGAGGATTCTCCATCATGCCTCATCGAACACCCTAAACCGGACTCAGTAATTTCTCAAGCGGCACAAAGACATCCCAAAAACCCTGCTACCCCGATTGCCACTCCTCCTGATAAGGATGGGCATAAGATGGACATTTTAGGTAAACACTTTTCTTCTATGGCAGCAGTAACGATTAGTGCAGCAGATGCGTTAGCCATCATTGGCCTCTCTTGACAGCCAAATTCAGTCAGACATAGCAGGTTTAATAGACCTCATACTGGAAGACAAGAGGCACGTAAGATACTAGTCAAAGGGGTGCGTGCAGCTTCAGAAACTATTTCCTGTGCCCTTTATGTAGCCAATACTGGCTTTAGACAACTGCCGGAAGCTGCTGTGCTCAGATTACAGGGGTTATTCAAGATGATAGCACCTTCAGTTAGTCTGCTATCTGTAGAGGACTGAATCTTTACGACAAAACTATTTACACCACGGTATTTTAGGAAAAATATATGTTATTTAATTTTTCAGATTTTTTACACAATTTGGTCAATATTGTCAATAAAAACATACAGGTTGCCCCAAGGGGGGAGTGCAAATAGAAAGTGTGATTTCAAAGGGGTGAATAAGTGAGGTGAAAGGAATTGGCACAGTGGTAAATAAGAAACAAATTTATAATTTAAACAATCAATACTGAATCCGGTACTTCACGCAATAACAGTATTGGGCACCTAGCCAACAAATGTCAGTTCATTTGAATTTGTGAACAACAACATTGTAGGGTTCTCATAACAATATTTACAGTCTTGCACTGCCTACAAAGTTGAAGAGGTACTGGTCTAGGGTGTATATGTAAAGAATGTCGACGTTTCGACTCGACTTTTTCCCAAACGGTAATTTAGACCTGGGGACTGCGAGTCTTCATCAGGACAGAAAACAAACAACGAGGCAACCAGGGAGTACTCAATAACCCCTTTGTGGCAGAGAAAATATTTTGTTAGGTGATCCAAATTCACCAACGTCTCAAACCAGGAGACCTTGTAGTTGTATTAAGTCCAAGGAAAAAGGGGGGTTTTTTATTTTCTTGGACACGATGGAAGATACCTTTCATGTATGTGAAACCAGCCTCTATGAGTGAAGCGGTAATACCGCTTCACTGAGAGGCTCGCAATCGGCAGACGCTGCACCCGGAGAGATGGCGTCCGGAATCGAGTGGAATTAATTTTCACACCACCCCGACATCCGATGGCACTGAGAGGCTCGGAGGGTGACGCCTAATCGTCTCGAAAGCTGCTTGTATCTGGGAACTTCGCGGGATTAATTCCTCCTGAAGTACACGTTCAGTGCACATCGCAGGAGTGACAACTTGAATTTCTACCCTACATGGAATCCTTCACCTCATAGAGGCTGGTTTCACATACATGAAAGGTATCTTCCATCGTGTCCAAGAAAATAACCCCCCCCCCCCCTTTTTCCTTGGACTTAATACAACTACAAGGTCTCCTGGTTTGAGACGCTGGTGAATTTGGATCACCTAACAAAATATTTTCTCTGCCACAAAGGGGTTATTGAGTACTCCCTGGTTGCCTCGTTGTTTGTTTTCTGTCCTGATGAAGACTCGCAGTCCCCAGGTCTAAATTACCGTTTGGGAAAAAGTCGAGTCGAAACGTCGACATTCTTTACATATACACCCTAGACCAGTACCTCTTCAACTTTGTAGGCAGTGCAAGACTGTAAATATTGTTATGAGAACCCTACAATGTTGTTGTTCACAAATTCAAATGAACTGACATTTGTTGGCTAGGTGCCCAATACTGTTATTGCGTGAAGTACCGGATTCAGTATTGATTGTTTAAATTATAAATTTGTTTCTTATTTACCACTGTGCCAATTCCTTTCACCTCACTTATTCACCCCTTTGAAATCACACTTTCTATTTGCACTCCCCCCTTGGGGCAACCTGTATGTTTTTATTGACAATATTGACCAAATTGTGTAAAAAATCTGAAAAATTAAATAACATATATTTTTCCTAAAATACCGTGGTGTAAATAGTTTTGTCGTAAAGATTCAGTCCTCTACAGATAGCAGACTAACTGAAGGTGCTATCATCTTGAATAATCTCTTGCTTATGACTTGATCAGTGTACAAAAATCTATAGGTCTAGGACCATTGTTTGTTTGTATTATTAGATACCCAGGTCCATAACCTTAGGGTCACCCCATTCTTGTACAGATTACAGGGGTGGCTAAAAGCAACCTCCTTCAGACCTGAGGTGCATATGAAAGTGTTGGATATGGCTTTCCACGGTGAGTCCTTGTTCGGAAAGCACATTAATGAGGCACTACTGGCGATTAAGAATGTCACGGACACTGCAAAGTCATTAGACGCTTTACAATATAGAAAGGTGCCCTTTAGAGGTGCTAGGGGACGAAGATTTGCCCCTTACAAGGGAGGGTACCAGAGGGCTCAACAGTATCAGCAATACCAGCAATCCTACAGTGCTCCATCTTACTGTCGCTCATCTACAACTGGCTTCACGAATGCCTCAACAAGGTTGACTCAAGCAGGAAGCAATGATCACACCAGGGTACCAGATTCCTTCCCCTTCCAACCTGTGGGTGCAAAGATTTCCAGCTATGTTTACCATTGTCGTGAAATAACATATGTTTGGGTTCTGGACCTTGTCACTAACGGTAACACTCTGGAATTCATTCAGCACTTGCCGTCTACTCCACCCAAAGGTGTCCCCAAACCCCCCCACCCCCTGGATTCATTTGTTATACAGAGTCTTTTGTCATGCTCGCCAAAGGAGCAATAGAGGAAGTAACTATGCAGCAAAAGGGAAAATGTTTTTATTCTTGTTTTTTCCTAACAAAAAAGAAATCGGGAGAATGGGAACCAATACTGGGCCTGAGGAATCTCAACAAGTTTCTCAAAAAACAGACCTTCAGGATGGTGATGCTTTCCGATCTCCTAGGCTACCTAAACGACGGAGACTTCATGACATCACTTGACATGGAAGATGCATATTCTCACATCCCAATCCATCCAAAACATCGGAAATTCTTAAGATTCACGGTGGCTGGTACCTACTACCAATACAAAGTACTTCCGTTTGGTCTCAAATGGCACCAAGGATCTTCACCAAATGCCTCTCACCCATAGCAGCAGCTCTGAGGTGTTAAGGACTCCTGTATCTCGACGACTGGCTGCTCAAAGCACCACCAGCACAAGCCAGTCAAGCTACAAACATCTGCCTTACCATGTTCAAGACCCTCGGGCTCACTTAAACCAAGAGAAATCTTCACTCCATCCAAGTAAAATCATATCCTTCCTGGGAGCGTCCATTGATACCATTCAACGCGGAGCCTTCCTATCTCACGAAAGACAAACGTTTGCAAAGACTTGCGTGGAGCATATCAAGAAAAAAGTCTGTTTATGTGCGAATGTACAAGTCACTTCTGGGGATGTTTTCTTCAGCAATAGATCTGGTGCCACTGGCCAGACTAAGATTGCACCCTCTTCAAGAGGAGTTACAAAGGCAATGGCAATAGGCTTCCGGATCCTTCGAGGATGTAATACAGATCACAGCACGAATGTTAGGGGCACTGCAATGGTGTTTTTATGCACTAAATCTTGTG
Organism: Lissotriton vulgaris; assembly: GCF_964263255.1. Taxonomy (NCBI): domain Eukaryota; kingdom Metazoa; phylum Chordata; class Amphibia; order Caudata; family Salamandridae; genus Lissotriton; species Lissotriton vulgaris. Next base: position 84,793,138 of record NC_141694.1, read on the forward strand.
AATGGCGTTACTTTCCTCCAAACTACCCCAGGCTTCTCACTGACAACGGATGCCTCCATGGACTGTTGGGGAGGACACCTGCAGGAGTTAGATTCAGGGCAGGTGGTCCTTTGTGCAGAAGCTTCATCACATCAACAGGCTAGAGCTTAATGCCAACTTCCTATCTCTTCAGGGTTTCTTATCGAGGATAGCAGGCTCCTCTGTGCTGGTTCCTACGGATAATATTACCAGCATGAATTACGCCAACCAAGGAGGACCCAAATCCATAATGCTATCTCAGGAGGCGCAGGAGCTATGGGATTGGACGACGCAACATGGGATCTCACTAAAGGCTGAGCATGTCAGAGGTCTGCACAATACTCTGGCAGACACGTTAAGCAGATCACAGAACAATTGTCACGAGTGGGAGCTGGAGCAATCCCAACTCGACAAGGTGTTTCAAAGGTGGGGAAAACCAGTGTTCGACCTCTTGGCAACGACGGAGAATGCAAAAAGCCAGTATTATGCTAGCAGATTCTCTCTACCAGGATTGAGCGGAAATGTCCTTTTAATGCGATGGTCCTGGATATATGCTTACGCTTTCCCCTTATCCCGTTAATTCTCAGGGTACTTTTAAACATCATATCTCTCCGCATCTTCACGAGCTGCACTGGCTTCCAGTGACAAGCAGAATAAAATTCAAGGCGCTCACCCTAGCTTACAGAGCACAAAAAGGGACTTGTCCCAATTATCTGAAACTTCGACTCCCCCGCTACCATCAAGAGAGACACCTGAGATCAAACTTGCAGACCCTACTGGCTGTACCTCGAGCGAGAAGAGCGAGACTCGGAGGCAGATCTTTCTCGGTAGGCACTGCGAAGCTTTGGAACTCCCTCCCCCCTGCCATCCAATCTGCCCCGTCAGAAGCCATCTTTAGGAAACTCCTAAAGACTTGGCTCTTTGGACAGAAAGCCTAGTACCTCTCCCTGCATCCCTCTCTGCTGCTGCGGTTTCTTTTCAGCGCCGGGACACCTCCTCGCGAGGTAGCTGTTCGCGCTATACAAGAATCAGTATTATTATTATTATTACTAACAGAGATCAAGACAGAAGGCTGTCATCTGATCCTGATAAAGCCACGATGGCCCAGGCAGTACTGGTCCTCAAAGCTATTTTTGCTGTCTGAGTAGAAGCCCATACACCTTCAGCCATCCCCATCTCTGCTGACGAGAGAGAGGGGTCAAGTCAATCATCCAGACCCATAATCTCTTCATTTGCAAACATAGCTTCTGAGTTCATAGAATTCAAGGACTTGGATATCCCGCAGGACTGCAGGGAGGTTATTGCTAAATCCAGAGTGGATAGTACTAACAAGACATAACATCTAAAGTGGAATCGATTCTGTTTCTAGTGCCAACAAAACAATCTTCACCCGCTCCAAGTGTCTCCTGAGCAGATTTTGCCATATCTCCTCTCTTTGGCAAAGTCAGTACTCACTTTCTCTTTAGTGAAGGTTCACCTGGCTGCAATTTCTCAGTACAGGAAGGCTCTTCAAGTTCTTTCTCTCTGTGCCTGTAGTCTTATAAAACAATTCATGAGGTGCATTTCCCTACGGTGTGTGCACCTCCTCCTGAATGGAGGCTTAACTTAGTCCTTGCACAGTTAATGAGGTAGCCGTTTGAACCTATTCACAAAGTAGAGCTCAAGTTTTTCTCCCTAGAAGGTGTCCCTCCTTCTGGTTCTCACTTCTGCAAGGAGGGTTAGCGAGATATTAATATGATTATTATCAAATTAGTTTTGTAACACGCACAGCTACCCGAAAAGGGTTTCCTGGTGCCTAGCACACAAATTGCTAGAAAAGGAGCAGTCAAGAACCATTTGCTACTAAAAGAGCCAAGTTTTAAAATTTCTTCGAAAGCTAAGATAGGACGGGTCATTCTACAAGGACACCGGAATAGCAATTCCAGATTTTGGGGCCAAGACAAGAAAAGGAACTGCTTCCCAAATTTTGCAAGTTTAAATTTGGGAATCACGAAGTCTCTGTGGGCTGTAGAGCGCAGGGGACGAGAAGGAATGTAACGATGGATGAGCTCTTGCAGATACGCGGGTGCCACACCTTGTTTGATTTTAAAGATGCAACACAGGGTTTTAAATTTAATTCTTTGGTCAATTTGAAGCCACTGAAGGTCACGTAAATACGGCGAGATGGAAGCCTGTCTAGGAACTTGACAAAGAAGGCGTACTGCAGAGTTCTGAACTACCTGTAGCTTTCTCAGTACCATTTGGCAGCTACCGAGATAGAGAACATTGCCGTAATCGAGGCGAGACGTGATGAGTGCCTGGACTACCGTGCGTTGGGTTGAGGCAGGAAGCATCCAAATGATCTTACGAAGCCACCTCAAGATCGTGAAACAGATGGCAGAAACACTCGCCACCTGTTGTCTCATAGAGAGACTATCATCAATAATGATGCCCAGATTACGGACATGGGTGACAGGTAGGGGAAATTAACCCATTTCCTGAGGCCAATGGTGAGGGCCCCATAGGTCCTTGTGCTTGCCCAGGATAAGGACCTCAGTCTTCTCCCCATTTAACTTAAAAAAGTTAAGGCACGTCCACTCTGTCACTTGCCCTAGTCCGCACTGAAGGGCAGATGACGTAGCGTCTTTAGTGGTGGAAAGCCAGAAGACAATCTGCGTATCATCCGCATACGAATATAGGGAAAGACCCGCCTCTTCCACAATCTCTGCCAGAGGTGTGACAGATGTTGAAGAGCAGGGGGCTTAAAATGGATCCCTGTGGGACTCCATGTGCTGATACGCAGATCTTAGATGATGCCTTAGCAGAAAAGACTTGAAAAGTGCGACCCTCAAGGAATGAAGCAAACCAGGATAGGGCAGTGCCGTCCAACCCAAGAGACCTAAGGGCGTTAAGCAAGATGCTATGTGACACAGTGTCTAATGCGGCACTCAAATCTAAAAGAATGAGTGCCGCAGTTTCCCCTTGATCTAAATGCTGGCGCAGTTTGTCAGTTACCCCAAGCAGAGCGGTTTCAGTTGAAAAGTTGGATCTGAACCCGGATTGTGAATAATGAAGAAAGCCAACTTTATCTATGTGTTGTCAGTTGAGTATTGATATGTTTCTCCAAAATTTTGTAGAAAGCCAGAAGCAGAGATATAGGTCTAAAGTTAGATAGTACAGAAGGTTCTCTTCCAGGGGATCCTCATCAAAGTCATAAGCACTGAATATTCCCGCCCATGTGCGGGACCCCGGAAACAATATAAAAATATATATGTAAAACACACATATATCTTGCTCCACATATATGTATGTACATATATTATTTTTCTCACACCAATGCAGCCCCATAACTGAGGCTAAAACAATGTAAACACATATACATGCACTGCAATTATTTTGGAAGCAAAAGGAAAGAATATACATTAGGTCAAATAACCTTTGAACTTTGTGTTTTAATGAGTAGATCACTCATAAATCCTGAAAATTGCTTGTAAATAGACATTGTTAGCCCTCAGGCTGCATTGTAAAAACAATAGCATAGAAAATGAAACCATTTTCTACAAAAAACTGGCACCGTGCCTTTAAGGCAGCCATGACCCCAGGCTTCCCATCATGCCTCAGGGGTGACAGGTCAGTTGTTCTTTCCGGCTCCTTCAGTCAGGACCCTGGTGAAACAGCTTCCTTTGTTTTTGGCTTTTTGTCAAAAATATTGTTACCAACAATTTTTTGCTTTCACTCGTCGTCTTTTAGACATAGGGTGTTACTGAAACCTTTTTTAGGCTTAAAAAAGGTAATTTTTCTGTCAGAAATGCCTTCCCTCTTTGACAAAGGCCCTTCATGTGGAAGGAAGATGGCCAAGACTGACACTCATTCAGTGTGTATCCTGTGCCTACCAGAATCTCATTCCTCTAAAACCTGTGATCACTGCCAGGTTTTAACATCTAGAACTCTGAGTTCGAGTTTATGGGCTTTCTGAGAGAGGAAGATCTCCCAAGAAGCAGAAAAGTCGGAAGGCGCGGTCGACGTCGAAAGAAGCCCCGACTGGTTCACATTCGGCGTCGGGATCGGTGTTGGAGAAGCAGTCGACGGCGACGAAGATGTCTTCAGCGTCTACATCTAAGGTACCTCCGCTACAGACAGCGTCGAGGGATAGGTCACCGTCGAAGCAGAAGAGCTCGACGGCGAGCCACCTGACGTCGAAGCAGCATCGTCATGCTGTGACGTTGAGGCATTCTCCGTCGACGCCTGGCCATCGGTGTTCGGCGTCGAGACGTCCTCCGTCAACGACTAGTCATGGTCGTTCGGCGTCGAGGGAGCCTCTGTCGACACATCATCGGTCGACGTCGAAGCAGCCCACATCGACGCCCGATCAAGAGCGTTCGACGTCGAAGCGGCATTCGGATTCGAGGCACGCCCACTCGCCGACAAAACACCGGCGATCGGCGTCGAAACAGTCTCCGTCGACGTCGAGCAGACAACCTTCAACGGCGAGATGCTCCACACCGAAGGACAGTCATCGCCACCCGAGGTAGACGTTGGAGAAATTACGGTCGACGTCGAGAGAGCGTCTACCTGCTCGGCGTCGATACAGCCACCGTCGATGGATCAGCGAAGATCCAGGGAACGGAGCGTTTCGCAGCCAGAGAACATTTCTCCTGCAAGGTCACAGGAGAGGTCACCTTTGAAGCAGGTGATTCAGGAGAAAGAGAGTGAATCATTGGGCCAAGCTCACGTCCTAGGACCTCAGCTGGGTTCTCCAGGTTCAGCATCAGCTGCGGAGGTGGAACAATCTCCAGTACAGGATCCTCCTGCCAGGAGAAGGAGGGTTGCAGAAGAGAGATCTCGGTCGAGGTCTTCCTCTAGATCTCTAGTGAGCCTGTCCTCATCATCTCGGAGTGGCAGATACTCGGATGGACAAAACAGCGATTCGGATAGGGAGAGGTCCAATTCCCCTGCAAGGTCGCAACAGGATCAAACGGATCAGCCTCCACGGTCACGTTCACCAGTGAAGGATCCCATCCACAAATCTCCTACTATTCGTCTTTCCCCAAGGTGGAATAGACCTCTTCACCACTGGGCCAAGGACAAGGAGACGGCAGATCGGCTAAGACGGTATCGAGACCAGGCTCTCCCCCGCAAGGAACGGTCTCGTTCTAGGCACTCAAGTAAGAGAAAATCTCGTCACAGAGAGCGATCTCGTTCTAGAGCGTGCTCAAGTAGAAGATCTAGGTCCAGGAGGACCCGTAGCTCTTCAAGTTCTTCGAGGACCCGATCTCACAGGGAGTACTCTCCGACCCTAACAAGCAGTCCACGCTCGAGAATATCTCCAACTGAAGATATTTTCTCGTTCCAAGACATCTTAGGCAGGGGAGCCCTGAAGCTGGGAGTGCCTATGACAGCTCCTCAGATCAAGACGACAGTCATATTTGAAACCCTACAACACAGAACGGCACCCAAACCTTTGTTGCCGTTGGTCCCGGGTATAATGGAACCAGTGAATGAAGTCTTCCTCACTCCGGCAATGGTGAAGTCCGTTCCAGCGAGGATTCTCAAGAAGTATCGTCCTCGGGATGAGGATCCTCTGTTCCTCAAATCTGATCCCCCGCCAGATTCAGTAATCATTGCGGCGGCTGGGAAATCCAATGCGGTAGCTTCCTCATCCACGGTACCGCCGGATAAGGACAGCAAGGTGCAAGACTCATGGGGGAGAAGAGTTTGTAACACCTCAGCTTCTTTTCTCAAAGTCTCCAATGCGGAAGCGCTGCTCGGCAGGTATGATAGAGCTCTGTGGGACTCACTTCAGAGGTTTTCTGCAAAACTTCCTCAGGAAGATAGAAAGGACTTTAAAGAGGTTCTGATGGAGGGCGGTCAAGTCTCCAATCAGATTATAGGAGCGGCGGCAGATGGGGCAACGCTGGTTGCGCATGGCTATGTGCATGGAATCACAGCGAGGAGATCCTCATGGTTACACCTCACAGCATTGAAACCAGAGGCTCAAGCCAGAATCCTAAATCTTCCTTTTTCAGGCACGTCTCTCTTTGGAGCGAGTGCTGATGAGGAGATGCAACGGATGAAGACCGAGTTAGATACCCTCAAAGCCGTGGGGCTTGAGAAGAAAAAGGAATTCCGGAAGAAGTTCCGTTCGGACAATAAGAGCTCTTCGAAGCAGAGGGTTCAAACCCCTCACTGGCATAAAGGCCAGAACCAGCAAGGCCAACAAAAGTCGCAATACAAAGGCAAGCTCAATTCCAAAGGAAATGGAAATCAGCGCCAGGGCAACAACTTCAATAAATCTCAGCATAAGCAATGAGTCTTCACTTCCCCCAGCACCGTTGTCCACTCCAGTGGGGGGAAGCATTGCGCATCACAGGGCAGAGTGGCAGGACATTACAAAAGATCAATGGGTGTTGTCTACGCTGCAGAATGGGTACTGTCTTCGTTTCCATCGTCTACCTCCACCCGTTCCTCCGATGTCAACATCAAGCCACCAGCTACAAAGGTTAAAGAAAGAAGTAGCGACACTCCTCGAAAAAGAAGCCATCGAGAGAGTTCCGGTGGCCCAAAGGGGGAAAGGAGTGTACTCGAGGTATTTTCTGGTCAGAAAAAAGGGCCAAAAGGAGGAATACAAGCCCATTCTGGACTTGAGAACACTCAATCTGCATGTACGAAAAGAAAAGTTTCGCATGTTGGCGCTTCACCAAATATATCCACATCTCAGGAAGGGGGATTGGATGTGTTCGATGGACCTTCAAGATGCGTACTTTCATATCCCAATACGGCCCGATCACAGGAGATTCCTTCGATTCCGGGTGGGGAACTCCCACTACCAGTTCAAAGTCCTTCCGTTTGGGTTGAAGTCGGCTCCCAGGGTGTTCACGAAGTGTGTCGCAGTGGTGGCGGCAGCTCTACGCCGCAGGAGAGTCTTTGTATACCCATACTTAGACGATTGGCTGTTGAAAGGTCCAACTCCATGCAATGTAAGGAATCAATTCCAGACATGCATAGAACTTTGTCAGCGTCTAGGCCTGCATGTCAACTACAGCAAGTCTGTCTCTCAACCCACTCAGAAGATCCACTTCGTAGGAGCTCTGCTGGACTCCGAAGTAGGAAAAGTGTTTCCTTCGGAGGAGAGACCGTTTTCGATAGCGCTCAAGTGCCAGCAAATTCTTCGCCACAGGTCTCATAGTGCGGAAGATAGCCTCACTCTTAGGGTCGATGGCTTCCTGCATCTTCCTAGTACTGAGTGCCAGACTTCAGATGCGTCCTCTTCAGCAGGATCTGAAGGACAAATGGGACCAGCATTCAGATCGATGGGACGATCATATCACTTTGTCGGAGGTAGCTCAATCCTCCCTCCAGTGGTGGACAAAGAGACAGAACATGCAGGTGGGAGTTCTCTTCCATCAACCTCCTCCTGCTCAAACGATCATTACAGACGCATCGTTGCAAGGCTGGGGGGCGCACATGGGTCCTCTACAAGTGCAGGGTCTGTGGTCTTCCAAAGAAAGCACTTATCACATCAACTTGCTGGAATTGAGAGCGGTCCACCTGGCTCTCAAAGCGTTCCTTCCCTCGCTTCAGAAGGAAATGGTTCTAGTACAGACGGACAACACCACCGCGATGTACTATTTGAACAAGCAGGGAGGAACACGCTCAAGGACTCTGTCTCTGGAAGCTCAGCGCATCTGGCATTGGCTTCTGGCTCGCAAGTTGTCAAGCAGTCCACCTCCCGGGAGAGCAGAACGTGAGGGCGGACTCTCTAAGTCGGCACTTCGAAGACAAAGAAGACTGGGTTCTCAACGACGAAGTGCTAGAAGACATTTTCCAGTCATGGGGTCGTCCTTCCATAGATCTCTTCGCGGACGACGTAAACAGCAAATGCCCAAGCTTCACCTCCAGGTTCTATCGACCAGGAACAAGAGGGAATGCTCTTTTAATCGACTGGTCAGGGCAATATGTGTACGCCTTTCCACCTCTTCCTCTAATCCCGAAGGTGGTGAGCAAGCTGAACCACTCGTGCACAACAATGATTCTGATTGCCCCCCACTGGCCGAGGCAATGGTGGTACACGGACCTACTTCACCTGTCAGTGTCTCCTCACAAGAGGCTTCCATGCAGGCCGGACCTGTTATCGAAGATGAACGGAGGATTCACCATACCAACATTCCGTCACTGAACTTGGCAGCATGGCTCCTGAGGTCATTCAGTACGGCCATCTAGGACTGCCACAGGACTGCATGTCCATTCTGAGAGAAGCACGACGTCCTTCCACAAGACATTCTTATGCATGCAAGTGGAAGAGGTTCTATATGTGGTGCATTCAGAATGGTCACAATCCGGTGAAGAGTCAGGAAGAAGCAGTTCTTCTATACTTGTTGTACCTAACTAAAGCAGGTTTGAAGTTTAACTCCATTAAGGTGCATTTAGCCGCTATAACAGCTTATAGGCGATCACCTTCACAGACTTCTTTTTTCCAGCTTCCAGCAGTAAAAGATTTCCTGCAGGGTATAAAAAAGGTGTACCCTCCTGTACGGCCTCCTTCTCCGCCCTGGGAGCTGAACCTAGTACTATCAAAATTGATGGGCCCACCTTTTGAGCCCATTCATAAAGCTACTTTACAGCATATTTCCTGGAAAGCGGCTTTTTTGGTAGCGATTACGTCAGCCCGTACGGTGAGCGAAATTCAGGCCCTCTGTACTAAAGAACCGTATACAGTGTTTCATTTAAACAGAGTGGTGCTCAGAACGCACCCTTCTTTCCTGCCGAAAGTGGTATCAGATTTTCATGTCAATCAGTCTATCTCTTTACCCACTTTCTTTCCTAATCCCTCTACTCCAGCTGAGAGGGCGTTACACTCTTTGGACCTGAAAAGGGTTTTAAAGTTCTATCTGGACAGGTCCAAGTCTATTCGACATTCTGATCAATTGTTTGTTAACTACGGATCGATCAGAACTGGTCATGCAGCGTCGAAACGTTCCATTTCCAGGTGGATCGTTTCGTGTATCAAGCTTGCTTACCAATTGGCGCAGAAACCTCTGGGGGGTACTCCTAAAGCGCATTCCACTAGAGGTAGAGCGGCCACGGCGGCTTACCTGAATGATGTGCCAGTGTCTGAGATTTGTAAAGCGGCAACCTGGAGGTCTGTCCATTTACCAGACATTACTGTCTAGATTCTGACACGAGAGCAGATACCCAGGTGGGCCAGGCCTCCCTGAGGAATCTGTTTAACAGCTGAGTATTTGGCTGTTATGATTTGGTCGGGTCATGTACTTCTCATTTACCTGCAGGTGGTTGATGGGCTTGCTATTCTATTCAGTGCTTATGACTATTGATGAGGATCCCCTGGAAGAGAAGAATAAGTTACTTACTTGTTATCCTAGTTCTCTTCCAGGGGTATCCTCATCAAAGTCATAAGCAACCCACCCGCCTCCCCAGGTAAATGAGATTTGGTACTATTTCAATCTTGTGGTTGAGCCCTGTCTTCAGGGTTAGGCAAAGAACAACTGACCTAACTGTCACCCCTGAGGCATGATGGGAAGCCTGGGGTCATGGCTGCCTTAAAGGCACGGTGCCAGTTTTTTGTTGAAAATGGTTTCATTTTCTATGCTATTGTTTTTACAATGCAGCCTGAGGGCTAACAATGTCTATTTACAAGCAATTTTCAGGATTTAGGAGTGATCTACTCATTAAAACACAAAGTTCAAAGGTTATTTGACCTAATGTGTTTTCTTTCCTTTTGCTTCCTAAATAATTGCAGTGCATGTATATGTGTTTACATTGTTTTAGCCTCAGTTATGGGGCTGCATTGGTGTGAGAAAAATAATATATGTACATACATATATGTGGAGCGAGATATGTGTTTTTTACATATATATTTTTATATTGTTTCCGGGGTCCCGCACATGGGCGGGAATATTCAGTGCTTATGACTTTGATGAGGATACCCCTGGAAGAGAACTAGGATTACAGGTAAGTAACTTATCCATCTGCTCCTGCCTTTTTCAACAAAGGGATGACCATGGCTCGCTTCCACTCAGGGGTTACCAAGGCCTCCTGCATAGAGGCATTAAGAAGATCGATAAGGACGCCTTTAGATGTGGCCGAGAGCTGACAAAGGATCTTAATAGGCAAAGGATCAAGAGGAGACCCAGATTTAATACTGTTTAAACAATTTTGGAAAGACGCCTCTTCAATTGGGTGCCAGGAAGAAATCTTGGCTATCTGGTCACAATTACTGTGATATGTAGGGTCAAATGCAGAAGCCATACTACACAAGGAAGGGGAAGGAACAGAGAGTGACTTGTAAATAAGTTCAACCTTCTGAATAAAGAAGTCAGCAATGTTACTTTGATTTTTCATCAAGGACAGGAGGAGGAGGGATGGCATCATAGCCAGCTTACTTCTTCACTACCGAAAATAGAGCCCGAGGTCGATTAGATGCCTTAGTTATTGTGTTAGCAACGTAAAAAATGCGTGCCTCTTTACACGCTCAATGATAACTTTTAAGAGCAGCTTTGTAAACATCTTTACAAGTTAGAGTATGATCTCCTCCATCTTCTTTCTAGTGCTTTACATTTAGGCTTAATAACTTTAAGATTGTTTGTAAACCATGGGGCAGGGGGGTGATGAGTAAAGCTGCGTTTGGGTACAGGGGGCAGACAGATGTCAATGTCATTGGTTAGCCAGTCCGAGACAGCAGTATTTAATGAAAGCAAAGGTAAAGTGACATCAGGTATGCTAGTAGACCGAATAGTATTAAAAGACTCCATATTCAACTTGCCCTAAGATCTGAGACTACCTGAGCTAGTAGGAGGGGCCACTACCCTAGATGTGGAAGGCTGCAGGTTGGATGGAATTATGAAATGGTCGGACCAGCCTAACCGAAGAGCAGGAGTACTACAGTCATAGCAAAGATTGGACAAAATTGGATCCAGAAGGTGTCCCGCCTTATGAGTAGGGCCCTGATTGCATAACCGTAAGCTTAGAGCCTCCAAATTAGATAAAGTGCGGCAGATGTTATTCTGATTATCTTCTAGGTGAAGGTTCAGGTCACCTAGAATTTTAAAATTTGCTGCCTTTAAAATGAAGGGAGAGATAAGGTCAGGGAAAGTGGAGACCCAGGGGCCGGGCTTCCCCGGAGGGCGATAAATTAAAAGCCCGAACAAGGTCCGCTGAGGGGATACAGAGTTTAAACAAAGCCGCTTCACACTCTGTGATGGAAATAGCTTCAAATTTACAGAAAAAATAGTAGATTTATAAATTATAGCCTTTGCCTGTGTCTCGATTTTTCCTGGCAATGACATATCCAGGAGGAAGAGCAGTGTCCATGTCGGGGCCCGAACTGGCATGAAGCCATGTTTCGGTCAGAAAGAGTGCATCTGGATGTTCAGTACTAAGAAGGTCAAAAATATGCTGCTTATTTTTAGCCAGAGGACAACAGTTAAGGCTTAAAAAGTAAAAATTCTGGCGACATGCAATTTTGGCAGAGGTGGTGCTGTGACAGACCTGAAGGCCAGTTTTGGGAATGGTGTTTATAAGATGCATAGGACTCAATGTAAAATTGCATTGAATGCAAGTAAAGCTGCGATAAGGAGGAGTACATACGGCGCATTTAGGAGAAATATGTTTACTAAGTCTGTGAAGTTGCGCAGCTGAGTATGTAATTCTCTTACTTCCAGTGATAGCATTTTTGCCATAATATCTGCCCGCTGGGTGCGTCAGGGTGCGGACGGGCGCAGTCGGACTTGCCAATGGCACGCCCGCTGCGGGAGTGCTCTATACGCTTGTATCTGTCCACTAAAATAGTCAAGGACCATAGAGTGCGGCTAGAATGTCGCTCGAAATAATACCAGCGAAAGGTGTCTGTGCGGCTAGAGAGACTGAAAGTCCGGGGCGGCCATACCATAGAGTATGGGATCATGCAGAGCCAGGCAAACAACTACTACAGGTACAAATTTTAAACGATTTTAAAACAAGAGCATTGCAAATGAAATACAACAAAAAAGTATATATAGAACTAAGTTCTATGAGAATCAAAGTTTTAGTGTGCAAGTATGCGAAAATGCGGTTCTTTTTAAAAGAGAAAAACACAAAACTACAGTTAAAATTAGCGTTTGACAAGCATTTAGTGAAAAATGTAACTGACACTCGGAAGCTTTCACAACCAAGGAACCTTTTCTGCATTTCACTGACCACTATGTAGCTCTGCAGACGAACCCAACTTATATCCCAAAAGTCCTGACACAGTTTCACCTCAAGGAACCAGTGATACTTCAGTCTTTTTTTCCCAAACCCATCTAGTCATGCAGAACAGGCTTTACACACGTTGGATGTTAAGAGTAGCTTAAAATTCTATCTGCATAAAACAAAAGACATAAGAAAGATGGATCAGCTGCTAGTGGCCTATGGACAAAGAAGAGGGGGAACAGCAGTAACTAAGGCCACTGTTGCCAGGTGGGTCTCTTCTGCTATCCATTCTGCCATGATAAGGCTAACAAGCCTTTAGCAACAAGGACTAAAGCACACTCCTCCAGGGCAGTTTCTACGTCAGCAGTTACTCCAGTATTGGAGCTCTCATAGTTTCACATACCTGAAGCATTCCCCGTCGTCGAGACGGGAGTCTGCGGTATATAAAAAGCAATGCTTGGCAGTATAGCCTACTGAAAAGAGGTCTAGGCCCATGTCCATTTTGCAACCCATAACCTTTGTTTTGTAAAAAAGGACCAAACTTTTCCCTTAGCCAATCAGAGCTCCTCACCCTCTAGAACACTCCTGAGAGAGCCTTTTGCTCCATAGATTTTCTACCGGCACGTTGTGCTAGGGAGTCTCCTTTGAGCTCTGCTCAAACTGTAGCTATTCAGCTTTTCAGGAACTTTATTTATTTCTATTTTCTCTTGGATTTGAGAATATTGTGACCTGTTCTCAACTACATTCTGTAGTTGAGCGCCATGAAACCGTTGGTGAACGTGCGCGGTACAAATATTTTTAACGTAACGTTTAACGCATGTCTGGGAAAGAGAAGAGGGGTCTATTTAGAGCCTGTGCTACCTGCTCTAAGAAGAGACTACACTGATGACCCACATAAAGCCTGCATTTATTGTCTTAATCCGGACCACCAAGCCAAGGACTGCAAGGTATGTTGCACTTTCTCTAGCAAGACTCTTCAAGATCGTGAGGGACGCCTTTTAATTTGGCTTCAGAAAATGAAGGCCAGAAAGGAGGTGATCTCTAGTGAGTGATCAGGAATCCTCCTCTACATCTAGGAGATCTCAAAAAAGATCAAGATCTCCTCAGGCTCACTCCTCAGGGGAACGTCCTGAAAAGGCCCTAAAAAAGACCACTCATGGGTCTTCAGGGCGTAGTCCTTCAAAATCTCCTCAGCCAATAGAAAAGGAGAGCAAAGGACACACTTCTGGAGAGAAAGTTTCAACGAGAGCCTCTTCTGAGCCTTCAAAGTCCCGTCTTCTGGTCAAGGAATCCTTCAAGAAACCATCTTCTAGTACTCCTGAGGAGAAGAGCAAAAAATCTACATCGCCCGTCGACGAGGAAATCATAGTCTAGGGTGACGAAGACAGAGGTACAGAAATTTCCATTGTCGGTTCTGGTGTCGACTATGTCGGGGTCGACTATGTCGGGGTCGACTATGTCAGCGTCGACGCCGGTAACATCGATGAAGACGATGGCAGTGATGATGACGACCATGTCGACGACGTGATCGTTGTCGACGGTGAGGACGACGGGGTCGTTGACAGTAGCGTCTATGACGGTTACTATGTCGTCGGCGAGGAATGGTTCTGGTTCAGTGTCGATGACCTGGACGATTGGTGGATAAAGGCACCTTCGGAGAAGGCGGCTCAAACTTCAACTTTGGCATGCATGCAGTTGTTTGCAGATCTGGGTTTGACTTTAAATGCAGAAAAATAGTCTCTTCAACCGTCCAGAAGGATCACGTTTTTAGGTGCAATCCTAGACACTTCATAAAACAAGGCATTCCCAACAACAGAAAGACAATTGGGATTTGTATCTCTAGACAAAGAGTTCAGGAGAAAAAAGTATCTTTCAGTCCGAAAGTACAAATCGCTTCTGGAGACAATGTCTTTGTGCATATCACTCATCTCCCTTTGTCGATTGCGAATGCGTCCATTGCAAGAGGTTTTAGATCTTCAGTGGTGCCAAGCAAAGGGATCCTTCGAGGACAAAATCAATGTCACGCAACTGATGTTGCAGGCGGTAACATGGTGGACTCACAGAAGTAACATCTCGGTGGGTCTTTCCTTCCTTACCGAACCAGCCCGATTAGTGTTTACCACAGATGCATCTCTGGAAGGATGGGGAGCAGTCCTCCAGGATTTACAGGTCAGCTGCCGATGGAAGCAGCAAGAGCAGTCACTTCACATAAACCTATTGGAATCGAGGACAATAGATTTGGCACGGTTAGCCTTCCTACCAAGAGCCGAAGGAAGATCGGTGTTAGTGCGGACAGACAGCACGACCGCGATGCACTATATAAACAAGCAGGGGGGGGCACAAGGTCACTGTCGAGAGAAGCTCAGAAGATATGGAAATGGGCTATAAGTCACAAAGTAACTCTAAAAGCCGTACGTCTTCCAGGGGATGAAAACACGACAGCGGACACTCTCAGCAGGCAGAAGACGACCTGTCACGAGTGGGAACTCAACCAGGACATACTACTGGAGATCTTTGGCAAATGGTGAATGCAGACAGTGGATCTATTTGCCACAGCCCAGAACAAGAAATGCCCATTCTTTGCAAGCTGGCATCACCAACGGGGGATCGTGGGGGAATGCGTTTTCAATGGCATGGTAAGGTGTCTATGCCTATGCTTTTCCGCCGATTCCCCTTCTGCGGCGAGTGCTCACAAAGATGAAGAAGGAACCATGCAGGATAATACTGATAGCCCCTTGGTAGCCCAGGCAGCACTGGTTCACAAAACTGCTTCTTTTATCAGAAACAGAACCAATACGTCTACGGGCAATACCAGCACTGTTGACGATGGCTAAGGGACAGGTGCGGCATCCAGACCCGACATCTCTGCAATTAGCGGCCTGGCTCCTGAATACCCTGAATTTCATCAATTAAACATTCCAGCAGAATGCAGAAAAATCCTGGCAAAATCAAGGGCTGAGAGCACTAATAAAACATATAAAATGAATTGGAAAAAATTCTGCTTCTGGTGTCAAGAGAACGACCTACATCCTCTGCAGAGGCACATCAGATCATCCCATATTTACTAAGACTGGCTAAGTCAGGATTGGCCCATGCCTCTATTAAAATGCATCTAGCGGCGATGTCTAGATACACGAGAAGCTCATCGGGTCCATCTCTGTGGTCAGAAAGGATTGTAAAACAATTCATGAAGGGTTTGTTTAGAGTTAACCCACCTATCAGGCCTCCACCTCCACTATTGCAACTGAACATTGTTTTATCACAGCTGATGAAACCACCATTTGAGCCAATTCATAGAACTGATCTAAAATTCCTATCCTGGAAGGTGGCTCTATTAATAGCTCTGACATCAGCCAGGAGAGTGGGAGAGATACAGGCACTTACATCGCAATAACCTTTTCTGCAATCCAGAGAGGACAGGATGGTGCTCAGAACAAATCTAAAATTTATACCAAATGTACCAACGGATTTCCACTTGAATGAGCCATTGATCCTTAAAAGATTCTTCCCACAACCATCTACTGCTGCAGAGAGAACTCTCCATACGCTGGATGTTCAAAGCTGTCTGAAATTTTACTTGCAAAGAACAAAATGTTTCAGGAAATCTACACAGTTATTCGTGGCTTTTAGTGCCCCCAGGAAAGGGTTCCCGTTGTCGAAACGGGGAATCGCAAGGTGGATTTCAAACGCCATTCTATACTGTCATCACGTGGCGGGGAAGCCGTTGAATGCACGTGTTCGTGCACATTCAACAAGAACGGTGTCAACCTCTACTGCTCTGTTTTCAGGCGTACCTATCAAGGACATCTGCATGGCAGCTACCTGAAGGAGTACGCATACGCTCACCAGACATTACTGCCTGGACGCTCATGCAAGAGGCGATGTAGCAGTGGGACAAGCTGTACTGAGGAACCTTTTCCAGTAACCGTGAGCCTTCTTTGTCATTCCTCCTTCCTTGGTTGGTAAGATAAGCACATTTTATTGTTGTATAATGTTTGTATATAATTTATGAACAATCTGTCTGGATATTTATACAGCTACTGCTATGGGGGGAAAAGACATGCGTTGCCTATTTGAGAGAAGTAGGTGACAAAACAAAATGTGCTATGGTTTACTGCTCGCTATTCTGATTCAGGTATGTGAATCTATGAAAGCTCCAATACTGGAATAAGAATTCAAGTTACTTACCTGTAACTCTCCAGTATTGGAAGCTTTCATAGATTCACATACACCCACCCTCCTCCCCTGAGAGGCTCACCTCGGATTAGGCACAAAAAGTGTTTATGGCACAAGTGCCCGGAAATCTGAGGGGCAAAAGGTTCTCTCAGGAGTGTTCTAGAGGGTGAGGGTGAGGAGCTCTGATTAGCTAAGGGAAAAGTTTGGTCCTTTTTTACATAACAAAGGTTATGGGTTGCAAAATGGACATGGGCCTAGGCCCCTTTTCAGGAGGCTATACTGCCAAGTATTGCTTTTTATATACCGGAGACTCCCGTCTCGACGGTTGGGAACGATTCAGGTATGTGAATCTATGAAAGCTTCCAATACTGGAGAACTACAGTTACAGGTAAGTAACTTGTTTTCTTATAATCAGTGAGAATGCTTTCCCAGATTGACAGGGTTTTGCTCTCTGGTAGGGGGCGTTGATTTCAGTTTGATTATTCAAATTAGCGCAAAGTAGCGCTTTGATTTGTCTTCCAATCAGAGCAGTACTTAACTAGCTATTGTGCCCATTTGGCCAAGGTGAAGATAGTCCTTCTATTATGCCCAGTGAATTGTAGGTGGGCTGTTGCTTTGCTTTCCGACTAAGATGGATTTTGCTTGTGGTTGATGGCCATTTTCCTTATGCTTTACTACACTGAAGGAAGTTATTTGATGAAAAATTGAGGGAGTGACTAATGTATAATCTACTAAGTTACTTCTGTTTCTAGTGATGTTTTTGTCTTTTGCCTGTAAATTAAGTTACTCTCCTATTTGCTGCTGTTAATGTTAGTGAAGAGTTGTGGCTGAAAGTGGTTCCTATTGCAGTTACTTTTCCTCAACATGGAAATCATGTTTGGAATGGCCCACAGGTTGATGAATTCCACTGTTACTTCTGTTATTAATGGGGAGGTTGCCAGTTTATCAATGCTACTGTTAAGTCAAAAGCATGAGTGGGTGTATGAAAGGTTGTATGGAGTGTGAATGGTTTTATGGATGATGTCATGAGTGATGTCATTTAAGATATCATGAGCATTGTAATATGTGAAGTCAAAAGCAGTGCATTGCGGCGGGCATATGTTATATTTAGTCTAGTGTGAAATCTGGGGCGAACGATAAGGTGCCTGTAACCTTTGAATTGTTCAGTGATATTTGTAAGGTTTTTTAAGTTCTGTATCCTAACTATAATGTCCCTATAATCTTTTTTTTTTTGTGAATTTCGAAGGTTTTTGAATTTTATTTCCTAACTGTAACCTGTAACCTTTTGGAGTGAGTGTGTTACTGCATGCATGAGTGTATCCGTGTTTGTGAGGGGGTGTGTGAGTGTCAGAGTGGCCCTGGGAGTGGCTGCAAAAATGTCTCGCTGGGTGTATGAGGGGGTACATAAGTGTAAGTGGGTCTGTGAGTGGGTGTGAGTGTGTCTGAATGGGTTTGCGAATGCAGTCGTGTGTGTGTGTGTGTCCGTGCATGAGTCTCTCACTGAATGTGTGCGTGCGTGAATGGATATGTGAGTGAGTGGGTGCGTGAGTTTGAGTAGGTGTGAGAATGTCTGAGTGGGTTTCAGTGTCTCCTTGAGTGTCAGTCTGAGTGACTGCATGAGTTTGAGTGGGTATGGAAGTCTAAGTGGGTCTTTGAGTCAAGGCGTGAGTCGTAGTAGATATGAGAGTGAGAGTATGAGTGAATCTGTAAGTGGGTGCATGGGTGTCTGACTAGGTCGTGAGTAGATGTCAGTGTCTCAGTTGTTCTGTGAGTGGGTTCTGCTTGTTTTCTGCCTTTTTTCGGATCACTTCTGACCTCTATGTTGCCTCTTTTTGCTCTTACTGACCTTTTTTTCTCTTCTAGTTTGACCTTTATTTGGCTGCTTTCTGCTTGTCTCTGTCCTTTATTTTGCCTCTTTCTGGTTTTTTCATACCTTCATTTTGCCTCATTGATCTCTTGCCCTGGGCCTGCGGAGAGAGCCTCAATCCCCCTCGGTGCCAGGCTCCAAACTGCTGCCGGAGATGGCATTGCTTTCACATACAGGGTGCTGCTAAAAATGAAACCTGTGTGTGAAAGCAATTAGTCTGTTTCCCTGCTTTCTTGATAACCGGCAGGGGAACAGACAAAATCTCTGCTTCCAGCAAGCAAGAGCATTTTCATAGCTCTAGCTTGCTGAAAGCGGAGTGTTTGCTGTGACTAAACTGCAATGGTCCGAGCTCCTGCCAAGTCGCAGCAAACAGCTATGTCCTTGGGATGGGCACCTCCGGACATAGTAGGAGCCAGCCCTTGGGAGTGATAGTCACCAGGGCCATCTATGCATCAATGAGAGGTGCCATTGCAGTACTTATCCCCAGGGAGGTGGTGGTCACCGGGGCTGCCCCTTATTAATTTGACGCTTAGCTCCGGGGAGGTGGCAGGCCCCCGCATTAATTTTATGTTTAGCCCTGCATTACTTTGTAAACATATGCCCCTGGGTGGTGGCGGTCCCCAGAGCGCTGATGGTGCCGTGTGCGACCCCCAACATACATAAAGATAAGTGCCCTGGGGAGGTAGTGGTTCCAGGAGCTTGCATAAGCTCTAGTGTGCCCCCGGGACCTGGCCCACCCAGGGGTTATTTAAAACAAGCACGGGAGCCTTCACATTTTATTTTTTTACCCTGCAAATTCGCAGAGATTGCAAATTCACAATTGTATTTATGTATTTAAAATGCTTTTAAGCCTTGGCAGGGTCCCAGGGGGGACCCCAAGACCAAGGCTTGGGTGTAACAGTATTTCTATTTTTTTTCCATTGTTAGGCCCTTGGTTTCTTTTCATGCTGTATTTCATCAATGTGTGACAGCAAGCAAATGATGGGCGGAATGCTGACAATGCAAACCTTCTCCCCCAGTCAAAAGATCTGGGTTAAATCCATTGTTCTGTTGCCCACTACGCCACCCCAGTTTGGACCCAGCCATATGCAAATCAGTCTTGACCCTGTGCCCCATTGGAACTGTCCAGACCTAACCGCCAGGCCAGGTCCTCCCTGGACCGGAAACAAGCATCCTGGGACCGGTTTCAGGGTATGTCACCCTTCCTCAGCTAGGCTAGCTTGAATCCAGTGGCACAGTGAGCAAGGGACCCACGTCTGCAGATGTTGAGATCAAGTCCAGTAGTATCTCAAGCGTGCTTGTGATTTTCCATCCTGTTGCCACTTTCAGGTTTTGTAGAACCTCCCTCCAAAAATGTGCGATGGACAAGAAGTTGTCATACTGGGTGTGAGGTAGCTTCTAGATTGTTTAGTGAGACCCCTTCCCCAAATCAGAACAAATTTGCTGATCACTGTTTGCATTTGAGCTGTTGCTCCTCAGGCTGGGGGGTCCACCAGCTGGTGTGTGCACACCAGCTTACGGGACAAGGTGGGGTACAAGCACGAGGAGGCTTCGTTCAGTGGTTAGAAGATGGTGATTCAGTATCTTTCTATATCGAAACACATAGAAAGGGATAATGCGGGCTATGAGCCAGCAGAAAATATTCTGCTGTGGCGGCGCTGGACACCTGAACTCCTACACATCAATGATCATACCGGGAGCCAAGCAATGTTGGCCGAGATGAGCATCTGTGGACATGCTGATGAGTTAAGATGGGCATGAGGAGCTGCTTCTGTGGCCTAGCCTAGCATTGTTGACAGACTTATGGATCTAAGGGGACGCTGGCATATGTGTCGTGAGATTGAGGAGGAGTGCTCCAAGCTATCGAGCTCATAATAGAGATTAAAATCCCAAAGATTTTTTACTGAATGTTGTTGGGGTGAATGCT
This sequence comes from Lissotriton vulgaris, assembly GCF_964263255.1. NCBI lineage: Eukaryota > Metazoa > Chordata > Amphibia > Caudata > Salamandridae > Lissotriton > Lissotriton vulgaris. Next base: position 84,813,291 of record NC_141694.1, read on the forward strand.
TGCGATGGAAGTGGGAAAAATGACATGTTGACTCTATTGATGATCATGCTGTTGTAACTAAATGTAGAAGTCTTGTACTTGCAAAGTGGAGCCTGTACCACAACAAAGTGCGGCATGACTTGGGTTTTTAAAACATCTCCCTGCTCCTGTGAGGAACCAAATATTTTTTCACATCCATTTGGTGGCTCTTGCTGCGGTATTTTAGAGCAGATATCCAAGGTTTATCAGGGTTTTGCAAATTGCAAATGAAGATCCTTGTTTGTGAGCCTCTAATAGGACTCTACATAGAAACCCATGGGTGGCTAAGACTGGCACGTAAACTAATCAAACAATCACCGCCAGGAGGTAAGGGAAGAGGTTATTGGGACTGGGAAGAAATAAACTATTGTACTCTAAAATGTTAGAAATGCCAATAAATATCTATTAAAACCTAAAAGGTGCAAGAGGCTAGCCGTCCCACTGATTGAGCACTACATCTGCTCCTATAAAACTTTCAAATAAATAAATAAACCCCCTCCAAATGCCAAGGGTACAGGTAGATGTTGGGGTTTGAAAGTTACATACTGAATCTGAACTATCTTGTGAGGAACTCGGAAGCAGGAGACTTACTGGTGCGATACCCATAATGCCAGAGTTACACTGCACCCAAAAGAACACAACATCTGCATCTCTGCTAATCCTGATTTTAGAGAAAAACAAGCCCACTCAGTGTAAATGTAATGCTTTCAAAATCTTTGACTGCCCTTAGGATTTTTTCCTAGCTGTTTCTTCCCGTGGTAATGGGCTCCATGCCAGACACTTGTGATTCATTGGAAATGGAGCAGTTGGACTTGTAGTTGTATGTCTCCTCCCTCAGATCCGAGTGCAGGCTGTAAATCAGTAGTGCAGACTTCCTTTTTTCATGCTACCAGTGTGTTGGCATTAGGTGATGGAATCCTGCTTCCGTTCTTGCTGCGCAATGGCTGCTCATCTTTTAGTAATGCACAGACCAGGCCGAATGCAGCTGTACCGTGATCGCATTCAACAGGTTTTTGAATGCTTGCCATTAGTGACGCTTGGCGTGAGTTATGGATTAACTTTTCACGTTGCCTACTTTACTTGCTTGCAACCAGTGTTATACTGTCGCCGATGCCCCTTCTATTCGGCAGCGATATGTCTTTCCAACACGTCGTGTTCAGTCCCGGATTTTAATCAGTTGATGGGTCCCTTAGAGACTCATGACCAGGCTTGTTCTGGGGATAGCCGTATGGCGCGTGCGGCAGCACTTGGAGTATTGGCTGGATGGGATGTCTGTGCGGCTCCGCAGAACGTCCTGCATCAAAGTTTTATTGAATATCATGCAAGTTGCCCAGTTATGCTTTTGGATGCATCTGATTACGAGGAGCACGTTTGTTTCTTCGACTTACTAAATTGAATTGCATCCCTTTTTTCTACCAACGGTTGGGATGATCTTTTGGAGGGAATTGCATTCCTCGGTTCACACATCTTGATGGATTCATCACCTCCTTCATAACTTTATTATCCCGGAGACCGCTCTCCTTCAATAAGCCCTAATAACGATATTGATATATTTTTGTTGTTGTTTTTTTACTTTTGATTTTTTTCCAATTTGTTTTTTCTAACACTTTGAACTCTGCTTGACTTTTGAACTCTGTTTTGGTCCTTTTTCTATGTGTTGGACCTTACCAAAGGGAGGGTGTTATATGGCCCCTAGGGACATTGTCGACATTGCTTAATTAGCATGAGCTTTGCTGCCATTATGCTGCTTTTGCGCACGTTACTACATGATTTTGTTTTTGCAAGACTATGTTTGTTCCTTTCACATGAGAACAGGTTGCTGAACACTATGTGCAAGGTCGATAAACCATGTAAATGTAAATGTAAATGTATTTGAGCTTATATAGCGCACAGCTACCCACAAAGGGTTTCCCGGCGCTTGCTTAGGGAACCCGTCCTGGTATTCCCCTGTGAGATAACCCCGGCAGGGTATACACAAGGTGAAAGCCAGGCATCCCACCGCGAGGGGCCATTGTGGAGATTAAGCAAGCTATTGCCCAGAGTCGCAGAGTGTGAACCCGTGAGTTGAGAAGGCACCGGAGCGAGAATTATCGAGTCCGTGGAATTTTTGAGCCCAAGACCCGCCGAGGCGGGGAATTGAACCTTGGTCCAGGGCCGATCTCAGCTTCCGGGTCTGCCGCCTCTAACCCCTGAGCCACACTTCTCCATGCCCCTTGTTGTTCTGTTCTGGTTAGACCCTAGCACCTAGACATAACATGCTAAACACCGCTGCAATGCTGAAGACTCGTGATTTTATATTACGGGAGGCGTGTTGTTTTAAAACATTTGGAGAAAGCCTTTCCATGAAGAAGAGCTCCGCTGCTCCTATGATGTAAACCTTGCATCCAGGCTTTAAGGTATGGGGTCTGCTGTCAAAGTCCAGAGATCTGCCTTTATATAAATAAACTTCTAGTCAAGGGGAGGGTGGTTAGGTCTAATTGTCCTTTTTCCACTGCCTTTATATAATGACTTCGCCCCTTTGTACTCTTTGGAACTGTAACAATGCTAACTGTTTTGAGTTTATGCATTTTGCTGCTGATAGTGGCTCGTATACTGTATTGTAGAACACGATAGTTAAAATAAACATTTTGAACTATTTCAGTGACTGCCAATTCTTATTGTGGACAAGTACGAGTGAGTGATGGAAAGAGAATTCTTGCTCCCGCGATTCCTGAGAGTTGGGAGTGTTGTGTTCTGGGTTGTGTAATTATTTGTAGCTTCGTGATATTTGGAGGAGAACAAATGAGACACTATAGCTACTCGATTTTGGGTACTAATGTTGTAGGCTGGTACACCCCTATACACTGAGGTCCTGTTCCTGCGCATAGTTTTGTGTAGGTGAAGAATCCCTGCAACACCAAAAAATAGCTTCTTTTGTGAAACTTTAGCCACCAGTGCCGGTGCTGCTCCTGCCATACCTAATTTTGTTCCTGATGACCCTAATGTACCTCTGGGGAACTAGGCACCAGACCCTCATTTAGCTTCAGGTTCCAGACCAGCTTCCATTTGCTTTGGGCTTTTCAGAGATGGGTTAAACTTCTATAGATCACCAGTGCATTGATATTGGGACACCCGAAATCTTGAGGATTACATGCTAGAAGGTCCATGTAGAGATTGAACAGGTTAGGTGAAAGTTTGGAGCCTCTGGGATCCCCTGGAAGTATCTTGGCCCAGTGTGCAGAGAGCGCTCCCGATTTCATATGCTTGTGCCTAATTGGACAGAATGAAGAGAACTTCCCATTCATAGACTTATTGGTTAGGGAGAGAGGAATGGGACAGTGTCACTCTTGCTTTGGTCTGCAAGTGTCTAACATTCCTCAAGTGGAATTCTGTTTTAGAAAATATAAAAAAAGACTTGTACTGCCCTTAAGGACTGCACCTTCCACTAAATAATATTATACAAACATCGGGATTACCCTTTTGTTCAGAAATGAAAAAAGCGAGTAATTATTCAGAGGCTCCCAAATCCCACAACAAATGTGTTGAGTAATTGGGAGGGCTCAGACTCCTAAATGTTAAATCTTCCTAATTTGTCAATGAAATGTTATTAGTGACCAGTCACTACAAAATAAAGCATACCAGGCATATTAATTGCATTACCTACTTAAAAAACATATGCATAGTTGGGCCATTGTTTCAAATTTTGAGGCACTGCATTATGATTTTTCATTTGTTGGTTTGGAAGTGTTTGCTGAATTTAAGCATACTCAACAAAACTTGTTTTTCTATTACAGCTTGAAGGATCATCCACAGATGTTTCTCAACCGACAAGCCCTGACCCAACCCCCCTGAGTTCCAGCAATGCATTCTCTTCTATAGTTGAAAGGTTGCTGAAGAAGATCAACAAGGATTCCCCATCTGAGACTGGGAGCATAGCCTTAGGGGGAAGGCTCCAAGACGGAAACACGCTTTCTGGGTTGTCGCAGTCCCATCATGTTGCTAGTCAGGATAGTGATGGCTTCTCACAAGTTTTGGACATGATGACTGATTTTACTAATGCTCAGGAAAAAAGGTTGAGAAGTTTCCCTGACGTTGAAGATGAAGACAAATTTCTTTATGGTGATGAGGAAGAGAAGGCTCCAGAGTCTGAGCCACAAACTCTAGCCTGTGTCGAGCAGCACCTGGTAGACCCAGGGTTTGAAGGGGCAAAAAGTCCATTCATCCCTACTGAAAGCTTACAGCAGACAAATCACTCTGACCGTGAGCTTGATGGTATCCAGGATCTGCAGAAAACTATTGGAGCTGACATTAAAGTAGGTGAAACTAGTGAAGTCGCCGATCGAGCTAAAGAGCTTCTTTCATCCAGTTCTGCTAGCGAATCGCAAAAAGATAAATCATGGGATTTGCAGTATATGAATGATGCCTGGCCTGTAGAAACCAGCCCCCGTCATTCTGCCTCTCCATCTCTCTCTCCCAGGGTGTCCGGTGCAGGGTCGGAATACATGAAGCGTAAAGAGTTGCCATGTGGAGATTGTTCTCCAGTTTTGGGGGCAGACATGTCTGCTCTTGAATTGGAAAAGCCCTCCACACCAGTTCATGTGTCACCTAATACTTTAGCCCCACCTGCTGTACCCCAGTTGCATATTTTAGGACTCACACAGTCTCCCTCACCTTCATTAAGCTCTCATTCTTCTAGTATTTCTATGCAGATACCAAAGACTGCTGCAGAAAAGCTGGCTGAGAAGAGAAAGAAGAAATTTAGTGAGGTGAGATTCCCATGTTTCAGTATTTCAAAGTGTGTTGGCTAACTGTGTTTCAACATCTTAGCCGGAGAGTACGTTTTTATCAGTGCCTGTATTGTTTTTGTGCTTGTCTTTTAAGAAATTGTCAGAACATTACGTTAGCGTGGATTACGAGCTGTGTGTGAGATAATTGGATAATTCAATTATATGTTTGACAATGTTTTCTTTTTTTTTAAAGAAAGCCTTTTATATGGCGCGCTCAGACAAAATAAGAGTTTGAGGGTGCTTTATTTTAAACAATAATAGTAATCAGGGCTTCATCGAGATTGTATTAGGATTAACAATGAGTATATACTCTAGTAAACAGAGAGCCATATTGATAGTCCTAAATAGACTTATACCTTTCAAAACGTTCTGGTACTTGACATTGTTTGCTCTTGAATGCTCACAGCACTGCCTGAAAGTGTAACTCCTTTTCATACGTTTGTGGCAGTTTCATTTCTACTATTTACAAACCTTGCATCAGAACGTGGAATACTAAGGTTCACACTGCCTTTTGGTACTAAAATAGCATTTGCATAGGGCCTGGCTCCTCATAGCCATTTCCTTTTCCATTAATTGCCAGCTGATAAGCACCTTCATACCCTCTTAAAATCTTCCATGATGTGTTGTTAAAAATATATTGACTCATGTATCACCTGTACTTCATAGACTGTTTAGAGTTCCAGAAGGGTTTCTTTTTTCTAGTCGTTATTGCTGTCACTCTGGATTAATCAGCTGAGAGTGAGGTACACATTTAGATTCCACATACCGAAGTTACGTCTGATGTAACATAAGCTTGTGCCGTATGTATTTTAGTCTGTTAATTAAAATATATGCTTCATCCCCGTCATGCGTGTTTTTAGGTCACTATAGAGCTCGAGAAACTGAAGACTGAGCGGAAGGTGCGGGACAAGAAGTTGCAGTATTTCCAGACTGAGCTGGAAAAGTTGAACAAACAGCAAGGTATGACACTTGGTCAATAGATACGGTGCTTCGTGCATACCTGGCGAGGGTGAGTGCATGACCTTACATTTATAGTACCAATATTGCAGATGCTAGATTTCGTAGCATGGAGTTGTCAACCATACAGGTACACGTTTACACAAAATGCACTTGACATGTATTTCTATGAGAATGTCTTTAATGCAGTGGGACCATTTATTATTTTCCTGTTTTCTTTGTGTTACTCTCAAATGTAGATTTTTTACTTGTGCATCGCACACTAGGCCTCCATTGATACATACTTCACATCACTCCTGATAGGCTTTTTCATATGCATTTTGTTTTCACTTTTAATCACTGAATGAAGCCAGGCAATTTTACATGCATACCCTTTAGTGCGCTACTCAGAAACACATGCCCTCCTTATCTAGTGAACTATTTTGCCCAGACTTATCCGGAAGAAAGATTTGCATCGCCCACATGGCCAGTTTTCACTATCTTAGCAAATGCTGAAGCATTCACTTATTGCTTGATAAAGTACACATTTGTCACAATTTGAAAATAGAATGGACATCATTGTAGATAATTGGTGTAACTCACCAGTTTATTAGTACTTACTTTATGAACCTCACTGGATGGATAAAAGACTTCGCTGTGCTGAAATATATACTTGTGACATGCTGATATTTGCCAAGAGCTCTTAACTCACTATGCCATCTGATATGTAACATTTTGTGGTGTATTTGTGTTTTTCGATATTTGGGGTCTCCATACTTTACTGTAATGCTAATTCTGATGTGAAACTCGTCGTGGGTACTGAAGACCAAGTAACTTGCGCGTTTTTACCAGACTCTCCCATACCCTATTACCTTTAAACCTAATGTCCATGGATCCCGATAATTTTGTTTCAACAAAATACTGTGACTGGGGTACTATGGTATGGCTGCCATGTCCTGGAGATGAATGGATGTGTGTGTGTGAACAAATGGGATATATGTGTATGGGTGACTGAGAGCCTATGTTGTGTGTACGTACCTGAGGCACAGGACATACCTTTCACCATATGTGTCACTATTACATATACAACACAAACGTACAACCATTTTTGTTTTTAAATGGTAGAAATTTAAAGTGCTGAAAAATGATCCTACTAATGAACATTTTACTGCGCTTAAAATTTCTCCCTTTTAAAAGTAAATTGACAGAATTTTTCAGTTATAAATATGGCAGTGTCTACCAGTCACTGGAAGCAAGATGCCTGCTGTTTGTAAATGCGACACTTTGAAATGGGAGAAGATTCAACTGACGCGTTAACTTTGTTTTGATGCAGATGCATTACATACAATTCGTCACTCTAATTTTCTCCCATGTCAAAGTTTCTTTACAAACAGGCATTTTACTCCCAGTGGCCTGTATGGTGCCAGAATCATTACAGGAAAATACAGTCATATGTTTAAATGTGAGGGATGTAAAGTGAAGAAACCTGCTTCATAAAACATTAGAACTTACTTGGCTTAATTTTACAGTAGAGATAAACATTGATGCAATGTTTCAAAGAAACATTTTATCTTCACTTTAAATTTCTCTAATTTAAAAGAAAATAACTCTATTTTTCAGTTATAGATATAGCACTGTGTGTACCAGCCACTGGGAGCAAGATGCCTGCTGTTTGTAAATGCAACACTTTGGAAAGGGATACAATTAAAAGGACGAGTTAACTTAAACATTAAGTTAACAATTCATTTTATTTTCTCTCATTTAAAAGCATTCTGAAACATCATTTTGTTCTCATGTTCCAATATTGAGTTGAGATCGACTTTTGTTTAATTAGTAGTTAAATACCTCAGTGCTTCAGTTGAGAACATCTGTGACCCACCTGGGTCATAAATCTTAGTGAAGCACTGCTCATTATCAGGCTTTGCTATCTGCAGCCTAATAATTATGTAAAATATACATAGCCTTTCCTTAACTTTAAAAGAAAAACACAACACGTATTTATTGCTGTTCTTACTTTAAGATGAACTTGAGGCTGGGAACTACTCTGAATGTTTCTGCGAGCTGCTGGTAGCTCAAGATCGACTGGTTGTGGAGACACCTATTCTATAGGATTGACATAAACCGTCCTTATGTTAAATTTTTACTTGGTCATGTAGTTTAATGTCCGCAATGGAACGTACTCATACTTGTTTGCATTAAAATACTGTTGGTGTAGGCTTTGGAACGTAAGCCTGTCAAATGTGAATGATTGTCACAGCTACGCAGTTAATCCGTTTTATCCAAGCAAGCCTGTACAAGGCATTAACTGTGTAGATTTGGAAAACCATATACTGGGCTTTTTCCTTCTTTCCATGAATCATGCAAATCCTTTAACGGCATGATTATTTTTTAAAACATGGTGATTTTTCTTCAGATTTACTCTAGAGCTGAGCAAATTTAGTAGCATTGTGCGATTTATTTGCATAGCTTACCTTCAACTTAACTAGTCTGGGCACATTCATCCTTGTTTTTGAGTATTCTGATGCAGACCTGGCTTCGCTTGTCAAATTATAGCACTGTTTCTTAGTCCTATAAATCGGTGAGTTGTTTTGTTTGAGTGAGGCAGGGGGTCTTACCAAATTACCAGGTTGCTGCCTGATTTTTGGCATGCACATTTCCGTAGTTTCGGGAGTGCTGTGGGGGAACCATGGCGGCCAATTGCTGACCTGTCCTGGCTGTGTGCTGCTTGGTAGGAATTCTGGCTTATGTTTTTTTTTTATAGATTATTATGTACGTGTTGAAGTTGAAGCTGAAGCCTCCTGGGACCATAGGGGTAACCAACTATCAGTCATACCATGCTTAAGTACACACTTCTGATCGCAATAGTTTAGGTAAAGCAAAGTGTTGAGTAGCATAATTTAATAAGATAACTGTTCCTTTCATATGAAGAAATGTCAGATGAATTGAGGCATTGATACCAGACTGATTGGATGTCATGGGCTACAGTGGCATTGTGATTCATTTATGGTGTCCCAAATCACCAGACAACAAACCATCTTCCAAAATCCAGAATCCAACCCATTTTGCCTCTAGGTAGCATAGTTGTGACCATGAATGATTTAAAAGACCCAGGCTGCACACAACATAGCCATCCCTCAGATAAGAACAAGCCCACGCTCTCCATCTAAACCATATACTTTAGCTCAAACAGTGCAAATCCTGTAATATCAACTTTAAACAATACATGGATCTGTCGGCTATGCACAACATACTGGTGATAACTTTTGCATAACAGATTTATATTTTGCAAACATTATGGGTACTCGTGTCATATATCTGCATTCTTCATCAAATGAAACAGAAGCTTTGTTGAAAAATGGTCCCTCTTGCTCAATCAAATTAATAGGTTTGGGCCTTTCACAGCACAGTTGTATTCTGCATCACATGTCCCAGAATTTGAGGACAAATAGCAATGGACTTTCGAAAAATGTCCTATTGTACATTCCAGGCCTAGTAGAGCCATGGGGCTCTTGGATGCTACAAATAAGTGATATGAGAAAGGACCTATTGCATTCCTACAGTGGGTGGTAGGAAAGTTAAGGAATAGACTAAAGGAGTCCAGAACAAATACTACTTCCTCCCTACAGCATATCAAAAAGGCAGGTAATCCACAGAAGGAAAAACGCAAATACTTATGGGACATCGCTTTTTATAACATTGTCTGTTTATTGTACTTGCACAGCTCGTAGTCGGGATGCCACCTTCAAAAACTGGCAAAAAAAACCCTGAAGACCTCTGAGATCATCAGATAGTTAACAATTGCATCACAAACAAGTGCTTGCGATGAAGGATGTTACCAACACCACTGACCCGACGAACACCAAGGACAACAGTCTAGGAAAGTTGCAAAGCCATTTCAAGCAATCCTGCATTCCTCAGCCAGTGACCACCTATGTTTCTGCTGTGATTGAGTGCCTTAAAATTGCATGCATAATTTCAAAAAGTAGGCCCTGGTAATGCCCCATGTTTACAGGAACAGTTTTGAATTGTGTCTGTGCATGAACACTTACACCGCCCACAGTCACATGCATCTGTAACACATCTAGAAAAGCTCATACCGCAACTACGACTGGAGAATGGATCGAAATGAGGGACAAGACGTGACATAGCTACAACACCATCTCCTGCTGCAAAGTGAAAATACTGTGTGCTTCCCACACCACTCAATACCTCAGCCATTCAAAGAAATCTGCTTTTGTGCTTTCTAGGCTTAATGGAAGGTATCGTGGACCTCTCCAGGCTCGTATAGCAAACAAATCAGTTGCAACTGTCTGAAAGGGTAAACAACGTTCTCTTCCAGGGGATACTCATCAATAGTCATAAGCAGTGAATAATCCCTGCCCACGTACCCCGGAGCTTATACCAATATATATATATATATATATATATATATATATATATATTCAATCCTGACCGCTGTCAACACGGTAGCAAAGTAGGCGCAGACCTCTTCTCCTCTTACAGATCAAACTTTGTAATAAAGCGCCATCACACCATCCAATGTGTCAGCAGTGGTAGTTTATTTTAGCAAGTGCAGAGCAAATGCTCTCCTCGACGCGTTTCGCTCCGCAGGCGGAGCTTGGTCACATGACGCGCCCAAAGTAGGTGTTACAACATATAGTGAATTAAAAGCTCTATCACCCATTAAAAAAAAAAAATATATATATATATATGTCCCAATAGTGAAAGGAGCTCCGTAGCTGGTGCCGGCGGCGAGGTTTAGGACACCCTCGCAGGATACCTCACAGCAAAACAGTTTCAGAAAAGAAACACGCCGCACACTACTCCATAGGTTGAATGTTTGGATTTATTTTCTGTAGGATCCCCACCTACGCGTTTCGGACAACAATCTGTCCCTGGTCACGGTACAAACATTAGTCCATCATTGCTTTCCACATTTTATACCTGTAGTCACCACTTGGCTATTAGGATGCATTGTGGGCACAGTAGTTTTTTGGATTACGTAATTCCAAATCATGCAAAGTGAATACCGGATCCATGCATTTTCACGACACAAATCGTGCTCATTTATTGCGATTAATTGGTGAGTGCCATGGCGCTGAGTACAGTCCTCGGACTGTGTATGTTGTGGCTAAGTATGCTCACATTTTAATGCGCCAATTTCACCTGCCTTATGAATACAGTGATGGACTGAGTGTCCAAATTGTCAATAAGGGCTAAGTGCCTATGAGTTTTCTTTGAGTCGCTACATGCCATAGATCAACAGTAATCACGATGCATGAATAAAATCATGATCATTTACTACTTGTCACATACATTGAATTCATGTTACTTGACTTAGTAAGAACAGAAGCTGTTTTGTTATACCAAAATGTCATTTTGTCCTATCACAGAACAGAAACTGGTGGAATACATTGCAATACTCAATGAGAATGAAGTTGGACTACAGTTCACGTCAAATATACAGAAAGAAGAAATAGAATTTCTTGATACCAAAGTCTATGTCAAAAACAACAGACTAGAAACAACTGTATATAGAAAAGCGACCTCAACAAATAGTGTATTACATGGAAGTAGTTTCCATCCCACCTCACTAAAAAAGAGCATCCCTTATGGGGAATTTATAAGAATGAAACGGAATTGCTCGGAAGAAGCCGAAATGGAGGACAAATTCAAAGAGACAAAAGAACGATTCTCCGAGCGTGGATACAAACATGCTGACATCATTAAAGGAGAACAAAAAGCAAGAGCCAAAACCAGAGCTGAAACACTGATAACAAAAACAAGTAGAATTGAATGTGATGAAGGAGATGAGCAACCACGATTAGTATTAACATACTCCAAAGAAAGCTACAACATCAGAAAAGTCCTGCGCAAATACTGGAATGTGTTAAAGAAAGACAATGACATAGGCAGTCTAATCGGCGATAACCCACTAGTAACATATCGCAAAGCTCCATCAATCCGTGACACTCTGGTCAACAGCCATTTCAAACAAGCAAGAACTCAAAGCTGGTTGGAAAAGAGACAATTGGGTTTCAGTAAATGCATGACATGCAAAGCTTGTAAGATTGGCCAAAACATGAAATCACTCATTGATCCTAGGGGCAGGATTTTTGACATCAGGAACAAAATCACCTGTGATTCACAATTTGTTGTATATCAAATCCAATGCTTCTGCGGCAAAAGGTATATCGGCTCGACAATTTGCCCTATGAAAAATAGAATTCTTGAACACACAAGAGCAATCCAGAACAATGACCAAACCTACGCGACAGCGAAACATCTGAACTCACATCCAGGAAAAACCTGGAAAGACATGAAATACTCAGGAATAGCGTTGATTGGCGATAATGAGAGAGGTGGTGATAAAGTAACTAATTTGAGAAGGCTGGAGTCTAAATTAATCATCAGATTCAAAACAAGAAGCCCTTGGGGTCTAAACGCCGATGAGGAACTTTATGTACATTTATAGACTTAATGCTGGTACAAAAACTTCATGACTAACTATTGCTGTGATCCACAAATTCTCATGTGATAAGACAAAATGACATTTTGGTATAACAAAACAGCTTCTGTTCTTACTAAGTCAAGTAACATGAATTCAATGTATGTGACAAGTAGTAAATGATCATGATTTTATTCATGCATCGTGATTACTGTGGATCTATGGCATGTAGCGACTCAAAGAAAACTCATAGGCACTTAGCCCTTATTGACAATTTGGACACTCAGTCCATCACTGTATTCATAAGGCAGGTGAAATTGGCGCATTAAAATGTGAGCATACTTAGCCACAACATACACAGTCCGAGGACTGTACTCAGCGCCATGGCACTCACCAATTAATAGCAATAAATGAGCACGATTTGTGTCGTGAAAATGCATGGATCCGGTATTCACTTTGCATGATTTGGAATTACGTAATCCAAAAAACTACTGTGCCCACAATGCATCCTAATAGCCAAGTGGTGACTACAGGTATAAAATGTGGAAAGCAATGATGGACTAATGTTTGTACCGTGACCAGGGACAGATTGTTGTCCGAAACGCGTAGGTGGGGATCCTACAGAAAATAAATCCAAACATTCAACCTATGGAGTAGTGTGCGGCGTGTTTCTTTTCTGAAACTGTTTTGCTGTGAGAGATATATATATATATATGAACAAAACGCCATTCCTTTCTAAAGTCAAATGGAATAACGAGAGTGAGCCCAGATTAGGTGCAATATTTTCGGTGATTTATTCAAATGTTTCACCAGCCATCCGCCATAACGCGTTTCACCTCAAACGAGGCTTGATCACATGACTATATATATATATCCTGAAAACTCGATCCACTTCCAGTGCACACACCCTCGGCGGCTCCGGCGAGGAAGGAGACACAGACCTCGTAGCTTTTAGGTAGCAAAATTATTTATTTAATTTAGACCCACACACAACGCGTTTCGAGCTGGAAAGCCCTTGCTCACGTGTATATATATATATATATATATATACACACAAGTGTATGCTCAGAAATTAAAGTTTGTAAACTTTTAAAACTATACACCTAAATATGTATGAACGTACATATATGTAACTAAGCAGCCCAAAGTGAGAACTCCAACCAAAATAGGGACAGCCAGAAAAGAATTCAGCAATACTTGTACTAATAAAGAACATTTAAGACTACTTGTAATAGAGACCATACACCCAAATGGCTTCATACAAGGATCTTTTATTTTCCAGCACAAGGAAATTGCAGGTAGTTTGGCCCATAGGCTGCATAGGAATAACTGTCCTGAGACTGAGAAGACAACTGGTACCTTGCCTTTAAGAATCACCAGAAACTAAGCACTTCACCTTTAAGAACCTCGGAGAGCCCTCTGCTCTCAGCATGCACCACATGTGACAGTTAGGTCAGTTCTTTTTGTAAAGGCGTATATTCCAACATGAAAAAACCTTGTACCCACTTTGCTCATCCGGGGAGGAGTGCGGGGTGCTTATGACTTTGAGTATTCCCCTGGAAGAGAATTAGGATTACAGGTAAGTAACTTATCCTTCTCTTCCAGGGGATACTCATCAATAGTCATAGGCAGTGAATAGAATAGCAAGCCCATACCCCACACTTCGCGGATGAGCAATGTAGCACAAGGAATACAAGGAATACAAACAATTAAAAACAGATTCTACCATTCACTAACCAAACCGATTTCACAGAGATGCTTGACCTACTTGAGCATATGCCTGAGTGTCTGCATCTAAGCAGTAATGACGAGAAAAGTATGAACAAATCGCCATGTAGCTGCTTTGCAAATCTCGGCTATGGGGATATTTCTAAGTAGGGCCGTGGTTGAGGCCTTTCCCCTTGTCGAATGCGCTTTGTCTCCCCCTGAAGAGATTTATTCGCTAACTGATAAGCCAAGGAAATACAAGAGACTATCCATCTTGAGATGGATCGCTTAGAGGCTGCTAAACCAGTATTGATAGGACCATAATTAACAATCGGTCCGTCTTTCTGATATCCTTGGTTTTGTCCATATAAAACTTAAACACTCTCTTAAGGTCTAAGGAATGTAAGGCTCTTTCAGGTGGAGTTGAAGGATAAGGGAAGAAAGTGGGTAAAGTGATTCCTTGGTTGATGTGGAAATCAGATACCACTTTCGGCAGAAAAGTAGGATGAGTTCTAAGAACTACCCTGTTTGCATGAAACCCCGTGTAAGGTTCCTTGCAGCATAAAGCTTGTAGCTCGCGAACTCTAAGAGTTGAAGTTGCCACCAAGAAAGACACTTTCCAAGACAGATGCTGAAAGGAAGATTTGTGTATAGGTTCAAATGGTGCTCCCATTACCTTGGTAAGGACTACATTGAGCTCCCAAGGGGGAAAAGGCGCTCGCACTGGTGGAAACGCCTTCTTTAATCGTTCTAGGAAATCTTTTACTACAGGCATCTTAAAAAAGGAACCTTGCGTAGGAGACTTTCTTTACGCTGTTATAGCAGCTAGGTGTACCTTAATAGAAGAGAATTGTAGACCCGACTTGGCTAGATGCAATAGATATGGTAGAATAACCTGTTCCTGCCCTTTAATCGGGTCATATCCATTATTCAAGCACCATATATAGAAACGCCTCCATTTAAAAGTGTAGGAAGCTCTGGTAGAAGGTCTTTTGGCTTCCTTCAGGATAGACATACAGTCCGCTGGCAAGTCTAAATGCCCATATTGCCAGAGTTCAGGAGCCATGCTGTTAACTTCAGCGAGGGGAGGCAGGGATGAAACTCTCCCCTGACTCCTGGACAGTAGGGCAAGGCAACCTCCGGTGTGGAACCTCGGAAAGTTGAAGAAGATCCGGGTACCACCACTGGCGTGGCCACTCCGGGGCGATCAGTATCATCCTGGAGTTGGTCTTGTAAAGATCACTACCGGAATGAGAGGCAGTGGGGAAAAACATAAAGCAGGCTCTGGGTTCAGCTTATGAGTAGTGCATTCCCGACTGACCCTGATTGGCAAAACCTGGATGCGTAGACGGGGCATTTGGCGTTTGTCTCGTTTGCAAACAAGTCTATATCTGGAAAACCCCATCTTTGAAAGATATCCAGAACAACTTCGTTGTTGAGCACCCAGTCGTGAGCGTCTATGAAGTCTCTGTTTAAAAAGTCTGCTTCGACGTTTAAGACACCTGGAATATGGACTGCCTTGATTCTGGCCAGTAACCATTTCCAAATCGTTTGTGCCTCCTGGGACAGAACTCTGGATCTGGTGCCTCCCTGCTTTTTTAGATAAAACATTGTAGTGGTGTTGTCTGTCTGAATCAAGAGGGAGTTGGACCTCAGAGATGGGAAGAAGGATTTGAGAGCCAACTGAACAGCTCTTAGTGGTAACCTTTTTCAGTGTCCGTCCACAGGCTTTGCACTTGAAGATGATCCATATGAGCACCCCAGCCCCGCAGGGAGGAGTCCGTGACGATGGTTTGAGTCGGAGTCTCTTGGAGAAAGGAACACCTGTCATCAGGTGCGACCTCTTCATCCACTATCCGATGGAGTCTTTGGAAGACTGGGGAAGAGTTATGCGATCCTCCCAGCTTCCTGAAGCCTGTGTCCATTGGTCCTCCAGGGTTTGTTGAAGGAGACACATGTGTAACCGGGCGTTGGGTACTATGAAGATACGAGAGGCCATGGACCCTAGGAGAGAAGACACCTGTCTGACCGAAGGATGGAGAGATCGAAGCAGATCTCTAGACTTCATCTTGATAGATGCAAACCTCTCCTCCGAAGGACACACGCTTCCTTCCACGGTGTCCAAAGAAGAACCGAGTTAGTGAATGTTTTTAGTTGGATTGAGAATCGATTTCTTGTAATTGACTCTTAACCCCAGAGCGCTCAAAATCTTGAGGCTGTACGACAGATGTGACTGAAGCAGAGATGGAGTGGAACTCTTCAGAAGCCAGTCGTCGAGGTAAGGGTAAATGAAGATTCCCTTTTTGTGGAGAAAAGCCGCCACTACCGCCATGCACTTCGTAAAAGTTCTTTGTGCAGACTTGAGTCAGAGTGGCACTGGAATGTGGAAGTAGGAATCTTGTAAATCTATGGCGCACATCCAGTCCCCTTGGTGTAAATGAGGAAAGATCTGATGTAGAGCCAGCATCCTGAACTTTTCTTCTCTGATGTATTTGTTTAGAGGTCGAAGATCCAGTATAGGCCTGCACTCCATAGAAGGGCCTCTTTTGTGAACCAGAAAATATCGAGAGTACACTCCCTGGCGCTTCTGATGAATTGGGACATGTTCTATGGCTCTTTTCATTAGAGGATTGCTCACCTCCTCTTTTAGTATGGGATGACACAAAGTGGGAACGCCCTTTGGAGGGATCGAAGGAGGAGGAGACTTTAATCGTAGAAGATAACCATCTCTTACAATATTTATTATGGTCTCTATTACAAGTAGTCTTAAATGTTCTTTATTACTACAAGTATTGCTCAATTCTTTTCTGGCTGTTTGTCCCTATTTTGGTTGGAGTTTTCACTCTGGGCTGCATAGTTACATATATGTACGTTCATACATATTTAGATGTATAGTTTTAAAAGTTTACAAACTTTAATTTCTGAGCATACACCTGTATATGTATGTACATGTGTGTGTGTGTGTGTGTGTGTGTGTATATAATATGTGTATATATATATATGTATATGCTCCGGGGTCCCCGAACGTTGGCGGGGATTATTCACTGCTTATGACTTTGATGAGTATACCCCTGTAACTTATCCTTTACCACAAATCTTTTTCCCCTTAGGGAATCACAACGCGGTCGTTATAACCATGTTGTGATTCTGCGTACCATTACCCTGCAAGTCGGAACAACGACTTGCAGGTGGTGGGAGAGGGAGGACTGTGGGCAGAGGTGTTGGATTTAAAATCCAACACCTTCCCTAGTATCCGCACAGACTGGAGTTGGAATAGTAAATTATACTATTCCAACATCCAGCGCCCCCCACTCCGCAAGTCGTTCTTCCGACTTGAGGAGTAATGGTATGCGGAATCACAACGGGGTCGTTGTAACGACCACATTGCGATTCCCTGCGGAATAAGAACCTGCGGAAAAAGAACATACATTCATCTGAAGTACATTAAGAGGGAAAACGAAAATAGGTGCCTTTCGTCCCAAAAAACTAGGGTGAAAGGTAGAAACTATCAGAGGGACCCTCAGAAAAACTCCCTTTACAACTAAACTGGCGGAGATAAATCAAGAAATTGCTGATAGTCAAGAGTTCCTGCTCAAGCAAAAGATGACCAAACTTCAAAAAGAAGTGGATAGATTCGATAAAGAAAAGGTTTATCCATTCCTCAAAGACGGATATTCCAACAAAAGATCTACCTACTCTTCTGATGAGAACTCAGACACTGGGAGTCGCAGGGGCTCTTCTAGTAGCGACTCGAGTGGAAGTTTCCCCACCAAGAACAATCGCTATCAGCGATGGGGTAATTGGAACCAGGGCTACAACAATGGACCACAATTCCATGGTCCACCGCAGATGTTGCCACTATGGCAATACCCCTTCTACCCACAGGCCCCACTGCAATTCTATCCCCTGAACCCTCCTTTTTTAGACCGAGGTTTGGGCAGAGGAAGAGGGCGCAACAAAAGATGAGCGCAGAAAGGTGTAATGTGGCAAGACCAACAAACTGCAACCCCCTCAATGGAGATGAGGAGCGCGACCAGGGGAAGGAGAGTCTGATCGTTAATCTTTCTGAAAGGTCACTCGCCCCAATCGAAATCAAGGTCCTTGAAAAGGGCTTAGTATTTGTACCAACACCTATCCCTGACTGCATCACGGAGATGTGTGCAGTGAAACAACTTTTCAGGAAGATACGCTTATGAGCTTTCTTCCATGACAAACCCACTGTTGAAAGTACTGATACAGGTCTACGTAAACCATCTACTTTCACTCCCACCGACAACATGGTCCCCCCTGAAGTCCTAGCCTTTGAAAAAGCTGTCCTCAAAGGTCTCGAAACCATACCTGTCGCCAACAACTTCAACAATTTGAGTAAAGCTGAAAGACAAGCGATTCAGGATCTATTCAACGATACCTCCATCATCATCAAACAGGCTGACAAGGGTGGGGCAACTGTGATTCAAAACAGTGGTGATTACGACACGGAATGCAAACGCCAGCTGGCGAACACCACCCACTACAGACCTCTCAACACAGACCCCACCAAAAGGCTTGTCACTTCCATCACTAGCCTTATCATCGAAGGTGAAACTAACGGATGGATCACCAAAAATGAAGCAGATTTTTTGATAACCACCGAGCCAGTGATTCCCTATTTCTACACCCTTCCAAAGATCCATATTGGGCAAAGTCCGGTCCCTGGAAGGCCATTTGTCTCAGGGATTGGCTCTCTCCTTGAGCCATTGTCTAAGTTCTGCAACTCCTTCTTACAACCGGTGGTGAGGAAGATACCTTCTTTTCTCCAAGACACCAGGGATGTGCTCCGTCTAATAGACAACATCGAGGGGAGAGAGGGTGTTGATCTCCTGCTCACATTAGACGTCGAAGCATTATTCACCAACAAGCTACCCTGGAAGTTGTTGAGACTACTCTACTGCAGGAAGAATGGTGCTCACCCACACCTATTTCTTTCATACTGGCATGCGCAACCATAGCCCTAACTGAAAACTTTTTTTAGTACGGTACCCTGCTTTACCACCAAGTTAGAGGCACTTCGATGGGTTCCACGTTCGCTCCTAGCTTGGCATGTATCTAAATGTCTACCTTCGAGGAGAATGTTATCAGCTCCCCTAATAAACCCTACAGAGACAACCTGACTCTGTGGCGAAGGTACATAGACGATATTCTCATATTATGGAGAGGAGACCGCACTACATGCGAGTCCTTCTGTACATGGATCAACCTGCAGAATCCCTTCCTTAAATTCACAGGCACCAAATCAGATTCCACCATCCCCTTCCTTGACCTAAGTATCAGTCTCAACCCGGACGGGTTGAAGACCACTCTCTACCGCAAAAGTACCGATAGGAACAGTCTCCTCCTCTGAGAGCCACCATCCGAGAGCCCTAAGGGACAACCTGTCATTCGGACAGTTCCTCCTGGTACGCAGAAATTGCACAGAGAGATCCGATTTCAACCATGAAGCAAAGATCCTACAACACAAACTGCAGGCTAGAGGTTACCCGGCTCGTCTTGTATATAATTCCCGCAAACGAGCCCTTAACAACCCCAGAGAGGTACTTCTGGTGTCCAATCCCAAAGAGTCTGATGATTTGATCACCTGTGTCACCTGCTTCACGAAAAACTCTGGCTATATCAAGAAAACCATTAACAAACACTGGCACATCATAAACTCCAGTGGTCTGAATATCCCACCACCCCGGTTTGCGTTCAAACGAACGGCCAACCTTAAGGACTCCCTGATTCACACACGGCCCAAGAAACACAATGCCAACAGTCAGAGCACTTTGTGGGGCCTCCCTCCAGTTACTGGGCACCTCTTAACGTGCGGGGGCTGCGCGGTTTGTCCCCAGACTCGACCTACCATGGAGATTATGCTCACTGAGACTTTTAAATGGCAGTTACGCAAACAAACTAACTGCAACAGTACCAGGTGCATCTACCTCATTACCTGCCCCTGCAACAAACACTATCTTGGGATGACCATGAGACAAGTGAAATTATGCATCATGGAGCACAAAAGTAACATCAGGTGTCTCAAGACACATACCAGGCTATATGAACATTACACCCTGCAGGGCCATCAAGCAGACAACATATGCTGGTTAGTCTTAGAGTCCCATCCTCTCATCTCACAGCGGGCACTGTTCAGAATCGAACAGAGATGGGTACATCGCCTCCAACTTGACACATGTGGCCTCAATGACTCAGTACCATGGTCGGCACTGTCTCAGTAATTCTCACCCAGCTGTTTCCACATCCCCGTTAACCCCTGTGGTGTGTACCGGCTGACTTTCCGCCCCCAAGATGGCCGCCTTGTTCAGACGACTGCCATCACTGACGGCTTCGCTGTACTGTTCTGAAGCTTTCCACTCTGACGCATGGGCAGTCCTCTGTTGAAGCTCCGCCCCCAAGCGGACTCGGCGAGACAGGAGCTACTTATACTCCACATGGACGCTGGTTTCGTTACCAGCTGCTCTGTCCTGACCAGACGGTGGGGGTAGGTGTTAGCGGCGCTGACCGCATGCCATCCGGGTAAGTTTGCTTTGATTCCCTATAACGTTCTCCCGCCACGTGAACCCAGCCGGCTTCAGTTCATGCCGGGCGCGGTTTTGCCGATGGGACAGAGGGTGATCCCAAACCTCCAGTTGATCGACGCCGTCTTTTGGACGCGAGTGCTACCACTGTTGGTGTCTTTTCAACGTGTGCTTCTGTTGTGCCCTGAACGCAGTTTTGGCCAGGACTGGAACTTGCTCCCCAGCGATCCCCGCTCGGGTACTCGCTGACAGTCAGTGTTTAGGTGCCCACTTTTGCTTACGTGTTGCCCTTGGTTGCCCTTGGTTCCCTATGGCTACAACGGCGCACAAATGATCTTTCCGATTTCCTCTCACCCCGTCGGCAACTTCCACTCTGTGAGTCCTGACCCACGACGGGCTCCCACTGTTGAGCATTGTTCATTGCTCTACTCTTCATCTTCTGCCAGGTTCCTGACCTTTACGTGCAGGTCCCACTGGAGCAGACTGCGGGGCACCTTAGGATCTCCGTTAGGGTAAGATCGGTTACTTTGTGCCTCCACTCCCGTGCCTCTTGTTTAGCGTCTTTTTAACATTTTTAACCTTATATCGCAAACCACTTTTCCCTCTGAGAAGGCACCTGCCATTATTTGTGCAGTCACTGTTCCTTTTCACCCACGAGTATGTCTTTGAATGTTTTGTTTGTGTCACCTTGTAACATAAACAGAACCACCACAATGCTTTTTCTGTTATGTATTTCCTTTAGGTCACCCCAACTCAGCAGGACTTCTTTGCCTGCCTTTATACGACCTCAAGGCATAAGGTTGTATGAACACCCTTTTTCTCACTGTGTAGTACGTCTCGCTAAGGTCCTGACGAATTGCCATCCAGGCAAGAAACATGTTGACCTGTTTAGGGGGTTGTAGGTATACAGCTTAAATACTACTCGTAGCATGTATTTCCCTGTTAGACCCGTCTGCTTCTGAGAGTCCCCTCACCACTATGATTTCTTTTGTTCCCCTGTACCTCCCAAAATTTGTCGCTTTTCTTTGTCTACCAGGACTTTTTATGTGCTGTTTCATGGGGCTAGATGTTCCTTGACGCCCATTTGTTCACAAGGTTTTTGGCACCTATTTACAAGGCACTTGGCGAAACCTGTGACATTATAGACTGGGATTGGCAACCTGTATGAATGGCCTCAAAATGGTGGCCATCCTTTTTCCTCATGTGAGTGACTCCCCTTGGAGCCTCCATCAAACTTGACCTTTCAAGGCTTTGGCGCCCTTTTACTTGGCGCGCATTCCTGACGGGAATTCCTTTATTTCCCTCAGGTACACAAAATGGCTGCTCTAGAACCACAGTATGGTGGCTGTTAGGGTCCCAATTACATCTCAAAAGTGCCATGTCATTGGCCTAACCAAAGAAGGTTCTAGAACCTACTGCCACGAGCCAGCACCTCAGGGCACTGGCTATATAAGGTCCAGTCCCTGGCAGCCATTTTAGATGAGATGGAGATGATCTAGAAGAAGGAGATTCCAGACTTGACACCAGATTGACACCTGCCGTGTTGACCCCTGAGGTGGCTGGTAGCGCGGGCAGTAGAGCAGCAAAGGTCATTGGCGTTGATCCTGACTGGCGTTCCAGTCAGCTGCGTGTGCGGTGACCTCGCGCCTACAGTGCCTGCCCAGCGAGTGCCTCATTACCCCCAAGAGACTGTGGCCATTTTTGTGTGCCTCCCCGCCGCCCACCCCCCCCTCCCATTGGTGAATCACGATACTCGGGTCGCGAGGTGAGAGCAAGTTCGCCGTGATCGTCTTCTGTGCCCCCTTCGCGTCAGGCGCCTCCAGCGAGGAGCTCGGACGTCTCCGAGCCTCACCGGCGTAGAGTGCTTCCTGCGCAGTCTGAAGGTGAGGTGGTGCGCCGGGGCGGGGAAAGGCTGGCCTTCGTTGGGCGGGACTACTGTCTCTGCCCCTCCCCAGTGAATCGGCAGCTGTAGCTGTGGGCGGGAACCATCCCTGTATGAGGAAGTCGGAGGGAGGTCCGTGGAGCCCCTCAGAACCCCGTCGCTGGCGTGAGAAGTGCTGAGCCCTGACTGAATCGCTTTCCCATTGCAGCCGATGTGAGGTGGGCCTGTTTCTTCAGGTGGGGAGCGGCGTTATAAAGGAACTGTGAACTGGCATTTATCTGACTGAGCGCGAAGATTGTGTGACCTCTCCGGCAGCCCCGTTCGTCAGTCTAAAGACTTTGAACTGGTGCCGCCTGAGTGCTAGCAGTGACAAAGCCTATAGGCGCG
This sequence comes from Lissotriton vulgaris, assembly GCF_964263255.1. Lineage (NCBI taxonomy): Eukaryota > Metazoa > Chordata > Amphibia > Caudata > Salamandridae > Lissotriton > Lissotriton vulgaris. The sequence goes on from NC_141694.1 coordinate 84,835,986, forward strand.
CTTAGACCTCACCGGCAAGCAGAGATCTCAACCCGGTGGCAGCCGAGTGTAAATGAAGTGTTCACTGTGTTTCCTTGCCTTTTAGATACTCGCGCATAACCCCGAGTGATTCTTAAAGAGTCCCAACACTCCTTTTGTGCCCAGCGAAGCCTGTATTCATTATCAGTGAGATCATCATAAACTGTAAGAGTTATCTTTCCAACCTGTAACGTATTGCAAGTGTAATGTTCCTGAAGTATTTAATTGGTGGCAGCAATACCAGAATGAACATGTGTTTGTTTATTTAAATGAACCAGTATTTATTCTGCTAAAGAAAAAGTGATATTTATTCTATTTATTGATGATATTTATTCCTGATATTTATTCTATTTATTGATGATATTTATTCCTGAGCTTATTTATTGTATTTATTCCAAAATCGAAACCCAGCAAATTGTGGCCAAAAGAAATGTATATGTGCTTTCCTAATTGATCCCTATTCACAACCGAGAATTTTTATATAAAGGAATCGTATTTTTCTACAGCAGTGGTGTGGTGTCCTTCTTTTTGGTGGTTGTACAAGGAGATATTATTGGGTCAGAGCCGGCTTAACACGATAGCCTTCACTTGCCTTGACACTTGAGCCAAGCTACCCCCTTTGTGCTGGGCTTGCCCATCGCAGGTCCAACACTCCCCTCCTACCATTTTAACCAAGGGTGCCAGCCACGTTAATAAATTTCATTGTGGACTGACCCACCTTTTTTAATCTTTACCACTTTTTTCACAACTACACCCCTTTTCTTCCCGCACACGCACATGCACCATATGGCCGGAACAAAAGATCTCCGATAAAGAGCCCCTTTACGGGTGCACGTCAGACATTGCAGCTCCAGTCTGACGAGGAGCAGAACCCATATGATGAAGCGTGACATTTAGCTTGCTAGGTGTGTGAGGGTTTTAGTTCCAACAAGGGTATGCCCCTTCTTTGGCTTTTCTCTCCCTCTCTCTTCATGCTTCACTCAACATACTATAGTTTTCCACCACTCCACCGTGGGGAACTTTGTACATTGTTTTGTGACTGAAAGGTAGAAACTGTCAAAGGTGACCTTAGACCCTCAATCCAGATTTTGTAGCATAAATACTGCGTCATTCACTAGATGAAAGCTTCTTGCTTGCCCTACCATAAAAGGCACTGCATTGAAAAACTCCCAATATACAACACAACCCAAACAAAGTATTGAAGGTTTCAATCCAAAAGACATGATGTTTGTGTTAGTAATCCAGTCCTGAAGAGCTAGCTCCCGATATGGCAGCAGATCTGAAACAAAAACTGAATGGCTCGTGCAGAACCTCCCTCTGTCGTTGGACCTGGTACAGGCCTTGAAAGCGTGATGCAGTGTAGGGTCAATGAGGAGGTTAGTTTTTCCAGCTTTTTTTAGAGTAGGATCTCCAAAATCTGCTGCTTTACTTTGGCTGTTTTTTGACTGAGTCTGTTTTTTCTGCAGTAAGTGTGTGGGGCAACTATGCTAGCTCTTTTTGACACATGTACCTTGTGAGGAGAAAGATATCCTGAAGGACAGAGACAAAGGTTGTGCTGTTTATCTCCCAGATTCTCACTCCTCCATCACAGAATGCAAAAAAGTAGGGGGCAAGGTAACAGGAGCCAGTGAAATGCACGGAGGAGTTTTTTTTGAAGGCTCAGGTGTGAATTGGTCTGATTCCATTTTTGGAGCCTTTGTGTATTTGTTGAGTCATTCATGCTGCTGGTCAGCATAAGAGTTTCACAGCTAGGCACTCGCTGTAGACATTTGACGCTGATGAAATCAATGTTGAGGATATCCAGTAGTTTCCCAGTCACCAGTCAGTGCTGGTGGCTCTTCCTCAGTGAGCCTCGGTGTAAGAAGGGGCTGTGAGTGACATATCATTTTGTCCTGCAGCGGCAAGAGGCCAGAAGCTGTCCTGCAGTGAGCTCGTAAGCACCAGATTCAAATAATTAATATTCCATCTTCTTTAGAGTTACTGTGTCCCTCCCATACAATGGCCAAACTAATGTTATCAGTGGAGGATGACTCCCTGTTTCCCAGTGGTCAAGAAGATCCTTCTGCATTATCACTATTCCCTCCTAATAAATAATCCACATTTGTAAAGCGCACAATCACCTGTAAGGTTCTCTAGCAGCTGGGGGCCGTTAGGAAGATTAATTAGGCTGTTGCCCAGAGTCACATGGTGCTGGGCTAATCTGCCGCCGGTGCCAGGGATAGAACCGTGATCCCCAGATTCCGGAGTCAGTTGCCCTAGCCGCGGCGCCACACCTCTTCCTATAAATTCAAAGCTTCCTGTGCCACCTCAATCTGTTCAATAAAACCGTTGTCATTCATTGACCTGCTTATAATGATCTTAAAAGAAATATAGCTGGTCTAGATGATCCAGGGGAGTACTGCCAACAGATCACACAAATCAAGATGTTCTCCCAGTTGGAGAAGAGCCACATTCTCATCATATATAAGTACGCTATTAGTAAGATCACCCGTCTCTCCACCTTCCAGAGTTTTCCTAAAGTTAAGAACAAAGCATCCCGAGTGGGATGGGTATGCTCAGACGTGAGTCCCATGCTCTCCACACCACTGGAGTCAAGCTATCCTGGCTGAAGACGGCTGATAGCCAGAAACCGGTCTTAGGAGGCTTGATTCGGTTCCAGGAAAGACATGGCTTGGCAGTTCGGGCTGGACTGTTCCCATGAGGCACAGGGTCAAGGCTGATTTGAGTATGGCCATGTATGAACTGGGGTGGTGTGGAGTGCAAAAAAACGATGGATTTAGGCCCAAATCTCTGTACTGGGGTGAATGTATGACATTGTTCTGCATTCTGTCCATCAACTGTTGTTTTTGCAAGAACAAAGCTGACTCAAGTATTGGAGCGTTCATAGAATCACATACCTGAATCATTCCCAGTCGTCGAGACAGGAGTCTCCGGTACATAAAAAAAGGAAGGCTTAGTAGTATAGGAAACCGAAAAGAGGCCTAGGCCCATTTCCCTTTTGCAACCCATAACCCTTGTTATGTAAAAGAGACCAAACTTTTCCCTGAACCAATCGGAGCTCCTCGCCCTCTATAACCCTCCCGAGAGAACCTTTTGCTCCTCAGATTGTTGCATGTTAAGTACCAAGAGGAGGACTCACAGGATGAGTATAAAGAATTTAAGGATCGTCCCCAACAACATCAGCAATACCACCAGGAGCTTCACGAGGAGATGACAAGCGTGCCATCTTCTTTATTAAAAGATCTACTATTCATGTTTGAGGATTATAGGAGGAGATATCCTGTACCTCAGGCCTCTAAGGAAATTCCCGAGGTTACGCCTCAACCACGCTCTGTACCAAGTACACCAGTGCGTAGGCGGGAGATCTTGCCAGAGTTCCTTCCTGAAACTCCACCACCGAGATCTCCGCAAGATCCAGACACCACAGATGATGGCCTGGAGGAAGGAGAGATCAGACACTAGCAGAGAGTGGGACGATTATCTCATTTTGTCACCTTCGTCTCCTTAACCGAAACCTGTTGATTCTCCACAGGAGGACATTGGTGGTTTTCACAATCTGATGGAGAGGGCCACTAAAAGATTCCCACTTACCATGATAGAGGATAAAGCTGAATGTTTCTTGTATGACTTCAAGGAACCCTATCGGAGGACAGTTCGGTCCTTACCGATTGGAAATCCTATTTGGGAAGAAGGCGTGAAGGTCATGGAAACATCAGCTACAGTGACTCCGGTGCTCGCCAGACTGGACAAAAAATATAAAGCGCCTTCAGATGCTCCAGCTTGTCTTTTGGGTCATCCCAAACCGGACTGTTATTACCCAAGCCGCTCAACAAAAGTCAAGAAATCAGTCCGCTCCTATTACAGCACCTCCGGACAGGGAAGGTAGGAGCCTGGACAATGCGGGAAGGAGATTTTCCTCTATGTCTGCTCTATTAGTAAGAGCTGCGAATGCCCTGGCCATTCTGGGGAGATATGATGGGCAAATGTGGTGCGACCTTTCGCCTTATATTGACCATGTACCAGAGACGGAGAGACAAGAAGCCAGGAAAATGTTGCAAGAGGGGTGAAGAACTTCGCCTGAAGTCCTAGATTGCGCTATGGAAATAGCGACTACAGCATTTAGGTCTCTGGGAGGAGCAGCGGTACTGCGCAGACAAGGATGGTTAAGGGCGGCTGCGTTTAGACCGGAGGTCCAGAATAAGATCTTGGACCTTCCTTTCAACGGTGGAGATTTATTTGGCATACATATAGATGACACACTGCAGAGTATCAAAAAAGATATGGATGCGGCTAAGTCATTGGGAACTCTACATTACAGGAAAGTTCCTTTTCGAGGCTCTAAAGGTAGAAGTCAATCATCTTACAGGGAAGGATACCAACAGGGGAGATATTTCTCTTACTCCACCTCATCTCAGCCCTACCGCCAGCAGTATACACAGACAATCAGGAGGCTACTCAAAATCTACTCCAAAAGTTAAAGGAGGTCGTCAGTGGAAAGACAACACCAGATGACAATGACAACCTTCAAATTCCGGCTACACCGACTCTTCTGAGAGAGCATGTTCCCCTGGGTGGAAAGATTTCTCATTATTTTCAAAATTGGAAACAAATAGCTACGGACCAATGGGTGCTCAACATTAGTCAATTCGGCTCCACACTGGAATTTCTACAGAGACCTCCTCGCACACCGCGGATGCATCAGAAAGTCAATCATTTGCATCAAATACGAAAGGAGATTCGGACAATGCTCCGAAAGGGAGCAATAGAACTGGTGCTGCATTCCCAGAGGGGAAGGGGGGATTTTACTCCCGTTTTTTTTTTTCTAGTTAAGAAAAACATCCTTCAATGGCGTCCAATTCTGGATCTCAGATCCCTAAACGCCTATCTCAAAAAGCAGTCTTTCAGGATGGTTTCTCTTCAAGACATTCTTCTACTATATGACCACATTAGACCTACAGGATGAGTACTTTCACATCCCCATCCATCCTTCACCGAGGCAGTACATTCGGTTCATGGTAGCCGGAGAACATTACCACTTCAAGGTACTGCCGTTCGGCCTGAAATCAGCCCCAAGAGTGTTCACGAAATGCCTGGCTCCACTGGCTGCTGTTCTAAGGAAACAAAAACACCAAGAATTTCCTTACCTCGACGACTGGGTAGTCAAGGCACCATCAGCAACATTAGCCTGAGCTTCAACAGAGGCTTGCGTAGAGTTGTTTACCAAGCTAGGTCTGACTCTACACGAAGAAAAATCATCCCTTCAACCAACGAAACATATCACCTTTTTGGGGGCAATACTAGATCCAGAGAGGAACAAGGCGTTCCCCTCCAAAGAAAGACAGCTGAAAATGATGTTTCTCTTCCAAGACTTTACAAAAAAAAAGTGTCTTTCCGTACGCAAGTACAAGTCATTACTGGGAACAATGTCATCTTGCATTCCCCTCGTACCTCACTACAGGTTAAGAATGCGCCTGTTGTAAGAGCAACTGGATCTGCAATCGCGTCAAGCGGAGGGATCCTTCGAGGATGTAGTCCAAGTAATGCCGGTCATGGTTCATGCAGCAACATGGTGGACCCAAAAGCAGAATGTCTCGCAGGGTCTTTCTTTCCTTACAATTCCAGCCCAATTGATAGTGACTACAGATGCGTCCTAGAAAGAAGGGGACCGTTCCTTCAAGTCAGCAGTCACTGGAAGTGGCACAAGCAACACTACACATAAACTTACTGGAACTCAGGGCAGTCCGCTTCGCATTACTAGCTTTCCTACCAAGGATAAGAGGGTCATTAGTGTTGATAAGAACGGACAACACAACTGCAATGCACTACTTAACCAAGCAGGGAGGAACAAGATCTCTCTCCTTCTCTCAAGAAGCCCAGGAGATATGAGAATGGGCACTACGGCACAGGATATCCATAACAGCAGAACATCTCCCATGGGATCAAAACATCCAGGCGGATACTCTCAGCAGGCTCGTCTCTTCCTGCCACGAGTGTGAGTTAGACCAGGGTGTCCTGAACAACATTTTTCGAAGATGGGGAGAAACGACAGTGGACCTCTTCGCAACAGACTAGAACAAGAAATGCTGGTTCTTCGCAAGCTGGCTTCCCCAGGGAGGATCTTGGGGGAATGAGTTTTCGATGGCATGGTCCGGCGTCTTTGCCCACGCTTTTCCTCCAATTCCCCCTCCTGCCGCTAGTGCTTGTAATGATCAAGAAAGAACCGTGCAGGCTGATCCTGATAGCCCCATGGTGGCCAAGACAACACTGGTTTACAGAGCTTCTCCTGCTATCTGAGTTCCATCCGATTCGCCTCCAACCAATACCATCGCTTATGACAATGTCCCAGGGACAAGTGCTCCACCCAGACCCAAAATCCTTGCCCTTAGCGGCCTATCTCCTGAGCACTGTGTATTGCAGCATCTAAATATCTCAGAAGAATGTAAAGACATCCTCCCAAAGGCCAGGGTGGATAGTACATACAAAACCTACAGAATGAAGTGGAAGAGTCTCTGGTGTCAAAGAAGTAAAATTCATCCTTTGAATTCGGCACCTCATGAGATCCCATACATCTTGCTTTTGGCTAAGTTGGGATTGGCTGACACATCTATAAAAGTACATTTAGCTGCTATTTCACGCTACAGAAGGACTGCCTCGGGACCAGCCTTATGGTCGGCAAGAATTGTTAAACAATTCATGAAGGGATTGTTCAGAGTTTTTCCTCCAATAAAGCCTTCTCCACCTCTTTGGCGTCTGAACATAGTGCTTTCACAATTAATGAAGCAGCCTTTCAAGCCTATACGTAGGGCAGATCTCAAATTCCTATTGTGGAAGGTGGTGCTTCTCATCGCTCTAACTTCAGCGAGACGAGTAGGGGAACTGCAGGCTCTCACAATTCAAGATCCTTTTTACAATTTTAAAGAGGACAGGATGATTCTTAGAACTAATCCAAAATTTATTCCAAAAGTACCAACTAAATTTCATTTGAATAAGCCATTGGTTCTGAAATGTTTCCTCAACCAACAACAGCGGCGGAAAGAGTTCTACAGTCGCTGGACGTCCAACAATGTCTCAAATTCTATTTGCAAGAAACTAAACACTTTCGCAAGTCTTCACAGCTTTTTGCTGCTTTCAGCGCACCCAGGAAAGGCTTCCCTTTATCGAAATGTGGAATTGCCAAGTGGATTTCCAGTGCGTTAGTATATAGGCACCAAGCTGCTGGAAAACCTCTGAACGCACGCGTTCGTGCCCATTTAACGAGAGCAGTGTCCACTTCCACTGCATTATTTGCAGGAGTGCCGATCCAGGATATCTGCAGGGCAGCGACCTGGAGATCTACGCACACCTACAGCAGGCACTTCTGCTTGGAAGCAGCCGCAGAGACAGATGTGGCGGTGGGAGAAGCAGTGCTGAGAAACATAATCCAATAACAGTGAGCCCTTTTTACATCCCTTCGTCCTTTTCTCATGATTACAAATGCACATTTTTTCTATTGCGATGTTTGGTGGTGTTCTTGCAGTATTTAATATGCTGAATTTTAACTAGCTATGTACAGGATAATACTGTATTAAGTAACTATGGGGAAAAAAGAGAAAAAATGTGCTTTATTATGTCACTGCTCGCTATTCTGATTCAGGCATGTGAACCTATGAAAGCTCCAATACTGGAGTAAGAAAACCAGTTACTTGTAACTGTAGTTCTCCAGTATTGGAAGCTTTCATAGATTCGCATGCAACCTACCCTCCTCCCCTGAGAGGCTCACCTTGGATTTAGCACAAGGAATGTTATATGCACAAATGCGTGCAAATCTGAGGAGCAAAAGGTTCTCTCAGGAGGGTTCTAGAGGGCGAGGAGCTCTGATTAGTTCAGGGAAAAGTTTGGTCTCTTTTACATAACAAGGGTTATGGGTTGCAAAAGGGAAATGGGCCTAGGCCTCTTTTCGGTTTGCTATACTACTAGGCATTGCTTTTTATGTACAGGAGACTCCCGTCTCGACGACGGGGAATGGTTCAGGCATGTGAATGCATGAAAGCTTCCAATACTGGAGAACTACAGTTACAGATAAGTAACTTGTTTTCTTCTTGAAAATTAAGAATGTAATCCTAATATTTTCCACCATTTTCCTTAGATCAGATGCTCGAAAGAGACATTTGGAACTAAATAGTGTGCAGTCTGTTTAGTAAATCAACGTAGGTCTACTCCTTCCATTCCTCTACAAGTGACAAACACTACACTTGAAACTACTGACTCAGGAAATGGAAGCTCTTCCATTCTAAAAGAGCCATTGAAAATTCCCCAAGTAGTGAAAGGGCAAGGAAATATACTCGCAATTTTTGGTGCTGAAAAAAGTCGAAACTTACTTTTAATCGCATTCTGGACCTAAAATATGCCCACAAATGGATCAAAAGGGAAAAATGTCTGCATGCCTAACTAGTCTTAAAATATATTCCCACCTTCACTAAGGAGTTTGGATGGTATTTATAGATGGTCATATTTTCATATCCCTATTGGCAAGGCGGATTGGAAGTTTCTGCACTTTCGAGTAGGTCATGCTCATAATCAATATAGTGTCCTGTCATTTAGCTTGAAGCCAGCTCTCAGAGTATTTTTGAAGTGCATGGAGATAGCAGTTATATCTCTGTGTAAGAATGGAATTTTTGTCCACCAGTCATTTGATAATTATCTGGTAAAAGCCAATTCCGCATTCAAACTTCAAAAGGACTTGGAGTCTGTTCTTTTCTGTGTGAGCTATAGCTGCATACAAATTTATTAAAATTGATTCTTCACCCAGAGCATAGAATTTAATACTTGGATACTCCTTTAGTCACACTACATGTAAAAGTGTTTCCTTCAGAGTAAAGGCTGCCATCTATACATTTGAATATTGTTTCTCTTAAGCACCAACACCCCTATCACTCAGACAGGTCTGATCTCTTCTGGGCAACATTGCATGGCAAGGTTGTGCTCGCGGTGAGACAGCACAAAAAAGATTAGTCACTAATGATAAACACTTGGTCTACCAGTGGATGTTTCCAGACATTCTCCTTCCAAGGAGTCATGCACGTTGCTTTTATGCTAGTTTAATCTCTGTAGGATACTTATTTCACTGGAGCCTACCGGCACTGACTGAGCCTGACCACTAGTCTCTTTAGAGACTGCAGTGTGGATATTTTAAATCTTTCTGACTGCAGGCACAAGTTTAAAGAGGCATGGTGTCCTCACAATATAATCGTGTCCTCAGATGCTCTACATTTGATATTTAGAGAGCTAGATAGAGCCTGCTCAAGATTCGTATTAATGCCATTCACAGTTGGCAAACTCAGATCTCCAGTTTTCTTTCATAAAAATACATCTGGCTTCTGTTCCAGCTATTTGTGGATGCCCTTATCAAGCATATTTCTTTAAGTTTCATTGAGCTTAAAGATTTGTTGCAGGGGCACTTGCAGCTTGCCGGAATGATGAGAGGCCAGACCTTCTTTGTGAATTTCATATAGTTCAATGAACTCTTGCTTGAGTCAGACCTACAGCATTCATCTTGGCTGACTTTTCAAGTGGTCATTACTCATCCAGGATTGTGAGGACCATTCAGTGTTTCACCTCACTTAACGTCCTTGAGAATGTACTCTTCATTTTTAACCCCTTCGCTGCTGATGACGAGCTCAGCTCGTCATCAGCCACGGTGGTCGTGTGCGGATGACGAGCTGAGCACGTCATGTAAAGCTGCTTTTCATATTTTGCCGCACACCCCAGGAAAAGCCGCCGCAGCGATGCAGTTAAAGTTATTAGTCTCTAATCAGATGATTGTGGTGTCTTAACTTTTGCGTAATCTGGTCTCCCTAGCAAAAGTCTATTTATTACTTAGCAGTGAAAATGGTCATAATGTATCATAAGATCTGAACATGAGCAAAAATCAAAACATCGGTCTGTAAATGGAGTTTAGCTGCAGTGGTTTAGTATAACTTTATAAGTCTGTGTCCAGATAGGTAGCATCCCAAAGAATCATAAGGCAACTGTGTTCTTCTGAGAGGGACCCAATGTGTTTTCTTCAGTGTGCACTGCAGCAATAGACAGAGAAGCCACCATGAATCAGCCATTACTCTACCCAACATTACTTGATTGTCCTTCTTTAAAACAGATAATGTAGGGGTGAAACATTTTGGGTGCAGCTTTTTAGCAGGGCTGTATTCTGTGTTCGTTCTCCACATTCTCCAGGATTTCCCGCCTTCTGAGTGAGTATATTGCTATGCTGTTAAAACATCTTTTTAGTAGAACACACACCCTCTTTCTTTTTGGCTCCAGGAGGATCGCTTGTTTTCTACTATTGGACTATTATGATGTCCTGCCTGTCACAAATGAAATACTCTCTGCTGAACCTGCTGTTCATCCTGGAACCAAGTTATTACTGGAATTCATAAAGGGTTAATGTTTCACTTCCCATATGTTTAGAATAATTCCTGAAGCACTATTTTCTCTACCAGTTTGTAGTGTGTCAACCAGGGGTAGGGTTTGGTGTCTTATGTTAATTAGTATAGTTTAATGTTTTGTGTGACATGCGTCCCTCCTTTTTATTAGGTTTATTGGAAGCACTTTTACTTTTTAGGTCGAGCATTCAAGACCTCTTGTATATACTTTAGTATATACTTATATGTGTATGTACTTCTGCTGCTGGACTTTTTTTCTATTCAACTGCCTCTATGTAACTGTCTTGATGGAAAACGACCAGCAGAGGTCAGTACAACACCAGATTCACTTTATCATTCTCTAAATTCCAGTCCATAGAAATGGTCTTCCACGAGCACCTGTAGACAATAATATCTTTTTCAAATTTTGTATGTTCAGTGATATGACCAAAGAAAGGCCCTGATTTTATATTAAAAACAGAGCTTTGGACTGTAACATTTCCTCTAAAAGGCAATATTTCTCTCCATTTGTTCCCATACCTGGGGTGTCACGCAGTTTGGTGCTTACTTTCCCTCCATGTTAAAGAACAGTAGATGTTTTCAACGTGCAGGCTAATGTGCTGCATAGCTAAAACCATATAAGGAGGTCCCAAAGGCTAGACCGATTGCATTGCAAACGCTTGTTTTTCTAACTGATAGGTTTTCCTTCTTAGTATGGTCCGTGCCCTAAATATGGAGGATTGCTAAAGAAAGTTAGAGAGCACTCTGCATATTCCTTCATGCAATCGTATTACGGCATAATTCATGTAATAGAAGATTGCTTACTTGAGACTGTTCTGGTCCTGCATGTTGGTTATGCGGAGAAATATCTTGTTAAAGACATGTCTTGAAACATTTCTGGTGCACAGTGTGCGACAAGATTAGGGCTACAAAATCAGCATTCATCCTGCCATGGCCGGATTTTGGTTTTACATATTTCACCCAAAAGCTATAATGTTAGCATGCAATAACAAAAGAACACATTGCAACCTTGCTGTCAATCTAAAAATAATGTTTGAAAGGCAACATGCAGCATTTCAGACTTGAGGTGCGTACTGTATCACAACCAGTTGCAGATAACCAAGTATCATTCACAACTGGCACACATACGGAATAAGAAAAAATTACTATGCTGGTCTAAATGTATCTCTTCAGCGAGTTGTGAGGTAGCACTTTTTTACCTCCTTCCCCTTTGAGATTACTGTTGGCTGTAAAAGAATTGAAGTTAGAGGGAATAAAAATGCACATATTACTAGAAATTATCATAATTGGCTGAGGCATGATGGTACCTGCACGTCAGGTGTGTTTGTGAGAGCTCCGTTTGGGCGTCCTAGCTAGAAGCCGTACCTGAGCTTCAGCGTTGATTTTTGCCGTTTCTCCAGTCTGCTGGTGTCCGGTTGGTGTATCGCGGTGTTCGCTGCTGCACAGCTTGGGGTTTTTGGAGCACACCGGTCCGGGGGCTACATTCCTGTGCCGGTGTGGGAGGCGCTCCCTGCTTCGAACGGACGGAGTGGGCGCGGATGCGGTGCTGCGCGGCAGAGGCACCCTAAACAATCGAACGCCGACCTCGGCGTACAGAGGGGCGGCGCACCGCTGTGAGGCGCGTGGTGTCATAGGTATTACGGAGCAGACGCCTGAAAGACGCTGAACACTGCTGGTTATTCTGGTGTGTGGACCCAGCCACGAACAACGCAGGAATAGTGGCAACCACATAACAACCTACGGTTAACGTTAAAGAGCCGAGGTGAAAACACTGCTATGGGCAAGAACGCCATTCAAAGTCAAGTAAGACTGTTCTCCAATCTTGAATAGAGCTAAATTTAGGGGAGGGAAGGCAGCTTTTTTCCTCTCCTCTTCCTAAAAAAAATTAAAAAAAATAAAAAGAGGATTTTGAAGGGTTTCAAAGGGGAAAAAAAGATTTAAGAGACTTTAAGCTTAAAGAACACTCAATAATGGGCAGAATTTGCTGATTGAAAGGCGAATATTTTTGTAACCTTCTGTAACTCTCTTTTTATACAAATTGTACAATATAAGGAATCTCTTGCAAAATGGCCCCTAAAACTGCACGTGGTGGAAAAACTAGACCCAGCGGTGAAAATCAGATTGGGACTCGAGCTGCTTTAGCGGCAAAATCAAAGCAAGATACTAGCAATAACGACCCTGATAATAGCCAATTGGGCACCCTAAAAATCCCACAAATGTTTAAATCTAAAGCAAAAGCAATAACCAAGACTCAGAATGATGGAGGTGGAAGTGAAAAGAATATGGCTAATGATGACATGGGCGATTTACATCTGGATAATGGTCAAGATAATACTCTGGTAGTGGCACTTGAACAGTTAGTAGCTTCTCCGGCAACCTCCTCAACTATTCCACCCACACTCGTCTCTCCACTTGAACCCCTCGTACTACCTGGAGCACAAAATACTGTTTCTTTCAATATTAAAGATGAGAGGAAGGATGAAGCAGATGCGGAACTGGTCCCATCCTGTGCTGAAGGGGTAGAATGTGAAGGTGACCCCATCAGCAGCAAGGATAGTGAATTTTACTCACTCTCAGAGCACTCCGAGGGGTCTGACTTGGAAGAGGACTTAGAGGAGGGGCTGGAAAATACAAGCAAGGAAATATCTGTCATTGCTTCAGTTGATGCGCGGGCAGCTAGATCCTGGAGCGAGGAAACTTCCGATGGAGACCCAACTATAATAGATCAAGATTTAGATCAGGATCTAGCAGACTCTACTCAACAAACCAGCTTTAGTCCTGGCTTTCCTAGTCAAACACCAATAGATATCATACTGAAAGCCATCTCAGAACAACGGCTGGAGGCAAAAGCCGAGCACTTGAAAACGCACAATGCTTGTAAAAAATTGCAGAACACGGTGCGACGCTTAGCAAAGTCATGCAATGATTTTACAGATAGAATGGCAGAAGCGGAAGGACGTATATCCTCACTAGAGGATCAAGTAACACACATTAAAACTAGCCTTGATGACTTCAAGGGACAGAAAGGAGATGTGAATTCTAAACTGGTTGACCTGGAGAATAGACTCCGACGCAATAATCTGCGAATTTTTGGTGTTCCAGAAGGAAGCGAGGGACAAGATGTACGACAGTTTGTGGTGGAACTTTTTGAAGAGGCTTTTCCTGATGTTAAAGACTAGCAATGGCTTCAGGAGATCCAGAGGGCACACTGCTTCCCTTTTCGCAAGCAAACAACACGGAATACCCAAACTCGACAATACCCTCGAGCCATTTTGATATCCCTGAATAACTTTTTGGCAAGACAAAAACTGTACGATCTTGCAGGGCCGGATAAGAAACGGTCTGGGAAGGGTATAGAGTTTTTCGTACGCCCCGACTCTTGCCACCCTACTGTGGAAAACCGCTGGAGAATGCGCCAAATGATCGAACCATTTAAAAAAAAGGGCGCTCAAGCTTTCCTGCTTCAACCATCCACATTAAAGATTGTATATAAGGGACAAAATAGATTCTTTACCGCTGAAGCTCTAGCAAAAGCATATCTGAATACACTAAAATGAGGAGTAAGATATTAGTTCTAGATATTAGATGCCTTGTGTGATATAACTCATTCTTTTCTATTGTTTTAGAGTTATGGATACGCCCAAACATCTGTGGTGTTCTCACATATATCACCGGGGCGATAGGCCCCTTTGCCTCAATGTTGAGGGTGGGTAATGGGGGGGGGTTGGTGTGATGGGGCTTGGGAGGGGCGGGCACGGGGGTGTGCTGGGGGAAAAAGGGGAAAAATTCAGTCAAGGCCATAGAATACTGTGTTGAAACAAGCTGTGTTGAAATAAATTGTCTTTTTTTTGCTGATGTAATGGTATAATGTAATTTTTGCAAGGAATATACGTATTTGCTATGGCGAGCTGTAACTTTCGAATGTGCTCATTTAATGTATGTGGCCTTAATAATGTGCATAAGCGTAAGCGTGTGACGCATGAAATTCGCCTAATACAACCGGATATAATATGTATTCAAGAGACGCACATACCGTGGGCGAAAAGACAAGTATTGAATGATCTTGGGTTTATAGTGTTGGCTGCCTCTCAACAATCTACTATGAATCGAGGTCTCGCTATTTTGGGATGACTGTCTGTAATTGCAACGGGGAAAACTAAAGTAGACAGCTTAGGATGCTGGGCAATTGCGGAATGTGTAATTGGCAATGTTGTTACTACGATCTGTACAGTATATGGATCCAATATGGATGACACTGCAGTGATAGAATATCTAAATGTAGAATTAGCTCTTTGGAGCACGCCAGTATTTTTATTGGGTGACTTCAATATTCATGGGGAATTGAATACGTGGAATCCAAAATTTACCAGATATCAAGGCAGGAAGCCCAAGGTATTCAAGGCATTACGCCAACTCTTATATCAACATGGGTTGGTTGACGGGTGGCACGTGGCGAATTTAAAGGATCCTGGCTTTACTTTCTTTTCTTCGCCGCATAAGAAATTTGTGAGAATAGACTATATTTTTATACCCAGACATATGGCTCAAGAATCTTGTATGTTAGTTAAACCACGCATCACATCAGACCATGCTCCAATTGTTATAGATATACCTATACCTAATACCCAACGAATACAAAGATCCTTTACTTTTAATAAGAAACTCTTATTAGATGAAATATATGCGAAACAAGTAATAGATTGGGCTCAGCAATTTTTCGATCTTAATAGAGGCTCTACATCTTATGCAATGGTGTGGGATTGTTTCAAGGCAGGATTACGAGGCGAAACCTGTAGCTATAGTTGGAGTTTACAACAGAAAAGGAAAAAAATATAATGACACAATTAATACAAGATTTGATCAATGCAGAACATGATTTAATGCGTGATATTAGACTACATCGAGATAGCGAAACTTCACAAAACGAAGTTGCGAAGCATAAAGCTAAGATAAATGGGATTTGGAGCCAGGATATAGCACAGCAATACAAGACCTTTCGTTCAGAAAGATATGAATATGGGGAAAATGTGGGCAGATGTCTAGCTCAAAGAATGCGTGGGAGACAGACTATACAGCGTATTACTTCTATAGAAAATAATCAGGGCATTCTAATTGAGTCACCAGAGGGGATCCTGGAAGTCTTTTATGAGTATTATACAAATCTCTATACCCAAGTAGACTTCATCTGATCTACTAGACCACTATATAGATAAACTGGAACTGTCCCAATTAGATCTGGCACAGCAGGAACAATTAGAGCTTCCAATCACAATTGAAGAACTCGAGACCTCCCTGAAAGAACTGGCCCTGGGGAAGGCTTGTGGCCCTCATAAACTTCCCCTAGAAATGTATCAAATGCTATTCCCCATAATCAAGAATGATATGCTCGCGGGGAGGAGCCAAGATGGCGGCGGAGACGGACGTGTAGTCGCCCGGCTCCCCGAGCCTGTGCCTTCAGCAACTCTATCCTGATTTCCATCCTGTTACAGCGCTGCCGTGGAAGAACGAGGAAAGCGCGCTGTTGCCGGGGGTGTTTATCCGGTGTCCCTACCTGCCCGATTGATGGTAGTACTGGCGTGTTCACCCGATGATCGTTGCCGAGCCCTGGGTCAGTGCCCCGTGTCGCTGTGCACGGCCGGAGCTCCTGAGACTTTACCGACGAATGGTGTGACTGCTATCCCCCGCCACAATCTATCACCTGTGAAAGCGCCCGCACTGATCCCTCCTGTGGAAGCGTGAGTCGACCGACTGTGGGTCTCCACCGCTACTCCTTCTTTGAGCGGCGCTGAGGTGAGCCGCGCTGTTCCTTTCTTTGTTGGTGCGGAACTGGCCGCTGCAGCTCGCCTTTGCGATTACCCCTGTTTGGGTCTCCACGAAGGGACTTCTGTGGCTTATTGCTCGCAATAGGGGAGCCCAGGCTATATCGTGAGATCACACCCCCGCTGCCTATTGTGAGAATCACCTATATGATCGGTGAACCCCTTATTGTATTCAATATGGCGGCCGTCTCCTCCACAGCACTGATGGGCTCCATCTCGGCCCCTGAATGGGTCGCCCTACATGGCCCCGGGAGGCGTATGGAATACTCTGATGCATTTCGGACTGTGGACACATTGGATCGGCCGCCTGTATTCACCTATGCCTCTATTCTTGCTGCACTAGCCGAATTGAGGGCAGACTGGCGTGAGTGTTCTCGCGCACTCGGCGCAAAGCTGGATGAAGCCGCTCTCGGTTCAGAGAGTGCATCGTCAGCTGGCTCCCCTTGCGGCATCGAACGGCCCCCTCTTGACATCGCAATGGAAACATTGTTGCCGCGTGAATGTGAACTGGAGCAACTTTCTGAAAGTGAACTTTCTACAGGACTGCCGTCAGCCCATGTCGTTGATGCTACACTGTTTCCTATCCTGCCTCAGATTTCATTGTCGGACATTGACCCTTTATCCTTGCTCATGGCTCCGCTGGCGACGCAACTATTTTCCTTCACTGTATACGCTATGCATGGTGTGGCTTAGAGTCGGTGTCTTATGCTACATCGGGCGGACCTGGGAGCGGCAATCTTCTGGATCGCTCTCATTGCATGTAACTGGAGGTGTTCATTTTGTGTTTGGGGACCTTCTCCTTGCCGAGGGCGGCCATCTTACCCCTTTGTTCTATCTGGGGCGGGTCCTTTTTCGGAGCCATGTTTAGGGGGACGCTTGAAATCTGGCCAGGGCTAGGAGGGTCTTTTTTCATGTGAATTGTGAATGAGGGACGGGTGGGGGCCCGAGATGGGACGCTTCCACAACGCGTGCTGCTGTGTTTTATGATGTCTCTCCCGATTTCATTTTGTGCACGGAAGTTCTGATTTTTGGTATTACGGGTAGGGTGGAGAGTATTTAATGGCCGGGGAGTTCGGGTGATTTAGAATTTGGCCCTCCTCGAGTATTAGGGATTTCTTTTTCTTTTCCTCCTTTTCTTTGCCTATATTTCGGGTTCTTTAATGGGCGACAGACACACTGCCGGGCGGGGGGAAGGCCGTAGCCTCTGCATTGATGTAGGGTGGGGGGGGGGGGTTTAATTTTATACAGTTCGTTTCTATGGGCCTTATTTTCTATACTTCCTGCGCTTTTCTTAACCTATTTTTGTTCTGGGTCCACGATAGGGGTTAGTAGGGAGTGGGTTGCGCTGTATATGGCGTGTAATTGCCAGCTTACGATCTTGTTGTTTTGCTTTGAACCGCCACACTGCCTGAGATGTTAGCTTCTACAGTTGGTTTCATGTGATGCAGTTGCCTGCTCATGCTGTGAAGTTCCGGTACGGACTCAGTTCTCCTTGGTCTCTATTCTTCACTGTTTATATTTTATACGACAAAAACTTTAAAAAACTAACCTTCAATGCTCCTGTTTTCTCGGCGACACAAAGTCATTCAGTGTGTCATTAATTGTTCTCTTCCAGGGGATCCTCATCAATAGTCATAAGCATTAGAATATTCCCGCCCATGCGCGGGACCCCGGAAACAATATATTATATGTGCCCCACATATACATATACATATATATATAAATATATATATATATATAAAAATAAGCAATTGCAGCCAAATAAAACAGTAGAGCTGGAGTATGCTGTGAAGAATTTCCACCATACATGTGTATTAGCATTAGAAACATGATAAACAACACCAATGCTTGTTTAGAAACTGTTTTAATGCTTAGAAAGCAGTATAAATTCTTATAACACACTGTAAGCATATACAGCTCCCAGGCTGCATTGCAAATACCCAGTCTAAAAAGACTGAAAAGCTAACCCTGTGGCTGCATGTACCAAAACTGACGCTGTGCCTTTAAGGCACCTCTGCCCCTAGCTTCCCATCATGCCTCAGGGGTTACAGTTAGGTCAGTTGTTCTTTCCGGCTCCTTCAGGAAGGACCCTGGATACACAGCTCCACATTTTTTCTGCCTTTTTCAGTCAGAAAATCTTCAAAAGAACAATTTTTTGATTTACTTTGACTTTAAACATCAGGGTCAAGTAAATAACTGCTTAGCAGTCGAATTTTTGTGAGGTTTTCCTGTCAGGATGCCCTCATTATTTGATGATTGCCCTTCTTGTGGCCACAAGAAGGCAAAAACGGACTCTCATGAGGTCTGTATTTTATGCTTGCCAGAAGATCATGATCCAAAAGACTGTTCTCATTGTCAAAACCTGTCTGACAGAACTTTAAAAGACAGAGAGAGGAACAGGCTCTATGGTCTGGCCCAGAGATCCATGAGGGGAAGATCTACAGAGAGGAAGAGTTCAAAGAGACCCAGAACTCCCTCCAAAGGCAAGTCAGAGCGTCCATCAACCTCAGCGCCGGGCTCGGCGCTGAAAAAACGACATCTGATGGACAATTCGAAAGAAAAAGCTCCGTCGACGTCGGGACCGGCGTCGATGAGGAAATCGTCGTCGAAAAGAAAATCACCGACGACGGAGAAAGCTCCGCCGTCGTCAACTAGGCGACGATCGGCGTCGAGAGAAGCCACGAGATCTCCGTCGACGAGAAGATCAGCGTCAAGACGTAAGTCAACTCCGCCGCCGTCAACCAGGCGACGGTCGGCGTCGAGAGACCGAATACACTTGCAGTCGTCTCAACGTCGACAGGCTTCGAAGAGTGTGACACCTCCGCCGACGTCTCCACGGAGGCGCTCGGCGTCGAGGAGCAAGAGTCCCCTCGGACGATCGTCGGCGCGGAAGGGATCATCGTCGAAGGCGTGTCGGCGCTCGACGTCGAGGATGTCCGATCCTCCGCCGTCGCCACATGCCAGGTCGACATCAAGGGCTTCGTCGACGACAGGACACCGTCGAATGCCATCTCCGTCGCCGACAGACCAACGTCGGTCGACGTCGAGACCTCCGTCGACGGCAGGGCAACGCCGTTCGACGTCGAGACCTCCGTCGACGGCAGGGCAACGCCGTTCGACGTCGAGACCTTCGTCGACGGCAGGGCAACACCGTTCGACTTCGAAACCTCCGTCGAAGGCAGGGCAACGCCGTTCGACGTCGAGGGAGAAGACTCCGTCATCGGCTCGACATCACAGGTCGACGTCGAGAGAACACAGGTCGCCATCGAGGCGTTCGACGTCGAAGATTATCACTCCGTCGACGCCGCAGAGGCGTTCAACGTCAAGAGAAAGACTTTTAAGGCGTCTGCCAACACCGGTGAGACGAAAATCTCCTTCAGTGCCTTCGACTATTTTGGTGACTCAATCGGCTTCTCACCATTCCTCCTCGAGTGCCTCTAGCTCATCGAGGTCCTCTTCCAGGAGTAGAAGTCCGTTGCCCCAGCGAAAGATAACACTCTCGCCAAGATGGTATGCTCCGTTGAGCAAGTGGAAGGATTCTGGAGCGACGGAGAGGCTGCAAAGATATGTAAGCCCACTCCACAGGTCACCTCTTCAGAGACTGATGGAAGAGACAGACAGACAGAGTCCTATCAGGCACCGATCACGCTCTCGGGAGAGGAGAGCGGAAAGGTCACATACCCCCAGGGTCTCCCGATCGCCACGGAGAGAGCATCCCAGGTCTCGAACACCGAGAAGGGAGGTACGAACTGAGAGGTCGAGATCCCCACGAAGGGAGCATCGGAGAGAATCACGTTCTCCTCGAAGGGAAGACCGACCGAGAAGATCGCCAGTGAGGAAGGAAAAATCTCACCACAGGAGAAGAACACCATCATCCTCCTCCTCATCTTCTTCGAGATCTTCTAAAAGGGATTACTCCCCAACGCTGGCAGACAGCCCTCGCTCCAGAGCTTCCCCGCTTGACGACGTCAACACATATCTGGACGTTCTACAAAGGGGCGCTCAAAAACTTCAGATAGAAATGGCTGTTCCAGAAGTTTCCACTACTGTGATTTTTGAGACCCTTCGTCACAAATCATATTCACGGCCTTTGCTCCCATTGGTTCCAGGGATAATGGACCCAATCAAGGAGGTTTTCCTCACGCCAGCAGCGATCAGGGCGGTACCGGCACGTATCCAGAAAAAGTATAGGCCGGCCGACTCGGATCCAATCTTTGTTAAAGGGGAGCCTGCGGCGGACTCAGTTATCGTAGCCTCAGCTAGGAAGAATCACGCAGTCGCACCTTCTTCTGTTCCTCCTGACAAGGACAGCAAGACCCAAGATTCTTGGGGACGCAGAGTGTGCAGCACAGCAGCTTCATCCCTGAAAGTCTCTAGTGCCTCAGCACTTCTCGGCAGGTACGATAGAGCTCTGTGGGACTCCATGGAACGATTCAAAGAGAAATTGCCCAAGGAGGACCAGAAGGACTTTGAGGAAACAGTGACGGAGGGCTGTTTGGTGGCAAACCAAATGATCAGTTCATCCGCAGATAACGCCCTTCTAGCAGGACATGCCTACTCACATGGGGTATGCGCGAGAAGATCTTCTTGGTTGCGTTTAACGGGTCTCAAACCAGATGCCCAGCAACGCATCCTCAATCTGCCTTTCTCAGGATCTTCACTCTTTGGGGAACATGCCGATCAGGAAATGACCCGCATGAAAACCGAATTGGACACGGTGAAGGCGGTTGGTCTGGAAAAGAAGAAAGAGCCGTTCAAGCGACGCTTCAAGACCAACAAGAACCGGGGAGGCCAACAGAGGGTTCAAACCCCTCAATGGTCTCAGAACAAGCCACAAGGGAAGACACAATACAGAGGAGGAAAATCGGGCAGAGGCAGAGGCGGACATCATCAGTCCTCTGCCACGCCTAGAGGAGGCAAAGCCTGAGCAGTGGCTTCCTCTGGCGCCGTTACCCACTCCAGTGGGAGGAAGTGCTTCGCAACACCTGGCAGAGTGGGTCAGCATCACAAAAGATCAGTGGGTGCTGAATATACTGCGCAATGGATATTCGCTACGTTTCCGGAAGAGACCACAACCGATTCCTCCAAAAAAGACTCGCTCGTACCATCTAAACCTCCTCAAAAGGGAGGTGAGCGTCCTCTTAAAGAAAAACGCAATCGAAGAGGTACCCCCACCCCAAGGGGGAGAGGAGTGTACTCAAGGTATTTTCTAGTCCCCAAAAGAGACCAAGAGGACAAGTTCAGACCGATTTTAGATCTTCGGACCCTCAACAAGGTGGTGGTCAAAGAGAAGTTTCGCATGCTGGCACTTCATCAGAAATGTCCTCATCTACAAAGTGGAGATTGGATGTGTTCGGTGGATTTACAGGACGCGTACTTCCACATTCCTATAACACCAGGTCATCGGAAGTACTTGAGGTTTCTGGTAGGGAACAAGCATTACCAGTACAAAGTACTTCCGTTCGGTCTAAAATCCGCACCAAGGGGGTTCACCAAGTGCATGGCAGTGGTAGCGGCATGTCTACACAAAAAAGGTCTGTTTGTGTACCCATATCTAGACGACTGGCTCCTGAAGAGTCCGTCCCCTCATCAAGCCACCAAAGACTGTCGTCTGTGTCTTCAACAACTACACAGGCTTGGGCTCCACGTGAACACAGAAAAGTCAGTCCTGCATCCCACACAAACCATCCACTATCTGGGAGCAGTTCTAGACACAAATTTAGGAAGAGTGTTTCCTTCGCAGGAGAGACTATCTTCCATGGGGCAGAAATGCAGAAAGTTACTTCAGTTTCCTCGTCCAAAGGTGCGAGAAGTAGCGTCTCTACTGGGCTCCATGGCGTCCTGCATCTTCCTAATTCCAAACGCCAGGTTGAGGATGCGTCCTCTACAAGAGTCTGTGGAAGATCAGTGGGACCAAGCGACAGGAGATTGGGAGGATCGAATCATCCTATCTCAAGCAGCGCTGACCTCAATACAGTGGTGGACTCGCCCTCGGAATGTCTTGCAGGGAGTCCCTTTTCAGCAGCCTCTTCCTTCGGTGTCTGTGGTAACGGACGCATCTCTGGAAGGTTTGGGTGCTCACATGGGTCATCTTCAGATTCAGGGTCGCTGGTCGACCAACCTTCAGACATACCACATCAACATGCTGGAACTTCGAGCAGTTCATCTGGCGCTCAAAGCGTTCCTTCCAGCAATCACAACGGACAAAATCTTGGTTCAGACGGACAACACTACAACTATGTTCTATCTGAACAAGCAGGGAGGAACCCGGTCTCGCCCTCTGTCTCAGGAGGCCCAGACAATATGGCACTGGCTTCTGGCTCGGGGACTGTCGGTGGTGGCAGTACACCTTCCAGGCGAGCTAAACACAAAGGCGGACGCACTCAGCAGGCACTTCGAAGATCAGCCAGACTGGGTGCTAAACGACGAAGTAGTCGAAGAACTCTTCCGTTGCTGGGGCCGTCCAGACATAGATTTATTCGCGGACGCCGAAAACGCCAAATGCCACGCCTTCGCGTCCAGGTTCCACCGACCAGGGACACAAGGGAACGCTCTCCTGCTGGAGTGGACAGGGATGTTCGCCTATGCGTTTCCTCCTCTGGCACTGATTCCGAAGGTGGTGGCCAAGCTCATCAGATCGAGCATGGACATGATCCTAGTTGCTCCGGATTGGCCGCGACAATGGTGGTATCCGGACCTATTACATCTGTCGCTGTGTCCACACAGACGTCTGCCATGCAGACCAGACCTGTTGAGCAAAATGAATGGGAGGATCCTGCATCCCAACCTCCCGTCACTGAACCTGACGGCATGGCTCCTGAGGTCTTGCAATACGGACACTTAAATCTGCCTCCAGAATGTATGAATATTTTAAGAGAGGCAAAGAGGCCTTCCACTAGGGCGTCTTATGCGTTCAAGTGGAAGAGATTTTTCATTTGGTGTAGGGACCATGGTTTTGATCCCACCAAAGGTCAAGAAGAGGTAGTCCTCCCATACCTCCTTTTTCTTAGCGACATCAGGGTTGAAATACGCTTCTATCAGGGTTCACCTATCTGCCATAGTAGCGTACAGAAAATCACCTACACAAACGTCGTTTTTTCAGGTCCCAGTGGTTAAGGATTTCCTTCAGGGATTGAAGAAGGTCTATCCCCCTGTGAGAAATCCTTCTCCTCCCTGGGAGTTGAACCTGGTTCTCTCCAGGCTGATGTCTGCACCGTTTGAACCTATACACAAGGCCTCCTTGCAGCATCTCACTTGGAAGGCGGCCTTCTTGGTGGCAATAACCTCTGCTCGCAGGGTTAGCGAGATTCAAGCACTCTGCACCAAGGAACCTTACACTGTGTTTCACCACAACAGAGTGGTAATGAGGGCTCACCCTTCTTTCCTTCCAAAAGTGGTATCGGATTTTCATATAAACCAAACGATTACCCTTCCTTCGTTCTTTCCTAACCCATCGACCCCAGCTGAAAGGTCGTTGCACTCATTAGATCTTAAACGGGTGCTAAAGTTTTACCTAGAAAGAACGAAGGGCACCAGAAAGACAGACCAACTCTTTGTCAATTATGGTTCAATGAGGACCGGGTTTGCAGCAGCCAAAAGGTCCATCTCCAGATGGATTGTCTCATGTATCAAACTAGCATACCAGCTGGCTGGCAAACCTTTGTTACAATCACCCAAAGCTCATTCCACTAGAGGGAAGGCAGCCACAACAGCATTTTTACATGACATTCCCATGTCAGAAATTTGCAAGGCTGCGACATGGAAATCAGTCCATACCTTTACAAGGCATTATTGCCTAGAGTCTGATTCCAGAGCGGATTCTCAAGTAGGGCAAGCCTCCTTGAGAAACCTATTTGGGTAGAATAAGGCCTACTTTTGGGCCTACGAAAGTGAATGTTACCTGTTGATTCCTTTGCCCGCAGGGATGAGGTGAGGCTCGCTACTCTATTCTAATGCTTATGACTATTGATGAGGATCCCCTGGAAGAGAAGGATTAGTTACTTACCTGTAATCCTAGTTCTCTTCCAGGGGTATCCTCATCAAAGTCATAAGCAACCCTCCCGCCTCCCCGGGCAAAGGACTTTGTTTATTAAGTAGGAGATGTTTTAACCTGTTATTACCATGGTTTTGTTTTCAGTCTCCGAAAAGAACAACTGACCTAACTGTAACCCCTGAGGCATGATGGGAAGCTAGGGGCAGAGGTGCCTTAAAGGCACAGCGTCAGTTTTGGTACATGCAGCCACAGGGTTAGCTTTTCAGTCTTTTTAGACTGGGTATTTGCAATGCAGCCTGGGAGCTGTATATGCTTACAGTGTGTTATAAGAATTTATACTGCTTTCTAAGCATTAAAACAGTTTCTAAACAAGCATTGGTGTTGTTTATCATGTTTCTAATGCTAATACACATGTATGGTGGAAATTCTTCACAGCATACTCCAGCTCTACTGTTTTATTTGGCTGCAATTGCTTATTTTTATATATATATATTTATATATATATGTATATGTATATGTGGGGCACATATAATATATTGTTTCCGGGGTCCCGCGCATGGGCGGGAATATTCTAATGCTTATGACTTTGATGAGGATACCCATGGAAGAGAACTAGGATTACAGGTAAGTAACTAATCCATTGTTGCTATTCATCCTGGTGCCGCTGAGAATCTGTATTGCTTGCTCTTGTGCTCAAAAGTATCGTGGCCGGCCTGACGGTTGTGGGCCCGTATTTGTAATTTTTCATGCACAATAAAGGTCTACAAAAATTAAAAAAAAAAAAAAAAAAGAATGATATGCTCGCAACGTTTTTAGAAGCCCAAAATGGTCGTCCGCCGCCATCATGGGAAGATGCTAGCATTGTCATATTTCGTAAAAAAGACAAACCTTCGCATTTACTTGGATCATATCGTCCCATTTCACTTATAAATGCTGATGCAAAATTATATTCTAAAATCCTTGCCAACCGACTGAGCCAAATTGTTCCAACTTTAGTTTCTGAACAACAACATGGCTTTCTCCCAGATCGTGGTACGATCAATCATATACACCGGGTTATTGCTACATTAGACTATGCTACCACAAATCATTTGGACGTTGGATTGGTGTTTTTAGACACAGAGAAAGCGTTCGATCGCGTTTCATGGGCATTTTTATGGGCGATTTTGGCGAAAATGGGTTTTGGATTACGGTTTATATCTGCTTTACAAATTATGTATAGACACCCGAGGGCTAAGATATGTATCTCGGGACAAGAGTCAATGGCAGTGAATATCACTCTGGGCACACGGCAGGGGTGCCCCTGCTCACCTCTTCTATTTGCTATGTATATAGAACCATTGCTAAAGGCATTAATGACATCCCAATATATACAACCCATGGTTTTGCCCGGAGGTGATATACGGGTGTTAGCTTACGCTGACGATATCGCAGTAATAACATCTGACCCGCAATCTGCACTAATTGAAATAGAAAATCTGACTCATGAATTCGGCAATGTGGCAGGGTACAAACTCAACATTCAGAAAACACAGGTTATATGCTCAGCAGGATTATGTACTAATGATAGCAGGGTCACTCTTGAGTCTAAATATTTAGGCATTAAAATTAGATTACTACCTCAACAGTTAGTCATGGCAAATTGGGCAGATATACTAGTATCAGTTAAAAGTCAACTAGAGAAAATTGAATGCTTACATTTATCATTGGTTGGGAGACGTAATGTCTTAAAAATTACTATTTTACCGAAAGTTTTATATTATTTTCGAGCAATACCTTTGGAGATCTCCACATTACAATTGAGGAAATTGCAATCTATAACTGATCGATTTTTATGGAGTAGGAAATCTTCGCGGAGAGCATCTAAATATATGACACTACCAATCTTAAGTGGGGGGTGGGGAGTTCCGAATTTTGCATTATAATATTTGGCATATTTAATGCAAAATATTAAATATCTTTCAATAGGTGGAACTCCACCTACATTTGAAAGCCCAGATATCTTTTCTCTTTTACTTGGCCCACAATCTCGGCAAATGTTGCTTCATTTTTTAGAACCTATCTATTATAAAAGAACTAGATTTAAACTCATAATGTCCGCCTTTAAAGGATGGCGTTCTATACGGAAGCTTATTGCACGGGGATGTATTAATTTTTACACTCCTTGTAATTCTATAGAATTGCTTCCGGGAATATTCAGGGATCGTATTATGGGTATATGGCGGGAAAAAGTTATAACAACCATTGGCGACATGGTTAAAAATGGTACAATTTGTTCATTTCAGGAGTTAAAAGACGAACATAGTCTCTCTCAACATGACTTCTTTAAGTATCTGCATATACGGAACTTTATTTATACACACCCAAATATTGTACCACTTTGTCATAATGAATTTATGGAAATACTTAAAAAACCAACACATATAGGGATTATATGCAACTATCTGTTAAATCTACAGCAAGATGATATGGAACAGCAGGCATCTAAATGGTGTATGAGACTAGGCACAGCTGTAGTACCCTTTCAAGAATCAATATGCATGGCCGATCAAATTATTTTATCTGACAATTTATATTCACAGCACTATAAAACTTTATTTAATCTCTATCATACACCACTTAAAATGTTAAAATGGAGTAATGCAAATAATGGGAAATGCTATAGATGTCAATGTGATCTGGCAGATATTATACATATATTTTCAGACTGCCCCATATTAAAACCGTTTTTTGTATCCATCGAATTTTTTTTAGCACATTTTACAAAATGCGATGTAAAAATCTCTAGAGAGATGATTGTTTTTGGCTTATCAAATGATAATGAATCGTTTTCAGGTTATCAAGAAAATAGATATATTATATTTATGGCTATGGCTGTAGCCCGCCTTTGTATATCATCAATGTGGCTAAAGCCTGAAGCACCTACATATGAAATGTGGCAAGCAAAGTTTTACAATATTTTTCATTTAGAATTTAATTTATATCGCATTAAATCAATTACGAAAAAGCGTAGAGGGTACAAAATAGGGCAGACTTTGATAGATTATCTGGATCACTAGTGATTATTATTTCTCCCATTAAAGAAGATAAGTTGCTGTTTAGACTGTATTTATTTGATGCTAAAATCATTTCAACTGTTTATATGTTTATTTATGTTGACTATGTAAATCACACAGTTGATATATTGACATGTTGATTTTGATATGACATAATCCCTTTGTATGTTTATTTTTCTATATATGGCTTTGAACTGAATCAATAAAAAAAAATTTAGAAAAGAAAAATAAGAAATTATCATAATTTGCTACTGGATTCTGCTTCTGTTGTGTTTAGCAGTATGTGTTGCATAACAACCGTGTACCGTATTTGTGTTTTTTTTTTTCTTTTCACCACAGCTATTGTTGGTGCAACTATTGCACTGCTATTATTTTTTTATTAAAGATGGCATCGAACTACATGAATTGAAGGGAATTGTATGCTGCACTTTGAGAACTGTTGACTATCAAGTTTCATAAAGAATTAGTCTTTTTGCCATGGATTGGTGTTTAACATGGGATAATTAGTAGATTGTAGATGTTTTTGCATGTTTTGGGGCATATGAGGTGGTGGAAGTCAGATATCAGACTTCTGACATTAAATTATTTAATCACTGCATCTTTCAAAGTCAAGCATGGCAAGCTTCTCTTGGCCGTAGTCCTCATCTAGTGCAGCATTAAGTCAATTAATTGTTATACTGTAAGACGCACAATTGTGTGGCGTGGACTGGTCAATATTCAACAATTGTTTTAAACATTTAACCAAGTGCAGTTTTACATCCAGGATCTGAGATCGTGCTAATTGCCTATTTTGAGAGCAGCATGCGTTCAAAATATTGTGGGCAAGTCTTGAAAGCTGTCTTAAGGTAAGTCCAATTTATCTTAGCGCAAAGCACGCTACATTAGAAAGTTTTGTCACTTGAGCTTGGATTTCTGTTCAAAATCTATTTACAAAACAGCCTCCAAACATAGAACGTCTTTCAAATTAACTTGTTACTTTATTTTAGCTGGTTAATATCCATTTAGTCTTGACCTTACCAGTCACCATAACAAGTCCCCTCACTAAAATGTCTAAAATGGCAACTATTCGGTCTAATATGCCAATTGTTTTTGTGTGTTTATCAGGAGAGATGCTTCGTAAGAAACGCCGGGAAAAGGACGGTCATAAGGACCCTCTCTTGGCAGAGGTGAACAGAGTGCACGATTACCTTATCAATGAGATTGCAGCTCTGGAAAGGCAGGGAGGTGCAGCCGATACTAAAGAGTCCAAGCTCGATAAGGTAGCCCATGCCCTCTCTATTGACCTTGGCATATCCCGGAATGTTTCTCCTGAAGCCAAAGATGGTGCAGAAAAAGAGACCTCCGAAGAACCGGCTACATCAAGAAGCCTAGAAGGCCAGCGTATGACTGACAAAGGCAGTAAACGAAGGCCCTCCAGTCCAGATGCATCTCCCACTGAGGTAAGGGCATGATTTGTGATCATAGTTTCTTCATAAAAATAAACAGTATGAGCATTACCAACTATCACAAAGTTTTAACAGTTTCTTTTGCTCCAACACCGTTATGCATACATACATCATCCAATTTAAATAAGAAAAGGATTATTTGAGAGAATATTTTTTTTAATCCACTGTGTCGCGCTATACATGCATTTAAGGTATGTTTTGCCACAGCTAATTGTTTTAAGATGTTACCTTGGCCAGGCTTGATGTGCCTTGTGCTGTACTTCATAAGCAGAACTGGAGGACTGTGTGGGTTTGTTTAGAGCATTGTGGTACATTTTAGCTGGTATTTTCGGACACATGCTATACATGCATAGTACATTTCTTCTTTTTGGTGTCTGTACAATGTAGGTGTTTTTGTGTAGATTAAATGCATTTGATCTGTATTTCAAATTGAGTTTATTTTTCTATTGTAGAGTTCTCTCTCTCTTGTGCCAAGACTTACTTGTCGAGGTTAGGAACCACAATGAATTAGAAATATGGCACATTTGCTATTAATGGTGCTTTAAAAAAATAAGCATTTACAGAAGCAAACATTTGTGAATAAAGTTAACTTTTATCAATTTTGGACGGTTTCTTCCTCTGTGCTATATCCAGGAACACATTTCAGTTGATACCATTTGTGCTTTTAGTAAAGGATCTTATGAAAATGACATACCTAAAGGATGCAACGTGTTTCTTAATTTTTAATAAATCAAATTTGAATTAAGGTTTGGCACTATAAAATATGTTTGGCTAAACTACTCACTCGAATATCCTAAAATTAAAAAAGGAAACAAAATGCGGTACGGTTACATTCAGCTTTCCAGTTATACTGCTGGTTTAACTGAGACGACGATGTTTTGTTTATGACTCAAGTACAGCTCAATGAAAGACCTTCGATTCTTTATCAGTGGTTCTTCATAAACCTTAAGGGAGACACTGTTTTGAGCGCTTCTTGCAGGAGCTTCTTGCCCCTTCGGAATTGGGGACAGCCCTGAGCCAATTACAGACCTCAACAAACTGGCCCCTAACAGGATTCCAGTGCAATTTTTCAAGGCCTGCTGTTTGCGCCTGGGACATCTTTTGTGGGAGGAGGCTTTTACCCAGGTATGCGGTTGGCCAACATCATTGTTATCCCTAAAACTGTCCTTCCCCCTAAACTATTCTCTTCATTTTGTTATAACAGGCATTTGTAGAGCGCAGCGATCACTCCGGAGAGCATTATGGCGCTAAGTGAAACGCTAGATAGACAGGGTAAACAAAGGTGGAGGAGTGATTTAGATGAGTGCATTGCATAGTGCGTCAGGGGCTGTGAAAATCCAGGTTTTCAGGGCTAATTTGAAAAGAGTTTCTGATTGGATAAAACAAAGGTGGTTCGGGAGTTGGTTCCAGGCTTTGGAGCCGATCACTCGAGACATTTACCTCCGTTAGAGACTCATCTAAACACTGGGGGTTTTAGCAGATTGGTGCTAGATCTAAGAGTACGGTGAGGTATATAGCGTCAAACCTGGGCCGGAGGTAGAGATAACTAGAGGAATTGAAGATTGAAAGGAATGGAAGATTCTGAAGGTAATTATCAAGATCTTGAACAGGATTCTTTTGTGAATTGGTAGCCAGTGTAGAGCTTCCAAACCAGCCGATGCTGATGATCTCCTGAGCCATTTTAGTAGTAGCTGTGCAGCTGCGTGTTGTACCATCTGGCCTTTGTGTTGGACCAACATGTTGGGGCCCGCATAGAGGCTGTTGTAGTAGTCCAATCTACTGCTAATGATTGCTGGTGGAAGGATAGTGTTGCATCAAATTTGACTCCCAAATTTCTGGCTACCTTTACAGGATTAGGGGAGGGGTAGTGTATGATGGCCACCATAGACTTGGGGAGAAGGTGTTCCCTTTCCTCACAGGCATGATTTCTGTCTTTTCTGAACTGCATTTTAGGTGATTGGCTTTCAACCCGTGAAAAACCGCTGTGAGACATTGACAAAGGTTTTGTTCTGCCTGTGTGGTGTTTTTGTCTAGAGCCAAGACTAGCTGCGTGTCGTCCATATATGAGATGGTCTTGATGTTAATGTACGATATAAGACTAATCAATGGGGCCAAAAAGGCATTAAAGAGCACTGGGCTGAGGATTGACCCCTGTGGAACCCCAGAAAGCAGTTATTTTTTCTGCTGACTGAAATGGCCCAAGGGTGATGTCTTGTCTGCGACTTTGCAGAAAAGATTTGAGCCAGGCCTGGTAAAGATGAGATACCGTAGGAGGATGGCCTGTGAGACCTTATCAAAATGTGGCCAATAGGTCTAATAAGACCGATACAGCATTCTTTTCTTGATCAAAGACGGTTTTAAGGGATTCAGCAGTGTACAGGAGGGCTGATTCCGTAGTGCTGAGGCCTGAAACCTGATTGGTTCGGGTGTAAAATGTTTGCTCCTTCCAGGTAAGTCATGAGTTGGAAATTAATTTGTTTTTCAGTTATCTTGCTTAGACATGGGAGTAGGGAGATGGGTTGAAGGTTGAAAAGGGTGATGGGATCGGCAAGTTGTTTCTTTTGGAGTGGTTTGACCGCTGCAAGCTTCCATTCATTGGGAACTTTGGCTAATGACAGTGAAGCATTTATTATCTTATTTATGACTGGATTGACAGTGTATCATTACATTTATACAATACAGAATTGAGGGGGGACAAGGGTCGAAAGGTGAAGCTGATTTGACAGCAAGAGTCGCCTGGCGAGTTTGATCTCAGCTAAAAGACCCAAATGTTTGAAGGGCCTGTCTGTTTGCTAAAAAGACATTATTGTTATCGGAGGAGATTGGGGGTGCTGGGAAATTTTGTTGTAGTGACTGGACCTTCTATTTAAAATAATCTGCTATACGATCGCAGAGAGACTTGGCCAGTCAACATTGAGGTTAAAATCTGGGCTATACCGTCGTCCAAAAGACTGATTTCGGTCTGTTGTGCACCTGGATCAGGTGAGCTTCATGCCCAAACCGGGCTACCTGACTCCCCATCAGGAGAGTCCCCAACACCTTGGTGTTAGCAGACAAATTGCCAGATTTTCACAAGGCATTTGCATCAGTGGGGTGGGGACTACCTCTTTACCCTCCTGACTAAGATGAATTTCGGACCCAACTTCTTGCAAGTGATCCAACTAGATGGACACTCGTGTCATGGTAGGACAGGTGTGAGCACCCTAGTTGTGTTTGCTAACTGCCCACATGGTTTTCTGCCCTATTTAATGCAGGGCATGGCAGGAACCCAGAGTAGACCAGAGTAGCGGGCTCACCAAAGGAGCGCCTATGGTAAGCTTGTCGGGACCCAACCATGGCCCGATATTCTGGTCCGCTTTCTTAAGGTAGGCTCACTTAGTGTGCTAAACATCTGCTACAGCTGTGCCCAGTAGATGTGTTTAGTTGTAAGGCTAAATTAGACTTCCTTGATGTTAGCCAAGGCTGTTGGCTTTGTGGGTATCGCACCTTGGAGCTTGGTGAGCCTACTGTTCGTGTAAAGCAGATCGTAAGCGGAGGGAAACATCAAGCTATTCTTTGTTTTTAGGTCTCGCTGCGAAAAGTGCGCTCTTGCTG
This sequence comes from Lissotriton vulgaris, assembly GCF_964263255.1. Lineage (NCBI taxonomy): Eukaryota > Metazoa > Chordata > Amphibia > Caudata > Salamandridae > Lissotriton > Lissotriton vulgaris. Next base: position 84,868,329 of record NC_141694.1, read on the forward strand.
AGAGCCTATAGCAGTCAGTTCAGCCAACTTCAGGCAACAAGGATTGGAGACAGAAGCTGGCCACGCGCACCACGCAAACAGCATGGCAGAGTCTGATTACGACGCGCGCTTTAGAATTTGGACGCGTGCGTGAGCTTCTTAAGTTTCGTTTTCACCTCGCGCGTGAGCTTCTTAAGTTTCGTTTTCACCTCGGAGACCCGGTGTGAAGAGGAGCGCGGAGGCAGCGGAAGCTCTGGAGAAAGGGGTAATGCTTTGCCTTATTGTGAAAGGGACCAGGCCTGCACATATTGGGGCTCCGTCCCTCCCTCTGCCCCTGCTCTCCCCGGCAGGCGAAGGGGGTCCTTTATCATGGGCTGATCAGCTCGGTCTTGATATGTCCCTCGCGCCAATCGGCGGAGCAGAGCCCTGCGCGGCCGGGGCTGCCCTTTGGGGGATGTGAGCCCAGCAGCATGGATACACGGGGCTGCGGGAAAAGTTGCAGTCCATGATGCCTTGCCATAAAGGCCCGGACCCGAGAGGAAGCTGTTAGACTGTGACCATAAGGAGCCACCACTGCCGCCTCTCCACTGCCGGGAGAAGTGCGGGTTCTGCAGAAGGCCTCTTCAGCCCGGAAGAGTGCGCCCGCATTGAGCGCCGCATCGAGGAGGTGGTGCACGCCGCCCTGAAGGGTACTGTGCAAGGAGCACACCGTGCACCGGGCTCCGCTGCGCAGCAAGTATTTTTTGGAGCGCAGAAGCGTGGGTCTGGCCAAGAGCGGCTATACCCCAAGGGCGACGTGGATGTGGCCCCCGCTTGGGTGCACCAGCTGGTCATCCGTAAACTGAAGCAACACCGGGTCATCCCAGAGGGCTTCGTTACCAGCCCCGTCATCAACTATTACCAGCATGGAGGCTGCATCGTCTGCCACCCCATCCACCTCTTCGAAGGCCTCATCCTTTCCATGTCCTCCTTCAGTGACTCAGCGCTGTGCTTCGGCTTAAAGTTCCAGCTCAAGCCGATCTGGGTGTCCGAGCCCGTGCTGTTTTTGCCTGTGCGGAGGGCTATCGTCACCACCCTCGGGTAAGAAAAAATGGGGTTACTGTGGGAGTGAATATGCCTCATCTGTGTGTTGTAAAAGTGGCGGGTAATGTCATTTCAAGTGCCAAAAGCCTAAAACGTTTGTGATCATCACTATACAGCAATGCATGTCATATTGTAGTCTTTCGTTAATATGGAGCCCCCCTAAACATGGGATCTGTAACACCTCTGAAGCAAAGCGCAAAATGTAATTATCAGTCTTCTTGGCAGATGGATAGCTAAGAGGATCACAGTCCTTTGAGGTAAGGTGGTATAAAGGCCCACTGCCCTCTGGTAAGATAATATATGCGCACTATACACAAGGGGGGGGGGAGCATAATTCACGTCTTTAATTGAGGTGAGGGTGGGGTGGGACTCGCCCTCTGAGGGTCGGATCACCATGCTTGTGCACGGTTAATTCCCTCAAGTAAAGTGGGGCTTTGGCTGAGGGTTCCCTGGCTTACTTATCTTGGGATGGCATGGTCATTGTTATTGGAAGGTAGGAAAGTATGACCAAGTCCATGGCAAATGTACTCTTGGGGTTTACATCTACTATAGTCGCTCCCAGTTGCTTGTTTTTAATGTGTTTCTTGAGTCACTCTGCTCAACTTATTTTCATTGTGCCTCGCGCGTGGAACACGCTGCACCGTATTCGCTACATCCACCTTTCCCAGGCAGTCTCGTGTCTCGTCTGAGCATGCGCATCTAAACAGCATCTTGGTAATGAGCCAACTCTAAGGGCTGCGAACAAAAAAATATCACTGAGCATGCTCCTTCACCCTCAAATCAGATTCCGGGTCTACCGATCGCACTCTGCAGCCCGTCACTGTGTTACTTTTAGGGTCGTTTTGGATTAAGATACGCTGCTTTCAGGGCTGGGTGTACCTGTGCTTCTTATTAGGAGCTAGCTAGCTTCTTTTAGTCTTTATCTTCCTAGGTTGTTCTTTAACCGAGGATAGGGCGGTGCACGCTGATTCTATTCTCTCATCGGTTTTCATAGTGAGAGGGTAACCATAACCTTTTTTTCTTGTTTCTGTCTCGGTCTGCCTCTTTCCAAAATTGCGCTTGGGGACTGTGTGTATGTGCCTTGTTTTTTTTTGGATCCATTTCACGGTGAAGCCTGCACCACATCTTCCTGCCAGCAGGTCTCCTAGCCTGTTCCCAACCCGCAGTTATCTGTCTGCCCTTCTCCCAGTCCACAACTCTCCGAGCCCATACCGTTCCCTGGCCGCAGAGTTCCCTTTCCCTGTTTCTGCCCACATGTCTCTGTCCGCACCCCTCCATGCCGGTACCTCTCCCCAGCTGCTCCGCTCCATGAGCCTTCGCAGCCCATTGCTCTTCCTGCCCATACATTTTCCCAGCCGGCCTAGATCAAATCATCAGGATACGCTTAGGTTTCAGCCAGTGGTACAGTCTGTGGCCATGATAAACAGGAAAGTATTGACGTCAGTTTCATGGCCAAGATTTTCTGCAGCCAGTCAAAAATCCTCTTTATTTTAAAGAAATGTTAGTGAGGCTGTAACGCGGATTCAGCTGAAGGGAGATATGGTAAGTGTTGGCATCCAGCTGCTTTGCTTATCTGACCCGATCTGTGCTTCCCACCGGCAATTGGATGCACGTTTTTAAAGCAGAGGCTTAAAATAGGCCAGCACATTATAAGAAGTGCATGACATGGCCACGCGCCCGCATAGCATTCTGCGACACTCATTCATTCCATTCGACCCCAAGCCCAAGTTAAGTGGCACTATTTAAACCATGTATTACTTATACCGGATATAATGCTGAAGCACAAGCCTTGCTTCAGTTTTAGTTAATCATACACCATATGAATGTTACAGTCTCTTAAAGTGAAACTCCCCCAAAATGAGTTATCTTCACAACATTGAGATTACAGGGATATAATATTGGCTGGTGACCAGGAGCGATCTGCTGCTACTCTTGCCCTTCCGTAGCAACTATGCCAGGCTGTCTAAGTTATCTCTTTCCAGTTTCCTAATGTGTGTATATCTAAGATGTCTTTTAAATTTGAGTTTTATTTTTACCATTATTTGCGGCATTATTAACAAATATATATGATTTAGTATCCTGATGGCATGCTCTTCCCATTTAATAGGCTGTTCTGTGACATCGCTGTGGTGCTATTTCATGGTAGGAAGTGATGTCACAAGTGGACTTTCATACAACTGAAAGGGGCAAAATATAGAGTACAATGGAGTCCTGCATTAAAATAGCACTTCCCACGTTTTTTAAGATTACGGGCTTGGGGGTAAAATGCAGACAGTGACGCATTTTTTCTATCTATCTTTCGCCATCTATCTATCGCCTTCACTCTGTCGGTCTATCGCCCTCACTCTGTCGGTCTATCGCCCTCACTCTGTCGGTCTATCGCCCTCACTCTGTCGGTCTAGCGCCCTCACTCTGTCGGTCTAGCGCCCTCACTCTGTCGGTCTAGCGCCCTCACTCTGTCGGTCTAGCGCCCTCACTCTGTCGGTCTAGCGCCCTCACTCTGTCGGTCTATCGCCCTCACTCTGTCGGTCTATCGCCCTCACTCTGTCGGTCTATCGCCCTCACTCTGTCGGTCTATCGCCCTCACTCTGTCGGTCTATCGCCCTCACTCTGTCGGTCTATCGCCCTCACTCTGTCGGTCTATCGCCCTCACTCTGTCGGTCTATCGCCCTCACTCTGTCGGTCTATCGCCCTCACTCTGTCGCATCACCACAGCATCACTCAGCACCACCACAGCATCACTCAGCACCACCACAGCATCACACAGCATCACACAGCACCACCACAGCATCACTCAGCACCACCACAGCATCACTCAGCACCACCACAGCATCACTCAGCACCACCACAGCATCACTCAGCACCACCACAGCATCACTCAGCACCACCACAGCATCACTCAGCACCACCACAGCATCACTCAGCACGCCTTGCTCCCTCCCACAAAGCAGTAGGCTATTGCTTGTATCCTTTGACTTCTGTCTATTTCAGTTTGTGTATGCGCACTATTTTTTTCTTTTCTTTCAGCCCTGGTTTTGGGAAGGTTCCTTTTTTGTTTCTTTGTAGTGTTTATGCTCCTAGCGCCTTTTCTGTGAACCCTATAAATCTTGGCCTTATCTCGTCACATTTGCAGTTTTCTAAGGGCTTCTGTTCTGTCCACCCACCCCCTTCCTCATTGCTGCTAGCCCCCTTAGTCAGCTGCTCTTTCTGTCTCCTCCCCTCGAAGTCCTGCTTTAACTTCCCAGCCCCTCAATTCAACTGCTTCTAAGGGAGACACACACACACAAACACCCGGCAGTCCTCACACACACCCGGCAGCCTCACACACACACGTAGTCCTCACACACACCTGGCAGTCCTCACACACACACCTGGCAGTCCTCACACACACCTGGCAGTCCTCACACACACCTGGCAGTCCTCACACACAGGCACAATGCATTAACAATAATTATCAAAACCAAACCCAAAACGTTACAGCCATGTATTTTGTAAATTGACCCATTCACTTTTGTCTATTTCAGTTCATGTATGCACACAATTCTTTTCTCTTTAAGCCCATGTTTTTGGAATATTCCTTTTGTTTCTTTGTAGTGTTGATGCGCCTAGCACTATTTCAGTAAACAGCCCTGTAAAACTTGTCCTTATCTTGTCACGTTTCCTGTTTTCCAAGGGGGTCTGTTTAGCTGTGGGAGCAGTGTATTTCATCTAATTCGTGCTGCGTCATGGTGGGTTGTGCAGAGTTGATGCTACACGAGGTGATTGATTTACAGACATTGATTCACACTTTTAACGTCAAACGGCATCCGCAGCATTCCACAAACCAGCTACCACTTCTATCATGTTGTGATGGCTCTGCTTTTTTAATATACAGTGCTCCGCTGCCTTTCAATTAGGTGTATATAGAAGTACGTCATACATACAACCTCTGTACTGAATGGAGGCTAAAATAAGACGCCCACCCTTTTACTGAAAGAGCCAAAACTGTGTGCTGTGCTAAAATGGCTTAACAAAAGCATGTACTATAGTTCGCTGAACACATGCCATAAGGAGCTTATTTATTCAGCAGTAATGGTTTTCATTGCCATTGAGGTAGTGCAGGGCAGTTTCTGTTGTATTTATTATGATACGGAACTCCTACGAACGTCCACATAACATGCTAGTGTAATAAAAAAAATGATACATAGTCCATGTTAAAAGAAAAACTCAATCTAGTGCCTATATAAGTTAAGAGAATTAATTGCTCTCCATTGTAGAGTGACGGCGTGAATGAAAATAACTGCAGTTCTAAAAGTGCAGTTCTCTGAGTGTACCCATTAAACAAGGCAATAGGCATAGCACAATCAAGAATGCGTAAACATCACAACACACGAGACCATAGAACACTATATACTGTATGCAATGCCATATGACTTAAACACATCACTTATTCCCAAATCTGTAAGGGGGAATTGCATGCCATAAAAAATGGAGAGCAAGTAAAAAATATGAAACCTAATTTTCATTGCCTAGAAAGTGCAACATGTGTAGTGCAAAATGTGTAATACATTTTTGTAAAAGCAACCTTACGAAATAGGCATTGAATTAATAGATCTTTTAAAAGTATCTGAAATTATTTTAGAACGCCTGCCCATCATACACCAGCTGCAAAAAGAACAATTGATGGACAGAATGCAGAACAATGTCATACATTCACCTCAATACAGAGATCTGGGCCTAAATCCATCGTTTTTTAGCTCACTATGCCATTCCAGCCATATACAAATCAGTCTTGACCCTGCGCCCAATGTGAACAGTCTAGCCCTAACTGCCAGGTCGGGTCCTCCCGTGACTGGAAACAAGCATCATACACCAGTGCCTTAATAGATGTTCAAAAAGGATCTAAACATTGATAAATCTTATTGCATATCATTTCCTTCATTGTAAACAATATGAATTTACGTGCCTCCAGGGCGGAATGGAGGGTCGCTTTAATAAATAAAGCCCTTAAAACCTGACAAACATTTTCTAACACAGGACACACAAGTAATGCTTGATTCAGATCTTGAATATGTAACTGGGACAACACATTGTCTATCCTTTTTCTGAATTTTATCCCAAATGCCTGTAATCGCACTTAAAGACGCGGGCCAAGTCTTGCTATGGACGCGTGTTGGCGGTATGGCGCGTTTCGGGCGGTTTCCCGGCTGCTGTGGTGCCTCCCGTCCCAATGGTGCCTGGGGTTGTAGTCTCTGCCGTCGAGCGAGGGCTCCGGGTAGAGATGCTCCCGGTGCAGACGTAAGGGGCGAGCTCAGGACTCCTGCGACAAGCTGCCCCAAGGGTGGCCGGTGATGTGCAGCGTAGCCCGCTCTGACGTCCCTGGGAAGGTCAGCCGCGGTTGCACGGCGGGGCCTGCGCGCGGGGCCGCGGCACAGGGGCCACAGCGGCCGCGGTAGCGGCGGGTGGCGGGTGGCGCTGGGCTGGGTCATGGCTATGTTGTGTGGGGCCTTCCAGCTAGTGCTCGGGCCTCTTGGCAGGGAGCCTTCGCTTCACCGTCGGGCCTGACCCCTCAGGTCTCGCGCGGGTCGTCTAGGCCGTACGCCAGGGGCTCAAGTGTGCCCCCCGAGTCTCCCTCTCTCCTCCCGCTAGTGCGCTCCTCACCTCGGGTCCCGGTCTCGTCAGGCCTCCCCGCGGGTGCCGTCGCCTCCGTCCAGCCACCCAGGATGGTGCCGCTGTTGGCGCTCTGCTACACGGCCCGCCTCGGTCGCGATCCAAATCTCCGCCTCCTCCTCCAGGCCCTAGTGCCACTGCCTTGTTGTCGGCGAAGCTCTGGGGTGCACGTCGACAGCCCGTGCTCGGGTCGGGCGCTCCCTCCGGGATCTGTTTGAGCCCCGCACGAGTAGGCCCCAAGCCGGGCCCTCGATTTCTGCAGCCCCCGGCAGGCACCTCTTTGTCACTCCAGTCGAGCCTCCACTGGAGCAGTCGGCACCCGCCGCGACCTCTTGGGCCAGTGTCGCGGGACTGCAGGGCCTCGCCGCCAACCCTCCGGAAGTGGAGCGACCTCGGCTCCTCTCAGGCCCCGACTGTTAGTCGGGGTGGTGCTGGCGAGCCCGCCACGGCAGCCGCCATTTTCTCCGCCGCCGTCTCTGGCCCTGGTCTTCGGCGGATCTTCCACTCGGACCGGCAGGCTCCACAGCCGCCTCGATGGTGCAGGTCACAGCCGCAGCCAAGTAGGGGCCAGTGCCGCGGCGTTAGGGCTGTGTAGTCTGCGTTAAATGCTATTAGCAAGAGCCGGGGCAGGGAGCCAGAGAGACCCACGTCTGTTCAGGTCGCCATCTTGGCCACGCCCCTCCAATCAATGATTTTTAGATGCAGCTTAAACATGTAGACAAATGCCTGCATTCTGGTTCATGAACTCGGTGTTCATCCTAAATGTCCCCTTTGATGGAGAAAACCTATTTGGACCCCAGGTAAACATGATGGTACTAATAAATCAAGAGAGTCCAGGACAGAGCCAAGGCTGTGAGAGCACTGTAAATTCAAACCGCTACGTGTGGTATTCAGTGCAAGATGAGTAGCAAAAGCTGCAACCACACTGCAGCCCCCTGCTTTTTATCAGCAACTGTCCTTGCTGGAAGGGCAAAGTAATGATCTCTATCATAAAGGACCCCGGTGCACCAGCCCTGGTAAAGGCAGAGGATCCCAAGGCAAGAGCACTGCTGCCCTGGAGAAGTGACTTATCCAAAAACTACCCCCGATCGCACAACACCTGTTGGGAGAGGGATACGGTTATTTCTTCCCCAGTGGGAAGGGATAATGGTGTCTTGTCTGTCGTCGCCAACAAATACTCCTTGACTTTTCATACTATGTCTCCAAATAAGCCACCTAGCCAGCATAATATCGGGCAAGAACATCAAAATATGCTGCACGTGTTTTTAAAGGCATTACCTGCGTCACAACACCAGAGAGGATAAGGAGTGCATTCCTTATACTTTCTTTTTTAATAACACAATTTTATTCGTTTTTATTTGCCAACTGAACACAGGAAACAGACTGTTTTAGGTTTATTGCATAAACAGTGGTTGCATACCCCAGCAGGACAGCATGCTGAAGCAGCCTCACCTTGTAGTAGTCCAAAGTATGCCCACCACTTCCCCCAGATCTTATTGTGTTTCTGTGGGGATCCCTGCACTTGGTAAACCGGCTGCACCATCATGGCACACTAGTCCACACCCATCCGCCATTTGGCTAGAGTGAGGGCATGAGGGGATTTCCATCTATGGGCAATTTCTCCCTTTGAGACCAGGGTAGCCAGCCCCACCTATATTAATTCAGCAAGGGGTCTACAAAGTCCTCCAGAAGGCCAATTCTCTGTGACAGGTCTACCTCTTTATCTAGAACTTGGGACAGGGTCTCCTCAAATCCATGCCAAACCCCCCCAAAACCTGGGACTGGGCAAGACCACATTGAAAAAGTCAGTGTTCAGGGCATCGAAAGCATTCATGTTGAGAGAGTACCCCAGCGTGCCACAGTTGCTGGGGTGTAGGATAAGAGGCATGTAAGTAATACTGCTGGGTTGGTCACAGCCTAGAGGAGATGGCAGTCTCTTGAGGTGCCGTAAGTGCATCCTGCTAGTCCACGTCCTCCAAAGGATCCACCCACCCCTCCCACTTATGTTTGATAGGAAGGAACTCCTTCCGGGCATTAATGAGTAGTGTGCGATATATGCTGGAAATTGCCTCCTTACCAAGATGACCCATAAGCACCTTAGCCTCTAGATGGTTACATTCGGGGAGGATGGTGGAATCTCACAGGTGGTAGGAAGGGAGAGTAGAATCTGCTTACTATGGTTACCCCCACTTTTTGCTGGTGTTTCACTGTTTCTCGACTTTAGTCTGGCTGGGGTCCTGCTATCTAGGACCTCAGCCTAGCTGCTTCCTCTCTAAAATAATTGCATGTACTTTAGGTACTCTCCAAATTGTTTACTGGGTTACCCTTGCGAGTCCTTAGTATATGGTACCTTAGGTACTAAGGGCATAGGTACACCAGAGGCCTACCAGGGGCTGAAGCATGTATTATGCCGCCCCTGGGAAGCTTTCCAAAATAGCACCACAGGTCTGCTGCTGCAGCCTGGGTAAGGTGGTGCATGCACCGCTTACTAAGATATAGGTTACCTATATCTACCTTTAATCACGGACACATATAAACCTATAGGTCATTCCTATGGCAGGCCTTCTTAATCCTGAAGGCATAGTGCTTGGTTTTGTGTGAGAGGGTGGCCATGCATGAGCAGGACCCCTCTGCACCTTTCGGAATCTATTCTCTGAGGCTGTTCTGTGATGCAGCCACACCATATACTCTTAAGTGCAATATAACCTCGCGGTAAATGCTAATTTTGGAATGGCTGCATGTAAACCTGTCGTGTTTGGTGTCAAACACTTTGGAATCCTACCCCCCCCCCCCCCTCTCCCTCCCCCTTCCAGTCATGGCAGCGGGGGTAGAATTCCACCCTTCTAGAGGGAGAGACATGTACACACTGACCTAACCGATAATAGTTTAAAAGAACCCTATTATCACAAAATGGATGCTGCAGCCACAGCCACGGGTCTGACCTCCTGCTGCTGGACCAAACTCCGTCAGGGGAGGCCTGGACAATAGGGTTCCTGTCACGGGGAGGTGTAACCACCTCCCAGACAGGCTTTAGTGTATTTGGGCTGGGTGGGTGCATTCAGAGAATGCTTATCAGACAGTGCTGGGGGCACACTTGGTGTCTCTGTGCATACCCCAGTTCAAACCGGTTGCAGGGGCACTCAGCCCCTGCTTTGGCGCAAAACTGGACAAAGGGAAGGGGGTGTAACCACCTCTCTCCCCAGATCCTCCTGTAGGTGGGTCCCCAGAGTATGTCCAACCCCCTATCTTAGTATAAGTATGGGGCCCCAGTCCTTAGGACTTCAGATTACACCTGGACGAAACTCTGCAACATATATCTTGGAACTTCGACACACTAGATCGACTAGAGGACTGAAGAATCTCCCTTAGGGTCAAGGAGTGACCCCCCTGTTCAAACAGGCACCAAAGAAGCATCTTGCAGGTCTGCATTTCCGAAGCTCCTGCCAGACTCTGAAGCATTTGTGACTCAGTACACAGACTTCCAGACTTCTCAGAGGCAGCCACGAGATCCCAGCAAAGCCTGCAGCCCTCACGAGTGACGTGGAACCCGAACTCCTGGACACCATGCACATTTGCTAGTGCATCGACTTCCCGAGCTTTCCCGAAGTTGTGCAGTGGGCTACTTGTAGTCCAAGCCCCGAGGACCATCTGCACTGAAGATTGTGGGCCTAGACTGCTCAAGGCCCCTTTGTGATCCCTGGTCTGTCGACTGGTGTGTCTCCACGAAGGTAACTCTTCTGTTTCTTGGGCTTTTCTGATTGCTCCAGACGTACCCGACTGCCCACCGAGTTGTGAGTCCCTCAGACCTTGCTGGTCTACACCAAAGCTAATCTCTGCTTTCTGCGTGGGTTGCTGTTGCCAAGGCTTGTTGGGTCCAACCCGGAAACCAACAACGCAGCACTTGACATCCTTCGTGAGACAGCTCGAATCCAGCACCTGGTCGTCGTCGACGTCTCCTGGTCCTCGTGGCTGAAGAGTCAAGCTTCACCTTCTTCACCCAACATCGGTGGGCATCAGGTCATCAGGTCATCGCCTTCCTGGTCACTGGCAAATGACCCAGACTCGTCCCCTCTGCTTTCAGGTTCTTCAGCTATTCATTCCACCCGGACACTTTCCACTTGGACGCCAGCAGCACTTTGCAGCAGCTCTCCATTGAAAATGACGATGAAACCCGATACGAAAAGACACCTATGCACCCGGCTTCCCTGGGTGAGGTAACTCGAGTACTCGGGGCTCCTGTGGGTGTTGATTCTAGAACCTCCTAGTTCTAAAGGGGTTTGCTCCAAGTCCTCTTCTAAGTGTCCTTTATCTTTAAAATTCCAACCGCAACTTTCCCCATAGAAGTTAATGGTGATACGCTGCTGTGTTTAGACACTGCACGCGTCCCCCGTGGGTCCCCAGTGACTCGACCTTGGGTGGTTCCTGGTGGCCCCAGCGGTTCTAAAGGCTCAGGGCCTTGGCTCTAGGCCTTGTATCTATGTCCGTCGTGGTTCTTATACCACTTACTTAATATATGGTTTGGTACGCCCCTAGGGCTCAACATATATTGTGCTAATTTACTGTGTGCTAAATAAGTTTACTGTATGTACTTTTGCATCTAGCCTCATAAAGAGACTAGAGGGATGTGTTTAGAATAAATACATATATTTTATATATATACCTGGTGTGGTTCTCCTTTCATTTGGTCATTCATGAGATTATAGACTGGTAAAACAAGCTGCTTTACATTCCTTCGAGACTTAGCCTGAAGGCTGCTCTCCACAGCTACCACTAGGATAGCTTTCTATGTAGGTTGTCTTTAAACCTACCATCAATAAGGGTTGTTTGGACTGGTACAAGGTGCCCACTAGACTAGTGGACAGCATATGCCGGGCCAACTTCTCACAGGGACATTGCTCAGCTGCAGGTATTTGTGAAACTGGAAACGTGCAAAGGGAAAGTGCTTCTGCAGGTATTGAAAGGAGAAAAGATTTCCACCTCGCCAGACACCTCCGAGACTGATGAGCCTAATCCTATTGCATCCCCTAAAGCCAGGCCGTGCTCTATACCTTGTAATGCACAAAAAGATGGAACACTCTGGCCAATACTTTAACTCAAGGCACTGAGCCATTACATGGCCTCAGTGCGCTTCAAAGATGACAACTCTGCAAGATGTAGTTCAGCTGCTCTGTATCAAGGGATTACATGGTGACCCATGCTCTCAATGACACCTTTTTCCACATCTGAAAAACCAAAACGAGCACCACTATTGCCAACTACTTGTGTTGGGGTCTCTACTGACCACTCGACCTACTGAACTGAACAGTAACTCTCAGGACGCTTATTTGTCCGGAATTAATCCAACCATTTTAATCAATTTTTTTGCAAAACAGACAAATGAAATAAACTTGACATTATTTGGGAAACAATGCTTATTTCACTCCACATTAGACAAACATTAACAATTCTCTCATTCACAACCACTCGCATTAACACATTCATACGAACAACAAAAAAAGTCAATATCTATATACACTTTTACAATAATTCACAGAAAATATTTACATTTCTTTTACAAAAAGCCAAGCATTGGAAAGAATGTATTCAGTGTTCATACACCGTTATAAGTTTCAGCAACACATTCCTAATGCTAATTGGAGGGGGTCTACGCGTTTCGATAACCCCTAGGTACGGGGAAATCTCATCAGGACCGTGTGCCTGTGAATGGAAAAGAACAGACCTAAATCAATGTGCTAGGGTGCCCACCATGAAACACTACAGAAGTGGCAGGGAGCCTAATCCTACCTCGACGGTGCTCGATTTTTCTGGGACGGACTCTGCAATAAAAACAAACTCCATTAAGTAACACGATCTAATCGTCTTGCGAACTGAGTACAAAAACACAAACCAAGGTACTTACAGATATTTCTTAAAGCCACTTGTATGTGAAAGGGAGTGTGAATCTGTGAAAATGAAAGGACCAGTCAGAACCTGCATTGTTTATCTGGGGTTCTCAGGGCACTCTGTATAGAAGAGGGAAATCGGGGAATCTTACTTGAATTCATGCGTGGCGGCGGTCCAACGTTTAGTGTAGACTCGCAAGCAGGGGTGTATCATTCCACCTGAAACAATCTAGTGAGTGCAAAATTAGGTCTCCTATCGGCTGACGAGGTGCTTCTTGGAAATGGAGGCGCGCAGTTATGAACTTCGCGTACCTTTTCAGCTCGTTTAGTATTGCCGAGGCAGGGGGTTCCACGCCATCTGGCCTCCGTGTAGTTTTCCACAGGACTGAATGCCGTCAGTGCAATGCTGCTGTTCTCACGACTCCGCGTCTATCTAACTTCCTGGTTCTGGGGATTCTGGGACTCGTAGTTTCATCGCAATGACAGAAAGTGCAAAGTATTCAAAGTGGTGTATCCCGCTTGTGCAAAAACATTAATTGGGGTGAGTAGAGTGTAAATAGCTACACCTTTCCAAAGCTGACAGGACATTTATAGGTCATCATAGTATGTTGACTTTGCAGAATGGCATATTTAGAGTCGGTAGATTTCAGAAATTTCGTTGAGGCCATCCACGGCTGTATTAAATTTGACTACTAGCATGGCCTCATTCCGTGACAATTTTTCTTCTATATCACCGCCTTTCAAGTCCTTTTCAATTTTTGCAATCACTGACCATTTAAGCTCATCTAAGGTATGATTATTGTTTCGCCAATGGTTAACTAGCGGAGCAGTCATCACATTCTTCTTAATCCGCGATTTGTGTTGCGTGATTCTGTATCTTATTTCTTGGCTCGTCTTGCCGATATATAATTTGTCGCAAGGGCATTTTATGCCATATATGACATACCGGGATTTGCAGTTGGAGAATTTTTCATGTTTCCAAAACGTTTGTTTATGCTTGAAGAGAGTTCCTTCCTCTGTACTGGCGCAACAGATGCAAGAGCCACATTTATGGTGGCCTTGGACAGGCGGCAGTCCGAACAGTGTGCCCACTGTTATTTGTTTCTTTGTTATTGCTGCTCGTACTAGATGATTCGACACACTTTGATCTTTTTTAAAAGCAAAAAGTGGTTTTTCTTTCAAAGATTCTTCAAAATTTTCCACTAGATGCCAATTCTGTAGGATGGTCTTTTTGAATAGATTGGAATTAGGACAAAAAGTTGACACACAGACCATTCTGTTGAGGATGGGTTTTTCTCTCTTCTCTGGAAGGGTGTCTCGGGGAATCCACCATACTCTCTTCATTGTTCTCCTTAGTAATTTTTTCGGATAGCCTCGAGCTATTAGATTATCTGTTAGATTGTTGGCATGAAAAATATATTCATCCTTAAAATGGCAATTTCTTTTGATCCGCAGGTATTGCCCAAATCGCAAATTTTCTTTTAGATTGCGTGGGTGATTGCTTTGGAAGTGAAGGGCCTTGTTCCTGTCAGTTTTCTTTTTATAGAGGGTGGTCACTAATCCCTCATTAGTTGGATAAACTTCTACGTCGAGGAACGCCATTCGGACTTTGGAGAAATTGAGGCTAAACTTAATCTCATCTGTTCTTGAATTGAGCCATGTCATGAAGATGTCGTCGATGTATCGACTCCAACTTGAGATATGTTCTACAAACGGATTTGTCTGATAGACAAATTTCTCTTCATAGAGCGCCATAAAAAGTACTGCCAATTCTGGGGCAAATGGACACCCCATGGCTACGCCACTTGTCTGATAGAAAAATTCTCCATTGAAATTAAAGTAATTTTTCTTTAATGCTAATGTAGCTAACTGCATAATGAATTCTGTTGGCACTCTAATGGGCCTCTCTCTTTGATCAAGAAAGCATTGAATTGCATCCAGTCCATCACTTTGGGGGATCTTGATCAAAGAGAGAGGCCTATTAGAGTGCCAACAGAATTCATTATGCAGTTAGCTACATTAGCATTAGTTTGTAGAACATATCTCAAGTTGGAGTCGATACATCGACAACATCTTCATGACATGGAAAGGCAACGAAGAAGATCTTAAAAAATTCCATGCCTGGCTCAATTCAAGAACAGATGAGATTAAGTTTAGCCTCAATTTCTCCAAAGTCCGAATGGCGTTCCTCGACGTAGAAGTTTATCCAACTGAGTGATTAGTGACCACCCTCTATAAAAAGAAAACTGACAGGAACAAGGCCCTTCACTTCCAAAGCAATCACCCACGCAATCTAACAGAAAATTTGCCATTTGGGCAATACCTGCGGATCAAAAGAATTTGCCATTTTAAGGATGAATATATTTTTCATGCCAACAATCTAACAGATAATCTAATAGCTCGAGGCTATCCGAAAAAATTACTAAGGAGAACAATGAAGAGAGTATGGTGGATTCCCCGAGACACCCTTCTAGAGAAGAGAGAAAAACCCATCCTCAACAGAATTGTCTGTGTGTCAACTTTTTGTCCTAATTCCAATCTATTCAAAAAGACCCTCCTACAGAATTGGCATCTAGTGGAAAATATCGAAGAATCTTTGGAAGAAAAAACACTTTTTGCTTTTAAAAAAGATCAAAGTGTGTCGAATCATCTAGTACGAGCAGCAATAACAAAGAAACAAATAACAGTGGGCACACTGTTCGGACTGCCGCCTGTCCAAGGCCACCATAAATGTGGCTCTTGCATCTGTTGCGCCAGTACAGAGGAAGGAACTCTCTTCAAGCATAAACAAACGTTTTGGAAACATGAAAAATTCTCCAACTGCAAATCCCGGTATGTCATATATGGCATAAAATGCCCTTGCGACAAATTATATATCGGCAAGACGAGCCAAGAAATAAGATGCAGAATCACGCAACACAAATCGCGGATTAAGAAGAATGTGATGACTGCTCCGCTAGTTAACCATTGGCGAAACAATAATCATACCTTAGATGAGCTTAAATGGTCAGTGATTGCAAAAATTGAAAAGGACCTGAGAGGCGGTGATATAGAAGAAAAATTGTCACGGAATGAGGCCATGCTAATAGTCAAATTTAGTACAGCCGTGGATGGCCTCAACGAAATTTCTGAAATCTACCAACTCTAAATATGCCATTCTGCAAAGTCAACATACTATGATGACCTATAAATGTCGCGTCAGCTTTGGAAAGGTGTAGCTATTTACACTCTACTCACCCCAATTAATGTTTTTGCACAAGCGGGATACACCACTTTGAATACTTTGCACTTTCTGTCATTGCGATGAAACTACGAGTCCCAGAATCCCCAGAACCAGGAAGTTAGATAAACGCTGAGTCGTGAGAACAGCAGCATTGCACTGACGGCATTCAGTCCTGTGGAAAACTACACGGAGGCCAGATGGCGTGGAACCCCCTGTCTCGGCAATTCTAACTGAGCTGAAAAGGTACGCCAAGTTCATAACTGCGTGCCTCCATTTCCAAGAGGCACCTCGTGAGCTGATAGGAGACCTAATTTTGCATTCACTCGATTGTTTCAGGTGGAATGATACACCCCTGCTTGCGAGTCTACACTAAACGTTGGACCGCCGCCACGCATGAATTCAAGTAAGATTCCCCGATTTCCCTCTTCCATACAGAGTGCCCTGAGAACCCCAGATAAACAATGTAGGTTCTGACTGGTCCTTTCATTTTCACAGATTCACACTCCCTTTCACATACAAGCGGCTTTAAGAAATATCTGTAAGTACCTTGGTTTGTGTTTTTGTACTCAGTTCGCAAGACGATTGGATCGTGTTACTTAGTGGAGTTTGTTTTTATTGCAGAGTCCGTCCCAGAAAAATCGAGCACCGTCGAGGTAGGATTAGGCTCCCTGCCACTTCTGTAGTGTTTCATGGTGGGCACCCTAGCACATTGATTTATGTCTGTTCTTTTCCATTCACAGGCACACGGTCCTGATGAGATTTCCCCGTACCTAGGGGTTATCGAAACGCGTATACCCCCTCCAATTAGCATTAGGAATGTGTTGCTGAAACTTATAACAGTGTATGAACACTTAATACATTCTTTCCAATGCTTGGCTTTTTGTAAAAGAAATGTAAATATTTTCTGTGAATTATTGTAAAAGTGTATATAGATATTGACTTTTTTTGTTGTTCGTATGAATGTGTTAATGCGAGTGGTTGTGAATGAGAGAATTGTTAATGTTTGTCTAATGTGGAATGAAATAAGCATGGGTTCCCAAATAATGTCAAGTTTATTTCATTTGTCTGTTTTGCAAAAAAATTGATTAAAATGGTTGGATTAATTCCGGACAAATAAGCGTCCTGAGAGTTACTGTTCAGTTCAGTAGGTCGAGTGGTCAGTAGAGACCCCAACACAAGTAGTTGGCAATAGTGGTGCTCGTTTTGGTTTTTCAGATTATCATTGAGGCTTGTCCTTATTGCCCGTGAGCCCAGACCCAGTTTTGGTTACGGTACCTTTTTCCACATCAGCATCCACCCAGAGGGCAATCATTAGCTTGGTTTTGTGATAAGTGGACAGCACTATTAGTTCAAGGTACAACTTTTGGGGAGGGGGGGGGGTGGGTCACATCAGACCCACGTGTATTTACCAAATGTCTAGTGGTGGTTGAAGCGCAAATTCACAGCAGTGCCATTCAGCAGGAGCCAAAAGCAATACCTAGTGCGCTATGCAGGAGTAATGTTGCTTCTGCACAAATTTGACTTTACAATAAAAGGCAAAAGTAACGTCTCTCCCCACAAACACAATCTTTTTGGGGAGCAATACTGAACAGTGACCGGCAAAAAGCTATCCCAACAAAGAAGTATGATGCCATTTCTCAAATGCTACTTTTTTTTACCAGACGTTTTCATCTTCTGACAGTGAGAACAATCATGAAACGGCAGTGGAGATGGTGCTTCAACATTAGAGGACTCTGTGGAGGTCTCATCCTTTCACTTATTCAAATTCACATGCCATGAGGCCTCCTTGTTGAGCTGCGGTGCTCATCTAAGGGCAATAACATCGCCATTTGGTGACCATCAGAATGACTGCATGTAAATTTCTTTGAGTTAAGAGCACATTTAGCCTCCATCTTGAGCTGTGTGGTATGGGTCCTCTCAGGCAATGTTACCACACTCCATTATCTACCCTTTGCTTAAAGGTCATGGGTGCTTAAAGGTTAGGGGTTTGTGGCAATGGCCTTAAAAAGGCACTGACGCCTCATCTGTCATGCACTCTGAATGTAAAGGCAAATACATTGTCTCCTATAGTCAGTGGGTTGTTAATGGGAGTTGTACTCCGATGTGACAAATGTGATCTCCTAGCTGGGTCTATACTGCATCAACCTCTTGGCCTTGGTTCAAAACAGGAAACCCCCTCTATTCTGCACTTGCTACCATATTCTGCACTTGCTACTGTATGACTCTCTAAGAAACCCCTTCCCGCTGAAGTCGTCACAAGGACTACTTAATGCATTCCCTCCCCTTCATCTGCTCTCAGCTATTCTGCATCCGTACAGAAGGATGTCAGAGAGCTGATCTTTATTGGCTGCGATTCGACACGGTGTATTTTGCAGTGCTGTTCTTTTGGAATTCTGCATTCAGCCTCCTCTTCTAGAAAGGATTAATCTGCTGTTGCAGCCGGATAGTTGGTTCCTCCATCACCATGCTCAAACTCTTCATCTGTATGTAATGAGAGGTGCTAGTTTGAGTCGGTCATGTTGCCACGAACGATGGGAATGTCATCTTAGCGACTCAGGAACGTTTGTCTGTGCAGATGATTGGGACAATTTTGTGTTTTGTTTCTTGGAGCCAGGCTGAAGGCATAACACTTTGTTGGCTTGCCTGTCTGACGTCCTCCACTTTGTGTTTTCCATAACTCTGCAGATTTTGGCAGTTTCTACCTTCAAACTTGTGGCTGCCCTTTCTGCATTTCTGTTTTCCCGACCAGCCTTCTTTGCCCAGGTAGCCTCTAATGTGTCATTTCATGAAATGTCGCATACAAGCTGTGATGGCCTTTGCTCTATTCCATTAGGATGAAATAAATGCAGTCTTGGCAGGTAGTCTCTAACCCCCACTGGCTTCCCTAAAATATGCCCGCCGGTAGGCATGGCACGGCAGGAGATAGAAGTCATATTAGATCACATCCATTCAAAGCCACATAGACTCTCTATCCCTGGAAATGAGAATTGGCTTCAAGATTGTAAGAGATGTACCCCGGCTGATCATACTACCTAAACGATACTGCATCTCAAGAGTAGGCCGAGGAATACCAGAAACTTAAACCACCTAAGTTGGTAAATCTTAAAAACCAGAAGAATCAAAGCATCTAATGGCTTTTTTCTGCCTACCTCGCAGGCTACAGAACTGTAGAAAGTGTCTGCCTTCCTCATGGGCTGGTCTTTAACTCTTCCAAATTTATTTCCACCTTTTCATCCTTCCAAGGATTAGGAGCAGTAACACAGTATGCACCTTAGATTAGCTGTCTCCTTCGGATATTGATCAGAAGTACTCTGAATGAGTGGAAAATCAGCTTTTCATAGGCTTCATGTAGCCAAAAAAGACAAAGCAGTGACTAAGTGTACAGTGTCGTGTTGCGGAACTCTTAGCAATAAAAAGGTACATCTTCGCTAAGAAGGAATATTTAGCTGCCATTTGTGCTCATTCTGAAATGACCATGTCTGTCTCTACTTTTATCATCAGTGTTGTCCTAGTGACTGATAGCTGCTGGAAGGCGGCATGTTTTTTGCTACAATCCAGAAAAACGCAATTTGGCCTAATGCAGCCTTATTTAGAGGCCAACAAATGGCCAGAGATGTCTATCAGCCTTGTTTTGCCTAATTCTTTTTTAGGTCTCGCCTAGCGACGCAGCGCATGCGCTGATCTCCTTGGCAAGACCTATTGTTGTTGGTTTCTCTGCCGAAGGGGGACATGAGATGTGTATGCGTATGTACAGGAGATGTGCACTCCGTACGCGTGCACATCTCCTGTCCCCGCGTAGGGCTGGCTCACATTGCCTAATGGTGGGTGTGCTGATAGCTGAGCCCTGCATCCTCTTGTGGCCGGAGTCTCACGTAGGTTGTGTCTGGGGCTATTTAAACAGGATACCAGTTGTAAACGTGTGTTTCAACATATCGAGCCAATATAGGCATTTATTTTGAGGGTTGCCTTGTTTCTAAGCAGACCCTATTTTTGTGAAAGAATTATGGAAAGGGAAGATAGTGGTTTGGTCAGGATCACATACCTTTTTTGTGTAATAGTGAAGCTGGGGTTAGAGCTGGAATCCTGTAGTACAGTCCCGAAGTGAAAAATTATGTGTTTTATTCTAGAGCAGCCCTGCTGACCAGGTTCTTAGGCTCTAGAGCAGCCCTGCTGACCAGGTTCTTAGGCTCTAGAGCAGCTCTGCTGACCTGGTTTCATCTGGCTCTACAGCAGCACTGCTGACCCGTTTCTCTCCCTCTGAAGCAGCTCTGCGGACCTGGTTTCTCTGGCTCTAAAGCAGAACTGCTGTAGAGCCAGAGAAACCAGGTCCGCAGAGCTGCTTCAGAGGAAGAGAAACGGGTCAGCAGTGTTGCTGTAGAGCCAGATGAAACCAGGTCAGCAGAGCTGCTCTAGAGCCAGATAACCAGGTCAGCAGGGCTGCTCTAGAGCCTAAGAACCTGGTCAGCAGGGCTGCTCTAGAGCCAGAGAACCAGGCCAGCAACGCTTCTTCAAAGCCAGAGAACCAGGTCAGCAGAGCTGCTGTAGAGCCAGGGAAACCAGGTCAGTAGAGCTGCTGTAGAGCCAGAGAACCAGGTCAGCAGAGCTGCTCTTGAGGCAGAGAACCAGGTCAGCAGAGCTGCTCTAGAGCCAGAGAACCAGGTCAGCGGAGCTGAGAGCCAGAGAACCAGATCATGAGAGCTGATCTAGAGCCAGAGAACCAGGACAGCAGAGCTGCTGTAGAGCCAGAGAACCAGGTCAGCAGAGCTGCTGTAGAGCCAGAGAACCAGGTCAGCACATCTGCTCTAGAGCCCGAGAACTAGGTCAGCAAAGCTGCTGTAGAGCCACTGAACCAGGTCAGCGGAGCTGCTCTAGAGCCAGAGAACCGGGTCAGCGGAGCGGAGAGCCAGAGAACCAGATCATGAGAGCTGATCTAGAGCCAGAGAACCAGGACAGCAGAGCTGCTGTAGAGCCAGAGAAACCGGGTCAGCACATCTGCTCTAGAGCTAGAGAACTAGGTCAGCAGAGCTGCTGTAGAGCCACTGAACCAGGTCAGCAGAGCCGTTCTAGAGCCACTGAACCAGGTCAGTAGAGCCGCTTTAGAGTCCGAGAACCAGGTCAACAGAGCCATTGTAGAGCCAGAGAACCAGGTCAGCAAAGCTGCTATAGAGCCAGAGAAACAGGACATTGGCCATTATGTACAAGCCCCTTGCGCTGCTGCTGCGTCACTTTTTCCCCGCACAAAAAGTGAAGCACCGGCGTTGCAAGGGACTTTTAAATAAGCGCCATTGTGCCCATTCGAATGTCATAAAAGTAACGTAGCCTTCACACCACGGAAAAGGTGGAATAAAGCACCAGTTTCTAAAGTTATTGCTCTTTCTACAGTCACTGGTAACTCAAGTCTGCTGCCTGAGGACTACTTCAGTTATTGTAATTTAAAACTTCAGGTATCAAAATGCAGTTATGTGAGCTATTAGCCTTACACTTGCTGAACTGCCTCCTACCATAAGACTGTTATGAGTGTCTACAAATCTAAGATTGTATTTAGGGAAGTAGATGGTGCACCTCATGCCTGCAAAATAAAAGAAGCATTTGCAATGCAATAGGGCTGGCATTACTAAAAGTTTGAGCTATTGATGTTGCAAATGATAATGTTTGTTAGTTTTTGTTAAAAAATATTCCAGCAGTAGCATAAATAATGAAATAAAATCCACATAGACCACCAGTACCACTACCACTACCACTACCACCGCTACGACCACCACAAGTACCATAACCACCACTACAGTTATTACTATTACTAGTGTGTGGTGATAGTAATATTAATAGTGGTAGTTATGGTACTGTTGGAAAATTACTATTCTAAATTACAATACCTGGTAATTTTTCAAAAGGCATTGCCATTTACAATAACAATGGCTCTAACACTCGCACTTGCGAGACCTATTGCATTGTAAATGCGTGTTTATTTTTTTGTGGACGTTTTATATGGCACTGACTCGTCCCAAAAGTATCTGTGCACTTTACCTGAACACCATTTGTGTTACAGACGGACACATTAATTTTGTTAGGCACGGAGAGAGTAATTGATTTGCCCAGAATCTCAGGATGTTGAACTTACCTGCCAACACTAGAACCTGGTTCCCCAGCTTAGATAATTGAGTGCAAACTCCTCACTGAGGTTAATCATGAGGGGGGGAAAAAGCTGACCTCCCCACTTTCAATGCAGTTTCTTTAAATGTGCATCTACTAGAGGTTTTCTGTTGCATAACAACTACCTAGTGCATCCTCTGTTGTGAACACATTGTCTTGTGATCACCGTATCAACAACACTGTTGACTTACCACAAAAAAATTGCATACATTTTCATATTACCTTTAATAGGTATAGGCTGATTCCGACACAATTGTAGCCTTGCTCACCATCAGGTTAACACCCCCCATTTATTTTAGCCCCAAACAAAGATAACACTAAGAGTACAGTTTTAAAATTATTACATCAAGCTGCAGTTCCACTAGTCGTTACTAGGTGTCCCTCACGAGTCCAATGCAAAAGCATTGAAACGCTTTCATGAAGCTGCAGTTCCACTAGTCGTTACTAGGTGTCCCTCATGAGTTAAATGCAAAAGCATTTGACTTGAGGGACACCTAGCAACGACTGGTTGAACTGCAGCTTGATGTAATAATTTCAGTGCTTTTGCATTTGACTCATGAGGGACACCTAGTAACGACTAGTTGATCTGCAGCTCTTTGTAGAATTATTTTGATATTGGATACTATAATATTCACTCCCCACTGCTAAACCCGTCCCATAATGCTTTGCAGGGCCTTTGGTTGGGATTGTATTTTTGCCT
This sequence comes from Lissotriton vulgaris, assembly GCF_964263255.1. Classification (NCBI taxonomy): domain Eukaryota; kingdom Metazoa; phylum Chordata; class Amphibia; order Caudata; family Salamandridae; genus Lissotriton; species Lissotriton vulgaris. Next base: position 84,890,995 of record NC_141694.1, read on the forward strand.
ATAACTGTGCTTGGGGTGGTCCTAAGAGGATGGGACCACCACTGAATCGTTCAGCATGATATGCTCTTTGTGTTCAAGGCATCTGCTTGAGCCTCCCCCTATGTTAGGGGGGACCCCAACATCATCACCTCTCTCATTGCCTGATATTTTTCATTTTCAAAGTTCACTTTTGTGAATTGGTTATATGCTTTAAGCATGTAAAGTTGCTTTATCAAATTATGCGTGGGTGCAGTATAGTAGCTGACTCCGTTACGTAGAGGAATGGAATTTTTGCCTGAATTCAGTGTTTTTAATGGGATGCATAGTCAATAAATAACTGCAAACTCCGCTAGAGCGGAGTTCTTTGCCCATTGTTATTGGGCACACCGCAAGGGATTTCACACCACTACGTGCTGGAGTCTCTGCGTGCAGGGACTTCAGCATCTCGTGTCAGCGTGGAAGCTTCTCCCTGGTTGCCCAGTGAAGATGTGGTACTTTTATACACAAAAGGTACCCTCGGGTTCTACCTAGATGTGTAATGGTACTGTAAGCCTGTCGTTCAAGGATGACGATAGTGGTGAATCTTGTACAGAGTTATTATACAGAAGATGGTAATCCTGCTGTGCATGTCCTAGGCAGGGGATTAAGATATGATACTAAGAATCATCATGCATAATAAATTTGGGTAGTTTTTGAAGAAAACCACACATTTATTTGGCACATAAGTAGGTAAAAGGTCCGCACCAGAGCCGTTATGTAGGGCAAGGTAGGCCAAATATAGGTAAAAGGTTGTGTGGCTACCTGGGCCTATATTGGGGTACATTGGCCTCATAACAGTGTGTCCATGGCAACACACACCAACGCTGTGGGAGGCAGAATCCGATATTTCCTCCAGTCGTGGTGTGCCTTAACTACAGACAAGTGAATCCTACAAATTGTCTGCTGTATTTACACCGTTCCCTTTTTTCATTCCTGTCGCACCTTCCACCGCCTCAAGTGCGGCTGATGGAGGACCATCTATCAGTCTTGCAGCAGGATGTACAAGCCCTTTTGGACAAACGCGCCTTGTAGAGGGTGTTCCTACCTCATAAGTCAGTACAAGGTGTTACTCCAGCTACTTTCTTGTGCCGAAGAAAGATGGAGGCCTTAGTACTATTTTAGATATTTGTTCTCCCAGTGCCTTCCTGTAGAGGGATAAATTAAAGATGCTCACGTTAGCCTAGATCCTGTCTGCTCTTGACTCTGAATACTGGATGGTGACATTGGACCTGGAGGATGTTTATCTTCACATCCCTGTCCTGCAGGTTTTTAGTGTTCCAGAAGCATTTTCCGTTGCAATGATGCACTTTGCGCAGGCTCAGTTGTCAATGAAAGTGATGGCTTTCGCATTGCCATAACATCGACTAGACATATGAACAAACTTCAGGCTCTCTGTGTAAATCTATCTTGCATCACATGCTTCCCTGGTAAGTTGGTTTTGAGGACCCAAGTTTCCTTTCTGAAATAATTAGCCACTCTTTTTCATGTCAGTCAAGCTATCACTTTTCTGGCACTTTCTCGTACTCTAGTATTTGAGCTTTCATGGATTTACATGCTTGAATCATTCCCTTCGCCATGATGGGAGTCCCCGGTACTTTAAATAGTAGTAGTGATAAAAGTAGACTGATCGGAATAGACTAGATCAGGCCTAGGCCTCACAGTTTATTAACCTATCATAGTCATTATTAAAAAAGAGACCAATGATTTGCCTTAGCCAATCAGCATCATCTCACGCTCTAGAACACCTCTGAGAGAAGCTCAGAACCTCAGATTTTCTACCGCACGTTGTGCTAAGGAGTCACCTCTGAGCTCTGCTCAGCTTTTCTTACCTTCAAGATTTTCTGGACTTCAATTTTCAGGGAAGTTACTTTTTGATATATTATCTCAAATCGTATATGTTTTTGCTCTTTATATCTGTTGGTTGGCACAAATCTGACTCATGTCGGAGAAGGCAAAAAAGGCTTTCTTTAGAGAGTGTGCCACTTGTCTGAAGAAGAGATTGTATGTGGAAGACCCTCATAAAGAGTGCATTTGTTTATATCCTTCTCATAAGGCGTCTGACTGCAAGATATGTCGGACCTTTTCTAATAAGACTCTGAGACCGTGAGGGAAGGCTTCTTACTTGGCTCCAAAAAAAAAAAGACCAGGTCTGATCCTGTGCCACTCAGAGAGAGAGAGAGCAGTCTACTTCATCAAAGATTTCCCTCAAAAGAGAAAGGGATTCATCGTACTCTGTCAAGGAACCCCACTCAAAATGTGCCAATAAGTCCTCTCAGGATGTCTCCTCAGGGCACAGTAAAGGGTCTCAAGAAAGAACAGCCGCATAAGTCTGTATCTGAGCCAGAAACTCCACCTCCATGCCTTAAACTGACTTTTAAAAAGCCTTCTTCAGAGCCATCAACAAGTTCTCTGCCACTCAAGGGATTTGTTGTCGAACAAGGGAATGCACTCCAGGGACACCAACGTCATCGTTCTCCACAGCCCTGTCAGCGTTTACGATATCCCTGTCTATTCAGGTCCCAATTTTGGCAACTATCCCTCTGCTGTTGACGAAGTTACCATTGTCGAAGAAGACCCTGCCGTCATTGATGCGGTCACTGGTGTCGTCGAGGTCACCGCCATCGTCGACCGCATCGGTGTCAATGGATTTGTTGTCGACTTGGAAGAAGATGCCGCAGGAAGAGGGCACACTGTTGTTGAGCCCATCGTAATCCGCGTCGACACAGCTGTCGACGGAGACTATCTCGTCGATGAAGGAACCTAGGTCATCCACTTCAGGATCAAGGGATAAATCACTATTGCCAATGACTACCGATTCACAGGGGTAGAAAGATATTACCCCAGACCATCCGTCAGCAAGTAAAATTACGCCTCTTTTACCCACTCATCTTTTGGCGAAAGAAGATTTGGAAGAGGAAGGCCTCTTTGGATCTGCATATGGTCCATCAGATTTGCATGTCAAGTATCAGCCAGAGGACCATGAGAAGCAGTAGCAAGACAGCTATGGTCAAGTTTACTATACACAGCCTGAGCCAGGCTACCAGTACTATCAACAGGAGACTGTGTCAGATCTTCAGTCAATGCTTCAAGAATACTGCTGCCGTTTCCCACCCGCAGTTCCTGTTGCTGTCTCGCTGTTGCTAGTGGGGTCCCCGTTGCAAAAATACACTCCTACCAGACTGTCACTCCCAAACACTCCGCATTCTGTTCCTTTCCAGGAAACAGTTTCTTTGGATGAAGAACACAATGAGGGAGAACTTTGCAACACAGGAACAAACTGCGATATTTACTCCATCTCTCTGCCTGCTTCAGCAACACCTCCTTTTGTAGACTGTCCACCAGAGGATATAGAAGGTTTTCATAATCTTCTAGAGCATGCAGCAAAAAGATTTGCTTTACCACTCCCTTCAAAGCAATCAGACTGTTTCCTTTACGATTTTAAGGAACCATAGCATAAATCAGTTCGTGCCCTAACAATTATTGATTATATTTGGGAAGAAGGTATGTGGATTATGAAGACCCCAGCATTTATACCGGCTCTGCTTCCATGCCTTGATAAAAAATACAAAGCAGCAGACAATGCACCAGCGTTCCTTTCGGGACATCCAATGTCAGATTCAGTGGTTATGCGGGCAGCTCCATGCCGCTCCAAAAATCCGACAGCACTCCTTTCGGCTCGTCCTGATAAAGATGATAGGCATCTAGATTAATTAGGAAAAAGGTTTTCATCAATGTCAGCCTTGACAATGAGAACAGCAAATTCCCTGGCAATCTTAGGGTGAAAGACCATCCAACGAAATAATAGATTCTGCCGTGGATGTTGCCATCATGGGTTTCAGGCAGTTGGCAGGAGCGGCAGTTCTCTAAAGACCGGGCTGTTTTAAAGCCACCTTATTCCGGCCTGAGGTTCAAAATAAAATCTTAGACCTCCCATACGAAGGTGAGGATTTCTTTGAGAGTCGCTCCAATTTCAGAAAACTCCTTTTCGTGGTTCCAGAGGGAAAGGGCAGCAGTCCTATAGGGCAGGCTATCAGCAGTGCCGATATCCTCCATACTCAAGTCACCAGCGTTGTCGTTCCCACTTCCAGCAAGAACAGTCTCCGCAGACATCTTATGTTAGAGCAAACAGAGGAAAGTCAGCACAACCAGGCAAGAATGTGGCCCATAGATAGTGTTCACACACAGTCTCTGGCTCCAACCCCCTCACAACAATCTCCTCGTTCGTTCCCATGAAAAACTTTTAACCACGCAGGAAACATTTCCAATTACCTCTTCCAATGGCAAACCATTACAACGGACAAGCGGGTTCTGCGTCTGATACAATTTGCACACACACTGGATTATTCCAAAAACCACCTACAATCACGCCACAGCCTTTTCACCAAAAACATCTCCGCTCTCAACAAGAGGTCAAGATAATGCTCTCCAAACGGGCGATATTTTCAGTTCAAAGTTCTCGCGTTTGGCCTCAAATCAGCACCCAGGATTTTCACAAAGTCCCTTGCACCAGTCGCAGCATTCCATTAGACAACTGGCTGATTAAGTCACCTTTGAGTCAGCAGCGCAAGCATCAACACAAGCCTGCACAGATCTTTTCTGTCGACTGGGTCTCGCACTCAATCTTGAAAGGTCCAAGCAGAACCCATTGCAAAACATTGTCTTTCTAGGAGTAAAGCTTGACACGGGGTGCTTAAAAGCAAATCCTGGGGAAGAGCGGCAGAGGCGACTTCTCATGCTAGCGGGATCCATAAGAAGAAAGTTTTTCAGCCCAATTATATAAGTCACTTTTGGGGATTATGTCCTCATGCATACCTCTGATCCCATTTTGTTGCCTCAAAGTGCAACCTATCAAAGGAGCTGGACAAACTGTGAGCAAAGGTTTATACTCCTGTTTCTTCATCAGAAAGAAGTTAAGGCAGTGGTAAACAATTCTTGACCTCCGATGCCTCAATCTTTACCTGAAAAAGCAATCCTTTCGGATTTTTTTTCAGCAGGATGTCCTGAGTCTTTTATGCCTATCCACCACTCCTTGGAGTGGTGGATAGACCAGAACCATCTGTCAGTAGGGCTGTCTCTCAAGCACACACCGATACCCTTTTATAATCACCACAGATGCATCCCTAGAGGGCTGGGCAGCTTCCCTCCAAGAACTGCAAGTGAGCGGCAAGTGGCATCGGACTCAAAGTCAATCACATATAAATATGCTGGAATTAAAAGGATTCTATTTAGCCCTTCAAGCCTTTCTTCCCAGAATATAAGGTTTGTCGATGCTTGTCCGAACAAACAATACCACAACGATGCATTACATAAAAAAACAGGGCGGCACACAATCTCGCCTACTTTCCAGAACGGCACATGGGTTATGGGAATGGGCTGTAACTCACAAAATCTGCCTCAGAGCGGAGCGTGTTCCACGAATACAGAACAAGATTGCGGATACACCCTGCAGGCTCACAACATCGTGCCATGAGTGGGAACTACACCAACAGACCCTGCATTGCATCTTCAGCCGCTGCGGCACCCCAGAGTTAGCTCTATTTTCAACTCTCTGGAACTGCAAATGCCGGTAATATGCAAGCTGGCATTCCCAACGGGGGTGGTGGGGGAATGCCTTTTCGACTGCATGGTCCGGCATCTTTGCCTATGCTTTTCCTCCCACTCTTCTTCTCCCAAGAGTCAGCAAGAAGATGAAGAACGAGCCCTGCAAGCTGTTTCTCATTGCTCCAGCATGGCCACATCGCGGTACATGGAACTGCTTTCCCTCTCTCAGGTTCCGCACATCCGACTAACTGTATCTTCCAACCTCCTCACGATGAACCAGGGAGATATCCTACATCTGGTCCCCAACATCTTCACTTATCGGCATGGCTCCTGAGTTCAATTAGTTCCAGCATCTGAACATTTCCTACGACTGTAGCTCTATCTTGGCCAGAGCGGATAGTACCAACAAAACCTATCAATTCAAGTGGAAGCGTTTCTGTATGTGGTACTGTCAAGCAGAAACATCAGTTTTCCTCTTCTCCATAACAACTCTTGCCATACTTCCTACAATTAGCTCAGTCAGGTTTGGCACATAGTTCTGTAAAGGTCCATCTAGCAGCCATTTCTCGCTACTTTCCTCTCCACTGTTGTGATCTTCCAAGATAATCAAGGAATTCCTCAAGGGTTTGTTTCCTGCCTATCCTCCTGTAAGGCCTCCACCATGGCAGTTAAATACGGTTCTTTCACAACTGATGAAGCCACCTTTTGAACCGATTCACGGGGAAGAGATCAACTTCCTATTGTGGTAGTTTGCTTTGCCTCTTGCACTGATGTCTGCCAGGAAAGTATGTGAAATGCAAGCATTTGTTATAGTAGATCCATTTTTACAATTGAAGTCAGACGGTCTTCTCCGCGCAGATCCAAAGTTTATACCAAAGGTTCCTTCACACTTCTATTTGAATGAGCCTGTGGTACAAAAAACTTTCTTCCCTAATCCATCAACTGCTGCGTAGAGGACCCTTCATTTGCTTGACATCAGGCGTTGCCTTAAGTTCTATCTACAAAAAACGAAACCCTTTTGCAAGTCTTCTCAGTTATTTGTGCCATACAGGGCTCAAAGGAAAGGGTTCCCGCTTTCTAATCAGAGCATTTCTTAAGGAATATCCAGTGCCTTACTATTTTACCATCGAAAAGCTGGCAGACCACTATCCTCAAGAGTCCGGGCCCACTCGACGAGGGCTGTCTACGTCTACAGCATTGTTTGCAGGAGTGTCTCTTCCTGAAATTTGCTGTGCAGCAACGTGGAAGAAAAGACGCATATTTACAAGGCACTACTGTTTGGATTCAACATCCCTAAATGATAAAGCAATCTGTTTCATTAAGGTGAGCCATCCCTGTATACCCTCCTACCTTTCATGACTGTAGCACATTTTTGTATCCGTATTTACACTGCTTAATGGTTAGTGGAATTTATTTCCAAATTATTTCCTATGAATATGATTAACATATGGCTTGATGTTTACTTAAAGATTTGCTATCGCATGGTTTTGTTGAGTTGTTGAAGGCCATTATAGATGTGTTACTTAACTGCTAGCTTCTCTGGTTCAAGCATGTGAATCTTTGAAACTCCGATACTGGGGTGAGAAATAAGTTAATTACCTGTAACTGTAGTTCTCCAGTATTGGAAGCTTTCAGAGATGCACATGCAACCCACCCTCCTCCCCGCGGGAACAGTTCACCTTCCTCGATTTCTCTATATGAACATAGCACTTTTGCTCGAAAATCTGAGGTTCTGAGCTTCTCTCAGGGATGTTCTAGAGCAGAGGTCTTCAAACTTTTGGGTGCCGAGACCACCCTGTCAACATTTTCAGTCGTAAGGACCCCCTCCTGACAAACATTTCTAAACCTGTAGGCAGGGCTTCTAGAATTACGAGACAGGTAACGACCACATTACACGAAAGGCTTGACTAAATTGTGTGGGAGGAAAATGTAAATAATATGTGATGCAACGTTATTTTGGGATAGAATTGCTTCATTATTTTGACATTTGTTGCACACAATAACACAGAGGAAAGATTTCACCTCATCAGTACCAGTTCATAACCAAAATTCAGCAATTAACATCAGAAAGATGTCTAGTCAATCTTTGTGATGGGCCTTCCACTCAGCAGGAATACGTGCTGCCACATTAGAAGCTTACCTGGCCCTGACCGGGAGCAGCAGGGGTACCTTAAAACCCTGGTGGTCTTGTGCAGAGTTAAGCAATTTACCCATGCCGCTTTCATCTCACCCCCTCCCTTCCATCCCTCTCTCCTCTCCCAACCCCATATCCCTCTCTCATATTGCCGGCATTTTCTTTCACCCCTTTTTACAACTTCTGAACTCTCCCCATTCAACTTCTCACTTCACCCTTTATCACCGCTTGCCATTCTGTCTTTTCACTGCCCTCATCGCTAACAGTTTCTCGCATTTATCTCATGGCCTCTCTGGCCCGTCACCTCCCCTGCCTGCCCATCTGCACTTCTCATTCACCTCAAGTCTCTCCATTCAAATTGTTGTCTATTTGTATCTTACACTTCTCCAGTCCCCCTATTCATCTTTCACATCTCTACTTTAATCTTTCACACCTTCTTGAACAAATGTCCCTCTCACCTCAGCACCAGTGCTTAATTAGAGCAGGTAGTTTCCGGTGCTCCGCACTGGCACCTAATTGTACACACTGGCACTATGACCGTCTGCCACATGGTGGCTCTGTCTGTGTAATATAGAGATGAGCAGAACAGCTCATTCAATATACATTAAAAACGATTAAAAACAGCAGTTCAATATACATTAAAAACGATAAACTCCTGACATCCCTGCCATTCTTATAGCTTTGGGGGCTTGAAATAGTCACACTTGTACAGTGTTATGGTTGGTAGTTGCATAGGTATAGTCATTGGCCGCACAGGCAAGGCAATGGGTGGGTGGTTAAAGTTGCAGTGGCACCAACAATGCTCCTCATCTCTCTGTAGCACCTTTCTGACAAACATTGTTTTTATAGTGCTACGCATAGTTTACTCACACTCAGTTCTGTGATCTGCATAATACATAATCTTTGTAGCAGCCACATTAACCGGCTGCACTCTGTGGATGAGAAGAGTGCCCATGTGAGTGCACAGTGAGTGATGCAAAAGTATGAGAGTAGGGAAACAGTGACTGCAGGGTGAGTGAGGTGGCCATATGAATTTGGGTGTGGATATAAGTGCAGAGTGGGATGAATGAATGCATGGTTAATGATAGGCTTGTTTGAGCGAGTTGCAAATTGAGCAGTGAGGGGGCAGGTGAATGATGTGTCACATGAGTAAGGATGAGTAGTGTGACTGCAGGCTGAGGTACAGGGTGAACAACACAAGTGCATTGTTATTGCAGAGTGATCACTGTGAGTGCAGGGTGAGAGGGTGAATGATGTGATTGCATGGTGATCAGTGTGAGTGCATTGTGATCGCTGTGAGTGCAGGGTAAGGGTGAAAGTGAAGTGCGAGAATGAGAAGTGAGTTCTCTGAATACAGGGTGCATTTCCAGACACTTGAAGTAACTCAACATATTATGGACGGCGGCGTAGGGTTTAAGATATAAGTTGAACTATTTCTATTATGACATTAATCAGGGATCGAGGGTGGAGGAAATAAATAATATGCTGATCTTGCAACACACTTCCAGTCGTACGGTTAGGGTTGCATGCTCATTATTTTGATGTCCCAGATGGTACAAAAATAAGCAGTCACCTAAAGCTGTATATTTCAGCACTCCTCTGTGCATCCTGGGAACAGCAAATCTAAATAGAAAGCACTTTTAATTGTGTTCTAGGGCTGCCTCAATGATCCATGACAAATAATTATAGGGAACAAAGACAGAAAAGTCGCATTACTAATTTATTTATTTATGCGTTTTTATATAGCGCGGACTTTACCCGAAGGTGTCAGAGCGCTTCACAATAGGAACAGTAATGATACATGAGGAGAAAATTACAAGTGAACAAATTACAAAAGCAAACGTTAAGTTACCTGAGGCAAAAGTGACAATAGTGAGCAACCAAAATACAAGAGGTGGCAAACGGTACATTACAGGAGGAAAAAGTGATATGTGTGCAGGTTACAAAAGCGTATAAAGTACAAGTAGAGGTATAATACTGCAATAAATGGTAGACACTCCAGCACAAGAACAGACGTTATGTAGGCAATGGTGGCACTTGTGCAAGTATCTAAAGCAAACAAAATGTGAGAGGTAGCAAAAAGTGTTACACAAGAGAAATGGCTGGTATTTTCTTTCTTCTGGCAACCCTACATAAGATTTCTTTTCATGAAATGCATTCTCACACTATTGCAGTAAATGTAAAATACAAATGTGACCCAGGGGGGTACTGGAACTATATAAAAAAAAAAAAACTAAGCCTCTAACCAGTTTACAAAAGGTATGTAAATATGCAAATGGTCTTTAATGACCTGTGAAAAACTTAGGGGTGCCGGTCTGTGCTGGAGATAAGACTGCAAACACAGCCCAGCTCACAGCAGCTCGAGCTGAGACACACTACGGGGTAGGAGGGGGGCTGAATCCCTGTAGTCCGATGGGCCCGGGCAGAAGTGTGATCGGGAATGCGCAACCCCCTTTACATCACTCCACGGCCCCCCCTGGGGGTCGCGCCCCACATTTTGAAGACCCATGTTCTAGAGGGTGGTCGATGCTGCTTGGCTAAAGCAAAATTTTGGTCTCTTTTTTAATAATGACTGATAGGTTAATAATAAACTGTGAGGCCTAGGTTTGTTCTAGTGTATTTCTATCATTCTACTTTTTCCACTACTGCTAATTAAAGTACCTGGGATTCCCATCATGACGATGGGGAATGATTCAAGCATGTGAATCTATGAAAGCTTCCAATACTGGAGAACTACAGTTACAGGTAAGTAACTTATTTCTTCCTCCTTCAAGGGAGGAGGTAGAGCTGACTCCATCCTTTGGGTCCTCCAAGAAAGTGGAGTTTCTATATTGATCGTACCAAGGAACCCTAGTAACTGTAGGCTCTCTCGTAGGGGATTCCCATTTATAGTCATAAGCATTCAATAGTCCCGCCCATGCGCGGGGACCCGGAGCACTGGTGTCTGTCATAGATTCACATGCTTGAAATTTCCCCGTCGTCGAAGTGGGATTCCCACGGTAAATAAAATAGCAATAAAATACTAATAACATATGTATGTAAAAACATAACACATAAAATACACACTAGAAGAGGTAGAAAATACCAAGACACAATTCCCACATACGAATACATGGTAGAGAGAAAAAACACTTGTAACATATTCCTGTCATTAGGTTAGTCCAAACTACAGCCAATCAGGCGCAAGCCCCCCTCCAGAACCTTCTCCTCAGAGCTCAGTCCCTCAGATTTTCAACCGCGCATCGTGTGAAGGGAGTCTCCCTGAGCTCTGCTCAGTTTTCTCAACTTTTTTTCGTGTTCCTGTGATTTCCAACATGTCTTCAAGTAAGAAGTCTTTATTTCGACCTTGTTCTTCTTGTGGGAAGCTGCAGCTTTACTCTGAAGATCCCCACAAGAAGTGTATTTACTGTCTTTATCCCGACCATGAGGTTGGCAAATGTAAAATTTGCAGGACCTTTTCAACTAAGACCCTTTAAGTCTTTTGAGCCAAAGGAGGAGATGGCTTTACCTGTCGTTAAGACAATGATTCAGCACTTTCTGACGCAGAAAGCCTGGTGTCAGGACCTTCTAAAGCAGCCTCAAAACGTAGCAGTGTGCAGGATTTGCCTTCTCCATTCTTGAAAAATAAAAAACTTTCTCTCTCTGTGGCTCCTGCGGTGTCTTCACCTCCTCCAGCTACGTCTACAAGATCTGACTCTCAGGCGTCTACTGCTTCTTTCCATCATGTTTCTGCCAAAAAACATGTCACATCGTCGACTGGAGCGTCGACAATTGTCCCGACAACGAGATTCTCCGGCTCATCAACGGCGACTGTGACAACATCTGCTTCTGGCTCGTCCACGACAGCAACATCGACGTCATCCATGTCGACGAAGGTATCCCTCAGTTTTAAGACTGTTTCGTCGACGTCGCCTATCGCCTCGTCGTCGAAGAAGAATCTCTCGTCAGCAAAATCTTCGTCGACGAGAGTTGTTAAAAAAGCCTCTTCGTCAACGGCAGCTTCATCAACGACGACTTCGACAGCTGCGCCGTCTACGGCGGTTCCTTCAGCTACGGCTCCGTCAACGCCTATGCCATCATCATTGTCTGCTCTGACGCCGATTTCGTCGACGACGATTGCATCTTCTTTTTCTTCATTGCCGATGGTGCTGCTTTCTTCCTCCGGGTCTGGTTCTTCCACCATTGACCCTTTGCACCAACGTCGCCAGATGCCTTTAGACCAGCTGTCCATTCCAAGTGACCCACAGCCTCCTTCTCCCTTGTTTGCCACAGGTTCAGAACAGGACTCTGATTCTGAGGACGATGTGGATGATACCTTCAGGGTGGCACACAGTCCTTCTGATTTGGTTATTAAATGCCAGGACTATGGTGAGGACGATGAGGAACATTATTTTCAGGAGGAGGAACGTTCCGTGCAGGTTCCTACTGCGACACTGCCTCTGTCGCTCTTTTTCAATCTCCAGCACATGTTGGAGGATTACAATAGGCGTTTCCCGCCTTCTCAACCGGGTTCGCCAGTACCTACAGCACCTGCGCCTGCTGCGGCTCCTGCTGCTGCTTAGCTACCACAGCCACCAACGCCTTCTCCTCAAGTTCAGACGTCCGTTGAGATACACACTACAGTGTATACCGATGACGATGATGATGTTTATCCAGAACGTGAGGATGGTGAAGTTCACGATGATGATGACAAGAGTCCTATGGCCGAGTGGGACAACCAAATTCAGACGCCTCCTGTGACGCCAGGGGATTCTCCTCTGGTGGACATTGCAAGTTTTCATCAACTGATGGATAGAGCGGCTCAACGCTTTAAGCTGCCAAGAGTCCAAAGAGGGGAGGACTGTTTTCTCTACGACTTCAAAAATTCAGTTTAAACAAGTCCATACGGTCCCCATCATCGACTTCATCTGGAGTGAGGTGGTAAAATTGATGCAAACGCCAAATTCTATTCCGGCGCAACTGCCTCGCCTCGAGTAAAAGTATAAAGTGCCCTTTGATTCCCCAGCGTGCCGGATTGCTCAGCCTAAACCAAATTTGGTGGTCACCCAGGCTGCTCAGCGTCGCTCCAGAAACCCGACTTCTCCCATTATTGCTCCTCCTGATCAGGAAGATCATCGCCTTGACGCTATTGGGCGCACATTTTCAACGGTGGCCTCTACTACGGTGAGAGCGGCGAATGCTTTAGCCATTTTGGGGCACTACGACCGCCAGATGTGGTCAGACCTGTCTGCCCTTGTGGCCCTCATCCCCGAGCCCTCCAAAGCGGAAGTCTTGAAAATTCTTCAAGAAGGAGAGAGCGCGTCGGAAGAGATTATAGACTGCTCTGTAGACATCGCTTGTTCTTGCTTCCGTCAGCTTGCAGGAGCAGCTGCTTTGCGACGGCAAGGTTGGTTACGTTCCACCTCTTTTCGCCAGGAGGTTCAGGCGAAGATCCTGGATATGCCGCATGACGGCGAGTCACTCTTTACAGTTCCGTAACCAGCCTTTTCGTGGTGTGCGCGGACGCAGCACCTCTTCTACTTTTCGCGGTGGATCCACTCAATACCGCTCCTCCTACCAAGTTAATCAGCGATATTCTTCGCAACAGCAGCAGTCCTCCCGTCAGCAGTCTTCAAAATCCTACCGAGGGAAGTCTTCCTATAGAGGATCCACTTCCAAAAGACAATGACTTGCCTTTCCCCCCAAAAGTTGGAGGTCGAACCTCCCTGTTCTCTTCTCAATTGTCCTCAATCACCTCGGGCTGTTGGGTCTGGACATTGTAGCAAAGGACCATGCTCTGGAGTTCGTAAAAATTCCTCCTCCCACTCCCCCATCCGGCCCACCTCAAAGAGCTTTTTCAGGAAATTCGTATTGTGATCCAAAAAGGTGCCATCGAATTGGTTCCTAAGTCTCAAAGGGAGAGGGGATTCTATTCCCATTTTTTTCCTTATACTCAAGAAGACAGGAGACTGGCGTCCGATCCTGGATTTGCGAGCACTCAACAAGTATCTCAAAAGCCAATCCTTCCGCATGCTTACGCTCGTAGAGATCTTGCGTCTTCTCTCCAAGGACGACTTCATGACCACCATCGACCTCCAGGACGCTTACTTTCATGTCCCAATTCTTCCACGGCATCGGAAGTACTTGCGCTTCCGGGTGGGACCAAGAGACTTCAAGTTCAGGGTGCTGCCTTTCGGCCTACGCTCCGCCCCTCGTGTCTTCACGAAAGTGTTAGCTCCAGTGGTGGCTTGCCTGCGTCTCCAGGTCGTCCAAATTTTTCCATACCTGGACGACTGCCTCCTCAAATCGCAGTCTCGCAACCAGCTACTTCGGGACACTCAGCTTTGTCAGGACGTGTTTCGCTCCCTCGGCCTTTCCATCAATGCAGAGAAGTCCCAGGTCGACCCAGCTCCCTGCAGAAACTTTCTAGGAGCGACTTTGGACACGTCACTAGCCAAGGCATTAGTGTCTCACGAGCGTCAACTGAAGATTATCTGCTTAGTGTCTTATTCGTGCGAAACAGTCTGTTTCAGTCCGGATCTTGAAGTCATTTCTGGGGATGGCATCATCCTGCATTTCGCTGATCCCAAATTGCAGGCTAAGGACTCGCCCCATTCAAGAAGAATTGGGCTGACAGTGGAGTCGGGTCACTGGTTCCTTCAACGACCTAGTCAGTGTATCCGCTCTCATGAAGGCGGCTCTCGAGTGGTGAGCGCAGCCATCCAACCTTGCAGCAGGGACTTCTTTCCTCTCCACCACTCCAGAACTCACTCTGACAACAGACGCCTCCTTAGAAGGATGGGGTGCACACCTTCAAGGGCTGTCTATGAAAGGCAAGTGGAATTTGCTTCAACGCTCTTGGCACATCAAAAGGCTGGAGTTGATGGCCATCTTTCTGGCACTCAAGTCGTTCCATCCTCTGATCCAGGGAGAATCGGTGTTTATCCAAACGGACAATACAACCAGTATGCACTATGTCAACAAGCAGGGTGGAACCAAATCTCCTCTCGTCTCGACTGGCTCAGTCGATCTGGGATTGGGCACTCCGTCACCAGGTTACCCAGACCACAGTTCATCTACCAGGCATCTCCAACATCCTAGCGGATTCCCTCAGCAGATCCACGTCGTCGACCCACGAGTGGGAGTTACATCAACCAACTCTCGACTTAGTCTTTCGACGGTGGGGTCATCCGTCCTTGGATTTCTAATAAGCGTGGTTCTCGGAGCTGCTGCTTCTTTCCCAGTGCGAGCCCATCCTCTTTCATCCACGAGCGGATCTCCTCACGATGGACAAGGGTCAGATTTGCCATCCGAACCCCTCCTCTCTGAAATTATCGTCCTGGAACCTGAGCACATTGA
This sequence comes from Lissotriton vulgaris, assembly GCF_964263255.1. Classification (NCBI taxonomy): domain Eukaryota; kingdom Metazoa; phylum Chordata; class Amphibia; order Caudata; family Salamandridae; genus Lissotriton; species Lissotriton vulgaris. The sequence continues at coordinate 84,906,026 of NC_141694.1, forward strand.
ATTTCCCATTTGAATATTTTGCCTGACTGCAGAGACATTCTCGCTCATGCCAGGGCTCCGTCTACAGTGAAGACTTACAAGCTCAAGTGGAAGAGATTCTGTCATTGGTGCGCAGCTGCCAATATCCATCCTATTCATTCCACTCCGGCTCAGCTGCTACTGTTCTTTTTGCAACTGGCTCAATCAGGGCTTTCCCATTCCACTTTGAGAGTTTTCTTGGCGGCAATTTCTCGTTTCCGTCAACATGGCTCCTCCTCGCTCTGCTCTTCCAGAGTAATTCGCCAATTTTTCAAAGGACTATTCCAGACGTTCCCGCCCATTCGACAAACTCCTCCTACCTGGCACTTCAATGTTGTATTGGCACAACTAATGAAGGCACCATTTGAGCCTATCCACAAAGCGGATTTAAAGTTTCTGACCTGGAAGGTAGCCCTTCTCCTTGCTCTGACCTCACCACGCGTGAGTGATATTCCCGCCTTCACCATTAAGCCTCCTTTCCTCCAATTCAAATAAATCGGACTGTGTAGTGCTTCGCACCAATCCAACATTTTTTCTTAAGGTGCCCACTGCTTTTCACATTAATGAACCTGTTTTCTTGAAAAACTTCTTTGCCAATCCTCAATCTCCGACAGAGCAACGCTTACATTCCTTGGACTTTTAAAGATGCCTTAAATTTTACATCAACATGACGGTACCCTCTCGCTGGTCCGATCAACTGTTCATTGCCTATGGACGCATGCACAAAGGACGTCCTGTTACCAAGCCAACTATTGCACATTGGATTTCTTCAGCAATTGCCTTCTGCCATCAGAAAGCCAGCAAGCCTCTTCAGTCTTCAGTGAGGGCTCATTCCACCAGGGCGATGTCATCCTCTACTGCCCTGTTTGCCTGTGTGCCGCTTCATCAGATTTGCAGAGCAGCCACGTGGTCCAGCAGGCACACGTTCACAAAACACTACTGTCTGGATGCCATCAACGAAGCAGATGTGGCAGTGGGACAGGCAGTGCTTCGCAATCTTTTTAACTAAGGTGAGCCTCTGTCTTCCCTCCACCTTTATGGTTTTATATGATTGTTATTATTACTTGCATGACTATATTATGTCTCATTGAGTTTCTTCCATGCTTTCGCATGGCTGATTCGAGCCTTGATCGGCTACTACTGCTCACTATTCTATTGAAGCATGTGAATCTATGAAAGACACCCTAATACTGGAGAAGAACAATTGTTACTTACCTGTAAACAGGTGGTTCTCCAGTATTGGTGTATTTCATAGATTCACATGCGACCCACCCACCTCCCCTCAGAGACTCGCTTCTCCTCATAGACTCTTGTCACTCCTGTGCTACGAAAATCTGAGGGACTGAGCTCTGACGAGAAGTTTCTGGAGGGGTGCTTGCGCCTGATTGGCTGTAGTTTCGACTAACATAATGACAGGAATATGTTACAAGTGTTTTTTTTCTCTACCATGTATTCCTATGTGGGAATTATGTCTTGGTATTTACTACCTTTTCTAGTGTGTATTTTATGTGTTATGTTTTTACATACATATGTTATTAGTATTTTATTGCTATTTTATTTACCGTGGGACTCCCACTTTGACAACTGGGAATATTCAAGCATGTGAATCTATGAAAGACACCAATACTGGAGAACGACCTGTCTACAAGTAAGTAACAATTGTTCATCTTAAGTGTAGAATTTCGCCTTTCTTTGGAAAGGCCTGCAGAGAAAACAGATAATGCAGACTATAGACATAGGCTACAATGGTCCACTTCTTCATAATGAGCTCACAAAAGGTCCAAAAGGCAGCATATATGTACAATTTTATGCCGTGGCAAACTGTGTAACTCTCCCTCACAAATAGTTTTTATGATAGAGAAGGAGAAAAGGACAATGTAACCTCATAGACTGCCATTATATGGTTAAAAATAGTCTATGCCTTTAAGAACCCAAAAACCACCAGTATCCCATCATGCTCAGTGGGTGGAAGTTGATTTAGTTCTTTTTGAAGGTGATGCATGATATGTGGATCCTATAGTTACCACTGTCCAATCCACCGGGAGGACGGAGGGTTACTTATGACTTAATGCCAGTTCCCCTGCGAGAGAACTGGAATAACTATTCCTTCTCTCGTAGGGGATTTCCATTTATAGTAATAAGCACTGAATAGAGTAGCAACCCCATTCCTACTAAGAGCGGTGGAGAGGACAGCGAATCCACTATGGTAGTTTAACCTAATACATTTTCTGAGGGAAGCCTGTCCTACTTTATCCTCTGCTCTAGCGTTCGAGTCTAGGCAATAATGCTTAGTGAATGAATGACCAGACCTCCACGTGGCTGCTTTGCAAATATCTGGAAACTGGATATTCCTTAATAAAGCAGCAATAGCTGCTTTGCCTCTAGTGCCTTATAACATTTTACATATATGCTTCCTTCTGGCCCTTTTTTTTTAGCTAATTATGAAGACTTGGGCCATTGTAGCCTATGTCTATTGGCTGCATTGGCTGCATTATCTGTATTCTTTCTTAACCACTTGGCTGCTAAGGCAATATTTTACTTTTCATTGAATTTCCATTGAAATCCATGAAAAGTGCATGACGAGTTACCCTTGTCATTAGCGGCGAAGAGGTTAAGTGTCTCTGCAGCCCTTCCCGAAGAAGGGTGAAAATCAACACTTTAAGAGATGTATATTGAAGTGCTCTGGGTCCCTGAATGTAGGCGGAATTATTCAGTCCTTATGACTATAATGGAAATTCCCCTACGACAGAAGTGGAGTTACAGGTGGAACTATTCCTCACCGCCCCTCCATGTTCTGTGAACTATACTTTTTTTATTCTCTATCTCAAATGTCTCAAAATAGAGATCTACACACTGGCCATAGCAATTTGCAGATGTGCTCTGCTTTTGAGGGCGTAGACCGCCTAGCAAGAAAATGAGGTCGACGCACGTGAGTGGCATTTATATGCATCACTGCACATCACTTCTAAAGTGGGACAAAAACGGCGCAGAGCTGTACAATGGCACTTATCGTCCTGCAGTAAGGCGAAAAGTTTCTGAAGCCAGTCTGATGCCTGGGGAATCTGCAGTTAGAGTATCAACCTGAGAGATTATTACTGAATGTACGTAACTTATACATTGGTAACTTGTCAGAGAGCTAGAGAGGAAAACATACATGGGCTATGTATAATAACTTTACCAAGCACTGTAGAGAACAATTGCCCACACAATCACCTTGACGGCCTACCTAATCTTGAAAAGCTTGGTGTATTAAGATGTTTGAGTCTAATGTGCTAAACCAGCTGGAACTGCTTTAGATCTGTGTGTGGGCGTTCCTCAATTGAGATAAGGTAAGTTACCAATTAATAAGTTACTTACCTTATCTCCATTGAGTAACGCCCACACATATAGGCCTAAAGCAGTTCCAGCTGTTAGTACATTAGACCTGTACATCATTATGCACCAAGCTTTTCAAGATTAGGGAGTCCGTCAAGGTGATTGTTGGGGCAATTGTTAAAGTTATGATAACCTAGCCCTTGTTTGTTTTCTTCTCTAGCTCTCCGCATTTCCATCCATGAGCTTAACAATCGGGTGGGATCAAGGAGTGTTCTACTGATTTGAGACCGAGAGACATCAAAGTAGTCTCCAACTTCGACAGGGTATCCAAAATGCACCCTTGGGGAGGCTTGCCTCTCTCGACACACAGTTTAAGTCTGGCATAGCTGGCTACTAAAATTTCTTGTTGGAAAAGCAGAGCTTTTATGTATGCCTTGTAAACGTCCTGTTAATTTCTCAACAGTGGTCCATTCCTATGATGTTTGATAAATTCATGCCCCACACACGCATTTGTAGTGTTTGTATAAGAGAGGTGAAGATTCGGGGTATTCTTCCACACTTGGCCTGCCTGAATGGTAGTGAATTAGCTAGGAATATTTGACCCAACTAGCACCTTCCTGGCTTCCTTTAACACCGGCAACATTCCTACACTTCCGATAAGAGGTACAGTGCATGTGTGAACGGCCCTATTGCACAACAGCAGATTAGTAGTATGTCAACTACGTTCTGGAGGTGATTTCTTTACAAAAATCTGCTAAATAGTTTAAACATACTACTTGGCACAGGGGGCATCCAGATCTCAGGGAAACCCACCAACCCAAAATGTTTTAAAAACGTTGGGGCTTGGCAAAATATAAGAAGGTATGATTTGTATTGATATTGGCACCAATTCCTCACTAGAAAAGGCAAACTGGCTTAAACACTTTTCTCTCACTACTATGCTATAAATAACTACCCATCCACACATCAGAACACCTTTTTTTTCCTTAGTGTGACTGAGAATACAGAATGTTACAACATATGCTGTTTGCAGTGGTTCTCGTAATCACCAATAAATAATGGTGAACAAATTGCTTATTAACAGTATGTGATATTTGCAAGGTATTTACCAAAGATCCTAACAGAATTTATTTTAAATCAAAATATATGTCATCTCTCTAGGAAGAACTGGACCCTTTGCTCCTTCATCGGATTAATCTTTAATTATTCTTAACATGATTTGAACGTCTTGATTTTTTAAAAAGTTTACTTGGAAATTATGGAACCCCCTGGAATTTAGAAATATCTGTAACATGCTTTTGTATTGCTCTGTACTAAATAAGTGACTGACCATTGTTGCTAAAATCACTGCATATCTCTTTACGTCTGTCCACACTCCTCAAACCGAAAATGGCATAGCCTCCAAGCACTACATGCACAAAAGGCTTTATTTTAATCCTTACTGATCCAACTAGAAGTGAAACAATTCGAAGTGCTCAAAAAATGCAAAAAGTAGATGGATGGCAACCACCCGCAACACATTCCTCCAATATAAATGGCCTTTCCAAACTCTTAGTGGCGTACATATATACCTGCATGGCTCAGTTTATTTCTGGGGACACACTCAAATGAACAGTAATGACGACAAGTTACCACTAGGATGAATTAGGGAACAGGGAGTTCAAAATAAAATGCAGCACTTAATTACAATATATGAATATAATACACAAACTTTGAATAGCTTACTTTTAAATGTATTCATGTTTTCAAATAATAAATCAAATCGCCATCTTGATTAAGTCTGTCTGGTTTCATAGTTGAGAAAAGGACGAATTTTAACTTCCTGTTACCTTCATGTGCATGAATAACTTGACAATAGAGCCCTCCAGACTTGCCTACCTTATAATTAACAGTTGTGATTTTCTTTGACGAGCTGAACAATGGGATACTTTTTTAACTGACCACTTCTAACGGTGCATTCTTCATTTGTAAAATGTTCCTAGGTGCCAGACTAAATCTGAAAGATTTTTCGGCTTAGCGCCTGATAGCCAGTAAGAGGCACTTTGTGGCTGTGCTTGGATTTAGTTCTACCCCGAAGTGACTATTTAAGTCATATATATGTGCCACTGTAGAATGCCAACACCAGTTTTTTTCTGAACATAGTGTACTACCACAGATTACAAAAAGTAATTGTTCGTGTCAATGTGCAGATCTCCAATTGAGGGCCTTTTTAGATGACCAAGGCTCGATTTCATAGAAATGGGAAGTGTGAGGCAGGTAGGGAATCTGCAGAGGTTAAGGTATCCCCCAGAAAGAGCCTTACCAAAGTATTAACTTGTTCAACTGACGATACTTCTAATTACAGATTCCTCCCCCTTAGAATAAATGCCAAAGCAGTATCTCCCCAGAGGTGGGTCAGTGATATGACTCAGAACAAAAAGGTCCTGCAGGTCCGAACTGCTAAAATCCCCTTCCCGTTAGACTTGGTTGTCGATGTAATAGTGTTTGTGAACATGTGCACTGATATCCATGTTACAGTCTGACAGATATTCAGGACAGTTACTCTTCGTGCTAACACAGTGGCAGCAGCCTCAGTCCTGGTGCTGTGGGCTCTTTACCCTTCTGCTTCTTTATCATCAGGCATCAGATCTCTTCAGACAGAGGACTATCCATTTATACACAGTTTCGTTTCTGTACTGCTTTGCCTTTCTGTGGCCCAGAGAACCTCAGAAAGAATTAATCGTCTACCCGATGGTCTTTGATGCAATCAATGTAAATGCTCTGCGGTCTTCTAGGGTCCAAACGATTCGGAGTCTCTCTTCTTTCAAGGGATGAGATAATAAATCTGCAGTTAGATAGAATATTTACCAGAAAGAGCATTACTGACTTGTTAATCATGACCTTTCTGAAAATTATGAAGCATAATTGATGATTCATTCTGCCTACCTAAAACAGCCCATATTGGCATTGTAGTAAATAATCAACATATGTACTTCTTTAATTCAGGTATGTTTTAATTTGGAAAGCCTTGCCATTACTTGAGCAATATGGTGTCCAGTATATTCATGTTCAGGCCACACAAGTTACAGTTGCCACATTCAGATAAATCAGTTGGATGCAACCAAGTATTTTTAAGTTCATAATGAGTTGTGTAGAAACTGTTCATCAATGTATCTCCTCAGTTCTCTGCTCTATGAAAATTGATTAGTTTTGTGTGAAATTTTATTTTAAATGAGTGGGTTGGCTAAAAAGACACCAGTGTTTGCTAATAATACTACTAAGTTTACCAGTTGTTAACTGGTCTCGAAATTTTCACTTCTTAGACTGCTTAGGTGGAAACTGATTTACTATGTTGAATGCAAAAAATGTATACAGTAGGATCACACCCACTGAGACCACTTCATTCAGTATATTTTTGACGTTGTCCTCTATGACTTTCACAGTCTGATCACTTCTACCTATATGCAGTCTTAGTAGCCTAAGGTCAAATATATTGGAGTCTTTCAGCTAGGACAGAATTTGCCTTGCAACCATTCCATCCATAATGTTCCCTTAAAAAGGACTGTCGTGGAGTGAGTGTAGCGGGCCGGAAAAGCAGGCGAGGAGGCCGTATGTAGTGGGCAATATTTGGTCTTTATTCTAGATTTACAGTATAGATAGTCCCAACAGGTCGAGGGTGTGGCACCAGGCGATGAACACAGAGGCGTCGCTTCTTCCTCTTCGTGATGTCCGCAGATGGTCCGGGTAGATTTCGATGACGGGGAGACTCCCAGGAGGACCGGAAGAGAGGAAAGAAACAAAGGACCGTTAGTCTGATCGAGTCGACAGAGAGACTCAACTGTACACCTTCACCCAGGTAGTGCAAGAACGGGGTCAGAAACGGACAGTGGGGAAAGGAAGGTACCGGGAATAAGGAACACAGGTTTGGGTAATAGAGAGGGTGCAGGGGTGGGGTGTGCGAGTAACGGAAGGGCTTTATACAGTGAGGTGCTATATACTTATAATACAGTGCAAGGGTAGTGAGACTATGCAGAGAGGGTTTATATACAGGGACTTTAACACGAACTCCTAGTGAGTAGGGATAAAGGAGGCAAAAGGCTCTCACGCGGTCCGCCGTAACTCTCCAGTGAGTTACGGCCGCTCTCCAGCCACCTCCAAGGGACTCCACCACTCCTCTGTCCACACTTCTTCCTCGCACGTCTGGTCACCTTCTCCGTCTCCAGCCAGAGGGTCCTGCCACGAAACTCCGACACCTTGTTGTGCTGAATCCGGGCTTTTATCCTGTGCTGACTCTGCCAGGGGGGCGGGACTTCCGGGGTCAGCTGGATATGGTTCCTCCCTTCCTGTTGCTCGGGTTGGCTCCTGTGGGAGAGAGAAGGGCGGGGTTTCGTTGGTGATGGAGGTTGCTCGGCGTCCTGTCTCGGTGCTGGCGTTTCGGTGAGGTAAACTCAGTCCCGGGGGGGTCGGACAAGGCATGATAGGGGGGATTGGGTCCTCAGATAGGGTTTTACGGGCCGTTCCATCACATGGACTAAGAGTGACAAGGCAGTAACTGGTCCACCACTGATCTGTCTCGTGGTTCCGTATTTTTTTAAGGAGGGTTTAGTAGGAGGAAGACTTCATTTTGCGCAACAATGCCATTACCACCTCAACAGAAATTATTAAATGAGATCGGCTGTAGTACAAATATTGTCCATAAGGTGGATATACTGGTCTGATGTTCAGGACTCTCTGATTGTGTGATAGATATTTTGAATTTTAGTAATAGTGCCAATTCGTTACATAAGTCCTTATTGGGAGTCACTTTTTTCTTGAATGCAGAGCGCTGCAGGAAATTGTGCATCACAGAGCTCATTTACTCCAGAGTTCTCATCAGTAATGCTGGGGGAATAAATACATTCTGACATGGCATCAGTGAAGTTTTTATATGCCCATAAACTCTGCTTCAGTAGAACAAGAGAGACCCCAATTACACATTTGTTGGCTGACCAAAGTCTGTTCCTTCATAGTGCAGTGCTAAACTATGCATTATACCATTTAATAGTTTTAATGTGCAGGGAGCATCTTGATCTATAACCACCAGGTTGTTGCTTGACAACTTGCGGAGTGTCTCTTTTTACCCCAGTATTGGAACTTTCATAGATTCCCATGCTTTGTATCATTCCCAGTCGTCGGAATTGGAGCCTCTGTAACAAAAATACCATAGCTGTAGGTACAAAAGACAAAGGAAAAAGGCCTAGGCCTCATTCCCTTTTGTAGCATATCACCCTCTTTGTGAAAAAGAGACCAAACTTTGGCATCAGCCAATCAGAAGTGCCTCACCCCTTAGAACCTTCCTGAAGGAACCTCAGAGCCTTAGATTTTCTACCGCACGTTGTGCTTAGGGAGTCTCCTGTGAGCTCTGCTCAACTTCTACTTTTCTAGGAATTTCTTTGGATATTTTCTTCAGAATCTTTTAGATTCTCTTCAGGATTACTGACTACCTTCCAGGATGAGTGAAAGCGAGAAGAAAAAAGCCCTTTTCAAGCCTTGTTTCACCTGTGGCAAGCAAAGGCTTTTTGTGGAGGATAGGCACAAGGACTGCATCTATTGCCTCTATCCTGACCACCAGGCTGCTGACTGCAAGATCTGTCACACCTTCTCAACCAAGACACTCCCGGACCGTGAGGGTAGACTCTTGACATGACTCCAGAAGCTGAAGTCCAGAAAGGATACTGTCTCTAGTGACAGTGAGGATGCAGCTTCGATGTCTTCATCAAGAAGGTCAGTGAAGAGGGGTAGGGGTTCTCCTTCCCCTTCTATGGAAAGACCTTCTAAGGCCTCTAAAAAGACCCCCAGTGAGTCTGAGAGCCAGGGTCCCAGCAAATCTCTTCACAGAAGTGAAAAGGAGAAAGTGGGTCCTGTTATGCCTTCAAAAGGTGAGAAGACTGCCTCAGCCTTCAAAAAACCTTCTCAATCTTCTGAGAGGAGCTCTAAGTCCTCGACGACTAAGACGTCGACAGCGGAGGTTCTGTCGACGAAAAAATCTGATTCGAGATTATCGTCGACTGTGGCGTCGACGGCAGGTATGTCAGCGCTGACGACAAAGATGACGTCGACGACGAAGATTTTGCCGATGACTAAGATTTCGCCGACGACGAAGGCGCCGACGACTAAGGTTACAGTGTCACTGACGACGATGGTGACGACGTCGACGATGACGTCGACGACAACAACTCTGATGATGACGACGGCTGGTGTGCCCACAGTTTCCTCGTCGACGACTTCGACAACCCCGATCTCTTCGAAGCATGTACAACCGTCGACGACGGAACCGTCGACGATATTATCCTCTGAGAAAAGGATTACCATTTCTGTGACGAGAATCACGCCGGAGATGACTTCTCCGAGGAGTGTATCTCCCCTTCTACCAACTATGCTATTGCAGGAAGGGGAGTCAGAGGATGACGACCAGGATGCTTTCAGTTATGCCAATAGTCCTTCCCAACTTCTGGTCAAGTGCCAGGAGACGGACTCTGAGGGTGAATACGTCCAAGAGGAGAGTGGTTATCATCAAACGGCCCAGTCGCAACATCATTCGGGCCAGGATATGGTGACTGTGCCATCTTCGTTTCTCCAAGATTTGCATAACATGCTGCAAGACTATAAATCTAGGGCGAATAGGCCACTTCTTGTCCCGGCAGCATCGGCTACACCGGCAGTATTTTTCGCCCTCACCAGTGACGCCATCTTTACAGGCTCAAGTTTCACCTCAGCCTCAGACATCCTTCCAACAAGATTCCTCCGGGCTGCAAGAGGTCCATGATGATTCCTCTGATTAGGACCAGCAATCTGATCATGACTCTGTTCAGAATACTGAATATGACGAATATATCATTGCGGATCCTGCTTCACCAGTCCCGGATCCGGCGGATTCCCCACCAGCGGACATCGGGGGTTTTCATCAGTTGATGGAGAGAGCGGCAGGCAGATTCAAATTGGCCATGCCTAAGGCTACTAGTGATTGTTTTCTATACGATTTCAAGGAGCCTTTTAGGAAATCGACAAGGTCCATCCCTATTGTGGATCATTTGTGGAAGGAGGGCCTTAAGGCCATGAAGAACCCGGCGACGGTGGTCCCTGTGCCACCGCGTCTGGACAAGAAATATAAGGCACCTGATGGGGGTCCCGCAGTCTTGACGGGTCATCCAAGACCAGATTCCGTTATCTCGCAGGCTGCGTAGAGAAAATCCCATAACCCCTCTGCTCCCTTAACTGCTCCACCGGATAAAGAAGGGGCGGAGATTGGACAATGCGGGGAAAAGGTCTCTTCCAAGGCAAGTTTACTAGTACGGGCCGCTAATGCTCTGGCGATCTTGGAGAGATATGACCACCAGCTTTGGTGCGATATCGCCCCGTACATGGACCAGCTGCCTCCAGAGTCTACATCTGAGGCAAAGAAGATCCTGCAGGAGGGAGAAGCGACTTCAATGGAAATCATTGATTGTGCAATGGATATTGCAACCACATCGTTTGGATCCCTAGCTGGGGCGGCAGTCCTCCCCCGCTTTGATGGCTCAAAGGGACTTGGTTCCGGCCTGAGATCCTGAACAAAGTCCTTGATCTGCCTTTTGATGGTGAGGCATTGTTTGGGAAAGTCATTGATGATACCCTTCAAGAAATTAAGAAGGATACGGAGCCTGCCAGGTCCTTAGGGACCCTTCAATAATGCAAGTCTCCCTTTAAAGGAGCCAGAGGCAGAGGTGGTACCTATAGAGGGTCCTTCACACAACAGCGCTACTCCTCCACGGGCTCAGGTTCCCAACAATACCGGCAGCACTATCAACAACGCCAGTCGACAAACTACTCCAGACCTTACAACAAGGGAAAACAGGCTGGACGAGGACGGGACTCGTCCCAGCGCCAATAGCGGCCTCCTGGCTCTTCCTACTGGACCCTGCTTCAAGAAATCATCAGTTGGAGGCAGGGTAACCAAATACCTTCAAAACTGGTCCAAAATAACATCGGACCGTTGGGTGCTCAACATCATTCGGAAAGGGCATACTTTGTAATTCATGCAAGTCCCTCCACCCAAGCCCCCGGCAGCCATTCCGTCGAAACACCAGTGTCTCCTGCGGCTCGAAGTCCAACAAATGCTCCGGAAGGGAACGATAGAGCCGGTTTCCTCAAACCAAAGGGGACAGGGATTTTATTCCTGGTTCTTCCTGGTGAGAAAAACGCAAGAAAAATGGCGCCCCATTTTAGACCTCAGGGAGCTAAACACCTATCTCATCTCCCTTTCTTTCCGGATGGTCTCTCTTCAGGACATCTTAAAGCTCATCAATCCGGGAGATTTCATGGCCACGCTCTATCTCGAGGATGCGTATTTCCATGGTTCGAGGCATATGGGCTGCAGATGGTACATTATGAATAGATCGCCATCTGGTGTTGGGCTCGGATGATTGCACTTTGTTTTTCTCTTGGAGAGTCTTTTGTATCTTGGTGACTCCTCCCTTAGTTGGTAGTGCGCATGGGCATCGGCTCCATCCTTAGATTGTTTTTTTCCGCCATCGGGTTCGGATGAAGATCGAGACGCTCCAGATCAACTTCAGAAGAAAGTGATTTTTCGGCGCGTATTCCCTTTCCAATTCGACGGTATTGTTATCGAACGCGTTCTTTTCCATTCCGACGCGTTACAAATTCAAAATAGAAGAGAAAAACTTGGATCTACGTCGAAGAACAGGAGACCTTTCTCGACGCAGTCAAGCCCGGAGTCCATGGAAAGGACTCCATTCAAAAAATGTCCATCGTGTGGTGCTAAGTTCCCACACAAGGACCTACACGAGGTGTGCAACCTCTGTCTATCGCCTGAACACGAATCCAGGGACTGCGAAGCCTGCGCAGCATTCTCCTCCAAGCTAACGATTAGAAATCGTCGAGCTCGAAGACACGAGGTTTCCAGAATGCAGGCGGAAGCAATCCCGGAGCTGTTCGGAGACGAACAAATCGAGGAAGAAGAGGACCAGTCGGGGTCGGAAGGGGACCAGTCGGAGGTTGAAGAACTCTTCGAGCAACAAACCGTGAGTGACGACGTCCCCTTACCGAAAAACCGACCCCGTGCGGTAACGACCCCGCCCTCGGGCCCGGTCAAACCGCTGAAAAAAGTTTCCGACGCCCGGCAACGAAACCGAAACTGAAACCGAAGCACTCGGAATCCCACCATGTCGGATCCGAGAAAAGGGCGACATCGACTTCGGCACCGAGGCTACATACAAAGGAGAGCTCGGTATCGAAACATTCCATGTCGAAAAATAAATATGATTTATCGCCCAAAAGACACTCGATACCCAAAAAGTCGGAATCGAGCAGACATTCGGTGTCGAAAACAGCAAGATCTGACGATCGAAAACAAAAACAGCTCTCGGAACCAGGACCCTCGGTACCGATTCAAGAGCAACAAACAGATCCCAAACAAAAGATCTTGTTTATTGACCCACAAACTGGGAAAGTGGTCACGAAGAAGAGAAAGAGTGAACAGTCAGAAGATAAACCTCTTCCTTCAAAAAAGAGAACAATGGGGACGAACATAACTCCTCCTGCTTCTCCTCGTCCTAGAGCCACACCCTCTTCTCCTATTCCTCACAATAGGCCACATATTCCTACACCTTCCACACCAAGACCAGCTACACCTCAGTCAGATGTAGACAGTGATATAGGGGAGGGAGAACCTCAAGGGGATGACGAAACTATCCCAGATGAGGAGGATCCATGGGAAAATTACGATGTAGGGTCAGATGAGGACAACGACCCAGAGCTATATCCCTCAAAGCCTTCACCACCTGATGATAACACAGGTTTTGTGCAGCTCATTAATAGGGCAGCAAAATATCACAAACTAGATATGCACACAGAACCTCAGATAGAGGATTTCTTGTTAGAGACTCTACCTAGTGCACAGAGAACATCAGGTACTCTTCCTATGCTGAAGGGTCTTCTCACTCACACAGAGGAAATATTCGAAAACCCAGTGAGAGCCAGGGTGTTAAACCCAAGAATCGATAAAAAATACAAAGCGGCTCCAAAGGACCCAATATTTATTAGAGGGCATGTACCTCTAGACTCGCTGGTGGTCTCAAACGCTCGTAAAAGAGCAAACTCATTATCTACAGGAGAGGCTCCCCCACCAGATAAAGAGTCGAAGTTAATAGATGCATCAGGCAAAAGAGTAGCATCACAGGCAGCGAATAGCTGGCGTATAGCCAATACACAAGCACTACTCGCACGTTACGACAGGGCACATTACGATGAGTTAGAAAAACTTCTCACACATCTTCCAAAAGAACATCAGAAGAAGGCAGACAAATTAATACAGGAAGGTAAAATAACCAATACTTCCATTAAGTGTTCATTAGACGCAGCAGACACTGCAGCAAGGTCTATTAACACTAGTGTCATGCTAAGAAGGCACGCATGGCTTAGAATCTCAGGATTCAAACAAGAAGTACAAACAGCCCTACTGAACAAACCATTTGATCAGAAGACATTGTTTGGTTCAAGTACAGACGAGACATTAGAAAAGATGAAGAAAGATACGGAAACGGCTAAGTCAATGGGAGCATTGCAACAGCCAACACACAGAGGTTCCTTTCGTAGATCCACCTATAGAGGGGGCTCAAAAAACACAGGAACAAATCAGCAATCCACATCTTTCACACCAACATCACCCAGAGGTAATTCAAGAGGTAGTTACAGAGGTAACAACAATAAGGGTAGAGGCCGCGGAAATAATAACAACCGCAACGCCTCAACACCAAAACAGTGACTTCATAGAACTCCCCCCAGACCACATAACACCGGTCGGGGGACGTCTATCACAGTTCCTACCTGTCTGGGGAAAACATCACGTCAGACAAGTGGGTGAGACAAATTATCCAACATGGTTATTGCCTAGAACTCACAGCTACCCCACCAAACATCCCCCCCAAACAGCGTCCAATGAGTCAAGATCATCTGACATTGTTAAGAGAAGAAGTTATAGCACTTCTACAAAAGCATGCAATAGAGAAGGTCCCAAAGGATCAACAAGGAACAGGAGTATACTCTCTATACTTCCTGATCCCCAAAAAGGACGGGTCCCTAAGACCAATATTAGACCTCAGACCTCTCAATGCTTACATAAATTCGGAGCACTTCCACATGGTCACGCTCCAACAAGTACTCCCTTTACTGAAGAAAGGGGACTTTCTTTCTACACTGGATCTAAAAGACGCTTACTTTCATATCCCAATTCACAAAGCCCACAGAAAATACCTAAGGTTTGTGTTAGAAGGACAACACTACCAGTTCAAGGTCCTTCCGTTCGGTGTCACAACAGCACCGAGAGTTTTCACAAAATGCCTAGCTGTGGTGGCAGCACACCTAAGAAGACAACAAATACATGTCTTCCCATACTTGGACGATTGGCTAATAAAGGCCAAATCAAAGGAAGAATGTCTTCACAACACACAGAAGACAATTCAATTGCTGCACCACCTAGGGTTTACGGTGAACTACAAAAAATCACACCTGCAACCAAACTAGATCCAGCAATACCTGGGGGCTACAGTAGACACAGAAAAGGCAATAGCATACCCCAACCCAATCAGAGTACAGACAATGGTCGGGTTAATACAAAGATTTCAACCACAACACTCACTACCAGCACGAGTGTTTATGCAACTATTAGGCATGATGTCCTCTTGCATACTGCTAATACCACATGCCAGACTACAAATGCGCCCACTACAAGAGTGTCTAGCGACACAGTGGAATCAGGCTCAAGGTCAGATTACAGATCTGGTGTTGGTAAACGACCGGACGTATCGCTCTCTGAAGTGGTGGAACACAGAAAACATTTCCAAGGGACGGTCGTTCCTAGAGCCAATTCCACAAGTAATAATAACAGCGGACGCATCGCTCTCCGGATGGGGAGCGCATATGGACAAATACACAGTACAGGGGAAGTGGAGGGTGCAGCAAAAGAAACTGCACATCAACTACCTAGAACTATTAGCAATATTTCTAGCACTAAAAGCTTTCCAAATGCAAATAACAAACCAGGCAGTCCTGATCAGAACAGACAACATGACTGCAATGCATTATATTCAAAAACAGGGGGGGACACACTCTCTCCAACTGTCCAAACTAGCACAGGACATATGGAGATGGGCCATTCCTCAAAAGATCTACCTGTTAGCGGAACACCTACC
This sequence comes from Lissotriton vulgaris, assembly GCF_964263255.1. Lineage (NCBI taxonomy): Eukaryota > Metazoa > Chordata > Amphibia > Caudata > Salamandridae > Lissotriton > Lissotriton vulgaris. The sequence goes on from NC_141694.1 coordinate 84,921,565, forward strand.
AGGAATTCAAAATCAAATAGCAGACATCCTAAGCAGACAGTCAGAACAAGTTCACGAATGGGAGCTGCACGACCAAATACTACAGCCATTCTTCCAAAAATGGGGGCAACCAGAGATAGATCTGTTTGCAAATCATCAGAACGCAAAATGCAAACAATTCGCATCCAGGTACCCACACCAAAGGTCCCAGGGCAATGCACTGTGGATAAATTGGTCCAACAAATTTGCTTACGCGTTCCCTCCTCTACCACTAATTCCATTACTGGTGAGGAAACTGCAGCAACACTCAATGACAATGATACTAGTGGCACCCACGTGGGCAAGACAGCCGTGGTTCACCACGCTGCTACAACTCTCACAAGTACCACATCAAAAGCTAAGGTTATTACCCATGCATCTTACACAGAACCATGGAGAAATAATGCACCCAGATCCCAAACAACTGAACCTAGCGATCTGGCTCCTGAGGTCATAGAGTTTGGGTACTTAGATTTACCACCAGAATGCATGGAAATCATTAAACAGGCAAGACGTCCTACCACCAGAGCATGCTACGCAGCAAAATGGAAGAGGTTTGCTATACACTGTAACAGTAAGCACATCAACCCTCTGGACGCATCCACTAAACAAATCATTTGCTATTTATTACACTTACAGCAATGTAACCTAGCATATACCTCTATCAGGGTTCATCTAGCAGCCATAGCGGCGTACCTACAAAACAGGCAACACCTGTCACTGTTTAAAGTACCAGCAATTAAAGCTTTCATGGAAGGACTCAAAAGAGTCATTCCACCAAGAAGACCACCTTCCCCAGTCTGGAATCTCAACATAGTGCTTACCAGACTAATGGGGCCACCCTTTGAACCTATGCATAGGTGTGAAATACAATTCCTCACATGGAAGGTGGCCTTCCTCATTGCTATCACGTCACTTAGAAGAGTAAGTGAACTGCAGGCTTTTGCGATTCAAGAACCATTTATGCAGCTACACCAAAATAAAGTGGTTCTTAGAACAAACCCAAAATTCTTACCAAAGGTTATTTCAGCATTCCACATCAATCAGTCAGTGGAATTACCGGTTTTCTTTCCAAAACCACAAACAGTAGCGGAAAGAGCCCTACATACACTGGATGTTAGAAGGGCCATATTGTACTATATAGAAAGAACACAAACTTTCAGAAAGACAAAACAGCTATTTGTTGCGTTTTCTCCCACACATAAAGGCAATCCCATCTCCAAAGCGGGCATTGCCAGATGGATTGTAAAATGCATTCAAATATGCTACTTAAAGGCAAAGAGAACATTAAACATTAACTGTTCCTCCTAGAGCTCACTCTACACGTAAACTAGGAGCATCTATGGCATTTCTGGGAAACATTCCACTAGATGACATATGCAAAGCGGCTACCTGGGTTACACCGCACACTTTCACAAAACACTATTGTGTAGATGTGCACACAACACAACAAGCTAGAGTGGGACAAGCAGTATTAAAAACATTGTTTCAGACAGTTGCAACAGACACGGGCGACCACCGCTAGGGAGAGAACTGCTGTATAGTCTATTCATAATGTACCATCTGCAGCCCATATGCCTCGAACGGAATATGCTACTTACCAGTATGCATCTGTTCTTGGCATAGAGGGCTGCAGAGTGGTACATGCCCTCCCAGCCTCCCCGGAAACCTGTGTCTGTTCCAACATTATCTTATTTAGATACACTTACATGGGCACTCTTATCTGTATTCTACTATACTACTCCATCTAACCCTACTATGGCAAAACAATCTAAGGATGGAGCCGATGCCCATGCGCACTACCAACTAAGGGAGGAGTCACCAAGATACAAAAGACTCTCCAAGAGAAAAACAAAGTGCAATCATCCGAGCCCAACACCAGATGGCGATCTATTCATAATGTACCACTCTGCAGCCCTCTATGCCAAGAACAGATGCATACTGGTAAGTAGCATATTCCTTCTGATTCACCTAGCACACAGAAGGTTTCTGCGATTCACAGTAGCCAAGAGACAATTCAGGGTTTTACCCTTTGGAATCCGCTCAGCCCCGAGAATTTTTACAAAGGTGCTGGCGCCAGTAGCAGCTTTCCTGCGAAGGAACCATTTCCAAGTCTTCCCCTACCTGGACGACTGGTTGCTGAAAGCTCCGTCCAGGGAGGCAGCGCTAGAGGCTGTTCAAGCTTGTACGAATCTGTTCCAGAATCTAGGCCTCACTCTAAACAAAGAGAAGTCCTCTCTGATCCTGTCAAGAAAGGCTCGCTTCCTGGGGGCCCTCTTGGATTCAAACCTCTCAAGAGCCTTCCCTACTCTGGAAAGGAGGGAAAAATTACAGACCTTGGCTCGGGACTTACGGGCAAGAAGGTGTCTTTCTGTACGCCGATACGAATCCCTACTGGGGGTGATTTCATCGTGCATTCCACTGATTCCCCATTGCAGACTCAGAATGCGTCCTCTGCAGGAAGAACTGGACAATCAGTGGCAATAGGTCCACGGTTCATTCGAGGACATAGTGACGGTCACTCCGAGGATGAAAGACGCGACCTTGTGGTGGACAGATCAAAACTACTTGTCCCAAGGTCTATCCTTCGTAAGCGACCCGTCCCCACATGTAGTGCCAACGGACGTGTCGTTGGAGGGTTGGGGAGCAGTGATGCAAGACCTACATGTCAGCAGGCATTGGTCGCCCCAGGAGAAAAATCTACACATCAACCTTTTAGAACTAAGGGCGATAAGACTGGCTCTGCAAGCTTTTCTTCCTCGCCTAGAAGGTTCGCAAGTGCTGATCAGGATGGACAACACCACGGCCATGCATTATGTGAACAAGGAAGAAGGAACCAGATCTCGTCCTTTGTCGCAAGAAGCTCAACAGATCTGGGAATGGGCGATCCTTCAGAGGATATCACTGAAGGCAGAACACTTACCAGAGATCCTAAACGAAAACGCCGACAGGCTGAGCAGGTCATCCTCAGTCAGCCACGAGTGGCAATTGAATCAGACAGTTTTGGAAGAGATCTTCAGCCAGTGGGGCAGACCAGAGATCGATCTCTTTGCCACTTTGACCAACAAAAAATGGCGGTCTTACGCAAGCAGGCTTCACCATCAAGGTTCACTGGGAAGTGCGCTTTCGATAGCATGGTCGAGGACATTTGTCTACGCTTTTCCTCCCATTCCTCTGATACCACGACTTATCAGGAAAATCAAGGTGGAGCCGTGCAGGATGATCCTAATAGCCCCGGCTTGGCCGAGGCAGTTCTGGTACACGGAGCTCCATCTGTTGTCGATAGCTCCTCCCGTTCCTTTGAGGATTCTGCCGGATCTTCTCACGATGTCCGACAGACAAATTTGGCACCCAGATCCAGAGTCGTTACACCTGACTGCATGGCTCCTGAGCAGCGAGAATTTATGAACCTACCCTTATCAAGAGAGATTAAGGAGGTTCTGTCCCAGGCAAGAGCTCCTTCAACGAACAGGACTTACCGCCTTAAGTGGAAAAGATTTTGTTGCTGGTGTAAGAAAGAAAGCATTGATCCTTTCAATTCCAGACCTCATCAGATCCTACCTTATCTGCTGTCCTTGGCTAAGTCGGGACTATCCCATTCATCAATTAAGGTCCATTTGGCTGCTCTGTCAAGGTTCAGAAGGACAGAATCCGGTCCTTCCTTGTGGTCTTCCAGGATTATCAAGCAATTTCTTAAGGGCTTGTTCAGGGTCTATCCACCAGTGCGACCGCCCCCTCCTACATGGCATTTAAATCTCGTCCTTTCTCAACTCATGAAGGGTCCATTTGAACCAATCCATTGTTCTGACATGAAATATCTTTCGTGGAAATTGGCTCTCCTCCTTGCTCTCACGTTGGCTAGGCGTGTTGGAGAATTACAGGTTTTAACCATCCAAGAACCTTTCCTTCAATTCAAAAGAAACACTTTGATCATGAGAACTAATCCTAGGTTCATGCCTAAGGTTCCCTCGGATTTCCACTTGAATGAACCGGTCATTCTGAAGGCGTTCTTCCCTCAACCTTCTACGCCAGCAGAAAGAGCATTGCATTCATTGGATGTGCAACGATGCTTGAAATTCTATTTAGAATGTACTAAAGGATTTCGAAAATCTTCACAATTATTTGCCGCCTTCTGAGGTCCTGGTAAGGGCCTTCCGCTATCCAAACAGGGTGTTTTGAGATGGATCACAAGTGCCATTCTACATTGTCACAAGGCTGCAGGAAAACCTCTAACTGGAAAGATCCGAGCACATTCCACAAGGTCCGTGGCTTCTTCAACAGCCCTCTACGCGGGAGTGCAGATTAAAGACATTTGCAGAGCTGCTACCTGGAGCAGCGTTCACACCTTTACCAAGCATTACTGCTTGGAATCCTTGCAACAAGATGATGCGGCAGTAGGACAGGCTGTCCTGAGGAACCTCTTCCACTGATGGTGAGCTTTCCTTTCTTTCCCACCTTCCGTCTTTCACATTTTGTATTTCATGTCATGTTGCCTATTGCTATAATTTATGATGCAAAATGTGATTATCTTGCCAACTTCTTGCTACTCTGATACAAAGCATGGGAATCTATGACAGTTCCAATACTGTGGTAAGAAAACAAGTTACTTACCTGTAACTTTAGTTCCCCAGTATTGGTAACTTTCATAGATTCCCATGCGCCCACCCGCCTCCCCGAGAAAGCTCAGCCTACAACAGATGTGGTGTCTAAGTACACAACGGCTACGAAAATCTGATGCTCTGAGGTTCCTTCAGGAAGGTTCTAAGGGGTGAGGCACTTCTGATTGGCTGATGCCAAAGTTTGGTCTCTTTTACACAAAGAGGGTGATATGCTACAAAAGGGAATGAGGCCTAGGCCTTTTTCCTTTGTCTTTTGTACCTACAGCTATGGTATTTTTGTTACAGAGGCTCCCATTCCGACGACGGGGAATGATATAAAGCATGGGAATCTATGAAAGTTACCAATACTGGGGAACTAAAGTTACAGGTAAGTAACTTGTTTTCTTACTGTATCAAAAGTTAGTTCAGTATTTGCATGCTCTGTCTGTAGATTTTAGAACATAGGTGCACAAGGTTTGCCACAGGATAGGGATCTAGTTGTTTTTCTTTAACAGGGAGTCTGAATTGATAGTAGTCAGCTCAAACTATTGGATAAACCACAGATTTGCTGAGGAAAAAAATATTTGACGAGTGGGTACCTTGTCCATATGGGTTTAGCAAAATGAATAGCTGTAGTTCATAAAATCAGAAGACCCTATAATTTATAGGCTTGCTCGCATATATATCAAAGTCTCACATTACAAAACGTTAACCACCTGTATGATTGCTTGAGCAGTTGCTTAAGTCACAGAGACTGGACATTTCATATTCAAGTCCGCGGAGTAGTAAATCAGAAAACATGTAAAATGATGACTTCTGATAACAAATGACCAGGGACTTGCTAGCAAGTCCCAGAACTGGAGTCCCACATTCATAAACACAGTTGACAAAACATCAAAACTCAGTACCACTTTTCCATCGCAAGCATGCAGCCAGCCGTTGTAATTGACCCATAACAGGTGTGTTGTAATGAGATGAAAGATTTTCAAGGGCAGAAATATATGTTTTTTTGGTAGTCTTGTGTGCTCGAGTGTGGTAAATATAAGTAAATTGTATGACCTTAACCCCTTCGCTGCGGCGGCAATTCCGCGCAGCGCTAAAGGGGCGGGGCGGCCGCGCGGCGGCCACATGCTGGTGACGGAGCCGCTTCGTCACTAGCCGCGGTTGAGCTATGCTGGTGACGAAGCGGTTCCGTCATGACCCGCCCCGCTCATTAGAACGCCCGCGCAGGCGCGAAATCAGCGCCGCGCAGGCGCGGCGGCTGGGCCATGACGGAACCGCTCCGTCATCAGCACAGCTCAACTGTAGCTGATGACGGAGCGGTTCCGTCATCAGCAGGGGAGGGGTTAAAGCAGTTCAAGCTTCTTAGCCTTCAAGTTAATTCCAAAAGGAAAATTCTAGCAGTGCTGTTTTCCAAAGACCCCTTTTCATTGCAGGCATTGGTATGGCACCAGCATATACCACTCCTGCATGTTTTGTCCAGGCATTAGTGCCTGGGAGTGTCTTCCAGAATACACGCAAATTTCTGTCAGAAGGCTTTATGCAAATTCTTTATTTGATGCCTAGTTGGAAGCAAGTCTTCTTTTATCTTCTCCTCCATGAACTTTCATAAAATATATCTTTCTAAAGACATAATTTGCACTGAAACTCTTACAACTAACCTTTATATATCGACCAGTGTAGGAAAGTAGAATCTGCTTGTATGGTTACCCCCACTCTATGCCTGGTGTTTATGCAGTTTAACTAGTCTGACTGGGATCCTGCTAACCGGGACCCAAATCTATGTGCTTTCTCCCCTAAATCGGCTATGGTAAGTACTTGGGTACACTCCAGAATGACTGCTGTTGTACCCTTATAAGTCCCTAGTATATGGAACCAAGGTACCCAGGGTTTATGTACACCAGGGCTCTCCCATGGGCTGATGCTTGTATTATGCCACCCAAGGGAGACCATTCAAGCTGTGACTCCAGGCCTGCCTTTGCAGCCTGTTTAAGCTGGTGCTAGCACCACTTATGATAGATACGTTTTCCTATATCTGAGGTCACTGCACTTAAAAACTGTCACCCCTAAGGCAGGCTTTTCAATCCTGAAGGCGGGGTGTTTGGTTCTAAGTGTGAGGGTGTCCCTACATGAGTGGGACACCCCTACAACCTTGGGAGTCCATTCTCCTGAGTCGTAAGTGCATCAGCCATTACAAGATAGAGTGGCCATTCATCATAATGCGATGACCATCTCTAAAGTGGCTGGTATGAACCCTGTTGTGTCTGGTATCAAACATGTAGGATTCATACCGCCACACCGGAAACGGTGTGGGAGGTATGATTCCATGCACTTTAAAGCTCTTCCGGGAGGCCCTCCGTTCTCCCTGTACCAGTCTTCTAGACTCGGATCGGACACTATAGCTGCTGCCTACCAGAGAGACCATTCTGTCCTGCTGCTGAGCCAAGCTCGAGCAGAGGAAGGCAGGACCATAGGTATCCTGTCACAGGGAGGTGTGACCACCTCCCAGACAGGACTTTGTGTATTTTGAAAGGGTGGGGGCACTTACCAGCGCCACTCAGTCTGCTTGAAGGGCACATTGGTGCATCTCCAGGTCAAACCAGCTCAGGGAGCTGTTGTCTCCCACTCTGGTGCAATCTGGACAAAGGACATGGGAGTATCCTCCCCACTGTCCGACCCCTCACTTGGGAGGGACCCCTGAATGGTCCCAACCCCATTCTTTACGTACTTAAGGGCTTATCTGTGAGTGGGTCCCGCTCCATACAGGATCCTTCCAAGGTCTGTGGAGATCTCAGACACCTGCAGGGAATTCCCACGGACTCAGATAGGCTCAGCAACACAGGTGGTGGTTCTTTAATTCCCTCGAGGCCTGCACTGTTTTTTCACCGAGTTTGAGGCCATAATCCCTCATTGGAACCGAACCCTGTGCATTGCGTCTACTTGCCGTTACCAAGGCTTCTCATCCAGGGGATACTCATCAATAGTCATAATCTATGAATGATCCCTGCCCACGTGCGGGATCCCGGAGTATATAGAATGAATATATATATATATAATATTATTTATTCGAGGCATATGAGCTGCAGATTGCACACCATGCATAGATCGCCACCTAGTGTTGGGCCCGGATGTTTGCAGTTTGTTGTTGTCCTGAAAAGTTCTTTCGAAGTCACGAGATAGGTGACTCCTCCTTAGGACCCCAGAATGTGTTTTTCTGCTATCGGGCTCGGATGTGTTTCCTGCGCTCCAGTTTGGTACAGATTTTCCTTCGGCGTGCAATCCTCACCCAGTTCGACGGTATTATTTCGATCGCGCTACATTTTACGATTCTCTATCACTTCGAAGTCTTTGATGCCGGTCGTCGACGAAGGCCTTCGGGGCTACCTAGGACCTACTTTCTTGCTCATGGAAAGAACGCCATTCAAAAAGTGGCCTCAATGTGGGTCGAAGTTTCCCCACACCGATCTACATGAGATGTGCAACCTTTGCCTTTCACCGGAGCACAAGGCCAAAGACTGTTAGGCGTGTACCTCATTCCGCTCCAAGAAAAAAATTCGGGACCGACTAGCCCGGTGAACTATGGCTCGCTCGTCCGCTTCGATCCCCAACGACATTTTCGAAGATGGCTTTGACGTACCAGAACAACAGCATGCCGAAGAGAGTATCGGATCCTCAGATGCTGAAGACTCCGTCATCACTCCAGCTCAACGGGTCGTAAGTAGGATAGTCAACCCCAACCCTTTCTTGACACCCTCAAAAAAGGCTTCGGTCACACCGTCACCTTCGGGCCCGGGTGCACACCGAGACACTGCTTCCCACGCCCCGCCTTCGGGCCCGGCAAAGAAGCCCACTAAGCCTCCAGGCGGCTCAGGCTTGACCCAACCTATTCCCGGTGCCAATCCTATACCGACACCGAAGAAGAAGCTGTCTTCCTCTACAACGCCGACCATTCCTCCGACACCTTAGCACACAGTGCCGAAGACTGGCAGTGGCTCGTTGATGCCGAAACCGCACTCAGAGCAGAGTAAAAAACCGCCCACAGCGCCAGATTCACACGCGTCGGGAGCCGAAAAAACACCCAGAACTGAAAAAACAGGTTCCGGTAAAAGACATTGCAAAAAGGTACACTCCTAAGCCAAAAGACTCGACACCAGCCACTGACCCGGTGCCGAAAAAAACCTACGGAGCCGAAAACTTTGACGCCGAAGGATTTGCCCCACTCAGAAGAACCTTTTACACCAGATCCCAATCGGAAAACTCATGTAAAGGATCCTAAAACTAGATAATGGACTCTCAGCTCCAAGACAAGACCACTTGAGGCGCCAGCACCTCCTCCCCCTCCAAAGAAGAAGGACATTGCAACCTCTCCATTAAGGGGCCCTTCTCCACCACCTCCCTATATTGTTCCTCCTTCTACACGTCCTCCATTAAGGGTCCCTTCTCCACCACCTCCCTATATTGTTCCTCCTCCTACACCTCCTCCACCACATTATTCACCTACGCCATCTACTAATCCAGATGATGTAGACACAGATTCTGACGACATAGGTGGGGTGCACACGACCCAGTAGGCACCAATAGTCCCCCTCAGTCACCTAATCCATGGGATGATTACAACACCCCTGATGTGCCTTACGTCCCACAAGATGATGTATACCCTTCCAAACCTTCCCCCCCCAGAGGACACTATAGGGTTTAACCTACTAGTCCAAAGGGCTGCACAATATCATGGGGTGGACTTACACACCGAGGCAGTGGAGAAAGATTTCCTACTAGACACTTTTTTGATATTACACAAAGGTCGACTGCCATTTTACCAATGCTTAAGGGTGTCATCAAGCTCTCAAAAGATTTTCAAGGATCCTGTCAGGGCTAGGGTCCTTAATCCTAGCATTGAGAAAAAATATAAATCTGCCCCTGCAGACCCAGTTTATATTAAAGGTCCAGCACAATTAGATTCTCTAGTAGTGCCTAATGCACGTAAACGTGCTAATTCCCAGACATCAGGTGAGGCCTCACCACCAGACAAAGAATCTAAGCTCCTTGACGCCTCCGGCAAGTGAACAACGGCACAAGCAGCTAACATCTGGCGCATTGCCAACACATAATCGTTACTGGCATGATATGACAGGGCACATTACGATGAACTAGAGTCCATAATGCAGCACCTACCAGACAAATACAAAAACAGGGCTAATTAACTTATACAGGAAGGTAAAAATATCACTAATACTTCCTTTTGTTGTGTCCTAGACGCTGCAGATACCGCCTCAAGGGCAATCAATACCAGTACCCTACTACGTAGACATGCCTGGCTACGTATTTCAGGTTTTAAACCTGAGGTACAAAACTCCATCCTCAATCAGCAATTTGATGAGACACATTTATTGGGCCCAAATGTTGACGTGTCTTTAGAGAAAATGAAAAAAGACACCGATACAGCAAAATCAATGGGAGCCTTGCAGCAGCAAGCTCCCACACATTCCTTTTGTCGCTCATCATACAGAGGCAACACAAGAGGCTACTCCTCAGAAAGTCCCTCCACTTCCTACAAAACCCCTGGTCAATCCACATTCACTAAGGGCTACAAGAGAGGGGGTTACAGGGTTAACAGCAAAGGCAGAGGCAAAAACAACTCCCGCTCTGCCTCTACCCCTACCCAATGACTTTCCTCCCTTTCCCCACCTACATTCCACTCCTGTGGGGGGAAGACTTCAACAATTCCTGCCTGCATCATCATCACATCAGACAGGCGGGTGCGACAAATTATTCAGTCAGGTTACTGTCTAGAACTAACATTTACCCCCCCAAACATACCACCCAAACAGCGTCCAATGTCACAAGAACATCTATCACTGTTAAAGCAAGAAGTAGTATCCCTGCTAGAAAAAAGTGCAATAGAACCAGTTCCTCTGCACCAGCAAAACAAGTGGGTTTACTGTCTATATTTTCTGATTCCAAAGAAGGACGGCTCTCTAAGGCCTATTTTTGACCTCAGACCGCTCAACATGTACATACAGTCAGACCATTATCACATGGTCACACTCCAACAAGTCCTTCAGCTCCTGCTGCAAAACAACTTCCTGGCTACTCTAGATCTCAAGGACGCATGCTTCCACATTCCCATTCACAAGGCTCACAGGAAGTATCTCAGATTTGTAATAGACGGGCAGCACTATCAATTGAAAGTACTCCCATTCGGAGCCACAACAGCACCAAGAGTATTCACCAAGTGCTTAGCAGTAATGGCAGCGCATCTACGAAGACAGCACATCCATGTTTTCCCGTACCTCGACGACTGGCTCATAAGTCGGCTCATAAAATCAATGCGTGAAACACTCATGCCACCATCCAACTGCTCCACATCTTGGGGTTCACAATAAACCACACCAAGTCTCATCTACAGCCATCCAAAATACAACAGTACCTCGGTGCCACAATAAACACCTCAACAGTGCTTAGTTGTCCCACTCCAGCAAGGATAGCCAGCATGCAACGTCTTCTAACAAAGTTCCAGCTACAACACTCCCAGCACGAGTGTTCATGCAACTCATAAGGATGATGGCCTCTTGCATCTTCATAGTACCCCATGCAAGACTTCAGATGCGTCTGCTACAAGAGTGCTTATCACGTCAATGGAACCAGGCTCAAGGTCACTTAACAGACCGAGTGTTGGTAGACGGTCAGACTCATCGCTCTCTGCAGTGGTGGAACACCAAAAACCTTTCCAATGGATGACCTTTCCTCGAGCCAGTTCCTCAGATATTCTTGACTGCGGACGCAACGCTCTCCGGCTGGGGAGACCACCTACTGCAACACACCATGCAAGGCAGGTGGACACCGCAACAAAGATTACTCCACATCAATCATCTGGAGTTACTAGTAATATTCCTAGCACTAAAAGCTTTCCACAAACAAGTAGCAAACAAAGCTGTGTTAGTCCGCACAGACATGACAGCAATATACTACATACAAAAGCAGGGAGGCAACTCTCAACTAGCACAGGACATATGGAGGTGGGCTATACCTCAAAACATATTCCTCCTAGCCCAGCATGTTCCAGGAGTACAAAATACTATAGCGGATCTGTTAAGTCGTCAAACGCAACAGACCCACGAGTGGGAACTTCATATGCAAGTTCTTCAACCATTCTTTCAGATGTGGGGACACACACGAAAACGCAAAATGCCCAAGTTTCGCCGCCAGATATGCACACCCACTGTCAAAAGGCAATGCGATATGGATGAATTGGTCAAACAGAATTGCGTACGCTTTTCCACCTCTACCACTCATGCTACTAGTAGTGCGCAAACTACAGCAGCATTCTCAGACCCTCATCCTAGTTGCTTCAACGTGGGCCAGACAACCATGGTACACCACACTGCTACAACTGTCTGTAGTACCGCACCAAAAACTGCACCTGTCTCCACACCTTAACACAGAACCGTGGAGAGATCAAAAATCCCAGACCCAGCTCAGCTCAACCTTGCGATCTGGCTTCTGAAGTCCTAGAATTTGGATATCTGAACCTTCCTTCAGACTGCATGAATGTCATTCATAGTGCCTGCCATTAAAGCCTTTATGGAAGGTCTTAAAAGAATAATTCCTCCCAGAGTACCACCTTCGCCTGTGTGGAATTTAAATGTTGTTTTCACACGGTTAATAGGACCTCCCTTTGAAGCTTTACACAGATGTGAATTACAATTTTTAACATGGAAAGTTGCTTTCCTAGTAGCCATTACTTCTCTGCGGAGAGTTAGTGAACTACAAGCACTAACCATCTAAGAACCCTTCTTGCAAATGCATCAAAATAAGGTAGTTCTACGTACTAATCCAAAATTCCTGCCCAAGGTCATTTCTCCATTCCATCTCAATCTATCTGTGGAACTGCCAGTTTTCTTCTCGCAACCACAATCAGTAGCAGAAAGAGCGCTTGACACATTAGATGTTAAAAGAGCATTGCTATACTACATAGAAAGGACACAACCTTTTCGTAAGACAATACAACTTTTTTTGTCTTTCTCACCACCACACAAGGGTAATCTCATTTCAAAATCTAGGATAGCTAGATGGATTGTCAAACGCATACAGATTTGTTACCACAAAGCTCAACATACGTTATCTGTTCCTCCTAAAGCCCATTCTACAAGGAAAATGGGGGTTTCAATGGCATTTTTAGGGAACATTCCCCTAGATGACATCTGCGGAGCAGCTACATGGTCTACACCGCACACATTCACAAAACACTATTGTGTAGATGTGCAAACAAAGCAACAAGTTAATGTGAGCCAGGCTGTTCTCAAAACATTATTCCAAACAACTGCAACAGATAGGGGTGGTTGCCGCTAAGAGTGGGTACTGCTATACAATCTATGCATAGTGTGCTTTCTGCAGCTCATATGCCACGAACGGAAAATGCTACTTACCAGTATGCATCTGTTCTTGGCATGTAGAGCTGCAGAGTTGCACACGCCCACCTGCCTCCCCGGCTACCCTGGTCTGTTCCAGTATTATCTTAATTAGATACAAACTACATGGGCACCCTTCCTTTTCTTGCAACGCTCCATCATTTCCCTAATGGCGAAAAACAATCTTGTAATGGAGCCGATGCCCATGCGCAATGCGGTCCTAAGGAGGAGTCTCCTATCTTGTGACTTCCAAAGAACTTTTCAGGACAACAACAAACTGCAAACATCCGGGCCCAACACTAGGTGGCGATCTATGCATAGTGTGCAACTCTGCAGCTCTACATGCCAAGAACAGATGCATACTGGTAAGTAGCATTTTCCATATATATATATATATAATATATATATATATATACATATACACATGTGAAACATATATATGCTGCCTAAAAATGTTTCCAACATGGCAAATGTGCCGAAATTATATACCTTTGCATTGTAAGAAACAATACCCTCCTAGCCCATAAAGAAAAGAGGACTTGCACTGAAAAGTTGCATACAGCAATGCTTTATTGCCACAAGGAAAACTTGTAATTGCAGGCAGTTGCCTGTAGGCTGCATAGCTTGGCAAAAATGAAACAAAGAAAAAACTGACACCTTGCCTTTAAGACTTGCAAGGGTTAGGGTACTGTGCCTTTAAGACCTGCAGGAGAACCTCTGCTCCTATCATGCACCACAGGTGGCAGTTAGGTCAGTTCTTTTTTCCGACTCCTTCTGAGAGGATCCTGGAGTTTGAGCTCTTCAGTTTTTGACTGAAAATTGATATATTTGATATTTTCTCTAAAAATTCGAAATTTCTTGATTCCTTGAGGTTTATTCTACTGTTTGTTTGGGTTTTTCCCAAAAATGTGCCAGTCAAAGCCTGCTTCATTTCGGAAATGTCCTTCCTGTGGAAAGAAAATTGCACTGTCAGACCCACACTCGGTGTGTATTGTGTGTCTTCATTCTACACACGATCCTGACCAGTGTTACCATTGCCAGAACTTTTCTAAAAAGACTCTGCGTGACAGAGCGTATCAAGCTTCATGCCCAGGTGGAGAAGGATAGAAGCCATCATGGAGGTGGCCATGGAGAAATCAGAGCCCCCTCTTCCAGCAAGCAACATCAAAATCATCGTCGTTCCTCCTCCTCTGAGTCCGGGAAGAAGTAGGTGACTGAATGTTTGCCGCCGAGATCGCCGTCGAAGAGGCCGAGGCACTCTTCAGGGTTGAGGGACAAGTCATCGCCTAGACGTCGAGACCCTCCACCGCACTAAGTCTGCGTCTAGTAGACACAGCACTTCAGGCGCGAAGGCTGTGGGTCCAAAGTGACATGTTCATGCCCAGTCAATGTCGAGGCTGACGTGCAGGCATTCTCCACCACCCTCGAGAGTGTCGGCGTCTGGAGAATCACCGGCGAAGACCAGAGTGTCGACGTCGAAAGCGTTGTCCAGGTCACAGCATTCGACATCTAGAAGATCGGCGTCATCAAGATGCCATGTGAGGTCGAGGTCCCCCCATCACTGCGGGCTGTCGACGTTGAGACAAAAGTCGAGGACTTGGCGGTGTTCTCGCAGCAGATCGCCGCATAGATCGAGGGTGACGCAACCCTTATCAACGTCGAGGCGTTAGACGTCGAGCGACAATACTGCAGCAGTCACTTAGGTGGTCCAGCATAGGTCAATGTCGAGATCCCAATCGACGTCAAGAGCCCCTTCATCATCTCCAGAGGCCTCTCCTAGAGCTGGCGAAAAACAGGTTTTCGATCTGTCGCCACCGTGGCTGAAGGACGTCAGAGGGACAGTCGACCGAAGAAGTCCGGGTTCGGACTACTCGCAGTCATACTTACCCTCTAGGACCTCAAGAAACCCTGAGAGTGTTGCTCCCGAAAAACCTTCAGAGTCTCCTTCCAAACGCCCATGGTCTCTTTCCACACGCCGATCACGTTCAAGGAGTCGTCACAGCTTGCGCCACGAACCTACACATAAGCGGAGGCGCAGAAGTTCATTCACCTTGGGTTCTTCTACTAGGTCATCGGTTCAAGACTACTCGCCAACCCTTTCATCTACTCCAAAAAAGTACATGGCTTCAGACCAAGACCCCTTGTTCCTTAGAGCTGATCCTCCGGCGGATTGAGTCATTGTGGCAACCGCCAGAAAAGCACACTCCGCAGCCTCAACAGCTTCAGTACCTCCAGAAAAGGACAGTAAGCAAATGGACTCTGGCAGCACGAAGATGTGTGGCACGTCCACATCATCTATGAAAATAGCAAGTGCATCAGCCCTTCTAGAGAGCTACGACAGGTCTCTTTAGGATTCCCTGGGTCGGTTTACTAAGCAGCTGCCCAAAGAGGATCAGTACGAGGGAGAGGGGTCCCAGAATGTAGTGTTATATACAGCAAATTAATTCTTACTGTGAATTAGGGCCATATAAAAACAAATCTGCAAGTAGACATTGTTATTTAATCACAATGTATCGACCAAAATGTATTATATACAAAAAATCATATCCATTTCATTACAATTGGTGCCCCAGAAGGAAAGGGTTGGGAGGGTGTCAGTGAAAGGAGGAGTGCAAGGTTTGAGGGTAGTGACACAATATCGGTCAAGAGACTTTATTAAACAATTATATAGACCTGACTTATGAGAAAACCAGATGAATAAAAACATGAACAACTTAAAGTTCAAATCAAAAACGCCAAGCTTCCTAGGATTACAGTAAATAGCACGTTGAGGGTGGAAGCTGGTAAGTGGACAGATTGTCGACGTTTCGATCCACAACAACGTAAGCAGTAATGGAGCCTTACAGGGGGGGTCTTCCTCAGGCGGCGTGGTGTCTAAAAACTCATACTGTGCATTCACCCAGGTCCTAGTGACTATTTTGGGTATACCCCCTTTTTGTACGTGCCCAAAGAAGATCGACAGGACTTCCAAGAGATCCTGCAGGAGGGTAGCTTATTAGCAAACCAGGTCATCAGCGCTGCTGCAGACGCCTCCGACCTTGCAGCGCATGGCTATGCACATAGCATCTGCTCGCGGCGCTCAGAATGGATGGCGCCTCACAGGTCTTAAGCCGGAAGCCCCAAAAAAGGATTCTCAATCTACCTTACAACGGCTCCTCCTTATTCGGCTCTCACGCTGATGAGTAAATTACAAAGATGAAGACTGAGCTGGACACGGTCAAAGCAGTTGGACTAGAGAAGCGGAAGGAGTTTTGCAAACCCTTTTGTCAATACGACACGTGCCCCTTCCAGCAGAGGTTTCAAACCCCTCGATGGTCCTCCCAAAACCAGCACAGGTCTCAGTTCAAACAGAAGCGTCCTAGTAGAGGAAGGGGGAACAACAAACAGCAGACATCCTCCAAGCAACCTCCAAAGTATTGAGGCATTGCTTCCTCCACACCCGTTCGCCACTCCGGTAGGAGGGAGCATTGTTTTTCATCTGGAAGAGTGGGAATCCATAAAAAGAGACAGATGGGTGCTGAGTATTGTGCAGCATGGTTACTTACTGAGGGTCAAGTCCCCTCCCCCGCAAGTTCCTCCACAATTGAAGAGCCTTCCGCAACAACGCAAACTACTGTTACAAAGCGAGGTGTATACCCTTCTGTCCAAGAAAGCCACAGAAAAGGTCCCTCTTCTCCAACGAAACCAAGGGGTGTACTCACAGTACTTCCTGGTCTAAAAACGAGGAGTAGCCAAAGAGTACAGTCCTATCCTCGACCTGCGCCTGCTGAACAGGTTTATAAGAAGAGAAAAATTTTGGATGCTAGCCCTGCACCAGATATTCCCGCATCTTCCACAGGGGGACTGGATGTGTGCCATCGACCTGCAGGACACATACTTTCACATTCCTGTTTCAGTGAAGCATTGCAGATTCGTCAAGTTCCAGGTGTCTCAGCAGCACTATCAGTAACGAGTACTTCCGTTCGGGCTCAAATCCGCCCCCCGAATGTACTCCAAGTGCGTGGCGGTGGTAGCTGTGTTCCTCCGCAAGCGGAAAATCTTAGTCTATCCCTACCTAGACGATTGGCTCCTAAAAATTTCCACACCTTCACTACTTCAGAGCCATCTCACCTACTGTCTTCTACACTCCCTAGGGTTGTAGGTCAACTACAAGAAGGCAGTCCTCAACCCTACACAGAAGATGCATTACTTGGGCGCTTCCCTGGACACCGCAAGGGCAAGCGTGTGCCCTTCGGAATAGAGGTTGTCATCAATGCTGATCAAGTGCCGTGCTCTTCTCAGTGCTCCACATCCAACAGCAAGGCAGGTGTCATCGCTGCTGGGGTCGATGGCCTCCTGCATTTTCATTGTGCCCAATGCCAAACTTCACATGCGGCCTCTGAAGCAGTCCCTGGAAGATCCGGGGAATCGGCGGTCAGGCCGTTGAAGATCGGGTGCGTCTTCCTCAGGCTGCCAAAGACTCCATCAAATGGTGGATGAAACGATGTAACCTTCTTCAGGGGATTCCTTTTCATCAAGTCCTCCCTACCCAAACTATTGCTACGGATGCCTCACTGCAGGGTTGAGGAGCTCCCATGGGCCAGCTTCAGGTACAAGGTCTCTGGTCCGAGACGGAGCGCAATTATCACATCAAATTCCTGGATCTAAGACAGGTCATCTGCCTCTCAAGTTTCTCTCCAGTCCAGTTCCATTCAGATTCAGACAGACAACACAACTACAATGTACTATCTGAACAAGTAGGGATGCACCAGGTCGCGGGTCCTGTCTCTGGAGTCCCAGACCATATGGAAGTGGCTTCTGGCGCGGAGTCTCACGATCGTAGCTGTTCACCTTCCAGGGACCTTGAACATACATGCGGATGTTCTCAGCAGAAACTTCGTAGAAGCAAACTATTGGGTGCTAAATGACGAAGTCGTTCAGGACATTTTTCGGCCTTGGGGAGTGCCAAATATAGATCTATTCGCAGACGCAGCAAATTCAAAATGCCCCGTCTTCGCGTCCAGATTCCGACGAGGATCACGGGGGAATGCACTTTTGATCAGATGGTTGCAGACATTGCTGTACGCTTTTCCACCGCTCCCTCTGATACTGGCGGTCATACAGAAGTTTTACAAGACCAGCACCAGAATGATCCTGATAGCTCAGGAGTGGCCGCGCCAGTGGTGGTACCCGGATCTTCTACAGCTATCCGAGGCCCCACACCAGAGGCTTCCCTGCCACCCGGACCTGCTGACCAAGAACGAAGGGCGGGGATTTCATCCCAACCTTTCGTCTCTGCGATTGACAGCATGGCTCCTGAGGTCATCCAGTACGGACACTTAGACCTCTCAGCAGACTGTATGAGTATTCTCAAGGAAGCAAAAAGACCCTCCACCAGGAAATCTTATGCTTTCAAATGGAAGAGATTTTACTTGTGGTGTAAGGATAACCCTTATGATCCGATCACGGGTCAGGAGCAAGTAGTTCTTCCCTACCTATTGTACTTGGAAAAGTCCGGCCTGCAATATTCCTCCATCAGAGTTCACCTGGCTGCAATTACGTCTTACAGGAAGTCTCCGGACCAAGGTTCATTCTTTCAAATGCCAGTAGTCAAGGACTCACTGGAGGGACTCGGAAAGGTTTATCCTCCATTAAGATCTCCTTCTCCGCCTTGGGAACTTAACATTGTTCTTACTAAACTGATGGGTGCTCCTTTCGAGCCTATTCATAAGGCGTCTTTGCAGCATTTGACCTAGAAGGCTGCTTTTTTAGTAGCCATCACTTCATCCCGCAGGGTGAGCGAGATTCAGGCACTGTGCTGTAAGGAGCCTTATACTGTATTTCATGCCAATAGTGTGGTGTTATGTACTCATCCGAGCTTCCTTCCCAAGGTAGTTTCGGATTTTCACATTAATCAGGTTATTACTCTACCACTTTTTTTCCTATACCATCGACTACCCCTGAGAGATCAATACATTCTTTAGATCTCCGGAGAGTACTGAAATTTTATCTGGCTAAGACTCACACACTTAGAAAATCTGACCGGCTCTTCATTAACTATGGTTCCACTAACACCGGTCTATCTGCATCTAAAAGATCCATTTCTCAATGGATTGTCTCTTGTATAGCTTTATCCTACCAGTTAGCTAACAAGACATTACAAGGCTGACCTAAAGCACACACTGCCAGAGGGAAAGCATCTACCACAGCTCTCCTTCGTAATGTTCCAATGCCTGAAATTTGTAAGGCAGCAACATGGGGATCGGTACATACCTTCACAAGCCATTACTGTTTAGATTCTGATGCACAGGCCGATGCCCAGGTTTGGCTGGCCTCTTTGCGGAATTCGTTTGCCTGATTGCAATTTCAATGTAATGATTTTTTCATGTTCTATATACTCTGTTGCTTGACCGTGAGGTACTGGGTGTGGGCTTGCTACTCTATTCATAGATTATGACTATTGATTAGTATCCCCTGGATGGGAAGGATTAGTTACTTACCTGTAATCCTAGTTCTCATCCAGGGGTATACTCATCAAAGTCATAAGCGACCCTCCCTCCTCCCCAGACGAGCAGTACTGGAGTTATTCTATATTAATTGCTTTTCTACTCCGGTGTCTTTACAGACTGCACCGTCCAAAAGAACTGACCTAACTGTCACCTGTGGTGCATGATGGGAGCAGAGGGTCTACTGCAGGTCTTAAAGGCACAGTACCCTAACCCTTGGAAGCCTTAAAGGCAAGGTGTCCGTTTTTTCTTTGTTTCATTATTGCTCTGCTATGCAGCCTACAGGCAACTGCCTGCAGTTACAAGTTTTCTTTGTGGCAATAAAGCATTGCTGTATGCAACTTTTCATTGCATGTCTCCTTTTCCTTATGGGCTAGGAGGGTGGTGTTTCTTACTATGCAAACGGATATAATTTCTGCATTTTTGCCATGTTGGAAATATTTTTAGGCTGCATGTATATGTTTCGCATATGTATGTGTATGTATAGATATATATATACACTCTGGGATCCCGCACGTGGGCGGGGACTCTCTTCACCAGAGATCTTCGGGCTCCATGAAGCTCCAGCTTCGAGCATCTCCTAATACCAAGATCTTCATCCTCAGCACATCTCTTGCACTGTGGGCCTGCATCTTCGGTGAGCTGCTCGAGGTCCTCTTGCGACGCCTATTCCAACTTCCCTGTGCGTAGTGAGTCACTTGGACCTTGCTGGTCCCAACAATGCACCCTTTACGCTTACCTCGTTGTTTGCAGTTGCCGAGGCATGGTGGTGCTCCCAACAGACACTGACCCCTCAGCTCTCGAGATCCAACGTGGGACAGCTCTTGAACGGCTCTTGGTCTTCCTCAGCGTCGCCTGGTCCACACAGGTGCAGCTCCAAGGTCAACGTCGACTCTCCTGCATCTCCTAACATCGGTGGGCATTTGTCTTCCTTGACTCCTGGCCACTCCTGGGTGGCATAGACTCTGTCCCCTCTGCTTGCAGGTACCGCTCATCTTGAATCCTCCTTTGGGTTCCACCGGACACTTCCACCTTCCTCTTCAGCAGCCTCTTCCTGAAGTCCTCCTTTGGGTTTGACAGCGATTTCCGACTGCACTTTGCACCTATGACCCTGGCTTCCCTGGTGTAGGTATCCTGGTTCCTAGGGTATCCACAGGTGGGTTGGCTCTTCAACCTTCTATCTTCCACTGGGTTTAATCAGGGTCCACTAGGAAGGGTCCTTATGTAAAATTGCAATCACAACGTACCTCTTGACATGAATTGAACACACGGTCGTGTTTCCACTATGCACACGACCTCTGTGGGGGTTCCTGGGTACTAACCTCGGGTGGTTCCTTGGGTATCCAGCACTTCTATGTTTTCTGGGTCCAGTCTTTACTTGAGTCATGATTCGCATCCCTCAATTTTAGTATATGATTTGGTCTCCCCCCTGGCAACCATTGTGTATTTGTGCTACTTACCTGTTTTCTATGCAAAGTGTTAAGTACATTGTGTTACATCTCCGGGTAGGAGATATGGTTATGTGCTAGGAGTGTCCTATAATAAATAAGTATTTTTATAAATACATTGTGTGGTTCTTTTTTACTTAACATATACCAATAAGATTAAGTTCTGGTAAAACAAGCAGCTTTACACTCCTTGTGGACTAAGCCCGAAGGCTGCTCTACACAGCTACCACTTACAAAGCTTTCTAAGGTTGTCTAAGACCGCTAAAATCACAAGAGTTTTCTGGATTGGTGCAGGGTGCTACACTTACATAAGTGAGCACCATCTACTAAGCCAGCCTCCTTAAGCCAGTGTTTAATTTTCAAGGATGGTTCATTTCCACTAGCAGCTGGAAGGCACGTCTGGCTGGTGTTTATGCTGGTTTGGGGTAATTCTGAAATGACACAAATGTGATGCAATAGCATAGTCCGTTTTATCTTTCCTGTCTAACACTGTGATAAATGGCAAACTAATAAACGAATCAATAATACTCGAACCATGAAGTATTTGTTCAGTAACTCTAATGGAGCATATTCACACTGCTGCCGGTCCGCAAGACACATTGGAAATGTCAACAAGATGACTCATTGCAGCCTTCTTTTGCAGGTGAAATGGCTACATGCGTGATTTTTCTGAATTCCCTCGTTCCTTTATCAACTTATTTGCACTGCAGTCAGATTCTCATTACAGCTATGTTCTGCACAGTTAACCTTGCCATGCACAATTAGAAGTGCTCTAAGTAAACATGCGTGTCCATGTTCAGCCTCGTATTATCTGAGGTTGCTTAAAACTGGCTGTATCACCCAGTTCATGATGTCCTTCCTGACGTGATTAATTTGTTCAACCTAGGAGTCAAATGCCAAAGAGAAGTCAAAGGCGGAACGTACAGTGTCCACACATTTTTCTTCTAAATCGGACGTCTTAGCTGCAGAACTTTACATATATTTTGATGCAGGAAGTCACTGGTGTCGAGAATGCAACATTGTCTGTGGGACTATGTTTGATTTTCTCACACACATGCACAACAGGAAGCACCGACAGGTATGTATACATATTTTTTTTCGGTTTAAGAATGCATTACATTTCCATAAGTAGAAATGGTTCTTTGGTGTATGTTTTCAGACAGAACTATTAGCTCTGCTTTACATCTAGATTATAACAATCTCTTAAAGATCAGCAATTCTGCACGTTCTTCATGCCATTTTAAGTTACTGTATTTACTAAACTGTTACGTATTTGCACCAGTTTGTAATTAAGCTACCAAGGCTATCACCTGGGAACAGAGTGGTCGATCTTGGTGTAGCTAGTACATATGACAGCTCGATTCTGCTGCTTCAGCCACTTGGACATCCTTGTATTTTGCAAGGTGCCGATTGTAGCGCATTGGCAGACAGGAAAAATGCTCAAATGCGTGCATTAAAGCATTTTAAAGTGAGTTGCAAATTCTCATATGAGATGAGTTTTGGAATGTTTGCTCAAAACTACAGATGAGAGCATAAGTGCTATTCTTTCTCTCATTCGTCGAGCATAGTAATTTGAAGAAAACGTAAATGGAATTCTACATTTTATAGAGACATTTCTAGAACTTGCATTTGTTAAGTTTATATTTTTATTTATTTTTTACTTTTCACTAGGTTATTTTGTTATCACCTTTGTAGGGGGTGGATATTGTGGGAAAAATATAGGGTGTGTTTTGTAAACTCCTAAAAATATTTATTGTTGCTTCAAGTAAGTAATATGTAAATCATTTCTATATGTATTTTCAATGTTCTGGTATGAGCCTGTATACTTCTGTCACTGTGCAAATAGACCCTGGATCCTTACAAGCGACCATGGGCTGCAGACATCCAAGATGAAAACAAGAAAGATGAAGTCAAACACCCTAAAAAAGTTCTGGTCCCAGCTGCAGGTGTGTGCCCAACCTTCCATTAAAGTTGCGTTCCTTTGTGTAAATGTAAATTATTGTGAGAAATAAAAGTATTTTGTGGCATAGAACAAAATGAAACCCCTTTCTACTGCATGGTAGTAATTACGTAAAACTATGCCTGCTTCTTTAAACTTTTGTCTTTGTTAAACGTTCTTGAATGACCTATCCCTTTCATAAATGTAGCTTTCTTTGTAAAGGAACATACACAAGTATGCTTTTTTGTGGCTTTAGTCAACAATGAGAGACCTCAGTACATACAAAGGTGATAAACTGATTTGGAAACGTATGTCAGGATGATTGTGTTGTTTAACATGGCTTTATGATCAGAATAGATTAGTCCCCCCTATTCTGCGAAGGCAAATCGTAGTTTTTGGGATATTTCCAATTATCAGTAGTTTTACTGAGTGCAATATGTACAAAAACATTATTTTTTGACACTTAACATGGCCCGTAGTGAACTCAGATGTTGCCTAGACGCTATGGGTGTGTACCTTTACCATACTGAATGTTCTGCTAGTGTAAATCAGTATTACCTGAAAATATACTAAATCGTCCTTTGTCTCACTGCTTGTGTGCCCTAAAGGTTTGCTTATTTAAACCCCGTGAATTGCAGTGCCTTTATATCTGGCTATTTTGAACTTGGTAACTTACAGTTTAAAAAAATAATGTGATGCTCTTCTCTTTGGAATTAAGGAAGGAAAGTGTGACAATGCAAGTACCTGAAGTGTTGCTTTTAGTTTATTTTCTTTGACTTATTGGTCAGCAGCTTATGAAGTAAGTGACCTTTATCCGACATGACTTTGTATGCACATAGACGTTTCCTAATATTTATAATTCTGCTTTCTCGCTTTTCATATTTAGGACCAGAATTCCTGATGCCCTTTACTGGGTTTTACTGTCAGCTCTGTAAACAGTTTTTTGGAGACCAGATCTGTGCCGAGCAGCACATAAAGTGTTTTGATCACAACCAATCATATAAGGTATTGCCACTCATGTACGACTTGGGTTTTTAACTTTATTGTAGTTGCCTGATACAATCTATGAGCAGGAATGTAACTTTATTACACATCTAACTTTCTGCTGCTGTATGTTGCCTCAATTCATTTACAAAGCTCCTACTTCAATTTTCACTAAGAGAACTCTCTTGACTTATTTGAATTGTCATTTTTCACACCCTATCAAGTTCCCTTTTGAATTAATTGTTTGTTTGCAGCAAAATCTTATATATGCGTAGAAATATTGCCTTTCATTTATTTTACACATCATGACTACTAATTTTGGTCTTGACTTGGGAAAATGTATGTCGATTCATTTCTGTTTTGAAGAAGTAGTTACAACGAAATGACTTGCACTGCTCTGTATTTCTACAGAAATTTGCTGATGAAAATGAGCTTTATGAAGAGAAAAGAAAGCTGGAGAAGCAAATGGGGCTTAGTAAAGTCACAAATGCTTTGCAACGCCAGACGAGCGAGTTGAAACATAAAATAGATGAAACTTCAGAGAAAAAAGATGTGACAAACCCTAAGTTGGCTAAGGTGGCAAAGAAAGGAGACGACAGTCGAATACCTAATCAGGACACCGACCCTAGTAATGAAGTGGGTCTCGAAAAGAGCGAGAATGAAAATGAGACTGGACATAATTCTGATGTAAAATTTGGACAAGAAAAGAGTGGTAAGGATGAGAAGGAATCCCCTAGTAAGGATACTGTGCCCAGTTCCACTTTAGTTAGATCAAGCCATGAAAGTCCTGAGCATACACCCAAAACAACTGCTCAAAGTGTTGCAACAGAAGTGAATACAGAAGAGAGTAAAAACAGTAGCAAAGAAAAGCCGAAAGTGCAAATTGGGAAGTCAAAATCTATAGCAATTAAACTCTCTAAGAAAGCTGGCTTGTCCCAGTTACTTCCCCGAACTCTTGGTGGTTCTTTAACGCCATTTAAGATGCGTACTAGTTTCCCTGTTTCTGCCACGGGTTTAAAGAAGTCTGGCACCAACTTTTCTAACAAGCCAGCTCCTTTAAATACATTTTTGTCCATTTCCTCCTCTGGTAATTATTCTAAACCTCTTCCCGTAGTGAAAGCGAGATGCCAATCTGATATTGTTTTGGATCCAGGTCTTATAACAAAGGCTTTTGGTGGGGAACAGGTGCGCCTGAATGCAACTGAGAAAGAAAAGAATGTAGCTGAGAAAAAGGAGCCAATTTCCCAACCTACCAAATCAACGGTTCCAACGTCATTTCTGCATGGATTGCCAGTTCTGGAGAAAACTCCACCAAAGAAAGAACCCTTGCTCAAGACTCCAGTGGTACCACAGACCTTCATCCAATCACAGCCGCGGCCACCTCCACCACAGCCGCCACTGCCACCTCCACCACCTCCACCACCACCACAGCCACCTCTGCCACCACAGCAGCCGCCTCTGCCACCACCACCTCTCAATGTCCAGATTCCTCCGCCACCGATTATGCAGCCTCGGATGCCTCCTCCACCTCCTATACATGTCCAGATTCCTCCGCCGCCTATACATGTCCAGATTCCACCACCTCCTATGCAGGCTCGCATTCCACCACCACCTATCCAGGCCCGGATACCTCCTCCACCGCTCCAGTGTCATATTCCTCCACCACCAATTAACCCCTCGATTCCTCCACCACCAGTCAAGCCCCAAATCCCACCTCCACCTATCGAGCCACGTATTCCTCCCCCCATTATGAAGCCCAATATTCCGCCCCCACCACCATCCTTCATTAAGCCTAATATTCCACCACCATCTTTTGTTACACCTTGTATTCCACCACCACAGTTTATTAAACCTAATATTCCGCCACCGCGATCATCTTTCCTTCAGACTTCCAAGGAAATCAAAAGTGATCATAAGGAGCGTTTCATTAGGCCTCAGTCCTCATTAAAACCCACAAGCCACTTGTCTACCATTCCAAAAGTTGATGTGGCTCCAGGTGTGTCCCGTTTTGACCAGAAAATCCTTTCACTTCATATTCGTCCTCCATCAACACCCCCAAAACCACATTTGTTTGGTGGAAGCTTACAAAATACACAGAAACTAGCATTTGGCCAGACTTCAGCTAGTGCTCAAAATTTGTACAACATCTTTTATGGTAGTAGCACAAAAAGTTACTCTTCTTTTGAGGCAGAACAAAAGCAAATGACTTCACAGTGTGATGAAGATGAAGACGATTCAGTGTGTACTTCCTCAGAATGTGACCCAGAAGTTGAATCCGAGTTAGAAAATGTTTTTGAAAAGCTCCCAGACCCCAAGGAGAAAATGGCCATTGAGTCTATCTTCTCTGTGGGCACTGAAACTGTGTTAGCTTCTGATATCCAAGATCAGGTCAGTGAGGATGATGCATTTGGTGCAGAGGCATCTGATGAATAATCGTGTGTGACAAACTATAAAATATTAGCAGCTGCCAAGTTGGGTGATCGACATGGAAAATTGGTGAAAGACAGTGAAGAGAGGAATCTAGAGGTTTTCAAGGGAAAAGGAAGTGTCTGTAAGCACGCGTGGAAAATGCTGTCAATTCAGGCTGTTGGTGTAACTGTGTGAAAGGGCAGACTATATAATTTCTACTTTGCAGAGATCCAGAAAAGGCTGCATTCTCTAAGCATTTGTCAACATGGCTCTGTAAATCCTTCAGTCGGGCCTTAAGGATGAATAGTGGAAGCTAAGGTTTTCTAATTCCAAGAAGAAAAGCTTAAGCATGGGGAAATTGTGTGTTGCTATTTAATGTAAAATAGGATGTATGAACGGAGTTTGCATAATACAAATCTTCAGTCATTCTTGGCCGTGATTGAGGAGTTCACAAAGGGGAAGAATAGGGTTGATATTGCTTCTCCAGACCTGTGTAAATCTCTTTACTTTTGTACAGAAGAGGAATGAAAAGAAAGAAGTGCTTGCCAGTATTACCTGGCCTATGACACAATGTTACATAGGAATTGAGGAACTGAGACTCTATCGTGTTTGCCAATACCGATGTAATGCCTGATGGGACTAGATACACTGGTATTGATTCATATGATTGGATTTACATTCTAAGTAGAGATCAGATAATCCTTATAATAAAGAATTGAAGTACAGTATCTAGGATTTGAATTTATTAACTACATAAATAAAAAAACGAAAATCTGGCAGTTGTTGTATCTTGTCTGTGAACCTTTATAAATGTTATTTATTTGCTACGTATCCAGTGTGCCGATAGCTTCGTTGTAATGTTGCCAAGATCTATGAACCACATCAGAGATGGAGCAAAAGAAACTGCTATGGCTTGTTTTCCCCAAGATGTGCATACATTTCCCAGCTGAAGTTGAGCAAGGACCATCTACGTGAAGCATGAAAACTAATTGAAACTTTATTCAACAGGTTCCCCATAGCACTCATTAAAAGATGCAGGGAGCCCCTTTGGGTACAGGTATTTGTGGTGCTTAAGCACCTTTTAAAAACACTGTATCTAGGTAATGAAATAAACATCTTGCCATCAGTAGATTTTCACAACCTACTTAAATGATAACTTTGAAGAGAAAGAATTAATGTTGTTTGGTATCCTACATTGTGAAAAGTCCTATTCCAAAATCCTTAGCCCAGTCCATTATAATGAACTATAATGGTAACTTTCTACTTACCTGAAATTAGCATACATTGAAAACTATTCACTGCTTCGTATCTAGAGTTTCCATTTGAGTGCAACCTCTTACCCTAACGAAGAGTGGTCTAACTGATCGAATTCAAACCCTTGTGAAAAGGTCATTGTATAACACAGCTAGTGTTGAATCACCTTGGCATTGAAGAGGACCACGGTATCGGATCTTAATCACATTTTGAACATTAGTGAAAACGGAAAATAATTTAGTGCGTCCTCAGTATATTGACTAGGAAGAGGGCAACAGATTTATGGCGTTTATCTTTTTTTTCCCATGCAAACATCTGTAAACGTAGCACAAGATCATTTTTGTGCATTGATATTCATACATTTTCTTCGAGTTGTTAACATATTTATGGTCATCCTTACAGATACGTATTGATGTAACTGTGATTGCATTAGACAACTGAGCTATAATATGAGGCAAGGCTAACCGGTCTAGGAAGCTTAGTTGCAGGCTTCGGGTGTTTTGGGTAGAAAATTGAACCAAAGGTTAACAGAGTTTCTCTTTTAGAGAATGCTGATAATTTTAAATTATTTAACGTGCTTTAAGCAGACAGTTGGAATTAGAGCACTTCTATGCCAGATATAATTTGCATTATCTGTACATTGGGGATACTGCTTTTGCATAGAGATGACATTTGTGATTTCTATAAGTTTATAATGTATTTATTAGAAGTTATCATGCACGCATTTTGCCATAGGTAATCTGTTATGAGTTGCATTGAAGGCTGTAACTCGGGTTTTCCATCTAGTTTATCTGACTTGTATAGCTATAGTACAGGGTAAATACGTAGTTCAAAGTCAAATGTTAACGTAATTTAAGTCTATGTATCTACATTGCAACAACACCAAGAGATTAATTCTTGAAGTAATTAATGCAAAGATGTATGTGTATGTGTGTGTGCATATATATATATATATATATATATATATATATATATATATATATATATATATATATATATTAATATGATGCTTTGCCCTAGGTGGGTAGCACAATTTTATATCAGAACCATGCAGTGATGGTGCCCATGAGCAACAAATTAGAGGGGTTGCATGCCATTTCACAAAGCTGCCTTGCCTTAAACCAGACTTTGTTGCTACACCCTGCTATCTGGAGTGTGTATTAGGACTAGATGTCTTCATTCAAAGAGCTACTACTGAGTGGATGACTAAAACAAATATATATTCCTCAGGATTTTCAGTTATTTAAGAAATGTCCTATTACTTTTCCTATGATGTGACACATTATTGTTTAATTATTAAGTACACTTTTGTAATCGTTTGAGATCCGTTCAAAGGGTTCTTGATTTCCATTATTTATTTATTGTTGTAACTGTTCAAAGCATAGGATAACGCAGCACACAAATGCAATTTAAGAGTCAAACGTTTATTTTGCCTAGTTACACGTTTTTAATTGTTTCTCTAATGTCAACTGTTCCAGAGTTTGGCTACTGTAGAGTATTTTATTTAGAATTCCATCATGTTTTGTACTGCCACTTGATTTTTACGAAAATAATATTTTCGAAGCCTGACAAGACAGTGGACTCCCATACTCACTTAGATTAGAATAACTGAGTTAGCGCAACTGTTTTCCTAGTTGGCTGGTCAATTACCACCTATTTTTCTTTGTTGAAAAATGGCTTCATGCATCAGATCTTTGTTTGCACTTTTGAAAAATTGCTTCGTTTTAGCAGTCCTATTTTAAAGCTTTACAGTCAATCTTCCCACTTTCTTTTGTTTGCTTTTGCCTTGCATCTTGAAGTCTCATGTACTTTTGCTGGGGGATCTTTCAAATATACTTAAATTAAAGGCTAACTTCTTAGTTCAGGCTTGTATGTTCTCAATCTATACCTCAGTTATTGATTCATATTTTCATATTCCTCTTGTAACATATCTGGAGCAGTTATGTTTTGCATAAAAGGACCAGTCACCTGCTTGGACCATGGACATGGTTCATGCTATAACTAGTGCAAAATAATTGTGTGAGTGTTAGCATATCACTGCTGTTTGCTAAAATGCTTATCCTACCAGTGCCTGGGATTAACAAACCTGTTCCAGAAGTATAAGACTTACTTATTGTTGTGCCAGTTGCGGACCAAACGTTTCAAACCTATTTAATCTTTTTTCAGTGTGGCAGTCATGTTGATTTATCCTTACCATCTACATAATTTAAATTCTTTAGGGGTGTGTTCACTATGGGATCTGCCCAAGACGTCATGGTGCAAACAGCCATACCCCTGCATGATGGACCAACAACTTTGCAGACTGTCACGTAAACATCAAATAACTCGTACAGTAGCAAGACATGTGAATCAACAAAAAGGAGCCCTTCCCAAATATGTGCAGCCCGGTTTAGTTTCCATGGATCTAGGAGTGAGTGGCTTTAATGTTTGATATTGGATAAACCTAACTGTTGTAGGGACCATAAATAAAGATTCATGGTTGTCTGGTTAGCCATGGTATCTTACAATTTTGGCATCGCACTGCTTCCGTTTATATAGATATTCACAGGTGTGTTGAAAGTAATTCCATCTTTGTACATTCTTATCCGCAAGCTGCAATATATCTTTTTATGACCTCTTTGACATTGGCAATCAGCTATCGCTCGGTTTGTGTTACTAAAGGACAGAGTTTTGATTACTTTTACAAGTACCGCCCTCCCCCCAAATCTTGATGTATTTTTTATCATACTGCAGCTGTTGCATCAGGATTCTTCTTATCCTATAATTCGAGTTGTCTTTTGACAGAAAACCTTATATCTTAAGTATATTGCTGCTCATGCTAGTGCATTTGTCTGGTGTTGCTATTAAATCTGTTTTTCTAAAAAAAATATATATATATATATATATATATATATATATATATATATATATATATATATATATATATATATATCTTGTAATAATTTGTGAAAATAATTCTGGATTAGCGAAAACCCATGTTTTCAGGTAAGCCACTGCACCATCCCAGGCCCTTAATGTTCTTTTTGATAAATTGCTTTTTTTCCTTTACAATTGTCATTTGGTAAGTGATTTTCTTTACACAGTATTAAAGTATTAAAACCAAATACAAAATAAGTTGTGTGTTCTTTATTTTGTTTGTATCCTTTAGATTGCTGATTTATTTGTATTGCCTCACTTTTTCTGATTCACATGAAATAAAACATCTATCCATTGAGAGCACTATAGCAGAATATTAAACACTAATTGCAGCTTCTTAAACCAGTGTATCCTACATATAATTTTTCACTATTGGCTAATATACTAAATGTAACAGTTACTTGATTCATGTTCTCAATATTATCTCTCCCATCTGTTAGTAGGGTCTGGAAGGATTCTTCTAAAAAGCTTGTTTTTCAGAAGTTCATAATAGATGTATTACTTGGTGGTGGCAACCGTAATGCCTTTTTCCTCTGATGTTTTCAAAAGAGATGAGATGCACAACCACTGAATACTATTTCTCAAATATGTTGAAAGAACTGAAGAGGCTCTTATATTGTAGATAGAAGAACAGTGCTGGAGGATACAAGATTAGCATGTGAAAATCTGTAACCTTGCTAAAGTTTTTAGCCAGGAGTTAAACCAGACGCAGTACAGGTTGTAGCTAATCTGTATGACTAATTGCCATGTTTTTCTAGTGCTTTTAGTGATTTACAAAATTCCTGTTTGTTTTCTGCCCACCGTGCCTTAAAAGGTTCCCAGGGGTAGGCCAGCACAAGCTGTGCAATATGTCTTCCAATGAACCACGAGGTCACAGAGCCTGGACCTTGTTATAAATTGATAACCAAATACCAGAAAAGCATAGACTATACGTTTTGGGCGCTTCCTGCCTTGCTTAAAAAATGTGATCAGAATCCTCTGCAAGCCTTCTAGATTAGTTTGGGTAAATTTGGCCTCCGCTCTGATGGTGAGATCTTAGATGGAGAAGGGGCAGAGAAGGCACAGGCTGAATTATTCTGTTGCTAGGAGAAAATCAGTATACATTGGTTCTTGTAAATGATTCTGTAAAACAATGTTTATTCTAAAATATTCAAATCCTACAAAGCCTCCTGTAGAACAAAACATTCTCTTCCAGGGGAACCTCAACAATAGTCGTAAGCACTGAATGTTCCCGCCCATGCGTGGGGACTCCGGACTGCATTAAAATATGTATATAAAATCATTCATATATATATATATATATATATATATATATATATATATATATATATATATATATATATATATATATATATATATATATATATATATATATATATATATATATATAATATTTTAATTAATATTATTTTCCCAAAAGCCATTGCAGCCTTCAAGAAAAGCAAGGCTAACCAATGCTTCGGTAATCTGCTTTTGCATCGACTTGGTTTTTAATTCTTTAATGCGCACACACAGGAAGAAAAAACATAAGAACAAAGAAACATCTGACCTCTCTTTAGTGTGTGTGTGTGTGTGTGTGTATATATATATATATATATATATATAATCTCCAAAGAACTCCGTGTTCGAGGCATATGGGCTGCAGATGGTACATTATGAATAGAACGCCATCTGGTGTTGGGCTCGGATGATTGCACTTTGTTTTTCTCTTGGAGAGTCTTTTGTATCTTGGTGACTCCTCCCTTAGTTGGTAGTGCGCATGGGCATCGGCTCCATCCTTAGATTGTTTTTTTCCGCCATCGGGTTCGGATGAGGATCGAGACGCTCCAGATCAACTTCAGAAGAAAGTGATTTATCGGCGCGTATTCCCTTTCCAATTCGACGGTATTGTTATTGAACGTGTTTCATTTCCATTCAGACGCGTTGCAAATTCAAAATCGAAGAGAAAAACTTGGATCTCCGTCGAAGAACAGGAGGCCTTTCTCGACGCAGTCAAGCCCGGAGTCCATGGAAAGGACTCCATTCAAAAAATGTCCAACGTGTGGTGCTAAGTTCCCACACAAGGACCTACACGAGGTGTGCAACCTCTGTCTATCGCCTGAACACGAATCCAGGGACTGCGAAGCCTGTGCAGCATTCTCCTCCAAGCTAACGATTAGAAATCGTCGAGCTCGAAGACACGAGGTTTCCAGAATGCAGGCGGAGGCCATCCCGGAGCTGTTCGGAGACGAGCAAATCGAGGAAGAAGAGGACCAGTCGGGGTCGGAAGGGGACCAGTCGGAGGTTGAAGAACTCATCGAGCAACAAACCGTGAGTGACGACGTCCCCTTACCGAAAAACCGACCCCGTGCGGTAACGACCCCGCCCTCAGGCCCGGTCAAACCGCAGAAAAAAGTTTCCGACGCCCCGCCCTCGGGCCCGGCAACGAAACTGAAACTGAAACCGAAACACTCGGACCCCCACCATGTCGGATCCGAGAAAAGGGCGACATCGACTTCGGCACCGAGGCTACATACAAGGGAAAGCTCGGTATCGAAACATTCCATGTCGAAACATAAATATGATTTACCGTCCAAGATACACTCGATACCCAGAAAGTCGGAATCAAGCAGACAACAACAAGATCTGACGATCGAAAACAAAAGCACCTCTCGGAACCAGGACCTTCGGTACCGATTCAGGAGCAACAGACAGATCCCAAACAAAAGATCTTGTTTATTGATCCGCAAACTGGGAAAGTGGTCACGAAGAAGAGAAAGAGTGAACAGTCAGAAGATAAACCTCTTCCTTCAAAAAAGAGAACAATTGGGACAGATATAACTCCTCCTGCTTCTCCTCGACCTAAAGTCACACCCTCTTCTCCTATTCCTCACAATAGGCCAAATATTCCTACACCTTCCACACCAAGACCAGCTACACCTCAGTCAGATGTAGACAGTGATCTAGGGGAGGGAGAACCTCAAGGGGATGACGAAACTATCCCAGATGAGGAGGACCCATGGGAAAATTATGATGTAGGGTCAGATGAGGACAACGACCCAGAGCTATATCCCTCAAAGCCTTCACCACCTGATGATAACACAGGTTTTGTGCAGCTCATTAATAGGGCAGCAAAATATCACAAACTAGATATGCATACAGAACCTCAAATAGAGGATTTCTTGTTAGAGACTCTACCTAATGCACAGAGAACATCAGGTACTCTTCCTATGTTGAAGGGTCTTCTTAGTCACACAGAGGAAATATTCGAAAACCCAGTGAGAGCCAGGGTGTTAAACCCAAGAATTGATAAAAAATATAAAGCGGCTCCAAAGGACCCAATATTTATTAAAGGGCATGTACCTCTAGACTCGCTGGTGGTCTCAAACGCTCGTAAAAGAGCAAACTCATTATCTACAGGAGAGGCTCCTCCACCAGATAAAGAGTCAAAGTTAATAGATGCATCAGGCAAAAGAGTAGCATCACAGGCAGCGAATAGCTGGCGTATAGCCAATACACAAGCACTACTCGCACGTTATGACAGGGCACATTATGATGAGTTAGAGAAACTTATCACACATCTCCCCAAAGAACATCAGAAAAAGGCAGATCAATTAATACAGGAAGGTAAAATAATAACTAATACTTCCATTAAGTGCGCACTAGACGCGGCAGCCACTGCAGCAAGATCTATTAACACCAGTGTCATGCTAAGAAGACATGCATGGCTTAGAATCTCAGGATTCAAACAAGAAGTACAAACGGCCCTACTGAACAAACCATTTGATCAGAAGACACTGTTTGGTTCAAGCACAGACGAGACCTTAGAAAAAATGAAGAAAGATACAGAAACGGCTAAGTCAATGGGAGCATTGCAACAGCCAACACACAGAGGTTCCTTTCGTAGATCCACCTATAGAGGGGGCTCAAAGAATACAGGAACAAATCAGCAATCCACCTCTTTCACACCAACATCACCCAGAGGTAATTCAAGAGGCAGTTACAGAGGTAACAACAACAAGGGTAGAGGCCGCGGAAATAATAACAACCGCAACGCCAAAACAGTGACTTCATAGAACTCCCCCCAGACCACATAACACCGGTCGGGGGACGTCTATCACAGTTCCCACCTGTCTGGGAAAACCACATCAGACAAGTGGGTGAGACAAATTATCCAACATGGTTATTGCCTAGAACTCACAGCTACCCCACCAAACATCCCCCCCAAACAGCGTCCAATGAGTCAAGATCATCTGACATTGTTAAGAGAAGAAGTTCTAGCACTTCTACAAAAGCATGCAATAGAGAAGGTCCCAAAAGATCAACAAGGAACAGGAGTATACTCTCTATACTTCCTGATCCCCAAAAAGGACGGGTCCCTAAGACCAATATTAGACCTCAGACCTCTCAATGCTTACATAAATTCGGAGCATTTCCACATGGTCACGCTCCAACAAGTACTCCCTTTACTGAAGAAAGGGGACTTTCTTTCTACACTGGATCTAAAAGACGCTTACTTTCATATCCCAATTCACAAAGCCCACAGAAAATACCTAAGGTTTGTGTTAGAAGGACAACACTATCAGTTCAAAGTCCTTCCGTTCGGTGTCACAACAGCACCAAGAGTTTTCACAAAATGTCTAGCTGTGGTGGCAGCACACCTAAGAAGACAACAAATACATGTCTTCCCATACTTGGACGATTGGCTAATAAAGGCCAAGTCAAAAGAAGAATGTCTTCACAACACACAGAAGACAATTCAATTGCTGCACCACCTAGGGTTCACGGTGAACTACAAAAAATCGCACCTGCAACCAAACCAGATTCAGCAATACCTGGGGGCTACAGTAGACACAGAAAAAGCAATAGCATACCCCAACCCAGTCAGGATACAAACAATGGTCGGGTTAATACAAAGATTTCAACCACAACACTCACTCCAGCACGAGTGTTTATGCAACTATTAGGCATGATGTTCTCATGCATACTGCTAATACCACATGCCAGACTTCAAATGCGTCCACTACAGGAGTGTCTAGCGACACAGTGGAATCAGGCTCAAGGTCAGATTACAGATCTGGTGTTGGTAAACGACCGGACGTACCGCTCTCTGAAGTGGTGGAACACAGAAAACATTTCCAAGGGACGGTCGTTCCTAGAGCCAATTCCACAAGTAATAATAACAGCGGACGCATCGCTCTCAGGATGGGGAGCGCATATGGACAAATACACAGTGCAGGGGAAGTGGAGTGTGCAGCAAAAGAAACTGCACATCAACTACCTGGAACTATTAGCAGTGTTTCTAGCACTAAAAGCTTTCCAAATGCAAATAACAGGCAAGGCAGTCCTGATCAGAACAGACAACATGACTGCAATGTATTATATTCAAAAACAGGGGGGGACACACTCTCTCCAACTGTCCAAACTAGCACAGGACATTTGGAGATGGGCCATTCCTCAAAAGATCTATCTGTTAGCAGAACACCTACCAGGAGTTCAAAATCAGATAGCAGACATCCTAAGCAGACAGTCAGAGCAAGTACACGAACGGGAGCTGCACGACCAAATACTGCAGCCATTCTTCCAAAAATGGGGGCAACCAGAGATAGATCTGTTTGCCAATCATCAGAACGCAAAATGCAAAAACTTCGCATCCAGGTACCCACACCAACGGTCCCAGGGCAATGCACTATGGATAAATTGGTCCAACAAATTTGCTTACGCGTTCCCTCCTCTACCACTAATTCCGTTACTGGTTCGGAAGCTGCAGCAACACTCAATGACAATGATACTAGTGGCACCCACGTGGGCAAGACAGCCGTGGTTCACCACACTGCTACAACTCTCACAAGTACCACATCAAAAGCTAAGATTATTACCCATGCATCTTACACAGAACCATGGAGAAATAATGCACCCAGATCCCAAACAACTGAACCTAGCGATCTGGCTCCTGAGGTCATAGAGTTAGGATATTTAGATCTACCACCAGAATGTATGGAAATCATTAAACAAGCAAGACGTCCTACCACCAGAGCATGCTACGCAGCAAAATGGAAAAGGTTTGCTATACACTGTAACAGTAAGCAAATCAACCCTCTGGACGCATCCACTAAACAAATCATTTGCTATTTACTACACTTACAGCAATGTAACTTAGCATATACCTCTATAAGAGTTAATCTCGCAGCTATAGCGGCGTACCTACAAAACAGGCAACATCTTTCCCTGTTTAAAGTACCAGCAATGAAAGCTTTCATGGAAGGACTCAAGAGTCATTCCACTAAGAAGACCACCTTCCCCAGTCTGGAATCTCAACATAGTACTTACCAGACTAATGGGGCCACCCTTTGAACCTATGCATAGGTGTGAAATACAATTCCTCACATGGAAGGTGGCCTTCCTCATAGCTATCACGTCACTTAGAAGAGTAAGTGAACTGCAGGCTTTTACAATTCAAGAACCATTTATGCAGTTACACCAAAATAAGGTGGTTCTTAAAACAAACCCAAAATTCTTACCAAAAGTAATTTCAGCATTCCACATCAATCAGTCAGTGGAATTACCGGTTTTCTTTCCAAAACCACAAACAGTAGCAGAAAGAGCCCTACATACATTAGATGTTAGAAGGGCCATATTGTACTATATAGAAAGAACACAAACTTTCAGAAAGACAAAACAGCTATTAGTTGCGTTTTCTCCAACACACAAAGGCAATCCCATCTCTAAGGCGGGCATTGCCAGATGGATTGTAAAATGCATTCAAATATGCTACTTAAAAGCAAAGAGAACATTAACTGTTCCTCCTAGAGCTCACTCTACACGTAAACTAGGAGCATCTATGGCATTTTTGGGAAACATCCCACTAGATGACATATGCAAAGCAGCTACCTGGGTTACACCACACACCTTCACAAAACACTATTGTGTAGATGTGCACACAACACAACAAGCTAGAGTGGGACAAGCAGTATTAAAAACTTTATTTCAGACAGTTGCAACAGACACTGGCGACCACCGCTAGGGAGAGAACTGCTGTATAGTCTATTCATAATGTACCATCTGCAGCCCGTATGCCTCGAACGGAATATGCTACTTACCAGTATGCATCTGTTCTTGGCATAGAGGGCTGCAGAGTGGTACATGCCCTCCCAGCCTCCCCGGAAACCTGTGTCTGTTCCAACATTATTCTTATTTAGGTACACTTACATGGGCATTCTTATCTGTATTCTACTACACTACTCCATCTAACCCTACTATGGCAAAACAATCTAAGGATGGAGCCGATGCCCATGCGCACTACCAACTAAGGGAGGAGTCACCAAGATACAAAAGACTCTCCAAGAGAAAAACAAAGTGCAATCATCCGAGCCCAACACCAGATGGCGATCTATTCATAATGTACCACTCTGCAGCCCTCTATGCCAAGAACAGATGCATACTGGTAAGTAGCATATTCCTTCTGATTCACCTAGCACACTGAAGGTTTCTGCGATTCACAGTAGCCAAGAGACAATTCAGGGTTTTACCCTTTGGAATCCGCTCAGCCCCGAGAATTTTTACAAAGGTGCTGGCGCCAGTAGCAGCTTTCCTGCGAAGGAACCATTTCCAAGTCTTCCCCTACCTGGACGACTGGTTGCTGAAAGCTCCGTCCAGGGAGGCAGCGCTAGAGGCTGTTCAAGCTTGTACGAATCTGTTCCAGAATCTAGGCCTCACTCTAAACAAAGAGAAGTCCTCTCTGATCCTGTCAAGAAAGGCTCGCTTCCTGGGGGCCCTCTTGGATTCAAACCTCTCAAGAGCCTTCCCTACTCCGGAAAGGAGGGAAAAATTACAGACCTTGGCTCGGGACTTACGGGCAAGAAGGTGTCTTTCTGTACGCCGATACGAATCCCTACTGGGGGTGATTTCATTGTGCATTCCACTGATTCCCCATTGCAGACTCAGAATGCGTCCTCTGCAGGAAGAACTGGACAATCAGTGGCAATAGGTCCACGGTTCATTCGAGGACATAGTGACGGTCACTCCGAGGATGAAAGACGCGACCTTGTGGTGGACAGATCAAAACTACTTGTCCCAAGGTCTATCCTTCGTAAGCGACCCGTCCCCACATGTAGTGACAACGGACGTGTCGTTGGAGGGTTGGGGAGCAGTGATGCAAGACCTACATGTCAGCAGGCATTGGTCGCCCCAGGAGAAAAATCTACACATCAACCTTTTAGAACTAAGGACGATAAGACTGGCTCTGCAAGCTTTTCTTCCTCGCCTAGAAGGTTCGCAAGTGCTGATCAGGATGGACAACACCACGGCCATGCATTATGTGAACAAGGAAGAAGGAACCAGATCTCGTCCTTTGTCGCAAGAAGCTCAACAGATCTGGGAATGGGCGATCCTTCAGAGGATATCACTGAAGGCAGAACACTTACCAGAGATCCTAAACGAAAACGCCGACAGGCTGAGCAGGTCATCCTCAGTCAGCCACGAGTGGGAATTGAATCAGACAGTTTTGGAAGAGATCTTCAGCCAGTGGGGCAGACCAGAGATCGATCTCTTTGCCACTTTGACCAACAAAAAATGGCGGTCTTACGCAAGCAGGCTTCACCATCAAGGTTCACTGGGAAGTGCGCTTTGGATAGCATGGTCGAGGACATTTGTCTACGCTTTTCCTCCCATTCCTCTGATACCACGACTTATCAGGAAAATCAAGGTGGAGCCGTGCAGGATGATCCTAATAGCCCCGGCTTGGCCGAGGCAGTTCTGGTACACGGAGCTCCATCTGTTGTCGATAGCTCCTCCCGTTCCTTTGAGGATTCTGCCGGATCTTCTCACGATGTCCGACAGACAAATTTGGCACCCAGATCCAGAGTCGTTACACCTGCAGCCCTCTATGCCAAGAACAGATGCATACTGGTAAGTAGCATATTCCTTACACCTTCCAGATTTTGCCAGGAAAAACGAACACGGACCCGCTCAGGTAGTTTGTAATATTTATTCCATGTGCAACACAATCACCGCCATGATGCGTCATGGTGGGCGTGACCTTCTCAGAGGCCTGCTGGTACTAGTAGTGCCTGCTGTCTGTCTGTCTCCAGTGAGTTGATTGCTGTAAACAGTCAAAGTTAAAGTTTGTAAAATCCCAGTGGATCGTGGCATCCGCTTGTAGTTCACCACCACTGCTTCTGTCCCTTCAAAAACAGCACCAAGGCCATATGCAAATCCGCCAGTTGACAGATCGGCAGGAATGCTGAAACCAGCATCGAGGCGCCTTCTGTGGCTCAGGCAAGCCGCTACATATCTAACCAAAAAAGTTGCCTGTTAAAGAAGACACCGCCCCACAGGTAACATTCGCCAACTTTTATTTATTGATGGGAACAGCAGCGTGAGCACAACCTTGTCCACTCCATTAAAAAAATTCCCTCCCGACGCAGTCTATCCCCATGCCCCTGAGGAAGTGATTTACGAAACGCTTCTGGAGGGGATTTTTTGAATGGTGTGGACAAGGTTGTGCTCACGCTGCTGTTCCCATCAATAAACAAAAGTTGGCGAATGTTACCTATGGTGCGGCGTCTTCTTTAGCAGGCAACTTTTTTGGTTGTGTATATATATATTTTTATATATATATATATATATATATATATATATATATATACACACACAGGAACAAAAAACAGGAGAACAAAGAAACACCTGAACTCTCTTTAATGTGTGTGCATCTATCTATATATATTATATATTTTTTATCTAATATAGGAGTTTACAATCATGAAATATCTAATTATGAAACTATAATGTTTTCGCTATGAATTACGATTTGAATATGCTGTATGCACTTGCACTTTCATATTGTCTTTTTTCACTGTTTATGATCAAAATGGGAGTGACTAGAGCATGCCTCTTGAGATTTAAGGGCGTGTTTTTTTCTGACATGTCATGTGATGAAGGCCGGGGCAACCTGGCCGAAACGCGTCATGTTGTGACTTAATGGAATACTTTACAAATTTCCTTTGTCGTGGTCCGTTCCTGATGGTGTAGCAGCATGGAGGTTTTCGTGTGCTCACAGAAGGATTTGGTTTATTTATTTATTTATATATATATATATAGAGATATATATATATATATATATATATATATATATATATATATATATATATATATATATATATATATATATATATATACATACTTTTTTTATGTACTCCGATGTTCCTGTCCCCACGCATAGAAGGGAATATTCAGTGCTTATGAATTTGAGGATACCTCTGGAAGAGAAGTAGGAATTCAGGTAACATCCTTTTGAAGCAAAAGATGCCAAAGCAGTTAAAAACGTTGCAGCTGAAAAGGCAAAACAAAAAGGCCCATTTGTTGATATTGTTTATAAGTATCCAGAACCCATCTCTTGGGTCTAAAATGTGACACCAGTAAGAGTCGTACAAAGGGCACAATGGGCTTCAAGGAATATGACTCTTGAGACACGTTAAGAAGCATTCGACTTTGAAGAACCCGCAGCTGGTTCTTGGAGACTAAACAGTCACAAAATTGCACACATTATGAAGTCTGAATGCATCAGAAGACAATATGAAAAACAAACAATTCATCCAGGAAAATACAATCGGGTCACCAAAAATTACTTATGAATCTTTAATTAACGCGCCTTTAATACCGATCCACACTTGACCGGGTGTAACAGTCATCTTAAGGATATCGTGTGTTGGTGGCAAAATCCAACCCAGCGTGTACATTGTAACATCGTATTTTTATGATATCGTTTGCCTGACCTTATTCTCGGTTTCTAGTAAAAAGATAGCCCAAATACGCCCCTATGTCCTTACCTAATCGGCAACCGACAAACGCCAAATTCTACGGAGTTGATTAAGTGAGGTTCTTTCGCCTTGAGTTAGATTGTCATTGATAACTCGTTGTCTATGTCCTTTACTGTCATGTTTGTCTAAATCTTTCAATACAAGTTTATAGAAAACCTCAATGTTGTTGCCAGAGTGTAATGGGGGGGGGTCCATTTAGACTTGTTCCTCAGACCACTTGGGATAGGTTGATTTCTCAACTCAATTTACATCAATTTCTCAATAACATTTGGATGAATTCTCGGAGCCATTAACAAGGTAAAGAATTTCTTTAGGACTAATTCACCTTCCCAAGATGGCGCCCGTGTAACACACATACGTGACCACGTATGGTTCACCGGGCGAAGTCTTATTATGCGTCCATGGCAGCAGTTCACGACTCGCACTCGAGCTCCCGGCGTGGAAGAAGAGGCAACGCGTATTTGGCGTTTGTCGGATGCAGATTAGGTAAGGAGATTGGGGCGTATTTGGGCTATCTTTTTACTAGAAACCGAGAATGTCAGGCAAATGATATCATAAAAATACGATGTTACAATGTACACGCTGGGTTGGATTTGGCCACCAACAAATGATATCTTTAAGATGACTGTTACACCCGGTCAAGTGTGGATCGGTATTAAAGGCGCATTAATTAAAGATTCATATGTCATCTTTGGCGACCCGATTGTCTGACTCTGTGGTATTTTCCTGGATTAATTCTTTGGTTTTTCATACTACCGGTAATTTCGGCATGGAATTCCTTTTACTCACGGAAGCGAAATAGTTTCTATAGGAACCTCCGTTGAGAGATCTCATTAAATCATATAGAACTATACATCTACAAGGAGCAGATACATAGCAGACTATACAGAAAAGGTGCAGCTAGCAATGCCACTCTGCACGCATCTAGTGCCCACCATAGACACCAGAATGACGCAATCCCCTTTGGGGGATTATGTACAGGCTAGACGTAACTGCAGCACGGAATCAGACTTTAATGCTTGCACTACCTCTATGACTCAACGCTTTAAACGAGGGTACAATGAACGTACCTTACACAAAACTTTGAAGAGAATCAAACAGACAGAAAGAAAAGATACCCTCAAAGGACGCACACACAATAAGAGAAAAGGAGACGCTAAAATCAGAATGATTACTAATTACAACGACTGGTCTAGTGTGCTCAGTAGGAGTATGAATAGACATTGGCACATTCTCAAAGAAGATAACACGCTAACGGACACAATTGGTAACAAGCCCGAGATCACATATAGGAGGGGAATGTGCCTTAGGAACATCCTTAGTCCTATCTATCCAATTCGAACCAGGGACACCGATTGGCTGACCAATCGCACGTTGGGTTTTTACAAATGTGGTCGATGCTCAATGTGCAAATGGGCGAACAAAACACTGGAATTTACAGGCCCTACAGGGAAACGGTACTCCATTACTACCAACATTAACTGTAGTACGAACTTTGTTGTCTATATAATAGTCTGCAAATGTAAGAAAATTTATGTTGGGAGCACCATTAGACCTCTACGAGACAGAATTGGAGACCACATGAGGGCTGTCAAGAAGAGTGACGCGAGATATCCAATCTCGATGCACACTCCTGATTGCCAATCCCAGGGACTACACAAAGATTTCTCATTTTTTGATATTGAACATATACCAAGACATCCCAGGGGCGGCAACAGGGAATTACAGCTACGTAAAACAGAAGCAACCTGGATACTCCAAATGCGAGCGACCGAACTAGCGATGAATATTGACCATGAGATGCATTATTTCCTGGGGAAGTGAGCACCTCGGGGAAACTGCAGGGCAACTTTGGTGAAAAGATATATTCTAGAATGAACCTGATATAAAACTTTTTTTTTTTTTTACTGTGAATGATTAACCTGTATTACACGACTATCTATAAATGTAATTGGAACTTTGAGATATATTGTGGCATAAATGTGGAAAGGTCACAAATACATTATAGCGACTGATTGCCTTAGAATCCAAGTTAAAACATACACAGAAAGGGAACAATATATAAGCAGGGCTCTATATTGGGTCACTTGTGACAATTTGTACATAATGAAAAGTAGACTAATTTAACAACAAGACTGTCTTTGGGCTTATGTGTCCCATAGACAACATTTTCTCACACATGATAAATCAGACTGCCACACAAGCAGACAAGTGACTCTACAATTCTTAAGTGGGACCCCACTCAATTTACATTAATTTCTCCTTAAAATTTGGATGAATTCTCGGAGCCATTAACAAGGTACAGCATTTCTTTAGGACTAATTCACCTTCCCAAGATGGCGCCCGTGTAACACACATACGTGACCACGTATACGGGATCACGTGTGGTTCACCCGGCGACGTCTTATTATGCTTCCATGGCAGCAGTTCACGACTCGCACTCGAGCTCCCGGCGTGGAAGAAGAGGCAACGCGTATTTGGCGTTTGCCGGATGCAGATTAGGTAAGGAGATTGGGGCGTATTTGGGCTATCTTTTTTACTAGAAACCGAGAATAATGTCAGGCAAACTATATCCTAAAAATACGATGTTACAATGTACACGCTGGGTTGGATTTGGCCACCAACAAACGATATCCT
The DNA here is from genome assembly GCF_964263255.1 of Lissotriton vulgaris. NCBI lineage: Eukaryota > Metazoa > Chordata > Amphibia > Caudata > Salamandridae > Lissotriton > Lissotriton vulgaris. The sequence continues at coordinate 84,965,457 of NC_141694.1, forward strand.
TAAGATGACTGCCACACCCGGTCAAGTGTGGATCGGTATTAAAGGCGCGTTAATTAAAGATTCATATGTAATCTTTGGCGACCCGATTGTCTGACTCCGTGGTATTTTCGTGGATGAATTCTTTGGTTTTTCATACTACCGGTAATTCCACCATGGAATTCAGTTTACTCACGGAAGCAGAATGGTTTCTATAGGAACCTCCGTTGAGAGATCTCATTAAATCATATACTTAGACTAATTTGGGGCATATACCTTATTTTCTGAATTACTGGCTCCAATAATATATAAAAAATAGATCCTTATAGACTTTGCCAATATCAGTAGTAGGTAGTATTACTCGAAACTTGACTTTGAATTTGGGAGTTCATCTTATGTTGAGATTTTGGACTGCTGATATTGGGCCATTACATACTATCTCCACATCCTGCAGAGATTCAGTTATCACACGCGACGGGACCATGTGGCCTGGAATTATCGCCACATGAAAGGTATTTCACCTTTTTGCTACCTATTTCAATACAGACTGACATCACTGTTATACCGTTTGGCCTATGAACAACCTTCCTAGACCAATACAAGTTTGTGTTTTTCTTGGATTCTTATAGAAACACATCAATGACCATATATACAAGTCAGTGTATGTGTGTTTTTCTCTGGTTTCTAGAGCCTTTTAAGCTACACTCAGCTCAGTCACCTAACCATTGGTGTCTTCTATTTAGGGAGTTTTAAGGCTATAATGTCACATCCTTAGACATTGGTCTATCGTAGTATGATTTGCGCTTGCTTTATAGTAAAGGAATGGCAACATGTACTACTAATGTAAAGGGGGGCCCTTGCCACCCCCCCGCCCGCATGGCAGCGCGGCAATCCCCTCTTCCCATGCCTACCGGTGGTGTAGGGGCGTGATCTCCCGGCGCCCAATGGAACGCGGGAGGTGTGCGCCACACCACCGGTCGGCCGACGCCTAATCCCCGACCCGGGGGCGTGGTCTAGATTCCCCGGTCAAGGGGTGTGCGTTGAGGGGTGAGGGGAGGGGGCGGCCCGCCCTCTCCTCGAGTCCCTGAGAATAAAGAAGGGGGGAGCGCTCAGTTGACCCTTCTTGTCGCCTGACGCTCCCCCACACTGGTCGTACCCCGCGCGCGGGGCCTCCTAATTTTCTGTTTTCTTTTTCAGATCAAGGACTGCTGACTGGAGTGTGTGGTAGTGCGAAATTGGAAGTAGACAAACGGATCGAGGACGGTGGATCTGTAGAGTACAGAACAGGCAAGTCAGCGACAGTAAGAGGAAGCGGGGGGCTTGCATTTCATTGCCTCGTGTGGCCGCTGGGTGGTTCCACATTAGTCTGGCCACCCATTACATTTGGAAAAGCCAGTGTTGCGGTCGCTGTTGCGTGGTGCTTATAGCCCCCTGCACATCCTCCGTCTTGTGAAGGTATAGTGCGCACTGGTTGTGAATCTGGTCTGTGAGTGAAGTGATCAATAGAAAGAATGCCAGGAGCTAAAGCTAAGGGGTCAAAGATGGAGTTGATGTTTCAGGCCATGATGCGTAAGATGAATGCCATGGATAAAAGACTGAGTTCGGTTGATGGCCTAGAGGCCTGTGTGATGAAAAGAATGGATGATATCGAAGGCCCGCGCGGGAGACCCAAGCGTCAGATTAACGCGCCTTTACCGGAGGGGTATCCCGATTCCTCGCCGAAGAAGGGCAAGGCTAAACGGCCAAGGCGCAATGCTTCTGTTCCTACTCCGGTGGCGGTGCCCGCTACCCCGGAGCTGGTATCCCCGGCCCCCTTGGCACCCACTCCCACATTGCCAGCAGGGACCAATCCTGTCGGGCCGGCGCCGTCTGCCCCAGATGGCCCACTTCCATCGCACAGTGCCGGCACCCTTGGCACCGTCTGCACCGGTGGTGCCGACAGCAATACCGGATAGTGACACTCAGATCCCTCCTGAGTTAACAGCCCAGATAGCGGCGATACTTCCTTGGCTACAGAAAGGGGGTATGATGCTCTCAACGTTAGATCATGCCGCAGAGGCGGAAAACATGGTGGAGAAGATTAGGGCGGGAACAGTTACAATTGCGGTTCTGACCTCTGTTTATTTATTTGAAAGTTTTATATAGCGCGAACCAGACCCTTGCGGGTATCAGGGCGCTTTACAGGGTAAGTGTCTTAGTTGCATAGGTACAAAGTGAATAACAAAGTTCAATGCTGGTCAATGATAATATAAACATCCTAACATAGATACATGGGTATAAGGTACATAAAAACATTCAATGTATATCAAGCGAACTATAGATACAATATCCAGGAAACCTGGCTGGACAGTAGACAATAAAAGGTTCTGTGTAGAAGATACGTTGTGTAGCATAATAACAGTAGTCCATGCTCAAGTGAATTTAGCCATGAGAAGCGATTTCACTTCTTTACTGAAAGACGCTGTAGAGGGGTTAAGTCTAGTTTCTGGGGGTAGAGCATTCCATATGCTGGGCGCCATCCCTGAAAACGTTCGGGTATATGTTTTCTTCTTGTTGAATCTTTACGGTTTCAGTAAAAGGTTTTTAGCACTTCTTGAAGATCTGACCCCACATGATGGTGCCAGTTTCTGTGCCGAATAGCTAGGTGCATTGTGGTGAATGGCTTTGTGTCATACATGCTATTTTCAGATGTGTTCTGGTTCAAAAGGTAGCCAATTAAGGGATTTTAGGTCAGGAGATATGTGGGAGCTTCTTTTGGAGGTTTCTCCCTCTGCTGCAGGATTGGATGTCGCTCGACCGAATGGAAGCGATGCAGGACCAGCCCCGGCGCCCGGTAACGGTAAGGAGGTAGCCCTGCCTCTCTTAGGAGACGGGACGATTCAGTCTCGGAGCGAGGATTTAGGGCAACATGTTTCTCGAGCGGTGAAAGATGATTTGGGCGGGAAAGTACATTTATATTTTGTCTTTGCTGTTAGACAATAGGGAAATGGAAAATGCTAAAAGAATGGATGCACCCTAGCGAATGGAGAGTACAGTGTGCGAAGTTTAGGGTGGAGGAAACACTGAGCAATTGGATCAGAGCCTTCTCCATTCTTACAGCTATCACTGTTGAACGCCCTCCAAACGTTCAGGCGGCAATGGCGTGCCATCCGAGCAGGATTATGGGTTGGAGTGAGCAGTATGCCGGGGACGCATGGAAAGAATATGACGTGAATTTCAGAAAGTCGAAGGAGTTTGACTTATCATTGTCGTGGGACAAGGTGGATTTATTGTCATGGCATAAACAGTTCGGAGGGGGCTTGGCCCCCACCCAGCCCGGGACCGTAGCCAATGTCTTACCCGCAAGGACCCAACAGCCCTTTCGGGCGGCATCGGGGAATGAGTTCACGGGGAAATGTAGGGGGGCGGCGGTGAAAGAAAAGGTGTGTGTTGGGATTTCAACAAACGTTTGTGTACTAGACCCACTGGCATTTGTAGATTCAGGCATGCATGTGCAATCTGTGGTCACACCTCTCACCCCGAGACTACATGCAGAAAAAATGATAATCAGAATCAGAGAGGGGGTAAGAAACCCGAATAGTGCAGGGAATCCGGTTAGCCCCTCCCCGGTTAATGTCCTGGCAATGATTCCATGGTTGAACAGATACCCAGACCACGGCGCAGCTGCGTTATTACAGGAAGGTTTCTCCCAAGGTTTCCGGATCCCGGCCGGGGGACACATCGGCAGTGCGCACTGTAGGAACCAGTTATCCGTACAACAGAATCCTGCGGTGGTTTTGGCTAAGATTCAAAAAGAACTGTCCCTGGGTAGGATAACGAGGCCATTCCAGGAAGTCCCGGTGCCAAATTTTGTCTGTTCACCATTAGGCGTAGTCCTCAAGAAAGAGAAAGGTGAGTTTAGGTTGATCCACAACTTGTCGGCACCAAGAGGGGTGTCCGTGAATGATGCGATAGACAAAGCAATTTGCAGTGTGAAATATGCCTCCTTTGATCAAGCAGTTGAGTTATTGCGGGGATTGGGGCGGGGCACTCATGGCCAAATCGGATATTGAATCCGCCTTTCGTTTGTTGCCGGTGCATCCTTTGGACGCCCACATACTGGAGTTTGCTTTTGAAGGAAAGTTCTATATGGACAAATGTATGCCGATGGGTTGCTCGATCTTGTGTGCGTACTTTGAGGTTTTCAGTTCCTTTCTTGAGTGGGTCATGAGACAGGCCACGGGCCACCAGCAGGTTATGCATTACTTGGACGCCTTCCTGTTCTTGGGAGCGGCGGGGACTTCGGAGTGTGCCTGGGCATTGCAGGAATTTCGCGTGCTCATGCGGGCTTTCAGGGTTCCGCTAGCGCCTGGGAAGACGGTTGGTCCGACCACTTGTTTGGAGTTCTTGGGTATCAAGATTGATTCACTGGAGGGGTGCTTTAGATTACCCGCAAGCAAAGAATTGAAGTTCAGGGCGGTGTTGCGCTAATGCCTTCAGAAGGGGAAAGTTACATTGCAGCAGCTGCAGGAGACGGTGGGCCAATTGAACTTTGCATTGTGAGTTATCCCAATGGCACGCCCCTTTTCTCGGTCGATTGCCCAAGCCATGAAAGGTTTGAGAGAGAAACATCACCACACTAGACTGTCATCAGAGGTTCGCCAGGATATGCGGATATGGGTAGCATTCCGGGAGGATTTCAATGGCAGAGTAGTGTGGCCGCCCCCCCCATATCATCGGCAGAGTTGGGCCTATGGACCGACGCTGCTGGTAGCGTGGGCTTTGGCGCCATTCTGGGCACAAAGTGGGTCGCCCAAAGATGGCCCGAGGAATGGGGATCGTGAGGATTGACCACCAACATCGGATTCCTGGAATTGTTCCCGATATGGGTGGCATTGATGGCCTGGCAGGCACACCTGAGCAATCGGTCAGTGGTGTTCTGGTCGGACAACATGAGCGTGGTAGAATGCATTAATCAGCAGGCGGCGCGGTGTCCATTCATACTTCGCTTGGTAAAGGAGATTGTGCTACAATGTTTGTAATGGAACGTGACCTTCAGGGCCAAACATGGTGTTCAGGGAACAGCTCCCTGCAGCGGACCCATCGCCGGCACCTTTCCCGGTTGCTCTCTGGTGGATTGGTGCCCCAGATTACCGTACCTTGTGGCATCTAGCCTAGCCCCACGGACCAGAACAGCATATGAAGGGGCGTTCTTGTCTTATTGTACTTTCCTTGGGCAGGGTTGGGAGAATAACTGGGCACGTGAAGACAGTTTTGTTGCATACTTAGAGCTGATGCACAGGGAAGGGCGCTCGGTGGCAGCCGCAAACAGACACAGGGCTGCTGTTTCATTCTTTGCTCAGGCCAGGGGCGTGAGGGACCCTACGAGCACGTTTGTAGTGCGCAAAGCGTTGAGGGGCTGGCGTCGCATTCAGGGACACTCGACAGATTCGAGAAATCCCATTGGGCTGGTAAGGCTTAAAGCCCTGTTGTTCGCTCTCCCTGATGTCTGTAGTTCCCCTTGGGAGGTGTTGCTTTTCAAGGCGGCATTCACGCTAGCGTTTTATGGGGCCCTGAGATTAGGCGAGGTAGTAGCCGCGTCCAAAGTGGACAAAGAGGGTGGCCTACAAGTGGCCTGCGTGGGGATCAGTGCCGACACCATGTGTGTAACAATTAAAAGATCAAAGACCGACCAGGAGGGAAAGGAGGAAACGATAGTGCTTCACCGTGCTCGGACCAACCCTTGTTGCCCAGTCTCGCATGTGGAGGCTTTTAGGAGGCAGCGGGACGGGACGCCCGGAGGGGCACTATTGTGTCACATGGATGGTACTCCTTTAACTAGGTACCAGTTTAGGAAGGTCCTGGACTTAACTATTGCAAAGGCAGGCTTGGATCCCGCGGAATTTGGCTCCCATTCTTTTAGAATCGGGGCAGCAATGGAAGCAGTAATAAGGGGACTCCCAGCCGAAAAGGTTAAAAAGATTGGGAGGTGGTCCTCTGAGTGTTACAAACGCTATGTACGTGTTGGCATGTTGTGACAGAGCTGGATGACTCGCGCTTGTATCTCTTGGTTTTGCAGTTTCTCGAACCTGTCACGCGGGAGAGGAACTTGCCGAAAGTCGGCAGAAGACACCATCATCGCAACAAAAGCATCAGGAAGATCGTCGGACATTGGTGACTTGGGTTGTGGGCCACTCCTATGTTAGGCGTGCTAAAACTGTATTTCTGTCAGGTGACAGGATGAGTAGGGTGAAAGAGGAGGGGTTCTCCATCTCATTTTTCGGGAGGGGAGGCCTGGGTATTCGGCAGTTCAGGGATTACTTTCTGGAATTATTGTCGCAGCAACGCGCACCCCCCTCCCCCCCCCCCCCCGTCAGTGGTGATACTTCACCTGGGGGAGAATGACTTGACCAAACTGGGGAGACGCATCCTGATAGAGGAAATCATATCCACTGCGGGGTGGGTGTCTAGGACTTCTCCGGGTTGCACGGTAGTCTGGTCTCAACTTATTCCTCGTTGGCAGTGGCGAGGGGGAGGGGGTCGGTCAAGGCGTTGAATCACTCGGTAAAGAGTATCAACACGCAGTTGGACAAATTGTTTCGAGCCCCCCGGTTGCAGACGATTCCGCATGGGTCAATTTGGGGGGAGCATTTCTACCTCCGGGACGGGGTGCACTTGACTGAGGCTGGGAACGTCCTGTGGTCAAATAAAATTTTGGCTTGGCTAGAGGGTTATGCGAATGGGACATGACCTTTCTGAGGAGTAGGTACGGGGGAGGCCAGATCGTCGGGTAACAATGCTGGCCTGTGGCGGTAAGGTCATGACCGGTGAGCAGCTATTTTAAGGTCTTAGGGGCGGCATCATCCTTTGGAGGTGTCCGCCCAGGGGGAGGAGGGGTCATTGGCCCCTCCTAGAACTGCAGGGGCAGCTAGTAACGCAAGTTAGGGCCCTCCTTCACTGGTTAAATGAAGTTCATGGGGTGGACTGAGTAATTAACGGGCTCGGCTGCAGGGGTGGACCGAGTAATTAACGGGCTCGGCTGCAAGTGTGGACCGAGTAATTAACGGGCTCAGCTGCAGGGGTGGACCGGGTAATTAACGGTCCCGGCTGCGCATGCGCACCTGCGTAAGGGCGCAGCTTTTAATACCTGACACCGGTTAGCGACCTTACCATATCGCCATCAATGTTAGTATGCAAAATTTTCAGATGAGGATGTTAGATTCGGTTAGGAAACAAGCTGTATTAGAATCTTGTTAAGGCTAGCCGATCACCATTGTCGATATAAATGTATCTAAATGTTCCTGAATAATTTTGCATAAAAAATTGTATATTTAACAATTTTATTATTTTGTACCTTAATAAATACGGCCGGGGGGTTTTGCGACCCCCGCCTTCCAAAGACAAGTCATTTCCGTTTCGTTGTGTTCTGGGTTGTTGTGGGCATACCGGGAGGGGGGGCGGTAGCCGTCTCTGACCATGTGAAAAGGGGGGGCCCCTGGCCCGCATGGCAGCGCGGCGATACCCTCTTCCCATGCCTTCCGGTGGTGTAGGGGCATGATCTCCCTGCGCCCAATGGAACGCGGGAGGTGTGCTCCACACCACTGGTCGGTCAACGCCCAATCCCCGACCTGGGGGCGTGGTCTAGATTCCCGGGTCAGGGGGCGGACATCGAGGGATGAGGGGAGGGGGCGGCCCGCCCTCTCCTCGAGTTCCTGAGAATAAAGGAGGGGGGAGCGCTCAGTTGACCCTTCTTGTCGCCTGACGCTCCCCCACACTGGTTGTGCCCTGCGCTCGGGGCCTCCTAATTTTCCCCACCCACCATCCCTGGAACAAAGCTGTGTTGTACAGGATGAATACCTGTTTTGTTATTAATTATGTTATTTTCTCTTAGGTAGTGAATTGGAGCAGAAATGTCATTAGACTGTATGTATAGATGGGAATTGCATACATGTCGTGTATCAAGTATTTGGAGAAATGTAGAATGTAATTGTTAAATATTTTTGTTGTTTAGGCCCTTTTTTCCCATAGTAGCTTGATGATTGTATGTCATACATGTGATTGTAGATAGTGTGGATGTCCTTTAGTTCCTTTTTTTCCACAGGTCGTCGTATTTGTTAGGGTATTGGTCATTCGGTAAGGTCATGACCGGTGAGCAGCTATTTTAAGGTCTTAGGGGGCGGCATCATCCTTTGGAGGTGTCCGCCCAGGGGGAGGAGGGGTCATTGGCCCCTCCTAGAACTTCAGGGGCAGCTGGTAACGCAAGTTAGGGCCCTCCTTCACTGGTTAAATGAAGTTCACGGGGTGGACCGAGTAATTAACGGGCTCGGCTGCATGGGGTGGACAGAGTAAGTAACGGGCTCGGCTGCAGGGGTGGACCGGGTAATTAACGGGCCCGGCTGCGCATGCGCACCTGCGTACGGGCGCAGCTTGTAAGACCTGACTCCGGTTAGCGACCTTGCCATATCGCCATCAATGTTAGTATGCGAAATTTTCAGATGAGGATGTTAGATTCGGTTAGGAAACAAGCTGTATTAGAATCTTGTTAAGGCTAGCCGATCACAATTGTCGATATAAATGTATCTAAATGTTCCTGAATAATTTTGCATAAAAAATTGTATATTTTGTTTAATAAGTTTATTATTTTGTACCTTAATAAATATGGCCGGGGGGTTTTGCGACCCCCCCGCCTTCCAAAGATAAGTCATTTCCGTTTCATTGTGTTCTGGCTTGTTGTGGGCATACCCGGAGGGGGGGGGGGCGGTAGCCGTCGCTGACCATGTACGTTAACACATAATATACATATTTTCACGAGCATGTGGTGACTTTTCATGTTAAAAATCTAATCACCCCACATGACTGCACTACGTGTATTTCAACTTGTCCAAATGGTGTTTTGGACCACTGTGTTCACTAATGAAATAAGGACAACACTGGGTGTTCTTTTGCCGCTGGGGTGCACATGTGTTAGAATGATTCACAATTATGTGCGATTTCTAAGACATAAGTATAATCCTGACAATGTACCATATATGTTTTAACCTAGCCGCGAACAAGTCGCATGTTCTTATCTGTACAAGAAGCGACGAAACACATGTTGGCTTGGAACACATGGACCCCGAACTCCGGGATGTCTGAATAAATGAGAAGAACCTAAAGAATAAGATTCATCACTTTCTGTTGCATTTACTCTGTCTGAATTAGACTGCATTGAACTTTACGTGTGCTAGGGTACCTGAAATGTGGAATGTGAAATTACTTGATAAGAAGTAAGTCCACTGTAGTATGGCCAGGGCCTTACATTGCTATGTTAGCATAACCTTATTCGAAGTTAAACACCATTTTGCCGCTTCTGCATACAACACTACATGTAACTGTTGTACGTTAGACTGCTTGAATTTTCAGCGTATGGGAACGGCTTGTTTTTAACATCCCTAGTCTAACATTGCGACCTCAGTCTGTACACTGTGAGTAGAAGCCTTCAAGGTTACCATAACCATGTATTCTGTTATTCAGGTTGTTCAGCCCACGCTCTAGACACAACATGCACACAGCTGCAGCTAACTGAAATTCTTGTGCCTTTAATATGACACTGCATGCATGATTAGAGCACTTGGAGAAAATCATTTTCCAGACAGAGAGAGCTTTTGCTGATCCTGATGTGATTCACTTCTGCTGATCTTGGAGGTATGGGGTTCCCCATTCAAGCCTAAGAGACCTTCTATTATTATAAAACCTAGTTCCTAGATGGGGAGGGTGGTACACAAGGTACTATAGGACCTGTTTCCACTGTTATTTTTTTTTTTTTTTTAAAACCTTTATTGTGCATCAAATCAGAACAAATACGGGCCTACAACCTTCCGGCCGGCCACGACAACAGTTGAGCATCAATGCAACTTTACGGCGACATCGTAATATCTTCGTTATAGGCAAGCAATAAATGGGTTACACTGTAAGTACCATATTACCATGTCTCGGGATCGGTGAAGGTTAATTTCAAGGTTTTCATCGCAACAATTAAGATCAGGTCGTACTACTCCGCACTAATACCAGCAAGAAAAAGAAACTAGGTCCATGTAGGTGGGACTCGACAACAGACACCCGTGTCAATCAGTGCGGCTCGCAACATGCAAGTTCCAGCCAGAGGATGGCCACACAGTATGCACACCCCTAGAGAGGACGCAACATCCCAACTAACACCGCGCCACCACCCATCCCCCAGTCTACCTAACCCGGGCCTAGGAAAGAAGAAAAATTATAGAATAACAAAAGGCACCATAGAAAATAACACCAACTAAAATGTACCCCCCCACCCTACACACATGCAGAGGCTACGGCCTACCCCCCCCCCCCTAGCAGAGTGTTTCATCTCCCCAAAAAACCCGAAATGTAGTAAGAGAAGAGAAATTGAGAGGAAGAAAGAAAAGGGAAAAAGAAAAAGAAATCCAATTCACATAAGTCCGGAGGAGGGCCAATTAAGCATATCCAGTTCGATGAACATACGATTCCCCGGCCGCCCTTACCCCGACCCCAAGACCAGTACAATACCAATATTCAAATCCCCGGCAGTCCATCAGCGTCCCAGCAGCAGAAGAGAGACAGTCCTGATCCAAAAGGGTGCAGCCTCAACCCTGTCCCCTACGGTGCGGTGCAACGGTACAATCCAGCTGCACAACAGATCTCGTAGAAGGTGGGAACAAACAAAAGGACCACAGCTGAGTAAAGGAACGATCACCAAAGTCCGTCTCGGACGTCGTAGTGTGGTCCACAATCGTGGCAGATGGTCCATAGCAAGACCGCAGTTCACCAAAGGCAGCTAGTCCACACGGCAATGATCGAAGATGTCTACCCCCAGCGTCCGACCAGTCCAGTGCCGTGGAGTCCCAAACTGTATAGAGAGAAGCAGCGCAGCGATTCTCCCACGACAATCCAGCTAGACGGTGGCGACATGGGTTCACCACAGTAGTCAGAGCCACCAGCGGTACCCACGGAAAGTCCAGGACATGGCTCCCAGCTGCATTTCTCAAGTCGGCGCGGTAATTCAGGAGCTCCCACACTGCCCACACTTAACTCCGGCAAAGTCGAGGCGGCCACTAGGTCCAGGTCTACTAGCACTCCCGTGCATAGCCGCCCGGTCGGTTCACCACAACCGAGCACAGGGTGTGGCGAAGCGCCCCGCGGGTGGACGCAGGCTCGATCAACGGGGGGCAGGGCGAGCCCACCGGCGTCCAGTCGACCTCCCAGGTCCCGAGCTGTGGACCGCACATCTGCCCGCAAGGTGATCAGGGCGTCGTGAATGTCCCCTAGGCTCAGGGGCAGGTCAGGAGAAAGGGACGGCATAGTATCATGACCGTGGGGCTCACGATCGTGAGTCAGTACTTGGGCCCCCCTGCCAGCACCACTTTCCAGCTGCACGGAATACCTGCGGCGTCTCAACTTGCACACCCGGATCTCAGGGGCAGGGGCTGCACTCTCCATAATGACGATATCCCGGCTGTAGTATAAGGGCAGAAGACAGTAATATCGTCAGGATCCGGCCGTGTCTGCAACAGCAAGCTCAGGAGCGTCCGGCTCAAGATGGCCCCCGGGGAAGTCGTCGGAAGGCGAAGGCTAACAATGAATCCAAGGGAGGAATACAATGTATCGCTGGTTGCCGCGATCCCAGTGCAGCCTGTAGAGGAAAGCGGATGCAACAGTGTTGCGGATGACTTGTTGTTGCAACCATTCACAGCCAGTCTACTCCGATCCGCCATCTACGGCCACTGCTCCACTCCGCCGGGGCCAGCCTTCCACGGAGACAAAGACCTGGACGCCATCAGGGTACGCCGGGAAGCAAACTGGGACGTTCCTTCGCTTCTGCCGAGCGAAGAGCGACGGGGAGCACACCGTCGGGCGCAGCGTCGCCTCCCAAGTCCGAAGCCGCCGAAAGGGTGCACCGTAAATTCCAGGATTGTTAGCGGCTCGGACAAGAAGGAAACGGACCAGCGGAGCCGAGGGTTCAGGCGGCCATCTTGGTCGCCGGCTAGGCTCCTCCCCTGTTTCCACTGTTATTATAATATGATTTCTCCTTTTGTTTTATGGAATTGTTACAATGCTGATCGTATTATTTTTAATCCTGTGCCTGCTTATGTTAGTAAAAATACTGCATCTTAGAGCACGTCGTTAAAATAAACATTTTAAACTTTACTGTGTCTTTTTACTCACGTTGTGGACTGTTATGAGAATAACAAACGAGTGTTCTTGATACTCACCATTCTTGAGAGTAACCTAAGTCATCTGTTCTGGGTTGTTCAATCATTGGTAGCTTTGCTGTAGCTATAGACTGAGAGCTAATGAGACATTGATGCTAGTCGGTTAGGAGTTCTAGGTACTCGGGTGAGTTTTTTGGTACACCACAATTCACTGGTTCCTGGGTCTCTATGCACAATTCTGTGTATGAGCAGAATCCCCGCAACATGGTGCACCCAACAATGTGGTCTTATATTTGAGACTCGAGTAGTGCTTATATCAGTCCACAACATCCTCACTACTGTTTCCGGTTAAAGGTGGTGATGGATTAACATATATATATATATATATATATATATATATATATATATATATATATATATATCCAAGAAGGCTCCTTCAACGAAAGAGAAAGGCCACAACAGGGGAATCCTTCAAAGCGCTTTAATATGCTGCACAAGCCAGAGTGTCAATTTTCCTCTATGGCGTACCCTCTATGGCGGATGCATTTCGGCGTGGTCTGCCTCTTCAGCGCCAGGTGCAAGTGCTCGTGTGTGGGGGTGTGAGTCGAGGTTTAAATGTCCTGCCCTCTCCTCGTTTGCAGACCGCAGCTCCTCCCACGCCTATGCTGTCCCAGCGTGTATGCCTCCTGTAGCCTGTCTCGTAGACAGCGCCTACAAGTCCCAGCATGCAGTGGCAAGGTCTGGTATGTATATGCGGGAATGAGGTGGGGGAAGATTGTATTGCTCCAAAAGTCAGCAAACAGTCCTTCAAGTCCAGAGCACTGTAGCGCAGCAGCGCTTCCTCGGGTCCCCAAACGCTGCACCCCCCTCAGCAAATGAATCCTTTCTGACGTGGGCAGGCTTGGAAGTCCTACCTGCCCCGTGGCGTCGTAGACCTCCACACCATCGTACTTCTTCATCCGCTGGGTTGGGGGACTCTGTGAAATGCGGTACCCCGGAGAAACAACAAACCGCAAAGCGGAATCCAGTGAACACAGAGCCACTTGAAGCAGCGTGAGCCTTTAGCAGCGCGACACTGGATAGCGCGCTCAATTGTATCCAAGAAAGCTCCTTCAACGAAAGAGAAAGGCCACAACAGGGGAATCCTTCAAAGCGCTTTAATATGCTGCACAAGCCAGAGTGTCAATTTTCCTCTATGGCGTACCCTCTATGGCGGATGCATTTCGGCGTGGTCTGCCTCTTCAGCGCCAGGTGCAAGTGCTCGTGTGTGGGGGCGTGAGTCGAGGTTTAAATGTCCTGCCCTCTCCTCGTTTGCAGACCGCAGCTCCTCCCACGCCTGTGCTGTCCCAGCGTGTATGCCTCCTGTAGCCTGTCTCGTAGACAGCGCCTACAAGTCCCAGCATGCAGTGGCAAGGTCTGGTAGGTATATGCGGGAATGAGGTGGGGGAAGATTGTATTGCTCCAAAAGTCAGCAAACAGTCCTTCAAGTCCAGAGCACTGTAGCGCAGCAGCGCTTCCTCGGGTCCCCAAACGCTGCACCCCCCTCAGCAAATGAATCCTTTCTGACGTGGGCAGGCTTGGAAGTCCTACCTGCCCCGTGGCGTCGTAGACCTCCACACCATCGTACTTCTTCATCCGCTGGGTTGGGGGACTCTGTGAAATCCTGTGTATGAGCAGAATCCCCGCAACATGGCGCACCCAACAATGTGGTCTTATATTTGAGACTCGAGTAGTGCTTATATCAGTCCACAACATCCTCACTACTGTTTCCGGTTAAAGGTGGTGATGGATTAACATATATATATATATATATATATATATATATATATATATATATATATATATATATATATACATGGGTTTATTCAAGCTTGATAATTTAAAAAAGGTTTGTACTCTCAGTTACTACCCATTTGTGCTACACTTCTGTTAAATTGTATTTTCTCTACTATGTCCTCATGGTGGATGTTGACATCGCCCGCATAGTCGGGTAGCCGTCGCAATCATTTGCAGGCGTTTGGCGTCCCCTTAGAAGGCATGGTGGTAATTTTTGTGGTGAATGTTGACGCAGCATACTCGTTTGAGCTTTTCTACTCCTGGGTTACCATTCCTGCAATAAATGCGGAAAGTTATAAATTTCCTGTTTACGCTCCCACAGCCGTGCCTAATGTATATACACCATATAGGACACACAAAATTCGATTACGGCATGGCAGCGTCGAGTTTGGTTTGATGGCGCCCTTCCCCACTCGGTAACAGCGATTCGGTTGGGTCCCTTGTCCATTCCTGGGACTACTTGGCTGGGTTTACACCGCATCCACGTTATCTGACAGTCACTATAGCTGTGTTACGTTTACTCTAGGCCTCCCTCGCCGGCGTGCATTGGGCTTTAGTGCAATACGTTACCGCAACGTCCAGGTGGAGCCACCTTGTGCTGCAGCGCACCCAACTAAACCGGCTGGGATGAAGATTAGTCCCTTCATGGTTAATTCGGTTATGGGCAAATGACATCAAGATAAACCCAATATGCCTTTTTGGCTTGCCGAGAAATTTGACCAGCTAGAAGCAGAATTTCCTAATACGACTCCTGTCGAGAAACACGGGATTCTAACCATTAGTTTGCAGAAAAAAGTAGTACCGGAGGTAACCGTTTCTGAGACCTGAGGTAAGATTTTTGGGGCCAAGTGCTTTGGCACACCGTCCATGGCTGTCCTGCCATGCGTGTTTGGGATCAACACGGTCCAGAGGCGGCTGTTAAATTGGGAATGAGACTTGTTGGAGTGTTTGACGTAGTTTCCGATCTGGTCCTTGCTAATGTCAAGGGGGATGCAGTGAACTTTCAGGTGTCTAATGCTTAACACAATGTCCCCGATGCCGATAAACCCCGGAAGTTACCGGAAATCATTGCGGAGGCTTACAAGACCATTGGCCGCAATAGTTTGGGTGTTAAGCATTTTGCTAAAATAACAGCTCAACCACAAACTCAGACGGCAAAGTCTAAAAAGATGAATACCTGAATTTTCCAAAACAGAATTTGAAAAAAAAAACGGGGGAAACAGCAACAGAAACAGGGGTCATGTCCTGCATCGCCGATACCGGTCTACTGAGCGTACGTATGATTTGCTCGACCGCGTTAATATTAAGTCATCTGATCGTTTGGGTCGAGGAGAACAATATCTTGCCGTTTGAACAGACGGGCTTCCGTAGGCACCACGGTACGTTAGACAACCTCACCGCTCTTCATGTGGTTACTGATAAATACGTGCAGGTGAGAGGTGGGGTGGTGTATGCCGCTTTTATTGATTTCTCCACAGCGTTCGACAAAGTAGACCGTAGAACGCTGTGGAGAAAATTGGCAGCTCTTGGCGTTCCAACCTATCTGTTGGAGCTGGTTCAGTCTCTACATACAGAGACCTGGTGTAGGGTCTTGTTAGGGGGCGAAAGGGGGCTATCTTATCAAATTCCATCTTTGAATGGCCTTAAACAAGGCTGTTTATTGGCTCCCCTCTTGTTCTTCTTATACACGGCAGACCTACCCGCCGCCTTGTCTGCCAGGGAGGGCATCGCCCCGGTGGTGGGGGGGACCCCTATATCCTGCCTGATGTATGCCGATGACGTCCTTATCCTTGACTTGACCCCTAAAGGACTTGCAAATCGGCTACATGCTCTTCATGCCTTTGCTGCAGCCCATTGCATGAAGATCAATATAACCAAAAGTAAAGTTATGTGTATAGCGGGTAAGAAGAAGTGCCGATCTGTAGATTTTGGTTGGTTTATCGGGGGCCAAAAACTGGAGGTTGTAAACTCCTATACCTTCCTGGGAAAAATCATCACGGCTAACTTGAGTGAGAGGCTCCATATTGAGCATAGTTCACGCAAAGCTCTCGCCCATGGCAAAGGTTTAAATTCCCTATACCAGGCAACGGGGAAAAGGCACTTCTCGTGCTTATTGGAGGTGTATAGATCTAAAATCCCCGCAACAATACTGTATGGTATAGAACTTATAGAGGTCAAAAATTGGGACTTTTGCCATAAGATTGAGGGGAAACTCCTAAGAACTCTATCTTCCCTAAATACTGCGTACTCTTTGGCCGCCTGTAGGCTGGACTTTGGTCTTAGGAGCAGCTGGGTACAGGGATTATGTGCCCTAGTAAGATGGGTGGCCTGCCTGGCTAGAGCGGAAGTAGGGACAATGAGAGCTCACCTCAGAAGTGAATTATTGGGTAATTTTAAAGAGTTTTCTCAACTTGTAAGTAATTTTAGAAAAGCTGTAACATTTCTAAAATTAGATGAAAACGCTTTGTTTTTGTATTCTCCCTTACAGTTAAAACTCGTTTTCAAAGAAGCCTCGTGGGATCTATGTTTTCAGTATGATAGAAAGTTAATCTGTGAAAAAAGGAATGTAGACCTTCTCCTTAACTCCTATGTGATGAAGTTGCCCCAATCCTATGTTACATGGAACCTGCCGCATGGTATTCGTAGATTTTGGTTTCTTTTACGTTACGACTTAGTACCGTTAAATCTACTCTTATCCAAATGGTATGGCTCCTCTTCTATGTGCAACTTATGTAAATTGAGTACCCAGGACTGTATGCATGTCTTACTGATTTGCCCCGTGCTCCGTAAATTGCGTTCCAGATGGTTAAAATTTATTTGTATCCGCCTGGGCATCGTCACTTTGAACGGCTTTCTTCATGCACTTTATTGCCCTCCTAATGAAATGTTCTGTTTCCATATTTTTAACTTTTTTAAAGGTTTTTTAGCTATTTATTAATATGTCTCTGGAGATGTTTGACTTTGCGACCTGCCGTAGATTTGTCTTTGCATGTCAGTTTTGTATTTAAACATGTCTCTCTAACGTCATACTTTTGATATGTATTTGTCTTGTTTTTCTTTTTATCTTGTATATTTTATGTGGCCCTCTTCTGAGAGCCAAAACATAATAAATATAATTGAAAACATCTGATCGTTTTCAATTTCCTGATCAACGTTCTCCTCGCTCTTTACAGTATATATAACGGTCTCACAAACCGATGGAGGAGACCGTGGCAGAGGCCGGGGTGCCTAACAAGGTCGTGAGCAGCCGCACCAGACAGAAGGTAAAGGCAAGCAGGACGACTTTCAACGTCCATGCCCCCAGTTTCAGAAAAAGAAAGTTGCCGCTTTAACAGAGAGGTATGCCCCACGGATCGTGAGAACACCGCTTCGGAACCTGACATGGGGGCTAACGCTGCTAGACAGTGCGTGGAAATTACATTGGTGCGGGAAACACTGCGTCCGTATCTGAAGGCGACAGCAACTGACAAGTTTGTTGCTGTTGAGACAGCTGACACTAGAGTGGCTCCATCTGACAGACTTCATGAAATAGTCCATTTAATTGAAGGTGACATACACCATACAGTAAAAGGGATATTTTGGGAAAACCTGACCTTTACCTATGACATTTATTTTAGCGGAAGCCAACTGGCCCCCACCCTTCATTCTGGTCGTTCCGCAAGTGTAGGAGGTAATCCTCCCTAGTTTCACACACACTGAGCAGGCTCTGAATTTTGCAGAAAATTGGGCTAAGGTGCTTGCGCTTGCTATGTACTGTACTCGATGTGGATGGGATAAGCTGTCTCCCAGACAAGAGATTCCATTACGGTCTATGCCACAGCCTCAACCCCAATATCCCATGAAACGTGAAGCGAAACCTCCCGTTAGAGAAATCCTTGAACAATTGGAATATCAAGGTGTAAGTGAAACGTGTCCCCGAAGGAATTATCCTTTTTTTTATTGTGACCAAGCCTGATGGATCGTACTGCTTGGTGTTGGATTGCCTGCACTTGAAATCTCATTGTCGGCCCTGCGCAGTACAAAATACTCAGTTCTGCCCTTCTGGCTAGTATCGTGCGTAAACGGTTTAATACCACGCTTGACATATCCAATGGCATTTTTTAGCCATAACCTGTCCTCATTTAGTAGTCAATGGATAGCATTCACCTGTGGCGGCAAACAAAAACAGTCCAGGCATCTTTGTCGCTCGCATAGTCTCTCATTTAGAGGGACTCGACCCTGATGCGTGCTCGTATGTTGATGATATTTATGTCACAGACAAATTATGGCCGCATCTGTGTCGCGTTGACCGCATCCTTTGTATGTTTGAGGACTTCGGTTACAAATGTAACTTTGCAAAATCACACATTGCAGAGTACACAGTGTTGTTCCTGGGTTATGAACTCAATAATGAAGGCCAAGGATTAGCACCTCACTTCCTGGAGAAATGCGCACAGTTGTGCGCTCCTACAACTCTGAAAAAACAACAATCTGTACTGGGTTTTTTGAACTTCGAGCGTACTTACATTTCCGATTATGCCCAGCATATCAAGCCGCTTTATGCCTTGGTACAACCAACTTTTTCCAAATCTTGCTGGCTGCCTGAACATTCAGCTATCTTGCAATCTTTGCAGGCTGATCTTCTTGAATCTAAATTCTTACTGACTCGTGACAACCACACCAACCTGGTAATAAGAATAGTGCCTGGGGCGGTGGGTTTCACGTACCTGACTTTTAATGAGGGTGGCACAGTCCCTATTGATTACAAATCACACTTGTACGCTTTGGCTGAAATGTGTTTTTCCATGGTTGAAAAAGTTTAAACTGCAGTGCAGCTGTTGCAAGGGAAACGCATGTTGGTTGTTACTCCGTATCCTACCCTGGAGGCAGTGACGAAAGCCAGTGTACCAAATTCAAATGCTTTGCATCCACTTTGGATACAATGGGCCAAATCCTTGACTTCTCCAGATGTCACACTTGTCTTTGTTTCCTCTTTGCAAACTCAGGAGTTCTTGCAGTATGAATTCGTTCATCCGACTTCTTTGTGCCTGCTGGAGGATTTCCATTGTATCATTTACACTGACTGTTCGGCGCAACCGGCGACTGATTCAAAGCATGCTTATTCAGCAGCCTGCGCCATAGTGGTAAATACAATGGTGAATGGAGAGTTTAAGTCCGATGTCCTGCATAAACATACATTAGGGGACTGTACCGCCCAATTGGCAGATCTACGTGCTCTGGTGCTTGCACTGGAGTACGCTGACCTATGTGTGACTACTCTTATTGCAAGTGACTCTTACTACTGTGTTCAGTCTTACAATGACAATTTATTCTTTTGGACGCAGAATGACTAACGTGATTCCAAAGGTAGCACTATCAAACATTAAATGCTATTAATGACAATCTATTCTTTTGGACTCAGAATGACTATTGTGATTCCAAAGGTAGCACTATCAAACATTAAATGCTATTAAATCGAGTGGCAGAGCTTAAAGAACGGCTGCCACTCGTGTTTGTATTTCATACTCTTGGTCACCAATGCGTGGGGGTACATGCTGTTGGCAGCAGTTACACGTTCCAAAAGTAAAATTGATATCTTGGCAGCCATTGCTGCAACAGAGAAGGGAGGTAATTACCCTAGAGGTTCCCCTTCTAAATACTTTAATCATTTAAATCCTGATAAAGTTCCCTATGTGAGAATTAAAGATGTTGGTGACCGATTGATTCCCAATGCGGACTGCAGGCAAACCTTGATAACAGCAGCTCACGAGGGCATGGCCTCGGCGCATGCCGGCATTTCAGCGACTTTCTCTCTCTTACGGCAGCGTTACTGGTGGCGCGGATTGTACAGACAGACGTGTGATTATGTCCTTCATTGTGACATTTGCCAGCAGATAAAACCTTCAACTGCTACGCTGCCACCACAAACACAGTTGTACATTTCTAATAAACCACTTGGCTGTGTTTATTACGATCACTGCGGTCCTTTCTCCTCGGATACTGCTATAAGTACATCTTAGTTGCAGTGGATTCATGCACACGCTTTATTTGGCTCTGGCTGCAACTGAGTGCTGATGCCCGAATTGTTATCAGGGATTTGCATGTCTTTGTAGGAATTTTTGCATGTGGCACCCTTCATTCGGACCAAGGTCCAGCGTTCGCCTCTAAGGCATACAAGGATACCATGGGTTCATTGGGGGTCCAAGTCAAATTTTCCCCTCCATATAGACCTGAGGGTAATAGTGTTGTGGAACGAATGAACCGTGACTTAAAGCAATCCTTGACAGCTAGGGTTTTAGGAACTGGCTGGCCCATTTCTATAGTATTCAGCGTGCGCTTAATCTCACTAGAAGGTCTCTGGGTGGCGGACCCCATACGAAATGTTCTTCGGCATCAAAATGTTTGTTCCGGACCTGGAGGGTCTAGACCTGGCGGCGTCTGCCGCACCCTTTGACATAGATGATCATTCTGCGGTATTACAGAACCTACAAAAGACTTATGACAGTCTTGCAAAGGAACATTTGCCCTCCACAACTGATGCTGCGCTTCAGATTCTGGTAGTTTGGTGGCTACCTCGAGTCTGTGACCTGGTCTGTGAGAAGGTGGAGAACAAGGAGTTTGGCCCCTCTTATCATGCACCAGTTCCTGTGCTTGGAGTGCAGGGCACAAGAACAGTCATTTTACCTCCAATTCCTGGTCGCAAGGATAACAGGTACATCTCCATTGACAATGTCAAACTAAGAGTGGCCGATTCTTCTTAGTATGACACCAGCGATCTCTTGTCCAGTGATGCTCAGAAATTCTGTTTTGGCTCTGGCGACTACCAACAGGCCTGACATTGCCATTGAGATGCATACAGTTACTAATCTTTTATTGAATCCACCGGCTGGTGATCCCAATGGTGATATAGAGTATATTTACCCCACTGATGTGTTGTTGCCTGATGTGCAAACAAGTGCTGTTAACCAGTCACGCTTTTCATTTGACACTGACTCTACCACATCACAGTCCCCATCAAATGTTTGTTTTTGCTGTTTGGTTTAAGACATTTTTTGATACTTCCTTTTTACTTACTTTTGGCTGGTGCTTTCAACAATTTTTTTGTTCATGGTAATTGGATTTGTAGTTAAGTTTTTAGTCTAGTAAATGGACATTATGTTCAAGAAAGAACTTCAATTAGGCTAATTGATGGAACTTTGGCACCCCACTCCTCATCACACAGAATGAAAAGGGACCAGACTTTCGTAAATATCACAGTTTGGCCTGTCTTAGATGGGATTGTGTGGGATGCTATCAAATTTCACGTCCGCGACCAGACAGATGTTATAAATGTTCCCAATGTACTTCGTGTTTCGATGGAGGAATGTTGTAAAACAGAAGCTCTGATGATTGGGATGTCCAAGCCTTAGAGGCTCTGTTTTCTGATTTGAAATATTATGCTGCCTTTGATACTGAAGATTTGTACTTAGATACAACTAATTATGCAGACTTATTCTGCTACCAGCACTATGACAATCATTTCCTGCATAAAGCCAACACCTTTAGAAATGTGGTTAATTGCACACAGTGGGAACATTGTCCAGCTTCCATAGAAGCCAGCTTCAAGGCTCTTTTGAAAAAGTGTACTTATTTTACGGATTTTAATCAATCAAATCCTGACACCTTTTATTTTAAGATAACTGATAAGCCCTCTTCCAAAGTTAGACTCACCCACGCAAAATTACTGTATTTGAAGTCCTTTATCGATCAATTGTCTACAGGGGGCTATGAGCTATGGAAAGATACTATTGATCTTAAATCTGTTTGGGGTTCGAAAAGCTGGCAAGTGCAAGGCACGGAGGCTTTGCATCGTGCAGGTCTCATCCTGAACTATATGTTGTTTTTGAATTAGACTATTTCACAAATCACTTGCTTTCTAAAAAATTAAATGCTCATTCCATTCCTATCGCAAAGGGGGTGCAGACCGAGCGCTTTGCAGGATAGCGTACCTGTCCCTAAAATTTAGGACTTGGGCTATCAAGGGGCGCGGAGGTGCGCCGGGCTTAGGTTGCCCACCTGGGATTCTGTGCGCACGTTCAATGGTGAAGAATTGCCCGAGGCACTTGGTAACTTGCCGTAGCCTAAAAGCCAGGTGAAAAATCTGGGAGTCTGGATAGACTCTGCCCTCAACTTTACCCACCAGACAAAAAAGGTGGCGGCAACGTGCTATGGGATCCTTCGGAACCTTAAGCCTATACTAAGGTTTTTCGACCCCCAGACACGTCGGCTAGTAGTCCAGTCAGCTATCCTATCATGACAGGACTACGCAAACTCTCTACTTGTAGGAGCGAACCAGGCCGAAAAATCCAGACTTCCACAAGTCCAAAATGCAGCGGCTAGAGCACTGACTGGCCTCCCTCGTTGCAAATCTGTGAGTAGCACGCTCATTAAACTTCACTGGCTCCCGGTGGAGAAGAGGATCCATTTTAACACCTTATGCCTCGCATTCAAGGTCTTGAAAACTACCTCGACACCTATGCTGAGCCCTCTATTAACAGCATACTCACCCCGTCGTGCCCTCCGTTCGGAGGGCCAAAACTTGGCAGTCGTCCCCCATTTCAAGCTGGCCCGAATGGGCGGTCGCTCCTTCCGGTACCTCACGGCCAGGCTCTGGAATGCTCTACCTTCTCAAATCTGCGGACTCAACGACTTGCTGTCATTCAGAAAGGCCATAAAAACCCACCTTTTCTGCTAAACTTTTCTAGGTGTGTAATCCATGATCTCCTTCCGCTGTAGCTTACTCTCCTTCTTTCTGCAAGCGCCGGGACGCCCCTTGGCTTGGGCAGCCGTGCGCTATATAAGATCCCATAACATTAACATTAACCCTTCGGTTTGAGGTGGTTTAGGATGAGATCCTCGATGAACAGGTCAGGAGCTGGCCCTTCTGATTTTTCGGGCACCCCCAGGATGCGGATGTTATTGCATCTGGATCGTCCTTCGTAATCATGTAGTTTTCTTTCCGCCGTTGCACAGAAACATTTGAAATCCCGCACTTCTTGCTGGAGCTGCGATACGTCGTCCGTCAAGCTGGACGTTTTGATATCCAGGGATTTGACATTTTCATTGATTTTAGTAATGTCGGCCCCAATAAGGTTTACTTCGATGGAGATAGTGTCCAGAGATGATTTGACCCCTCCTATGGCTGCAATAACATCCTGCAGAGTCAGTTCTGAGAGTTTGCTCACGGAATCCTCCACTACCCTAGGGGGTTGGTGTGTGTCCGTCGGCGAGTACTTTGGCAGGGTGTAGCTGTCCAATTTGTTTGTTTGGATCTGTCCCGTACCCTTGGGACCCCTGGCAGGACACTTATTACGGTTTACTAGCCGTTTTCTGTCAGTGCCCTTTGATTCTCTGGTGAAGGTAGAACTATTCATTTTACTGTGGGCGCCCAAGGTATCAGCTGGGATGGAGAGCCCTCCGTGTATGCTCTAGCCCCTCCTCGGCAGATGACCAGGCCGGGCTCTGCAGGGGAGGGGGCGTTCGCCAATCGCTTCCAATTCCAACAGGTGCGCCCACTTACTATGCCAGTGCGGTCCAAGATTCACCCCGTCGCCGCGGCACCACCCAGGAGCCCAATGGGCAATGCACAAGGTGGGGGCGCTCTTTGCATCTAGCAGTCCCAGGTGAGGAAGCAACGATGACAGTTCCGGCACAATACCACAATGCTGCAGCCCTTACAAGGTGCATAGCTTCGGTGGGTCGCTTCTTCCACATAGGGCCATGTCTTTGCTGCTGTGCCCCAACGCCTGGGAAATCAGCACCGCCGCCTCAGGCACGGCGATGTACCCAGCTCCGCAGCCCCTACGCCGCCCGGCGACATCCGGTCTGGGCAGCCGACTCCTCACCACTTCCGGCCAGCCGTTTCAGGACTCCAGCCCCCGACCAGTAACGCTCAACCAGGCCCAGGTAAACCGGCCCCTTATCTCTGATCCCGGGTGGTGCTCTGGAGCACGAGGCACAACTATCGGCTCCGCTTGTTATCAGCTACAGATCAGGGACCTCGTGGGACAGGATGGACGACAGGATATTTAGTTAGGGGGACGGCACCGACGGAGCCAAGGTCTCAGACAGCCATCTCGTTCCGGCGCTTAGCCTCTCACCCTCTCCTTCCATTCCTGCTTTGGGAATATACCCTACATGATACAAGCACACCGATAGGTCCATAGATTATTTACAGTCCCTGTTAATAAATTCCTCTTTTAATATTTCCAGCTTGGATCCCCAAGGTTGGGTATTATGGCAAAAAAGTTGATTCATGCCAACATCGTTTTCTGGGTCTGACCCCTGGCTATACACTGGTTAGGGGAGCCTGTGTTTGTTTTCCCTACACTTGCCTCACTGCTACACCCAGCTGCCCAGCCCCGCAGTGACTTACCAGAGGCTGCCTGACGCCGGTAGTCACCATCGTCCAGACGTCACCGGGGACTCCACTTCCCAGCGACCCTAGTGGCGGGGGAGCTGCAGCAACACCTTAGAGCGCCAGGAGGCGCATAAAAGGGGGCTTGGACTCCCGCAGCTGGGGAGCCCGAGTTAGTTTTCCCTACACTTGCCACACTTGCCTCACTGCTACAGCCAGCTGCCCAACCCCACAGGAACTTACCAGAGGCTGCCTTACGCCGGTAGTCGCCATCGTGCCGACCTCACCGGGGACTCCACTTCCCAGCGACCCTAGCAGCGGGGGCGCCGCAGCAACAACTGAGAGGGCGGCACCACCCTGGAGCACAATAGGCAATGCACAGGGTGGGTGCTCTTTGCATCTAGCAGTCCCAGGTGAGGAAGCGACAATGACAGTTCCGGCGCAGTATCACAATGTTGCGGCCTTTCTTAATTTACTGCACCACTGCCCCCACTATTACAAGGTGCATAGCTTTGGTGGGTCGCTTCTCCCACATAGGGCCATATCTTTGCTGCTGTGCCCCAACGCCCGGAAAATGCTCCATTTAACAGTCCGTTAGGGGACCAGCAGGTGCTCGTGGGCAGACGAGTGAACCGGGCCCAACCCGAGAGCACTCCCTGACGGCAGACACCACCGGAAGAAGGCGGGGGCAGCTCACCTCCGCTCAGTAAGTTGGGCCGCCAAGCTCCAATCCCGCCGGGCCTCTGCCTATGGCTCTATGAAAGGCAGCAGGAGCTGCCCCAACTGTGTTAGGTCCCAAGGGAGGCGGGGGATCCCACTGCATCACTAAGTCCGCAGTCAGCACCGCCACCTCAGGCATGATGATGTACCTAGCCTTGCAGGCCATACGCCGACCGGCCTGGGTGGCCGACTTCTCACCACTTCCGGTCAGCCGTTTCAGGACTCCAGCCCCCGGCCTGTAACGCTCAACCAGGCTCAGGTAAACGGGCCCCTTATCTTTGATCCCGGGTGGTGCTCGGGAGCACGAGGCACAACGATTGGCTTCACTTGTTCTCCGCTACAGATCAGGGACCTCGTGGGGCAGGATGGATGACATGATATTTAGTTAGGAGGATGGAGCCAAGGTCTCAGGCGCCATCTCGTTCCGGCGCTTGGCCACTCCCCAGCTCCTTCCATTCCTGCTTTGGGAATATACCCTACATGATACAAGCACACCGATAGGTCCATAGATGGATTACAGTCCCTGTTACTAAATTCCTCTTTTAATATTTCTAGCTTGGATCCCCAAGGTTGGGTATTATGGCAAAAAAGTTCAGATTCGTGCCAACATCGTTTTCTGGTGTTTTTTCAAGACAAGGGAAAACCCAAAAGGAGTAGCACTAGGGTCCTTGGGCAGTAATCTATTGTACAAGACAGGGGACCCTAGTTATTTAGGATCATGTGAAGGAATAGACATATACTAAATAGTATATAACCTCTGTCCAGCCGGACAGGATTTTATTATTTAAATTTGTTATAGTAGTTCAAGTATTTCAACATTTATACAAAAGTGGGCACAACCTGTGACCCACAGGAAACAAGACAAAACAAGTGACAGGGTTTTATGTAAAAAACGCACAAGGCGGTCTGCATTGTTACTTAATATAGCAGACTGTGATTCATTTTGAGCAACCCATTGTTAATGACATTTCTTTGAATCCAAAACAACATATGGTGCTATTAGAGTCGACGACGTTTCGATGCAATTCAAAGATACATGCATCATCTTCAGGACAAAAACATTAAGTCATGTTTGTCTTAGAATTATTTTGCACACAACCACTGTAGCGATTTACATAAATTACGAGTTTTTGAAATGACACAGTGCTGTTTGAAGCATTAGTGAAACTGGTGCCACGTTTTTCACATTGCATGCATACCGCCTGGAGTTTTAACTAGTGCTCGGCGTTCAGCGTAACATTGTAGGTGACCATGCTTGCATATTCATGCCGGTGTATTAGCAAAAGTATCGCCATAAACACATTTGTGATATAGCATTTTTTAAGTTGAGCCGCTGGGTTGCTAGTGATGTTGTTTAAAACCATAAATCATTTGTGGACGTATATACTCATGCAAGTGCTCGGGTACATTTTCCGGAAAAACAATTATATATAGGCTAAAAATACTTTAAGAATTGAGTCGCGGTGTCATGCGCAAATAACGTGACGATTCGTGGTGAGGACATGATAGTGAATAAAACGGCGCGGTGATAACTAAGCGGCGCTGTGAAAAAAAGTGAAGGTTGAGCGGACAAGAGACGCAACCTCAGTGCAAAGGAAATACCTGGGAGGGCTGAGTTGTAGTCGGGGATTTAAAATGGGTGTCGCAAGAGATTCCAATGAATCTAGGGGGCGGAAGAATCGAAATGGTAATGAGGGTGGCTATTAAGCAAGTTTGGCTGTGCCGGTTAGCATAAAGCACAGATACTTACTTGTCGAATGTCCAGCTCTGGGGAGTACCGTGAACTGGGGAGGAATAGGGCGGATAATTAGCGGGGTGGAGTTTGAGGAAGGTTGGGCGGGTGATAGTGAAATTGAATTAAATCTTACTCGGTAAGGAAGTTTCCAAGGTAGGGACCGCGGCTTTGCCGGACTTCCGCGCGGTATACTGAAAAACGGGAATAAAAATAAATATCAGCCCGGAGTCGGGTATTATACAAGGGGGAGTGGGGGAGAGAAAACCACTAGCCTCTAGGGGTTTACTTACTGTGTGTCTTGCTCGATGGCAGGATCAATGGGTTTCTGGCGGTGATCGCTGCACGGGGGTAGGAGGGACAGGGTTTTAAAGATACTGGAAATGGACGAGGGACTGAAGAATGCGTGAACGGGCGGCCATCTTGGAGTGGTGAATTTGGATAAAGAATCCGTGAAAGATAGTGCTCTTGTGACACATAGTGGTGCTTTATATACAAATACATGTTAAAAAAACATTTTTTCATTTCAGTTAATTTTGTCTGAGGAGGTCCTGCTGTGAAGAAAGAAGGTTATTATAACAGTGAGGTCCAGTCCTCAATCCTGTTTAGCCCTTTCCTTATACTGTCTGTTTTCAGAATCCAATGTAACTCCTCTTTGTTCATCATTTGGGAAATGTCTGCTACTCGTGGTGGGGCTTTGATCTGTGTGATGACAGTCCAAGTAAAATCATCTTCAGTGTGTCTCTTTTCTTTGAAGTGTTCCACGAGAGGCGCATTGGCAGTTTGGCATCGGATTCTGCTCCTGTGTTGTCCTATTCGTAGTTTAATCTTCTGACTTGTCTGCCCTATATATATTAGCATACATGGACATACAATTGCATAAATCACGTTGTTGGAATTACAATTTGTGAAGTAATTTCTGTTATATTTGATTGTGCCATAGGAAAAGGTCTTGCCCTCTATGGTTGAGTCACAGGAGACACACTGACCACATTTAGCATGGCCCTTGAGGGTTGGCAAATCCCACATGTCATTTAACGTAGTTCTTATGTCAGGTTGAGGGAGTAATGCGCGGACCAAATGATCTTTTATATTTTTCGCCCTTTTAAAGGCGAACATCGGTCTTTCCAAATCAAGCACCCCAGCATTAAGTACCGGCCAATGCTTTACAATACTTTTTTTGATAGCATTGGATGCAGGTGAGAACGTTGTTACACAGGTGATTCTTTCTGAGTTATTTTTAATGCGTGGTTCTAGTAATGTCTCTCTGGGGCAGTACCACGCTCTTTTCATTGAGCGGCGTACTAGTTTGCGCGGGTATCCTCGTTGTCTTAATTTTAGGCTCAATGTTTTTGCCTCTGCAAAGTAATCTTGTTTAAAATAGCAATTTCTACGTATACGTAGGAACTGCGAATAGGGCAGGGAATCTTTTAAGGCACGAGGATGGTGGCTGCTGTAGTTGAGTAACGTGTTTCTTTCTGTGGGTTTTCTGTGAAGACTTGTTATAAGTTGCCCCTCGCAGTGTTTTATCTCAATGTCTAGAAAAGGTAGAGACACTTTGCTGGTGTTTAAGGTGTATTTAAGCCCACCGCTGTTGTTATTTAGCCAGTGTAAGAATTGGTTAAGTAAGGCTTCTGAGTCTGTCCATATCATAAAGATGTCATCAATATACCTTTTCCACAGGGCAATGCCACTGTGGAAAGGGTTTGATGCATCAAGGATAGTGAGGTTTTCAAGGTGGTCCATATATAGAATAGCCAGGTTGGGGGCAAAAATAGCCCCCATGGATGTTCCACGGACTTGCCCATAAAACTGTCCTTCAAAAAGAAAAAAGTTTTTGGTTAAACATATCTCTAGCAATTGGAGAATAAAAATGGTTGGTACATTATGGGGCCGAGGACGTCTGTCTAGAACAGTTTCTATAACTCGGAGAGATTCAAATTGGGGTATGGTAGTGTACAGTGATTCCACATCCAGCGTGCACATTGTGCTGGATGTGGGATCAAAGGGATATTCTTCAATGAGATTAATCATTGACATGGTATCCCTAATGTAGCATGTAGTAGTGGGGACAAATGGTTTAATGAAATGATCAATATAATGTCCTAAGGGTTCTAGGATAGACCCACATCCGGACACTATAGGTCGTCCTGGTGGTTGTTCAGAATTTTTATGGATCTTGGGAAGGCAATATATGACTGGAGTCCTTGGTGCTTTAATATTGAGAAACTCAAATTCTTTTTTGGAAAGAAAGCCTGCTTCTAAGCCTTCATTGGTAACTTCAGATATTAGTTTTGGGATTTCAGCAGTGGGATTGCGAGGTAGTTTGCAGTAGTGTTCCTGAATCGCCAATTGACGCAAAATTTCATTTTTGTATTGCCCCATTTCTTGGATTACAATGCCTCCGCCTTTATCAGCCGGTTTTATGACTAATGATTGATTGTTTTTGAGAGTGGAGAGGGCGTTTTTCTCTTGGATGGAGATGTTGTAGGGGATGAAGGATCTTTTATTTTCCAGAGTTGCTAGATCATTCAGGACTAATTTCTCAAATGTGAGAATTTCTGGAGGAACCATGGCGCTAGTAGGTGAGAATTTGGATGGGGGTTTAAATGGAGTATTGGCATGTTTCTGAGGGCTAGGGTTCAGGAGGAAGTAGCTATGTAGCCTAACCTTCCTGAAGAACTTCAAAAGTTCAGTCTGGGCATCTAAGAAATTGGGGCGAACCGTAGGAACAAATGAGAGGCCCTTGCTAAGCAGTGATATTTCGCTGCACGATAGCGTGTGTTTTGTAAGGTTGAAGATTGGGAGGAGGGCGATATTATCTTGGCCATTTACATGATCATGATCGTCTTCGGTTTCATAGTCGTGTTCATTTACCATCGGTAATGCTGACGACGGGTGAAACGTTCGCCTGGGGGGTTCGGCCATCTCTGTGGTTGTTTGCCTTTGCCCTTGTCTGGTGGTTCCGATTGACCTTGGCCCCTTGCTAAAAAATTCCTATTCGAGGGGCCTGGGCTGTTACCTTGATCAGAGTTTCCTGAGGAGTCGGCTGAACTGTCTGAGAATCCTACAAAGTTTTGCCGTCTGTTATACCTCCCCCACGGTCTTTGGTTTTGGGGCCCGCTATATGCGCAATTAGTATAGTAATCTTTAGTGAGGTATGGGTATGCCCTTTCTTGGCTGAAGCTTTTTATATCTTTTCTGACTTTATTAGTTTTTTTGTCAGTTTCAAATTTGTGGAAATCATCAACAGTTTTTTGTACCTGCTCTAAAAGTTTCTTTGCCTCCGTGTTCGTATTGTCATCATTAATTTTTTTCTCTAAGTCACTAATTTCAGTCGCCAGCTTCTTTAGTTCCTCTGTTGCAATATCTATCCCTAGCACCATCCAGTGCCGGGAGCATGTAGTACTAATATAGCTAAATCCATTGAGGTATTTCGGGTTGTCTGTACCCGAGCACTTGCATGAGTATATACGTCCACAAATGATTTATGGTTTTAAACAACATCACTAGCAACCCAGCGGCTCAACTTAAAAAATGCTATATCACAAATGTGTTTATGGCGATACTTTTGCCAATACACCGGCATGAATATGCAAGCATGGTCACCTACAATGTTACGCTGAACGCCGAGCACTAGTTAAAACTCCAGGCGGTATGCATGCAATGTGAAAAACGTGGCACCAGTTTCACTAATGCTTCAAACAGCACTGTGTCATTTCAAAAAAACCTTCACAGTATTACAAAACTATGGAACCCAGTCATGCCTAGTTTCTAATGGATATTTTCCTGTTTATGTTTTTCTCTCCCCCCTTTTTTCCACTCGTAATTTATGTAAATCGCTACAGTGGTTGTGTGCAAAATAATTCTAAGACAAACATGACTTAATGTTTTTGTCCTGAAGATGATGCATGTATCTTTGAATTGCATCGAAACGTCGTCGACTCTAATAGCACCATATGTTGTTTTGGATTCAAAGAAATGTCATTAACAATGGGTTGCTCAAAATGAATCACAGTCTGCTATATTAAGTAACAATGCAGACCGCCTTGTGCGTTTTTTACATAAAACCCTGTCACTTGTTTTGTCTTGTTTCCTGTGGGTCACAGGTTGTGCCCACTTTTGTATAAATGTTGAAATACTTGAACTACTATAACAAATTTAAATAATAAAATCCTGTCCGGCTGGACAGAGGTTATATACTATTTAGTATATGTCTATTCCTTCACATGATCCTAAATAACTAGGGTCCCCTGTCTTGTACAATAACATCGTTTTCTGGGCCTGGCCCCTGGCTATACACCGGTTAGGGGAGCCAGTGTTCGTTTTCCCTACACTTGCCTCACTTGCCTCACTGCTACAGCCAGCTGCCCAACCCCACAGGGACTTACTAGAGGATGCCTAATGCCGGTAGTCGCCATCATCCCGACGTCACCAGGGACTCCACTTCCCAGGGACCCTAGCGGCGGGGGAGCCGCAGCAACACCTGAGAGCGCCTGAAGGCGCATAAAAGGGGGCTTGAACTGCTGCAGCGTGTTTGTTTTCCCTACACTTGCCTCCCTGCTACAGCCAGCTGCCCAACCCCGCAGGGACTTACCAGAGGCTGCCTGACGCCGGTAGTCGCCATCGTCCCGACGTCACCGGGGACTCCACTGCCCAGCGACACTAGCGGCGGGGAGCCGCAGAAACACTTGAGAGCGCCAGGAGGCGCATAAAAGGGGGCTTGTGCTCCCGCAGAGTGGGCGTGCCCGGGCAAAGCCCGGGCCAAGGGCAAGACCATCCGTGCCCGTCGCAGCCAGAAGGAGGCAGGGCTGGGCCACCCCCCTAACGTCCTGCTATGGGTAAGCGTAAACACATGGGAAGCCAAGATCAGAGTGGGCTAAAAGCTAACATTTCAAGAAAGACACCATCTATCATCTCGTACTTGACGTCTGCGGTGGGTGCTCTGAATGTTGAGATGGCTAACGCTGAACATGAACTGCCATAGCCAAGAACAATATAGAAACCCTGAATCTTTGTGTGGCGGATTTGAAGAAAAAGTGTGATAAGCTGGATTCCTTTTTGAGTAATGCATCAGTTTCATCTCATGTCTCTCCTATTCCTAAACCAGTTTCCCTTCCTACCCCTTGCCCAATAAGCGGGTTAAATCCTGGTAGGGCATGTAGCGCAATACGACTGCCATGCCCAGTAAGAGAACAGGTAAATCCTAACCTTGTAGGGAACAGGGGGTTTAGTTCCGGGCGGTTTATAGAGGGAGGGAATAATGACCATACCATTCATAGCTTAGCTAATGCCCTATTGCCGGTCCAGCCCCTGACGAATTCTAGGAGCAGAGCCTCTGATGAAAATAATTTAAGGCATAATGCCCGAAGGTTAGATCTTCCACGAAGATAACCCTTTGGTGGCGATTCTGGTAGGGGTCCCGCCGCTTTGTAACTCAAAGTGAAACAGCGGCTTTGCTAAGTAAGACAAAACATTGGTGTGATAATTATTGTAGCGGCCAATCTGAGCTGTCTTCCCATATTATAATGGCCCAACGGGTGGCTTGGGTGGGCAGTGGACCTAAACAAGTGCAAGATGATTGCATTATAGTAAATTTTAATAGAAGGGATATGGCGGATAGGTTGTTATGCGATGCTTCTGGGCTTAGGAGAGGGGTGTTATTAGGGCAGTACCTCTAGGTTTCTTCTATCCTCCATCGCAAGGTTATCAAGTAAAAAGGGTGGTAGGCTCAAGAAATCTATGTCCATCCCCTAAGATGTCTCTCCCGTGTAATGGCCCAGTAAATCGTTCTGATTTACCTAGGGGGAAAGTATCATTGGATCAAAAATTGTACGTGTCTACGATTGATGTAGACCCCATACCACTCTACTAGATTTGCGTCCTTGAGTGATATGGACGGCAATGATTGATTGGAAGAGAGGCCGGAGTGTACACCTAATTTGCCCACGCAGAGTCTAGGAACTGCAGCTAGAGGCGTAGAAATTTTGTCTAAATGCACTATTTTAAACTGGAACATTGCGGGTCTCCGGTCAAAAAAAGATTATTCAATTTGGCTTGATTTTATTAGACCCTATGATATAATAGCGCTTCAGGAGACATGGGATACTGGGGAAAACTTTTGGTTGGATGGCTTTAGCGCCCACTTTCAAACTGCTTGGCCAGCATCTGCTGATAGAGCTATTGGTGGCCTAGTTCTCTTGCTTTCTGTTAGACTAAAGGGCTCCCAATAAAGGCTCGAATTAGACTACCCAAACTGCTTGGCTGTGGAAGTTAGTTCCCCTTATCACTCTAAGCTTGTTAATTTTTATAACTGGGGGAATTCTGACTATAGGAATCAACACTTGTGTTTGTTTAATTATTTTTTAGCTGATTATAAATCAAATCCATCCACTTCTTATTCTCTATTACTCCTGGGTGATTTTAACCCCTTGCATGCTTGTGACGGAACTGTTCCGTCACAAGCCTCGGGTGACCTGTGCTTGTGACGGCTTGTAACGGCCCGCTCGCCGCGCCGGCGCGAATTCCGCGCCTGCGCTGACGTTTTAATTGGCGGGCGGGTTCGTGACGGAACCGTTCCGTCACAAGCACAGCTCACCCACGAGCCGTGACGGAGCGGTTCCGTCACAAGCACGGAACCGCTGCGCTGCCGCCCCACCCCCTTAGCGCTGCGGCGGAATAGCCGCCGCAGCGAAGGGGTTAACATTCATTTGTGTGGCTTGTATTGTGTTATTGAGGACGAGTTAGGGCATAATCACTCAGTGACCCCTCATTTTGAACACTCTTAGAAAATTTACTGGCAGTCGCTGATCTTTATGAAACCGGTTTTTTAAATTCCTTGGACCGGTGTTCAACATTCAAATCATGGTGTAGTGATACTGTTATTGACTACAAATTTTTGTCTCTGCAGTTAATTAAGTAGAATACAATAACCCCAGGGTGTCTTCCTTTAGTGACCATAACCCTGTCGTATTGGTACTTGAGATTATTTGTGGCTTTATTGGTAATGTAGGGGGAAAGCGGGATAGAATTGTATTGGTTTCCCAGGATCAAGGGAGGAGGTTAAATGGGCTCAAGTCACCCCAGACTCCTTTTTTAAAGCCTTGTGTTCTAAGGTGCCAAATGAGCTTGCAATCTGTGCGGACTCCCTAAATTCAAAAAGCGAAGTTCTTAATGCTTTTGGAGTCATTTGCAATCAGATTAGTATGGATCTGTCGATTGCTAGCAGATCTAATGGGAAAAGCACAAAAAGGTGGGTTGATGACTAATTTTAGCTTTGAAAAGCGTACCACGTGATGAGGTCAAGATAGCGAGTCTGCGAAATCAGTATAAACTAGCTGTTCAAAAGCGTAAGGCCGAGATCAAGACAGAGGCTTGGAATGTCCTTTTTTCTGTGGAGGTATTGAAGGACAGTTCCAGATTTTGGGCAATAGTTAATACCCCGTTTTTCTCGGAGTTGGAAAATGATAACCAGAATAATCATATTACTGAAGCTCAGTGGTTGGCTCACTTTGAAGGAATTTATGGCTCTGTGGAGTCACCATATTCCCCTCCAATGTCTTTTCCTCGTGTGGAAACTGCGCCATTTGTGTTTTCTGTGGCGGATATTGAGAGAGCTATTCAGGAGACCCCGTAGTAATAAAGCTCCGGGACCTGACTGAGTGCCAGCAGATTTATTTAACACTGATCCCAAATTCTGGGCAGTAATTGACAAATGTCTTTAACGCCTCTGGGTCGCAAGGTTTCCCTCTTTCCTGGTCCCATTCGACTATTATTCCTGTTTTTTTTAAAAAGGCCAAAGAGGGGACCTGCGGTGTTACAGACCCATACCATCGATTGACTCAGCAGTAAAGATCTTAGGCAAGGTGGTTTTTGCGAAAATTTTGGACTGGTCCGAAGATAAGATCCTATCCAACTTACAGTATGGATTTAGGAAACGTAGAAGTACTATGGACCAATGTCTTAATTTGTATTTATTAATTAATAAATATTCAATAGCTAAAGAAGGTTCCCTCTTTTTTTTTTTTTTTTTTTTTTTTTTTAAAAAACCTTTATTGTATCAAAGCACACAGCTATTCAGCCTAACATCCCGGAGGCAAGGCAGCATGGTACCAGGAGGAGTAAAGTGCAAAGCAATTCACAACAGGATAATGCAGGTTGTTTTTTATTTTATATAGGAACAAGAACCAAGAAAGAGGCGCCAAAGGGCGCATAAGAGAGGCAGTGGAAGAAAAGAAATGCGTATGAGTCAGTAGGAGGCGTCAGAGGTCAGGTAAAATTCTAGACAAGAACGTAAGTAGGATGTAGGAAGGGGGGAGGGGAAGGAAAGCAGGAGAATTACAACAAGAGTAATATAGCTGGTGACATCGGCTACGGTGATAGGTGTTCATCGCGGGGAATAGGCTCCGGTGGTAGGCACAGGTCACCCCTGTAAGCATTCCATGCCCCCCACACCTTATTCCATGTCTGAGGCCTCCCCCTGGCAGCGTACACCGTCTTCTCTCGTAACATACACCAATCCATATTGATATCGGAATCATACAGAGGGGTGAATCTCGTCAGTCTGCCCTGCCAGCCCTGTATCTTGGTAATCGTCCGCCACGTGTGGACCGCCGCCTTGGTCGGGCCTGTAAGGCGCCGATCAAAGGATCTGGAATATAGGGCGCGGTAATAGTTGCCTCCTTGCAAAAGCCACCTATCATAGCGTAGCCCGGGCTGTCCACAGGGCCATAGAGGCCATGGTTAATAGCAGTAAGCTGAGAGGACCAATAGTACCTCCGCACATCTGGTAGCGCGATACCCCCGTCATACCACGGCAATGTGAGCTTCTGGACAGCGATGCGGGGCCGACCCTCCCAGAGCAGGGCACGCTGCAGGCTCTCGACCTCTCTAAAATAGCGAGCCGGAACAAGGTCCTGGGTATTCTGCAAGGCATACAAGAACCTGGGCAGGAACATCATTTTGAACAATGCCGCCCGGCCCAGGAGAGAAAGTGGAAGCTTGCGCCAACTATCCACATCCCTCCGCAGTCGTTGGAGAGGTGGGAGTAAGTTGTAGTCATATCTCGCCTTAGGATTACTCGATATATAGATTCCTAAGTACTTGAAACCTTGTCCGGCCAGTTGTATGTTGCAGCCCCTAGGGAGGCGCGGCGTGTCTCCCTTGAGAATGTAAAGGGAGGATTTGGCCCAGTTGACAATCAGGCCCGAATAGCGCCCAAACAGCCTGAGCACGTCACACGCCACAATAAGCGACTTACAGGGAGAGGTAAGGTAAAGCCGGATGTCGTCCGCATACAGGGAGACCCTGTCCTCAAAGCCCGGGGACCAGGTAATTCCATGCAAGTCAGGGTGTGAGCGTAACATAGCCGCAAGTGGCTCCAGGGCCAGCGCAAACAGGAGTGGAGACAAGGGGCAACCCTGTCTAGTGCCACGGTGGAGCGCAAAAGAAGCAGACATGCGACCATTAACTGTGACAGCAGCCAGTGGGCATGCATAAAGAAGTTGCACCCAGCCCAGGAAGCCCGGTCCAAACCCAAGCTTTGCTAGTACCGCCCATAAATAGCTCCACTCCAGGAAATCGAAGGCCATCGTAGCATCAAGGGAAGCCAGCACCGCCGGTTCCCTCAGAGCGTGAGCTCTGGCCATGACACCATGCAGCCGTCGCAGGTTGAGGGCAGTGTTGCGGCGGGGAATAAAACCTGATTGGTCCGGGTGTACCAGGTCGCTGATAACACCGACCAGCCGATTAGCAAGTAGTTTAGCCAGGATCTTGGGTTCCGCATTGAGGAGAGAAATAGGGCGGTAGGATCTGCAAACGTCCCTCGGCTTGCCGTCCTTGTGAATGACCACTATGGTGGCCAGTCGCTGATCGAAGGGGAGGACACCCTCTTCCCGGGCCCGGAGGAACATATCTCTCAGATGAGGAGAGATCACATCCGGCCGGATCTTGTATAACTCAACCGGTATGCCATTGGGGCCGGTAGCTTTACCCGACCGCAAGGCGCGGATCGCCAAAGCAATCTCGTCTGCGGTTATATCTCGATCCATATCAGCACGTTCCTCATCAGAGAGACAGGGGAGGTCAATCGTTGAGAGGAACTCCGCTGAATCGGCCTCGGAGCGGCCTGAACCGGCTGTATAGACACCCCGGAAATAGTCTGCAAAAGACTCGGCAATAGCGCTCGGGTCTGTGACCGCCACTCCGTCCTCACCCAGGATTTCCGGAACCACCCGGCTTGCCATCTCACGCCTGTCCAACCAGGCCAGCAACTTACCGGCCTTATCACCAACGTCATAAATGCGGCCCTGCTGCTCCTTGGCCAAAACCAGGGCGGCATTCGTAGGGAGATCATGATACTCCGACTGTTTCAGGGAGAGTTCGTGTAGGAGAGAAGGGTCCGGCTCAGGCCCCAAACGGGACTCGAGATCCAGGACTTCCTCTTCAACATGCACAAGGTCGGCATCCTGAGCTCGCTTGGCCTCCGCGATGAGAGCTAGGGCTTCACCCCGCAACACAGTCTTGAACGCCTCCCAAAGGGTGATCGCCGAGCCAACGGAGCCCGTATTTTCAGTGAAATATAAGTCGATGGCCTTAGCCAGGAGTGCACGTGTCTTGTGGTTGCGGAAATACCAAGGGTTCACCGCTACCGGACGGCTGGACAGGACGATGCCAAAGTCAAACGAGACCCACAACGGAGAGTGATCAGAGACGCCCCGTGCCAGAAAACGGGCCTCAGAAACGGCAGGTGAATGCGCCGCCAGGGTAAGGACATAGTCTATACGGGACAGGCTCCCATGGGCACCGGAAAGGAATGAAAAGTGGCGGAGCGCAGGATGCAGTAGTCGCCAACAATCCACCAAACCCATGGAGTCAAGGAAGGCCGGCAGCCACATTTGGGAACCCCGTAGGTCCCTCGGCGGTTGGCGATCAAGGGTGCCAGAGCAGACTGAGTTGAAATCGCCCCCTAGGATCAATAAGCCCGAAGGCAGGGACAAGATGGCGCCACCAAGGTCTTGAAAGGTGCTGGATTGGAGGCCTGGGGGAACATAAACCGAAAGCAGCGCTAGGGAACGCCCCTCCCATCTTCCCGCCACAGCTGCGTAGCGTCCCCTATCATCAAGCAATGTGACGTCTATTTCAAGGGGAAGGGACGCAAGCACAAGGATGCCCGCCCCCCGGGAACCCGAGGAGAACCCAGAGTGGGCAACCATTTTGTAGCCTTTACGATTTAGGGCCTTACAGGAGTTCCCTACCAAGTGCGTCTCTTGCAGAAGCACAACATCAGGCATGTGCCTCTTTATCAGTTGAATTACCACCCCTCTCTTAACTCGGTTACCTAACCCATTGACATTCCAGCTAAGCACTTTTAATTTCCTACCCCCCATCATCCAACAACCCGCCCCACCCGACTCCAACCAACTCAATCATCAAGTGTACAGTAGAAAACACAGTCCAGTGCCTCAAGAAAGAGAAAGAGAAAGAACAAACGAACAAAGAAACTTGCATAGTTGCACCCACCACCCTGCACCCCTGCATATGACTAAAAAGCCCCCCCAACCAGCAGTGTGCCTGTCGCCCCATAACTACTCTACAAGAAGAAGCCCAGAGGAGTGAGGAATCTCCCCGAACACCCCCCGCCACCCTCCATGTACAGACAGGAAAGTTAATACGGTATCATAAAGCAACATCCGATAGTCATTTGAGGCAAAAGAACAGACGATGAATCACCCACTATAGAGCCAAGTCTCATAGGTCCGGGCCACCAGCAGCACCACCTTCATGTTCATCCTGAGCGTCTCGGCGCGGCGATAAAGTGTCCAGCTAGTCACTTACATTTTCAGCAAAGTCAAAGAAGAGGGCACGACCCTCGTATTCGATCTGGAGCTTGGCAGGGAACATCATGGAATATTTGAACCCCAGGTCCCGTAGTCTTCGCTTCACCCCGGCGTAGCTCTGGCGCTGTCGCTGTACCGTCCTGGTAAAGTCCGGATAGAAATGGACGTCGGCATTCTGGAATTTAAGCGGCCCTTGCCGTCTGGAAGCCTGCAGGACCGCGTCTCTGTCTCGGAAATTAAGCAGCCGGGCTACGATGGGTCTGGGCGCCACGCCCGACTTCGGCGGGCCACCCGGCACTCGGTGGGCACGCTCCACCGAGAAAAAGTTGCTAAGGCCAGGCGGTGCCAGATGGGTCTTGATCAGGTCTTCCACGAGGAGGTCCGTCGCCGCCTCCTCTGACCCCTCCGGTACTCCGACAATGCGGACGTTCTGCCGCCTGGCACGGCTCTCAAAGTCCTCCAGCCGCCTTGCGAATTGCTCCGCAGTCCTCTGCAGGTTTCGGACCTCTGTTTGTAGGTCCGAGACATCTCCCGTCAGACTGGATGTCTTGATGTCCAAGTTCTTGACTCGATCATTAGTTTTACCCAAGTCGGCTTTAATGAGAGTCAGGTCGACGGCCATAGTGTCCACTTTATGTGTAAGGACTTCATGCTGTTGCTGCATATCCGCCCGGAAACTTGTAATGGCCCCCATAATGTCGCTCAGGGTAGGCTCAGAGCCGTCCGGCGAGCCCGAGTGCGGGATGTTCTTGGCAGAGGGTACAGTAACAGGCGGCGTCTTCGGTTGGGTATAGCGCTCAATCCTGTTCTGTTGTTGCTGTGCTTTGCCGCGGACGCCTTTGTTCGATGTCTTATCGAGGTCCCCTTTGCCCGCCATGTTAGGTCCGAAAGAACAAAGGGCTATGCCAGGCAAGTCCGAGCCCAGGGAGCCGGAGATTTTGTCCGGGCCGGACCGTAGGAGGCCGTCTCAGGAACGCACCGCTATCCAGAACACCCCGCCGTTAGTGAAGGCAGGCAGGCACTCCGCAGGGCGGCAGTGCGTAGTGGCGGAGTCCGGAGAGACAATGGCACTGCACTGGCACAGAGTCCCACTCGACGTAGCTCAGCGTAGGAAACACCGATTCGTGATCTGAAAACGGTTCTCGCCTCAGTGGACCATCAGCACCAAGTATCCACCCTCGTGGATCAGGATTGCAGGCAGGATGGTTGCGGAGGGTCGGAAGGTCCGCGGAGCTCCGAGCTTACGCGGCCATCTTGGTTGCCCGCGAAGCTCCTCCTCATTCAAGAAGGTTCCCTCTTGATGGCATTTATGGAATTAAACTCAGCCTTCGACCTGGTTAACAGGTCGAGGCTGTGGAATATCCTGTTAGAAATTGAGATTGAGCTGTGTCTAGTTCATTTTCTGGCTTATCTCCAATAGGACCTCTTAGCGTCTATTAGGATCTCGCAGGATGGCAAACGCATTAGGCCTTTTAAATCCGAGAGGGGCGTCCGGCAAGGGTGTATTTTGGCGCCCTTGCTATTTACCTTATACATCAATGCTCTGGACAAATCCCTTGTAGAGGCGAGTCCGGATATCCCGCGTGTAGGAGATTGTATGGTGTCGGTTCTCCTATACATGGATGATGCTGTACTCTTAGCACGGACCGCGATAGGCCTACAGAGGCTATTGGATGCTTTTGGCGCCTTTATGAGGTCACTGGATCTGATAATACGGGGAAATCCCATATTATGATTTCCGGTAAAAGTTATAAGAAAACTAAGGCTTTTTATTGTAATGGGGTGGAAGTGACCATGGTATCTTATTTGACGAGAGTCTCCTGGGTTCCCCAAGAGAACATTTTAAAAAATGCAGTCTCCAGATCTACATCATCCCTGTTAGGGTTTGCCCAGCATCTGGGTGCTAGGCCAGTGGAAGCTATCCTTCAGGTGTACTCCTCAAAGTGTCTAGCCGTTGCCTCATATGGCTCCTCAATATGGGGTATAAAGCAGCGGGAGGGGTTGCAGCAAGTAAAAAATAAATGTTTGCGTAGTCTTTTGTCCGTTCCCCAGTCTACCCCAATTTTCTCTATACACCAAGAACTGGGGCAGGGGTAGGTTCAGATGTCACAAGAACCGCCCTGTTATTGTGCTGGCTTAAAACCTGGCTCAATCCAGAATTGACTCTGAATCATCAAGTCCTGCGGGATTGTGTCAAACTGGAGAAAGCTAGCAAAATTGAGTGGTTGTCCTACGTTAAGTCCAGGCCATATAAATTGGGGCGCCCGGATTTATTTGAAACACCAGAATTTGTAAGGAAGAGGGGAAGTGGGTCAAGATTAATTTTATGAACTTATTATTGATGGAACTGGAAGATCAGGAGAGGAAGAAGCCCCTAGTTAGGGTGCATTTTTTAACTAAATCTACCCTGCTTATTGAGCCCCATCTAAAATTGGTGAATCGGTACTTCCATCGATGGTTATTGATTAGGTTCCATTTTAATTTGATCCACTTGACTTTGGGTGAGTTCCCTGTGTGGTCTAAACCAGAAGATGCAGCTCCCTGTCATTGTGACAATTATTCCGTACAAGACACTATGCACTTTATGATGTTCTGTGACCTTTTTAATGAAATTCGAAGGAAGTTTTTAATCCCTATATTGAGTGGCAAGGGCTTTTTGCAAGTTAGACCTGCCTTGCTATATCTTCAAATGTTGAGTAGTCCCATGGATAGGTTTGCCATTTCTAGTTTTCTTGTA
This sequence comes from Lissotriton vulgaris, assembly GCF_964263255.1. Lineage (NCBI taxonomy): Eukaryota > Metazoa > Chordata > Amphibia > Caudata > Salamandridae > Lissotriton > Lissotriton vulgaris. The sequence goes on from NC_141694.1 coordinate 85,006,837, forward strand.
GCTGCTGTTCATATAAAAAGAAAAAGTGCCAGATTAACAATATTGTAATTTTTTGGTTTATCTCGTATGATTTTTATTGTTTTTATCTATATAGGTTATTTATGCTTATGAAATAATGTACACTGATTTTATGAAAATGTATTTATATCTGGATTAGTTTAATTCTGTTCGAATCTTGAGTGTACTTTTAAGATTTTAATTAATCGAATAAAGTGGATTGTCTGTGTCTGTCACAGGTTAGGGTGGATCCCCGTTTTGAAAGCGACCATTCTGTTAATACCTATTCAGTAGGCAAATTATGTCATAGCTGGCTCATACATTCCAGGTTAGCGTCAGTTAAGCTACTTTTGTCCAAATTGAATGACAATGTGGATTTGAAAGACTTTGTTGGAGGACCTGCAGGAGGCAAATCAAAAAGATGGATATATGCTATTTACAACGAAGTTTAGAAACTGTCTCAAAGCGAAGCTGCTTCTAGATTGAGAGCGATTGATCAAGCCAATTTAGAAAAAGTACTTGCAGTTGTTGATAGCATTAATACCCTTTCTTCCAGAATTTACACATTAGATAATACTGTTTGTTGATATTGTACAGGATGAAGTGTCGGTTTTGTACCATGGTCAAAATCAATCGCGTTCCATTATGCAGTTTGCTTGGACATTGCAAACTTTAAAAGCTGATAAAGGGCATTGGAACTACATGAATACCTCTTCTCTATTTTGATGATTTATTTTGACTGTAAATCAACAATTTATGTCTATGAAGGATGCTGCATATTCACTTTTGAATATTGAAAAGTTAGAACCTTTACCATTTTCTGTTGCTGAATCTAATTCAGCAGTTTGGCTCATTCATGGGTTAAGAGCACTGCCCTTCCCCTTGTTTAAATTCGATTCATGTAAGAAACACTATGCCATTGGCAGATATGAACCTTTGGGAAGCGCCTAGCTCCATGAGGTTTGGTCTCTACCATTCCCCTATAGATGCCTGAGGGAGGGTAAAGAAGCTTATTTAAAGGGTGAAGATTGCACTTCAACACCTGATCATTCATTGGTTTGCAGGAACATACAATTGCACGGCTCATGTAACACGAACGCTCCGAATTTAGCCTGCATTTTAAAGGGTAATCCAGTCCCAGCAATAACACAGACTTTCACATTGCTGGCAACGGTAGCTATTTGCTTTTAAATAATGACGATTGCTGCAGTATGCTGGCAGGGATTCCTTACATTGTGACCGTCTCCCAGCATGTAGTCTGTTGTAAGAATTTGCTTTTCTCGCCTCCTCATGGGAAGCTCTGTGTCCATCTGGCCTTCCATTCCGACCATGAAAGCAGAGTTCAACAAGATGAGTCAAATAAGGGCTCTATTGTCTCAGAAAGAAGTTGCCCTTACTTCCTCCTGTAAAACATTTGTCCTTCATGTGGCAAACACCCACACCGAGGTGCATGCCCTTTTAAATACTGATCTTCCCCTGCATTTTGGTGCTTTGATTCACACAATATTCAATGCCTCGTCGACCGAAGGCTTGGCACATTTTTTCAAAGTAGTAAGTTCTGGCCTTGTGACTTCATTCCAAACTATATTTGGTGATATACCGGCGTTTTTTCATTCTATTTTTTCCGACCTGTTCTGTGGTTTCCCGTTAATTCTCGCCTTGGCTGCCGGTGTACTGCTGTTAATTTGTGTGCTCAAAAATGGCTGCATAGTCTGTGTCACAAGACAACACGCCTGGGCTGCTTCATCTTTGCAACCGGATGCTTGAATACTATGGAACGCTGCCTCTGGCTACCTTGAGTGCGGCGTATGGATTATCTTTCTGGTTCTTGTATTTTACAGGTGTGCAGTCTGTCTTCCATTGCCTGGATTGCCGTTTTGAATGGGCTCTGGATTTGTGTCTCTGCAATATGATGTCTCCTAACCCGGATTATTATCAACAAATGAGTCCCTTAGTAGCTCATGATTTGAACTGTTCTGGCATCGGGATTATGTGTTGTTTATGATCAAGTTGTTTATTTGGCTATACATTAATAAGCCAATTGGTGTCTGCACTTTATCAAACCCAAATGAAATTGTTTTGCAAATAATTGATGATGCTCAACCCTCCCCTTTTTTTCAGTCTCAGCCTGCGTAGGATGCACTTGCGCATTCTCACTGGGCGAGAAATTATGTCTTAGAGTAGGGAGGTAAATGAGCCAGCTCTTCTCCATTGGCTGGTATCCTAAACGTTGGCCAGCCATTGGAGAAGAGCTCTGCCTGTCACTCGAATCCCCGTCCGTTTCGGATTGAGGGGCGTGTTTTTTGCTGTCCTTTCTATCCGTGACGTCATCAGTCACTCCACAAAAAACACACCCCCAATCAAACGGACGGGCTTAGATACAAAAGGCTGTCTCTTTTAGCCATACTTGTGGTTTGTATGTTATTGCAATGATAATTTAGTAAAAAGTCTTGGATACTTACAGTCATAGCTATCTGAACTTCATAATTGCTTTCTGTTAACTATTCTTGTTATATAGCGCTTCCTGTCAGTGTTGATGCTTCGTGGTGCTTTAAATAGTATCTGTTTCCATTAATCGTTGTAGTGGCACTAATTTCATAATCTCTGGAACAACAAAAGGCGGACTCGAGAAGAAAGGGCTCTGTGTGGCTTTGGTGCGTTCCTACAACCTGCTCTGCCTGCCCAGAAGTGGCCCGGGGTAAAATTCAAAGCCACCAGGGCCAGAATAGGTCAGTGTTTGAGCGACACCCCTCTGTCTGGAGCAGTATAGAGGCCCATTCGAATATAGCTACTTCAATCCTTCATTAGTGCCGCCTTAACCACATCAAAGGGCTGTGCAGGCCTCAGCTGCTGTCTCGTAGACGGTACCCCTCCCTCACAAGAAGTGACTGCCCCCCCAAGGAGGGAGTGACTGCCCTCCTCCCCCAGGATGGAGTGACTACCCACTCCACTAGGAAGGAGTGGCTGTCTGTCTCCCCATCCCTCCGCCCATCTCCGCTTCTAATGACTCCTGTACGCCTGACGGCAGACTCAGGACTATCTGTGCAGACAACGGGGTGCTGTTGAAAGGAGTGGCCACTTCTTTCATCTCTGCTTCACTGTGCAGTCCGTCGTCTAAGATAGCAGCTTCTGGGGAATAACATCTGGAGGCAAGAAAGTGCCCGGCACTGGCGGTGAACAACACCGACTAACACTCACAAATAAACCTTCATGTAACTTACGTACGTTGTAGCGCTGACACTTTTATTTCTCTGTAAAAATCGTTTTGTTAGCCTGTGTACGTGTCGCTTGCGTTTCCCACATTGTCCACGTTACAAACTGCCCTCCTTCCTACTAATGCAACCTGCATAGCAGCTTGCTACTTACTTGTCCATCAAAAGCGGCCCCTCGTCAGGGCGCTATATAATCACCCTTACGGTTCTCATGCCAAGGAAGACGTCTCGCTTTGCACTTCAGATCTCTTACTTCATCCCCAAGAATGTTGCTTTTCCAGATGTTGTGCTTCTGGTTTTTTATGCAACATATATGGGTATAGCCCATACTGTGAACTGACTGGCTTCTAGGAGTCTGATTGACTTTTTATTGTGAGTGGGTGTTGGTGACTGCCACGCATGAGAGCTCTGGCGTTGAAGCTCATATAAATGCGAGTTCACTCACTGTCTGAGAATGTGCTGGCTACTTGCAAATCCAATCCTTGGCCTCTCTGCAGGACGCAGAGCGATGGTCACCGATGTACCAGTTGTAATTATGTTTGTATGAAAAACTGTGTGAAGGAGGTATCCAGTTGTAGAACCACTGACCGCGCCAAAAGAGAAGAAAGCGCTGAATTTACATGCAAGTGTGTGGGGGGGGTTAAGAGAAAGAAACAGTGAATTCAAGCTCGATGTGAGCGTTTTTTCTGGCCTCTGTTCCCTCGTTGTGAGCGTTTTTCTGGTCTGTTCCTTGTGTGTGTGTGTGGCTCTCTGTGTGTGTGTGTGTGTGTGTGTGTGTGTGTCTATGTCTATGTGTGTGTTGGGCTCTGTCTGTGTGTGGCCCTGTGTGTTGGGCTCTGTTTGTGTGTCTCTGTGTGTGGCTCTGTCTGTCTGTCTGTGTGTGTGGCTCTGTCTGTCTGTGTGTGTGGCTCTGTCTGTCTGTGTGGCTCTCTGTCGGTGTGTGTAGCTCTGTGTGTGTGGCTCTCTGTGTGTGTGGCTCTCTGTCTGTGTGTGTGGCTCTGTGTGTGTGTGGCTCTGTGTGTGGCTCAGTGGGTAGCTTTTTTTGTAGGTGGCTCTGTGTGGGTGAGGGTGGCTCTGTGTGTGTGTGTGTGTGTGTGTGTAGGTGGCTCTGTGTGACTGTGTGGGTGGCTCTGTATGTGTGTGTGGGTGGCTTTCTGTGTGTGGCTCTTTTTGGGTGCACATGCAATAGGTCTCGCATTTGCGAGCGATTAAGCTATTGGCATTGTAAATGACATTGCCATTTATTTATGTTTTAAAAACCAAAACATAATTAAAAATAATGTCATGAGCAATGCCAATAGCTCTAACTTTAATAATGCCGAGACCATTGCATTGTAAATGCTTGTTTTAGGTTGCCATCTGGCTGTTCTCTAACAAGGAGCCCATTGGCCCTCTGCTATCAGTTTAACCACCTAGCCAATGGTGGTTTACGGTATTTCAGTTTCCCTTCTACATCTAGAGCTTGCAGTCTACAGTATAATAAGTTCTAAGTATTTACTTTGTTAAATTCTCAGGTACCCCTTCACAATCCTGAGGAAGACCCCCATTGTAAGGATCAAGTCACCTATGTTTGTCAGGGTTCGAAACGTCAACATTTTGTTGTATATATACCATTGTGGGCAACAGTGCTGTTTTCATTGTGCCTTTTCAGCAACATAATGGCTTTTAATTAATTTGCTTGTGTACAATTGTCATTTAGGCCAAACCGTTTCTTTTGTGAATAATATTGTTGATGTATATATTGTCGCTCCCTTTCCACCCTCATTTAACACTCACTTTGCACACGAGTCCTTCCTTCTACACATTCTGGGAACTTTTTTATAATCATGTTCCAGATGTTTTGCTGGATTTTGAGCATTCAGATTGATGTTCAATATGAATAAATAATATTGAGCTGAATTTTACAGTACAAGTGATTTAATGGATGCTGCTCCATAAACAATTATTTCAAATTGTCCCACTGGGACCGTCTATCTTTTGTACTGTTAATCACCCAGGTCCTGGTGGCGTATCTGGATCATACCCTTTTTTGTAACTACCATTTTAAGGCATGGACTGATTTGTCTCTTTGAAGGCCATGCCAAGGCCCGCCAACTCAGCAGACAACCCAGTCCTTCCAGGGTCAAGGTAGTTGATCCAGCAGACAGAGGCAGCGATCCTCCCGGTTCCCTGCCCTTCAGGCATCAGCCTCCAAGCCGCTTTAGATGTCCATTGACACACAATGAATCGGTCATTTCCCTCATGAATGACAGGCCATAACATCCAACAGGTGGGTCTTGCTAAAAGTAAAAATGTGCTACACCAGGTCATACCTTTGCAAATCACTCTCTCTTCCACCTACATCTAAGCTGCTTTCTGAGAAGCATGTGTCCATTTTGCTGCATCAAGTTCAGACTTTATTGGTGGAAGGAGCCATAGAGAGATTCCTAGCTTAAGAATTTAAAACTGAATTTTTATTCTGAAGTGTCAGTGCAACCTTCCCTAAGGTAGTCTGCCAGTGGAGCCTGCGCCAAGGTAGTCTGTCAGACTCCATCCAGGTTTAGATCTGCGGTAGTGGCTTCTCCACCTGTGATGGATCACCACCACCTATAGCTGACAGTGGTGACACATGCAACACTGCTGTGTTGAGGGAGTTCATCTGTGAGGTGGAGATCAGAGGATACTGGTCTCAGGCGTAGACCCTTATGGACATCAACTTTTTGGAGTTGTTTTCCATTTGCATGATATTGAAAGCCTTCTGGCTGTATCTCAAGGGGAGACTGGTTCGGGTCCTCATGGACACCACCACCACATTGGTATTGCAACAGTGCGGGTGGTCTCCTTTGCCAAGAGGCCCTAAGCCTCTGGAACTGACTGAATTGTCATTCCAGTTTTCTGATCATACATCACTAGGCAGGATCTTTAAATGCCAGAGCAGACTAACTCAGCTGGCAATGTCTAGCCGATCGCAAATGGTAGCCACTTCAAGCGGATCTTCTGTTGCAGCCTCAGCGGAGCTTCTTGCACCCTGCAAAATCTACACCTTTACAGTCGGATGTATTGTTAATTTGATCTTTGTGCCAGCACGGACATGAATAAAGGTTAGCTTTTGACCTTTTTGCATTTACTAGACCAATCATCCTTGTTCAAATAGCTAGTTGTGACGCCAGGTACATAATAAATTGACAGAAATTCCAGATATACAAATTACATGGACTGCCGCTGAGATTGCCCTGCATCTGTCCAGCAGAACAAGTCATGTGACTTCCAATATCTTGGGTTCTGTATTCATTTTCGACAAGAACCTGTTGCCATCTCCAGAAAGAGTAAATTGAGATGTCCAACACTGGAGCTCCCTCACGTTGACACTCTTGGACAGAACTGCCACGTTCAAAATTATGTCCCCACCCCTTTTTCTCTATATTTAGCAAAACATGCCCTACCCAGTGAATAGATTGTAGTTCAAGACTATAGAGCAGGGGTCTTCAATCTATGGGGCGCGACCCCCAAGTGGGCTGTCCAGACATGGAAAGGGGGTCGCGCATTACCCTGTCACACTTCTCTCTGAACCTGCCTGGATCTGGAATTCAAAACGTTTGCTCTTCGTTTTTGATTTGAATAGTGGCGTGTCAAGGTGCTCTCTGATTGGAGGGCATCTTAAAAGAATACATAATCGCTGGCTGTCCTCCAGTCAGAGGCTGCAGGATGAACATCAGGAAATGCTGGGAACTGGGGCCATAAATATGCACCTGTGGAATGCTCCTGGAGTGATACAGTATTCTTTTGTCACCGCTGCCTTGCACTTTGTCCTGTTGCCTATCCTGGCCTTCCTTGCTGCTGCTGTTTTTCCAGCTGGTGTCCTTTTCGGGCTTCTTCCTCGTGGCTGTCTTTGCAATTCAATCTCCTTGCTGTTTCCTGGTTTCAAAGACAACGGAAGCTTCATAGAACTTATCTGCCTCATCCACCATGTCCTGGCCTTTCACCCCACAGACACACAAACATCCACGCACACACATTCTTATCTATAAGAATTGTCCTGCCTGAAACTGTTTCCCACAATACTTTCTTCCTCCTTGAAGATTCTCATTTATGTTTTTTTGAGTAGGTAGAATATTACGTAGGCCAGGTAAAAAGGACAGTTTTAATTAGGCATGTGTATATTTGCCTTGGGCCTGTTTTGGTTGCTAAATGTCAAGGAGTCTATATTATTATGTATATTTATTTTGAAGTGCAGTAATGGCTCCGAAGAGTGTCAAAATGCTGTACCAGGAGACACACAGAGGCAAGCATGGAACCAGACTTTGCAATTTCTATACTGTTTTATTCCTTTTATTGTATCCTATGAACCATGACAACAAAAAAGCTAGAGGACAATAAAGGGTTACTGTTCACAAAAAACCTGCAAAGTTCCCCTCAAACTTTGCACAAGGAGCCAGTGAAAAATAAGGGCAAATACTTGGAAGATGATGTATAACAATGAAATAGGAATAAACAGACAGCTAAAATGTAAAACCAAACATACTGTGCCTATACATACAGACAAAATAATGGTGCACAACACACAATAATATGTTGTGAAGGCGGATGGGAGATGGGGGTATGGGAGGCAGACTGGAAGGCAAGGAGAGAGGTGCAGGCGAGAGGTAGGATCTGGGTATGTGAGGACTGGAGAGAAGGGGTGGATGATGTGAGTGAACTGAGAAGAGCAAGGTGAGAAATGTTATGTTTCATAGAGGTGCCCGATAAAGGCTCAGGTAGTAACCAGACCTTGCACCTATATTCACCTGACATTACACTACATAACGGTTCTCAATACTGACCTTTTACCTAGTTACGGTAATGCCTAAATGACATGGGTTTTTTTTATTGAAAACTAGCCTCATCCATTATACATGAGGAATCTTGGAATCACAGCAGGGCTACCATCTATAAGGGTCATTTCTTCCGTCATCCTAGTCCGACATGACGCAGCAAGGTATATACCCAGGGGTACCACATTGGGTATATAAGCACCATATATGTGCTGAGGCAGCAGAGGAGAAAAGGACTTCTAGGCTGACACACGGATGCAAGACGCTGAGGTTGCTGCATGCAGACACTCCAGCTCGCAGTGGTCTGACATCCCTTATGGAGTGTCCATCTCGAGACCAAGACAGGCCCCACAGTCTCTCACTTCAGGTAATGGGGTTGACTTTATCCTAGAGGAATTGTTGGCACTACGCCTACATACATGCTAGGTGCACTTAGGTACATCTAGTTAGGGTTGCATCGTAGGAGGACACATTATTACGGTCATATATTTTTATACTTACCTGTATTAATTGTTTTAGCACAATGGTAGAAATCTACCGTCCTTTTACCCTGTTGATGCTTATAATCATTTAGATCTGTTTTTGTCTAATGGTTGTTTCAGCACACCTATTTTACACTAGAATGACGCTGGTTCAATAAAGGCTTATTGAAAAACGTCCCCACCGTTTATTCTGTGCATCTCTCTGAGGCCAAGAGATTACGAGAGAGTCAGCTAAAAGTATTGCACTATTTCCACGATCCCTGATGGGACAGAGTTATCATGTTCGATAGTTGCCAAGAACTATTCTCTCCTTGGTAAGTGGGGTTTCTAGTGGCTCTGTGAGCTAGCTGTTATACAGGTGAACATACTCGGTGGGTGTGTCTGGAGTCAGTCTAGACACCAATCCCACTGTCTGCGTTGTCTAAACGTGCAGATCCTATATAGGTTTATAGGAACTACACAACAATGTGGAAGAGTGAGAGGAGACGGAATGAGCGAAGATAGCCAATAGAAGTGACGAGGGCGGCGAGTGACAGAATTTGATTTAAAAGTTCAAGATAGCGGAGAGGTGATCTGTGAGGTAAAAAGAAATTAGATGCCACATGGGTGAGTAAGAGCAGCATCTGAAAGAAACACGTAGTGATGGATTCCTTACCTTAGAATTGCCCCCAGGCATCCGACTGGATACAGAAAGTTTTCGTCAGCAGTACCCTTGCGTGTCGGAAGGTGGCGTCGTGGTCGCCGAGATGACGTTGCGGCAGCTACTTAGACGCCGCCCTCGCGCTGTCAGTTCTTTCTTTTTCCGTGCTAGCAGGCTCAGATCTGGAGAGAGCAGTACCCCCAGTCCCTTTTTGACTCCGTTTTTCGAGGCTTTTTTGTCTCCATTTTTTCGAGTATCAACTCCTGGTGCAGTAGGGATGCCTTACTTCAAGTCCTGCGGGGACTGTCATCGCATGCTGTCGGTTAAGGACCCACACCGTGTGTGTCTTTACTGCCTGGGGCATGACCACCATCTGTGAACAGACTGCCTTGGTAGAACCATCAAGCATTGTTGAGAATAACATTTGGGGGGGTATTTGATATGTCTGTGTATGATGCTTAGGTCTTTCACAGGCTCTATTTTGTATTCTTCTTTGCAGGGGATTCTGGGTAGGAAAACGATGGGGAATCCACACAAGCCATACCTCGCTGAACTCCCGCGGGTGTCTTGTTTTCAGAAATGTTTGGGTTTTATAGTTTTCCTAGATGGCCGCCGAGCCCGGGGACAAAAACCCAGGTGACCACCCTTGCAAAACCAGGTTGTTTTGTAATAGGTCATTTTGATGTTGCCTCAATAGGTTTAGTGCCCTTGCCTGTCACGGGTACTTGATCCACCCACGCAAGTAAGGTATCCTTTTTATCGGGAGACCTGGGGGAAAGCTGGGTGGGAGGAAATTTGTAGATCTGCATAGATTCCAGAGTATAACCACACATTTGAGAAAGTGATTTTTTTCAGCTAAATTTGAGGTTTGCAGGGCATTCTGGCTAGGAAAATGTTGGGTGACCCACGCAAGCCATACCTCGCAGGACTCCCCCGGGTGTCTAGTTTTCAGAAATGTGTGGGTTTGGTAGGTTTCCAGAGATGGCCGCAGAGCCGCGGCCAGGTTGGTTTGAAATAGGTATTTTTGATGTCGCCTCAATAGGTTTTTGGCCCTTGCCTGTCGAGGGTAGTTGACCCACCCATGCACGTGAGGTACCATTTTTCTCTGAAGACTTTGTGGAATGCGGGGTGGGTGGAAATGTGTGGGTCCATGCAGATTCCAGAACTTTCCACCACAGAAATGTGAGGAAAAATATGTTTTTTTGACAATTCTTTAGGTTTGCAAGGGATTCTGGGTAACAGAACTTGGTGAAAGTCAGTCAAGTTATGCCATCCTGAATTCCCATTTGTGTCTAGTTTTCAAAAATGTATAGATTTGCTAGGTTTCCCTAGATGCCGGCAGAGCAAGGGTTCAAAAACTACAGCAAGGTACTTGCAAAAAAAGGGTCTGTTTTCACTGTGAAAATGTGGTGTGTCCACCTTGCGTTTTGGGCTGTTCCCTGTCGCGGGCACTAGGCCTACCATTTTTCCTAGGAGACTTTGGGGAATGGGTGGAAGTTTGTGGATCCACGCAGATCCCAGAACTTTCCGTCACAGAAATGTGAGGAAAATGTGTTTTTTTAACTAAGTTTGAGGTTTGCAAGGGATTCAGGGTAACAAAACCTGGTTGGAGGCACACAAGTCACCCCATCCTGGATTTCCCTTGGTGTCTAGTTTAAAAAAAATGTACAGGTTTGCTATGTTTCCGTATGTGCCGACTGTGTTAGGGCCCAAAATCCACAGGTAGGCACATTGCTAAAAACAGGTCTGTGCCTAGTGTGCTTTCTGCCCCCCTGGTGGGGTGGGGGGGGGGGGGGATCGGGGGATTGCCCCGATATGCCCCCAAGGGAGGCAGAGAGACTGTGGCTATGTTTTTGGGGGGTGGAGGAATTGGAATGCTATTCTGGGAAGCCACCACGCATAAATAAAGCCAGCGTAATCGCTGGCACCTAGTGGGCTTTCTGCCCCAATCTGCCTCCCCCGGGGGCAGATTGGGGGCAGAAAGACTTGCATTTCTCTGAGGGGGGCATTGCCATGCCCTTTTTGGGCAGCCCCCACCCCAACGTCAATAAAAAAAATATCCCTGGTTTCTAGTGGGTTCCCCCACTGGGGGGGGGGCAAATTGGGGGCTTCTGCCCCCCAGGGGGCAAAAGAAAACGGACATTTCTCTTGGGGGTGTGGGGGCATTGCCAAAAAAAACCAATAAATCTCAGGTTCCTAGTGGGGGCTCTTGCAGAAAGACTTACATTTCTCTGGGGTGGGGGCATTGCCATGCCCTTTTTGGGCAGCCCCCATCCCATTGTCAATAAAAAAAATCCCTGGTTCCTAGTGGACTTTCTGCCCCCCCCGGGGGGCAGATTGGACACTCCTACCCCCATCTGCCCCCCAGGGGGGCAAAAAGACTTTCATTTCCCTAGGGGGATGTGGGGTATTGCCATGCCGTTTTTGGTCAGCCAAACCCAAACGTCAATAAAAAAATAAATAATCCCTGGTGGCTAGTGGGCTATCCGCCCCCCCAGGGAGGGGCAGAAAGTCTGTAGCGGCCAAATAAATATAGGGGAGCAAAGACCCTTGCCCAAGGCGCTAGTGGGTGCATCCCTGCTCGGGGATTGCCCTCCTGGGGTGACCCCCAAGAAGGGATCCACTAGGGAAGGGTATCATTGGAAAGGGGAGATTATCCCCTTTCTAAGGATATCTCTCCCATCTTTTTTGGGGGTCTGAGATAGCCTCACAAGCGCTGAAACTGAAACTAAGTTTTGATTTTGTTGCAATGACGATCACGCGTCCTTACAAAGAAATACAAAATGAGGCCTGAGGAGGTTGGGGAAGCTCTTCTCCACCTCTGCAGGCAAAAAAATAAATCCTTTAAGGAAGTCTCTGAAGAACTCGGTATCCCAGCATGCTCAGCCCCTTCCTTTTACTTTTTTCCGGCTCCTGCTAGCAGGACCCTGGAGCATTGAGCTCTCCCTTTTTGGGTAATTTGTTAACTTTTCTGCACTTTTAAAGTGTTAGTGTGTGTTCACTCGACGTGTTTTTGCCTCTTCTTCACTTTTTTGGTGATTTGGCCACTCTTTTATCAAATATGCGTGCCTTATTTGAGAAATGTCCAGAGTTTGCCAGGAAGAAGGCAAGATCTGATCCACACAGGGTCTGTATCCTGTGTCTCCCTTCTTCTCATGTTCCTGGGACTTGATATCTGCCTGCAGTTTTCAAGTAGGACCCTGAAGGACAGAGAGAAGATCAGGCTCCAAGGACTGGAGCAAAGAAGACCGCAAGGTCAAGGTGGGTCTGGGCAGGAAGGGGCTTCTTCCTCTGCCCGTGCCCAGTAAGAAGAAGGCCAGAAAACACCACCGGTCTCTGTCGACGTCGATACAGTCAGCGTCAAGAGGAATGACCACGGTCTGCTCCCCGTCTCCCCAGGGCTCTGGGTCGAAGCGACGTCGACGTCTAGGGGATTGACGTCGAGACTTCCGACGAGGTCGACGTCGAGAATGGATTCGTCGTCGAGTCCTCATCGACGTCGAGAGAGTTCGAGGTCGAGGCATCGCCGTCTGTCGACGTCAACTCGACGTTCAGCGTCGAGAAGATCAACGACGTTGAGAAGGAAGTCGTCGACGTCGGGAAGATGATCATCGTTGCCGTCCAGAAGGCGCTCAGCGTCGAAGAGGAGAGCATCGCCCTCCAGGAGGCGTTCCAACGCCAGTACTGTGTCTTCGGTCACCACAAGTCCACGGTCGCGACTGCGCCGTCGCTCGACTACCAGGGGTACGGCCTCCAGGTCCCCCCCTTCAGGTCAGGCGAAGAGAGGGGAAAAGGCTCCGGGCTCGGGGCACTCACAAGTTTATTCCCCCGCCAAGCCGAGGTCGCCTACACCGCCTCCGTTACCTAAGGACCCTCCGTCATGTTATCTGATGTCGCCTGTTCCTCCTCATCGTCCTCCACCTCCTACACCACCACCTCCGCCGAGGTCTGCCTCGTTACCACATCTTCCAACACCGCATACAGGGCCACCGCAACCTAAGCTCCCGTTTAGGCCTCCACAGCGCCCTCCGCTGCGGCCCGTGGAACGTCCGAGGCCGCGGAGGTAGAGATCTCGCTCCAGACGGAGGGATAGATCCAGGTGTCGCCGTCGCTCTTCTACAAGATCCAGACGGCGCCACAGGAGGGACAGGTTGAGGTCCCACTACACAGATAGCTCTAGTGCCAGGGACTGTTCTCCTACCCTGACTGATTCCCCTCGGACGAGGGTGTCTCCAGTAGACGACAGTGTCCTTTCAGGATGTGTTGCTACGAGGGGCGGCTAAACTGGGCATCACACTCACTGTGCCCTCGCCACTGACATCCGTCATCTTCGAAACGCTGCACAAGAAGCAGTTGTCTCGTCCTTTGCTGCCCCTGGTGCCTGGGCTGGTAGAACCGGCCATGGAGCTGTTCCTCACGGCTGCGTCTACAAGATCGGCACCTTCAAGGCTGCAGAAGAAACATAAGGCTCCTGACTCTGACCCTGCTTTTCTACGGGTGGATCCCACGCCTGACTCTGTGATCGTGACGGCGGCAAGAAGACACGCCACCACACCATCATCAACAGTGCCTCCTGACAAGCAGAGCCGCTGGATGGATTCGGCAGGCAGGAAGGTTTGCGGGACGGCCTCTACTTCGATGAAGGGTGCGAATGCCTCAGCCCTGTTGGGACGTTACGATTGGGCTCTGTGGGAGTCCCTACAACAGTTTGCGGAACACCTTCCCCGGGAGAAGAGGGAAGATTTCCAAGAGATCCTCGCTGAAGGGCTGCTGGTTTCCCACCAGGTAATAAGTTTGGCTGCGGATTCTTCCCTCTTTGTAGCTCACGGGTACTGCCATGGGGTCAACCTGAGGCGCCACGCCTGGCTGTGTCTTACATCCTTGAAGCCCGAGGCACAGCAGAGGGTTGCTAACCTACCTTTTTCGGGCGAGACCCTCTTTAGGAAACAAGCGGACGACGAGATGGCCCGCATGAAGGCGGAGGCAGAAACCCTGAAGGCTGTCTGGTTGGAAAAGCCTAAGGAACAGAAAAAGACCTTCCGCCCGTTCTAGAGGCGGTACGGGGCACAAGGCAGAGGGCAAGGTAGACAAGCTGGACAGCAACATCAGCAGCAACAGTTCCAGCGGAAACTGTTCCAAAAGCGCCAGAGGGGGTGAGGTAGTCAACAGTCTTCCGCCGCAACCAAAGGCCCGGCTGGGTCTAGGCCCTGAGCTGTTACTTCCCCTTCATCCGTTACCCGCTCCGGTGAGGGGGAAGCATTCAACATTACCTGACAGTGTGGAGAAACATTACTCAGGACAAGTGGGTGCTAAATATTGTTTGCAATGGATACAGTCTTTGTTTCACCAGCCCGCCTCCAGCAATTCCACCGGTCGGCTCGCAGTTCCAACTGCGCGAGCTCCAGGCGGAGGCCGATACCCTGTTAAGAAAAAGGGCGATAGAAGACGTCCCTCTGTCTCAAAGGGGAAAGGGTCTTTACTCATGCTTCTTCCTAGTACAGAAGAAGGACAAGAACAAGTTCAGACCCATTCTGGATTTGCGACAAGCAAACAATGGATTCGCAGGGAAAAGTTTTGCATGCTGTCTTTGCACCAGATTTATGCTCCGCTGCAAAGGGGAGACTGGCTGTGGGCGATAGATCTGCAAGATGCGTACTTCCATGTGCCCATTGCACGGAAACATCGGAAGTTCCTGCGCTTCCTTGTCGGCGCCAATCACTATCAGTACACCGTACTACCGTTTGGACTGAAGTCTGCACCCAGGACTTTTTCGAAATGATTGGCTGTGGTAGCAGCACACCTGATAAAGAACAAGGTGTTTGTCTACCCGTACCTGGACGATTGGTTGATCAATGCCTCCACCTTCCAGGAAGCACAATTGCACTTCAACAAGACCGCCGTCCTGTTGAACTGTCTGGGGTTGCACATAAATCTGTCAAAGTCTGTCCCGATTCCTGTACAGTGCCTGCAGTACTAGGGAGCCTCCATCAATACGCTTCGGAGGAGATACGCTTATTCATCCTTCAGAAGGCTCAGGCTCTCATAGCTGCTCCATCTACAATAGTGAGGACGGTGTCTTCTCTACTGGGATCGATGGCCTCTTGTATCTTCCTTACTCCGCACGCGCGCCTTCACATGAGGCCGCTACAGGAATGTTTGGAAGACCAGAGGAAAGGGTGTTGGGATGACCGGATTCAGTTGTCTCTTCACGCCCAACAGTCCCTGAGATGGTGGTGGTCTGCATAGAATCTCCTCAGAGGTGTTCCTTTCCACAAGGACATCCCGACTCAGACTATTGTTACGGATGCGTCTCTCCTGGGATGGGGAGCGCATTCAGACCATCTACAGATCCAGGGAACGTGGTCTCCGGCAGAGTCCACGTATCACATCAATTTCCTGGAACTCAGAGCTGTTCACTTGACACTGAAAGCCTTTCATCCGTCCTTCCAGACCAACTCCTTGCTTGTGCAGAGGACAATACGACCATGATGTATTACCTCAACAAGCAAGGGGGCTCGAGATTGCCCACACTGTCAAAAGAAGCGCAGGCGATCTGGCACTGGCTGCTAGCCAGAGGACTGATGATAACGGCAACTCATCTGCCAGGTGTGCAGAATGTTCAGGCGGGCGCCCTCAGCAGGTTGCTTCATGAAAACCACGAGTGGGTCATAAACGACAAAGTGCTCGACATCTTTGCCATGTGGGGCACTCCAGACGTGAATCTATTTACCACCGCAGAAAACAGCAAATGCCGCGGCTTTGCCTTGAGGTATTACCAGCCGGGGACGCTGGGGAATGCTTTCTGGATCAGTTGGTCGAACAACTTTCTGTATGCTTTTCCACCCATTCCCCTGATTCCAGCGGTGCTCATCAAGCTGGCCCGATCCCGGGCGCAGATGATCCTCATTGTGCGGGAATGGCCCAGACAGTGGTGGTTCACGGACCTGCTTCACCGGTCGATCCTACCTCATCGGCGGCTGCTGTGTCGGCCGGACCTTCTCACGAAGTTCGGGGGGCAGATGGTGCACCCCAACCTCTCATCATTTAGTTTGGCGGCATGGCTCCTGAGCAATAT
This sequence comes from Lissotriton vulgaris, assembly GCF_964263255.1. Classification (NCBI taxonomy): domain Eukaryota; kingdom Metazoa; phylum Chordata; class Amphibia; order Caudata; family Salamandridae; genus Lissotriton; species Lissotriton vulgaris. The sequence continues at coordinate 85,023,033 of NC_141694.1, forward strand.
GGCCACTTGAATCTTCCTGAGGATTGCATGGACATATTGAAGGAGGCTAAGAGGCTGTCTACTAGGACCTCTTTTGCTTACAAGTGGAAGAGATTCTGCATCTGGTGCATGTCTAAGAACGATGATCCGACAGCCTGCAAGGAGGATGTTATCCTTCCATACCTTCTGCATCTAGCTCAGTCTGGCCTTAATTTTCATTCCATTAAGGTTCATCCAGCTGCATTGACTGCTTACAGAAAAGGCCCTTCACAGACATCCTTTTTCCAGATTCCTGTGATTAAGGATTTTTTGGAAGGGTTGAAGAAGGTGTTCCCTCCTGTTTGGCTTCCTTCGCCTTCATGGGAACTGAATATGGTGCTGTCCAGGCTGATGAAGGAACCCTTCGAGCCTATTCATAAGGCTTCGTTGCAGCACATATCTTGGAAGGCGGCGTTCCTGGTGGCCATTACATCGGCCCGCAGGGTGAGTGAAATACAGGCATTGTGTTGTAATGAACCTTATACTGTATTTCATGCTGCTAAGGTTGTTATGCGTACTCACCCTAAGTTACTTCCCAAGGTGATTTCTGATTTTCATGTTAATCAGACTATAACTTTACCAACTTTTTTCCAGAATCCTTTCACTCCAGCGGAACGGTCTCTTCATTCCTTGGATGTTAGGAGGGTGTTGAAATTCTATCTGGATAAGACCAAGGGTATCCGTAGATCCGACCAGCTGTTTGTCAACTATGGGTCGGTTAGGAGTGGTCTGGCTACTTCGAAACAGTACCTATCTAGGTGGATTGTGTCATGTATCCAGCTCTTATCAGAAAGCGAATAAGACCTTAGGGGGTAAGCCTAAGGCACATTCTACCAGGGGCAAAGCAGCTACAACAGCTTTGCTTCGAAATGTTCTCATTGCAGAGATCTGCAGAGCGGCCACTTGGAATTCGGTCCACACTTTTGCTAAGCACTACTGTCTGGACTCGGTTGTCAGAGCAGATGCTCAGGTTGGGCAGGCTTCGCTGCGGAATTGTTCGCGCAATAGTGGTGTATATATTTCTCCACCGCCGGGTTGTTTTTGGATGGGCTTGCCATTCTATTCACTAGATTATGACTATACACAGAGATTGTGCGTGGCATGGGATCAGTGCATAAACGACATAGAATCCTTGCACAACTCAACCGAAGGGGGACACAGATTGCTTGCTTGCAAGAGACACATTTGATTGCTGCTGAAGCGGTGAAATTGCACAAGAAATGGAGAGGGCAGCTCTTTGCTACCTCATATTCTGCATTCTCAAGGGGGGCGGCAATTTGGCTCCGTGGCTCTCTTCCCTTCCAGCTGCTGGAGCAACGGATTGATCAGGAGGGTCGCTATGTATTTGTACAGGGACTGTTGGATGGGGAGGCGGTTGTCATTGGATGTGTGTACTCTCCTAACACAAATCAGTCGGAATTTTTGTTCACTGTCAACGGGGTGCTTGCAGATTGGGCTGACCATCGCTGGATCATCGGGGGTGATTTCAATGCTGTACTTGATGTTCTGCTAGATAGATCACATCCCCCCTTACAGGCTACCGAGAGCAGGAAACAGGCTGATGCGCTTGCGAATTGGGCTGAGGGCTGGGTTTTGGCAGATGTGTGGCGCAGCATACACCCTATGGAAAGGGAATACAACTTTTTCTCCCTTCCCCACCAGCTTCACACCAGAATCGATCATGTTTTCTGCTCCCGTTCCCTTACAGCACTGATTGACCAGACCCAGCACATGGGGAAAACGCTATCGGACCATAACCCCGTGGAAATTACATGGCAGTGGGTAAGGAGGCTGGCTCCCATTCCGACTTGGCGACTGTCTCCTGATCTCCTAGAGGACTCGGTATTCCGGTCCTCCCTGTCCGACACTATAGATACCTACTTCTCCAAGAATGCGAACACGGCCAGCTCCCGGCAGATAGAATGGGACACTTTCAAAGTCTGTCTTAGGGGGGCTGCTATGACTGTTAGGGTGGGAAGGAAGCGGGAGGTGATCAGCCAACTGAAGGAGGTGGAGGGCTCACTTGCACCCCTAGAGAATGAGGCAGCGGGCACCAATGCTCCCTTTACACCACTGCAAGAGGCACATATTAGGCACGCGGAGCTACTGGAAGAACTGCGGATTATAGACTATAGGGAATACACAAACAGACAGCATACGCAGGCTGACCGAGCCGGTCCCCTACTCGCCCGCCTCCTACGGGACTCCCCGATCAGCCAACCCATTCTGAGGGTTTTGGACCAATCTGGCCGCTCGGCTACCACCCAAATAGGGATCAATACGGCGTTTAAGGACTATTATACCACGCTGTATGGCCCCCCCACAGCCCCTGTCAGAACCCGCACTTGTGGCCTTCATGGAGGGTCTGGATCTCCCACAACTTACTGCCAATCAGAACAATTACTTGAAGCGTACTATATCAGTGGCGGAAATCAGACAGGCGATAAGAGCCCTTCCGAAGGGTAAGGCCCCTGGAACGGATGGCCTGCCAGCAGAATTCTACACCACATATATAGACCTCCTGGCCCCACGGTTACACACTGTTTACCTGGAAGCCCTACGTACAACCTCTCTACCGCAATCATCCATGCAAGCACTGATCACGTCCCTCTTGAAACCGGCCAAAGATGGTCTGCAGATGGCCGATTACAGGCCCCTGTCCCTTCTCAATACTGATTCTAACATATTGAGCAAGGTGCTGGCGTTGAGGCTCGTGCAATACGTGCCTCAGCTGGTCCACCCGGATCAATGCGGTTTTATAACGGGCCGTAATACGGCCATGAACCTTAGGCGCTTGGCCCAGCTCATGCTCGGAGACAATGTGGACACAGGCTCCGAAGGATGCATTTCTCTGGACCTAAAACAAGCTTTTGATTCCTTAAGGTGGGACTATATGTTCGCCACCCTGTCAAAATTCGGGATACCGCCCGAATTCCTCGCTTGGATCAGATTGCTATACACCATCCCCACGGCCAGGGTGCGCACCTCCACTCAAATCTCAGGTCCCATGGCCATTGCCAGAGGCACCAGGCAGGGCTGCCCGCTCTCCCCTCTCCTCTTCGTCCTTGCCCTCGAACCATTGCTCTGTAGACTCAGGTTGCTGGCCCCCCGATATGGCATACCACGGCATGATACGGACCACATTGTCTCTGCGTACGCGGATGATATCATATTATATCTCCGCGACCTGAGGGGTGATCTGAGCCCAGTTTCCCAGGTTTTTGAGGATTTTAGAGAAATCTCTGGCCTCACCATCAGCGAGTCTAAGTCCTACGGGTTCACCTTTGCAGCCGCAGGCGGGTCGGCCCCCCTGCCTTTTGCCCCTCATGAATTCCAGATGGCGGACACCACCTTCCGATACCTTGGGATACAGATATACAGAGAGGCGAGCATGATGATAGACTGCAACCTGGGGAGGGCCATTAGAACTCTGAAGTCACAAATTCAGTTTTGGCTAACATTGCCGCTCTCAATACCCGGCAGGGTGGCAATATCCAAGATGGTGATGCTCCCCCGTCTTATCTACTACTTCACCAATCTGCCATTCCAGATCCCAGCGGCGACATTTAAGACCCTCGACTCCCTACTCACCGAACTTGTGTGGGGACATGGCTGCAGGCGCATAGGTCTGCCAAGTTGCAGCTCCCCTCCAACTCCAGAGGCATGGGCTTACCGGACTTCAGGGCTTATAATTATCATGTCAGCTACAATGGCTAGCTTACTGGGTGGCGGGCCGCAATCTTCATGAGATTAATATATCAAAGGACGACCATGCTAAGGGGAGAGTGCACATCTTGCTCCTACCTGGCTCGGATCTACCTAGGAACGCCCCGCCACTTCTCAAGCTGGCGATCACATACTGGCGGAAGGCATTGAAGTACACGTCCCCCGGGACACCTTATGCCCCCACGGTTCCACTCTTGGGCATACCACTAGGCTCGGGCACACTCACGGCGACCCTACTCGAGCCCTGGCATGACGCGGGTGTGACACATGTGGGTGACCTGTTTGCGGAGGGACACCTATTATCTTTCGAAGACTTCAGAACCACACAGGGCGTCCCCAGCGGCTCCTTTCTCCTACACGCCGGACTCCGACACTATATCTCACGCAAATGGTCGCCTGACGGGCGGGAACCTGTTACGAACCCTCTCGTCACAATGCTCTACCTCATGGGAACGGGCGGCCATCTGACTAAGTGGCTCACGACTAGCATTAAATCGGGGAGGGCACTTACACTGTCACCACTACGGGCGACATGGGAAGTAGATATTGGAAGGCCACTGCGAGACAAGGAGTGGGAGCGCATACTTCAGTTCCCCAGGAAGGTAGCTAGAAACCCCAAATACAAGTTCATCCAACTGATGTTACTACATAGAGCCTACCTGACACCGCACCGCCTACATGTGATGTTCCCTGCACCCAAGAGCAACTGCCCCCGATCCGATGCAGACGACGCATCACTGGTACATATGCTGTGGCAATGCCCTAAATTAGGGTATTTCTGGAACACTGTCCATGACTCACTCGAGAAGGCTGGTACACTGCCCTGATCACCTACACTGGAACACACACTTCTAGGGCTAGGGCCGTCGACCCGCACCAGAACCGTGGCGGCGCGCTCCTCAGATCTGGCCCTGTTGCTGGCGAAGCGTGCCATCACGATGCGATGGAAATCATCTAAACCGCCCAACCCTGACCTGTGGCGGGCGGAAGTAGTGCGCTGGGGTAAGGCTGAGTGCGAAGCACTACAAAGAGAGGAGAGTAGGGGCCTCCGCAAAACACCGATCTCACTGGAATGGTTTGACACTTTAGGGCTTTTTGAGGCTGGCAATGACGAAGATGAAGAAGATGCTAGTGAATAGCCACTTGGGGTATTACTATGCCCCAACTCACTCTCCCATGCACGGCCACGGCCACTGCCTACGGTGCACTACGATGGGATACGGGTAGCCCCGACCCATCGATTTTGGAAAAGGTGATGGACAGAGTTTCTGAATGATGCAGAATACTCCTACCCAGTCAAGAGATCAGGGCTTGATCCATCACCGTTTTTTAGCTCACTGCACCATCCCAGCTTCAGAACCTGGCTATATGCAAATTAGTCTGTTCCTGTCCCAGTGCATGATGGGAACAGAGCAAACCAAACTACCAAGCCAATTCTTCTACTGGGAAGGAGACAAGCTACCGGGGACCGGTTTCTGGCATTTCAGCCTCGTCGGCCCGGCTTGCTTGAATCCTGATGGTGCAATGAGCTAGGGACTCACGTCTGAGTATACCCTCCCACACATAGTGTGGATAAAATCAATTTTGGAAAAGGTGATGGACAGAGTTTCTGAATGATGCAGAATACTCCTACCCAGTCAAGAGATCAGGGCTTGATCCATCACCGTTTTTTAGCTCACTGCACCATCCCAGCTTCAGAACCTGGCTATATGCAAATTAGTCTGTTCCTGTCCCAGTGCATGATGGGAACAGAGCAAACCAAACTACCAAGCCAATTCTTCTACTGGGAAGGAGACAAGCTACCGGGGACCGGTTTCTGGCATTTCAGCCTCGTCGGCCCGGCTTGCTTGAATCCTGATGGTGCAATGAGCTAGGGACTCACGTCTGAGTATACCCTCCCACACATAGTGTGGATAAAATCAATTTTGGAAAAGGTGATGGACAGAGTTTCTGAATGATGCAGAATACTCCTACCCAGTCAAGAGATCAGGGCTTGATCCATCACCGTTTTTTAGCTCACTGCACCATCCCAGCTTCAGAACCTGGCTATATGCAAATTAGTCTGTTCCTGTCCCAGTGCATGATGGGAACAGAGCAAACCAAACTACCAAGCCAATTCTTCTACTGGGAAGGAGACAAGCTACCGGGGACCGGTTTCTGGCATTTCAGTCTCGTCGGCCCGGCTTGCTTGAATCCTGATGGTGCAATGAGCTAGGGACTCACGTCTGAGTATACCCTCCCACACATAGTGTGGATAAAATCAATTTTGGAAAAGGTGATGGACAGAGTTTCTGAATGATGCAGAATACTCCTACCCAGTCAAGAGATCAGGGCTTGATCCATCACCGGTTTTTAGCTCACTGCACCATCCCAGCTTCAGAACCTGGCTATATGCAAATTAGTCTGTTCCTGTCCCAGTGCATGATGGGAACAGAGCAAACCAAACTACCAAGCCAATTCTTCTACTGGGAAGGAGACAAGCTACCGGGGACCGGTTTCTGGCATTTCAGCCTCGTCGGCCCGGCTTGCTTGAATCCTGATGGTGCAATGAGCTAGGGACTCACGTCTGAGTATACCCTCCCACACATAGTGTGGATAAAATCAATTTTGGAAAAGGTGATGGACAGAGTTTCTGAATGATGCAGAATACTCCTACCCAGTCAAGAGATCAGGGCTTGATCCATCACCGGTTTTTAGCTCACTGCACCATCCCAGCTTCAGAACCTGGCTATATGCAAATTAGTCTGTTCCTGTCCCAGTGCATGATGGGAACAGAGCAAACCAAACTACCAAGCCAATTCTTCTACTGGGAAGGAGACAAGCTACCGGGGACCGGTTTCTGGCATTTCAGCCTCGTCGGCCCGGCTTGCTTGAATCCTGATGGTGCAATGAGCTAGGGACTCACGTCTGAGTATACCCTCCCACACATAGTGTGGATAAAATCAATTTTGGAAAAGGTGATGGACAGAGTTTCTGAATGATGCAGAATACTCCTACCCAGTCAAGAGATCAGGGCTTGATCCATCACCGTTTTTTAGCTCACTGCACCATCCCAGCTTCAGAACCTGGCTATATGCAAATTAGTCTGTTCCTGTCCCAGTGCATGATGGGAACAGAGCAAACCAAACTACCAAGCCAATTCTTCTACTGGGAAGGAGACAAGCTACCGGGGACCGGTTTCTGGCATTTCAGCCTCGTCGGCCCGGCTTGCTTGAATCCTGATGGTGCAATGAGCTAGGGACTCACGTCTGAGTATACCCTCCCACACATAGTGTGGATAAAATCAATTTTGGAAAAGGTGATGGACAGAGTTTCTGAATGATGCAGAATACTCCTACCCAGTCAAGAGATCAGGGCTTGATCCATCACCGTTTTTTAGCTCACTGCACCATCCCAGCTTCAGAACCTGGCTATATGCAAATTAGTCTGTTCCTGTCCCAGTGCATGATGGGAACAGAGCAAACCAAACTACCAAGCCAATTCTTCTACTGGGAAGGAGACAAGCTACCGGGGACCGGTTTCTGGCATTTCAGCCTCGTCGGCCCGGCTTGCTTGAATCCTGATGGTGCAATGAGCTAGGGACTCACGTCTGAGTATACCCTCCCACACATAGTGTGGATAAAATCAATTTTGGAAAAGGTGATGGACAGAGTTTCTGAATGATGCAGAATACTCCTACCCAGTCAAGAGATCAGGGCTTGATCCATCACCCATCGACCACACTACCCACCCTACCTGTGTGTTAACCTTACACGATGTATCAATGCATTGAGTGTGACCCACGTGTCGATATTTCAATTATGTGCCTGCTTAGAGAGTGTCGGGTGGGATTTCATAGGGGTGGAGGGTGGGACCGGGTGTGAACGGGGTTTGTTAGTTTGTTCTGGTTCATCGACAAAAATGAAAAATCGAATTCACTATGTTTCTATATATGCTCTGAGCAAACGCATGCATGTAATACCGGGATTAACACTGAGCTTGTATATGTGAAGTTGTATGCTGTTACTGCTCTCAAACTATGCTAATAAACAGATTTTTTTTTAAAAATGACTATACACAGAGATCCCCTACTACAGAAGGAGTAGTTTCTTACCTGTAACTCCAGTTCTGTAGTAGGGGTATCTCTGTTATAGTCCTAAGCGCCCGCCCTCCTCCCCGGTGGAGAAAGTTGTATTATAGTGTATGCTACAGGCCTTGCTTTATGCACCTTCAAAAAGAACTGAAAGTAAAAGGAAGCGGCTGAGCATGCTGGGATAGCGAGGATATCCAAAGAGTTTCTTAAAGGCACAGTATCCCTTTTCCAGATACATAATGGCAGCCTATGGAGGCTTGTCTGTCCTTGCCTTCCTCTCTATCATTCCAAGGATTTGGTGAGGGGAGGAAAGTTTCTCTGTGGGTGAAACTTGACAGATTGTGCTAAATGTGTTATTGGTGTTATATCCTTGGCATTTCTAGTTGAAGTACTGGACAGTGTAGCCTTGTATGTATAGGCTGCTTTATTGTCTTCAATTTTCTCTTAAGTGTCTATGCAGGACTGCAATGAAGACAGCTTGAGAGATTATTTTTGATTGCTCCGGGGTCCATGCACATGGGGGGGGACTATTCATTAGATTATGACTATAACAGAGATACCTCTACTACAGAACTGGAGTTACAGGTAAGAAACTACTTCTTCAAGATGTTAACTCTGGCTCAGGTCTTGTCTGCCCTCGACCCTGGAGACTGGATGGTAGCGTTGGACCTGCAGGATGCGTATTTCCACGTTCCCGTCCTACCGGCCCAACGACGTAACCTGCAGTTTACGGTAGGCCACAAGCACTTTGTTTACTGTGCTCCCCTTTGGCCTTGCCAGTGCCCCTTGGTGTTCATGAAAGTGATGGCGGTGGTCGCAGCTCATCTGCGCAGATTGGGGGTTCCAGTCTTCCCCTATCTCAACGACTCGCTGTTGAAGGCGGGCAAGCCCTGGACAGTCATCTCCCTCCTCCAGACTATGGCCGACCTCCTGTATTTGCTGGGGTTCTCCATCAATGTGCCGAAGTCGCACCTGATTCCCTCTCAGAAGCTCCTCTTCATGGAAGCGGCTTTGGATACAACGCACTTTTGGGTCTATCCTCCCGAACAGTGAGTCCAGGATATTCAGGCTCTGATTCAGATCGTTCGCCCTCTATCCTGGGTTTAGGTCAGGATGACCCTGAGGCTGCTGGGCCTCATGGCCTCCTGCACCCTGCTGGTCGAGCATGTCAGATGGCATATGCGGGCTCTGCAGTGGGACCTGAAGTTCCAGTGGGCGCAGCATCAGGGGAACCTGTCCGATTACGTCCAGATCTCGGAGGGCACTGTACAACAGTTGCAGAGGTGGCTCACAAATTGGAATTGGGTCAATGGCAGATCCCTCTCCCTTCCCCAACAGGAGCACACAGTGGTGACAGATGCGTCCCTCCTGGGATGGGTCATCCACATGGGAGAGGCGGAGATCAAAGGCCTCTGGTCTCCGGCGGAGTCCAGGCTCCATAGCAACCTTCTGGAGTTCCGGGCAATCTGACTTGCACTGAAGGCATTCCTTCCCTCTGTCAAGGGGAGAGTAGTGCAGGTGTTCACAGACAACACCACCGCCATATGATACGGAAACAAACAGGGCGGGGTGGGGTTGTGGACCCTATGTCAGGAGGCGATGCACCTCCGGACATGGCTGGAACATCAGGGTATTTCCCGCTGGTTCACTGTACGTCAGGGTGGACAAACTCGGCCGCAGGTGCATGATGGATCTCAAATGGCTTCTTCACAAATATGTGGCGCAAGGTCTTTTTCGACAGTGGGGAGAGCCTTGGTTAGATCTATATGCCACCTAAGAGAACGCGTAATGTCAGCAGTTCTGCTCATTGGAATTTCCAAGTCGGCACTCGCTAGGCGACGCTTTTTGTCGCAAGTGTAGATACGGTGTGTTGTACGCCTTTCTGCCTATACCACTTCTGCCCACAGTGCTGAAGAAGATCAGGTGCGACCGTGCCCAAGTCATTCTTATAGCTCCGGACTTAGCTCTAACAGTTTGGTATCCCGAGCTACTCAGTATAACCATTGATTCCCCCTGATCTGACTGCCTCTTCGGGAGTATCTTCTGTTGTAGCGGCAGGGGACAGTCCTCCACCCAAACCTCTCCACCTCCTTGCGTGGAGATTGAGCGGCGGCAGATGATTCCTTTCGACTTGCCTCCTGAAGTCTGTGATGACATTCTGGCAGCCAGGTGTCCCTCCACTAAGTTGGTATACGCCTGCAGGTGGAACAAGTTTGTGGCATGGTGCACAGCAAAGGCTGTGGATCCCCTTTCTGCCCCTCCTTTTGAGGTCCTACTGTTCCTTCTTTCTTTGGCCCACCAGGGCTCGGCTCTGGGCACTGTCAAGGCTACCTATCTGCTATTTCCGCCTTTCTCAAACCCCCTGATCAGCCTTCTTTTCAAGTCTCCTGTTAATAGATTCCTCAAAGGCATTACTCATAGTTTCCCTCCTATTCCCTTCGTAATGGCACAGTGGGACTTGAACCTCACTTATTTAATGTGTGCTCCCTTTGATCCTCTTCACATCTGTTAACTCTGAAGACAGTTTTTTCTGGTTGCTATCACCTCTGCTAGGAGAGTGAGTGAGCTCCAGGCTCTTTCTTGCAAATCACCTTTTCTGTCAGGACACGTCCTTCCTTTCTGCCAAAGGTTGTCTCTGCCTTTCACATCGGGCAGACCATCACTTTGCCCATGTTCTTTCCTCCTCCTTCCAGAGAGGAAGAGAGGCTCCACCGTCTGGACCCAAAACGTGCGCTCTCATTTTACCTGAATCGCACACAACCGTTCCGGGTGGCTGACCAGCTCTTTGTTGGCTACGTTGGCGCCAAGAAAGTTTGGGCCGTACACAAGTGGGCTATCTCGAGATTGGTCGTCTTGTGTATTAAAGCCTGTTATTCTCTGGCAAAGAAGGAGCCTCTGGTGGGGCTGCGCACCCATTCCACCAGGGCGACAGATGCCACTACGGCATTGGGACGTGGTGTCCCCTTAAAAGACATCTGTCAGGCAGCTACGTGGGCCTTGTTTCACACTTTTACTTAGCACTATTATCAGGTCAGCCAAGTCCGGAGAGGCAGCTTCTTTGGCCGTTCTGTTCTCTGGGACTTCCTGGTGTGATCTTGGTTCGCAGACCCACCACAGGGGTTGGTATTGCTGGGGTATCTATTCTAAGGTAAGGAATCTATCACTATGTGTGTCTTTCAGATGTAAAGGTATATATGAAAGAAACATTAGTAATGATAGATTACTTACTGCCCCACCCATCCTCCCTATTCTGCAAACTAATTTCTAGGGTTAAGGTCCTCCCTTTCAGGGCCCTAGTTTCAATGCACCAGTGGTCACTATCTTGCATGGTTCTGCGTTCCTGGTGCGGAACGTCGCGTACAGAACTGATGGCGCGCGAGGCCGGCACCTAAGTAGCTGCAGCGGCGTCATCCCGGCGACCAAGACTCCAACAACGGACGCGGAGTCGCATGACGCCACCTTCCGACGCGCAGGGGTACTGCTGACTAAAACTTTCTGGATCCAGTCTGACGCCTGGGGGAAATTCAAAAATAAGGAATCTCACTACTGTTTCTTACAGATATACAGTTACCGAAGGTAAGTAACTTGTTCACTAAAAAGAGTCAAGTGCAGTGAAGATCCCTCGTGACCCCACATTTTGGATGATGGGTGGCTGAAAGAAACGGTTCTTTGCTCACTTGAAAACCTCTGTTATTTAAGAAGGAGGTGAGACCGCTTGGTGCACTTCACGCAATCTCAACCTCTTCTGGTCTATTCAATGAAATTGGATAAGAGACCTTATAACATGTTGCGCTCTAGTCTAATCGGATGATCGCAGCTGATCCATTTTGGTCAAGAACCCTTTTCAACTCTTCAGTGGCTTCAAGGAGCGCCGTTATCGTGCTGCATCCAGGCCGGAAACCAGTTTGGGTACAGTGCAGAATGTTATGGGATTCTTCATGTCAGGTAAAAGAGAAAGGGGCTTCTAACTTTCAGCTAGAGCAGAGACCAAAGAGGTTTTTTTTAAGAGGGGTGTGATAATCGCGTGTTTCCATGCATCTGAAACGCTGTCACTGTCCAGTGAAAAATTGTAAATATTAGTATGTATTAGTATGTATTGGGAAGATCTCCTTTCATCAACGTTTTGAGAGGAGCTGGGTCCAACGAGGAGCCTATTTCACAGTTTTTGCAATACTCATGAGGTCCTCCTTGCTAAACTGCAGAAATTTGGATAGGTCTCCCTTTGCCAGGTTAGTCAGTGCCTTGCTGTGGCGTGTATCCCTGTGCTCTGACTCCCTCAAAAGTATCATAAATACTCCTCACTTTACCAAGACGGTAGCTGGCTAGCATGTTGTATCGTGTCTCAGAGGGAAGAGGGTCAGAGCCCATTTTTGCTGGTTTCAGAAACAGATTGACTATTTTGCAAAGTTCCTTAGAAAAATTAGGCGAGCTCTCAATCATATAACTGATATCATCAATCCAAGCTTTCCTTAGTGTATACTGGTGTGTTTTTTTTATACATATAGATTAGTTTGCTTATTTCATCATAGCTTACCATCCACTTCCTTCCCCCTTTTTTGCATTCTTTTTATAATTCAACACGTTCTGCTAAAAACCACAAAGCCTGTCCCTGCGGTCGAGCTATCTTGCTCAATTTGATGAATATTAATTTATCTAGTGAGTCTTCTACATATTTGTTAAATGTTGTATAGATTTTAGATACTTAAAATGTATGTATTTTATTTTAAACAGTTCACAGCAGTACATACAGTTCAATGTGGATAATCAATTACATCAGTGAGAATGTATAAGTGATCAGCAAAGTGCAATCTGACTGCTGGGGCTTTGTCACAAATTTTACATCGACTGGAATAGCCCTGCATACCAGAGCAGCGAGCTCATCACGACCTCGCAAATGTAACTAATCCTGCTCAATTACACTAAACATTATTCTCCCCATCAACATCTCGTACCACCAGGTATTGTTTATACAAACCCCAAAAGCTTTTTGGGCGGCTTTGGGCAGTAGTTCACTGAAAATTTCAGACTGTCTGTTGCAAAAAAACATGTCTCTTTCCCACTCAGACTTTGAGGGGGGAGGACCTCGGGCCCAGCGCAACGCTATCCGCCGCTTTGCCAAGTGCAAACACAGACCAGTGAGTTTCCTGGCAGAGGTTTCGTATATTCCAAGAGGGCTAATAGAGGGTCCGAGCCAAGCAGAGTTGCTATCACTTCATCCAGCTCTCGAAATATTTGATTCCAGAAATCAGCAATCTGGGGACCGGACCATGCCATGTGGAAGAAATCTGTGCCACTGACATGCAGCACTCGCAGCAGTCTGTTGTTGTGTTCCTGGAGGTCCGCCCCCGGCGCCCCGAGGGCTGGACGCGTTGGTCATGTGACGCCCTATAATAAAAAGAGGTCTAGCACGTGCGCGGGCATTCAGAGAGAGAGACGCACAGACCGAGCAAGCAAACTTATTCCCAGTGTCTGACTGAGTTTATTATAGGGCCACGTGTTAGGCCTAGTTAGGATTAGATGCCCCGGAGTGTAGGTCCCAGAGTGATCTCCATAGGGCAGTCCTGTCCCCATCATACGACACAACAATTGGCGACGAGGGTGGTTGTCGATCCCTCGCTCGGGTGTGTGTGTGCCCCTCATTGGGTGAGGCGGCTGCGGGTGCTCCCAATTGCCCGCAGTGCTCGTGCCTTGCTGCCACGCACACCCCCGCATTGCTCGCCTGGAGGAACAACGTCTGTCCCTGGCTCTCGACAGGTGAGCGGCGCTGGCTTGCACCTTCCTACTGCGCACAGGAGCTCGATTGGTCGCGCGAGGTCCTCCCTCCGCGGACCCTCCACGCCCGGTGCCGCTTGGTAGTTTAGTCTGCCCTGTTCCCATGATGCACTGGGCCAGGGACAGACTGATTTGCATATAGCCAGATTCTGAGCTGGGATGGGGCAGTGAGATAAATAACGGTGATGGATCAAGCCCTGATCTTTGGACTGGGTAAGAGTGGTCTGCTCAATTCAGACACTCTGTTCATCACCACCCCCTTTTGTAAATCGATTTTGGCCACTATAGGTGTGGCAGGGTATACTCAGACATGAGTCCCTTTCTCACTGCTCCATCAGGATTCAAGCAAGCCGGGCCGAAGAGGCTGAAATGCCAGAAACCGGTCCCCGGTAGCTTGTCTCCTTTCTGGTAAAGAATTGGCTTGGTAGTTTAGTCTGCCCTGTTCCCATGATGCACTGGGCCAGGGACAGACTGATTTGCATATAGCCAGATTCTGAGCTGGGATGGGGCAGTGAGATAAATAACGGTGATGGATCAAGCCCTGATCTTTGGACTGGGTAAGAGTGGTCTGCTCAATTCAGACACTCTGTTCATCACCACCCCCTTTTGTAAATCGATTTTGGCCACTATAGGTGTGGCAGGGTATACTCAGACATGAGTCCCTTTCTCACTGCTCCATCAGGATTCAAGCAAGCCGGGCCGAAGAGGCTGAAATGCCAGAAACCGGTCCCCGGTAGCTTGTCTCCTTTCTGGTAAAGAATTGGCTTGGTAGTTTAGTCTGCCCTGTTCCCATGATGCACTGGGCCAGGGACAGACTGATTTGCATATAGCCAGATTCTGAGCTGGGATGGGGCAGTGAGATAAATAACGGTGATGGATCAAGCCCTGATCTTTGGACTGGGTAAGAGTGGTCTGCTCAATTCAGACACTCTGTTCATCACCACCCCCTTTTGTAAATCGATTTTGGCCACTATAGGTGTGGCAGGGTATACTCAGACATGAGTCCCTTTCTCACTGCTCCATCAGGATTCAAGCAAGCCGGGCCGAAGAGGCTGAAATGCCAGAAACCGGTCCCCGGTAGCTTGTCTCCTTTCTGGTAAAGAATTGGCTTGGTAGTTTAGTCTGCCCTGTTCCCATGATGCACTGGGCCAGGGACAGACTGATTTGCATATAGCCAGATTCTGAGCTGGGATGGGGCAGTGAGATAAATAACGGTGATGGATCAAGCCCTGATCTTTGGACTGGGTAAGAGTGGTCTGCTCAATTCAGACACTCTGTTCATCACCACCCCCTTTTGTAAATCGATTTTGGCCACTATAGGTGTGGCAGGGTATACTCAGACATGAGTCCCTTTCTCACTGCTCCATCAGGATTCAAGCAAGCCGGGCCGAAGAGGCTGAAATGCCAGAAACCGGTCCCCGGTAGCTTGTCTCCTTTCTGGTAAAAAATTGGCTTGGTAGTTTAGTCTGCCCTGTTCCCATGATGCACTGGGCCAGGGACAGACTGATTTGCATATAGCCAGATTCTGAGCTGGGATGGGGCAGTGAGATAAATAACGGTGATGGATCAAGCCCTGATCTTTGGACTGGGTAAGAGTGGTCTGCTCAATTCAGACACTCTGTTCATCACCACCCCCTTTTGTGCACCGTGCTTGGCTGCACGTGCGTGACTCGCACCTCGGCACGCCTGGCGAGGCGCTCCGGTCGGCGCCCGGTCCTACCCAGCTGCTCGAGGGGACGTGGTGCTGACTCACCCCAGGCCTTCACCCTACCACCCGACGCTGGGGCGCAAAGGCTGTCATTTGCCCGGCCCGTGGAACTCGAATCGCCTGAGCGCGTCTGCCGCTCCCTCCGTGCTAATCGGAGTGCTCCTCCGGATCGTCCCCGAGCGGCCCACGGACCTGCTCCAGAGCGTCCAGGGCGATGGCTACCATTCCGCCCATTGAACCGTTTGTGGTGGAGGGTGCGCCCTCCACTCTCGCACCGAAGTGGAAGGAGTGGGTGGACAGGCTCCTAATATTCTTCGAGGCCACCAAGGTCCACAAGGAACAGAAGCGTGCCATGGTCCTCCATCTTGGGGGCAAGGACATCCACTCCATCGCCCGGACCCTTACGGAGGCGACTCCCAAGACCCATCACACCCTAATTAATGCACTCAACGCGCATTTCGAACCCATGGCCAACCAGGATTATGAACGATTCATCTTTCGGCAAGCACGGCAACTGCCGGAAGAGTCACTGGACGCATATCACTCCAGGCTAAAGAAACTAGCACTAACATGTGGATTCCAGGACGTCACAGAAGAGATCAGGGGCCAGATCATCCAAGGTTGCGCCTCTGCTAAGTTACGCGAGAGAATACTGGAGGAGTCGGGGAAGCCTCTGCCAGATATCCTCACGCTGGGTCGCACCAAGGAGCTGTCCAAGGCCAGGGCGGCCCACATGGAAGCGGCGCTACAAGCCAACATGAAAATGGAACCAGTCAACAAACTACAGGTCCGCCCACCGCCCAAATGGGCCAAACGAACAACAACCCCTCAGGGCGGAGCCTCAGCGCAGTCATGTGGCTACTGTGGTGGCCCGAAACATCCGGCGCCGGAATGTCCAGCAAGGGGCAAGAGATGCTCAGGCTGCGGAAAGATGAATCACTTTAAAAAAGTGTGCAGGTCCAAGAAGTTCGGCAAACCTCGCCAGACAGTACACACGGTTGCTGAGCACGAAGGTGCGGAAGGAGAACCCAGCAACAGTGATATGGACGATGACGAGGAGGAGCGATCCGTACACAAGGTGCACATGATTGGCACCGCCACTAGACGCACCAGGACGCTGCCACAGTGCTCTATACAGGTGGCCGATCAGGACATCATGGCAACAGTCGACACGGGCGCTTCGATCAACCTTATGAGCGCATCCCTCTACAGAGACATGGCTACCCCTCCCAACCTCCGCCCCACTCCGATCACTGTTTTTGCCTACGGGCAGGACGTTCCCCTCCGCATCCGGGGAAAATTTAAAGCAGCGGTCCGACACGGGGACAAAGTCACGCGAGCCAACATCTTTGTGTCGGAAGAGGGTCAAGGCATGCTCCTGAGTTGCCGGACGGCAGAGGACCTGGGGGTGGTCACATTCGCATTTGGGGTGCATGAGGAATCGGTACAGCAACTCATTATGGACTTTTCTGACCTATTTGAAGGAATTGGATGCTTCAAGGGCCGGGAGATACATCTGCATGTGGATCCCACTGTTCAACCGGTGGCCCTGCGACACCGTCGCGTTGCGTTCCACTTGAGACCACTGGTTGAGGAAGAGCTACAGAAACTGGAAGCAGCGGGGATAATTGAGAAAGTGTCCGGCCCCACCCCCTGGGTATCGCCCATCGTGGTCACGAGGAAGCCAAAACAGCCTGGAGCGGTCCGGATTTGCGTAGACATGCGCTTACCCAATGCTGCCATCAAGAGGGAGCGACATATCACCCCCACGATAGATGACCTGATTGGGGAGATGGCTGGAGCCCGGTGGTTCTCCAAATTGGATCTCCGGGCGGGGTACCATCAACTTGTACTGGACAAGGATTCCCGGAACATTACAACATTCTCCACCCACATTGGCCTGCGCAGGTACACCAGGTTGAGTTTTGGAATATCCAGCGCTGCCGAAGTCTTCCAAAATGTCATCCAGGAACTGATTGCTGGCATACCGGGAGTGATCAATGTCAGCGATGACATCATGGTACACGCACGAACAATCCCAGAACACAACCAACGGTTGGCGCAGGTTTTCCGCAGGCTCCGAAGTGCGGGGCTCACACTGCACCGAGACAAGTGCGAATTCCTACGGAACAAGCTGGGATTCTTCGGATATGTGTTCTCAGACGAGGGAGTCAACCCTGATCCTGACAAGGTGAAAGATATCAAGGATGCACCACCGCCCACAACGGTCATGGAGATCCGAAGTTTTCTGGGGATGGTAAATTACTGTGGCCGTTTCATCAGGGACTTGGCCAACCTGACTCTCCCCCTGCGTGAACTAACCAAAGACTCCACCCCATGGAGCTGGGGACCTGAACAGGAAAAGGCATTTCAAGACATTAAGAGCGCACTCTCCAGCAGCACCACGTTGGCGTTTTTTGACCCGCGAAACTCCACACTCATTGCAGTAGATGCCGGACCGGCGGGACTGGGGGCCGTCCTGATGCAGAGGGCTCGAGACGAGATAGACTGGTCCCCGGTTGCCTTCGCTAGCCGGTCCCTCACGGACACAGAACAAAGATATTCCCAAATTGAGAAGGAGGCCATCGCTATACATTGGGGATGTCGTCACTTCCATTTGTACGTCTACGGCAAGCCTTTCACGGTGGTAACTGACCACAAACCGCTGCTGGCTCTGTTCTCAGGCACCTCATCCAAGCCACCCCCAAGAATAGAAAAATGGATCTTACAACTGCAAGAATATAATTGCACCATTGAATACCAGCCAGGGGCGAAGAATCCAGCGGATTACCTATCACGACACCCTAGGCCTGCGACTCCTGAAGAGATGGATGAGGCGGAAGAGACGGAAGCATACGTACAGTGGGTCGTGGCGAGATCATGTCCGCGCCCCATATCATTGGAAGATGTGGTGAGCGCCACGGCTCAGGATGCTTGCATACAGCGGGCCAAGGACCTTCTCCGAACCGCCAACTGGCAGAAAGCCAAGGAGGGCTGGAAAGTACTCACCCCTGAAGCTCAGAAGATCATGGACAGCTTGTACCACGTGAGGGCTGAACTAAATGAAGATGCGGCGGGATGCCTCCTGCGGGGGCATCGCCTAGTGATCCCAACGGCTCTTACAGGACGAGTGATCCAACTGGCCCACATAGGACACCAGGGGATGGTCAAGACGAAGGCTCGACTGCGGACGAAGGTATGGTTCCCGCTCATGGATGATATGGTGGAGAGTGTGGTGCGATCGTGCGCGGCCTGTCAAGTCACGGGTGACAATCCCCGTGAGGCCCCCATCATTGTGGAACCCCGGCCACAAGGACCCTGGGAGAGAGTTAGCATGGACTTTGGCAGTCTCCCGGATGGAAGACACGCGCTAGTAATGATAGACGACCACTCAAAGTACCCTGAAGTCGAAATTGTCACAAGCACCAGTGCAGACTGTGTCATCCCCAAAATGGAGAAAATCATTGCCACTCATGGAGCCATGAGAGAACTCAGAACAGACAATGGACCGCCATTCCAAGGTCAAGACTTTGCTGAATACCTATCGTCTCTGGGAACACGTCACAAGCGCATAACACCTCGGTGGCCTCAAGCTAATGGGGAGGCCGAGAGGTTCATGAGGACTTTGAACAAAGTTATTCATATTGCCCACGACAAAGGACAGTCAGTGGAAATGGCCATTTTTACATTCCTTCGAAGTTATCGCCAAACCCCGCACTCCACAACGGGGGTGGCCCCCGCACATCTCCTTCTAGGAAGGGTGATAACTGACTCCATCCCTCATCACCCCCAGTGGGCACCTGCAATGATAAATGAACACGCAGTGGAGAAGAAAAGAAATTCTGCATGTGAAAAGATCAGTCAGAGACGCCGGGCAGTGGCCCCGCACTTCAAAAGAGGTGATGTGGTGCTCATCAGAAATCGTGTAACTGGTGGCAAGTTCAAACTTAACTACGAGAAGCGACCATGGCGAGTTATCGGAGTAAAAGGCACCCGCCTCACGGCCATTCGAGGACGAGACAGGGTGACTCGCAATGTGTCCCACTTCAAACTGTATCATCCGTCAACCCTCGAGTCAGGGCGCCAGCGAGGCGGTGAACAAACCGAAACTGCAACCAACGTGCCGGCCGCTGAATCAACAACTCGCCACGAGGTCAGGCAAAGTAGCGAGCATCAGGTTTCCAGCGAAGAAGTGGGAGGTGACGTGGAGGTCCTGGAGGAGGCCCCAGATCCGGAGGGGGCAGACAGAGAGGCGCCAAGTCACGAGTTGGAGGTTGGAACGGAACTGGTGAATCAACGGGGGTCACAACGTCAGCTACGTGACAATCCCACCCCCTCCGGCTGGCTGAGAGACTACTTTACGTAAGACTGTTCCCATTTACATATATGCATGCGCAGTTTGAACTGAATAGCTGGTGGCGTGGCCTGGCATTTGAAGGATGCTGAAGGCATCGGTCCCAATGTTTCACGAGCCAGAAACAAGTTACGTTGAAATGTGTTCCTTGTTGGTGTTTTTTGGTTTTTCTTTGTTTTAGGAGGAATGTTGTGTTCCTGGAGGTCCGCCCCCGGCGCCCCGAGGGCTGGACGCGTTGGTCATGTGACGCCCTATAATAAAAAGAGGTCTAGCACGTGCGCGGGCATTCAGAGAGAGAGACGCACAGACCGAGCAAGCAAACTTATTCCCAGTGTCTGACTGAGTTTATTATAGGGCCACGTGTTAGGCCTAGTTAGGATTAGATGCCCCGGAGTGTAGGTCCCAGAGTGATCTCCCTAGGGCAGTCATGTCCCCATCATACGACACAACATCTGTGTCTCTCAGCCCATATCTGTGGAGTCGTGCTGGTGTGGATTAATCTATGCCTGCCGTTCAATGACACCGATTGGGTGACCTCTCAACAGTTTCTCCATTTATTGTTGATGGGAACCCCCAGATCTAGCTGCCATTGTAATCTAGGCGGAGTGTAATTTGTTCGGTCATATTCCTGCGCTATGATATATATATTAGAGATTAGTTTATGCGGAGGTTTGGCGCAAAGGAGATAGGTGAAAGAGGAGAGAATGGGAGGCTCTAGACTGCTGGGCTATGGGAGCCTTACTTCCTATTATTGGGAGAAAACATTGGATAATAAAATGATCTTAACAGTAGACAATAAGAGTGGCTTTTACTGTCATGCAAGGGATGTAGTTAAAGAATGTATCGAAGATGGTTTTTTTTTTTTTTATGCCCAGTCAATGTAACCAATTGGGAAAGCTGACTGGCCGAGATATCATGTATGAAATGTAATGCACATTCCCAATCTTATCATCAAGGTGCTGATTTAAGTCACCTAACAAAGTGAAATTGAGTTTCTGAAGGCTTTGTTTGGAAAATATATTGTTAAAACAATTAGTTCTGTCGGGATTTCAATTGCTTTCAAATATTAAAGAAGCATAAAGTTTTCTTGTAACATATACCAATGATTTAGGAAAGAGTAGCGTGAACATAACACACACCAAGGTAAGAATTCAATAATATATTTAGAAAGAAGTATCAAATATTCAAGGCTGTCCCAATTTACAAATTCAATTGCAAAAGGGTTTAGGTGACTGGTGAAAGTGACGTGGTGATTAGTGATATAGACAGTACACTATATACAAAACAAAATAAAATTACAATCAAAAAAGGGAAAAGAGTTTCTGTTTGTCCTCATGATTTTTGGTCATATGCTTCAGGATCCATTGATAAGTTAAACTGTGATCATGAGTGTTGTGCAGACATATGTCGTCAACGTTTCGACCCCGTAAGTTGCGCAAAATTTAAAATGCGTGAAGGTGGGTCTCCTTCAGGACAGGAAGGGGGGGATGGGCAGCCTATGGGTTTAATTGGAAAGCTAAAGCAGGTGTGTATTATGCAACAGAAAAAACAATTTGACGGTTTAGATGGAGAAATGAAGCTTACTAAAACGCAGATTCTCTAGTGTGTCTGCAAGTGTGAATGGGCTTCTGATTCAGGTAGTGCTTTATGATTGAAACCTCTCAGTTCTCTACCAGCCGGTTGGAGCCTAAGAGAGAGTGACATTCTATTTAGTCACTCATAGTGTTGCTATTATCTTTATTTATTAAATAAGGGAAAGGAAGAGGGAAAGTCAGCCCTAGTTAAGACATACCTCAATGTATTTCTTTTAGACGACTTACACCCGTCTGTTGGAGTCTGGATTGGTGGCCATTCGAATGATTTACTG